>NC_052623.1:13317308-14517308 GCF_016161935.1 Mauremys reevesii
GGGCACCCGGGGTTGGTCCCAAAGCCGGTCCTGATGGGGTTGTACTGGAAAGTGTTGGCCTGGCTGCAGGAGCTGAAGTCCGCGTAGGCGGAGGCTTCCATGGCGGCCATGCAGGAGTCGTAGGAGTTGAGGTAGGAGTAATCCATTTTGTACATAGAGGAGGTCACAGGTGGATGGCCGGAGAGCTCGGGGGAGGGAGAGAAGCGAGGGCCCCACCGGAGGGGTCGGTCTCTGGAGTCCGATCCAGGGGTCCAGCCTCAGCGCCCCAGGGTCCGGCTGCCACTCGACCCCCTGTTCCGAGCTCTTGGTCCTCCTGGCTCAGCAAGTTCCTGGATGCCTGGAGAAGGTGCCTCTCCATGCACCCCTCTCCCGCTGCTTCCCCCCTCTGCTCCCGGCTGGCGGGCCCGGCCGCCGCGTAATATACGTGGCTGGGTCTGGGGAGACAATGGGGAAGGCGTCGGTTGGTTTTGCATGACAATATCTCCGGAGTCTATCGGGGGCAGCAGGAACGGGGGGAAGCGCCTCCCACCCCTGAGCATCACGAATTCAGCCCTTAACCCTTTGTGGCGTGCGGGGCGGGGGGGGGTGTCCTGCTGCTGGAGCCGAGAAACCCCAGCTTGAGCTGGGCCGTCTCTGGCCCAAGCAGCCCAGCGGAGTGGGTCCAACCCCCCTGCCCCGCCCCAGTGCGCCCTGCCTGCGGGGCTGGGAGCAGCGAGAGGAGCTCGCCAAGGTCCAGGCCCGCCGCTGGCCCGGCGGGGTTAGCAGAGCCCCAGAGGCGCTCGGACTGGGGGCTCGCCCAGGGCTCGGGGACCAGGCGGGAGGATCGGGGCCAGCCCCCCCTGAAAACGGAGCCAAGGAAGGGGGCTGGTGCCAGGGGCTCACACGGGGGCCTTCCGTCCCCATCGGGTCTTACACTCTCCACAGCCCGTTATTTCCTGCCCGAGCCCCAGAGGCAGCACCCCCGGGGCTCCCCTTGCGGTCCTGGGGGTCTCTCTCCCCTCTCGGACCCTCCCGCCGCCCAGGGCTGCGCGCCGGAGCGGAGCCTCGAACCGCTGCCCCGAACCGCTGCCCAGCCCTGGAAACCCAGGAGCGGCCTGGCGGGGTCGGAGGGGATGTGAGAGCGAGAGCGGCCCCCCCGGATCGCCCCCCGCCCCGAGCCGCACCGCCCCCATTCCACGCAGGGCCCGACCCCCCGGGGCAATGGGAGTTTTCGGACGGGAGGAGCTCGGGCGTTTAGGATCGGGGCCTGCCGCGGGAACCCCCCGGCCAGCTCGAAGTTAACCCGGTGCCTGCTGCTCCGGCGGGTGGGGAGCCCCCCCCGCCTCTCTGCTGGGCGAAGCCACCCGCGGGGCCCCTCCCGCCAGCAAAGTGCAGCTTTCCCCGGTGCGATCCCTGGGGCTGCGGGCTCCTGCCGGGCGGGGCGGGGCGGGGCGGGGCGGGGAAAGGTGCTGGTTAGCGCTTCTGTCCTTTCCTTCCTTCCTTTCTTTTCTTTCTTTCCTTCCTTCCTTCTTTTCCTTCCTTCCTTCCTTCCTAGCGCTTCTGTCCTTTCCTTCCTTCCTTCTTTTCTTTTCTCCTTCCTTGCTAGTGCTTTCTTCCTTCCTTTTCTTTCTTTCTTTCCTTCCTTTTCTTTTCTTTTTTCTTTTCTAGCCCTTCCTTCCTTCTTTCCTTTCCTTCCTTCTTTTCATTTCTCTTTACTTTCCCCTTCCTCTCTAGTGCTTCCTTCCTTCTTTTATTTTCTTTTCTTTTCTTTTCTAGCGCTTCCTTCCTTCTTTACCTCTTTCTTTCTTTCTTTCTTAGGAGTCTCTTCCCACCTGGACCCTCGGCTCCGTCCTTCCCAATCCGAGATGTCTAGAAAATGAGCCCCCCCCGCCCCCGCGCCCCGTGTGGTTTATTTCCCTGCTCCGGCTTCCCGGGGTTTGGTTTCGTTTGTGCTGTTCCAGTTATTCAGCCTCTTCCCCACCAGCCCCCCCCCAAGACTCCTGACTATTTGGGGGAAGAGGGGGGGCTCTCGTGCTTGTGTTTTATTCCCTGGATCGAACCGAGCGGGTTTGGCTCGGGACACACCGCAGCTGTTTGCGCCCGGCTCAGATCTGGGGCTAATCGGGGCAGGAAAATTGCGATGAAAACAAAATCTGGCCACCCCCAGCCCCGGGGCAGCGGGTTTGGGGGCGGACCCGTCCTAGACACGTTCCCCCAACGAACCCCTGCCCCGGGGACGGCAAATCCACCCGCCGGCCCGGCAGGGAGAGTCCCCGGCTCCCGCCCGCGCCGGGAGAGACCGGCTCGCTTTCCTTTTGGGGGGGGGGGGAGCGAGAAGCGGGGCTGTTGGGGGCGGGCAGGGGCTGGTCTATAAACTCGAGCGGGCTGGGCTGGGCGGGGGGTTAGAGTCCCCCCCGGACCTCGCCTGGGCGGGGGTTAGAGTTTGGGCACTGGACCAGCGGAGTACTGGGGGGGGGGGGCGGACTCGTGGGGGGGTGGGTGGGTGTGGCTCTAGCAACAGACACATGGGCCTGGAGCGGGGGCGCAGGCCGGATCCCGGCGGCAGGAAAGGGCCTTTGGGACCGGGGCAGGGACCCTGGGGTGCGCTGGGCACCGGAGCAGAGGCTGTTTACATGGAGCATTGGGGGAGGGGGCTAGATCCGTGGGGGCGGGGTCTGGCTGGCTGATAGCGGGTGGGGGGGTATATTTGGTTATTCGGGGGAGGGGGGCATGAGCCGGTTCCTGTGGCCATTAATCCCTTTCAGAGACAAACCTTTCCCGTCACTCACTCTTCCCGCTAAGCAGCCCTGCCCTGCCCCGCCCCCAGTGCAATCAGCCCCCTCCCCCAGCACCCCGGCGCTCCCGGCCTCCGTTGACACACATCTACCCAAGGGAGAGGGGCCCACGTGCGGGTGGGGGGGGGGAGCCCCGGACGTGGGGGCGGTGAAGACCCGGGGAGCTGAAGGAAGAGGCCCCCCCCCGCCCCGTGCAGCGCCTCGCCCTCTTGTCACTTTCAGCAGCCCCCGTCCCCCCGCGTGTCTCATGTCACGCGTGGCGGTGGCTCCGGGCGGGGCGAGGGGCGATCGGAGCCTGGCGCAGCAGGAGGCCATGGACCCCCCCTCCCTCCCCGCCCCGCGCCGCAGCCCATCGCCCCAGGCCCCTGGGCCCCGTGCGCCAAGCGGGAGCGGGGTCGGGCTGGCTCCAGCGCCAGGGAACGAGCTGAGCTGAGCTGGAGCGAGAGGCGACGGGGCCAGGAGACGGCACCTGACCTGGGGCCCAGGCGGAGCTGGTGCGCGGCTCGGCTGCAGCCAGACAGGACTGTACAGATATTGCAGTGCCACCCTGTGCCCACTGCACCCATCACACCCAGCCCGGCCACCCTGCGCCCACTGCACCCAGCCCGGCCACCCTGCACCCATCGCACCCAGCCCAGTGACCCTGCACCCATCACACCCAGCCTGGCCACCCTGTGCCCACTGCACCCAGCCCGGCCACCCTGCGCCCACTGCACCCAGCCCGGCCACCCTGCGCCCACTGCACCCAGCCCGGCCACCCTGCGCCCACTGCACCCAGCCTGGCCACCCTGCGCCCATCGCACCCAGCCTGGCCACCCTGCACCCATCACACCCAGCCTGGCCACCCTGCGCCCACTGCACCCAGCCCGGCCACCCTGCACCCATCGCACCCAGCCCGGCCACCCTGCGCCCATCACACCCAGCCTGGCCACCCTGCACCCATCACACCCAGCACGGCCACCCTGCACGCACTGCACCTAGCATGGCCACCCTGCGCCCACTGCACCCAGCCCGGCCACCCTGCGCCCACTGCACCCATCACACCCAGCCTGGCCACACTGCGCCCACTGCACCCAGCCCGGCCACCCTGCACCCATCGCACCCAGCCTGGCCACCCTGCGCCCATCGCACCCAGCCTGGCCACCCTGCGCCCACTGCACCCAGCCTGGCCACCCTGCGCCCACTGCACCCAGCCCGGCCACCCTGCACCCATCGCACCCAGCCCGGCCACCCTGCGCCCACTGCACCCAGCCCGGCCACCCTGCGCCCACTGCACCCAGCCCCGCCACCCTGCACCCATCACACCCAGCCTGGCCACCCTGCGCCCACTGCACCCAGCCCGGCCACCCTGCACCCATCGCACCCAGCCCAGCCACCCTGCACCCATCACACCCAGCCTGGCCACCCTGCGCCCACTGCACCCAGCCCAGCCACCCTGTGCCCATCGCACCCAGCCTGGCCACCCTGTGCCCATCGCACCCAGCCTGGCCACCCTGTGCCCATCGCACCTAGCCTGGCCACCCTGCACCCAGCATGGCCACTCCACACACATTGCACCAGCATGGCCAATCTGCACCCATCGCACCCAGCATTGCCACCCTGTGCCCACTGCACCCAGCCTGGCCACCCCACACCTACTGCACCCAGCACAGCCACTCCGTGCCCACTGCACCCAGCCTGGTCACCCTGCACCCATTGCACCCAGCACAGCCACCCTGCACCCATCGCACCCAGCCTGGCCATCCTGTGCCCATTGCACCCAGCACAGCCACCCTGCACCCATCGCACCCAGCCTGGCCATCCTGTGCCCATTGCACCCAGCCTGGCCACCCTGCACCCATCCTGCACCCATTGCACCCAGCCTGGCCACCCTGCACCCCTCACGGTCACCCTGCGCCCATCACACCCAGCCTGGCCACCCTGCGCCCACTGCACCCAGCCCGGCCACCCTGCACCCATCGCACCCAGCCCAGCCACCCTGCACCCATCACACCCAGCCTGGCCACACTGCGCCCACTGCACCCAGCCCAGCCACCCTGTGCCCATCGCACCCAGCCTGGCCACCCTGCACCCAGCATGGCCACTCCACACACATTGCACCAGCATGGCCAATCTGCACCCATTGCACCCAGCATAGCCACCCTGTGCCCATTGCACCCAGGCTGGCCACCCCACACCTATTGCACCCAGCACAGCCACCCCATGCCCACTGCACCCAGCCTGGTCACCCTGTGCCCATTGCACCCAGCCTGGCCACCCTGCACCCATCACACCCAGCCTGGCCACACTGCGCCCACTGCACCCAGCCCGGCCACCCTGCGCCCATCGCACCCAGCCTGGCCACCCTGTGCCCATTGCACCCAGCCTGGTCACCCTGTGCCCATTGCACCCAGCCTGGCCACCCCGCACATACTGCACCCAGCACAGCCACTCTGTGCCCCAAATCCCTAAGTGGATTAAATTCACAACCCTGAGTTTAGCAGGCCAGTGCTCAAACCACTGAGCTATCCTCCCCCAGAGGACGGGGCACTAAACAGCTATGGGCTAACCCTGGGGGAAATTTCTCTGTCACCCCTGTCCGTCAGGCCCAGGCCCCCCACTGGGGGTCTTCTCTCCAGCAGCTGCTGCTGCTTTCTGATTTGGACACCACAGGGTGGGCTTGGAACTCCAGAGTCTGGACAAAAACGAACAACGTGCAATTGACCGAATGGCAGATTTTTGGGGTTTCCTCTGCTTAATCAACACAGAGCAGGAAAATCTGGGGGATGGAGGAGAATCTGGGGTGTGGCTGTATGGGCACATGCAGTGCGGATGGATGGGCTCGTGCACTTTCACCAGACTTTTCAATTCCTTTGCAATCAGTGCCCTGCAGTCTGGGGCCCAGACGCTTTACCGGCCTCGTCTTCTGCTTCCTCATTAATTCTGGGTTTACACTCCAGAAAGAGCCAAGGCCTAGCGTACGTTTTACCTGTGGGCGGGATGCACCTGGGGGCCGCTTCCATCCTTAAAGAGCTTTTGGGTGGGAGGGAAGGGCGGATTTCAGGGGTTTAGTGAATAAGCCACAAGCTCAGCTCCTCCCCAACATCTTCATTGTCCCCTAGAAGCAAATGAACAAAGTGTTCCCTGGTCCAGGGAAGGACCCTGCCACAAAACTCCAGGCAGGGAGCAGATCGTTTCATTCAGGATCCTTTTCCAATCGCTCGTCCCCCCTCCCTATGTCCCCTCATCCATCCATCAATCCATCCATCCATCTTCCAGCGCCCCCGTGTCTATTCACGGCCTCTCTTGCATCCATGGCAAATCTGTCTTGGTTCATGTCAGCAAAGACATCTGCAGCTCAGCCTCCCTCTTGGCCGTGTCTCCCCTCCCTTCATTGTGTCCTTGCTCCAGCTTGCCTCAGCTTTGCTGATCAACGGCTGAACAGCACAAGGCGTTGATCAGAACCATTATTATTTTTCTTGATGCTTGGCAGGAACATAGGACCTGCCAGGCTGGCTCAGCCCACCCGTCCATCTAGGCCAGGGGCGGCTCCAGGCACCAGCACACCAAGCGCATGCTTGGGGCAGCAAGCCACGGAGGGCGGCAGGCAGGCTGCCTTCGGTGGCTTGCCTGCAGAGGGTCCCCTGGTCCCGCGGCTTCCGCGGACCTCCCGCAGGCAGCGGACCCTCCGCAGGCAAGCCGCCAAAGGCAGCCTGCCTGCTGTGCTTGGGGTGGCAAAATGCCTAGAGCTGCCCCCGATCTAGGTAGTGCCCCAGCTCTGACGGTGGCCAGCAACACAAGGTATCGGAGGACGGCAGAAGAAACCCTGCAGCTGGCAGTTCGATAATCATCCACCAGGGAAGGTTCTGGCCTGACCCCCATTAAGTTAGAGGTTGGCTCATGCCCTGGAGCATGAGGGTTAAAGAGATTTGGAGCGATGTCCCCTGCCAAAAAATCTTAGCTATTTTTTTTTATACTCTCTTGTCCTGTACGGAAAACACCCACTTGCTAACAGTGCTGTGGCGTCAGACGCTGCCGTAGAGATGTGGCACAGTTGTCATTGTCTCTGGGATGTGTCAGTCCTTCTGGTGCCATTACTATTATGTCTCACTGTATTACAGTAGCCCCTAACTGAGCTCAGGGTCCTGGCGTGCTAGGTGCTGTACATACATAGCAAAGGTCAGGCCCTGGCCAAAGAGCGGACACGCTCAGTGTAAAAGAAGGGCGCGTTCTCCCCCATTTACAGGGGGGGAATTGAGGCTAAAGGCATTGATGGAAGAGCTGGGAACGGACTCGGCCCCTCGCCAGGGCAGCCCAGCACTGTAACTCCAAGACCAGCCTTCGACTAACTAACATGGGAAAAGGCGAACGAAGCACGACCTGACCTGTCAGAACCTGGGGCAGCAGCTGTCAGACTCTGAGCTCTTTGCGGGGGTGACTCTAGGGTCGCCAACTTTCTACTGGCACAAAACTGAACACCTTTACCCTGCCCCCTGTCCCGCCCCTCCTCTGAGGCCCTGGCCATGCCCCGCCCCTTCTCTGAGGCCCCGCCCCCACTCGCTCCACCCCACCTCCTGCTGTGGCTTGGTCTTCCCACCCTCACTCACTTGCTCATTTTCACTGGGCTGCTCAGGGAGCTGGGGTGCAGGAGGGGGTGAGGACTCAGGGCTGGGGGTGTGGGCTCTGGGGTGGGGCCAGAAATGGGGATTCAGGGTGCGGGAGGAGGTTCCGGGCTGGGACAGGGAGTTGGGGTGTGTGGAGGGGTGAGGGATCCAGCTTGGGGTATGGGTTCTGTTGTGGGGCTGGGGATGAGGGATTGAGGGTGCTCTGGGCTGGGATCAAGGGGTTCACAGGGTGGGAGGGGGATCTGGACTGGGGCAGAGGGTTGGGGTGCAGGGGGGTGAGGGCTCTGGCTGGGGGGTGTGGGCTCAGGGTGGGCTGAGGCTGAGGGGATTGGGGTGCAGGAGGGGGATCCGGGCTGAGACCGAGGGGTTCGGAGGGTGGGAGGGGGATCAGGGCTGGGACAGGGGGTTGGGACCAGGGAGGGGCTCAGGGGTGCAGGCTCTGGGCAGCACTTACCTCAAGCAGCTCCCAGAAGCAGCTGTATGTCCCCGCTCCGGCTCCTATGCATAGGAGCAACCAGGTGGCTCTGCGCGCTGCTCCATCTGCAGATGCCACCCCAGCAGCTCCCATTGGTCATGGTTCCTGGCCAATGGAAGCTGCGGGGGCGGTGCTTGGGGCGAGGGCAGCGTGTGGAGCCCCCTGGGTGCCCCTACGTGTAGGAGCTGGAGCGGGGCCATGCCGCTGCTTCCAGGATCCACATGGTGCCACCAACTGGACAATCAATGGCCTGGTCAGCAGTGCCGACTGGAGCTGCCAGGATCCCATTTCGACCTGGTCGAAAGCCAGACACCTGGTCACCCTCAGTGGCTGTCACTCTGTGTGTGAAGCACCTGGCACAGCGGGGGCCTGATCGCTGCTGGGCCCTCTAGGTGCTCCTGGGAAACGAATTCCATTAAAACCACAAACATGGAGGGCACACGGGGGTGGCGGAAGCAGCCTTCACACTGGCCCTTCCGAGCTCGTCAGTCTGGGCTTGTCACACCGGGCTTTAGTGTAATACCAGCGCAGGATACGACCCCTCTCTCCATCAGGCCACGTCCCTTCCACGGGGGGGAATCCTCTGGCCCCTGCTCTGCTGGAACGCTAACGGCTCCTCCTGGCCTTACCAGCTGTGCATCGTGCCAACCCCCACCGCACCCCCTTCTCTCTCTGTCCCCTGCCGCCGGAGCTGACTTGTGTCCCCACTGACTTTCGCCAGCTCCCCGGGCATGTGAAAGGTTGGCTCGTTAATACCCCGCTGGGCACCGCTGAATGGCAAAGTCCAAGTTAAAGGCTTGGTCTCCTTTCAGAGACATCAGAGGAGGCATTAGGGAGGATTAGGGCCACTTTCAAGACAACCACTTTCACTAAAGAGGATTTAAAAGTCTAATTACAGGCCGGGCAAAGGGCTTTGTCACCGCCTGGGCTGGGCGCTTTCAATGAGCCAGTTGCTCCCTGGGATGCAGCTAAGGGGGGAGGGATCTGCCCCGGCTTCCTGCAGCGAGGAGCCCCTCTGCCAGGACTGGAGGCTCTAGCGAGCGAAAGCTGGGCCCAGAGGCCTCAAGGCAGGACGGCCCCCGGGACACTCTGGGCTAGAAGATGTTGGGATGTTGGGAATGGCAGCGAACTGTGGACTCACTAGGCTCCTCTGGTGTCACACATGGGCGAAGATCCTAGCTCAGCCTCAGGATCAACCCTGCCTAGAATCAGCTCTGGGGTGCGGGGGAGCCTGTCCTGCCCCACGATCCTGTCCGGAGAGAGCTGCTCTCTCACAGGACCCCTTCTGCAGGGAGAGAGGGGGGTGGGAACCTGCTGGCCCGAGGACCCACTCTCCACTCGGCCAGGAAACATCTCCTCTGCTCCTCTGCCTGGATCTCTGCCCTGGCTCTACTCTGCTGGGGGGAGGCTACTCTCCATTGGATCTCAGCCCGAGAAGGGGAGAGCGATTCCCTCCTGGATCCTTAGATCTACTCTGCCAGGGGATCCCATTCCCAGCCACCCTTTGCCAAGGGCACCAGCGCAGCCATGACTGCAGCTGGCTCATAGGCCCAGGCATGGAGACGGGACCTGTGCAAAGCCAGGCGAGTGCCTTGGGGAACCTGGGGCTGAGCGGGCTGCTGCAGACCTGTGTGACCCCTCAGGGCAGCACACAGATTTTTTTTTTTTAAAGTAACCTCCTCCCCTCCCCCTCCCCACCCCACGCCCAGCTGCTGCGGCTGGGTGCTGGCCTGGAACTGCTGTCTCTGGACCCAGGCAGGTTGCTAAACAAGTTAATTAGATCAAGGAGCTGGAAGCTGGCTGGTGACAGAGAGCCCCAACTGTCAGCCTGGCGGAGTTGTGAAAAAGTTAATTCAATTAAGTTTTCCCTCTAAACTAATTAGGCAGCAAGCTGCCACGCGAGGAGCTGCTGCTCTTGCTACCCGGAGCCAGGGGCAGAATAGAGGGGGAGGAAGAGGAGGGAGGATGAAGGGGGTGGGGGGTTGGAAGAAAGAAAAATGGACAAAGCGAAAGATGGACAGAGAGAAAATGAAAGGACAAAGAGGTGCAGAGAGTGGAAAAAATGATGGCGAGAGACATCCACTGAGGCCAGGGGCACAGGCAGATTAGTGAGTCCTGCCCAGCCCATGGGAACAGTCACCCTGGCTTAGCTACAAGCTCCAGCCAGCCCAGGCGCCTGTCTCTGACCAGGGCCAGCACCAGATGCTACTGAGGAAGGGGAAAGAACCTCACAGTCGCCGTTAGAGACTAGCTGAAGCACAAGGGTCAATAGCTAGGAAATAGCCAGGCAGAAATCGGACACACAGGCTCTGCCTACACTGCATTGTAAACCTGGGTCTGTGGGATCCGGGCGTGTGGACTCGGTGTTTCCAAGCCTGCCCGTGAGCGTCCACGCTGCATTGTAAACCCGGGTCTCAGAGCTGTGCTAGTGCGTCCACACTGAGCTATGCAGCCTTCTGACTGGGCTTGAGCTGCGTCCACACTGCAGGGCTGCAAACTGAGCCTCAGCAGGACTCAGGCTCTGCCCCACCCTCCTAGCAGGATCCCAGGACCCACTGACCTGAGCTGGACTGAGTTGTGTGTGGACAGTAGAGGGGCTTGGGCTCAAACCTGAGTCAGAGCCTGGGTTTAGTGTGCAGTGGAGATGGGCCCATTGGTACCAGCGGTGCTGCTGCACTGTAGCTGCAGCCAGCGAGCAAAGGGGGGGAAACCTCGGCTTGGAAGAGGACAAGCTGTGGGATGGGGCAGTGTATTCCAGTGGGCAGGGCTCTCTCACGCTCTCCCTGAAGTGCCGCTATGGCAGAAATGAGCACTCTAGAAATACCCAGAGAAATAGACACACCTGGAGCAGAAGGTAATGCCCATTGCCTCAGGTGAGGGGGGAGAAGTGGACCCCTGGGTGCTATACTAGACTCTGCCACTGACTCACTGTGTGACCCTAGGCAGGTCACTTAAGCCAAAATGTTGAAATCCATGTGACTAAAAGCCAGATATTTAGGAACGTAAATAAGGGATCCTGAAGTGAATGGACATTGTTGGCACTTGGCACCTCTGAAATCAGGCTGCTTTTTTAGCTGCATTTAAGTGCCTAACTTTAGATAGCCAGGTTTGAAACCTGTGGCCATCTCATTCTGCACCTCACTTTCCCCACCAGCTGTGCACCATCCAGTGCTGCAGCTGGATTGGCTACTGTGGTTCGGGCCATCGACCCCAGCAGGGGTCCAAATGGTCCAACTTGTGGCAGCAGTGCCAGTACGGTCATGAGATGCTCAGCTTCCATTTAAAACAAAATGCATTAAGGCTCTAGCCCATGTGGCTTCAAAGCAAACCGGAGTGTGACTGACACAGTGATGCCTGCCTGAGTCTGCAGACAGCCTGAAACAACTGCACTAAGAGAGGTGTGAACTGCTCGCAGTCATCTCAATGCCATGTTAACTCTGAAATCTCAATAGTTTGAACTATTTCACTGCTGATCAGAGCACACAAGACCATATTGGGAAAGTCACATTATGAAGATCGGGGTGATCTACCACAAGGGGTTAAAATACATTGAAACACCCGGGGGCACTAAGGCGAGGGCACTGTGGGGGCATGCAGTTACCCCCCCACACACACTGGGGGAATGGAGGGAGCTCTCCTCTGCTTTACTGCTGTAATGGGGCAAATTTGTAGCTAGCTGAGGGCCTGCTTGCCTGGGATGAACGGCCTCACATCAAGGCTACACAAAAGACAGGAACAAGGCAGCTCAAACAAGCTGGTGGAAAGGCCTTGGGGGTACAGCTGCAGGCAGCTAACATGTCAGGCAGTGGGGTGGGGATTAGGGGCATCTTGCCTCAGCGTGGAACTGCTGCGGCCCTCACTTCGTCATGGTGGCACAAGGTGCAAGGCAACGGGGCATCGAGCACTGAGTATGCACCTGCCAAGGAACTATGGCGCCAGGGTTTGCTCATGGCTGCGACTGGGAGCTCCACTGTTTGGGGATAGGCCCGAGTATGAGGTCTGCAGGGCCAGGCCTGCCTCGTTAGGTACCAGGCCTGGTTCTGGTGCCGTGTAAACCCTGATGGTGATAACCACAGTCCGGGCTGGCTCGTCCCAGCACCTGCGGACACACACAGCAGAGCGACTCTCCAGCACTGTGAGGCCCTGCTGTGTGAGCCCGGTTTCACTAGTGTCCCCCAACACTTCCCTATCGTGTGGGGCTGGACTTTCAGCCCCACCCGGCCGTCCCCGAAGGGCCACAGCTGGACACGTCCGGATGCCAGAGGCGGCTGGGTTTTTCCCAGGGATTCTCAGGCCTTGTCAGCCATTGCCTAGGCTGCCCTGGGTCAAACACAGACGTGGGGCTGGCCCTGGTACGATGAGCTGCACTGGTCCGGATCACAGCTTAGAGTAGCTTTGCCCAGTGGTAGCATAAGAGGAACAGAACATTAGAACAGCCGCCCAGGGTCAGACCCATGGTCCATCCAGCCCAGTGTCCCGTCTTCCAACAGTGGCCGATGCCAGCTGCTCCCCCCAGCGGGAATGAACAGAACAGGGAATCAGCAAGTGATCCAACCCCTGTCACCCATTCCCTGCTTCTGGCAATGCAGCCACATCGACTGCTGGCCACAGAGGCTGAAATCAACACGAATGGCCAGTGCCCAAGGGTAGCCCTCTTTAACCTAGAAATCAGACACACACAGTCCTTGCTGCCACCCGTTCCCTCCCGCCTCCTGGAATCTCTCTCCCCAGCCACTTCCCTGCGCTTCTGCTATTTTTCATTGCTCTTGGTCACAGAATTGTTTTAATTACCCCTGTTGGGATTTACGTACCTGGAAGTGTCTCCTCTCCTGCCTCTCCATAAACGCTGGGGTGTGTCTTGTGACCGCCCCTTGCCACCTCCCCGCATCCACATCAGAGATCTACTGAGGTCAGATGCTGCTAGACCCAGCAAAGCTGGTTGGGAGCCACTGCTCAGTTTCCTGTTGTTTTCCTGCCAGAGGGAGCTCCCTCAAGCTTCCTAGCCATGGCCTGGGTTTCTCTGGTTATTGACTGGCTTTACAGTAACGCCTGGAATGATGGGGGAGGGAGGGGTGGTTATGGTGCCCCACAGAGCTCACCCTCTGCACAGATAAGCCAAACGGTTGGTTAGGGAAACTAAGGTGCAGAATCCTCACTGTCTAATATGGTGTCGCAGCTATTTGGCGTGTGTGTGTGTGAGACCATTGACCTCGGCACCTCAGGGTCAATGCCAGTAAAGCTGAACTCCATGCACCGATCTAGTCTAGCAATGAGAGCGGGCTCTGCCTGCTGAGAGACAATGTTTTCGGAGCTGTGCTGGTGACAGGCAGAATGGCAAGCAGGGGCCACATGCCTCTCCCGTTAGGAACGTGGAGGCAAACCCGCTGCACGTCTTGCTCTTACACAATTGTCTCTGCAGCTTTCAAGGGCACAGCTCCCCTCCCCTTGTCTGCTGTGGGGAACATTACTGCTCCTCTCCCCAAAGCCTTATCCCTCATGGACGAAGACAGGAGACCCCCAGACCCAGTGCCTCTCTGCATAGCAGCCAGCTCCATTACATGCGCCAGCCATTTCTTATAACAGGGGCCAAAAGTCTGCCCAACCGAGGGTTGAAAGGGCAAATGTCCAGAGCCAGAACCTACTTTCCCTAGCCTGGAGCAGCTGGCCCCAGCCTGCCCGTGGGTCACGCTACGGGAAATCACGGGCCCCTCTGAAACGGGTGGCATTTACGAAACAAAACAGCAATGTACTAGACATAGGCAAACAGGCTCCCACACAGCTCGCAGCCCAACTTTGTCAGCCCTGTTTACCAAGGGCCACCCATGCCTGGACCGCCAAACCTCACACATATCGCTGCAAGCACCTAACACTGCAACCGTAATACAGCATTCCCGGCGCTCCAGCTTGAGGCTTTTTGAATGAAATAATGGGCCTGATTCGCCCGTTATTTCCACCATTGTAAAATGGGGTATTTTAAAAAATCAGACCTAAGATTTCTATGAGCGAGAGAAGGAAACCATGGTGAACACTAAACCAGTGCTTTTTATCTGGCTGCACATGGGATGCCCTCCAGCCACCCAGCGGTGTGGGCCTGCCACAGAGAGTTATGACCGATCATCCCGACCAGGGGCAGCTCCAGGCACCAGCGCAGCAAGCACCTGCCTGGGGCGGCAAGCCACGGGGGGGGGGGGGGGGGGCAGCCGGCCGCTCACTGTGAGGGTGGCAGGCAGGCGGCTTTCGGCGGCGCGCCAGAGGGAGGTCCGCCGGTCCCATGGCTTTGGCGGCAATTCGGCGGCAGGGATGCCAATGGCGCAGCACTGGCGGACCTCCCGCAGGCATGCCCCAAATCCGCGTGACCAGCAGACCACCTGCAGGTGCGCCACCGAAAGCTGCCTGCCTGCCGTGCTTGGGGCGGCAAAATATGTAGAGCCGCCCCTGATCCCGACCCCTGTCAAAAGCAAACTGGCGCATCCTCGTTTAAGTACATTGCATGTTTTGTATAGTTCACCCTAGAGACTCTGTTTTTCCCTTGACTTTCGGCAGACGCTCTGCTCACCATTTTCGAATGATGCCCACTGCCGGTAATCCCAGTGACTAATCCAAAGTTTTGCCTTCCTGACATCAGGTGCCTGTTATGATTCACGGGATATTGCCATGGCACTTAATTCATAATTAATAATTCTGTTGGTGACGCCTGAGCCAGATGAGATGCCAGCTCCCTCGCCTAGAGCGACATTGACGCTGCAGGGCTGGTCGGGGTATAAATGTCGTCCTAGCAGCGCGTTTTTAGGCTAACTGCACTATTTAGTAACAAACTCAACGCTCTCCCACAAGTCAGCAGCTCCGACTCCGCTCCGCACGGGCAGCACGTCTGGGGCCCTTGTCACGTGGTCAGTTTCAGACCAGTGAGTTTGTTCAAAGTGAGGGCGCTCAAGCAACAGAGGATTGATTAAAAAGAGGCTCTAAAAGCTGTTCCAGAAGACCGGGGCTTAGCTGCAAATCTGCGTCTCGCATGTAGTGGGAAATCGAGGAGTCCTGGGTAACAGCAGCGCTGGGCCAGGTTTATAAAGCTGACCGTCTGCCGGGGTTTAAAGACCTTTACGCGTCTGTCCCTAAATATCTAACTGTTGTGCTGCTGTCACCCCACTGTAAGAAATCGGGGGGGGGGGTGTAGCATGTTGTGAGACTCTGTTCCCCGCAGGAGCCTTCTGACCAAAGCCTAAGCCTTTGGCCTTTCTGAAAGCGCTTGCCTCCTCTGTTTGCACCCAACGCTCCCACTGAAATCAGCGGGCCCAACCCTGCTCCCTGCCCATTCACCCCGTGGAACTCCTTGGCCACCAGGGAAGTGGCTGCCAATTGACACCGGCGTGAGGCCAGAATCAGGCCCATGAGGACGACAGGATTGCTGCCTGGAAGCTAGACCAGGCCTGTAGTGATCCACAGTCATCGGGTGGTCCAGGAGTGAGGGTCTCAATCCAGTGCTTAGCGCTAGTAGGCACCAGTTGTCCCCCTGGCTGGCAGGCTCAGCAGAGGGGAGAAGGACGGATCTCCATTCTCACCCCTAAACTGGTCCCTACCTGCCCATCACTGAGGAAAGCTTGCAGTGCCTCTGCCCAGGGCTAGATACAAGCCGTCAGCTCCAGCACTGACAGGCCAGCACCTCCCACCCACACGACATTCACTACAAAGTACCATGAAAAAGCAGGGAAAGAAGAAGGTTCCCATGGGCATTTCTGTGCCACACCACTGGGGACTACGTGAACCCAGAGTTAAATGCTTGCTATGTTCCCAGCATTCACGCAGGGAACGTAGCTAAAAACATAAATACTCTGACTGGAAGGATGCAGCATAACACGACTTTTATTCCTAAAGTCCAGAACCGTAGCACACAGGAACCCAAACCAGAGAGAGACAAAGCAGGCTGCTCCCTCACACAGCGAGCATTGGCCCGGCCTGAACTCAGCTTTTCACAGAACTCCAGCTCCAGCAGAAGGGTTCACGGCGACATGGCTTGCAACAGTGCAATGAGCTCTGCCACCCTATGGCCTTCGCACATGGGGCTGGGTTTTCACCAAAGCTGGGTGACGGCGGAAGCTGTGGGGTGCAGAGCGTCTGGCAACCTGCCCCTCGTTTGGGTGCCTAAATGAGCTCTCCGTAATAGCAAGACCCTCTTCCCTACTCCCACGCAGCCGTCCCAGGTAAAGCAGTGGGACCCGCCCCGGTGGGAACGATCCTGCCTGGGCCAGGGTCACCCCTGTTCTAACGTCCAGGATCTTTATGCATCACACACACCAGGGCAGAGCCCTGTTTTCGATGCTGGCTGCCAGCGGCCTCCGGACTTTCTGCTGCATTGTTTATTTTACCACAGATGAGGAGCTCTGACTTAGGACCGGCTCTGCGGCCCCTTCACTAGCGGGAGCTTGCCTGCTTCTAATCAAATTAGCAGCCCGGCACGGGGCTGAAGGCTGGCAGTAATTGAATTTCTCCCGTCACAGCCTGATGTTTCTCCCCGCCAGATCCTGCCTGGGTTTTATTGTTTCTGGGCTAGGCTGCAATGGCACATTTATTTGATCTGTCACAGGGAGCCCTTTAACCCTCTGCTGTTTGCTTAAAGGCACACAGGCTCCTTTCCCTGAAACACAATTAAAAACAAATAAAACAATCTGGGAGGGTTTTTGTCCCCGCCCCGCTGTCCCCTGCGGAAAGGCCTCAGAGTCCTAGTGGGTTCCTCCCTCCAATCGGCTCCACTCAGCCAGTTTGTAACAGCCTGGCGCTGTGGCATGGCTGAACAGCGCTATGGACGGCTGCTACGGCTGGGCGCTGATCGGATCTGAGCCCATCTCCAGGCTGGGAGTCCTTGTTAACTTGCCAAAGCACCCTGCGAAAAGGAGCTGGGCCGAGCGCGCCGCTTTCTTGTGGCAGGGCTACCCAGGCCCAGGGTGTGGTACACAGAGCTGAGTTATTGTAGGGTCCCTCTGGCCTGCCAGTCACCAGCACTGAGCTGCACATCACTGTTACAGGAGCAGGTGTCTCGTGACTGCAAGGCTGGGCTCATGCCGGAAGGTCGTCAGTGCTGCTAGGCCAGTGATTCTCCAACTTTTACACTGCTCACTCCTTTCCACAGCCAGCCTCTGAGTGCGACCTCCCCCTCCCCCTAAATAAAAACACTTGTTATATATATTTAACCCCATTATAAATGCTGGAGGTAAAGTGGGGTTTGGGGCGGAGGCTGACAGCTCGCAACCCCCCCATGTAATCACCTCATGACCCCCTGAGGGGTCCCGACCCCCAGTTTGAGAACCCCTGTGCTAGGTGTATCTTGAGTTGTTATTGCAGAGTTTTGCGTGCTGGGCTGACTGTGGAGTTACTGTGCAGGGTGTGGAGTTCTGGGTTGTAAGCACTGGTTTGTTATTGTAGGGTCTCTCACAAGTGCTGTGCACACGGTTGTTAGCATAGGGCCCCTCAGAACCGCTATGCACTCTGGTTTGTTATTGTAGGGTCACTCACAAGTACTGTGCACACGGTTGTTAGCATAGGGCCCCTCAGAACCGCTATGCACTCTGGTTTGTTATTGTAGGGTCACTCACAAGTGCTGTGCACACGGTTGTTAGCATAGGGCCCCTCAGAACCGCTATGCACTCTGGTTTGTTATTGTAGGGTCACTCACAAGTGCTGTGCACACGGTTGTTAGCATAGGGCCCCTCAGAACCGCTATGCACTCTGGTTTGTTATTGTAGGGTCACTCACAAGTGCTGTGCACACGGTTGTTAGCATAGGGCCCCTCAGAACCGCTATGCACTCTGGTTTGTTATTGTAGGGTCACTCACAAGTGCTGTGCACACGGTTGTTAGCATAGGGCCCCTCAGAACCGCTATGCACTCTGGTTTGTTATTGTAGGGTCGCTCACGAGTGCTGTGCACACAATTGTTAGCATAGGGCCCCTCAGACCCGCCATGCACTCTGGTTTGTTATTATTTGTTATTATTTGTAGGGTCACTCACCAGTTTGTTACGGTTCTACAGCGTCTCTCGTGAAGGTGCGGCCGATGGCATCTTTACCGTTGAGGGGAAATACAGGCCTGGAGTGTGGAAAGAGGGAGAAGGGAGAAAGCAGGAGTCGACCGTTCCAAACCGTAGAGTGTGGGAGCTGTGATCCTGCCCCTCGGGGTGAGCGCTCGGGGCGGTGGGTTAGTGACAGACCCAGGGGCTCCAGATCCCAGCAGGACCACCAGGAACGCAGGCAGGAGCAACCTCAGTGTCCAAGAGACAGGTCCTCCAGCCACGGAGATTGGCCTGTGACCGTGCTGGGCCTGTCCAACTCCCTGGTGCAACGTGCCCCTCATCGATCCAGCCCAAGGGCAAGCGACGACCCAGTGGGCCACAGGAGAAATCAGACCCTTTGCTTGGAAGAAATCACATGCATGGGGCTGGAGTGTCTGTTTTCCTCTCACTGCGGGAAGAGATTATCCAAGCAGGGGTCCTATGAGCGGCTTAGTGGGAGGACTAGAAAGGTGAATAACATTCCATAGCCAGGTGGGTGCTCTCGCTCCACCCGTGATGAGCCCCTGACATGGGACAGGGATGGGGGGGGAATGGACGGCAGATACCTGGGAACCTGACCCCTTCTCCTAGGCTGATGGCTCATGGGCTGCTGGCAATCTGATGAGCTGCCTGTTCTGTCCTGTTGGTACACCCAGCCTGCCCACCCGCCGATTGCAGAATGCCCCTGACCACAGCGGGATGGAAGGTGGCTCAGGCAGGACAATCCGGTCAGAGATCCTAGGTACGTCTTTGGGTGGCTGGCCCTTGCTGCGGCCCGTGTCACAGACGCGATGTGAGCTAGCGTATGTACATCTACCTGAGCTGCGGTCACACCTCCCAGCTGCAGTGCAGACATACCCTTAGTGGGGCACCGTGCCTCAGTTTCCCCACCTGTAAAGTGGGGACAATGATACTGACCAACCTCCCAGGCTTCACTGATGTTTGTAAAATGTCCTTTGCATGGCTGACAACACAGCAGGGCCAGGTATTAGCAGCACCAGCAGGTGCGTTCCCAGGCGAGGGTGCAGCTTGTTACGGCCACGTAAGGAGGTGTCTAATACCAGCACCACCAATGAGGGTCTTTGTGGAGACTCGGCACTCAGGGTGTGTCGCCACCGCACTCAGAGGGGTGATTGCAGCCTGTGTAGACAGACCTGAGCTGGCTCTGATCTAGCTAGCCAAGGTGCCAACAGCAGCGAAGCTGCAGCAGCACTGACTCGTCAAACCCACCCGGCCCCCTGGATAATTACCGGGGTGGCGAGCCCACGCTGGAGGCCGTGCTGCTGCAGCATCACTGCTACTGAGACCTGAGTTAGCGAAATCAAAGCTAGCAACCCCCGTGGCAATCCCACTCCCACAGCCATGTAGACGTAACTCCCAGAGCACAGCGAGAAGGGGTTTGCCACATGCCTGTGAGCAGAGACAGGCAGGGACTGAATGGAACAACGGGGCTTTTTAAACAGACAAATAAACTTTCTGTCATGCAAAAAATGCCGTGTGTGTGTGGGAGAGAGAGAGAGAGAGAGAAAATTCTTGTTTTTCCATGTGGGGAATGAAACTTCTATTGCAATTTTCACAAATAAAAGGTTCCCATTTCCCACTCATCTCTTGTCGTTTGTGGTTCACAAAATAAGAAATCTGAACTTTAAAAAAAAGTTGAAGTGATTTTTTTTTAAAATCCCACTCACCTGACGCCAACGCCCCACTTTTAAAATGAGGCCTCGCTTTGAAACCAGAAAACACTACCCGCTAAGCACAAACACCAGCAGTTTTCATGGACATTTGCGAAAGCTGACAATGAATTCAGCTTTTTTGTAGCCCTTTGCAGTCTTTGACCCGCTGGAGCGGTGAAGCAGTACCCGGTTCCGCCAGTGAAAAGACACGCGCCTGGGGACTGCGTGGTGGGACGGTAGATTTAATAGCGAAGATTTAAGGCCAGAAGGGACCACTGTGATCATCTAGTCTGACCTCCTGCCCCGCACAGGCTGGGGAACTCCACTCAGTTACCCCTATGCTGAGCCCAGTGGCCTGGGTCTGACTGCAGCATTTCTGTGAGCTAGCGTCAGAGAACAGGAGGGACCAATGCCCGACGCCCCTGTGATGTCAGGGACTGGATCAGGTGAGCCACGCCCAGATGAGCCCGGCAGGCAATGCTCGCCCCATGCTGCGGAGAAAGGCAAGCTGCCCCCCCACCCTCCAGCTCCAAATCTGGTGACTAGTTCGACCCTGCGCATGCGAGCAAGACACCAGCCAGCCATCTCTAAGGCAGAACAGTCTCTGTACCACCCTACAGCACTAGTTCTACCCAGCCCATGTCCTGTCTTCAGTTGTGGCTGAGCCCTAATGCTTAACAGGAAGGTGGCGGGGGAGAAAAAACAACAGAAAACTGGAATACATCTGGCCAGTTGTGCATGGGAGGGGTGGGGTGAAGTCCTTCCTGACCCCCACAGGTGACACACTGAAGCCCTGAACCATGAGACTGGATTATAATCATCGTCTTAATATCAAGTGTTATGAGCGTGTTGAGAGCAATGCAGAGTTTCCTTATTTCCGTAGCCCACGAAGGGGAGGGATGAACAGGGGTCGCTGTGATGGGGGCCATTAAGCAGTAAAGGGGTACAACTATCCAGGTGTAAGACAGGACCAGAGCATCGTTCATAGCATATCAGACCTTTAGTTCATCAAGGCTGACTCAGAGAAAGGCAGGGCTGGAAGGGACCTCGCAAGGTCATCAAATCCAGCTCCCTCCGCTGAGGCAGGACCAAGTAAACCTGGACCAGCCCTCGTCTTACAAACCTCCAGTGACGGGGATTCCACAACCTCCCTTGCAAGCCTGTTCCAGAGCTTAGCTCCCCAGAGAGTTAGAAAGTTTTTCCTAACGTATCACCTACATTTCCCTTGCTGCACATTAAACTGATTAATTCTTGCCCTACTTTCAGTTGATGCATAATATAAGAACGGCCACACTGGGTCAGACCAATGGTCCATTTAGCCCAGTATCCTGGCTTCCAACAGTGGCCAATGCCAGGTGCTTCAGAGGGAATGAACAGAACAGGGCAATTATTCAGTGATCCATCCCCTGTCGTCAAGTTCCAGCTTCTGGCAGTCAGTTTAAGGATACCCGGTGCATGGGGTTGCGTCTCTGACCATCTTCAGCTAATAGCTATTGATGGACCTATCCTTGATTAACTAATCTAGTTCTTTTTGAAACCAGTTATAGCTATCCTTGATTAACTAATCTAGTTCTTTTTGAAACCAGTTATACTTTTGGCCTTCACAACATCCTCTAGCAAGGAGTTCCACAGGTTAACGGTGCATTGTGTGATGAAGTACTTCTTTATGTTTGTTTTAAACCTGCTGCCTGTTAATTTCATCGGGTGACCTCTGTTTCTTGTGTTACATGAAGGGGTAAATAACACTTCCTTATTCCCTTTCTCCACATCAGTTATGATTTTATAGATCTCTATCATATCCCTCCTTAGTCATCTCCTCTCCAAGCAGAACAGTCCCAGTCTTCTTGATCTCTCCTCATGTGGAAGCTGTTCCATACCCCTCATCATTTCTGTTGCCCTTCTCTGTATCTTTTCCAATCCTAATATCGCTTTTTTGAGATGGGGCAACCACATCTGCACGCAGTATTCAAGATGTGGGTGTACCATGGATTTATATAGAGGCTACATGATATTTTCTGTCGTATTATCTATCCCTTTCTTAATGGTTCCTAACAGTCTGTTAGCTTGTTTTTTTTTTGTTTTTTTTTGACTGCCACTGCACAGAGTGGATGTTTTCAGAGAACTATCCACAATGACTCCAAGATCTCTTTCTTGAGTGGTAACAACTCATTTAGACCCCAGCATTTTGTATGTATTTAGGATTATTTTTCCCAATGTGAATTACTTTGCATTTATCAACACTGAATTTCATCTTCCATTTTTTTGCCCAGTCACACAGTTCTGTGAGACTCCTTTGTCACTCTTTGTGGTCTACTTTGCACTTAATTATCTTGAGTCATTTTGTATTGTCTGCAAATTTTGCCACCTCACTGTTTACCCCTTTTTCCAGATCACTTATGAATATTTTGGAAAGCACAGGTCCCTGTACAGATCCCGGGGGGACACCACTATTTACACCTCTCCATTCTGAAAACGGACCTTTTATTCCTATCCTTTGTTTCTTGTCTTTTATCCAGTTGCTGATCCATGAGAGACCTTCCCTCTTATCCCATGACTACTTACTTTGCTTACGAGTCTTTAGTAAGAGACCTTGTCAAAAGCTTTCTAAAAGTCCAAGTACAGTATAGACATGAGATCACCCTCCTCCACAGGTTTGTTCATTCCTTCAAAGAATTCTAATAGATTGGTGAGGCATGATTTCCCCTTACAAAATCCATGTTGATCTTCTCCAACATATTGCATTCATCTAGCTGTCTGATAATTCTGATCTTTACTATCATTTTAACCAATTTGCCGGTATTGAAGTTAGGCTCATTGGCCTGTAATTGCCGGGATAATCTCTGGAGCTTTTTTTAAAAAGCAGCCTCAAATTAGTTGTCCTCCAGTCATCTAGTACAGAGGCTGGTTTAAGTGATTGGTTACATACCGCAGTTAATAGCTCCGCAATTTCACATTTGAGTTCTTTCAGAACTCCTGGGTGAATCCCATCTGGTCCTGGTGAATAATTACCATTTAATTTATCTATTTGTTCCAATACCTTCTCTAGTGCCACCTCATTTGGGACAGTTGCTCAGATTTGTCCCTAAAACGCATGGCTTAGGTGTGGGAATCTCCCTCACATCCTCTGCAGCAAAGACGGATGCCAAGAATTCATTTCGCTTCCCCGCAAAGGCCTTGTCTTCCTTGAGTGCTCCCTCAGCACCTCGATCGTCCTGCAGCCCCATTGGTTGTTTGGCAGGATCCCTGCTTCTAATGTACTTTAAAAAATGGTTAGTTTTTGTGACTTTTGCTAGTTGCTCTTCAAATTCTTTTTCCGCCTAATTCGACTCTTATACTTGACTTGCCAGAGTTTATGCTGCTTTTATTTTCCTGAATAGGATTTGACTGACAATTTGGAAAGGACGTCTTTTTGTCTCTAACTGCCTTTTGCTGTTTAGCAATGTGGGTTTTTTTGGTCCTCTTACTGTTTTTTTTTTTTAAATTATTTAGGGTCTGCATATAGTTTGAGCCTCTATTATGGTGTGTTAAAAAGCTTCCACGCAGCTTGCAGGCATTTCACTCTTGTGACTGTTCCTTTTAATTTCCATTTAACGAACTTTCTCATGTTTGTGCGGTTCCCATTTTTGAAGTTAAATGCTGCTGTGGTGGGCTTTTTAGGCGTCCCTCCTTCCCCGCACACAAGGGTGTTACATTTAATTACATTATGGTCACTATAACCCAGTGGTTCAGCTGTATGCACCTCTTGGACCAGATCCTGTGCGCCACTTGGGACTAAATCATGACTTGCTTCTCCCCTTGTGGGTACAAGGAGTAGCTGCTCCAAGAAGCAGCCATTAATGGTGTTTAGAAATGTGATCTCTGTATACTGTCTTGAAGTGCCACATACCCAGTCAATATGGGGATAGTTGAACTCCCCCATTATTACTGATGTTTCTGCTTTTGTAGCCTCTCTGCTCTCCCTGAGCATTTCATAATCACCATCACCATCCTGGTCAGGTGGTCAGTAGACTATTCCTACTGCTAGACTCTTATTATTCAAGCATGGAGTTTCTATCCACAGAATCTCTGTGGTACAGTTTGACTCATTTAAGATTTTGATTACAGTTGACTCTCTGCTTTCTTTCACATGTAGTGCCACTCCCCCCCAGCACGACCTACTCTGTCATTCCGATATATTTTATTCCCTGGGATTACCATGTCCCATTGATTATCATCATTCCACCACATTTCTGTGATGCCTGTTACATCAATATCCTCATTTACTACCAGGCACTCAAGTTTACCCATCTTAGTACTGAGACGACTAGCATTTGTATACACGCATGTATAAAATTTGTCAATATTTAGTTGTCGGCCTAAATGTGATGTAATTGAATTGGACTTTTCCATTTGACTGTTTTGTTTCAGTTCTTACCTGTATTTTTTTTACCGACTTCTATCCTCTCCTCTTTACAAGGATATAGAGTATCCCCTTTAATAAATCCTCCCCTCAGGGATGTCTGTGTCCAAACCACGTACTTCTCAGGATCTGTCAGCTTTTCGCCAGCCCTTAGTTTAAAAACTCCTCTACAACCTTTTAAATCTGGTTCCATTTTGGTTTAGTGGAGTCCATGCTTCCTGTACAGGCTTCTCCTTTCCCAAAAGATTCCTCAGTTCCTAACAATCCTCAATCCCTCCTCCCTACACCATCGTCTCATCCACACATTGAGACCCTGCAGTGCTGCCTGTCTCTGTGGATGGAACTGGAAGCATTTCAGAGAATGCGACCATGGAGGTCCTGGACTTCAATCTCTTACCTATCAGAGGGGTCGCCGTGTTAGTCTGGTTCTGTAGAATCAGCAAAGAATCCTGTGGCACCTTATAGACTAACAGAAGTTTTGCAGCATGAGCTTTGTGGGGTGATACTTCTTCTTTGCATGCAAGCAGAAATTTGCTGCTTGCAATCTCTTCCCTAGCAGCCTAAATTTGGCCTCCAGGACCTCTCTCCTATCCTTCCCTATGTCACTGATACCTACATGTACCACAACCACCGGCTCCTCCCCAGCACTGCACATAAGTCTGTCTAGATGTCTTGAGAGATCCGCAACCTTCGCATCCAGCAGGCAAGTCACCATGCAGTTCTCCCAGTCATCACAAACCCAGCGATCTCTGTTTCTAATGATCAAATCCCCCCATTGCTAGTATCTGTCACGTCCTAACAACTGGGGTATCCTCCTCTGGAGGGGTGTCCCCAGTGCGAGAGTATCCCGTGACATCATCTGGAAGGAGAGTCCCAACTATGGGATCGTTTCCTTCTGCTCCAGTTGGATATTCTCCTTCCCCGGGACTTTCATCCTCCTCAACAGCACTGAGGCTGTCAGACCAAGGGTGGGACCATTCTACTGTGTCCCAGAAAGTCCCATCTATGTGCCTCTCTGTCTCCCTTCGCTTCTCCAGCTCAGCCACTCTGGTCTCCAGAGCCCGTACGGGGTCTCTGAGGGCCAGGAGCTCCTGTCACCGAATGCACACGTACACCACCCGCCCACAGGGCAGGTATCATACATGCTGCATTGGGTGCAGTAGACTGGATACCCCCACGCTGTTGCTGGACTTCTACTGGCAGTCTCTTTTTACTCCTGCAGGATTTTTGTCCATTTGTTCTTTTTTGGGGGTGGGATTGATCATCAGTCTCTTTAATACAGCCCTTAACAGATTTGAAGACAGTTATCAGATCCCCTCCCCACTCAATCTTCTTTTCTCAATTCTAAACATTCCCAGTATTTTTAACCTTTCCGCGCAGCTCAGGTTTTCTAAACCTTTGATCATTTTTGTTGCTCTCCTCTGGACTCTCCAGTTTGTCCCCACCCTCTCTAAAGTGTGATACCCAGAACTGGACACGGTTCTCCAGCTGGGGCCTCACCAGTGTGGATTAGAGCAGGACGTTTACTTCCTGTGTCTTACATATGAGACTCCTGCTAAGACACCCCAGAATGATATTAACTTTTTTTTTGCAGCTGCATTTCACTGACAACTCATACTCAATTTGTGACCCACTGTAACCCCCAGATCCTTTGCCACAGCACTACCACCTAGCCAGTGATTCCCCGTTGTGTAGCTATGCATTCGCTTTTTCCTTCCTAATGTAGTACTTTGCATTTGTCTTTATTCAATTTTCATCTTGTTGATTTCAGACCAATTCTCCAATTTGCCGAGGTGCTTTTGAATTAGAACCCTGTCCTCCAAAGGGCTGGCAACCCCTCCCAGCTTGGTGCCACCTGCAAATTTTATAAGAATCCTCTCTACTCCATTATCCAAGTCATTCATGAAAATATGGACAAGTACCAGACCCAGGACAGACCCTTGCAGGACCCCACTAAATACGTCCCCCTAGTTTGGCAGCAAACCATTGATAACTACTCCTTAAATACAGTCTTTCAAACTGTTATGCACCCACTTTCTAATAATTTAATCTAGACCACATTTCCCTGGTTTGCTTATGAGAAAGTCATGTGGGACTGTGACAAAAGCCTTGCTAAAATCAAGATATATCCTGTGTACTGCTTCCCCCATATCCCCTAGGCCAGTCAGTCTGTCAAGGAAGAAAATTCGGTTGGTTTGGTATGATTTGTTCTTGACAAGTCCATGGTGGCTTCCTTCTCACCCTGTTACCCTCTAGATCAGATGTGGGCAAACTACGGCCCGCGGGACCGTCCTGCCCGGCCCCTGAGCTCCCGGACGGGGAGCCTAGTCCCCGGCCACTCCCCCGCTGTCCCCCCTGCCCCGCAGCCATGCCACCGTGTGGGCTGAGCTCTGGCCCGCTGCTCCCGCTGGGCAGCGTGGGGAGCGCAGCTGGCTCTGGCCGGGTGTCGTGGCTGCGAGCTCCTGCTGCTGGTAAGGGGGCGGGGAGCAGGGGGGTACTGGGGGGAGTCAGGGAGGAGGGGATGGTTGGATGGAGCAGAGGTTCTGGGCGGGTGGTCAGGGGATGGGGAACAGGGAGGGTTGGGAATGAGAGTCCTGGGGGGTCTGTCAGGGGGCGGGGATGTGGATAGGAGTCGGGAGGACAGTCAAGGGAGAGGGAGGGTTAGATAAGGGGGTGGGATCCTGGGGGGCAGGTAGGGGCTGGGGGTCCTGGGAGGGGGTGGTCAGGGGATGAGGAGCAGAGGGTGGTTGGATAGGGGGTGGGAGTCCTGGGGAGGCTGTCAGGGGGTGGGGGTGTGGTTAGGGGTTGGGGCAGTCAGAGAACAGGGAGCTGGGTGGTTGGATGGTGGGCGTGGGTCCCGGGAGGGGGAGGTCAGGGGTTCTGAGGGGGCAGTCAGGGGGCGGGAAGTGGGAGGGGGTGGATAGGGGGCGGGGGCCGGGCTGTTTGGGGGGGCCCAGCCTTCCCTACCCGGCCCTCCATACAGTTTCGCAACCCCGATGTGGCCCTCAGGCCAAAAAGTTTGGCTTACACATTGGTTGTTTAATAATTTGTTCCAGTATCTTTCCTGGTATCAGACATTAGGGCTGACTGGTCTATAATCCCCTGGGTCTTTCTCCCCTTTTTAAAGACAGGAACTAGGTTTACCCTTCTCCAGTCCTCTGGGACCTTGCCCGGCTTCCGTGAGTTCTCAGATAATTGCTAATGATTCCAAGACTACTTCAGCAAGTTCCTTACGTACCCTACGATGCATTTCATCAGGCCAATCTGCCAATCTGAACACATCTAACTTCCCTAAATATTCTTTAGCCTGTTCTTTCCCTGTTCTGGCTTGTGTTCCTTCCCCCTGGTTGTTAACATTGCGGTACGTAGCTGGTCACAATTTATCTTTTTAGTGAAGACCTAAGCAAAATAGGCATTGAACATCTCCACCTTCTTGAAGTCATGTTATTCGCTCTCCTTCCCCACTGAGTAGAGGACCTGCACTTCCAGCAGTCCAGAGGATAGTGCCCAGATACCACGATAATGGGAGGTTTAGAAATACTTAGGGAGACAGCGCTCCCCCTCTTCCCCCATGATGCACCATAAATGAGAAGTTCATTGGCTTGAGCTAACACAGGGGAAGTGCAAGCCACCCAAATGCATGATGCAGGGGGAGAGCCCCAGCTCTTCAGAGAGACCACTGGGGGATTTCTCCTTTCTACAGGAGCCCTCGGGGGTGGAAAGGCTTCCAGAGTGTCCGAGCACAGAGGCACTGGCAGAGCTGGAGCGTGAGGGCACCTTCTCTCCTTTGCCTAAGTTCCAGCTGGTGGGGAAGATGGAGGCTGCATTAGCTTCCGAACGTCCACATGGGGCCCACCAGGACACCTGTGGGGAGCAGGGCCGGTGATTAAAGAGAAAGAGTGAAAGGCTCAATGGGGGCAGGGCAACATTTTTTTATGCCCAAGAATATTTTGGGGGAGATGCACAAGGGGAGACAAATATACAGAGTCCAGAAGGGCCCCAGCCCAAGGGTGAGGATACTATCACCTATCTTCAGCGTGGGAGGTATCAGTGAGGGAATGATTGGCCGAAGTTAAAGGAGGAAAGGATCAGGCTGAGACATTAGCAAAAAGCAAGAGTCAGAGACTGGGCTGTAGGGAGTCATGCCTAATGGTTAGAGCCGAAGTCGGTAGTCAGGAATAGGAGCCCAGGGTCAGATCCTAACTTGCAGAACTGAGGGTCAGGGCCAGGTAGGGTGACCAGACAGCAGGTGTAAAAAATCAGGATGGGGGTGGGGGGTAATAGGTGGCTATATAAGAAAAAGCCCCCAAAATCGGGAATGTCCCTATAAAATCGGGACATCTGGTCTCCCTAGAGCCAGGTACCTGGCATAAGGCAAGGCAGGAGCAGGGCTGGAATAAGGCAGGAGCTATGAGCAAATGCTTTGATCAGCCACTCAGCTGCTTCTACTGGGATCCAGGGTTTAAGAGCCAGTCTGCTGACCCGTCCAAGCAGTCAGGTGGGGTAGCCAATCAGGCAGCCCACTACGAGCCAGTGGTGCCCATTAGGTTGTTCGGAGATTGGCTCCGCTGGCGGCCCTGAGTCCTGACAGGAAGGAAAAGCAGCCGGTGGGACAGACTGCCCACAGGGCGCCATCGCTGCAGATTCAGGGGGGAGACGTTAGGAGCCAGGGATCAGGCTGGGCAGCGTGCTCCTTCCCAACCCCGTTATCTCAGCTCGTAGGGTTTTCACCTTCTGCTTCCAGACTGTTTCTAAAGAGCGCACAACAGTCTTGCCAACCCCAAGCAACCAAATCTCCCTTATCGGGCTGCCCCAAATTAGGAGACCAGTTTACAAATCTGCCCCCGCAGTTAATTCATCAAGGGAGCTCTGTCTGTCTGCTTGGGGCAGTAGTCTTGCCTGCACACAAGCCTCAGCAATATTCCCCTGCCCGCGAAAGATGAAAGACAGAAGAGTACTGGTAAAGGTGACCTACCAAGGAAAAACCATTCAGGTTTGTAACCTTATCTGCATCTTTAGGAGGGATACAGAAGTTCTGAGAGGGTTTCCCCCCGGCTTGGTTTATCTTAGACACATCAGAAGTGTCCGATTGTCTTCCCTGGGTTTGTTGGAGGTCTCCTTGGATGCCTCGGAGATGTGAACAGAGTGATTCCCCAGCCTTCCACTGATGGCACAGAGGGGTTGAATCTGGAACTCGCAGACATTTCCTCTCACATGGAGGCAATGCAAAAAAGGCATCCACAATGTGAAAATCTGCTATCCCTGCTGCAGCGTATATCGACACGGCACCTTCAACCTTTAGTAGTGGAAGGGAAATAGCAGGGCCGCCCGAGGGGGGCAAGTGGGGAAATTTGCCCCTGGAGCGGGGTCCTTCACTCGCTCCAGGGGCCCCGGAAAACTCTTGTGGGGCTGGGCCCCCCGGAGCTTCTTCCGCTCCAGGTTCTCAGGGGCGGGGGGTCCTTTTGCTCTGGGGCGGAAGGACCCCCCGCCACCGAATTACCGCCGAAGTGGGACCCGCCGCCGAAGTGCCCAGTCTTCGGCGGTAATTCAGCAGCAGGGGACCCCCGCCGCGGGTCTTCAGGGCACTTCGGCAGTGGGTCCCGGAGCGGAAGGACCCCCCACTGCCGAATTACCACCGAAGCGGGGGCCCCCACTGCTGAAGACCCCAGGCCCCCTGAATCCTCTGGGTGGCCCTGAGAAATAGTGCTGGAGAGAGGTTGTGTTTATTCTGGAACGTCTGAGAGATGCGGAGGAAGCAAATCCAGACTGTTCTATGGATAGGCCCGGCTTGACGCAGCCCTGGCTGGGATGATTTAGTTGGGGATTGATTCTGCTTTGAGCAGGGGGTTGGACTAGACACCTCCTGAGGTCCCTTCCAGCCCTGATATTCTATGATTCTCTGACACTCCTGCAGTCTAGCATGGGTATGTGAATGTATACTCCAGCCACCCATTCACGGACCCCGCCTAACATCCAGCGCTCCATTCTCCAGCTGGCCTCCTTGCTACTGACTTTGGATTATTCTAACAGTTCATGTGCCATCCAAGCTGTGCAGTTAATCAGACTCTTTCCAGGGCAATAGCACGTAGATAGGGGCCTTCACTCTTATTCCACTGCACTCGCTTAGGGCAAGAATTAACTCAGACAGGTGATTAAAATAGCAGTTTTTTCATTTTGATCCTAATAAATGGCAGGTAAGTAGATTTTCTGCCTGGGATAGTGCATTTTGATAAGCATCTAGCCACACACACACACACACACACACACAAAATTTTCACATTGAGGTGGCTCCTAAATCAATATTTAGGCCACTAAATACATGGCCTGATTTTCAGTAGTGAAACCTGCACATTTTATTGGCTTCAACCCACTTGATGTTTAGGCCACTAATGTTTAGGGCTTAAATGTAGATTGAGGAGCCTAACTTTAGGCACTGAGGTTTGAAAATTGTAGTGATAGATACATGCAGCGGGGGTGCAGCCAGGCTGGTCCCAGGATATTAGAGACCCAAAGTGGATGAGATGGTCTCTTTTTATTGGATCAACTTCTGTTGGTGAGAGAGAGAAGCTTTCGAGCTTACGCAGAACTTGGTGAAGAAAGCTCCTCTCTCTCACCAACAGAAGTTGGCCCACCTTGTCTCACACACACAATTACGATCACAGACACGAACCAGTGAGTAAAAGGATAACCCCCCTAACCCGCATGGTGCTTGGTGGCCGATATTCCCGTCTTTGCTGGGTAGTGGGAGGTCTGGCCTGACTAAGTGGGAGGGCTGGCTGGGTTTTCCCTTTTACAATGGTAATGTCTCTCTAGCAGCACACCCCAGGGATACATATGTATGGCCCAGCTCACCAGGAATGTCAGCAGCCAAACCGCAGCTCCCTTCCCTTTCACTCCAGTCCCTTGAGACACATTTTTCACATTTCTCTAACTAGGGTCTTTTCTTCTTTAGCCCCAGCTGACATGCCCAACATTGCAGGTGGCATGAGGCAGCCCGCGCGGCCTCAGCTGCAGCTAGCCTGGGAGTGCTCCCCCGTCACAGACAGGCCCTGCAAAGCGCGGGGTAAGATGCAACCAGAAATCCCCACTGATGGGAGCCCTTGGTTATGATTTGAAACAGGACGCGAGCACAAGCTGATAGGGGGACCTTTGTAAAGCAAGCCCCCGTGGATAGATTTATGGGCAGCACCGAAAGGTGATTTGCAAAGGGGAAAATAGATTTGTTTGTGGTTTTGTGGTGAATAAAGCCCGCCCCCCTCCCCAAGAGTATATTTTCCCCTGTTGTAGCTTAGAAATGTCAAACCTTGTCTTCTCAGTTTCTGTTGGAGGACTCAAGATGTGGCTTGGGTGCTTTCTCAAACCCCAGCAGAAGGGATCCTTCACAACAGAGAACTCTGCTTCCAAGTATTTAAACAGGCAGGCCCGGCTCCAGGGGTTTTGCTGCCCCAAGCGGCGCCAAAAAAAAAAAAAAAGTCGCCATCGGCGGCAGCTCCACCGCGTCGCTTTCTTCTTTGGCGGCAATTCGGCGGCAGGCCCTTCCCTCCGAGAGGGACCTGCCCCTTCCCCTTGGCTGCCCCAAGCACCTGCTTGCTGGGCTGGTGCCTGGAGCCGGCCCTGGGAACAGGTATTAAGAGAAACAGAAATAGAAGTAACAAAACCCAAATCAAATCACAGCCCCGCTCACCGGGCTCCGTTTCCGTGGCACATCAAACATGGTAAACTCCCACTTCTCCAGCCATCTAGACAGTCTTCCAGCACAGAGGAGACTTGACTTTCTAAGCTTAGGAACTGGGTTTTTTTTAAGGTGAGGGGGAGCCAACAAAACCCCAAGATCTTTGCACTCTTTCTTTTCTGTCAGAAAAATGCAAGCAAGGGCCCAGTCCCAATGTGATTTTCCTTTGCATGTCACCTTCAGAAACATTTAAGGGCCAAATTCTGCTCTCAGGTGCCCCCTGCCATCCCACCAAGTCTGATCCCCACTGCCTTACACCAGTCTGAGGGCAGCCGAACACCAGGGGGGTAATTGTTCAGTGAATAGGAGGGATAGCTCCGTGGTTTGAGCATTAGCTTCCTAAACTCAGGGTTGTGAGTTCAATCCTTGAGGGCGTGATTTGGGGCAAAAATCTGTCTGGGGCTTGGTCCTGCTTTGAGCAGGGGGTTGGACTAGATACCTCCTGAGGTCCCTTGCAACCCTGAGATTCTATGATACAAGGGGGGTAATTAGAGGAAGACAAAAAGAACAGTAGGTCTTTCCCACCCCAGCTCCAGGACTCTATTATTCAAGGATTACACATCGCCCTAAGTGAATACTGTGTGTTTACCACAATGGGCGACTGTGGCCCATTGGTCTGATCTATCAGCTTCAGCAGTGATGTCTCAGTCTCTCCCAGCCTTGTTTTTCACAGCTGCTTCAGGATGCCCCTGCAAAGTAGACCCTCGCTTTATAAGCGCTAAGTATTCTTACTTTGGCTATTTCTGTTCACCAGGAGAGGCTGACAAGACTCCTGTGTTTTATCCTTGGCTCTCCTGCTGGCTCCCTGTGGGTACGGCTGCACAGCTCACAGCAGCGAGCCTCCCAGCAGGGGCTGACCGACGTGGACTTTCCCTCCGACGTCACGTTTTCTAGACCTTTAATCATTTTTGATGCTCTTCTCTGGACTTCCTCCAGTTTGTCCACCTCTTTCCTGTAATGTGGTGCCCAGAATTGGACACAATACTCCAGCTGAGGCCAAATCAGGATGGGAGTGGAGCAGCCATTACTTCTTGTGTCCTGCTTACAACACTCCTGCTAATACATTGATTACAGGCTCTCTCCCCAAGTTACCCAGTGATGTGGCTGGTTTCCTATAGCGCTGGACCACCCTGAATTCTGATTCAGCTGCACTTTTGAAATCAACCTAAAGTTGAACGCCATCATTTGGTGCTGCCTTCTGCCTATCTTGCACCCCAGGGCTGCAGCGTCTCTTAGCACTGGATATACAGACGTTTTGGCTTATTTTAAATTCAGCTTTTTAAGGCCCAGATCTATTTTATTCCAGGTATTTATGTGGCCTCCATTACTGTGGTACCCAGGTGCCTTGCATTTATTCTCGCAACACCCCTGTGAGGAAAGGACGTGGGGAACTACAGATGGGAAACTGAGGCACACAGAGATTAAGGAACTTGTCCAAGGTCACTCAAGAGTTGGCAGAGCAGGGAGTTGCATTCAGCATTCCCAAGTCCTAGGCCTTAATCACTGGACCACCCCTCTCTATTCAGATTCTTATATTGCTCCTGTCCCTGTGGTATCTATGTCTATTTGAGACACCTGGTCTGTTATTCCTTGGACTCCTGTTGAAATCGATGAGGTTTGGGCTCCAAGTCATTTACTTGAAGGGCTTTTCTTCAGCTTTGCTTTCATTTTATATTCATAATAATGACCTATCGTTACACAGCATCTTTCACCTGGGAGGATCCCAGAGTTTTACAGACAGTGGAAATACCAGAAAGGGGTCATTCACCCACCACTGACCCACAGCCCGATTATAACAGCAGCTGGTTTTAGGAGAGGCTCTGCAGAACTCTGTATCCTATTGGATTCTGCAGCTAACCCCCGATTCTTGCAAAAAGTGCAACAGGATCTTTGAGCACACGACTGTTTTCCTTCTCTGAAGCCAGGAGTAAGTACTCGTGAAGTGTTCAGTGGGGCTCATGCTACAGACACCAAACCAAACAAAATGACTGCGTTGATTTGAATGCACAGAAGTGAGAGACTGCTAGGTTTGCAACCAAGGGCATCCGGCACGCAAATGGTTCAGTTAGTGCAGCAATGGTGAGATCTCTAACGAGTTAAACCTGCAGAGGGAGGACCTTACAATCGCTCAGGGAACAAATCCAATTTTTACTTGTAACAGACAATGCATCTTTCAATTTGTCTGGCCTGGGGAACTTTGCTCTGACATCGCAGACAGCTAAGACGTTTAGGTTAACCCTGAAATATTGAATATTTGCCAGAAAGTGGACCTGCAGAGCAGAGACCATCTAGCCAGCAGCAGAGAGATGGAAGCGTGAGGAACAGCATCAGCATTCAGTGACTGGGATTATACCATGATCTCACCAGGCCAGGACTGAAAGATGGAAACTCGTCTCTATTATTCATGGTTCCCAATTGAGAGCCGGCAAGGGAGGGGTTTCACAGACAGGTATCCACCATTACACCACTTTCTCCTGTCCATAAGGGAGGGGAAATCCCCATTTCCTTCTTACCAATCGCAATCCCTCCACCCTTGTTAGGAAGCAGAATGCCATATGAAGATTTTGAATTTTATTGAAATAAATTAAAGGATGTGTCTGAAGCCCATGGGGCCGGGGGACACACGGGGACTGTGAAAACCAAGCCGCCACACAGCTAACCATCTGACATGGCTCCTCTCAGCTGCAAAGCCATCCCCGCACATTCTGCAGTCAGCTGTGCATACACCCCTGTTCTCTCCAGAAATCCTTACCGGAGCCAGACTCGCTACAGCTGGTCTGACTTGGAATGTGCCTTTGAAAACCCCTATGTACTTCCTCTGACTTGAAGAGTTTCCACACTGCAATATATCCACCCCCTCTCCACATCCTTCAGGTAAACCGAATGGCAGCACGGCGTGTCACTGGGACAGTGGCTAGGGTTCTTGCCTGCGATGGAGGTGTCCGACCCTGACGCAGTGCAGACACAGGAGAGTTAGCCTATGGTCTCTCCTGCCTAGGAGAGTCAATAACAAAACCAAGAGTGCATCACCTTCCAGAACCCCACCCTCCAGTTCCGGGGGCTGGGATCCACCACCATTGTCCTTACTCACTGATGGGCCATTTTGCAAATTCCGTATCTCGTGGTTATTTTATTCATGACCAGTACAACCGGAAGCGTGCCGGCGTGGGCCGCTTTGGCTGAGTGTGGTGTGCGAGGCGTTCCCTGTGGCTATAACATAAAGGAGATTTCGTCAGGGCTCACGGGAGCCTGGATGTCCAGTTTTCGGCTTTTGCTGTCCTTCTCGACTATCTCCAGCCGCAGCGTCGGGGCCTTCCTCTCCTCCTCCTCAGGGGAGGAGCTGTCCTTGGTTTTCAGCAGCTGTTTGTCCGAATCGTCCACCGTGATTCGCAAGGTGCAGCCTCTTGGCAGAAGGTCCTGCTCATAGGCGGCAGCTAATTGGTTCACAACACGACGCTCCACCTGCGGGAAGGAAAACACCCGCCATTAGCAAATCTTCTGCCCTCTTAGATCGGCCTGGTAGGGAACAACCTGGCATCTGCAGGGGACACAGCGGATTACATCTAATGGGTCTCTTTCATCTCTAACTCCTAGGATCAGGGCCAACCACCACTGGCCGGGCTGGAGTTGGGGGAAGTGAACATGCACTGCTTTGTTGGGTGAATGCAGTATGCACCCTGAACGCCAAATGGCTCCAGCTGCTTCTGAACCCCTTATGCCTGGAACCCTTCAATCGAGTAATCTCCTTGTGACTTTAACGGGTGTCAGAGCAGAAACAAACGCAAGACCAAGAGAGAGGTGTGTATCTGTGTGTTTTCAAAACTATCAGTCACTATTTTCTCTCCCTCAGACTCATGGTCACCGAAGGAGCTTCTCTTCACAGGAAAGATACAAACGATAACCCCAGCGAAGAGTTTCCTGCCTCTCTCCAGCCGTTCCCAAGCAGATCGCCTGTAACACACGTGGCCTGTCCAGAACGCGGGCTGGTGTGCAAGGGGAAGTCTGCGCTGCTGGGTGCAGAATGCAGATGGACAGGGCAAGGTAGCACATCATGCCTTACCTCGTGTTTAATAGACCGGGCGCCATAGTGCAGATTGTAGCCGTCTGCCAGCACATCCATCACCTCCCTGTCCCACACCAAAGTGATGTTGTGTCTCACTTTGGCCTGCAGGATGAGAAAGGGAGAGCATGTTAACGAACTGTCCAGTTGGCTCCAGCTACTCTCCTGCTCCAGGACATGATTATCTGGAGGCCAAGGCCACACTGAGCATGGCATGGAGGGATGGTGAGGTTACCACCCAGCCAGAGCTCTGGTGAGACAAAACTGAAATTGTATAACATGGGCTGTGGGTCATGGGGGTCTTCCTGGCCTGGAGGGTCCTGAGCCGCACAGGTGTATAATGTAACTACCCAGGTACCCTGCTCTCATTTGACGATCGAGCTAAAAATGCGTAACACATACTCCACACCCACACCCCCAGAATCCCCCACCCACAAGCCCCTGCAACTCAGCTCCATGTGCAAGCAGAGCAGCAAGTGACTCTGATAAGATCCAAGAAGCGCATGATGCTTTAGGGAACCCACGCTGCTCTGCTCCAGCGTGGCAAGGAGGAGAGAGGGGTCATGCCTGTGAACTAGTCCACACTGGCACAAGAAAGTTATAGGACGAAAGTCTGGTTAGGGCCCCCGGCTGCGTAGGGATTAAGGGGAAGGTGAACCCCAAAGCAATACATTCAGCAATGGTCTGGTTTTACCCTCTTAGCCCAAAAGCTCAGCTCCTTGCTGACGAGCTGGATCAGCTCCGAGTGACAGAAGGGGAGAAAATAAACGATCTCGTTGATCCTTCCCAGAAACTCATCTCTTCGGAAGTGAGCCTGCCGAGGAGAAAGGGCAAAGATCAGCAGCAGCAGGCTGGAAATCCAAGCCGCAGGCCACTCTGGATAGCCACTGGCACTAGAAGAGGAGATCCCCAGGAAATCACGCCTGCCTCCAGACTGCTCTTCACACTGCCTCCCACAACACAACATGTGGCTAATAACCATTGCGCCAAGTGCATGCACCAGGAATGCCAGATCCCCACCATCGAGAGCCTCTCACGCACTGATGCTTGGGTGCTAAGGGGAGGGATTCATAGGTCTAGAAGCAGCACAGGAAGGGACTGAAAATCTCCATGTTCTGAGTTCGGCTCCGACACTCACTTGTATCATTGTGCAAGTCACCTAGGCCCCATTTTTCAAAGTGCCCCCTGATTTTGGGTGCCTGTGTTTCTGAGAGTCTGATCTGAGACTCCTGCACCACAGCTCCTGCTAATGCTTTGAGCAGGGGGTTGGACTAGATGACCTCCAGAGGTCCCTTCCAACCCTGACATTCTATGATTCTATGAAAACTGTGGGTGCTTTGAACCTCAAGCTCTGAGCATCTCAAGACGGGTGCCTAAAAATGCAGGCACTCAAAATTAGAGGCGGCTTTGATCTCATTTTCTCCAGCTTTAAACAAATATTGCTCTACCTGACGTGTGGGTTGTGAAGGTGCCTTCGGGTTTGTACAGTGCTCTGAAGATGTAACACCCCATGCCATCGTTAAGTGTTGTTATTAATAGCAGATTTATGTGGCACAGAGCTGGGCAGCTGCCTACAACCAGTGAAACTTCCAGTGCCTGCTAGGTGCTGTGGGAAATGGTCTCTCTTCAAAACTAGACAGAAGCACTGAAGAATCCGCTTTTGGGAATGATCCTGTGCTGTCTGGGAATAGTGAAATGGACTCTTCTCTCATCTCTAACTTCTATGATACTCTGGTCAGCAAGAGGTGATTTGATTCCACGTCTGCACAAGGAACGTGCCATCTGCAGTGAAGGCAAAGCTCCTTGTTTGTGTTGGAAGGGCAAGTCCGGCAGCACGCAGAGCTGCCTTAGAAACTTCTTAAAGAAGCGTAAGAGCAAAAGAACAGAAGCTGAGCTCCAGAATTTGTCATTCTGACACATTACATGTGTTTTTTATATATATATATTTGGAACATGTCAATTCTGTGCACGGCCCTTACGTTGGTGATTGAATACTGGGCTGTAATTCAATTGGGAGTTCTGCTGCCATCCATTAACCGGCTCACATACACTCACTGCTTGTGGCAGCAGCAGAACCTCCTCCACCGACGAGTTAACCCCTCAGCACCAGGAGCTATGTGTGTGTGCGCACGCGTGAGACACTATGTCTGAACATGTGGGTGTGACACCACATGATGGAGGGTAACATTACTGCTATTTTTTCGTGGCATTGGGCGTGGGGCTCAGCTCCCCAATTTGGCCTTGTCCATACTGGGAACAGAACCACACTGGCTTAAAGGCAGTTGTTGGTAGCGGGGCTCTAACAGGCTTTCCTGACGAGTGAGGATGGGGGTTATTTGCCGTAGCCCTGTGTATAAAACCACGCAATGTTGGTTAGTTGGATTGGGGCGGGGTGCCCATTATCCACTGCATCAAGCTTAAATGTAAAGGCTCCTCTGGCTTACATCACTGATCTGGTCTCTTATCACTTCTCCCCTTTTGCCAGTGATGCCACATGCCCCCATTTGTCCTCTCCTACCATGATCATCTCAGTGCCTTCCCCATGCCTCCCTCCATGCCTGGAACACCTTCTCTGTACCAGCAGGCCTAGCCTCCCATCTCCCTTCACTCACAGCCCTCCAGACTCAGACCCGCACCTGCAGTGCCCACAAGAACTGAGTCAAGGGCACTATGAATAATCAGAGCTCCTTGCCATTCACTCTTGGGGGCCTTTCACAGTGGGCCAGGGAGGCTTGGGTAGTGGGAGAGCTTTTGTGTTCCTGCTCCACAGACTGGCGGAAATGAGACAAGTCAGAGAACCCGGGGGAACCTGCCAGTGGCTTTCTTCTGGCCAACCCAGCAGCAACACTGAAGCCATCTTTGGAGGAGGCCACTGTGAGCACATGCCTTCCCTGACTGGCTCCTGCATGCCACATAAAGCCCAAGCTCACCCTCTCCCTGAGGCCTGGCTGTATTGAAATGGGAGTGGATGATAAGATCATTGCCCCAGGCCTGGCTGCTTCCTGCCTCCCCACGGTCCATTCCGCACCCTAGATCCCGCTTCAGCCAAAGCCCTCCCCAAAGCTCACTCCCGCTGTGTTGTTACAAGGAGCGTGACTCTGGGCTGTTCCAGGGACCAGTGCAGTCATGGTGTAACTTAGGCAGCCCAGCCCAGTCTCAGCTGCCTATGGGCAGCAGCGCCACCCAGAATCTCCATGGCATTATATGCTTTTCTGGTCCCCTCACTCTGCTGCAGCAGCACAGAGGCCAGGCCAGGCCAGGATTGGGATGAGGGAGAATCCCAAGTTAGTCCTTCCCCTGCCAGGCTGCCCGCTGGACTGTAAGTTGTCAAGGCAGAGGCTGCACACCTAGCACATTTCTGGGTGATCGAAAATAAACAGCGACAACGGCCCAGGGATGAAAATCTAGGATATCTGAAACAGGTAATAAATAAAACTCTCTGTACCTTTAAGATTGGGCGAATAACGTTCTCCTTGAATTGCTTCGAGATGGTTATCTTGTCAGTTATCTGGACATCATCTAAAAGGAGACAAAGTCACAGAGTATAAATGTCTAAGGCAGGGCACAGGATGCGCCTCGTGTCTCACTGACCCCAGGAAGAGCGAAAGGACACGACACTTTGCACAGGAGTGAGGAAATGGGCAGGAACAGAAGCCTGAGGCTTACGGGAGACTCTGGAAAAGAGACCCAGGAAGTCCTCATACAGGCCTGGCATGCACTGCCACAAGAGCCGCACAGGTACTATTGCCTTTGTGCATGCCATGACCGTCACTTGCGATCAAAGCCCACCGGCTTCTCAAGAAAAAGCAGGTTAAAGAATTAGCACACATGGGAGGACGCTTGTCTTTGTACCCCCACTGACCTTCTACTCCACGGGAACCATTGTGCCTGTCAAATATACGAGAGCAAATGGCCTCACTATGACTGGGGTGCACGGAGATCTCATAGCCCATGGACCCACCCTGTGCCAGCTGCATATACCAGAGGGGACACAGCTCACTGATGATACTTACTGTGCATGGGACCGTCTGTACCTGCTCAGTACTTGCTCTCATAATCCCAGAGAGCTCTCAATTCATCTCCGTAAGGAGACCTCTTTGATAACAAAGGACCTGGCCTGGCCTCCATAGATTATCTATGGACTGTGGATCAAATGTCATGACCGATGCTGATTACATTACACACAAAGTACCCCGCCGTCTAGTGTTGTTATGCTTATGGCTGTCACACCTGATCAGTCAGACATACAGGCGTAGGCTCTCCACTAGTTTCTGAGCTCTGCATTTTTAAATCTCTTTAGCAAACAGTAGAACTTGCACTTAGCAATTAGCTGTTTATGGCTTAAAAAAATCTCTCTTCATTTCTCCCTCCCTCTGCAATTAGTTAGCTACATTATTTAATGCAGCAATTTTTGTTGAGCTATTGCTTGCGTGAAAGACACTATGGAGAGAATTTCTGAAACCATGCCAATGGTCAGCTCTTTGAAAGTCCCATCTTATACGCGCTAAGGGCTGGATCCTGAAAGCCTTACCCACCTGGCTAGTACCACTGGCATCCATTAGTCACGTAAAGCTATGGCAGGCAGGGCCCTAAAGAGGCATTGTTCTGCTGTAGATGTCTGGGGACAACTGAAGGTGTTGGTTTTTAGATGCAAATCTCCAAATGGTGCAGGCCCTTTGCGATCACCTTTTTCCCCATGTGATACCAGGGCAGCTGAGGTGCTGGAGCTAACCGAATCCTGGGTTAAATGGGAAGCGTTCTATGTGATGGCCCCTGAATTCTGGAATTTGCTCCCCTCCATTACTATGACAGAGCCCACATGTGTTGATGCACAGATGTTTTCCTGTTGGACAGCTCATTGGGTAGGAGTGGGTGAGCAGGGTTGGGGAGAGAATCAGGTTGAGTGGGATGGGAGGGTCTTTGGATACAGACCCAGGACCACTCTGTACTAAAATGTGATACATAAGCCGAGAGCTAGTGATAAAAGGGGGATTTTAAATACACAACAATTAATTTGGCATGGTGTTGTTCCACTGTGCAGGCCCTTTGTAAGCTGAAGGTTGAACAAAACAGAGCAAAGACGGTAACCTCGATGCACAGCTTCTCCACGTGTAACACGTGCTGCTTTCACAGACAGATGTAAAGATACTGCAGAAGCAGCTTTCTTCTATTTATCCAGGTGCTTACACTGAGCTCGTCCGCATAACATTCAAGCAGCTCTCAAAGCTGAGAACTCAACAAATTACAGGGCGGCAGATGAAAATCTACTGCAGCCAGATTTTAGAGTCCAAAATACATTTTGCAGCTTGTCATTCATTGCCGCTATCTCAGTAAATTGTACTAATCTCCCAGAAATTAAAATTCAATTCTTTCCTCATTTAGAAGGTGGCACTTGGCATTTTAAAATGTTATTCTTGAAAGTTGTAAATGTGCCTTGTTCTTTACCTATTTTGACTGAATATCAAAGGTTCTGTATAAAGTGAGTTCTGCCACCTACCACTCAAGATAAAAAATGCATGAGAGAGAGCAAGAGAGCGAGAGAGAGAAGCTGAGAAACGTACGTGGCCAGCACTAAGAATTAAAGTTTTTGGTTTCATGAAAGTGAGAGTTGTGGGGTTGTTCAGATCACTCAGAACAAATTCTCAGCCATTTCCAGTGGGTTTCCTAGTTAGGTGAAGTTCTCATTGGAAGGACCATCTGCGAGGATGCTGTATGTGTGTGACAAGAGCAGTCACTTCTCCAGAAAGCTTAAGACACCAAAAAGAAACTAAACTCTTCTCACATAGATGGTTAAGCACCAAGAATAAACAACTGCTCCCCTAATTACCAGCCCACTATAAAGATGACAGTCATTACAGATGGCGTGCTGTAACTACTACCTATCATGCTGACCAATATTGTTCCATTGTACTCCCCCATTGGTCTGTCTGTGTTCATCCATTGTCTCTTGTCTTATGTTCAGATCGTCAGATCTTTAGGGCAGGGACCGTCCTTTTGTTCTGTGTTTGTACGGTGCCTGGCACAAGGGGAGCCTGGTCTGTGACTGGCATTCTTAGGTGCTATGATTATAAACAACTACTACTCAAGACCAGGAGCAGCGGAGGACTACGGTGTACATTTGAATTCTCAGCCATGGCCATTACTTACAAATATGGTTTATTTGAATTTTTAAAAGACACATCCTATCCATCACCCTCGGCTGACGTTCAGTAAGAGAAAACTACTTACCTGTAATTCTGCTTCTTTGAAGATCATCTCACAGGATCCTCTCTCTTGGGTCTGACGCTTCTGGCATGAATCAAGGTAAAACGTCTCTAGCTCAGAAGTTTTTGGAGCTCAGAAGCAAGAAAGGATAATGCAAAATCCCTGCTCTGTGCTTGTCAGACACCCATCCCCATCACAGACCCTAGAACCATCCAGCCAGTTCAAGAATTGTGTGGGAAGCAAGAGCACCTCAAAAACTAAGCCATCTGGAAATTGTACCACAAAAATGGACAAACAAAAACAATTTCTGTAATTTAAGAAAAGTTCTAAATAAAATATGGCCCCTCAAGAGCTGGGTCCTCAGCCTTCGAAGGGAGATGGGTGAGTAGACGAAGGGGAGTCCTCTGAGATGAGATCTTCCATGTGGCAGAATTACAGGTCAATAAAGCTACCATCTGTACAAGAGCCTCACTCTTGGAGCGGAAGGAATGTGAGGAATCCCGTGTCCAGTTCTGGTGTCCACAATTCAAGAAGGATGTTGATACATTGGAGAGGGGTCAGAGAGGAGCCACGAGAACGATTAAGGTTTAGAAAACATGCTTTATAGTGACGGACTCAAGGAGCTCAATCTATTTAGCTCAACAAAGAGAAGGTTAAGGGATGACTTGATTACAGTCTACATGGGGAACAAATATTTATTAGCAATTTAGCAGAGAAAGGTGTAACATGATCCAATAGCTGGACGTTGAAGTTAGACAAATTCAGACTGGAAATAAGGCGTAAATTGTTAATAGTGAGAGTAATTAACCACTGGAACAATTTACCAAGGGTCCTGGTGGATTTTCCATCACGGACAATTTTTAAACCAAGACTGGCTGTTTCTCTAAAAGATCTGCCCTGGGAATTATTTTGGGGAAGTTCTGTGATCTATGTTAAACAGGAGGTCAGACTGGATGATCCCTTCTGGTCTTGGAATCTCTGAAGAGGTCTCAACATAAAGGAACAGCGATAAGTCACGGCAACAGGCAGTGTTGAGAAGAAAGGCAAATGCCCAACAGATGAACAGGAAAGTTGGAAGGAGGGGTAAAATACCTCCCCCGAAAGCTGACTAAGAGGCATAGATGGTCAGAGCCCCAAGGATCTGCCCTTCACTAAGAAGACTTTACAAAACTAGCCAATTCCAATAACAGATACAATAAGAGAAAAAGAGTCAAGTTGTTGAGCCTGTGTAGCCACCTCTACTTCAATAACAGGCTCAATGAGACCATGAACCAGGACGCTTCTCCAGAAGCCAAATCTAAGCAACAGAACAGGGTCCTGGACTCAGTGACCTAGGAGGTTCCTTCCAGTCTTACGTTCCCAACTTCACAAAAGTACACAGGGAAGATCACGTGATGCCTTGCATGTCCTGTACTGCCTGAGGCCTGCAACCAAAGCTGCTCTGTCTCAGCTCACATGATCAACAGCATATGCCCTCTGCAGGTCCACAGCTCCCCTCAGGAAGAACTAGGCACCTGTTTAGAAGTGCCTATTGAGTTGGTGTCAAAGGAAACAAACAACTGGATGGACTTTCTAAGACCTTTAGTCTGCTCCTGGCAGAAGCTCCAGGAGTTTTTAACACTGAGCTTGGGCAGAAGGACCTCAATGGGATGAGCATGTGGCTGTGGAACAAATACTGGCAGGAAGATTGGTTCATGAAGGTAGAATTCCGTCGCCATCTTAGGAAGGACGGTGGGAGGAGTCCACAACCCCACCTTAACCTCTGCAGAATCTGGTGTAAGGGGGATCAGTTTGAAGCACATTCACTCAATGAGCTGAAGTTGCTGCACCAGGAAAATTACTTTCCCCTTAACAACTTGATCTCATGGGTACCAAGTAGCTCAAAGGCTTTGTCCATATGACAAACCATCCCATGGCACATGGGGGGGTTTGGAACTGGGGGTCTGAAATGTGTCAACCCCAGCAAGAACCTGATGGAGGATAGGATGCAGAAACCATAGCAGATATTTGATCAAAAGCCTATGGGAGGCTCTGGATATGGTGCCTGCCATCTGGCTAAAGTAGAGATGAGGTCACAACATTCACCAGGATCCAACTGCAGCTCCTGCTGGGAATTCTTTGGCTGGCTTAGAGGAAGAAGGAACTAGCTTGAAGGTCCAAGTGGCTAAGGTAGAAGAAGCCGGTGATGCACGATTGACCAGCATTGGAAGGTTCCTGTCAATAAAGGCTCTGTGGCTTATGAGGCGAAGCATGTGACTCCACACCGCGGGGATGTGCAGAGGTAATTTTATGAAGAAGGTTCCTTTGAGGATTTAGAGTATATAGTAGAGGTTATCACCTAGGTTTTCGGCAATTCTGTTCCTGCTCATTTCCAGGGCCTCCTGTCTGAGCTGCAGGGCATGCTGGGCTATCTCATCACTTGCCACGTTGGAGGTCATGATGAAGATGGCATCCTTGCAGTCAATGGTCTTTCCCTTCCCATCCGTCAGCCTGCCCTTCAACAAGAACAAACAACAAAATCTGCATTAACAGGGATATTGTGCTGTGACACTGCATGAGACAGCCAAAAAGCACGGGGGAGATTTCAAATATGTGAGTGCCAAACCCTTCCTCCCAAGAGGGAGATATTTCTAAAAGTGCTGAAAGGAAGCCTGGGCTAGTGTCTTGTGTGACTGTGGGCACGTCACTTAGATAACTCTCTGAGCTGTGGTGGTAACATAGGTACCCTTGCACCCTTCATGGGGGGCAGGGAGGGAGTGTTAGTGCAATGGGTGTTCGCAAAGTGCTTTCAGATCACTGGGGAGGCACAATTATCCTTGGGGGGGACGACGACGATGACCCACAGAGGGTTAGGAAATCATCAACAGAAAACTGATAATGGGGACATCATCATTATAGACTAAGGGTGTGTGTGTGTGTGTGTGTGTGTGTGTGTGTGTGTGTGTGTGTGTGTGTGTGTGTGTGTGTGTGTGTGTGTGTGAGAGTGTGTGAGAGAGAGAGAGAGAGAGAGAGGGGAGCTAGGCTCCTCTAAGTGACTCTGTGCTTTCTGAGGACACTACGGGGACGAGCTGTTAGACTGACAGTGCAACTGCACTGAGCAATACAGAGCAATCTATGGTACAGCGGGATCACGCAGCCAGATCAAACCAGGGCTCATAACTGCAACTACTGTCCAATATCACACGCAGTGTATTAACTGGAGGGGATAGCAGCAGGTGCTTGTGTCTTGCACAGGGGGGTGATTGTCTCTGTTGTGAACACCGATCTCCTTTGTATCATTGTTCCTCCTATAATACTAAAATAGGAACCTTTCAAAAACACTAATTTTCTTTAGTAATAACAAAAAAGAACAAGGTCCCAAGGCAATTCCCCCCCTGGCCACATGTACACAACAGCAGATACTCAGCACAATGACACAAATCCATGTTGGGTGCTTGATATTAACATTTAGGTTATTGCCCTGTCAAGCATGTGGTGCAGGAATTGATTTCACATTTAGCTGCTGCTGTGATGATCTATGCAAGAAAAAATTGTGTTATTAATCCTTCAAAGAAAGAAAAGGGGGGTTGGAGTTTGTTTGCCTCTGAGGACAGATTGAGGCTTCAAAACCCTCCCATAATAGGTTGTACACTCAATCTACCATGCAGGAGTACCTATAACGTTTGTCCAGCTCCATTTCTAAGCACTAAGCTGACTCACTGAGACACAGGGCGTTTACCTCTGTCCTCCCATCAGCTTATACAGGTGCAGCCATAGCTTCCAAAGACAGAGAATGAGGAGAGATTTCCCTTGAAGAGCAAACAGTACACATGCCAAGCAACCAGGGATTCCTGAGTCTGTGATTCCTGCCAATACCCTCTCTAATATTATTGCTCGGGCCAGATTAGTGTGCATGGGTAGGGGAGTAAAGCCGTAGGACATGCTATCACAGCCTGCCAGAGAAATCATAACCACAATCAGGCTGACTTAGAAAGTAGACAAGTACTTAATAAGAAATAAGATATTGATGGAGTTTTCTACTAGATGAGTAGCTAGGTCAGATTCAACAGGCTCCTGGGTCTCCTTTCAGTCCATAGTGTTTCTTTGTATGGTGCAGTGATATATCAATATGTGCCTGCTAAAGAGAGTGTTATTTATGTTAAAGGGGTACAGCCTAACCGCTCAGAGTCTGCACAGTGAAACAGGAAGAATGCTGCTATTTCACTCTTTGTGTTTTCTGCAATGGACAGGAGACTGTGTACCTTTTCTTGGCACGATCTACCCAGATATTATTATTATTCATTATCCTTCTCAACTGCTCAGTAAAATCTGTGCAGTCCCACTCTTCTTCATTTCTGATTACCCATCAAAATAATCTCGTCCTTTAACTGGAGGTGTAAGCTAGACCTGTTGTTCTCAAGTAGGGGTACGTGTACCCCTGCGGTAAACAGAGGTCTTCCAGGGGTTACATCAACTCATTTAGATATTTACCTAGTTTGAAACAGGCTACATAAAAAGCACTAGCGAAGTCAGTACAAACTACAATTTCATACAGACAATGAATTGTTTATACTGCTCTATAGACTATACACTGAAATGTAAATGCAATATTTATATTCCAATGGATTTATTTTATAATTATATGGTAAAAATGAGAAAATAAGCAATTTTTCAGTACTAGTGAGTTGTGACACTTTTGTCTTTTTATGACTGACTTTGTAAGCAAGTAGTTTTAAAGTGAGGTGAAACTTAGGGTACGCAAGATAAATCAGACTCCTGAAAGGGGTACAGTAGTCTGGAAAGGTTGAGAACCACTAATCTAGCCCACTAGACCTCTGCACTATGCTGTTTCCCAGGGTTAAGTCCTTGGAAAGGCAGTGTAGTACAGGAAAGGCAGTGTAGTACAGGAAAGGCAGTGTGGTACAGTGGATAAGACAGGGGTTAGCTGTACTAGACAGCTGCATTCTGGGCCTACAGTGATCTTGTAACAAGCTCTTTCCTAATCTGTCTCATAAATGATCTGGGAAAAGGGGTAGACAGTGAGGTAAGCAGTTTGCAGAGATACAAAATTAATCCAGACAGGTAAATCCAAAGCAGACTGAGGAGAGTTACAAAGGGATCTCAGTAAATTGGGTGACCGGGCAACAAAATGGCAGATGAATTTCAATGTTGATAAATGCAAATTAATGCACATTGGAAAACATAATCCCAACTATACATACAAAATGCTGGGGTCTAACTTAGCTGTTACCACTCAAGAAAGATCTTGGAGTCATTGTGGATAGTTCTCTGAAAACATCCACTCAGTGTGCAGCAGCAGTCAAAAAAGCAAACAGAATGTTGGGAATCATTAGGAAGGGGACAGTAATAAGATAGTACATATCCATATGCCACTATATAAATCCATGGTACGCCCACACCTGTAATACTGAGTGCACTTCTGGTTGCCTCATCTCAAAAAAGATACATTAGAATTTGGAAAGGTGCAGAGAAGTGCAACAAAATGACGAGGGGTATGGAACAGCTGCCATCTGAGGAGAGATTAAAAAGACTAGGACTTTTCAGCTTGGAAAAGAGACAAGAAAGTGGGGATATGATAGAGGTCTATAAAATCATGACTGGTGTGGAGAAAGTGCATAAGGAAGTGTTATTTACTATGTCACATAACACATGGACCAGGGGTCACCCAATGAAATTAACAGGCAGCGGGTTTAAAAGAATCATAAGGAAATACTTTGACACACAACCTACAGTCAGTGTGTTGAACTTGTTGCCAGGGGATGTTGTGAAAGCCAAAAGTATCACTGGATTCAAAAAAGAACAAGTCCACAAAGGATAGGTCATGGGTGGCTATTAGCCAAAATGATCAGGGATGCAACCCCACGCTCTAGGTCAGGGGTTCTCAACCTTTTTCTTCCTGAGACCCCTCGACGTGCTATAAAAACTCCCCGGCCTACCTGTGCCACAACATCTGGTTTTCTGCGTATAAAAGCCGGGGCTGGCATTAAGGGGTAGGAAGCAGGGCAATTGCCCGGGGTCCCAAACCACAGGGGGCACTGAGAAACTAAGTTTCTCAGGCTTCTGCTTCAGCCCCAGGTGACAGGGCTCTGGGCTTCAGCCCCATGTTGTGGGGCTTCGGCTTTCTGCCCTGGGTCCCAGCGAGTCTAACGCTGGTCCTGTTTGGCAGCCCCCCTGAAACCTGCTCGCAGCCCCCAAGGGGGTCCCGGATCCTGGTTGAGAACCACTGCTCCAGGTGTCCCTAGGGCCTAGGCTCTGACTGCCAGGTGCTGGGGCTGGATGACAAGGGATGGATGACTTGATGATTACCTGTTCTGTTCATTCCCTTTGAAGAACCTGGCGTTGGCCACTGTCGGAAGACAGGATTCTGGACTAGATGAGCCACTGGTCTGACCCCGTATGGCTGTTCTTATGTTCTTCAAATAGGAAGATGGGGGTTATTTGCTAGCCCAAATTTTCAGCATTGACTAGTGATTTGGGATGCCTAGATTGAGACACCCAGATGCCAGCTGTACCAGTCAGCCCCTTGTATCAGTCACTATCGTATTGCATATGCTCACACTCTGACACGGAGACCTAGACTTACTTCATCAAAGAGCTGCAGCATAATGGTGAGAACATCTGGATGGGCTTTGTCCACCTCGTCAAAGAGGACTACAGCATTTGGGCACTGCTTTAGCTTCTTGGTTAGCTGCCCACCTTCTTCATGGCCAACGTAGCCTGGTGGAGAGCCAATAAATTTGGCAACCTAAGAGGAAGTGATTGAAAACAAGACATGTAAGAGACGATGGAAGGAGCTCCTCTCTATATAGGAGCTAATGACCACTAATTTTTATTTTTTTACATAAGAATGAAGTTATATATACACTGTGACATCTTTTATTCGCCAAGTACCTCAAAAGCATCTGGACAAGCTATGAGTTAGATACACGTAACACAGTGACTGCTGAGCATTAAACACTCAGTAACAGCTCACTCACAGCCTTGGACATTCGAACCTGAAAAACGTCTACATGTGTCAGTTAGCGTGCAGCAAGCTGGGATGTAACTCTAGAGTGCTCTGCCTTGCCGTGCACTCCCTGGCCGTGTGGACCCTGCTACCGCACACTAAAAAATTCAATAGTGCACTTTGACCTACCTCTCTTTGAAACCACAGTAGATCAAAGTGTACTACAGAACTTTTAATGTGCAATAGCAGAGTCTACATGGCCAGTTAGTGTTGATGCGTTGTAGATTTATACCTCAGCTTGCTGAGAACTAAATGGCCTTAAAGTCAAACAGAGAGATTGTGGCCAGATGACACCAGTTAATTCCTACTCTTCTTGACAAGCACCAGGGGATCTTTAATGGCCATCTTTCTGGTCTCCTTTAATATCTGTTAAAACACTTCAAGAGCAGGACAGTTGAGAAATGTGGACAGCTAGCTGCTTCAGTGGAAGATCTAAAGTGTGGAGAGGAAGCAGGGACTTCAGATTGGCTAAGAAAGTGAAGAGGTCCCAGGCAGATGGTGAAAGATGGAGCCTCTGCTCTCTCCCAATTGGGAGAACCAACTGGAAGTCAGAGCACAGGAAAAATACAAAGGAATTCTGTGCATAGAATGAACTGAAAAAAAAACTATAACAAAAATATTTGCCCTTTCTACTTAAATCTTGGCCAAGATAGCTGTATTGTGGTGACCAACCAAAAGTGGTGGCTGCTCACCACAGTACAGCTATCTTGGCCAAGATTTTTAAAAGCACCTAGTGATTTTGGGTGCGCAACTTAAGACACATTAAAGGAGCCTGATTTTCAGACGGCGGATGCTCAGCATTTCCTGAAAATGAGGATCCTTTAAGGTGTCTGAAACTGGGCCCGCCAAATCACCAGTCACTTCTGGAAATCTTGGCCTTATAACATGTGATGTCCTAATAAGGCTGGCTGCAGTCAGTTAATAGGGGCCAAGATGGAACATTTGGAACAGAAAAACAAATCCTTCAAATATTTAGCTTGAGAAAAAGAGAATTCACAACTTCTTGTTCTGGAACAATGACATGGCCCAGCATGATGAAGAATCTGTTGCAAACTAACTTTGTGCTGGAGAATAACAGTTGTGTTTTTACAGCCATTTGCCCATGTTGCCACCTGATATAACTGCATTTCCCAGTTGCAGTTCCCTTTCAGTATTCCTACCTCTCCAGCGCAATACAGGAAATTTGAGGGAGGAAAAAAGCCAACCTAGGCCCATCCTTTGAATGAACCACAGTACTTCCTCACACAAAGGCTGGTGCCTGCTTTTTGCCACTTGTAGGGTATTTTGCACAGATCTGTCTGCCTCGGGAGAACTGGGATCTTTACTTCCTTCTCCTCTTCCTGAGAAATGCACATCTGCTTCTGGCATTTGGCCCCCATCCTCTTTTGAGAGTGCTAGATTCTACCGCATAGGCGAGAAGCTCCCACTCATTGGACAAAATTTGGCTGAAGTTCATTCATTCCAACTGTTTTAGCAATGCCCTCAGCAGTGTCAGATTCCTCATGCCGTTCTTTAGTACGGTTGTCTCCAGCACTGACCTCTTGATCCCGGCTTGCATGAAAAACATATTCTATCTTTCTTTGCAATTCTCTGCCTTTGCTTTCCTTATTTCTTCCATTCTCTTCCCTACATGCTGTCATCTCTGTCACCCTCGCCAGTGTATGGTATTTCATACTTTGCATATTGCTGTTTCTGACTCTGGATTCTTTTTTCTTCTGTCTCTATCATCAACACTGTCATTTATGTATTTACGGCTACTGTACAGAGCACACCTATCGTACGACCCTTTGGCAATCATCTATCAATGGGTCTCTGAGCATTCTTCTATTTTCCCTCTCTATACCCCTTCCTCTCCAATGCTTTGTGGTAAATAATAGTATCTTGGGTCTTTTTTAACCCCTTCCTTCTAAGAATCTCAATGTGCTGGGCAAGCACACTGAGATTCACAATTGCCCTCTATGATACATCAGCGTTATTATTAATTATTAGCCCTTGTCACAGTCTAGTAAACAGAGGCACAGAAGGATTTAAGTGATTTGACCAAGGAAGCTGAACCAGCGGAGTCCTTTCTCCACTCTAGAGCATAACATGTAAGTGCACGCACACGCAGACACATCCTGTTAGTGTCCAAAATTGACACTCCCAATCTGGAGCTTTTCCTTTATATTTTGGAACAATCAACAGAGATCTTAGCTTTAACGGGCTGTTTCTAGGGTTTTCCCCTGAAAGGTCGTCTCTCAAACACCCTAGTTCCTCTCTTGACTCACAGACCATCCTCTGAAGTTTGAGCTAACGAGACGCTCCCATTTTCCTTCCTTCTTGCATACTCTTTAAGGAAGTAGCTGCTTCTGTTATGGGTCTCTTCTTTAACTTACTTCCTAACTCGCACTCTTCAGGATCTCCATGTACCTTGTTCTATTTACTGTCTATAAAGATCTGCAAGCCATCTTCAGCTGTCAAGAAGAAGAAAGGGACCCGGTGTAAAACTCTGTACACTCTTTATAGATTACGGGCTTGGCTACACTTACAAATTTGCAGCGCTGCAGCAGGGGGTGTGGCTCCTCTGCTCTGCAGCGCTGCATGGCGGCCGCCGCGCCAGCGCCAGTGTAGTCCAGCGCCCCGCGCCTGCCCTCCCAGCAGCATTGTCCCCCCCAAGAAGTGAGAGTGTGGGACAGCGCTGGGAGAGAGTTTTCTCCCAGCGCTGCGCGCTGACTACACTTAGCGCGGCTGCGCGCTGCGCAAGCGCTGGCAGCGCTTGAAAGCCGCTAGAGCTACCTCTTTCCAGTCTGAAATCTTTAGTGCCATCAGATTTTCCTGTTCTATTTGCTACAGCTTTAAATCCCTTTGTGGCACAGCTTCTCACAGAGAGAGATACATCCTACACATTCAACTCCATGCATTTTAAAGACTTTCATTCCTAAAATCCTGCACTGGGACACACACAGTATGTCTACACAGCAACAGCTGTGCATGGAGACTGCCCAAGCTAGCTTGAATCCAGCTAGCAGGGGTAACAGCAGCAGAGAAGACAGCTCTGGCTTCAGTGAGGATAGTACAAGCTCAGCATGGACCCTGAGTATCTAACTTGGCTCACAAGTCTGCTGTGAAGCTCATGATGCTCTGTTTTCACTGTTATTGTTCTCCACACTAGCTGGGTTCAAACTAGCCTGTGCATAGATTTTGCTGTGTAGACATCTCCTGAGTCTCTGGTGTTCCCTGCTTCTGTCATTAGTCCAGCTGTTCTGCTTCTCTTCCAATGGTGGAGGTAGTATTCATTCAGGATGCTACGCAGATTTGCTAGGAATACTGCATCATCTGTAAAGTCTATTAATGACTCTTCATCCTTTCATTCAATTCCTTCTCTTTTCTATGGATGCATGAACCTTTCAGAGGACACACAGTATCACCAACAGCTCTTCTAAAGTACCTTACCTTAGACCTTAGTCCACGCCGTGCTTTGCTGCACATTGGGCTACCCACATTTGCCATCCTTGCCTGTCAACTGCCCTTCTCTCCAAATCTTCCCATTTCATGTTGAGGTGCTTGATGAACTGTTCATTTCCAAGTTATTCACGGTCTCTCTCTCTTTTTCTTCTTGCATTTTCTGCCTTGCATTGAAGGGCAGTATTTGGTAAGCATTCATTCTCAGCATATGTCCCTGCCACTGATGTCTTCTTTTGTAGATTATTTGTGAGAAGGTGACTTGTACAGTCATTTTTCTGACTTCTTCATTCATCTTCCTAGCTTTCTATGTTATTCCCAATATTCTTCTCAGCCATTTGTGATGAAATGCATCCAGCTTTTGCCTATCTTTCTTGGTAAGTTGCTATGTCTCACTGCTATATGTTGTGGTGGTGATAACAATTGCTTTGTACACGTTCACAGTTTTGTCTTGAGGGAGATGTTTTTGAGTTGCCAGATGTTTTTGAGTCTTCCAAATGCAGTGCTTGCCTTCCCAATTCTTCTTCTTATTTCCTCAGAACTGGTACCATCTTGACTGATGGTATTTCCAAGAGATGTAAAATTGTCCACCTTCTCCAGTTTCTCTTCTTCAGTTTTGATTTCTGCCCCTGTAGTCCCCATTAACATGACTTTACATGGCTTTAGTGGGGGTTATTACAATATGGCTGATCATGTACATTCGGACAGCATTCATTCCTGAACACTATTCCCGTCTGATACTCTTGCTATTGAAACCACTGGCATCATGTGCAGAGGCCACAATACAGGATGTATACTGTTATCAAGCATTTCCTTTGACTTGGCCTCTGCTCCTAGTCTGCCTTGGCACTTTACACTCTAGTGCAGTGGTGCCCAAACTTTTCCTCTCATGGTCCCCCCGCTTACTTGTAATGGAATGTGTCCACACACCCCTGTCTGCTGCCAGGAGTGGAGTTGTGGTTGGGGCCGCAGGCTGAGCTGTGGGCCCCCTGCCAGGACTGGAGTTGTGGCTGGGGGCCGGGGCTGCAGGCTGAGCCGTGGCAGGTGGCCAGAGACACAGCTGGGAGCGGGGCTGCAGCTGGGACCGCAGCCTTTGCTTTTCTCCTTGCATTCCTGTTTGCAACATTTCACTTCTCAGTTCCTGGAGACCAGGGGCCTCATCCTGAAAGACGCTGAGCACCCACAGCTCCCACTGATTTTGCTCTCAGGATTAGATCCCTTGCTAAGGAACAAAACCTGTTAGGTGCTTGTTGCTTTCAATGGGAGTTGAGGAGGTGCTCAGCACCTCAGAGGGCAGTGATGGCAGGTGGAGGGGAGAGAGAGAGATGCAATTGACATGATTTGTTTAAATTACTGATTAAACTAGAATTTCAGTCCCTGGGAATACAGACAGGCCATTTACTAACCTCATGCCTTTCCTGGAACTCTGACATGTCCAGTCTAATGAAACCCTGCAACAGAAATAAGTAAGCAACATTATTTTTGATTAATGCTCTACAAATTTTATTACGTTTAAATAGCATCTTTGGATCCAGCGCAGCTGCTGAGGGGGACTGACATGCCGAAGTGTGTGTGTGTGTTTGTTCCCAAGGATGCCTGTCAATGAAATGCTTAGATAAATCTACTGCAAAAGGCTGAGATTGATTCTGAAAGAAAAGGGTGGAAATAAATCCATGGTTTCTCAAGGGTACGTAAGAATGGTCCCAAATCTGGCTACCCTTGTTCTGAATGAGTTCAATTAAGATGACCTGCTCTCATCACTACAGTGGTGGGGATGAAAATGGGACTTGCAATTTGCTACATAAAATGGCCATTATTACTGTTCAACTGTTTAGCAATAAATCAACAGGAAAACATAATGCCTACCCTGTAAAAAAAAATAAAATCATAAAGTCAAGGTAAGTTAAGTACTTGGATGATCACAGCATTGAGATAATATTGTCACAGAATTTATAGGTTGATACACAAAGCTCCTTTTATGTCTGAAAGGGCTGGTGGTTCATTGCAGAAAATGAATTTCCCATGCTCGCAGCTATAACTTAGCTCATATTGCTATGAAAAGGCAAGCTTGAACTTTCCTAGCAGTGATAGCAGGGATGGGAGTACCTGACAACCAGCCAGGTCCCCAAAGGCATTTCTTCTAGTCGCAGCTCGTACCTCTGTGACTCACATGCTGTGTGACATACATGACTCATCCCATAATTGTATCAGCTGGAGAACCATGGCGAGTGTTCTGTGGGTGCTAGAGATCCTTGGATGCTAGCTTAGACCAAGGCTTTGTGCTTAATGCATAGTAAATTTTACCTGCTGGCAATTCAGTAGCATTTACTCCCCCTCCTGAAACTTGTTTCACTAGGCCGATAAGAAGCTAGCTGACTATATCTTCTACTCATCTATATCAGCCATCTTATTTGTGACACACTCGTTTGTGTGGAGGAACAGTAGCTGAAGGTGGAACAGAAGAGTGGATAGAGATAGATGTGAAGGTGGGTATTGTTTTGTGGAAAGACAGTATGTATGAAAATCCACCTCAGAATAGTGATATGGTAACAAAAATAAATAAATCAAATGAAGTAGGAGCACATCTCCCTACATGCTTCTAAACATCCCCTATTCACTGAGACACAGTCATGGTTATAGAAACACAGAAGAGTAGGGAAGAAACAGACTGGGACTGTAAATAGTTCCCTAATAATTGAAAAAGGGTAAAAGTATAAAAACTTAGCTACTGAATGCTGGCTGTCAATGGGAATTCCTATTGGCTTTCCAATCCCTCCATGAGCCTAACACGGAAAGATGCTAGATTTAGTTCGCAAGGTATGGAGAGCGGAGGTGGCTCAGTATCTCCCCAGAGGATCTGCTTTTAATGTAAGTCTAGAACACAACTGGAGTTGTATATGAACAAAGATGCCGGTGTTACAGATGGTTAAGAACTGGAATTTCAATTCTGTGGAAAATGCTGACACGTCAAAGAATAACTTGTTCCAATTTGAAACAAAAAGCTGAAATTTCAAAATTTCCCTCTGGGGGAAAAAATCTACAAATTTTTTATTTGGAACCATCAAAATATTTTCTGTCAATAGTGTCATCTTAATTCATTTTGTTTCGATTACACTATAAAGTCAAAACAAAATGAATCAAAACGACACAATCAAAACAAGTATGCAGTGTTGAAGCTGCATCAGACCCAAACATTTTGACACTATTGAAACATAATGTTTAGACTTTTTCTTTTTGAAAAAAGTTGTCAAAACTGACCCAGTGCCACCAAAAAATTGCAATTTTTAATGGAAAACTGTTCTGGAAATTTTTTTTTTCAACCAGCTCTAAATTAACATTGCCATGCCAGTTAGACTGCGTCACTGCTACGCAAACCAACGCTCTTATGGCCAACAGCCACTGACTTTGGAGTGCCCAACTTGAGACACACAGGACCTGATCTTCACAAGGCCTGAGTACCCACAACTCTATGGATGGTCAATGGGAGCTGTGGATCCTTGCCAGTTTCAGACTGGGCATCAAAAGTAGAGACAAGCAAAATCAGTGCCATTGTTCTAAAGGTGATTTTCCAGGCCTGATCCTGATCTAATTTACAAAGGTGTAAATCAGGAGTGTCCCCTCCAGAGTCCAGGGAATTACCCTGGTGAGAGCAAGATCCGCACCAGGCCCTAAGACATTTCTAAATTCCCTTTTCTGAATCGAGTCATTTGTGATCTAACCCCTCTTGTATCAGCAAATCATCAAAGTGTTCATTGTACGTACAGCACAGATTAAGGCAGGCCATATAAGGATATTAGCATTTGTAATTAAATATTAACCTGTCAGTATGAAAATGAGACCATTATGAATTCTTCTTTCTTAATCAGTCCATTCCTGCTAATAGCTGCATCCCCTATAACTAGCCATATAGTTTATGACCTCTCTTCAGAGGGCTAATTACTGCAATGACTGCCAAACAGTAAAACCCTGATTTGTGCATGCTACTGAATTAACACAACATTCAGTGTTTGGCTGATTTTTCCATTTGATGTTTAGCTGAAGCACTGACCAATTCCAGGTGCAGCAGCTCTGAATTAAGGTGCCTGAGTTCCAGGAAGTGGAATTTATTACATTTAAAAGGCAATTATAGATGGATGAGGAAAAGAAACCAGAACAGGCTGTTTTATGGCCTTGTTTTACTTTTGATCTTCTTTCAATGTGTGTCATTTCATCTTGTCTTTTCTACACTGGAGAACTTCTAGGAGAGGCAGATTGATCTAACACCAGTTTGCAGGACACCTCGGTGCTGCATCTCTGCATTTTCCTCTTTGAATGCAAAGGGCCTGTTTCTGACTCTCACACCAGTTTTATACTAGTGTATCTCCACTGACCTCAATGGGAGCAGCTGGGAATTCTGAAATATAATAGATGCTTAAACATGGATTTAGGAGCCTAACTTTAGGCTCCTAATTTTTAAAATCTTGGCCCAATTTTGTTAAAGAAAAACTGAAGATGTTCTAAAACCTAATACTACCTAAAAATGTTTCTATAATACAGCGTTTTAAAAAAATCCAATGAAAATAGCTGTTTTTAAACAGATAAACAATCTGCAACAGTGCTTGAAACCCAAACACTCCGGCACTAAGAACCCAAATGTGATATCACTTATTTTCACTGTCCAAGCTGAATGAAATGCAAAAACCAAATAAATAGCACACATAGTGACAAGTAAATTGGACTTTTAGAATTCCTTCACTTCTAATGATCTAAGGTTTTATTAGTGACATAAGCAAAGAAATGTATTGTCCACAACAAAGGATGTTCAAATTAACAGTATTCTCATAAACGAGGAAAACAAGCTAAACAAGCTTTTGCTAAATTCTTTTAATTTACTAAAGTGTTATGAAAAACAAAGGCAGTGACACAGTTTTTTTTTTTAAAGTTTGCTTTAAAGCAATAGCATCCCTCACTGATGCACAAAGATAAATCTGATGCTTCCTTTCAGCTGTTGAATGAAGTGCGGCCGTGATCCAAAATGGACAACAATGTGAGTTTGGCTCCCCCGCACAGAAGGACCATGCAGTGATGCATGCAGTAGTACATCAGGGATGGACAAAACCATGCTGCTATCTAAAGCCCAGCTGATTGATAAAATACAAATATAACAGGGATTACCTTCTTGGCATCTTTGTGCATGTACTTGGCTGTCTGTTTGGCCAACTCTGTTTTACCTATTCAGAAAATAGTAAGAAAAGATTTGCGTTAAAACAATCAGAATGCAAGTTCCATTTACAATGAATGATTGCAAGAGTCACATGTCTAACTCTCTATAACCCATGTGCTCAATACAGGACTTGAGCCCAGTTCAGACACTAGGAGCAATCCATGTATGGAGATTTTCTCTGCAACAGTATTTCATGTTAAGCAGGTGTATTAATATCAAGGCAGAAATGCCAAAACTGAGATACCCAAAATGAACAATTAGTTTTTAAAAACTTGATGCCCATTTAGTACAAATAATTTTAATGCACCTATTAATAGCAACTATTATTTATTATTTGTATTGCAACAGCACCCTAGGAGCCCAGTCATGGACCAGACTCCCACTATGCTCGGTGCTGTTGAAAATTTAACAAGTGGGCGATGAAGGCTGCATCATGGGCTGAGCAGAGGATCTTGTGCTTGACCTTTAATAGGTTTATTCTTGAATGGAGATCCAGAGAGATTCTAATTCTTTTGACCAAAAGCTGCACACTTGGATCAGATTTTTGCTACATTTGTGGCAGACATCCCAGGTTTCATGTGCAATGTCTTTACTTTCCCGATGAGAAGTGAATTTGCTGGGAAATGTGATATTCTTTATTTGTTTGATTTATCCAAGGAGTCTATCATAAAACTCTAGGCACATGAACAATCAATAATTCAAAACATATATTACAGGATAAATCTATGTTGACATTGTATCAACAAACACACCGGCTCAAGAAAACTGAGACCCTGTCCTCTCACTCTATCTATTCAGAAAGAGCCTGGGTAAACAGACAGGCTTTGCAACATGCCTTGGGTGTCAGAATACTCCAAAGGCCCTCAGGAAGAATGCCCCACTGCCAACCTCAGGGGTTTTCACTCTGAGCACCCCAGCTCACCTCAACTGCCTGAGTACCACAAGAGGAGACAGGCAGCCTTTGAGATACATGGGACCCAAACCAGAAGAGGCTTCATGGGTTAAAATTAATAGCTTATGTCATGCCTGGAAATAAATTCGAAGCCAGGTACGGCATCTGTACTTACGTCTCCAATACTCAATTTATATCCATTATATATTAAATATACACCTACCTACGCTCATATATATGCATTCATGCATATGGCATACACACTTTACCCTCTCCCCACAAAAAAGTAATTATTTTAAAGGCAAAGTTCTGCCCTGATTTACAGCAGGTCTAATCCCACAGAAGTCAATGGAGGTGTTAGTCAAGGAAGAATTTCGCTCTGAATGTCCAACAGAAACATTCAAAAGCAAGAAAATTTAGAGTTAACATTGCTTATTGCTTTCAGATAGTTACATAGCAACTCACTGAGAGTAAATGCTTTGCCTAGTACGGCCCTGAGGCAGGACTCTGGACAGACAATAATGGTTGCATATACTCAGTAGCCTTAACCTGTACAACTAGTGCATCTTCCAGCCAGCCAAGCCAATGCAGGGGAGGCCATGTAAAGTATAATGTCCGTTGTCTTTCAAAGGCCACATTTTGATGGTTTTAACCTTTTTAAGTGGTCAGGAAAAATATTAGTGCCAATAGTGTGCTAGGTGCTTTGCAGACAACTACGGTCCTTGCCCTGGAGTGCTGACGATGTAAAAGCCATCTCTGAATTGGTTATTTTGCACACCTGTGCACAGGTTTTTCTTTTTAAGGTCCAATCTGTTAAAAACAACATTTTTATTATTAAAAGTGTCCTTCTTGAGACTTGAAAGCCCAGATTCTCAGCTGCTGTAAATCAGTTTAGCTCCACCTGCACGAGCTGGGGATCTGGCCCTACATATGAATTTAAGACTGAAGCTATTTCGTTTACCTGGACAAAACACAGGAGGGTGGGCTAGAGGACCCACTGGAGATCCCTTTCCGGCCACAGGAGGTGATGATGTGTTTGACAAGTGAGTGATAAGTCCTTGAAAACAAGGTTTAGTGTGTGTGGTGACACACCCTGGAATACAACTGGGTAACAGGGCAAGTTACCGTAACCTCCTTCTCTTTCCCCCTTCTCCACACACACGTATGTCCAGAACATGCCACGAGATGATGCCTACATCAGGCCTCATCAGCTGTGCTCTCCCTCGTGACACATGACAACACATATGTTACCTATTCCTGATGATCCCAAGAACAGAAAAACCAGGGGATGTTCTTCGTCGTACCAGCCATTTTCCTTTCTCCGAATTGCTGAGTTTAAACACAACGAAAACAAAAGGAGGAAGAGAGAAAAAAAGAGGCATATAAATCAATGACACAAAAGCAAGTATAATTATCACTAAGTATACACTATGTTTTACTGCTCTCTGCCCACTCAAAGTCTTCACTACCATTAGTGCTACCTAATTTGATTAGCCAGCAAGGCCCCCAGAGACACCTAATCAGGTTAGCATGGATTTGGAAAGCTGCCCAGAGCAGATTTCGGATAAAGTTTTCCAGGATGTGCACTCAACGTTGCCAGGGAAACAGAAAGGAGGGTGGACACTGAATGAATGAAGAAAGGGTGGTAGAGAGAGAATTCAAGAGGCGTGTTAGCTTTCCAGCTTGTAAGTGCAACCTTTATGTAAAGGGCTGGTTTGGAGAAGTTTGTCACTTCTTTCCCTTATGCAAATTGAAAGGGGGGGGATGTTTGGATTCAAGGTCATGGCAGCCTTGAACTGATGTACATACCGCCGTAAGTTTTGTTTAAAAACATTGGAAAAGGGGATGGTCTGGAGATAGCAATGAATGTCTGCAAAGGGATATGGATGTGCGTTATGGATCAGTGATATAAACGGAAACCTCTACCCCAAAGGCCAGGGTTGGTTAGAAAGCAAAGTCCAATGTTCATTTACAAAATACTGAAGGTCAAACCACCCTCCTGCTTCAGGGCATTGACTGATTTGCCTGCAGGGGTCGGGATTGAGTCCTCTCACCCAAAGTGGGCTCGTGCAATTGCTAAGGGCTCGATTCTGCCACCCTCAGTCAAACTGAGGAGTACCTGCCTCCTCCAGCAGCATCCCTGAAACAATGAAATCATTGGAAGTACGTTGGGGGAGGGAAAGTAAAGCATGACACTATGTGAGCTAGGGTGGTACACTAGGACCCTAGCGGTTTTGGCCTTTGATGCATCCGGCAGCAGCCACTGCTATATGCAAAATACAGGACTAGTTGGGATACTGGACTGTTCCAACACGGCCATTCCTATGGTCATAAAGCTGCTTTAGTTCATGTGGGAGTTTGGAGGCCTCACACAGCCATTTCTGGGTTTTGTTCTGCATGAGCTTTGAATCCCCTGGAGTTTCACAAAGTTGCAGATTCTAACCACTCCAAAAATTCAAAGCAAAGCTCAGTCAAATCTGTCCAGATTTTGCACTGGAATCCTAAATTGGCCTGGATCCTCTGACTGGTTTGCAATGGGCCTGGGCTAAGCGTCTTTGGAATATGCACAAAGCCTGAACCAAGGGATGTCGTCCAGCTCTAGTTTAAGTACAGAATTGGTGTTAACTAGAAATGGGCGTCAATCAAACCCAACCCCCAGCTCAGATCTGGAATCTCTGAATGAGGAGAGTAATGTTTACCCAGCTTTGTAAACGGCTTTGAGTTCTCGGAGAGAAAAACAAGTATTATTGTATATGTAGGCACATCCCATAGAAAGTACATTTCCCAGCAGGCCACAGACAACTTGGTCCAATCGGAAGGTCCCTCAGACCAAGATGAGGCATTGTAGCTGGGACTTGAGGTCTCAGGAGACCACCCTTCTGCATTAAATATGACCGGCTAATGATCTAGGATGGGGCCCTGGTTGGGAAAAACGTGGGCATCCTGCTCTATAGATACAAAGCATACAACACCCAACAGCAAAGAGCAAATCTTAGCTCAGAGGGTTCTCACAATCATGGTTGGAGCATAAAGGTAGTGAAAGGATACTGAATATTCTGCTTACTGGTGGGGGGTCTACTAGTTCAGAAGAAAAGAGACAGAATCATGTCTCAGACCACTGAGGCCTTCCTGAGTTATTTGCATTATTTAAAACAAAGCCTCCTCTATTACAGCTCTTATAAGGAGTTATTCTTGCCGTATTGATTGGCGGGTGCTGGAAAGCGTTTTGTGACATTTGGTAAGAAGGAAGCTACATAAAAATAAATGGCATTGTGTTGTAAATTGTGCTCCTAAGAACTTACCTGTAGTGTGCTTTTTAAAATTCTACACAGACCTGTCTCAGCAGTTGCCAGAGGTCAATGAGACCAGAGATGCAGCATATCATGTTTGATATAAGTACTGCATAAACAGGCTAAATGCCAAGCTTTCAGGAATTACAGCCTAAAATACTTTTAAGATCGCAGGGGAGAATAACGGTAGCAGAGGTAAAAGGCAGGCAGGATGAAAAATGTAGAGAAAATGAATGATCTAGAGCAGTGGTCCCCAACCTTCTAGCTAGACGAAGGACCGTGGCGGCGGTCGAGCATCTGCTGAAATGCCGCTGAATTTCGGCGGTATTTCGGCAGTGATGCCTCTCGATGACGTTGCTTTGGTGACCCCTGATCTAGAGTTTTGGAGCTCTACTGTGCTTTTAAAGTGAAATTCTTGCTTTCAGAGTAGAATTTCACTGTACAAGTGGCACTGTGAGGCTCCATGTTTATTGTCCTTCAGTGATTTCCATACCAAATACACTCCGTTTTATTATTTCTGACTGCCACCCCAGCAAATACAATCTGGGATCTGAGAGTCAAGCTGGGCTCTTTCCTCCTCATCTGCCCATCTCTCTTAGGATCTTAATAAAAGTTCTGCAGGTCAAATTCTGCTCCCAGCAATCCCGATGCAGCACCTTTGCCTCCAGGTACAATTGACAGGAACTCAGTAAACAATGCTATTGCTGATGCACAAGAAAGAAGTGACTCCAGCTCCCTTTCCTAGAACTTGATTGTCTCCACAGTGCTAGCAGGAGGAAGTGGATAGCAATCACTATAAATAAGCAGTTATGAAATACAGATAATTGATAAAGGAAGCTAAAGGTATCAGTGAAAAATCTAGGGCCAGTATAGTTAAGGACAATAAGAAGGAATTTTTAAAATGTATCAGGAAAAAAAGCCATCCTAGCAGTAGTATAGATAAGGACGACTTTCTAGAGGATAAGGGTAGAAAATTTTTAATCTTGATACAGAAAAGGCAGAATGTTCAATATTTCTATTCTATATTTGAAAAGAAGTTGGATGATTTATTTATAGTTTATAGCACTAATGAAAGCATTTCTATTCCAACAGTAACTAGGAAGAGTGTAAAAAGCAACTGATAAAGCTTAAATATTTTAGATCTGCAGGAGTGGATCATTTGCACCAAAGATCTTTAAAAGATTTGGCTGAGGAGCATTCTGAGCCATTGATGTTGATATTTAACAAATCTCTTCACACTGGGGAAACTCCTAGAGGACAGGAAAAAAACAAATGTTGTGCCAATATTTAAAGACGGGACAACCCAGATAACTACTGGCTGGTTAGCCTTACACTGATCCTGGGCAAAATCATGGAAATGCCAATGTGAGATACAATCAGTAAAGCCTTAAAAGATGCAGCATAATTAATGCCAACAAACATGGATTTATGGAAAATAGGTCTTATCAAATGAATCTGATTGTTTTCTGATGAGATTACAAGTTTGGTTGATAAAAGTAACTGTGTTGACATAAGAGAGAGACTTCTGTAAGGCATTTAACTTAGTACCACATGACATTCTGATTTACAATATTACCGCTATACAGAATCAAGACAGCACATATGAAATCAGTTAAAAACTATCTAACTGATCGATTTAAAGAAGTAATTGTAAATGGGGAATTATCATCCAATAAGGGGTGTTTCTAGTGGGGTCCTTCAGGGTTCTGTTCTTGGCATAATGCTATTTAGTATCTTTATCAATTATCTGGAAGAAAACAAAATAATCATTAGTGAAGTTTATAGGTGTCACAAAAATTGGTGTATTGGTAAAATAATGATAAGGAGAGGTCAGATTTATAGCGTGATTAGGATCACAACTACAACAGGTTCTTTTGGGAGTGTTATTAAACACTCACACTTCCCAGGTGGTTGAATGTACTACGTCTGCCCTTGGTCTTTATCGTTCACATAAGAACATAACAAGGCCATATTGGGTCAGACCTAGTCCACCTAGACCAGTATCCTGTCTTTGGACAGTGGCCAATGCCAAGTGCCCCAGAGGGAATGAACAGAACAGGGAATCATCAAGTGACACATCCCGTTACCCATTCCCAGCTTCTGGCAAACAGAGGCTAGGGACACTTTAGAGCATGGTTTTGTATCCCTGCACATCCTGGCTAATAGCCATGGATGGACCTATCCTCCAGGAACTTATCTAGTTCTTTTTTTAATTGAGAAATACTTCCTTTTGCTTGTTTTAAACCTGCTGCCTATTAATTTTATTGGGTGACCCCTAGTTCTGGTGTTATGAGAAGGGGTAAATAACACTTCCTTAACTTACTTTCTCTGCACCAGTCATGATTTTATAGACCTCTATCATATTCCCCTTTAGTTGTCTCTTTTCCAAGCTGAAAAGTCTCAGTTTTATTAATCTCTCCTCATATGGAAACTGTTCTATACCGCTAATCTTTTTTTTTTTTTTTTTGCCATTTTCTGTAGTTTTTCCAATTCCAATATATTTTTTTTGAGATGGGGTGACCAGAACTGCATGCAGTATTCAAGGTGTGGGCGTACCATGGATTTATACAGAGGCAATATGATATTTTCTGTCTTATCTATCCCTTTCCTAGTGGTTCCTAACATTCTGTTTGCTTTTTTGACTGCCGCTGCACACTGAGTGGATGTTCTCAGAGAACTATCCACAATGACTCCAAGGTCTCTTTCTTGAGTGGTAACAACAAATTTAGATCCCATCATTTTATATGCATAGTTGGGATTATGTTTTTCAATGTTCATTACTTTGCATTTATCAACATTGAATTTCATTTGCCATTTTGTTGCTCAGTCACCCAGTTTGTAACTTTTTGCAGTCTGCTTTGGACTTACCTATTTTGAGTAGTTTTGTATCATCTGCAAATTTTGCCACCTCATTATTTACCCCTTTTTCCAGATCATTTATGAATATGCACACGAGAGGTCAAATAATGTGGGTGGATTTAAACAAAATAAAAACTCGGATGGAGACTATTATGGCCACCACCACCATTGGCAACTATGCCAGTTAAGATAATAAGTGTACTAAACTCTTGCATCAGAGCACAAAATGATTACCTGCAGGGGTCAGCATATACAACACTGCACAGACAATTGGGTTCACTGTGGTCATGTTTTCACTTCTCTCTGGATCAAGTTCCTAGACTAGATGGACAAATGGTCAGCTCCCATATGGCAAATCCCATGGGTATCTGATACAGCCACAGATCTGGTTGTGTTACTGTTTGGAGAATATTGCCTATCATAAAATGAGGGATGATGACTTTAGACTGAAGTTCTTGATAGAAAGCTAGAAAGAGTTCTCAGTCATTGCAGTGAAGAAACTCAGCTCCTGTAGGTTATTTAGAACAACCTAGAGTGGCATGTGTCAAAGTGGTTTTGTATATAGCCTTAAAATAATGATCATAGTCCAACTAAGGCCTGGTCTACACTAAAAAGGGGGTTCGAATTAGGGTATGCAAATTCAGCTACGTGAATAGCGTAGCTGAATTCGAAGTACCCTAATTCGAACTACTCACCCGTCCAGACGCGGCGGGGTCGAACTCCACGGCTCCCCCGTCGACTCCACCACCGCCGTTTGCAGTGGTGGAGTACCGGAGTCGACCGCGGCGCTTCCGGAGTTCGAACTATCGCGTCTAGATCAGACGCGATAGTTCGAACTCCGAGAATTCGAACTCACCGCGTTGACCCGGACGGTAAGTGTAGACTAGCCCTAAGTAACCTAGCCGCACAAATCTAACATGAAAGATTCAGGTCAATTAGAAAGAGAGATTGCAACAAGGAAGCCATGACTCTAAGCAGCTGTCCACCTATCCTCTAGTTGGTGCTGGCTGCTGCACTGCTTAGCTATGACAAAAGGAACAAAGAGGTCATCTCAGGATGGAGTGATCCTCAAGCAAGCCATCAATGCAGGGTTGGGAAGATTAAAACTTCAGTGGCAGGCTCAGAGAGCAGCACCCTGGATGACATGGTGTTCCAGGTGTTCATGCCACACGATGTATTTGCCCACCACGTTATGAATTTTTCATCAACATTCATGCAGGAAATCCATATTTTGGGTGGCGATGCCTCCTTCAGTGCTGAAGATGTGAAGAAAATTCAGGTACTGCTGCTTTACTGAAATCTCACAAAGAAATCCAAACCCGTTGCAATGGGAAAGGATGATGATGATATCTGAGCCTTCTTTCTGGAGCCATTTCCAGCGTCACTGCAGAGCTCTTACTTAATTTCGTACATCTGTAACAGTGTAACCGTGCTGCTGTGTCTCTGAGAGGCCCTTCAGCTCGCTATTGAACTGATAAATTCACTGTATTACTTTACACAGATCAATACCCCAGCAGTTATCAGGGGTTGATGTGACCGAAATTGGTTTCAGCCAATTTGTGAGTGTAATAAATGTCCATTTATCAAATCAATTCATTCAGTGGTGCTTCTTAGACTGCCCACATTCATGGGACCACCAGGGTGACTCTCTTCAGGTGTGTGCCAACTGCAGGGTCCACCCTCCATCTGGTGAGCTTCTGAATCTACTAACAAGGGTATTCAGGAGCCCTCAGATTTTGCCAGGTTAGAAGTTTACTGCAGGATCTATAGCAATCTGAACTGAGCCACTGGGTGAGCACAACACTGCTAACTGTGCCAAGCTGTATGGAGGTTGTGAGATATGGAGGAAGAGAATCCCTTTTACTGGATCCTGAGTCTCCCACTTGTCTTGATTGGTTGGGAGTTGTTCTGAGGACTAGAGAGCTCAGTGTACACTTAAGATAGTTGTGCATGTGCAGTCAATTCCCCCCCAGTCGAACCCTTAACAAGACAGGTACTAAGCATGCTCAGGTATGGGATTTGCAATTTGTCCCTATCAAAGCCATTTTCCTTGGGATCAAGGCCAGGTGCTGCTCCAATTCTTTCCTTTATCGGATGGCAACTTTCAACCCTCAGATATCTTAGCTGTAGGACTGTTCAGAAAGGTCATTGTGTAATTTTGTAATATGAACAGTGGATTTTCTCTCACTCCCCTTTCATTCAAAATGGCTGAAGAGTATTTGCTCAAACTTAAAAAAAACCTAAACACAAGAGGCAAATCTCCTTTGGGCAGAACCCAAAGATGGGAAATTTTAGTCCTGAAGGTTCAGAAAATCAACAACTGAAAACCGTGGCAACCTTAACTATAAATGATTGCTACCAGGCACCCAATGTATTACTATTAATATTATATACACACACACAAACAATTACGTATTGTCTACCGAGAGGATGTGAGGACATGAAACAGAAAATACACATTTTTTTAAGGAGCTCTCACCCTTTGCTAAATAATCTGAGAAGGGATCCCTTCCTGGGAATCACCAGAGCATGCAGTGAATTTACCCGTGTCTGTATGTTTGTGCGCAAGGACAAACAAGAGTTGATCAGAGCCAGAAGGAGTGCAGTGATTTATTAAAGTGCCCTGGAAACATAATCATAAACCATTTAGCTCTTCATTTGCATGAGCGCTTGTAGCATCTAGGTCTTTGTCAGTTTCTAACATTACAGAAGAGACCTGCTTGTTTTTTTCTTGGATGTTTCAGTGCTACCTGTTTGCATTAAAATACATCATAGAAAGTAGGGAGTATCCACATCTGTACAGTGTAGAGCATCACTTAAATACATTTACGCTTCCTCCCTTCCACAGGGTTAAACTGATCAGCAGATTGGAAGACAGGAAGGAATTTCCCCATTCAGAGTACTGGCAGGAACAGCGGACAGTTAGGGTTTCCCTCCTTCCCCTGGAGCGGTGAGCAGAGATCATCTGTCAGGATCCGCTAGGTGTAATCCCACACTATCACAGTCCTGCCCTGGTCCTTCCCTTCTAGAGCAGAACAGTCAGTGGAGATGTAGGACTGAGATATAATTCTATGGAAGATCAAAGAGGAATACTGCTTCTTCATTCATGACGACATAGTGAATCAGGTACTGTACCCGTCTTAGTTCTACTACATGAGGCTCAAATACTATATAAGAGATAATCATGCAGTTGCGAAGAGCAAACCAAACCAACTTCCTTTACTCTCATATTAATTCTTTTTCCTGCTCTACTCGTCTCTTCCAGCTTCCGGTTGTGCAAACTGCACCAATCCCCCAACCCAGCCTCCTTTAGCCCCTAATTTCAGAACGGCTCTATTAGGTGATGGAAGTTGCACATCAGCAAGTGGGTGTGAGTCTGAAGAGAGTGCACTTGAGTTTACTGGAATCTTTTATTCCAAATGAGAATGTGCCCTCACATAGACTGGCACTGAAAGAACAAGAGGTGAGAATTAAAACAGATTTAGTCAGTTCAGAGGAAGCTTCTGAACACACAAATTAATGTAACTTGCATGCTTAGCACAGCAGCAGAAAGTGCAAGATTCAGTGTTTTAGCTTCACTGCTCTCCTCAGAATCTGGGCCCCATTGCTTCTGAAACCGGCTCCTAGACCGGTGCTCTAAACCCCATTCTCTTTTTCACTCTGGGATGGGAGTCTCTGGAGACTGTTGGGATCATACAAGAGGCACTGAATCAAATCAGATGATTACATTAAGGAAGAGTTTATAAATTAAAATCTAAACATATCAGCTAAATTTGGTAAATCTTAGGAGACATTGTATAGTCTGTCTCCTAGCCAAAGAAACAACATGCATTGTATCCGCGGTGGAAAGCAGAAGGGCACACTGATTCCGTAAAGTGGCTGCAGAAATAACTGAACAGTGAGCACTCAGAAGGCTAACTGCTGTCTAAATTCAGCATTACTGAAACAAAACAACAAAAAAGGGGCAGCGGGGATATCAGTCTAATATCCCGAGGCTGCTGGGGTACCTAGCGCATTCCCTATAATTCAATAAGAGAAGCCTCCATAAAGGCAACTGCTTTAATGTGCACAAACACCACCTGTGTCAGAAACAGGCACTACCCATTAATCAAAGCTTCCCAATTAGCCCGTACTGCTGCCTCCAGGCACAGCCGTAACCGTTCTCAAAACAGGGAAGGTGTCTGTTGTGTTAGCACTGGGAGAGGCAGCTCTTCCATGGGCTGCGAGGGCCTGTCTTTGTTAACGATATTGGTATGGTTTTGTATTTATGATCATCAGCTGCACGCGCCTGTGTTCTGACCTTAGCTCTGTCTCACCTTATTGTCCTATTTCCAGACACTGAATCTGGGTGACGGAATTGTTCAGGGAACTATTAACAGGATATGGAGGCTTTCGGGTCTGGGTCAACGTATCAAATCCAGCCCAGGTTGCTAGTAACTGAAAGTCATTATTGCCTCACAGCTTTTCAGGCAGCCTGTGTGAAATGAATTGCTTGTGATCAAACTGTTAAAACACACTGAATGGTACTAATGCAACTTCACCCACTTGGGGTGCCAACTGAGAGGCCACTTGCAGTGTGACTGTCTCTTATGTGCTTTGATCAGCAGTGAAATAATTAACACTACACATTTAAATTCTCTTGGCTAGGCTTCAGAGTTACCACTCCTTCAAACAAATATGGGCACTTCACACCTCTCAGAGCTACTGTTTCTGCTGTCTGCAGACTCAGGAAGATCACACTGGCTCACATTTTAAAGATGTTTTTCACAACCATAAGGGCTAGAATCCTACATTTTTTTCTCTCTCTTTTAAAACAATGAAAGGTTAGACTCTGGAGCACAAGACATCGCTGCAAGGGGAAAGTAACAGCTCTCTGAGTTGCCACAAACTGGCCTAATTCGACCCCTGGGGACTGAGGGGCTCAGTCCTGCTCTGAGTGTGACCAATAAAAGGTATGAAAACAGTTACACACATAGGTAAAACTTTTCAATGCATGTCACTTGAGAGACTCTGCACCTACATGTGGAACCCTTGTAGCTCCAGAACTATAAACCGCTGGGCTCAGCAAGAGGCATCTCACACAGCTGCAGCGTTTGTTAGAAGAGGGACGTGAAAATAAAACACACAAACAATTAATAATATGAACTATGTGGAAAAGGACATGGGTAATCCGCTAAAATGTACATCTTCAGAGAACCATCATCACAGGACATCAATGACCTGCTCTCTAAAGACATCCTTCCTAATGGATTGCCTCTCATCAACATTAAAAAGACTCCAGGACTGTCTCTAGGAGACTGTGGGAATCAGTGAACATCGTGGACAATTTTCTTTTTCTTTTTGGTAAATGAAACAGGTAAATTAGCATCCATTATTTACAGAAATGGGCAAAACAAATAAAGTGATCACCCAAAATAAGTGAAGTTTTAGAGGTGGTAAGAGAATTTGCAACACCCTATTCAAAAAATAAGTTCGGTAACAGCGATTGCCCAGTGCTGTTCTATGACTGCTAGTTATATACCCTTCCTTTCCCTTCTATTCTGTATATGTTCATGTACTGCGCTCATCACGGTAACATCTGAGCAACTTCCACTAGTGTGTTAAGCCAACACATCTGTCAGGTGTTGTCTGTTTTTTCATCCTCTCTCCGGGGGAAAGTCTTGTCTTGGTAGGCTTTTATTTAATTTTTAAAAATAAATGTACACATTGCTAAACGTTAATGTTAGAGACGGCAAAGTCAAAGAAATATATCTTGGTCTTGGAGTGGAAGGTGGTGAGGTTGGTGATGGCTCTTGGGGGGTTTCATTCCACAGTTCATTCCCTAAACAACTCCTCTCCCTACTTGGTATTCACAGCCTGGCAATGTTTGTAGACAGTTTCCACCTCAGCCTGAGATCTTGTCAGATCTAACAAATTTAACAGAGTCAACCTTGAATGGTCCCTTGCAATATTTGTTAACTACTTAGGCTAAACAATCTGTTCAACCTTGTATTTAGTTGTGACACTCTGATTAAGTTTCCCAGACCTGAAGAAGAGCTCTGCGTACCTTGAAAGCTTGTCTTTCTCACCAACAGAAGTTAGCCCCGAAAAAGTTATTACCTCATCCACCTTGTTTCTCTAATAGCCTGGGACCAACACAGCTACAACAACACTGCATATGATGGGAGGCATTCATGGCACTACAGACACTAGAGCTGATACAGACTTATTAAGTCACTTTGTCCAGTCCTGGTCTGTGCAGGACTGTTCCCTGAAGTGTGTTTTCTGATGCTTTGTCCAATCTAGATTTAAAGTATTCCACATAGTGAGGTTTCCAAGACTTGCTTTGGGAGACTATGCCACAGCTTTAACAATCTTATCATCAGACCCTTTTCTGATGCTCAGCCTACATTTTCCCTTTCTTAAGTACTCTTTGGGGGGTGAGGGTGGGGGGGGGGGGGAGAAGAATCCCAACAACCCTCCAATCCTCAACATTTTGCAATGCAAAATAAATGAACTAAATCCTTGGTGTTAGCAGCCTTAGATATCTGTAGGCAGTGCTGTAGGAAATGAGGTTTCTGATATTATTCCCCTTTCTATTGGTATTCAGTCAATTCCCCACCGAGGGATAAGGTGTCTGGAAAATTATCAAGAGTAGGCACCCTCCCCGCTTTTCTGCTGCCTACCATTCCAGCAGGACTGTGCAAAACAGTCCTCCTTGTGACTCTCCCATGTTCTAGGTACATCATGATGCCTCACTGAGACTGAAATGAAATGATGGGGTGTTAAAAGAGCACCACTACACGCTGGAGGAGACAAGATCTAGCGCTGAGGGTAAGCAGTGGAGCAGTTAATCTGGAAGCCCTACTAACAAACCAGTCAACAAGAGCGCACAGAAAATCTATTCCTGTGTAAAAACGCCTCCTTGAGGCCCCATACTGGAATCACGATACATCTGATCCAGAAAGACGAGATATTAGTCCACATTTCAATGCCAGTCAATGTCACTCCTACATTGGCCAGATGAACCAATGTCCCCACCAAACCCCGCACAAGAACATGAGAATGGCCATGCTGGGTCAGATCCAATGATCCATCTAGCCTGGTATCCTGTCTTCTCATAGTGACCAGTGCCAGATGCTTCAGAAGGAATGAACAGAATAGGACAATTTCGAGAGATCCATCCCCTGTCGTCCAGTCTCAGCTTCTGGCAGTTGGAGGTGGAGCCGGAGATTGTGTGTCTGACCACCTTAGCTAATAGCCATTGATGGACCTATCCTACATGAACTTATCTAATCCTTTTTTGAAGCCAGTTATACTTTTGGCCTTCACAACATCCCCTGGCAAGAAGTTCCACAGGTTGACTGTGTGTTGTGTAAAGAGGTATTTACTTGTGTTTGTTTTAAACCTGCTGCCTATTAGTTTCATCAGGTGACCCCTAGTTCTTGTGTTATGTGAATCTCTTATGTGTTACGTGAATCCCAGTCTCTTCAGGCAATGAGCAGGAGCCCTCTGCAGCAATGGAAAAACCTACTGGGCCTCACTGTGAATTAGGCACCCATCCCACCTCTGCACATCAGTTCACCGCAATAATCTGGTAGGAATTAGTCCAGGATCACAGGTTTGGGAAACACTACATGCTCTCTTTTTTGTGGGATGTAGAACAATTAACAGTAACTGATCTTACCAGCTCCCACTGTTGCTATGGCATTCTCTTGCCCAATGATATGCTCTTTTAGCCGCTGCTCCAGTGGAAATCTGCGTCGTTCCTCTAACTCTCTTTTACGCTGCTCCTCCTGGAACTGTGGAAAGGAAACAAATACTATGAACAAAATATTTTTTCATCAAACTACTAATGTCTATATAGTGCCTTTCATGCAAAGGACCCTAAAATGCTTTGCAAACATATATATGAATTATACACAGGGATCACTTCTCCTAATCACTGAAAACAGCTATATGTGGGGTGGGACATGGCAGTTGTTAACAGCACCCAGTGCAACACTGTACACATTTAAGAAAGAAAATGAAAAATACTGTATCTGGGAGAAAATGAAGGGGGGAATTTAGGTGGCAGAATGTAATTAGCCAAGCTGGATTTTACCTGGGCGGTCTTTAATGACTAGGAGTGATCAGAAACTTAATTGTGCATCTCAATTGAAAGATGGCACCAATAGATGGCACTTTGCTATGCCAGTGATTTAGCACTGAGTGGGACGAGCACTTCCTAGTAAATCGCCCTGCCATGTAATAACAAGCGTGAGCTTGCTTATCTCAATAAATAAAAATACTAATTAATAATATCTGGATCTTCCTTAGCATCTTCTATTCCAGGGTCTCGACACACTACTGAATTAAGCCTTACAACAACCTGTGAAGTATGGAGGAGCCATTATTATCCTATTTCATGGACTGGAAAAATGAGGCACAGAGCAGCTAAACTCCAAAGATCCCAAAGGGCTTTGCATATACATAATGTACAAAGGAGTCATGGACAGAAGTTTGTTTACTTTGAGTATTTGCCTTCTTTCAGCTCCAGATCACAAGGAAATCAGTCCTGCTCCTCTCGCATGAGGAGCTGGGCCCAGGGATTCATGTATTTGTCCTCTCTGCACCCTTACTGAAATGTGCTGAAAACAATGTCAAGTGTCCAGCTGGTGCAATGTGCAGCTTCCCACCTCCTCCTTCATGGGTTAGGCCACCGTGAGCCCATCAGGCCTGTGCTTCAGTCCTTCCACTGGCTCCCAGTCCCCTTCCCCTGACAGTTTAAGGCCTTAAAATCATTAACAGATCCAGTCCCAGCTACATTAGACACTGTGCCTCCATCTCTGAACCACCAAGCCAGCGGTACTTCTCTGGAACGAGGCAGATCACAAAGCTGAGAGCGAGATGTGGAAATGAACTTTCAGGAGATTAGCTGAATCCAGGCTCTGACAATCTTTAGGAAATGCTGTGAACGTTGAGAAAGCCTTTCCCACCATTACCAAAATGACATTCACAGCTGCAACTATCCTCTACTCCTCAACTTGAAATTGAAAAAAATCCAACTCTGAACACAGAGTCTATAACTTGGCAAAAAGAGAAGAACTAGAGACCACATGAAGTCCACTAGGGATTTTGCTATTGCCAGTCAAATTTTACATGGAAAGTGCCCAGAAACTGGTGATGGGCGACAGCACAAAAAGCCTATGATAGATCAATTGATAGGGTCTTTTCAACATGAAAGAAGCTGACAAACATCTACATATGAGAAGACGACAAAACTTAGAGCAATGTTTTAAAAGGTATTTTGCAAAGGTGTCGGGAGGAACATCCTATTTAAAGGGGGTTCTGTCAGGAGACTTGAACTGGTCAACTTTGAGTAATTTGAGCAGACATTTCCCTTTTAAAATCCCCATGTTACAATTCACAGGTGTAGGGTTCTTAGCCCTGGTTTCCTGGTCAAGAACCTGGAGTACACTGTGGCTCTCTGAATTCCCCTGGAACTTAATAGGAAAAAATCTGCCTTTCCAGTGAGCTTGCACTGGGGGAAGCTGTGACAATTAGAAACAAGGAGAACAGAAAGGCCTGAAGAACATAGCAGTGATGCTTTGAAAATCCCAGTGACGGAGCACCTCGTTGTGACTGGGTATCCAGGTAGCTTTGACACCCAGTACTGATAGCAGTTTTCCAAAGGACAAACAAGGCCAGTTTTCTGCTTTGGAAATTCTGCTTATTGTCTGACCATCCAATTCCTCAGCAGAGCACCAAAGGTGGCCGTCTAAACATCCCTCTGCATGTGACTTACTCAAGGTCAACAAGTGAGTCAGTGGGACCCCTGGCTAACACTCTTGTGCTCTAACCACTAGACAACTATGCCTTGTTGGTATGCTGAAAACACAGCACCCTGATAATAGACTTTGATGCAATGCAGAGATTTAGCTAAAAGGGAACACCTGGGATTCTGACTGGTGTACAATCTAAGCATTTAAACTGTCTTCTGAAGGGGACACTCCCACAACAACAGCCGAACTCTGCTGCGAAAGCTGCAGCAGCCAGAGTGGATAAAACACATCAGCCGGTTTGCCAGTGTTTCCCTGTTATGGTAGTGACCCTGACAGAAGTTAAAAAAAATAAATAGCAAACAATCCAATTTTGGCTTCTGCTATCAGTCTACTGTATAACTGAGAGATCCCATCAGTCCTGATGTTTCATATGGAGCAATAACTTCACTGCTGATCCCAGTGGAATGACACATGGAGGATAGAATCCAGTGTGTCAACTGTGTATCTCCCGCAGGCTTCATATATATCACCAGGCTCAAACTACTGCAGCTCCTTCTATATATCTATGTCTTTCTATATATCAGGACAAATACTTTTTTTTTTTTAAAGCAGTGTGAGGAATATAAGCTGTGCTGGTGGAATCCATATGATCCGTTCTGGTTTAGATGTAAAAGGAAGGGAGTGCACAACAGGAGAAGGAATGGAATGGACTGTGGCGCTCGTCTCTTTGGGAACCGTCTCCCTCTGGAAGACCAAGACCTGTGACACATGGTGTTAGAATTTAAAACATGAGAACACAAGAGATTCGGGGAAGGAAGCGAGACTATTCAGCTCATGAAGACAGTCTGCACTTATTAACGTCACCATGAGCAAAGACAAGCCAGTGCTTTGCAGAATCCCTCTCGTTGCCTCTGCCTGAGCATCTTTTCAGGGCAGGCCACTCAAAAGAGGCACCACCGTGTTGAGTGAGAGCATGCCCACTTCTCTCTTCTGAACTGAATTCTGTCTTGCATTATTGTGCTCCACTCCCTCGTCCTATGACTGAAGCTGTGTTTGAAACAGGAAAACACTTAAGTTACACTGCGATTGGATAAACAGGGCACTCAGGCTCCCCACAGCTACAATGCTTAATGCAGTGCTGATGAGCCCATTGGGAAATGGATGTGAAAAGGGTCCTACCAAATTCACAGCCATGAAAAACATGTCATGGACTGTGAAATCTGGTCTCCCCTGTGAAATCTGGCTATTGTAGGTGGCGTTGCTGCCTTCAGAGCTGGGTGCCCGGCCAGCAGCCGCAGCTCTCTGGATGCCCAGCTTTAAAGGCAGTGCCACCACCACTAGCAGCACAGAAGTAAGGGTGGCATGATATGGTATTGCCACCCTTACTTTTCCACTGCTGCTGGAGTCAGCACTGCCTTCAGAGCTGGGTTCCTGGCCACCAACCGTCACTCTCCGGCCACCTAGCTCTGAAGACAGTGCAGAAGTAAGGGTGGCAATACAACAACCCCCCTACAATAGCTGTGTGCTTCCCTCCACCCCTCGGTGACCCTGTTTTGAGCTGGGATCCTCTCAGTTACAACACTGTGAAATTTAAGATTTAAATATTTGAAATCATGAAATTCAAGATTTTTAAAATGCCGTGACTGTGAAATTTACCAAAATGGACCGTCATTTGGTAGGGCCCCAGATATGACCTATTAGACACATACAGATTATTATTACAGTGTCTATGCAGTAAAAGAAGGCATAATTCCCCATATGGGAATAACCAATACCAATATAAACTCTTTTATACCAGTATAACTGCATTCACACTGTGTGTGTGTGTACTGCTTTAACTATACTGGTGTAGTTAAAAACGGTACAGCTTATGTGTGTAGACAAGGCCCATGTGAGGGCAAAGCCAGCACCATCATCTTCCTGAGACTTTGTTTTTCTATTACATGTTTTGCAAAGGTTTTGTGGGGAACGTTTGTCAGGTCCAGGACGGAATTTCTGAGAGACAGAGGGAGACATCTCTGGAATAGCCAACAGTCCAGTAAGACAGGAGAGTCCTTTGGCTCAAGCCCTCACTCTGCCTGATTTGGAGCAGACACTTGACCCTGGGTCTCCCACTTCCCAGTGAGTGCCTGAACCATCAGGCCTGGCTGTTCCGGGGTCGGTCTCTCTCTAGTTTTTTCCCCAAGGTCTCGTTTTCATTCTTCACCAGAAAGACAATACATTTCAAAACCTCGACACTTTTCACAAAATGGAGACAGCAGAGAACAAAATAGAAGAGGAAAATCCACCATTTTATAAAAAACAGAATCCAAGGTCAGGCCAGTATCCTTGCCCATTTATCTTGGTTTTATACTGCATTCATCACTGTAATATCTAGAGCCCCTTCAAGTTTTTGACAAACAGGATCTTTCTTCCTAACCCTACCTGGAAGAAGTTTGTTCAAACAGAGGCTTTTTACAGGGGAGTTTCGGCAGGAGAAGCACCAGGTTCAGCTACAGACTTCTGTGCTTGGAGGTAGCAGGATTTAGTGAGTGGTGTATTTGGTCCCTTTGTGGATTGTTTGTTTGACTGTTGTTTGTTCGCTCTCTGTGTACAGGCTGCATAGCTGGGCTCTGGGCCCCTGAGTAAGTCCTTGGACCTTTGATCAGCCCAGCTGTTTGAAGTCTCTGCCCCTGGAGCTCAGCTGAGCTAAGCAGGGAAGACGTGGTCACTTGCTAGGCGAACTCGAGAGCTGTGAACAGAGGCCGCTAACAGGGGAGTTATGAAAGGAATTGTGAGAGCCTTTCCTTCCAGGTTCAGCACTGTGTGTGATCTCAAGATGGCCACTGACGGAACAGTGGCAGTGACCGGCAGTGGATGTGCAATGTTCTCTTTCCTGCCTGATGACATAAGGGATTTCCTGGGCATGAAGTGGAATTTGGTGGCTATACTGGGAGGAAAAGATTCTTGAACTGTAGAAAGAGGACCAATCTCCACAGGAACAGGTTGGCTAGAGTAGTCAGGAGGGGGTTAAACTAATAGCAAAAGGGGAGGTAAAAAGTGGGAAGATATGAGCACTCAGCACAAAAATCAAGATGTTGTGAATAAACTTCATCAAGAAACCAAACAACATGAAAAGAAAAAAAAATGGCCTCTACCTTAATGCTAGGATCCTGGGTAACAAACAAGAGGAATTAGAATTGCTCATTTATGAACATAAATTCAATCTAGTTGGTGTTACTGAAACCTGGTGGGATGAGTTGCACAATAGGAATGTTAAAATCAATGGTTCTAACCTATTTAGGAAGGATCGAGCAGCCAAAATGGGATGGGGAGAGGCACTCTACCTCAAAAATGGCATTACCTGTTTCTGAGTCACTGGTAACTCAGAAGAAAATGATCTTGAATGCTTATGGATCATATCCTAACAGATCAAGCACAAGATGGGGTATTAGTTGGTGTCTGCTACATACACCAAATCATACAAGGGAACAGGATGACCGGCTCCTTATGCACCTATCTATAATGTGTAGGAGAAAAAAAAAACCTGTGTGATCATCAGAGACTTCAATTTGAGTGGCATATGCTGGAGGTCTCATGCTACTTGGAATTTCAAAACATTACAGATGACAATTTCCTAATTCAAAAAGTGTTTTAGCCAACATAAGGGAATTCTGTATTAGACCTTGTCCTAACCGACAAAGAGGAACTGACCACAGAAATAAAAGTTAATGGTAGCTTAGGTACAAATGATCATGACTTGATCACATTTATAAGTTGTAAGCAGAATAAAGTCCAGAGTAGTAATATATATACACTTGGTGCTTTAATAGGGCCAATTTCATAAAGCTGAAAATAATTATGAGCCAAAAAAGCTGGGAGGAAGAATTTAATCAGGAAACTGTAAATAATTGGGAATCATTTAAGAACACTTTACTAGACGCACCAAAAGCCACAATCCCACTATTGAGGAAAAAGGCTGCACTGGTTACAAAATCAATCTGGTTGAGAGGGGAGGTGAAGGCAGCTGTAAAAAAATGAAAAAATAATATTTAACAAATGGAAAAAAGGTGAAGTTGATGGTAATGAATATAAATCAGAAGTTAGTAATTGTAGAAAATTGGTAAGGGAAGCCAAGGGACACAAGGAGAAAGCCATGGCCAATAGTTAAGGAAATAAGGAGTTCTTTAACTATATTAGGAACAAAAGGAATCCTAACAGTTATACTGGTCCGTTACTAGATGGAAATGGTAGAATTATCAATGTTAATGCCGAAAAGGCAGAAGTGTTCAATAAATATTTCTGTTATATTTGAGGGAAAACAGATGATGTAGTCTGTGGCAAATTTAATCTCAAGAAAAGCTTCATAACTATGATTCTAGTCATATTATACAATGATGATAACACACTTTCCATTCCAGTAGTATCTTGGGAGGATATGTTAATCAGCAGCTCCTAAAGTCAGATATTTTAAATCAGCAGGTCCAGATAACTTGCATTCAAGACCTTTAAAAGAGCTGTCTGAGAAGCTCACTGGACTGTTAATGCTGATTTTCAATAAGTCTTGGAACACTGGGGAAGTTCCAAAGGACTGAAAGAAAGCTAATGTTATGCCAATATTTAAAAAGGGTAAATGGGATGACCCAGGTAATTTTTGGCCTGTCAGTCATCAATCCCAGGCAAGATAATGGAGCAGCTGATGTGGGACTCGATTAATAAAGAACAAGAGAACGGTAATATAATTAATGCAAATCAACATGGGTTATGGAAACTAGATCCTGTCAAAATAACTTGATATCTTTATCTGATGAGATTACAAGTTTGGCTGATAAAGGTAATAGTGTTGACATAATATAAAATCATAGGGCTAGAAGGGACTGCAAGGGTCATCTAGTCTAACCCCCTGCCAAGATGAAGGATTTGTTGTGTCAAAACGATCCAAGACAGGATGGCTAGCCAGCCTCCTTTTAAAAACTTCCAGTGAAGGAGCTTCCACAACCTCCCTAGGCAATCTGTTCCATTGGCCTAGTATTCTTTCAGTTTTTCCTAAGATTTAATCTGAATTTGCTATGCTGTAGTTTGAACCCATTGCCTCTTTCCTGCCTTCCGTGGCAAGAGAGAAAAACTTTTCTCCATCTTTTTTATGGCAGCTTTTCAAGTATTTGAAGACTGCTATCAAGTATTTGAAGACTGTCCCCGCTTAATCTCCTCTTTTCCAAACGAAATATACCCGGTTCCTTCAGCCTTTGCTCATATGGTTTGCATTCCATCCCTTGGATCATCTTTGTTGCTCACCTCTGGATCCTTTTCCAGTTTCTCTATATCCTTCCTATACATTGGTAACCACTATTGGATACTGTTTTCCAGCTGAGGCCTAATTGAAGCCAAGTAGAGTGGTACTATCACCTCCCATGATTTGCATGCCATGACTCTGTTAATGCAATCTAAAATTGTATTTGCTTTTTTTGCAACAGCATTGCACTGCTGACTCACGTTGAGGTTGAGATTCACCACAACTCCCAGATCCTTCTCAGCAGGGCTGCTGCCAAGCCAGTTATCCCCTCTTCTGTATTTGTGCATTTGGTTTTTCTTCCCTATGTGTAGCACCTTTGTTTTTGTAGAATTTCATTTTTTTGTCCCTACCCCAGTTCTCCAATTTATCAAGATCCCTCTGGATTTTAGTTCTACCCTTCAAAGTGTTGGCAACCCCCTACCCCCCAGCTCTGAATCATCTGCAAATTCGATCAGTATGCTCTCTATTCCTAAACCCAGGTCATTAATAAAAATGTTAAACAAGATGGGACCCTGAAGAGAACCCCAGTTGAGATGTCCCTCCAATCTGACATCATTCCATTAATAGTACTCTTTGTTTGTGGTTGTTTAATCAATTATGTATCCATTTAATGGTAATTCCACCAAGTTCACTTTTCTCCCGTTTTCTTTTCAGAATGTCATGTAGGACTGTATCAAAAGCCTTGCTAAAGTCCAGGTATATTATGTCCACTACATTCCCCCTATCCACAAAAGCAGTTACCCTGTCAAAGAAGGAAATCAACCTGGTTTGGCATGATTTGTTCTTAGTAAATCCATGCTGGCTGCTAGTAATTACCTCTTCATCTTCTAGGTATTTGCAAATTGAACGTTTTATACATTACTCTAGTAGCTTCCTAGGTATCGCAGTCAGGCTGACGGGCCTATTGTTCTGCGGCTCTTCCTTTTTAAAGATGGTTAGCCCTTCTCCAGTCCTCTAGGACCTCTCCTATCATCAGTGAGTTTGTAAATAGTATCGCCAGTGGCTCCTAGATTTCTTCAGCTAATTCCTTCAGTACTCTTGGGTGAATAGCATCTGGCGCCGCTGATCATTCAAATTGGTCAGAAGATCTCTGACGTGTTCTTTATCCCGATTTGCATCCCTTCTTTATTTTCAATGGTAACTTCACTAGTCATCCAGTCACATGTTATTTTTTTGTGAGAGTAGGTACTGAGCAGCTCTGCTTTCCTATCATCTTCCGTTACCAGCTCACCTTCAACACTGGGCAGCAGACCCACACTGTCCTTGATCTTTCTTTTTTGTCTGACATACCTGAAGAACTCCTTCTGGTTGTCCCTTACATTCTTTGTCAGCTAGAACTCATTCTTTGCCCTGGCTTTCCTGATTCTGTCCCTACACACTCATGCTATTCCCATGTATACTTCCTCGGTGACATGCCCCTCTTTCCATTTCCTGTATGTATCCCTTTTGGTTTTTAAATAACTCAAAAGCTCCTTGTGCAGCCACACTAACCTCTGGCTCTTCTTTTCCTTCCTCTGCAGCGGAATAGCTTGATGTTGAGCCTCCATTCTTACATCTTTTAGGAACTGCCAGCCCCCTTCGACTCCTTTCCAATTTTCTTCACTGTTCTTCAGTCCCCCCTCCACTGCCCTCCCTGATTCTTTGGCATGCTGTGCCCGCAGTACCAAATCCGGACTTCTATCCAGGAAGTCTTCATTTTCTCTGATGCAATGCAGGGTTGATACTTGGACCTCCAGTCCTCTGACCTTTGCTTCCAGTATGGAGACCAGCTGACACTTCGCACAGACCAAGTCACTTCTCTCCTCTAAGGGAAAGATACACATGGCACATCCTGTGCAGGTCATAACAGCAGATCCCTCACTATCCATTTTTTCTACCGTGTAATGTATCAAGAGCCTCCTCGGATAATGTATTTACTGCTTGTACAAGCCTGAAAAGCAGAAACTCTGTGGGCTCTCCCCCATGGCAAACGCCCACACAAACTCCCTCTGTTTGGGTCTTCTCTCTTCGCTGCTCACTAGGTTCGCAACATACTTAAGACTTCTGTAAGGTATTTGATTTGGTACTGCACAACACATTGATTCAAAAACAAGAATGACATAAAATTAACATGGCACACATTAAATGGATTAAAAACTGGCTAACTGATAGGTCTCATAATGTAACTAACTGGGGAATCATCATCAAGTGGTCCCAGAAGGGTCTCACAGGGATTGGTTCTTGGCTCTATGCTATTTAACATCTTTATCAAGGACCTGGAAGAAAACATTAAAACATTACTGATAAAGATTGCAGATGACACAAAATTGGGGGAATGGTAAATAATGAAGAGGACATATCACTGATTCACAGAGATTTAGATCGCCTGGTAAACTGGGTGCAAAGAATGTGTGTTTTAATATGGCTAAATGTAAATGCCTATATCCGGGAACAAAGAATGTCAGCCATAGTTACAGGATAGGGGACTTTATCCCGAGAAGTAATGACTGAAAAAGATATGGGGGTTGTGGTGGATAATCAGCTGAATATGAGCTCCCAAATGTGATGCTATGGCCAAAGAGCTACTGTGATCCTGGGGTGTATAAACGGGAATCTCAAGAAGGAGCAGAGAGGTTATTTCACCTCTTTATTTGGCACTGGTGTAACCACTGTTGGAATCCTGTGTCCAGTTCTGGTGCCCACAATTCAAGAAGGAAGTTGATAAATTAGAGAGGGTTCAGAGAAGAGCCACAAGAATGATTAAAGGATTAGAAAACCTGCCTTATAGTGATAGATTCAAGGAGCTCAGTCTGTTTAGCTTAACAAAGAGAAGGTTAAGGGGAACTGAGTACAGTCTATAAATACCTAAATGGGAAACAAATATTTCATAATGGGCTCTTTAATTTAGCAGAGAAAGGTATAACACGATCCACTGGCTGGAAGTTGAAGCTAGACAAATTGAGACTGGAAATAAGGCATACATATTTAACAGTGAGAATAGTTAGCCATTGGAACAATTTACTGTGCATTCTGACCATTTTAAAATCAAGATTGGATGTTTTTCTGCTCTAGGAATTATTGTAGGGAAGTTCTCTGTGTCATTCGGGAGGTCAGACTAGATGATAAAACAGTCCCTTCTGGCCTTAGAATCTATTAATTGTTTGTTTTGTTTTTAATTTAACACACCGAAGTCTAAAATTTGGGGGCAGAAGCAAAACTCTTGCTCCAAAGGCCTGCAATGTGGTGGAGCTGATGTTCCAAGAGAGGGCTGGGCTTGTGCCAGTCTCCTGCACCCCAGACTAGTTGGATGAAGTACAGCACTTCTTCTGCCTTAGCAAACGACTCTTAGCCACAAGGGTGATGACAGGGCAAGGACTGCAGAGGGTCACGGAAACAATGATATAGCTGATGACAGCAACCTGCCGAAGTTTGGGAGGAAAGACTGAAGTGCTGGGACCTGCCTTCATTAGTTCTTTTGGTGTGACTCTGTCCTGTGATTCTAAGAGGCACCGCAAAAACCTTGCAGCCCAGGAGGGTGTGGGATTCCAGGGGCTTTAAGCCAACTTTCTGCCCTCCTAATTTTTGGCTATTCCAGGGCTGGAGAGGTCCCTGGTGTAACTCAGCCCTGGACTTCTCTATGGGCTGCAGCACAGCTCTGAATGTCTGCAGGGCTGTGGGCTGCAACGGGACTCACAACACACCCCCATCCCTGGCACGCTCCCTACACCAGCACCAGTCCTCAGGAGGCAGCCTTACGTCTGTCTCATTGGTGTCTGTGCCAGAGGACTCCTCCTCCAGTCTGAACTGGGGATTTTAGAGCCCCTTCACACTGCTCCAGCCCTTTTACCCACAGAGGGGCTGGAGTGGGGGGTCAGGATCTCACTCTCTGTTTAGTAGCAAGACAACTTTCACTGATTTTTTACACCAACCATTTTTCTCCCTGTGCACGACTGGACAAGGCTCCCTACAAAGCAGGTCACAATTGTTCCTTAATCTGCACTGCTTGCCTCCTTTCTGTCACCCTGAGACCAATGAACGCCCATGATCAGTGACTGGGGCAGTCAGTGAAAGCCAGGGCTCATGCAATGCGCGGCCACGCATTGTGTTACTGCTACACTGGCACTACCAGAGAGGAAACCACAAAGAGAGCCTGACCTTGTTTCCATTTGACTTTAGTCAAATGTTCTCTGGGCAGGTAACCAGCCACCAGTGAAAGTGACACCCCATTACACGACGTGAAGTGCTATGAATGGGGACTGTTTTCCTCCTCCGATAACTGATCTCTAGTTCTTCTGATTAAACTTTTATGGAACATCATTGCCATGTAAGTGGATTACACCAGTGTTACGTGCTCTGAAAGAGATGCAGGAACTGATACGCTGCTCTTCTCGTGCTAGGCAGGAGGCAACAAAGCTCCTAGGTTCACCTGGGCTAAGAGGTTCTTGTGACATAGTGCCAAATGTAAAGGAGGAGAACCCATCTTTTTAATAAGAGACGCACTTTATTAGCTTTGTCAGACCTCACCTTGAGATAGCAATCCCTGGCTCCCAGTTGCTGATACGAGCCTGGTAATTGTGATCACTGGCTTTTATTATTCTTTATCCAGTATGGCACCCCTCCCAGCCATGATTTCATTTACGGGAAAATATTCAAAGAACAGAGGTTCAAAAGCACAGCTGCTAGTGAGGCTGAATGTCTGCAGAGAACCTGGGCATGTGTAGGACACAACCTCTTTTACATTACAGGAAAAGGAATTAAAAAAATTAAATAAACTAGGATTATATATTTGTTTTCAGCTGGAAAACGTGTCAGGGATACAAACTAAGCTATTTAAGTAATGGCAGTCTTTGGAGATTTTGGGTGGCCGATCATTCACATCATGGGCCAAATCTATTCCTGGAGTAACTCTGTTACAGCAAGGATTAATTTGGCTCGAGATCGTTGCTTCTTATGAGGTTATTAGGATCCTGCTCTATCTTTGACTGTGCGACTCCATGGATGGACGCTCTGCATAGGGATGTCCAAAACAGAAAGGGCCTGGCCTGAGAAGAAGCCATCAGGAACACGGGGGCTTAGTGGTTTAAGAAGATGTCTGGGATACAGGAGATCTACGTTCTAGTTCTGGCTGTGACAGGGATGTGCAGCTTTAGACAAGCCTGTAGTCACCAGAAACATTGGTCAGTACTGGCTTTCCTACTCAGCAGAGAGGTCAAGAACAGAACTGGCACAGCAACTAACTGAGTTGAGGCACACCATCAAGCTAATGCTGGGAAAGATGCCTTCATTTCCCCTATTCTGGGGATAAATATAAGGACTTCAGTCTTCAGGGCTGTTAATCTGCCAGCTTTCACCAGCAGTAAAAGTCACACAAGAACCTGGCCTCTTTACCACCTATTTACCTACTTTGGCCTATCCCTTTGCTCTTAGCCCTGTCTGTTTGGCAATACATTCAAGTTTCATTAGCTTGTTTAGCAACATGAATAAGCTGGTCTATACACAAAACAAGATTCTTATAACACAGTAGAAGCATGCACAGAACTCTTTTTAAAAACAGATTTAAAAATACATATGAAAACTCCTTGTTACTCTGTCACCAGGATATGTAAATAAAATATATGTGATATGTCTATCTGGTGAATAGTCCTGTCAATTCATTCTCCAACTGTGATTAAAATGAGAAATAAATTCTCAAAGACTCTCAGTGGAATGCAGATGCAGGAGTGGGAATGTAACCCTGCTACCACCACATCCCCCTCAGCAGAATATTCATCACAAACCAGCTGCACCGACTTATGTTTTATATACACCCTGAATCATTTTCATCAGCAACCTCTACATATATTTATCTCCTCTCTCTCCTCCATCTACTCACTCGCTGACACTGGACTCCAGAGGCCATTTAACCAAGAGATAATTTTTTTCTCCTCTCAATGATTTAAGAATGTTGTTCTCAACATTTCTGTTTTAAAACTTCCAAAGAGCAGCCCTGACTGTTACAGCTCACTCCAAGCAATGCCCTGGGCTAATATGAGAAGCACCAGTTCTATGGAGAAATGCCACATTCAAGCTCTTCCTCCTTGTAACAGCAGTGCATAGAGTTAGAGGATGCGGCATTAGTCTAGTAGTTAGAGCAGGAGACTAGTGGTCAGGAGACCTGGCTTCTACTCTTAGCTCCACCAAAGACTTCCTCTGTGACCTTGGCTCTAGGTTTGACCATGGACAGTGAATGTGGTTTTACTTTGTCTACACTAAATGCTAGGCTTTGCTTAAAACCATGTAATTAGCAGGCTAGTTAACACAGTTTAACACACCTCTCAGTTTCCCGGATTAGACAGGTTTTTAGGCCCACATCTTCAAGACGGCAAATTCAATGTCTAAAGCTGGGTAACCAAAAATGGAGGCATCCCAAATTAGAGGCCACTTTTGAAAACATGGGCCTTAACCTGTATGGACCTCAGCTTCCCTATCTGTAAAATGGGGACACTGATACTTACCCACTGCACAGGGGGGTTGTTAAGCTTAATGCACTGGGTGACTTGAGATTCTGGGAAGAACAGCACTCCAGAAGGGCAAATCATTATTACTACTTCATAATGATGTCATTACTATTTTAATAAATACTTGTACCTAATAGCTTTAAATGCTGTTTAATACTGGCATCAGTTCTCCCTATCTAATGACCAGGAGCTTTATCATTACAAGGAAGAGAAGAAGGATGGAGGAGATCCAAGTTCAATTCTCTGCTCTGCCAGACTCATCTGTATGACCTTGGGTAAGTCACTTAGCCTCTCTGTGTCTCCATTCCCCCATATATAAAATGGACATAATGGCACTGCAAGCATCCCCCGCTCCAGGCCTATTCACTTCCTGGACCCTTTACTGCAACTGCTGATGTCAATTACTGCAACTGTGGGTTTTTTTTCTCCCCTTTACAAACACATCCTTGTCAGTATGTATGACTCCACTGTATCAAGGGAGAAAATGACTCTGGGAGGGGTTAGGTGAACGGCCCAAGGCCATTCCAGAAGTTAAGACCGATGCTTAGGAGTTCCCAGATCCCAGTTCTGAGACTCCAGCGCTAGCTGAGACCTCATACAAGGATCTGTCTTGAACTCACAAATCCCAGGCGTTTCAGAAGAGAAGACGGAGACAGCAATCTGATTTTACCATACTCTGCCTAGAGGCTACTGGGGTAAGCAGACAACAGGTGATCTTATCTGTGGTATGCAGCTCAACGATAAGCCACAAAAAGCAACACAAGGGGCAGAACAGGTGGCCACAGATATATCTGAAGATAATTCTAACACTTTTGAGTTATACATCATATAACTAAGTCATTTCTGAAGATACCCTGTATGTCATTCCAGAGACACCGAAAGGATCAGAGATGTAACCATGCTAAGATATCCTTCCAGAAGGCGCGTAGGGGCTGGAACAGGCCCCCTCGTTGAAGCCTGAAGAGGAAATAGTAAGTCACCTGAATCAGACTCACCTTTGTTTCCGAAGCTTTCAGAAGTTTCATGACCTCCCCGTCACGGGCATAATCCAGTGGTGTGTGCCCCATTTCATTCCTCTGCAGGGGGCTGGCACCTGATCGCCGGGGGAAAAGGAGGGATCAGAGTTCAAACCTGGGGCAGAATGAACATGAAGCACAACTTGCAACCCCCACGCTCTCCAGTGTCCTCTTCTAACCTTTGCTCTGAGGGGTATTCAGATCAGAAAGGGACAATGTACAACCAGCACACGTAAGGATGTCAGGGGAACAACAAAAGGAGAGTGTCACTGTAACAATCGGCTTGGCAGGGAAAAGCTGTTGTGATGATGAAAGCACATGGAGTGCCCGAAACAAAACATAGCTTCATAAAAGCACCAGCTACTGGGTCTATGGCAGCTCCATGGAACTACTGCAATTTCAATTGGATACGGTATTCTTCTTCACTTCCGGGTCTGACCTGTTGTCTAGGATTGCTGTGGCCTATTTAACAGCTGCTGCCTTCTGCCACAGAAGTGACTGCATTTCAGCAGTGGTTCTTCTTCATCGGGGCAACTAATCTCTTTGTGAGTTACAAAAACAGTCAGAGAGACTCCGATAGGCACCCTCATGAGAGAAGCTCTACATACATTGCCCTAACACTGAGAAAGCTTCCCACCGCCCCATCACCATCTGAACCAGACTGAACTAGGGGTAGCAAAAAGGTCAAATCAACTGATCCCCAGTGCCTTGGTGGCATGGAGGGCAAAATATGGTCCACTAGCTATGGTGGTCCAAGATTAGGATTGGCAGATGTAATAAGGATGTCTAGGGAAGTAGTCAATGATACAAGCATCAGAGACCTCAGTGTATCCTAGCATTTCACGATATACTTGCAAAGGCAGAGATACATCTCAAGGCCACATACCACATGTATTGCAGCCTGCTATCTCCAACCAGAAAACAAGGGCTACGAAAATATCCAATTTGCCTGTAACTCAAAGCTCTGAGGCTCTACCCAGCAAGCTTGAATGAACTAGCCAGTCAATATCTTCTGAAATGAGAGTGGTCTGTGAAACCCTGACAAGCAGAGACGTTGTGTGGATAAAGCACAGAGGGCCTGGAGCAAGGAATTCCAGAGTTCTACTCAGTGGCTCTGACAGCGACTCATTGTCTGTTTGCCCATCTGTAAAATGGGGATAACATTTACAGGGGTACCTGGGAGGGGTAGACTGTAAATATCTGTACAGTGCTAAGAAAAAATGCAAAGCACCAAAGCAGTATTATGCCATCCCCTCAACTAGACCAAGCTTTTATAAATATTGCCCTTCTTTCCTTCCCACTAGTCTACATGGGTTATTTGGAAGAGCAAACTCAGAAACGAGCACTCGGTTGCTTCAATTAACATATACTGATGAGGCTCTATTTTTGCCTCTACAATGTAGTCTGCCGCACAAAGCACACTATCCGCACTCAGGAACAGTGAGCAGCAATCATATTAAACTGAAGAGCTGTCGCTGAGAGGGCTCTTTGCTATCACGAACTGGAGAGATTAGCCATTTTTAAGCGCTGGCATCGGGGATCTATATTTGCTTACAGAATGAAAAATGTGCTCCATAAACATTCGACACAGAGTAATTTCTGTTGCAAGCCTTGTCATTGCAAATAAAGAATATGACTGGGACAGGTGAGATTGTATACTGCCTGGGCTGGCCACTCAATATCTTTTAAAGAGACAGTGGCCCCAAAATGCACCTGCAGCCCTGACGATTTTAAAAACACCTTCAGTTTGTGTTAGTTTGGACAGGGAGTGGGGAAAAGTTTTATGGGCTCTCCAAATGAAGATACCCTGGAGGCCAGGTCTGCCTTCATTTCAGGAGGGCCGAGGGTTTCTTTTTGCCCTGGATCTATCAATAATGGCTATCCAATATTGGCCTAATCCCCCTGTTAATGGCTTTGATGACTTGACTAATTGCCGCAATAATTGATAGAACCTGACTCATACAACTGGTCGATTTCACCTCAATAAAATATTACGCTTTAATAAATAACAGTGTCACTCCGTTTGCTAATAGAACACAAAAGTGGCTACTAGTTCATAAGGGCCCTGGCCTGACCTTCCTTCGCCTTCCCCCCTTCTGCCCCCCTCCCTCCCCACAAGCCAAGCAGCTGGCCCAGAGAGCAGAGCCTTTTGGACAGAGCAGTCTTGGCAATCTATTGTGTGCACCCTGAGAGGGCTCCAACCTTTAGATCCTTAATAGTAGGCAATTTGTCACCTCCCACTAGCTGTCTCTAGCTGGGGATCAACACCTGGGCAACACCCCAGGCTGTGCAAGGCACCCACCTCCCCCTTCCCCTGTTCATATTAGTAGGCTCTAGCTTATAATATTTGATAAATAGCAGGCTAGTTCACTCCTAGCATCAGTGCAGCAACGAGGCACCGGAGCAGCTGCAGAAGGTCACTCATTGGGGAAATATGTTTCTGTCAGTGGTATTGAAAAAAGTTTAGTGGAGTGACAGGTCTCAATTTTTCAAATTTTATTAACTCCATCCTCTTAACAATTTGTCTTGAATTCCTTCAGATTCCAGATAACTGTCAATAGGGCTCAGGATGGGTGGGTACCGGCACCGCACAGAATTATGCTGTTTTATTCGGTGGCAAGTTTTTAATAACTCCTAGTGGGGGGAAAACGCCACATGAAAAGGACAATCCTATGCACAGAACGTAGGAGAGACTGAAGCTTTCCCAAGCTTCCTGCAAAGATGGGAGTGGGCAGGGGTTGGGGCAGATAAGGATCTTTAGTGGTGATTTTATCGTGACTTTCTTGTCTAAGTCACAAGCTGCTGAGATGGGACCCAGCAACATGCCTGAGCATTGGTACCAATGTCTGGGGTCCATTCCCAGCTCTGCCAGACTCCAGGCAAGACCTTGGGGCAAGTCATTTCTGTTTCTCTCTCAATCCCTCAGTTTCTTCTGTACAATGGGGATAATACTTCAGCACCTCACAGTGATGTTATGAGGGGCTCAAACAACATTGATGGGGCTATATGTACATCAGTAGGTAATTACTTTTCTGGCAGAGGTGGACAGAGGAGAATAAATTGCATTAGTTGGAACCTGGCACACAGTATAATTGGATGTTCTGCAAACTATCATACAGACTGCAGTTCTACCAATGGACCTAGTCCAGACCTCCTCTCACTGTTCTAGTCCTGACCTGCTCTTTCATAGATCACCCTTCTTTGGTGTCCGTGACATGGATGAAGTATCTGTTGGGAATCATCACGAGACCATCCCTGTCCTGGTGCCGTTAGTGAGAGCTGCTGTTTGCAAAGAAGCCTGAGCAGAATAATTAAAATTCAGGGGAGCCACCCAAATGAGACACCCACTAATCCTCCTTTCCTTTGTTCGTGCACCAACTGAAGGCATCACAGGACGATAATGATAACTATTGTAACCCCCACAACTGTCAGCAGAGCCGCTGTGGTACAAACAGAACAATCATCTTCACCAGCTGGCAAAGGCTTTTAATTTTTACTTGTATAACGTAAACTCCAAGGTAAAAACCAGACTGACAGAAGCAGAGTCACTCATTTCACAGTCAGGGCTTCCTGCTATTGTGCAGGTGAGGCGAAAGCACAAGGAGCTCTGGCCCCCTGCTCCCCAACCCCGGTGCCACTTCTCCGGGGTTAGCCAGAATCTCCTTGGGGAGGGAAGTCTCTACTCCTGACGATCTCCCAGAGCACTAGCTGTCTGAAATTGGGCAGGGAGGGGTAGCTTCACCATGAACGGCTAGGCATACAGCAGGGAGCACACTGCCCCCTCTCTGTACGGCTGGTGCAGCTCACAGTCTGGTGTGTGCTGCCAGGTGTCTTTCTAGCTGAATTCCTCCTAGGGACCCAACCCACAGCACAGCTTGCAGGCACTGCATCCCAGCACGCTTGGTGGAATTCAGGGCAGAACTCTGTTCTAAGAGAGCAAGGTTTTGCAGGGTCAGGTCCACAGTTTCTTTCGGGCAAACACAGTTCTCTTATTCCACACAGAACTGGGGAAACCTAAACCTATAAAGATGGATGCTGTTGGGGATGCCCAAGAAAGACACACTGAATGCCAGTGTCTCTTTCTGGACCCACAGCCAGCTCCTCAGACCTGCCAGACACTGAAACTAATTACATGCACTGCCCACACACTCAGGTGTGCTAAAACCAATTTGCCACTACAGTTACTTCTCTCCAAGGCCTTGTTTTGAGCACCAAAATAGCCAAGAATTCGCCAGGAGATAGCAGCCCGTATTACTTGCTGGGGATTACACAATGTCATCAGCCATCAGCTTTGACAAGCAGTGACATTATTATTGCTCTACATGGCTAGTTAAAGTAATATACAAAGACTTCTGTCCTCCCGAGTCCTCAGTGATTGAATTAGCATGATCACCCTTTTTTCCAGTAAAATAAACCTGTTTTTAAATCAATAAGGCACAAATATTTCACAGGTAGCTTTTAACATACAGTATTAACATTAAACAGCTTTTGCTGCCGTAGCCACTGCAGACCCGTAATCCTATCAAATTTGGGGTGTTTTGGTTTTTTTTTGAAAGATAAAAGGACCACATCATGGCCAGATCCTCAGCTGGAGTAAACTGCTGTAGCTCCATTTATTTATTCCTGCTAAGAGTCTGGCCTTCTTCCTTCAAGTGATGCTTCCAGCAGCTTGGATTTCACTGGGTACACACACACCCTAGGAGATGTGCATATCCCATCAAGGGAAGATATGGGGTAAAATTTTCAAGAGTGCCAGAATGATTTAGGACCTGTAGGAACATTTGAATATTACACCCTAGGTCTTTTAGAACCCATCCCTGCTTGTCCTTCACTTAGGCAAAACTCCTGTAGATGTCCATGGGTATTTTTCCCCACTTAGGAGTCCATTGACCCCTCTCAGTGTATTTACATATCAAGGCAAATTCTGCCCTCAGTTGCACCCAGGAAAACACCAACTTCCATAGGATTACACACAAACGTCAATGAGGGCAGAATGCAGCCCAAAGACAAGTGTCTTCTCTCCCCTACACCTTGTTTTGGCTGTTTCTTCATAAACCAGTTCCAAACCCACATTTTGATTTGACAATAAGGGCTTGACCCTCAGCCAGTACTCAAGGATAAATCTCCCATTGAAGTTAGTGGGAGCTCATCAAGTAAGGGATGAAGGAGAAACCCCCAAGTCTCTGACATGATTTATACAGGTCCTCATGTCAGGGCATGAGAGAGACTCTGACATTTCTCTTAAAGCATCTTTCCAAAGACCCTTCCAAGGAAGCATGAACCGCAGAAGGAAGAAATACTGGAGGTGAACCACAGGCTGCACAACTAGCTGAATGTATTGGTTTTGTGGCACATTGGGCCACATTTCAGTCAGAGAGGGTGCTATATAAACAGGAAGGCCTGAATCTCACGGGTAGAGGACTCAATTTCTCCGCTGGAGACTAGCTGGAGCAGTCAGGAAGGTGTCAAACTAGAAATGCAAGGGGAGGATGCTAAGAAGGCAAATGTGGTACAAACTCAAACTCAGCCATGTCATGGACAAATTAAATCAATGCAACAAAGAATCCGAAGAGAAGACTTTTTTTTTTCAATGATTTATATACCAGTGCCAGGAGTCTGGGTAGCAAGCAAGAGGAATTAGAAATTCTCATTGATGGGAAGAAATTTGATATAATTGGCCATTCTAAAATCTGGTGGGACAATCTGCTTGATCCAAATGTTACAATCACAGGTTATAATCTGTTCAGGGAGGATAAGGGGAATAGTGGCACTCAACATTAAAGACATTAATACCTGTTTTGGAGTTATTGATAGAAGTGCAGTGTGCTGAATGCATATGGATCAATGAGCTAAGAAGGGAGGGAGTACTGCTGGGGGTCTATACAGAAGTACTGAATCAAACCAGGATGAGTTATTCCTGCTATACCTCTCTGTTTTGTGTGGAAAACCAAACTGTGTAGTTATGAGGGACTTGAATTTGGGAGACATATGCTGGAGGTCTCATGCAGCCACTAGTAACACATCATTAGAGCTTCTAGGAATTCTAGATGATAATCTTCTAATGCAAACAGGTATTGCACCAAACACAATATAACTCTGTTTTAGACCTTATTATGATGGATAAAGATGAATTAATCATTAGACTGGAAGTTAGTGGTTGCCTAGTGACAAGTGATCATGATCAGATTACATTCCATATGGGTTAACAGAAGATAGGTCCAACCAGCAATACATGTACACTTTGTGTTTCCAAAGGGCTAATTTCCTGCAATTAAAAACGCTGAGGAAATTCATGAGCAAAATTGATTGGAAAGAAAAAATTAGACAGAAAAATTAAAATGAAATTTGGGAGTTCTTTAAGAAGAAATATTAAATGACCAAAAAGCCAAGATTCCACAATCAAGAAAGAAGACAACTGTGCCTAAAAGCTCATCCTAGTTCAGTGGTGAAGAAAAAACAGCAATTAGAAACACAAAAGCAACATATAACAAATGCAAAGCGTGGGAAATAGATAGCAAGTGATACAAATTAGAAGTTAAGAAGAGTAGAAAACTGATAAAGGAAGCTCAAGCCATCAGGGAAAAATCCATGGCTGGCAGGGCTAAGGACAATAGAAAGAAGTTTTCTTTAAGTATATTAGGAACATCTTGTCTAATAGCCATTGAAGGCCCTATCCTCCATGAACTTATCTAGTTCTTTTCTGAATGCTGTTATACTTCTGGCCTTCACAACATCCCCTGGAAATGAGTTCCACAGGTTAACTGTGCAGTGTGTGAAGAAGTAATTCCTTATGTTTGTTTTAAATCTGCTGCCTATTAATTTCACTGGGTAACCCCTTATTCTTGTGTCATGTGAAGGGGTAAATAACCCTTCCTTCTTCACTTTCTCCACACCATTCATTATTTTATACACCTCGATCATATCATTCCCCCGCCCCCGTCGTCTCTTCTCCAAGATGAACAGTCCCAATCTTTTTAATATCTCCTCACATGGAAGCTGTTCCATACTCTTGATCATTTTTGTTGCAGTTCCCTGTACCTTTTCCAATTCTAAAATACATTTTTTGAGATGGGGCGACCAGAACAGCAAGTAGTATTCAAGATGTGGGCATACCATAGATTTGTATAGTGGCATTATGATATTTTATGTCTTATTGTCTATTCCTTTCCTAATGGTTCCTAACAATTAGCTTTTTTGACTGCTGCCGCACATTCAGCAGATGTTTTCCAAGAATGATCCATAATGACTCCAAGATCTCTTTCTTGAGTGGCACTAGCTAGTTTCAACCCCATCAGTTTGTACATATAGATGGGACTATGTTTTTCAATGTGCACTTCTTTGCATTTATCAACACTGAATTTTATCTGTCATTTTGTTATACAGTCACACAGTTTTGTGACATCGCTTTGTAAATCTTTGCAGTCAGCTTTGGACTTAACTATCTTGAGTAATTTTGTATTGTCTGCAAATTTTGATACCTTACCGTTTACCCCCCTTTCCAGATCATGTATGAATATGTTGAACAGCACTGGTCCCAGCACAGATCCCTGGGGGACATCAATATTTACCTCTCTATTGTGAAAACTGACCATTTATTCCTACTCTTAGTTTCCCATCTTTTAACAGATCCATGAGAGGATCTTCACTTTTATCCTATGATTCTTTACTTTTCTTAAGAGCCTTTGGTGAGGAACCTTATCAAAGGCTTTCTGAAAGTTCAATTACATTATATCCACTATCGGATCACCCATGTTTGCTGAACCCCTTAAAGAATTCTAATAATGTGGTGAGGCATGTTTTCCCTTTACAAAAGCTATGTTCACTCTTCCCCAACATATCATGTTCATCTACATATCTGATAATTCTGTTCTTTACTATAATTTCAACCAATTTGACTGGTACTGAAGTTAGAGTTAACTAGCTTGCAATTGCGAGGATCACCTCCAAAGCATTTTTTAAAAGTCAGCATCACATGTACTATCCTCCAGTCATCTGATACAGAGACTGATTAAGCAATAGTTTACATGCCACAGTTAGTAGTTCTGCAGTTTCATATTTGAGTTCCTTCAGAACTCTCGGGTGAATGCCATCTGGTCCTGGTGACTTATTACTGTTTAATTTATCAATTTGTTCCAAAAGCTCCTCTAACAACACTTCAATCTGGGACCGTTCCTCAGATTTATCACCTAAAGAGAATGGCTCAGGTTTGGGAATCTCCCTCACATCCTCTGCACTGAAGACCAATGCAAAGAATTCATTTAGCTTCTGTGCAACATCCTCATCTTCCTTGAGTCCTCCTTTAGCACCTTGATTGTCCTGTGGCCCCACTGATTGTTTGGCAGGCTTCTTGCTTCTGATGTACTTAAAAAAGTTATTGTTAGTTTTTGAGACTCCTGCTACTTGCTCTTCAAATTCTTTTCTGGCCTACCTAATTATACTTTTACATTTGACCTGCCAGAGTTTACGCTGTTTTCTATTTTTCTCAGTAGGGTTTGACTTCCAATTTTTAAAGGATATCTTTTTGCCTCTAACTGCCTTTTTTACTCTGTTGTTTGGCCATGGTGGAGTTTTTATGGTCCTCTTACTGGTTTCTTTAATTTTTATTTAGGGGATGCATATAGTTTGAGCTTCTATTAGGCTGTTTTAAAAAGTTTCCACACAGCTTGCAGGCATTTCACTCTTGTGACTGTTCCTTTTAATTTCCATCTAACTAGTTTCCTAATTTTTGTCAAAGAGCTCAATCTGTAGGGCTTATCAAAAGGCTTAAGAGGTGACTTGATTACAGTCTGCAAGTACTTTTATGGGGAGAAAATACCTGGCTCGAAAGGGCTATTTAACCTAGCAAAGAAGGGCAAAACAAGAACCTGAAGCCAGCCAAATCCAGATTAGATATTAGGCACACATTTTTAAAGGACGTGGTGCATTCACCATCTCTTGATGTCCTCAAACGAGGACCAGATGCCTTTCTGGATGACATGCTTTAGCCAAACACAAGTTTTACTTTAACAAAACAAGTTGTTGGGCTCATTGCAGAGCTAACAGGGTGAAATTTAATGGCCTGTGATATAACGGACATTAGACTGGATGATCTACCAGTCCCTTTCTGGGCTTAAACACCGAAGTTATGAAAGCAGGAAGAGAATCTTTGGGGCTAGTCCTGGGACTGCTTAGGGTTTTTACTGTGATCATCACCTGTATGTGTGATTATTCTTCCCCAATGTTTTTAGGAACACCTTTCATTTTTTAAATAGGTACCATCAGGTTAAAAGTCCTATTTAGTACAGAGTCTGATTAAGGTGGCACTTTATTCAATTGCAGGATTGTTCTTATGTTAGTAGCATTATTAAAGGCTCTGTTTAGAAATAATTTAAAAATCATCCTAACCTTTGACTTCTACCTCCTCAGGTAATTAAAACTGAAACAAATCTGATTTTTACATCATTTGTGCTACGGTAGCGCTCATCCCCACTGTGCTAGGCACAAACTCATCCATAGTCAGAAATCATCCCTGCTCAGAAGAGCTTGCACTGTACATAGACAAGACAGACGAAGGTGTGGAAAAGGGAACAGAGAGGAGAAATGAGTTGTTCAAGGTCACATAGCAGGTCTATATCAGAACTGGGAAAAGATGGTTACTCACCGTTGTAACTGTTGTTCTTCGAGATGTGTTGCTCATATCCATTCCAGTTAGGTGTGTGCGCGCCACGTGCACGTTTGTCGGAAGATTTTTACCCTAGCAACACTCGGTGGGTCGGCTGGGTGCCCCCTGGAGTGGTGCCGCTATAACGCCAGATATATACCCCTGCCGACCCATCCGCCCCTCAGTTCCTTCTTGCCGGCTACTCCGACAGTGGGGAAGGAGGGCGGGTCTGGAATGGATATGAGCAACACATCTCGAAGAACAACAGTTACAACGGTGAGTAACTGTCTTTTCTTCTTCGAGTGATTGCTCATATGCATTCCAGTTAGGTGATTCCCAAGCCTTACGTAGGCGGTGGGGTCGGAGTGAGATGTTGCAGAATGCAAACTGCTGAGCCAAAGGCTGCATCATCTCTGGACTGTTAGACCAATAAGGCAAAGGTGTGGACCGAGGACCAGGTAGTAGCACGACATAGCCCCTGGAAGGGTATGTGAGTCAGGAAGGCAGCAGAAGAAGCCTGCGCCCTGGTGAAACGAGCAGTAAAGTGGCTTGATGGAACATGGGCCAAGTCACAGGAGGTGCAAATGCATGACGTCACCTGAGATGAAAACCTCTTGGAGGAGACAGGTAGGCCCTTCATCTGGTCTGCCAATACAATGAAGAGTTGGGGCGTACAAAAGGGCTTTGTCCGCTCGAAATAAAAAGCGAGCTCCCTACGGACGTCTAGGGAGGGCAAATGCGCTCCCTTCGCGATGAATATGGCTTCGGAAAGAAGACCGGAAGGAAGATATCCTGGTTGATATGAAAGGTCAACAGCACCTTATGGAGGAAGGCCTGACGTGGTCACAACTGCACCTTGACCTTGCGAAACACAGTATACCGTGGGTCCACCGTGAGAGCCTGAAGCTCGGAGACTCGTCTGGCCGATGCAAAGGCCACAAGGAAAAAACTGTCTTTCAGGGCAGGTATCCCAGCGAGCATGTTGTCAGTGGCTCGAATGGGGCAGGCATGAGTCTGGTTATAACCAGGTTGAAGACCCAGGTTTTGACGGGGCGGCGAACCTGGGGGTATAAACACCCCAAGCCCTTGAGGAACCTAGAAACCACAGAGTGTGAGAATATGGAGTGGCCACTCTCCCCTGGGTGGAAGGTAGAGATGGCTGCCAAGTGAACCCTTAATGATGACCGCGCCAGGCGCTGCTGTTTGAGAGACCAGAGGTAGTCCAAGATGGAACGGATCGGAGCCTCGGTGGGAGAAACATTGGCGTTTCGTAGCAGCAAGAGAAACACTTCCAGTCGGCCAGATACGTTAACCGAGTGGAAGGCTTCCTACCACCCAGGAGAATGCTGTAGAACCGAGGCAGAACAACCTAACTCGGATCGGTTTAGACCCGCAGCAGGCATGCTGTGAGGTGCAGAGATTGCAGGGCTGGGTGGTGAAGTTTGCCGTGATCCTGCGTTATGAGGTCTGGGCAAAGAGACAGGGGAATCGGGTTGGCTACCGACAGGTCTAGCAACATGGTGTACCGGTGCTGCCTGGGTCACGCTGGAGCGATCATGATCAGGTGCGCTCTGTCCCTGTGGAGTTTTAGCAGGATCCTGTGAACCAGCGGGAACGACGGGAAAGCGTGCGGCAGACGGCTCGTCTACGGCATCAGAAAAGCAGCCAAAATCAAGCCCGGGGAGAGGCCTCGGAATGAGCAGAACTTCTCTCTTGTTCTGTTCTCGCAAGAGCGAAGAGGACTGGAATGGATAACGTCCGGAGGAATCGATCACTTGAGAGACTGGAAGGATCTGCTGAGGCGATCCGCCAGAGTGTTCCGGACCCCTGGGAGAAAGGACGCTACCAGGTCCATCCATTGGGCTGTGCGGGAGTCCCAGAGCTGGATAGCTCCCTGCAAAGAGGGGAGGACCGTGCTCCTCCATGCTTGTTTATGCAACGCGTGGCCGTTGTGTTGTCTGTGAACACCGAGACACAACAGCCTTGCAGGTGCTGCTGCAGCGCCTGGTACACAAGGCAGACTGCTCTCAGCTCCCAGACATTGATGGGCAAGGCCGGCTGTTGAGCCAACCGAAGGCCTTGAGTGCGAAACTGACCCAAGTGGGCACCCCAGCCGAGAGATGGGGCATCCATCATGAGGGACACCGAAGGGTGAGGTGGATGGAACAGCATCCCTGCATACATCAGGGAGGGTGTTGACCCCCAGTCGAGGGAGCCTAGAACGCTCGGGGGGGGGGGGAATCGAGGTGACCATGACCATGCTGTCTCTGCCTGGGTGGTACACCGAGATGAGTCACGATTAAAGTGTACGGAGGCGAAGCCTGGCATGTTTGGTTACGAACGTGCCGGCAGCCATGTGACCCAGGAAACCTAGGCAAGTTCGAGCCAAAGTTGTCGGGAAGGTCCGTAGACCTTGTACAATGGTTACCATCGCGTGAAATCAAGGCATAGGTAAGCAGGCTGTGCGATACTGGAGTCCAGGATGGCCCCCAGTTAAGTCTATTCCCTGTGTGGGAATCAGGGTGGATTCCTTTATATGGATCATCAGGCCTAAACGCAGGAATAGGACCGTGTCGACGCTCACATGAGTGGTAACTTGGGCCCCGGTGGTCCCTCGAATGAGCCAATCGTCTAGATACGGAGAACGTGTATCCGACGGTGGCAGAGAGGGCGGCGACTACAGCCAAACACTGTGAATACACATGGGGCTGTATAGAGGCCAACCGGGAGGACCATAAACTGGAAATGACGGTTGGCCACAAACCAGAGGTACCTTCTGTGAGGAGGATAAATGGCGACGTGAAAATACGCGCCCTTCATATCGAGGGCGGCATACCAGTCTCCGGGATCCAAGGATGGGATGACGGTCCCCATGGATACCATGCGGAACTCCAGATATATCATAAACTTGTTGAGCTCCCGCAGGTCTAGGATAGGTCTGAGACCTCCCTTTGCCTAGGGGATCAGGAATTAGTGGGACTAGAACCCTTTGCCCCTTTCGTCCTTGGAACCTCCTCTATAGCTCCGATGGGGAGGAGCGTCCGCACGTCTTGCAAGAGGAATTGCTTGTGAGAGGGGTGCCTAAGAGGAACGAGGAGGGATAGGCTTTTGCCCGATTGGTGGTTAGGAGGACCCTGATTTTGGCCCCTTTGGGGTCCTGACCAACGCCTACGACTGCCTTAGCGACGCCTGCTGGCAAAGCCCTGTCTTTGTCTAGGCGCAGGGTAAGGGCGGCGAGGCTGGGCGGAAAGGTCGGCGGTGAGACATCGGCATGTACATGCCGAGAGGGAGTGCATAGTGACCTTGCTGTCCTTTGGGCCTTGCAGCCTAGGGTCAGTTTTTTTTTTCTTTCTTTTTTTCTTTTTAAGAACAGGCCTTTGTCATTGAAGGACAAGTCCTGTATAGTGTGCAGCAGCTGCGAGGGAAGGCTCGATAACTGGAGCCATGAAATGCGCCTCGTGGCAACACCCGAGGCCAGAGTCGTGGCTGCGGAGTCAGCTACATCCAACAAGACCTGGAGGGAAGCTCTCACCACTTTTGTCCCTTTCTCCAGGAGGGCATCAAACTCTTGACGGGAGATCTGAGAAACCGACTCCGTAAATTCTCCCACCGCCACCCCTTAGTAACGGCTAAGCGGGGCTTGCTGGTTTGCTACGCGAAGTTGCAGGGTGCCTGCCAAGTACATCTTATGGCTCAGGAAGCCCATTCGCCTAGCCCCCTTGGACATAGAGGCTGGTCCCTGTAGGCCATGGCGTTGCGTCTCATTGACGGACTAGATGACAAGGGAGCAGGGGGAAAGACGTACATATAGGTGCCTGTCACCCCTGGAGGATACCATGCACATGCATTCGACTCCCGTGCCCACGGGCGGGATAGTGGCCACTTGGGTGGCACTCAATATGAATCTCCGTCTCGGGAGGTCCTGATGGGCCCCCAAGTCGATTAGGGGAGGGCCTGAGGAGTACACTCCTGCCACCGCCTCATCTGGGGAGGAGGGAGAAGAAAGGCCGGGGACAAGTGGGTCCTGTGTGGGCGCATGCTCCTGGGCGACCTCCTCATCCGGTGGGATGTGGGAATCCGGTGGCTGAACCGGGGCTTCCTCCGTACCGGTCGGAGGGGGACGGCTAACTGTCGCCTCTGGCACCCAGTGCTCTGACGGAACAGAGTGAGATGGGATCACAGGTAGGCCTTTGGCCTGATGGCACGCCCAAGGTGTATAGGGTGGCCACTGATGGGGGTCAGGGCCCTGTGCCTGGGCACCTGGAAGACTCTGGTGTGCACATCCGAATGGATGGCCATGGAGGAGCTAAAAGCCCTGGGCAGAGTCTCCCTCTTTAGCTGATGTCGCTCGACGCAGCACCGGGGATTGGTACCGGGAGGCATACCGGTACCGAGAGCGAGAATGGGACCTGTGACCGGAGCAGTGCCGGGAGGTCGACCGAGATCCAGTGCCTGGAGCGGTGCCGAGAGCTGGATCGGCGCCGAGTGTACCAGGTCGGCGAACGGGACGCTGACCGGTGCTGCGAGTACGACCGGTGCCGAAATGGAGAACGGTGCCAGGACCGTGAGCGGTGTCGGCACCTGGCTTGGCGACGGGACCGAGAACATCTGCGGGACTGCGATCGTGAATGTTGCCGCTCTGCGGTGCCGACGCAGGGTGGTCTGAGCAAGGCAGGCTTGCCGATCGACGATATAACCCGCACACGCGGTGCCGGGGGTTGAGGCAGCGCAGGCGCTGTCTTTGACATCAACTCCCTCGCCGTGGAAATTTCTCTGGTGTGGAGGGAACAGTGAGCTCAACCACGGCTCACACCGGGGAGCGTTCAGACACTGGACTCGACGGCTCTTGCGTGGCCGGAGTCGACGGTGCTGATATTGTCGGTGCCGCGGCAGGTATCAGAACCGGGCAGACCGACTTATTATAGCGCTCAGGCTGCGGAGCAGGCGGCTCTGACGCAGCTTAATAGTGAGCTCAACCACGGCTCGTACCGGGGAGCTTTCCGGTACCGGACTCGACGGCTCTTGCATGGCCGGAGTCGACAGTGCCGAGACTGTCGGTGCTGCAGCAGATATTGGTGCCGGGGGGTCCGACTTAGCATAGCGCTCGGGCTGCGGAGCAGGCGGCTCTGACACAGCTTCATAGTGAGCTCGACCACGGCTCGTACCGGGGAGCTTTCCAGCACCGGACTCGACGGCTCTTGCATGGCCGGAGTTAACGGTGCCGATATTGTCGGTGCCGCGGCAGACATCGGTGCCGGGCGGTCCGACTTAGTATAGCGCTCGGGCTGCGGAGCAGGCGGCTCGGACGCAGCAAGAGTCTTGTGCCTCTTCATCCTCCAGGAGAGGGATCCATGCCGAGCGGACGTCGGAGCCAGCGACGGCCGGTGCCAAGAGGCCTTGGCGGTACCCGCGATCCGGTGCCGAGGGAGCGCTTCTTGAAGACTAACCAGCGCTCGGTGCCGAGAGCGGAGGAGCAAGAGCTGCCTTCCTCAGGAGCTGCTTGAGACGCAAGTCCCGCTCCCCTTTTGTTCTCGGCTTAAAGGCCTTACAAATGCGGCACTTATCTGTTAGGTGAGGTTCCTCGAGGCACTTAGGAGAGGATCTCTTGTCGGCATCGGCTTGTGGCCGGCCGAGCATTGTGAAACCCTGTGAACCGGGCATCGTACCCGGCACCGGGTGCGGGGAAGGGGATAATCCCCGAACCCCTGTGAACTAAATACACTAACTATACTACAAACGAATAAAGTTAACTACAACTATATAAATCTGAACTATATACAAGAATTAATGAGAGAAACTACGAGTAGCTAGGGAAGTGGAGGTCAGCTAAGCTGCGCTCCACTGTTCCAACGACCGACACGGGCGGTAAGAAGGAACTGAGGGGCGGATGGGTCGGCAGGGGTATATATCTGGCGCTATAGCGGCGCCACTCCAGGGGGCGCCCAGACGACCCACCGAGTGTTGCTAGGGTAAAAATCTTCCGACGAACGTGCACGCGGCGCGCACACACCTAACTGGAATGCATATGAGCAATCACTCGAAGAAGAACAGAGGCTTCCAGGTCTTCCGAGTTCCAGTCCCTTCCTTGCTCTGTCCACATGCTTATTGTATTTAATTTACCTTGACCACTGAAACTAGAGAGGGTTGGTCCCTAGTTATACACTGGTTGATTAGTTACACAGTACTGCAGTGTTAAAGTTCTAAACTACAGGAGATTGTTTTAAATTTAAAAAATTAACAAAAATTCTTTCATCTTTTTAAAAATTCTTCCTACTGCACCAATGGCTACAGTATCTCAGTATGCTTTATTAAGGGTGAAATTCCACCCTATGCTATTTTGAGGGCGTAAGTAGCACCTAACTATTGCATGAGCTTTGTGCTGGTCTCCTGCATAGGCGTTTTTTTCTCAGATGTTCCTCAGAGAAAAATTTGGTCCCATAGCCATAATTTTGCATCAATTCTGCCAGAAAAAGAGTTAAATCTTTCCACTCCTTTCTTAGTTTGCTACTATGCTCCTTATTGATGACTGTCTTAGCCATTGCTAAGCCTTTCTGTGTCTCCATTACCAGGGACCAGCCTGCTCAGAGACCGGCTTTGTATCTCAAGCTAGTCCTGCACTTGTTTTTTTCATTTGATTTTTTCAAACATAATACACGCTGGACACCTGCCTATATATTTTCACTATCACATAAAACGTTTTTACCAAAATATACAATTAAGTACCAGGTTCTGCTCTGTTATGCTGGTGTAAATTGAGGGACTAACTTGCCTTCGATGGACTTACTCCTGGTTTACAGCATTGTAACTCAGATTGGAATTTGGCCCTAACTGTTAATAGAAAATGATTCCACTGGATTATTTGACAAGAATTATCTCGAACTATCCCAAACAGACATATTCTGTAAGCGGGTAAGCATGTAAGAAAAAAAACCAACCTTCTAATCATAGTGCAATATTTTGGAACCTTCTGTCTCGTACAACTGAAGACGGATCGTATTCAAATGGTGCCAGTATTATAATGGTTAAGCAAGCTTGCACTTTACACACACCTATCAAATATAAAGCATGCATGCAGCTCATTGCAGAACACACCTGTCAAATATGAAGCATGCACGTAGTTGATTCCAGATATTATGTGGGCACAGAAGGAAAACTCCTCAAGACACAGTACATGTGCCTCAACATTACCCACTTCTTAAACATTTAACTGATTTGGGACTGCCATCAGATACATTCGCGCCCCAGGATGTATCAGATGGGAGAGCTGTAGTTACCCCTTGACGGACCGTCATAATCCTGGCTTTGTACTTTTGGCTTGGAAAAGTCTTTGCTGCTTGTGTCCTGGTGTTTCAGGAGTGTTTGCTCAGTCACATTTCTCGCGCTGGTATAATTCCATTAGCATATCAGTATTCATATTGTTTTATAAGTGCCTCATTTCTAGGGGGAACAAAACCACTTTTAACCTTGATCTTAAGGTATCAACGCGAAAAGGGAAACTAAAGAATAATACTCTCTCTCTTCATATATTCTCTCTCTCTCCATAAATATATATAACTATTAAATGCCTTACAAATGGTTATGTCAGTGCAAGGCTTTGTGCCCGGAAAGACTTCAAAAGGGATCTATTTGTTCCCCACCCTGTGGGGAAACTATTCTTAAAAGCTTCGACATGGACATAAATGTGCTTGTGCTCACACACTTATTACACTCGCCATGGTGGGACATTAGAAGCCTCAGTGCAATGATATGATTGGATTTTAAATCCCAGTCTCCGAGGATTTTAATTACTGGTCTGGGGCTGCTGGGAGTGGAACTCACTGCCTTTGGACAGAGGGGGTCGATACGCTGGCCCACAACATATTGAGCCATGACGCCTGCAGACACTATTGTGCTATTTAATCATCTTTTGCAAAATTTACAGTGTAACAGAAGGAATCAATACTGAATTTATCACATTCTCTTGTAAATATGAGCAGAGAGTTTAAGACACTCTTAACACAGCAAAAGGCCTGGGACAAATGTGCCTTAGCAGCGCAATGACATCCCTGTTTTTTAAGTGTAAGCCATGTGTGGAGGAACATAAAGAGCTGGGCAGCCTAGCATGGCATGTGGGGGGCTCTCAAGAACCCCTGGTCTTTGTCCTCTCGCTGCCACCCTGGAGCCTGGCAGGGGCTGGGAAGGCTGTAGAGGCAGTGCACTCATTCTTGGGGAGGGGTTGGGTGAATGTACCTAGAACTGCTCAACAGCACCCCCTTCTGACAATGATGGGTTGGGCTCAAGGAACTGTAACGGTGATAAGAACATAACAACGGCCAGGCTGGGTCAGACCAAAGGTCCATCTAGCCCAGTATCCTGCCTTCCGACAGCGGCCAATGCCAGGTGCCCCAGAGGGAATGAACAGAACAGGGAATCATCAAGTGATCCATCCCCTGTCACCCATTCCCAGCTTCTGGCAAACAGAGGCTGGGGACACCATCCCTGCCCATCCTGGCTAACAGACATTGATGGACCTACCCTCCATGAACTTATCAAGTTCTTTTTTGAACCTTATTACAGTCTTGGCCTTCACAACATCCTCTGGCAAAGAGTTCTGCTGGTCGACTGTGCGTTGTGTGAAGAAATACTTCCTTTTGTTTGTGTTAAACCTGCTGCCTATTAATTTCATTTGGTGACCCCTAGTTCTTGTCTTACGAGAAGGAGTAAATAAAAAATGGTTACTCACCTTCTTGTGACAGTTGTTCTTCAAGATGTGTTGCTCATGTCCATTCCAATTAGGTATGAGCGTGCCGCGTGCACAGTTCACCGGAAGGTTTTTCCCCTAGCAGCACCCATCGGATTAGCCCAGGAAAAATCCCTGGCCCTACACACAGTCCTTCTCTCAGACATGACCGAAAAGCATACCGAGGCAGACCCCTGGGACTGGTGGTAAGCCCATGGGGTCGAGAAGGGCCACTGGGTCGGCATGTAAGCCAGTACCTGCCATTGTGGTGGTCACGGTACCGGGGGAAAAGTTTGGCTCCTCCCTGCTGACTGGGAGTGCTGGCAGCTACGGTGTCAGCTTCTCCGGGACGCATGAGTCAGTGTCTGATGTGGACTCCGATGAGTCCGTGCTTGGGGACCATGGTGGTGCCGTGCCCGTCAGTGCCGGGGATCGGTGCCAGGGTGATATAGATCATTGCCGAGTCATAGCCAGCTTGCTCCTGGACTTCACCGGTGGCCTCAGTCATTTGGGAACTCGGGATCAGTGCCGTGACACTGTGGTCGGGGGAGTGTGGACCTGTCAGTGTTATCAGGTCCCGCGCCATCTCATAAGTCTCGGGTGTGGAAGGGAGGTCCAAATCCTCCATCTGGGTCTCCTCCGGTGGCACCGGACTCAACGGTCCCTCCTGTGGGCCCGGAGTCGACAATGCCGGCTGCTGAGCTGGAGGGGAGGTGCAGTCTCCCACCGGTCTCCCTGCTTTCAGTTCCCATGCGCGGGAAGGGGAGCGCCCTCTATCAGTCTTCCTGGGCTGCTTCTTCGGGACAGCAGACTGTGAGAGGTGCCGAGATTGATCCTGCACCGTGCTTGGTGCCAGGGAATGATGGTGTCAAGGGTCTCTGACCCCAGAGTCCTTCCTCAGCACCTCCCAGACTGAAGCAGGCGTGCTGTGCATCAACGCTGAAGAGCCCGGTGCCGCGTCCATGGGGCTCAACTCAGACTGAGGGCGGAGAGCTGCTTCCATTAGCAGCAACTTAAGTCTGTGATCCCTCTCCTTCTTTGTGCGGGGGTGAAAGCGCCAACAAATCTTGCACCTGTCCGCTTGATGGGCCTCCCCCAAGCACTTTAGACAAGCTGAGTGCAGGTCGCCCTTGGGCATAGGCTTCTTGCAAACCCCACATGGCTTAAATCCCTGGGTTCAAGACATGGCCTAGAAGAGGGACGGGGAAATGGGGGAGGGAAACACCCTCCAGTACCCCAAGTCCAGATGTCTAACTAACTAACTACAACAGTTTTTTAAACTATCTTTAACTATTTACAGAAAATACACTAGAGGATCGCTCACTGAAGATGAGAGACGAAACGCTCCGACGACCGCCACTGCCAGTAAGAAGGAACTGGAGAGGCAGCAGGTCAGCAGGGCCCTATATGCAGTGCCATGAAGGTGTGGCTCCAGAGCTGATCCGACGGCTGCTGCTAGGGGAAAAACCTTCCGGGGAACTGTGCACGTGGCGTGCTCACACCTAACTGGAATAGATATGAGCAAGCACTCAAAGAACACTTCCTTATTTACTTTCTCCACACCAGTCATGATTTTATAGACCTTAATCATATCCCCCCTTAGTCGTTTCTTTTCCAAGCTGAACAGTCCCAGCCTTATTAATCTCTCCTCATACGGAAGCTGTTCCATACCCCTCATCATTTTTGTTGCCCTTTTCTGAACCTTTTCCAATTCTAATATATCCTTTTTTGAGATGGGGCAACCACATCTGCATGCAGAATTCAAAATGTGGGCGTATCATGGATTTATAGAGGCAATATGATATTTTCTGTCTTATAATCTATCCCTTTTAATTACTCTCAATATTCTGTTTGCTTTTTTGACTGCCGCCGCACATTGAGTGGATGTTTTCAGAGAACTGTCCACAATGACTCCACAATCTCTCTCTTGAGTGGTAACAGCTAATTTAGACCCCATTATTTTATATGTATAGTTGGGATGATGTTTTCCAATGTGCATTACGTTGCATTTATCAACATTCAATTTCATCTGGCATTTTGTTGCCCAGTCACCCAGTTTTGAGAGATCCTTTTGTAGCTCTTCACAGTCTGCCTGGGTCTTAACTAACCTGAATAGTTTTGTATCATCTACAAATTTTGCCACCTCGCTGTTTACCTCTTTTTCCAGCTCATTTATGAATATGATTTGTTCATGCCTCCTTAGCTGGGAGGAGGGTGGCTGTGACAAAGGGTTTTGAGAGTAGTGAGGGGAGCAAGGGGAGCTTTCAGAGCTGTATAAGGAATGGAGAGGCTCTTCCCTGAAGGAGCTCTTATTTAGATTGTAAGCTCTTTGTGTCTGGGAACATTTCCTCATGTGTGTGCGTGTGCGCAGAGCAACCGGCATAATGGGGTCCAGATGTGCTGGAGGCCCCTAAGTGCTACTCTAATACAAACTAATAATTATTATTTTTAAGCTATGTTTAGATTTCTTGCACACTGTAAGTAGAATATGGCCTTGTGTCACTAGGAAAAAACATGCATCCGACGAAGTGGGTATTCACCCACGAAAACTCATGCTCCAATACTTTTGTAAGTCTATAAGGTGCCACAGAACTCTTTGCCGCTTTTAGGAAAAAAAGGTGTGTTCATACCTTGACCTAGCTAACATGAGGTAAAACCCTAGTGAAAACAAGGCAGCTTGTAGTTTTCACACTAACCAGCAGGTCAAGTTAAAGACTATGGGTGAGCTGAAGACAAGGTCCAATCACCTCTGGCTCCCTTCAGGAGATCACAGACACATACTCATTTGTGGCAGGCATTTCTAAAATGAAAGCCACGGAAGAAGCTAACCTGGCTCATAGACGGCTCGCCGTACATTTGCTGTTATTGTACACACAAACGTCAACTCGCTTCCCCTGTGGCTGTGTTAAGAGGGGAGGTGGAAAAAGCTGCCATAGCAGCTACAGAGAAATCCCACAAACAATTTCTGGAGCTGGTGTGGGAGTTCTTGAAACAAACCACCCACCAACTTGAATTTCTGTGGCTCTCCCGCCTTTTAACTCGTGACTTAAAATATTTTAAAACCATGGGCCTAGTTTGGCTCTTTCTTATCCTGGTGTAATTCCACTGATTACAAGAGCCCTGCTGATTTACAACAGAATACTACGATCTGAATCTTGTGGCTGCGAGACAACTGTATTTCCGAGGATGTGCTCGTCCCCTCCAGCAACAGTCCACTGCTGTCAGCTATTGCCTAAACAGTGCCCCCATCTAGGATACAACCCTTGGAAAAAAATCTTGGTCAAACAGAAGTTTAAGATGATTTGATTGCAGTGTATAAGTATCTACATGGGGAACAAATATCTGATAATGGGCTCTTCAATCAAACAAACAAACAAAGGCAGAACATGATCCCAATGGCTGGAAGTTGAAGCTAGACAAATTCAGAATGGAAATAAAACACCCATTTTTAACAGTGAGAGTAATTAATCATTGGGCCAACTTACCAAGGGTTGTGGTGGATTCTCCATGCTGGAAATTTTTAAATAAAGATTGGTTGTTTTTCTAAAAAGATACGCTGTAGTTCAAACGAGAATTATTTTGGGGATGTTCTCTAGCTTGTGTTATATAGGAGGTCAGACTAGATGATCACAAGAGTCCCTTCTGGTCTTAAAATCTAGGAATCTTCTTATTAAGCTGACTTCAGATGTAGGAAAACAGTTATAATTATATCCTGGAATTTTCTGATCATACCACAAGCCATTCTGGCTTCATGATGTCAAAAGAACCATACCATGTAACTGTAGCCCTGTAATTCACTTACCTATCATTTATTCTATATCCAATATTAGTAATTATAATGTACCAAACAAGTAAATGCCAAGTACTACCAACAAATGTATGATGCTAAATTTACTGCATACGGAGTTCTGTGGTCTAGGTTCTTGTGCCGCTATAAATGGCCTTTCCTATATTTTTTGAATTACAGATGTGTGTGTATTTTGATGGTTACAGCTTAAGCATGGTATGAGGGGAATCAGGCACCAAATCTGCATGAATGTGGCTGTTACTGCCAACAGTCATTCAAAGAGGTAACATGTCACAGGGAGTGTGGTTAGAGCAACACTCTGGTTACAGCAAGGGACAGAGATGGGAAACCTGGGTCCTATTCCCATCTCTGCCAGTGACATCACGTATCGGCCTAGGGCCGGTTATTCAGCTTTTCTGTGCCTCCGAGGTTTTAAATTCCAGTCTAACTTATTTTAATACTGGTCTGAAATGGGGACTAGTGCCAGGGATCAGATTCAGTGCAATGCACACATCAGTGATTCTGAACAGGAGATAAACAGCACACAGAAGCCACGGCGGGTGTTAATTATTGTGAATAGTATGCAGAGAACTGGTGTAAATTGCCATTTACTGTCAAATATCTCCTGTGTGGGAATCATAGAATCGTAGGACTGGAAGGGACCTCTAGTCCAGTCCCCTGCACTCGTGGCAGGTCTAAGTTTTATCTAGACCATCCCTAACAGGTGTTTGTCTAAACTGCTCTTCAAAATCTCCAATGACAGAGCTCCACAACCTCTCTAGGCAACTGATTCCAGCGCTTAACCACTCTGACAGTTAGGAAGTTTTTCCTAATGTCCAACCTAAACCTCCCTTGCTGGAATTTAAGCCCATTGCTTCTTGTCCTATCCTCAGAAATTAAGGAGAACAATTTTTCTTCCTCTTCCTTGTAACAACCTTTTATGTACTTGAAAACTGTTATGTCATAAGAACATAAGAACATACTCTCAGTCTTCTCTTCTCCAGACTAAACAAATCCAATGCTGTCAATCTTCCCTCATTGGTCATGTTTTCTAGATCTTTAATCATTTTTGTTGCTCTTCTCTGGACTTTATCTAATTTGTCCACATCTTTTCTGAAATGTGGTGCCCAGAATTGGACACAATACTCCAGTTGAGACCTAATCAGCGCGGAGTAGAGTGGAAGAATTACTTCTCATGTCTTGCTTACAACACACCGGCTAATACATCCCGGAATGATGTTTGCTTTTTTTGCAACAGTGTTACACTGTTGATTCATATTTAACTTGTGATCCACTATGACCCCCAGATCCCTTTCTGCAGTTCTCCTTCCTAGGCAGTCATTTCCCATTTTGTATGTGTGCAACTGACTGTTCCTTCCTAAGTGGAGCACTTTGCATTTGTCCCTATTGAATTTCATCCTATTTCCTTCAGACCATTTCTCCAGTTTGTCCAGGTCATTTTGAATTTAACCCTATCCTCTAAAGCACTTGCAACCCCTCCCAGCTTGGTATGGTCCGCAAACTTTGTAAGTGTACTTTCTACGCCATTATCTAAAACATTGATCAAGATATTGAACAGAACCGGGCCCAGAACCGATCCCTGCAGGACCCCACTTAATATACCCTTCCAGCTTGATTGTGAACCACTGATAACTACTCTCTGGAATTGCTTTCCAATCAGTTATGCCCCCCACCGTATAGTAGCTTGGGGTGATCAGATGTCTCGATTTTATAGGGACAATCCTGATATTTTGGGCTTTTTCTTATATAGGTGCCTATTACCTCCCACCCCCTGTCCCAGTTTTTCCACACTTTCTATCTGGTCACCCTATAGTAGCTCCATCTAGGTTGTATTTCCCTAGTTTGTTTATGAGAAGGTAATATGAGACAGTATAAAAAGCCTTACTAAAGTCAAGATATACCCCATCTACCGCTTCCTCCTATCTATAAGGCTTGTTACCCTGTCAAAGAAAGCTATTAGGTTGATTTGGCATGATTTGTTCTTGACAAATCCATGTTGACTATTAATTATCTTATCATCTTCTAGGTGTTTGCAAACTGATTGCTTAATTATTTGCTCCAATATTTTTCCGGGTACTAAAGTTAAACTGACTGGTCTGTAATTCCCTGGGTTGTCCTTATTTCCCTTTTTTATAGACGGGTACTATATTTGCCCTTTTCCAGTCCTCTGGAATCTCTCCCATCTTCCATGATGGCTTAGATATCTCCTTAGCCAGCACCTTGACTATTCTAGGATGTATTTCATCAGGCCCTGGTGACTTGAAAACATCTAACTTGTGTAAGTAATTTTTTAACTTGTTCTTTCCCTATTTTAGCCTCCGATCCTACCTCATTTTCACTGGCATTCATTATGTTAGACATCCAATTGCTACTAACCTTTGGTGAAAACTGAAACCAAAAAGTCATTTAGCACTTCTGCCATTTCCACATTTTCTGTTATTGTTTTTCCTCCTCACTGAGTAATGATCCTAGCCTGTCCTTTGTCTTCCTCTTGCTTCTAATGTATTTGTAGAATGTTTTCTTGTTACCCTGTATGTCTCTAGCTAGTTGAATCTTGTTTTGTGCCTCGGCCTTTCTAATGTTATCCCTACGTACTTGTACTATTTGTTTTTATTCATCCTTTGTAATTTGACCCAGTTCCCACTTTTTGTAGGACTCTTTTTTGATTTTTAGATAATTGAAGATCTCCTGGTTAAGCCAGGATGGTTTATTGCCATACTTCCTAGACTCTAAACGGACCACACACTGGCATATATTAGGGCACTTGGTCACAGGAAGAAGCAGGGGGCAACTGGGTTCTTAAAGCTAGGAAGGAGGTAGTAAGTTTGTCAATGAGTTAGGCAGATTTAGGGAGAATTTGATAGGAGCAGTTGATAGACACAAGGAGGAGACGGTCTGGGTCTGGCAGCTGGAAGTTTGTCACTCGGATGGGAATGGAGAGTGAGGGGAGTCAGCAGCTGGAAGTTTGTCACTCGGATGGGAATGGAGAGTGAGGGGGGTCAGCAGCTGGAAGGTGATCAGTTTGGGGGAGAGGGGACACTTGTTACTTTTAAACAAAGACATTAAATACAAACTCCCACCTGTTTTAGTGCACTCTTAGAGTGATGCACTTAGACACACGAAAGTGCATATATTTATTAAATAAAAACATACATTTAGCAGCCTGAAGAGTAATCCAATCTACTACAGATGTCATATGTGCCATGCAGCTGAGCTAACTTTGTTGTGGGAACCTAAGCTTCTAGATTTCTTGACTTCTGTGCATTTACATTCTCAGTCTTAACCCAGTGTGTGTGGGGTGGGGGGGCCGGTTGGCATGTGTTTTGTTGTTTTGCATTTAATGTGTTCAAGCACAGAAACAAAGGAATTAGAGACAGAGAAGACCTATTAGGTCTTAACTAATCCATCCCTTCAGGCCAGTGCGGGATCATCCCTGTAATATATTCTCCCCTGCTCTGTCCAGTTCTGTTTTAAATTACTATAAGCGTATCACAGCCAGCAAAATTCCTCACAATTAAAAGCCTGTGAAGAGAAAATAGTAACTAAAAGAGCATGCTTTGCAGCACGGTGACCCCAAGCCAGCCCTCAGGGCAATGGCCTAGCACAGCTGCTATAACGGGCAGCAGAAAGGTCATGAAGGATGCCATAGAAGAGGATTCAGAAAAGGCCTTCCAGGAAGCTAGTTACTCACACAGAAGGTCGCTTTAAATCTTGAAGGGCATGTTCAAATTAGATCAAAACAGGGGATGGGTAATAAACAAATACACTGAATTTCTGCAGCATCTTTCTGCTAAGTAGCTCAAAGCCCTTTGCACACACGCTGATTAGATAAGCCCCAGCACCCCTGCTAGGCAGGTATTATGATACCCATTGCACAACTGGGCAATTTGAGGCACAGAGAAGCAAAGTCACTCAGGAGTAGAACCTGACTGATGTCGGTGGAGCTGTGCAGGTAGAAATCAAGATAGCCTTTGATCCCGCAAGGCTCATTCGTTCTACGTCCTCATGCACAGGTTGAAGAACAGGCTGAGCGTTATATATGTGCAGCCCTGTATCCCTGTGCCCGTCGCCTAGATGGCTACACTTTGATGATGGTTAAGACGACAAGGGACTGAAGAGAGGCCAGGCTGGGACGTGTGTTTCTGTTTTACAAGGGAAATTGTGGGGGAGGAGGGAGGTCTTCTCTAGAACCCAGGGTAAAAAGCAGGGGAGGAAACAGCACCTCAAGGACCCAGATTTTTCTCACCGCATTGTTAAAAAGGGAGCACTTCCTCTGGGATGACACTCAACGAAAACCTACCCTGCTCGACTGTCCTGGGAATTCAAATTAGCCACGTAAAACCTCAGCACTGACGTGAAAATACAGCTCTCAGTCTATCTAGGTACTTACCTGACTCTCATCACTGTAGTCCGAGCGCCCTCTCTAGCCGCCCAGAATTGATCTCTTCCATCATACAGCCTGCTCCTATTCATTCCCCCATCTTTTAGCAGGTAGCTTTTAACTGAAGTCCTCACCACACATCAGCCTAATAACACGACTCCAAGGTACAGTCACAACTTGTGCCTGAATCTTGGGCTTGTATTTATTCTTTTGTCATAACCCCCCTGCTCTGTATTGGTCAAACGGCGCTTAAATTAAAGGGAAAAAAATCAGAATACCAAAGAGTAAAAAATTACACAAAATAACACGTATTTCCTATCATAGCCTCCATTATTAGCTTTCATTTACTGGGCTTGTCTGAAGAAGAGTGTGATATTATCGGGTCAGGGACCCCATCTCCTTATGAATTTGCAAACCACACATTCTCCTGTGGCACTATATCAATAATCACGCAGCCAGAGATTTAGCGTTTACAGCAAGGAGCCTTGAAGCATAAACAAATGCGGCACTGTGGATAAGGCCCTGTGCTGGGAGTCAGAAGATCTGAGTTCTGATTCCCAGCACTGCCACTGACTCATTGCATGCACTTGGGCAAGTCACTCAAGCTTTCCGCAGCTCAGTTGCTCCATCTGTAAAAAAGGGGCTATTACCTACCTCAGGGGCAGGCTGTGAGGCTTGAGCAGGCTTGTAACACACTTTGAAATGGAAGGTGCTAAAAGAGGGCAAAGTTTGTTATACTAAGGATGGCCTAAAAACCTCCATAAGGGTAAGACCTTTGAATATCATCATGGCCTTAGTATAATAATACAGTAGATCAAAATATAAATTTATTAAATCATCCCTAAAAGCCAGTGACCTATATATGCTACTAGTTATAGGCCCGGCCTTCCTTCCTATCAACCAAACCCCTCCGAACTGATCCTGCATTGAGCGAGCTGAAAGGCTCTGTGTGGCTCGGAGGCTCCCACCCACTCCTTCAGATAAGCACCGTTTATGTCAGCTCGGATCAGGAGACTGTGAAATGTCACCAACAACTGCCCAAAAGTACAACAGAGCAGTGACTGAGTCTCGCGGTCTGCTGGGCACGCACACACGCTGACCACAAGGGGATAAGGTCCCGGAAGGGTCAAGCGAGCCAGTGAATAGGCCACAAAAGGCCAAAGAGGTGGGGTGAGGGGGAGGTTGCCTGTAGCCAAGCACATGGAAGCTCCCCATAAAAAGCCCTGAAGAAGGGGTAGTTGTTTAAGCACAGAGAAGGGAGAGAAGCCTTGGTGGTTAATGGCTCTGGCCCCGAGGGCAGGACGGCAAGTGGAGGAAGTGGAGGAGAGAGTAAATGGACACTCAGTAAAAAGGCAGGTGTAGGAAGTATAAAGGAGGGAGTGAAGAGAGTCTGTTCCATGTCAGCAAACAGGAAACATCCCTCTCTCAGATGTCAAAGGCAGACCACATGGGGAAATTATCCTCACAAAGGGCCTGCGGCAGGCACACTTTTAAAGGTGTTCGATCCCTACTTCTGAGACCTTCAGACTCACAGCTACGTATTCATCTCGGATAACACTAACAAGAATGTCCGAACCGCTGCTTTGTTAATGCACAGAGGGGGAGGGGGAACGTGGAGTCAATGCAATGAAAACCTCATGTCCCATACTAATCATGAACCAATACAATGAGAAATCTAACTTCAAGGCACAAAAAGTGGAAGATCAAAGGAAAGAGTTTGGAGAGACTTTATAACAATATCAGTCTGGCAGAATTCTGCTTGCCAAGGGAGGCATAATTTTTTTTTTTTAACTGGTGAGTAAAATACCATTAGTTTTTCTCATAATCATGATGGCAAAGGGAGGGTGAATGGATATAGTACCTGGACTGGTAAAGACAGGTAGATCTGAGATACACTGCAAATCTAGTCCCAGATCCTGCAAAGACATGCGTGTGCTTTAGCTTTACATACTGGGAGTACTCTCACCATGGGACTTCAGCAGGACTATAAATTTAGACATGTGATCACATCTTTGCAGGATCAGAGCCTTCTTTTGGAAACACATTCTTAGCACATCCTGACTTGAATTTGTATTTGGGAAGATTCCAGTGGGTCATATTAAAAAGGGCAGAATGTCAATCGGGCCTTTGAATTCCAGTGCTTTGACAGATTAAATTTAGATCTTTGACTCAGTGTAATTACTTTAAGATATTGTGTAAAAAATAAAAAAAAGTGAAACAACCCCCCATTGTATTAAGGGATTTTCTCTAAGATCAGAGTGAATCCTTCAGCGCTGAGCCAATCTGACACGAGCAGAAGTCTGTGATCAGACCTGAATTTGGAGGAGTTCATTCACAGAGATATCATCAGCTCCAAAACAAATGTCCATCAGGAACAGATTTAGAACAAAACAAAAAACATCAAATCCTCTTCAGCCTGGAACCAGATTTGATAACAGCACTCATATAGTGCTATAACAGTGTCCAGATACATAGATCAGATGGAGAGAGATTTGAAAATATCAGGGCTGCCCAGAGGGTGGGGCAAGTGGGGCAATTTGCCCCAGGCCCTGCCGGGGCCCCCATGAGAATATAGTATTCTATAGTATTGCAACTTTTTTTTATGGAAAGGGCCCCTGAAATTGCTTTGCCCCAGACCCCTGAATCCTCTGGGCAGCCCTGGAAAATATATGACACACTATGACCTAAATTCTCAAAGGCTGATCCCCCTTCTGCATACACACATACTTACAACTGGAAAAAGTCCTGTGGCACCTTACAGACTAACAGACGTACTGGAGCATGAGCTTTCGTGGGTGAATATCCACTTCGTCGGATGCATGTCGGACTACATGCATCCGACGAAGTGGGATTCACCCACGAAAGCTCATGCTCCAATACGTCTATTGGTCTATAAGGTGCCACAGGACTCTTTGCTGCTTTTACAGATCCAGACTAACACAGCTACTCCTCTGATACTTACAACTGCGCTTTGCAGGTACAAATATATCTGAGCTCATGCTGCAAAATTCTAACTCCTGCATGGGCGTTCCAGGACTTTGCACAAGTTGGGGGAGATTTTCAAAGCATACATGGCAATTAGGCACCTAACTGAAATCTCAGCCTGACCCTGTCTCTCTGACATCTCCTCGTGGATGTCTAGTTGCCAACTCAAGCTCAACAAAGCTAAAACAGAGCTCCTAATCTCCTCCTGCCCCAAGATCACCCCGTCACCTCCTGTCTCAATTACTGTGAACACCACCATCCTGCCTGTCACTCAGGTCTGTAACCTGGACACCATCTTTGACGTGCACCTCTCTCTAGGTCCTCACCTCCAGGCTATGTCTAAATCTTGCAGATTCTTTCTGAGTAATTTCTCTAAAGCTACGTCTTTAGACGTGCACACTTACAGCAGTGTGCAGACTACAGGCTTTATAGGTGTAGCTACATGCCGCAGTGAAAGGCTCTGGTAGCAGGGAGCAGCATGACACGACACTACTAAAAGCAGCAGTGTAGACGTGGGAAGCACCGCTTGGTGTGTGGAGAGCCTGAGGGGTTAGGAGTGTAGGGCACTTTACTAATTTAAGCCCTGCCTCACTGTCTATACCTGTGACAGCTGTGTGTGCAGCATTTGTACCGTACACACCACCACAAGTGTAGATGTACCTTAAGATACAGCTTTTCCTGTCCATCCATCCAGCTAAAACTCTCATCCAGTCTCTCATCACCTTGTCTCAATTACTGCAACATCTTTCTCTCTGGCCTGGACAAAAGCGATCTTGCCCTGCTTGTATCCATTCAGAACACTGCTACAAAGATCATTTTCCTAGCCTGTCACGTTGACCACATCACCGTCTCTTCCCTGGGCTCCCTATCCTTCCAATGGCTTCTCCTCCTTTAATGCATCAAACATAAACGGCTTATATTCACTCTCAAAGACCTTCACTGACAAACCTCACCCTATCTATCACCTCTCATTCATTGCCCACTTGTTAAATGTTCAAACAAGCACCTTCATGCTCTTTTCCAAGTTACCCCACAATCTTGGGAGGAGCTCCCCATAAACATCTGCAAAGCTACGTCCTTATCCCTCCTTCAAATCCCTCCCAAAACTCTCCTTTGCTGGGATACCTACAGAAAACTTGACAATGGCCAGGCTGCTGTGTGCTGAGACCACTGCCCATCTTGCTGACCAACAGTGTCTCATCATTTGTCTGTCTGTCTCCATTTGTTGTCTCTTGTCTTATACTTAGACTGTGTTGAAAGTATATACAAGGATCACTGCTGATTCTCCGTCACTGACAATTTAAAAATCAAGATGGGATGTCTTTCTAAAAGATCTGCTCTGGGAATTATTTGGGGGGAAATTCTCTGGCCTGTGCTATACAGGAGGCCAGTCTGGATCATCACAATGGTTTCTTCTGGCCTTGGAATCTCCGACTCTCAGAACTGCACGCTCTTTGGAGCAAGAACTTTTAGTTTTGTGTCTGTACAGTGCCTAGTACGACTGGGGCTCCTGGCTGCTACAGTAATACAAATAAATATAACAAAATAATCACAACTCCTCCTCCCCATTCTCCCATGTTATAATTTGTATCTCAAAATCCACTGGCCATACCTTTGAGAAGCCCCTTGCAAAGCTACATTAACTGTTTCTGTTTCCTTGTACTCTTTATGGTTCGCTGCAAGCACTGCAGCCTGTTACACTGTACTTATGGAGACTTTGGGGTTTTACCAATCAGTAATAATTCTTATCATTCTCTGGGATGTCTGGTACCCTTGTTGTGGCATCACTTATCATGGCACTTGGAAGGCAGCACATACCCTTCCGTTTCCTTTATCTGGGCTACTGAGGTCTCAGCCCAGATTCTTCATTCGGGAGATGCTAGATACGCTTATTTGCATCAACTTTTCTTTTGGTGGCTCCCTGTCAGTGCTTCTCTCACGCCCAACAGTCTGGCTCTGGATGTGTTGTGGGCTGAGGGAAATTCTAACTTACTTAAATCAATGAGAGCTACACCATTCAGGAGGCCCAGGATCTCATCCTATTTTCCTTCTCTGCCTTGTCAATGGTAGAGTACATTACTCGCTGGGATATCAGGGTTCTATCAGTTTTCTCCCAGCTCCTCCTAGTGCTTTTAGCCTTCTCTGCTGCCACATTCCTCCATCTTTCTTAATTTTTCACCTGCACCCCACCTTTGTGCTGCATCTTGCACAATGCCCCCCTTGTAGACGCTACCGCAATAGAAAAGTTAAATAATTATAGCAATGTATTGTTTATGAATTATACGGGGGGGGGGGAAGAGAAACCCCAATAAATATAATTAGGATGGAAAAAGGGAGAGATATAGAACTGATGTCATGGTAGCATCAGTCTAGCCTACTAGATGGGAATTTTTAAAAGTAGTGGAAATAAATAAAGGTAAAGGTACATTATTTTTTATTATTAAAATATTGATCTATCACCATAGGTGTGGCTGGCACATGACACAAAATATAATAAAGCATGCTCCGTGCCCCTAGTGCATGAGGTAAATACTGCACATTAGCAAGGAAGGACGGTCCTGTGCTTTCTGCACTGGACTGGGACTCAGAGATCAGGACGCCACTCCTGGCGCTCACAGAGACCGTCTATGTGACCTCGGCCCTCAGTTCTCCCTCTGCAAAAGGGGACAATGGTATTTGCTCTGCCTGTCTTGTCTGCATAGACTGTAAGCTCTTCAGGGCAGAGACTGTAACTTAATATATGTATTTACAGCACCCAGCACAGAGACCCACAACTCAGCTGAAGCCTCTAGGTGTGACTGCAGTACAAATAAGCCATGACAAGGCAGGGGGTGGGACGAGGAGGAAGAGAGTTACCCAAAAAGGGAACGGGGGGACATGTCAGAGGGAACAATCTTCCTCCTCTCTCATCTTTTATTAAGGAGTTGCTCTCCTTGAGTTGTCTTGTCATCTACATTACATGGACAGGCATAGCCAAGGCATTGGCAGGAGCTAAGCAAAGATTTGCTGTGAAGAGCAAGCTGGAAAATAATGAGTTGTCAGGAGAGATTCACAGATTTCAAGGCCAGAAGGGATCATGAGATCCTCTAATCTGACCTCCTGTATAACAGAGGGCAGAGAATCTCTCCTATTCATCCCTGCATCGAGTCCAATAACTTGCGTTTGGCTAAAATACTATCTTTCAGAAAGGCAACCAGTCTCGACTTGAAGACATCAAGAGATGGGCAATCCAGTCCTCCCCTTTCCTTGGTGGTTTGTTCCCATGGTTAATCGCCCTCACTGTTAAACATTTGTGCCTTATTCTAATTTGAATTTGTCTGGGTTCAGCTTTCAGCCATTGGTTTTTGTTCTGTCTTTTTGTGCTGATTTTCAGGAGAAAAGAGAGGACACATAATGTATAGGAGGAGGGAGGCTATTCCAGGCATCGGAAGTGGTATGAAAGACAGGCCTGGAGATGCAAAAGGGAACATCAGGAAGGGCGGATAAATACATCCAACATAGCAGTAAATCATAATTCATACTGTAAATCAATAAGGAGTGAGGTCACAGTCCACAGCTGTGATCCTGACCCAGGAACCTCTACAAGCCATGGACCTTACCTCCGTCTAGCAGCAATTTGACAGTCACGTAGTCGTCAGCGAGCACAGCGTAATGCAGAGCCGTGCATCCCTTGAAACTGGCTCGGTTGTTCAGGCGGTTGTTGAAATCATCCTCCCGGGTTACCAGAACTGCAGAAGGAGAGGAGTGAACATGCAGCTCAATAAAGTGGGGCAAAGTAAAGATCCAGTTGGGTTAAAAATGCAGCTGGCTTTTCACAGGGTGAAACAACGCAAACTGTCAAAATAAGCTACCCAGGAAGCAGTTTATGACCCCAGGTATAATTCCCGAAGGATGAGGGGGGGAGGCCCCTGGTCACCCAGTCCCACTCCCCCTTCAGCAGAGGGTCAATGGGAGGAAAGGGCTGCTGGAGGCAGGCTGCCCCACTCTCCATCCAACAAGGTTTACGAGGCAGTCACCACTCAGCATTGGGAGGTGAGGAAGGTGCTGGAGGCCTGCTTACCTTCTCTGGGAACAGCCCAGAGCTCCAGGGGAGGCTGCTGGTAGGCCGGTACCCCCACCCCAGTGGGCAGGAGCCAGGGTGGGCTGGGTTTCTGAGGGTCTCACTCCATGCCCTCACAACCGTAACAAGGAGGAGGGCGAGTTTGCTGAAAGCCCGGGCCTCTTCTCCGCCAAGCAGAAGAGGTCTCAGAGGTGCTACTAGTGGTCAATTATCTTCACCTTCGCTGGCAGCAGCAGGGACACCAGAGCGGAAGCAAGACCCTTTCTCCTCACAGACCCCTCCACCCACCCAACCCCGCAACTTTAGCTGCCTCTTTTTCATTTAACTGAAATTACTTTTAAATACAAGTGAGCAATATGGAGACTTTTGCTTTATGGTCCATCTCTGTCTCCTATGGCAAATCAGGGCTAGGAAAAGGCACCCACTGACAAGCCTCGGCACAGCTACACCACCACCAGTTGTGTGTGCACCTGCATACTGGACACACACACTCCCCACAGTAATAGTACACTGCATTTACCACACAGCTTTATTTGCTCACCTGCCCTCTGCCCACTAATCCAGCTCTGTTGGGGCTGCCTCGAATATTCCACACCTCTCAGAAGCTTCAAACGGCTACCATAAAAAACCAAAAACAAACCAACCCACCAGAAATACCTTCTATAACAATTATCCTGGCCTGAGCACAATATTCAGCTTAAGGTTTTATTTTATATATATATTTCCACTGTTTCCTTGTGCTCCCTTGTCCTCTGTATCCACCACTTATCCCTTGTCATATACTTGGACATATACACCTCGTTATCTCTAGCCTGCTTCTTGCTTGCATATATATATACCTGCCCCGGAAATTTCCACTACATGCATCCGACGAAGTGGGTATTCACCCACGAAAGCTCATGCTCCAAAACGTCTGTTAGTCTATAAGGTGCCACAGGATTCTTTGCTGCTTTTACAGATCCAGACTAACACGGCTCCCCCTCTGATACTTAGACTGTAAACTCTTTGAGGCAGGGACTGTTCGTTTGTTCTGGGTCTGTACAGATCCTAGCACAGTGAGGTCCAGGGCCATGAGTGGGGCTCCTAGTGCTACCACAACAGAAAAAATACCATTTCATGACCCCTTAAGGATGCCTGGAATCCTTTTTCCCAATGGTGTAACATAAAGCAAAGAAGCAAAGCTAGCAGAAGTCAGGCTCTGCCTGCTTGCAAGCTCTCAGAACCTGGCAAGAACAGGGCTGGTATTGCCAGTAGGCAGAGCCTGACTTCTGCTAGCTTTGCTGTATATCAGCAAAGCTTGACCACTACTTTGGTTAAGGCCTCAGCCCTCCTACCAGGCTGCTGATACAAGGCCGTATGTTTCAGGCTCTCTTCCTACTACAGCTATGGCACTACAGCGGCACAGGTACAGCACCGCAGGTGTCTCACCATGGCATAGACATACCCTGAGAGTGCTCATGGCTGACAGAAACAACCTGCACCGTCCTAGTCACAGAAAAAAGATGACACCAGGAACTGCATAAGGATCCACCTTAGAGGCCAGACACCCCATTGAAGAAACTGTTCTGAGACCAAAAGGAGGCCATGTGATCAGAAAGCCAGAAGATTTAGAGATAGCATTGACTGACCAAAGTCCAATAACACACAGCACAATCCTCTCATCTGTTAGGGGATTCAGGCTTCCCTCACCCTAGACAATACACATTTGCTGTTCTCTTGATTGGCTGTTTTACCCAGTGGTTGTTGGTTTTGGTTGATATTGTGTTTTACTTACCTTTGATTTTCAAAGAAAGGGACGCTACAATACCAGCCACTGGAGTCACTGAACCCTGCCATGTGACATGTGACCCCTGCCACGTAGCTTTTATAACCCTGACCCATGTCGTATGACTGAGGCCAGAAAATAAAGATCAGTCACCCTTTTGTTATACTCTCCTCTCCCTCGGGCAATCAATCCTCAGAAGTGTGGATCCAGCAGCCAATCTCTTGGCTTGCCCTAACCTAGCTGGAGTTATTTGGAAGCACAGAGCCCGCCGGGGGAGGTACATCCCCACCATAAGGCGTAAGTGACAGGAAGGGCCTTGCACATGCTGTCTCTGAATGAACATCTCCGACATGGCAGGCCACTTTCCGCTCTTGGATGTGCTTGCTTAACTCTTATTGACTTCAGTGGGAGTACATGTGCATAGCCAATGGCAGAACAGGCCCTTTGACTGTAAGCTCCTGCAGGCAAGGACTTTTCAGTGAGGATCTTGTACAGCTCCGAGCACAGAACAATTGGTGACAGTAATAACAGACACAGGACTTGGACCATCCACAATGCAATGTGCCTACATTACCTTCCCATAACTACTGCTTGATTCCACCACTTAAAAGTTGCAATAAAACCTGAATATAATACTGTAACTAATAGCCAAGCCCATTCCAGCCAGGCACCTCTGCTACTAAAACCCAGCACCTGCAAAGAGAGCAATTAACGTGACACTTCCTTCCTTCTGCGGGCATTTTCTATACGCATACATGGGGTATATGTATATTTATTTATTTGTCTTCATTTCCTATCCAGGGAGGGGCAAGATAATGACTGCGTGCGTCAGGGAAGATGAATCTGAGATACTAGGGAGCAGTGCAGTAAAAAGATTAAAGTGTTATTATTGTTGGGTTTTTTCCCCCATGGTCCGTTGTGACAGCTCGGCCGTCATCTGTAAAAAATGTCTCAGCAAGAGATAATCATCGGAAACTCAATAAAGCGTCAGGGGAAGCCTCGTCTGCCATCAATCACTGGGTGCCTGGAAATTTTCAGGCCTCTGTCTCCCTTCCTGCCATCCATATAAATGTCTGCAATATATTTTGTGCAGTGCGTGTGGCGTGTATCCCCCTGATTTGGAAGTTTTTATGAAAAAATATTTATACACGAAATATGCAAATCGGTTTAAAAAGAGGCAGTTTCGCTCTCTCCCTCTCTCTTTCTCTTTTTAAAAATGCAACTGAATTTATTCTTTTTAATAAAACATGTCAACCAAAGAATTAATGCAACTTCTAACTGAGTGGACTTATTTCTCCCCACCCCCCAAAAATAAAATATATTAGTTTAGAGAACTGTATGCAGACAAAAACAATTAACTTTATTGGTTGATATACTTTGTCTTAAATAAAGTCTAGGCACATGCATTATGTATTGGCACTCCATTGTTCATTTTTTTAATGTTGTTTCATGCATTTTGCATTTGCCACTACAGCAGCCTGATGCATGTGCGTTCGCAGCTCCCATCAACGAGAGGGTCGGTAGAACTAATATGTTACAATGAGGGATGAGAGCAAGGAGCATTTAAAAATAAAATAACGCCCTGTCAAAATTGCTCTAGAGTTGATCCATCTTCTGAACGTGCATTTTATCAAAGGCAAAGGTTGAAAGATTACACCTTCATTTGACTTTATCTCACTTTAAGCTCCCAGCAATGAGGCCAAAATGCTGTACTAAACCAATGGACAATCTCACCACACAGTTCTGTCTTTGCTATCAGACTAATTAGCGGTATTTTATTCTGCAAATAATGCAGGAGAAGCACTATTTGCCTTTGATAATGTAATCGGGTTTCCTAAATTTGCTCCACACAATAAGCAGGAAATGTTTAATTTCTGAGCCAAAGGTCAAAGCGTAGGAGCTATAGTTAATTTAGTTACAAGTGCCAGGAAAGGTTGGAGTTCTGGTAGCTGCATGAGTTGTGGTGAGGTGATATGGAATGGGACCAGAAAGATACTGCTTAGACTTGCCTTCCTCAGAGAAACCATGCAGAATGTTTGGCATCTCGGACTCATCGGCTATCACAAGCTAAGGTTTGCTCACTGCGTAGATGGATGAGACATCTCTAACGAGAGCCAGATGGCACAGGAAGTGGTGCTGGTGAGTCAGTAGGTGATGCCCTTTTATCTGGGTCAGGACTAAACCAACATCCCAATTTTGGGAGCACTGCTGTGCTGGAGCCTGTTTCAGATCAGATGTGAAACTGAGATGCTGACCATGAAAGATTGTAAAAGATCCAGCTGCATTCAGAGCACGGAGGTTAGCGCCAATACCTTGCCAAACACCAAACAGGTGCAATCAGTCTGTCCACAGAACATTCGCCTGCAGTTTCAACTAGAGAAGTTATTCAGTGTTTTTCATCCACTTCTAAAAACTTGTGCAGTGTTGCTGGTGCAAGAGCAGCCTTACTTCACTCCAGAGGTGGATGCATTTGAGTGGATGATGTAAATCGTCTAACTATAATTTTGCATAGTGCTTTGGCGTCCCTCCAGATAAAAGCAGCTTTATAAATGTTAGTCAGCAGGGCGGCAGCGTCTGCACATCACCTCCAGGACACTGAAGGACGTCGGCTCATGATCATTTCTCTAATCTTGACATACACACAAACCCTCCCCCCATCAATTAGACTGCATTTAAACTGAACGTGAAGCAGTTTCCTGAAGTGAGGTGACATTTCCATTTTGATCCCAGTAAACAAGATTTTAGGAATGTTAGAATCACAGGCAGGTCCCCGTTGCACCACACTTGTGTTTGTGGCTGGTAATGGGCAATCCAACTACCAGGCCCAAAGGGACACAAACATAATAGTTTGTCTTACAAAATGACACACTTATATTCATTTACCCGTTCAAAAAGGCAGTAGATTTTTAAAAACTTATTAGCTCCTTTTGCCAGCATCAACCTGGTATATAGAATTACAAACACTATATATTACATACAAAAAGCTATGTTAACAGAACATTACTGAAGTTGCAAAACTCAAGTACACTTTGCAAGGAGGTTCATGGATATTTGCTGACGGCAGAAGAATGGTGAGACTCAGGGTTTCTAGGTTCCATTCCAGGCTCTGGAGGAGAGTGTGTTCTAGTGGGCACAGACTCTTCTGTTCATTCCCCACCATGTTTGACTCCTACCCTGTCCCCTCCTCCAACCTGGCCCTGTCCTGTCTCTTCCCCACTCAATTACTTCTTTGTTTCGGTCTTCACCGAGAAGTCTGAAGGAATGCCTAACATAGTGAATGCTAATGGGAAGGGGGTAGGTTGGGAAGATAAAATAAAAAAAGAACAAGTTAAAAATCACTTTAAAAAGTTAGATGCCTGCAAGTCACCAGGGCCTGATGAAATGCATCCAAGAATACTCAAGGAGCTAATAGAGGAGGTATCTGAGCCTCTAGCTATTATCTTTGGAAAATCATGGGAGACGGGAGAGATTCCAGAAGACTGGAAAAGGGCAAATATAGTGCCAGTCTACAGAAAGGGAAATAAAAACAACCCAGGAAACTACAGACCAGTTAGTTTAACTTCTGTGCCAGGGAAGATAATGGAGCAAGTAATTAAGGAAATAATCTGCAAACACTTGGAAGGTGGTAAGGTGATAGGGAATAGCCAGCATGGATCTGTAAAAAACAAATCATGTCAAACCAATCTGATAGCTTTCTTTGATAGGATAACGAGTATTGTAGATAAGAGAGAAGCGGTGGTACACCTAGACTTTAGTAAGGCATTTGATACGGTCTCGTATGATATTCTTATTGATAAGCTACACAAATACAACTTAGATGCGGCTACTATAAGGTGGGTGCATAACTGGCTGGAAAACAGAACTCAGAGAGTAGTTATTAATGGTTCCCAATCCTCCTGGAAAGGTATAACAAGTGGGGTTCCGCAGTCGTCTGTTTTGGGACTGGATCTGTTCATTATCTTCATCAACGACTTAGATATTGGCATAGAAAATGCGCTTATTAAGTTTGCAGATGATACCAAACTGGAAGGGACTGCAACTGCTTTGGAGGATAGGATCATAATTCAGAATAATCTGGACAAATTGGAGAAATGGTCTGAGGTAAACAGGATGAAGTTTAACAAAGACAAATGCAAAGTGCTCCACTTAGGAAGGAACAATCAGTTTCACACATACAGAATGGGAAGAGACTGTCTAGGAAGGAGTACGGCAGAAAGGGATCTAGGGGTTATAGTGGACCACAAGCTAAATATGAGTCAACAGTGTGATGCTATTGCAAAAAAGCAAACAGGATTCTGGGATGCATTAACAGATGTGTTGTGAGCAAGATACGAGAAGTCATTCTTCCGCTCTACTCTGCGCTGGTTAGGCCTCAACTGGAGTATTTTGTCCAGTTCTGGGCACTGCATTTCAAGAAAGATGTGGAGAAATTGGAGAGGGTACAGAGAAAGCAACAAGAATGATTAAAGGTCTTGAGAACATGACCTATGAAGGAAGGCTGAAAGAACTGAGTTTGTTTAGTTTGGAAAAGAGAAGACTGAGAGGGGACATGATAGCAGTTTTCAGGTATCTAAAAGGGTGTCATAAGGAGGAGGGAGAAAACTTGTTCATCTTAGCCTCTAAGGATTGAACAAGAAGCAATGGGCTTAAACTGCAGCAAGGGAGGTTTAGGTTGGACATTAGGAAAAAGTTCCTAGCTGTCAGGGTGGTTAAACACTGGAATAAATTGCCTAGGGAGGTTGTGGAATCTCCATCTCTGGAGATATTTAAGAGTAGGTTAGATAAATGTCTATCTGGGATGGTCTAGACAGTATTTGGTCCTGCCATGAGGGCAGGAGACTGGATATGATGACCTCTTGAGGTCCCTTCCAGCCCTAGAATTTGTGAATCACTCTTCGTTTCTTGTCCCCGTCCTATTCTCCTTAAGTACCCAGTCCCAATCTCCACTTCTCAGGCTCCTCCTCCTCACCCAGCCAGTCCTAGTCCTCTCCTCCAGGTTCACTGTCCAGTCCCAATCTTCTCCCCGCACCTGAGTGCCAGTCTCCTTTCTCAGCTAATACCAGTTTCTCCCCTCCCCCCCCCCCTTTTTTTTTTTTTAAGTTTGCAGTAGCTGGTAGGGAGCAGTGTGCTGTGAGAGAAGCAGAGCCTTTGATGTGGGCGTATCATCGATTGATATAAGGGCAATAAGATATTCTCAGTCTTATTCTCTATCCCTTTTTTAATGATTCCTAACATCCTGTTTGCTTTTTTGACCACCTCTGCACACTGCATGGACATCTTCAGAGAACTATCCATGATGACTCCAAGATCTTTCTCCTGATTAGTTCTAGTTAAATTAGCCCAGATCATATTGTATGTATAGTTGGGGTTATTTTTTCCAATGTGCATTACTTTACATTTATCCACATTAAATTTCATTTGCTATTCTGTTGCCCAATCACTTAGTTTGGTGAAATCTTTTTGAAGTTCTTCACAGTCTGCTTTGGTCTTAACTATCTTGAGCAATTTAGTATCATCCGCAAACTTTGCCACCTCACTGTTTACCCCTTTCTCCTGATCATTTATGAATAAGTTGAATAGGATTGGTCCTAGGACTGATCCTTGGGGAACGCCACTAGTTACCCCTCTCCATTCTGAGAATTTACCATTTATTCCTACTCTTCGTTCCCTGTCTTTTAACCCAGTTCTCAATCCATGAAAGGATCTTCTCTCTTATCCCATGACAGCTTAATTTACGTAAGAGCCTTTGGTGAGGGACCCTGTCAAAGGCTTTCTGGAAATCTAAGTACACTATGTCCACTGGATCCCCCTTGTCCACGTTTGTTGACCCCTTCAAGAACTCTAATAGATTAGTAAGACATGATTTCCCTTTACAAAAAACATGTTGACTTTTGCCCAACAATTTATGTTCTTCTATATGTCTGACAATTTTATTCTTTGCTATAATTTCAATTAATTTGCCCGGTACTGACGTTAGACTTACCAGTCTGTAATTGCCAGGATCACCTCTAGAGCCCTTTTTAAATATTGGCGTTACATTAGCTATCTTCCAGTCACTGGGTACAGAAGCGGATTTAAAGGACAGGTTACAAATCATAGTCAATAGTTTCGCAATTTCACATTTGAGTTCTTTCAGAACTCTTGGGTGAATGCCATCTGGTCCTGGTGACTTGTTACTATTAAATTTATCAATTAATTCAAAACCCTCCTCTAGTGACACTTCAATCTGTGACAATTCCTCAGATCTGTCACCTACAAAGGGCAGCTCAGGTTTGGGAATCTCCCTAACATCCTCAGCCGTGAAGACTGAAGCAAAGAATTCATTGAGTTTCTCCGCAATGACTTTATCGTCTTTAAGTGCTCCTTTTGTATCTCGATCGTCCAGGGATCCCACTGGTTGTTTAGCAGGCTTCCTGCTTCTGATGTACGTAAAAAACATTTTATTACCTTTTGAGTTTTTGGCTAACTGTTCTTCAAACTCCTTTTTGTCTTTTCTTATTACATTTTTACACTTAATTTGACAGTAAAAAAAACAGGAGTACTTGTGGCACCTTAAAGACTAACAAATTTATTTAAGCATGAGCTTTCGTGAGCTACAGCTCACTTCTTCGGATGCATAGAATGGAACACACAGACAGGGGATATTTATACATACAGAGAACATGATAAGGTGGAAGTATGCATACCAACAGGCAGAGTCTAATCAATTGAGATGAGCTATCATTAGCAGGAGGAAAAAAACTTTTTGAAGTGATAATTAAGATGGCCCATAGAAGGTGTGAGGAGAACTTAACATAGGGAAATAGATTCAATTGGTGTAATGACCCAACCATTCCCAGTCTTTGTTTAACCCACAGTTAATAGTATCTAGTTTGCATATTAATTCAAGTTCAGCAGTTTCTCTTTGGAGTCTGTTTTTGAAGTTTTTTTGTTGCAAAATTGCCACCTTCAAGTCTGTCACTGAGTGGTTAGAGAGGCTGAAGTGTTCTCCCACTGGTTTTTGAATGTTATGATTCCTGATGTCAGATTTGTGTCCATTTATTCTTTTGCATAGAGACTGTCCAGTTTGGCCAATGTACATGGCAGAGGGGCATTGCTGGCACATGATGGCATATATCACGTTGGTAATTTTGCAACAAAAAAAAAAAACTTCAAAAACAGACTCCAAAGAGAAACTGCTGAACTTGAATTAATATGCAAACTAGATACTATTTACTACAGGATCGGTCTGAGGAAGAGGAAGACAGTGTACTCAACAGATGGCAGAAAGTGAGAGACACGCTTAGGTCAGCATGCCAGGAAAGTGCTGGAAAAACAAAAACCAGAGAAAAGAGATGCAGCAGCAGAGACTCCTGAAAGAAGAAAGAGAAGAAGAAGAAGAAGAGGCAGCAACAACAGCAGCAGCAGAGGCAAAGCGCAAAAAAAAAAAAAAAATGCTGAAGCCCAAGCCAGAGCAGCAGAAGAGAATATTAGGAAGGATAAGAGATTATGGATGGGATTATGGGGATGGCAGAGAGCAGGCAGCACTGTCTGGAAAGTTCAGCAAGCCAGAACGTCCGTTAAAGACAGACAGGGAAAGTCTATCTATAACAGAGAACAGACAGACATGAACAGGAGCACTTGCAGAGCTGAGGAACCAGACAGACCAGCCACACCAAACCCACCAGACATCGACCCAGCAAGCAGACCTCCCAATCAATTTCAATAACCAACAAGAAAGAGCCGAGATCAGAAAATCCAAATGAACATCCCAGCAGAGGCCCTGAAAGCAGACCTGGATACTTCAGTGGAAATGCTGTACCCCCTCTGAGAAGATATGGGAAGAGAAAGTGATTCCGGCTGACTGGAAAGAGAGATATCTCATCAAAATCCCCAAGAAGAAGGACCTCAGCAACTGTGCCACAACTAGAGAGAATCACTCCTGCTCGTGTGCCAGGAAGGTCTTCCTCCTCCTAGAGAGAAGAATGAAATGATGCCGAGATCCACAGCTACGAGATGAACAGGGTTTATCATAGTTGAGCAGTCTATGGAGTGGAACTCTCGTTTGTACATCAACTGTTTGACTATGAGAAAGCCGATGGCGTGGATCGAGAGACCTCTGGAAAGCTCTTCTCACAGGCGCATGGCATCCCAAGGTGGTCAACCTGATCAGAACTCGGCGTACGATACACATACACTGTAGAGGTGAGTGATCCAGGCACAAAACAACAAGCAGCTTCGAGGTGCGAACGAGGACAACAAGGATGCTTGTTGTCACTTCTTCTCTTTCTCATCGATTTTATTTAGACATCCAGACATCCCGAGCGGAACGCGGAATCCAGTGGACAGTGGACTTGATGACCTTGCACTCCTTTCACACAGTAAACAGCAGATGCAAGAAGACCAACGTGGAGTGCAGCCACGCCATCACAGGTTTGGCCTCACATCACACACAAAGACAAGACCAAGATCCTTATCAATTCCATCACACACAAGTCACACTGACTGAATGGACTGGAAAGTAAGAAGTACCACCTACCTAGGTAGCATCATCGACCAGCAGGGGGGCAGGGGTGCACAGACGCAGACATCAAAGGGTAAGGCAGAGCAGCCTTGCAGCAGCTCTTAGCATCAAAGAAAGAGAGGAGCTCCAGTCTTCTGTCTTAAAGACTGACTGTTCACAGCCAGCGCGTCAGTCCTCAACTGTGGCTACTGTATGGAGCTGAAAGGACAAACAAACAACCAAAAAAACAACCACCAGGAAGATCCTAGCTGCCTCAGATATTCAGAGGAGAGAGAGATTCTCCAGATCCAGAACAGACACCCACACATCCACCTCTCAAGTCAACTCCCAGCAGAGGAAGAAAGGAGAAAATTAGAAGGGAGAAGGAGGTGGGGCTGATAGGACACACACAGCCAAACCAGACAAAGAAATACCTGGCGGCGCGACTTCAGGTTGATAGCAAAAAAAAAAATATACCTGGAACCAGCTAGAGCGAATGGCCCAGGATAGAAGACTCTGGAGATCTGTGGTTGGCGGCCCATACCCCGGTTGGGGTGACGGGCATGAATGATGAATGAGATACTATTAACTGTGGGTTAAACAAAGACTGGGAATGGTTGGGTCATTACACCAATTGAATCTATTTCCCTATGTTAAGTTCTCCTCACACCTTCTATGGGCCATCTTAATTATCACTTCAAAAAGTTTTTTTCCTCCTGCTAACGATAGCTCATCTCATAGAATCATAGAACTTAAGATCAGAAGGGACCATTATGATCATCTAGTCTGACCTCCCGCAAGATGCAGGCCACAAAAGCTGACCCACCCACTCCTGAAATAATTCTCTCCCTTGACTCAGCTGTTGAAGTCCCCAAATCCTGATTTAAAGACTTCAAGTAGCAGATAATCCTCCAGCAAGCGACCCCTGCCCCATGCTGCGGAGGAAGGCGAAAAACCTCCGTCAGAAACATTCCTCACCTGCCATTGTGGCAAGAGGACCCCTTCCTAGGAAGCTTAAACATAACGCTTTGTCTCTGTTTTTTCCAGCTTGGGCATTTGCCAGCCCTGCGTGTTGATTAGACTCTGCCTGTTGGTATGCATACTTCCACCTTTTCATGTTCTCTGTATGTATAAATATCCCCTGTCTGTGTGTTCCATTCTATGCATCCGAAGAAGTGAGCTGTAGCTCACGAAAGCTCATGCTTAAATAAATTTGTTAGTCTTTAAGGTGCCACAAGTACTCCTGTTTTTTTTGCGGATACAGACTAACACGGCTGCTACTCTGAAACCTTAATTTGACAGTGTTTATGCTCCTTTCTATTTACCTCACTAGGAGATGACTTCCACTTTTTAAAAGATGTCTTTTTATCTCTCACTGCTTCTTTTACATGGTTGTTAAGCCATGGTGGCTCTTTTTTAGTTCTTTTACTGTGTTTCTTAATTTGGGGTATACATTTAAGTTGGGCCTTTATTATGGTGCCTTTGAAAACTGTCCATGCAGCTTGCAGGGATTTCACTCTAACCACTGTACCTTTTAATTTCTGTTTAACTAACCTCTTCATTTTTGCATAGTTCCCCTTTCTGAAATTAAATGCCACAGTGTTGGGCTGTTGAGATGTTCTTCCCACCACAGGAATGTTAAATGTTATTATATTATGGTCACTATTTCCAAGCGGTCCTGCTATAGTTACCACTAAGAGAAAGTAGTTAAGGAAATATAGGTAAACAGTAATTAGGATAAAATACAATATGGTTTTGCAAAAGGTAGATCATGCCAGACCAACCTGATCTCTTTAAGAAGATAACTGCTTTCATAGACAAAGGAAATGCAGTAAATCTAATCTACCCGGGTATCAGTAAGGTATTTGATACAGCTTCACATGGGAAATTATTAGTTCAATTGGAGAACATGGGGATCAGTATGAGAACTGAAAGGTGAATACAGAAATGGTTAAAGGGGAGACTATAATGGGTCATACTGAAAGGTGAACTGTCAGGCTGGAGGGAGGTCACTAGTGGAGTTTTTCAGGGACTGGTCTAGGGACCAATCTTATTTAACATTTTCATTCATGACCTTGGCACAAAAAGTGGGACGTGCTAATAAAGTTTGCAGATGACACAAAGTAGGGAGGTACTACAATGGTCCCTTCTGGCCTTGAAGTCGATGAGTCTATGTTCTCAGTATCCTTGCCTAGCCTGTCCCAGTTCTTCTCTCCCAGCATTTTGTCTGATCTGTCTGTCCCATCTCCCTCCCACTGGTTCCCAGGCCACCCCAGCTCCTTGTCCAAGTCTCCTTCCCCAACAAGTCCGAGTTCTCCCCCAAGACCTTAGCTCCTTGTCTGAACACCCCTCAACCCACCATTCTAAGCCCCAGTCTCCTGGTCTATACGGTCCGTCTCTTTCTCTTCCTCCAACAGCTCTTCGGCCAATCCCAATATTCCCTGCCCAACCAACTGACCTACTCAAACAAATTAGGGAAATGCAACCTACATGGAGCTATACTAGAAGGTGGGTGCATTACTGGTTGGAAAACCGTTCCCAGAGAGTAGTTATCAACATGATGGGGGCTAATTTAGCTACAACGAGTCAGGAAAAAGATCTTGGAGTTATCGTGGATAGTTCTCTGAAGATGTCCACGCAGTGTGCAGAGAGAAAAAAAAAAAACAGGATTAGGGATAAAAATAAAAGGGAAGGGGAGAGAGAATAAGAATATATATATATTTATATAATTATATAAATCACATCTCATCCATCTCTGTGTACAGATGTGGTGATCTCCTCAAAAAAAAGAAAAAAAGCTAAAGACTAGGAAAAGAAAAAAAAAAAAAAAAAACTATAATAGAGGGGTCCCATATGAGGAGATTAGAAAGAGGGAGGAAGGGCTAAGAGGGAGTCAGAGAAAGAAAGAGGAGAGGGGGGGGGAATAAATGATGAGTGATGTTGAGAATGTGGATATGAGAAAAGAGTGGAAAATATAAATATTATTTACTTACTCCTATAATACAAAATGAAATTAATGAAAATTAATTAAAAAAAAAAAAAAAAAAAAAACTCTTCTCTTCACTTCTTTCACTCAACTTGTGGAACTCCTTACCTGAGGAGGTTGGAGGGGGGGGTGATAACAATGTTTAAAATAAAAGGGAAAGGAAAATGGATGGGGCAAGTCCATAAAGTGGCTAAGCCAGGATGGGTAAGAATGTGGTCCCCCTAGCCTCTCCCTAGCCTCTGGGAGATGGAGAGGATGAGAGAGATCATGATCATTGCCTGTGTTAGGTTCACTCACTCAGGGCACCCTGCAGGGCATTGGCACCTGGGAGACAGATAGATGGCTAGATTGGACTATATGGGACCCTTTTCTTATTCTTATGTTATATGTTATGTTATCAGTGGTTCACAGTCATGCTGGAAGGGCATAACGAGTGGGGTCCCGCAGGGATCAATTATGGGTCCCGTTCTATTGAATATCTTCATCAGTGATTTAGACAATGACATAGAGGACACTGATAAAGTTTACAGATGATACCAAGCTGGGAGGGGTTGCAAGTGCTCTGCAGGACAGGATTAAAATTCAAAACAATGTGGACAAACTAGAGAAATAGTCTGAAGGAAACAGGATGAAATTCAATAAGGACAAATGCAAAGTACTCCTCTTAGGAAGGAACAATTAGTTGCACACATACAAAATGGGAAATGATTGCTTAGGAAGGAGTACTGCGGAAAGAGATCTGCGGGTCACAGTGGATCACAAGCTAAATATGAGTCAACAGTGTAACACTGTTGCAAAGAAAGCAATCATCATTCCGGGATGTATTAGCCGGTGTGTTGTAAGCAAGACATGAGAAGTCATTCTTCCGCTCTACTCCGCGCTGATAAGGTCTCAACTGGAGTATTGTGTCCAGTTCTGGGCACCACATTTCAGGAAAGATGTGAACAAATTGGAGAAAGTCCAGAGAAGAGCAACAAAAATGATAAAAAGTCTAGAAAACATGACCTATGAGGGAAGATTGACAAACCCAAGTTTGTCTAGTCTGGAGAAGAACAGACCGGGGAGGGGAGGACGAATCATGATAATAGTTTTCAAGTACATAAAAGTCTGTTACAAGGAGGAAGGAGAAAAATTGTTCTTGCTAACCTCTGAGAACAAGACAAGAAGCAATGGGCTTAAATTGCAGCAAGGGCGGTTTAGGTTGGACATTAGGAAAAACTTCTTTTCAGGGCAGTTAAGCACTGGAATAAATTGCCTACGGAGGTTGTAGAATCTCCATCATTGGAGATTTTTAAGAGCAGTTTAGACAAACACCTGTCAGGGATGATGTAGATAATATTTTGTCCTGCCATGAGTGCAGGGGACTGGACTAGATGACTCTCGAGGTCCTTTCCAGTCGTACGATTCTATGAAACTGCTTCCTCCTCCACACTGTCTCGCTGGCAGCAAGGGCTTCATTCACAGCATAGGTGAGACAGGTTCCTTGCTCTCCGTGCCAGGCCCCACCGTGACTTGTAGCAGCCGGAAGCAGCAATTACAGGGAAAACCTGGTTTTACTCCTACATCCCTGGACTGGAGTATGCTCAGTTGCTCTGTGAGGATGGTGCATGGTGCACATGCAGTCTGGTCAACACTAGGAGCAGTGAGAGGATGGAGCATGCTCAATGAGGACAGAATCTTCAGTGATTTAACTACTAAAATCAGAGAAGTCTCTAGTGAGCATGTGTGAATTGAGATTTTTTCCACGGTTTATAACTTGCCTGCATTTGGTTAGATTCCCACAGATACAGCACAAGCACACCTCTGACTCAAAGGCCAGCCCCTGCTAAATTTCAAGTCCACATTCCAAAATAAGGAGACACTAGAGCTGTTCAAAGAAAAGGTCTGAAGATTTTTTTTTTTTTAAATATGGGCAAAACAATATTTTCCATAGCCTCATTCTCATAAATGATTGAACCAGTTTGCTGAAATTTAAAAAAAAAAATCAGCCCAAGGCAGACACCCAAAATGAAAAATTTCAGCCCAAATGGTTAAAATATCATAAAATTATAAGCAACTGGAAGCAGGGTCTTATACTGTAAAATGTTGATAGGTTCACAGAGTTTAAGGACAAAAGTGACCATTATATGTTCTAGTCTGACCTCCTGTCTATCACAAGCCATTAAATTTCACCCTGAGTTATTGAGCTCAATAACTTGTGGTTCAATAAAGCAAAACTTATCTTTGGCTAAAGTACATCTTCCAAAAAGGCATCCAGTCTTTATCTGAAGACATTAAGAGCTGGAGAATCCACCATTTTCCTTGGTAGTTCCAGTGATTAATCATCCTCACAGTTAAAAATCGGTGTCTTATTCGTAATCTGAATTTGTCTAGCTTCAGGTTCCAGCCATTGGTTCTTGTTCTGCCTTTTTGTGATAGATTAAAGAGCTCTTTAGGACCTACTATTTTCTCTCCATAAGGGTACTTACTTGCTTTAATCTAGTCTCTGCTCAATCTTCTTTTTGATAAACTAAACACACGGAGCTCGCGAGCCCTCCAATCGTTTTTGTGGCTCTTTTCTGCACCCCCTCCAATTTTTAAACATCCTTTTACAAATGTGGATGCCAGAACTGGATGGACTATTTCAGTATCAGTCTCAACAATGCCATATAAAGAGGTAAAATCACCTGCTAAACCCAGGGTTGTGAGTTCAATCCTTGAGGGGGCCATTTAGGGATCTGGGGCAAAAATCTGTCTGGGGATAGGTCCTGCTTTGAGCAGGGGGTTGGACTAGATACCTCCTGAGGTCCTTTCCAACCCTGATATTCTATGATTCTATGATCTCCTGTTTACACCCTCAAAGGATATTAGCCCTTTTTCGCCACAGCATCACACTGTAAGCTCATGGTCAGTTGCTTGTCCACCATTACCCCTAGATCCTTTTCAGAGTCACTGCTTTCTAGCATATAGTCCCCCATTCTGTAAGTACGGCCTGCATTCCTTGTTCCTAGATGTATCTCTTTGCATTTGGCTGTATTAATATGCATTTTGTTTGCATGGGCCCAACTTACCAAGCCATCCAGATCACTCGATAGGACTGCCCTGTCATCATCATTATTTACCACTCCGCCAATCTTTGTGTCATCTGCAAACTTCATCAGCAGTGATTTTATATTAACTTCCAGATCATTGATGAAAATGTTGAATAGCGTTGGGCCTAGAACCAGTTCTTGCAGAAACCCCCCGGAAACACCTCCTGCCGGTGAGAATTCCCTACTGATCAATACTTTTTGAGATCTGCCAGTTCTTAATCCATTTGATGTGAATAAGTGGGACTACTGTAAGAAAGCCTGGCCATGAAGAATCGGAGGAGGTATCCAGGTCCCGGGACCTTCAGCAGCTACAGAAATTTAGGGTAAACAATTACCCTGCTCTACAAAAGGGATGTGAGCCAGAGTTTTTGCTAGTGATTTTAATGGAAATGGCCTGGGGGAGCTGGATGAGATAAAACACCTTATATTTAACTTGGAACCACATCCTTTGCCTCAGTTTTCATAGAGTCACAGGACTTAAGGCCAGAAGGGACCATTTTGATCTGACATCCCGGAAGACACAGGCCAGGGAACCTCTCCCAGTGAATTCTGCATCTAATCCAATAACTTCTGTTGGAGCTAGAGCATAACTTTTAGAAAAACATCCAGTCCAAAGACTTCAAGCACTGGGGAATCCACCCCACTCCTAAGTAAATTGTTCCAGTGGGAGAGAGTTCCTCCAGTGGTGGAGTTCAAAGCAATGCAGGAGATGCAGTGGTGCATCTCAGAGGAGTTATTGCAGCAGGGTGTTCCCAAGGCTCAGGTACTCTCCTAGACTTTAGAGTCTGCTGTTTCAAGTCTGTATTTTGGAGGGCATGGCATGTAACAGACGACTTATGCCTAAAGAATATAACAGATAGCATCTGTCTAAGGGAAAGTAAAAAGCACAAGTGGATCAGAATTACCCAAAGGCCGAACCAAACTCTGGGCATAGAGAGAGACATACTGTCCCTATAAGGTAACAACAGAAAGTTTAACTCTTTTATTACCTTCCAATGAATGGAGTCCCTTTTCTTTGGCAGTCTCATACACGCTGTTGAATTCATCTCCGAGGTTTGGGTCAGCACCAGCTGCAAGCAGGATCTTTAGCACACTGTTATAAAATATAATGAGAACAGGATCATCAGGAAAGTTTCTCAATCAGAAAGAACATCAGGAACTAGACACCTTCAGAGTTTGCAAAGGGAAAAAATCTCAAGGCACATAAGGTGGGAGGAGGACTCAGCAAAAAATTTGCTGCCAGCAAAGGAGAGTTAAAAAAAAATGACACTGCTTAGCAATATTAACAATCATAAGACGACTGGACTGAGGAGGCATTCGGAGAAGTGGGCTGCTCTGTAGATCCACATGTGTTGTGAAATATATCTATGTTCAACAGAGGCCAAGTCCAAAACATCTGCACAGAAGTGACTGAGTGCCATGCACTACATTTCCAGCGCACTGGACTGGACTGCCATCCCATAATTCACTCCTCATAGTTGAAAATGCAGCCAAGACACACCCAGCAGCCAAACATTTGATGTCAGACCCTTGTAAAGGATGGATTCTCACAGCAGCCTAAGGAAAGCAAAATTCAGTTATGTTGTTGTTACGTATTTCTAAGGCGCTAGTCACCATAGCATCTGGGCTTCTTTTACATCTAAGACAACAAATGCATGGGACTCCAGTATCTGGCACCACAGAAGCTCAGTAAGGAAGCTGTGGGTGGCAAGGTGACCTATAGATTATCTAGACTCCTACCCTTTGATATGGCGCTTTCACTTGAGATTTGTACTTTGCCTGGACACAACTAAATGAGTCGGCCCTTGAAATGGGAACTCTCCTGCATCCAAGGTCGGATACGAAAAGCATGGATCAGTCCTTAGCCCCTTTTCTGCCATCACAAGGAAAGGACCCACCTGAGTATCCCAACAACAGATTTCAATTGCTTTCATTTTATTGTGCATTGAAAATGAAACATGTAACTACTAACTGACACTATGCCATATGAGCGTTTTCCTGGGGACCCAACAACTGGTGTGAAATTATCAATGGAAAGAGTCCAGTGCATGGGACGCAGCTCAGTAGCTGGAAGGACTTTTAGAAAGTGATTTTATTTTTTGAGGTTCAGGAGATAACTAGTTGCTGTTTTAATATGAACACCAATGAAGAATTTGGGGAGAAGACTCCAGGAGGCGAGAGAGAGGGAAGAGAAAACAACGATGATGAAAGCACAGGGTGAGACTATGAGGTATGGTTTTGTTTGCAGATCCTCAGCGAACTGAATTTGGTGATCACAATAGGCCAGTGCCCCTATCACAAAAAACACAGTTATAATTGACAATACTTGTCCCCTTTGGTGGCAGTCCCAGGATAGAGGTTGAGGAAGAGAAATAATCAGATTCTCATCATCCCTAAAGGTAGTGGTGAGGCATATTGGTAGAGCAGTGAAGAGGGTTGGGGAATCTCCCACTGCTTCTGCTCATGCTTGTCTGGAGACATTGGACTGTACTCTCCAGAGCTGTCCAAATGGTCACCATTCCCCAGCAGGACTATTCAGCACAAAAAAAAAGACGGGCTAGATTTGGTGCAGGAGGCCTCTGTGTTCCTGAACCAAACAACCATCAGGCAAGAATTAGATTTCTTACCGTTTCTGGAAGCAGCTTGAAGCCAGTTATTCTTTTTCCTGGGTTCAGACCTTCCATGGCAACTAGCCAGTAAAATGCTATACAGTATTGATCACAGGCGAGATAGCTTACAGGCTGGCAGAGGTTCTTGACTATGCGCACCACAGATTGACTGACATGCATCTGCAGGCTGCATCTTGTCAAGTTACATTTAAAATTTACCTTAAGTTCCTCCCCCATTTACCCCTTTACGGTAAATACAATTAGCAGAATGGAAGGCAGGTGTTCTGCACTTTCAATAAGTTACATTAGCAGAGGTGTATTTCTTGCCTTCCACAATTCAAGTCTCAATTGCGTATAAAGTCCAATTTAGTGGACTGAGCACAAAGCTGCGAGTCAGGAGACCTGTGTTCTCAACTATATCACTGATTTCTTGTGAGATTGTAGGGACTTCACTATGGTCACATTTTCAGATGTGGCTTCAGTTTTGAGTCTGTTTTTTCAAGAGGCGCTTAGCATCTGCATCCCCCAGATTTCAAATGAAGCTGAGGAAGTTTGACTCTTCTGAAATCCATGCCCCCATGTTGCTGAAACGGAGCGTTCAAGATCAAAATGGTCTCCTGAATCAGTGACCTGCCCTCTGCATTATTTACCACTTCCCCTCATTCTTGTGTCATCTGTAAACTTTAACAGTGATGATTTTATGTTTTCTTCCAGATCATTGATAAAAATGTTAAACAGCCAAGAACCAATCCCTGTGGGATCCCACTGGAAACATCTATTCTATGATGGTTCCCCATTTACAATAATATTTTGAGTCCCGCCAGTTTAGCCAGCTTTTAATCCATTTATTGTGTGCCACTCTAATTTTTTAATCAAGATGTGCAGTACCAAGACAAACATCTTACAGAAGTCCCTGTATATTACACCAACACTATTACCTTTATCAACCAAACTTGTAATCTCATAAAAAATCAAATTAGTTCGCCAGAATCTATTTTCCATAAATCCATGTTGATTGGCATGAATTACATAATACTCCTTTAATTCTTTATTAATTGACCGACCATATCAACCGACCCATTATCTTGCCCAGGGTCAATGTCCAACTGACCAGCCTAAGGGTCATCCTGTTTTCCCTTTTTAAATATAGGCACAATATTAGCTTTCTTCTATGTTCTGGAAATTCTCCAGTGTTCCAAGACTTATATAAAATCAACTTTAACAGTCCAATCAGCTCATAGGCCAGCTCTTTTAAAACTCTCTAGACCACTGATTTAAAAAGGTCTGTCTTTAGGAGCTGCTGTTAAACATCCTCCTGAGATACTATTGGAATGGAAAGAGTGTTGTCATCATCATCATCAGATAAGACTATATTTGTTCTTTTTCCCAAATCCAGAGCCGTAATATTCATTGAACACTTTTGGCTTTTCAGTATTATTATTGATTTCCATCTAGTAATGGACCAATTCCTTTGTTAGGATTCTTTTTGTTCTTAATATACTTTACAAACTCCTTCTTATTGTCCTTAACTCTGCTAGCTATAGATTTCTTCTTGAGTCCCTTTACTTCCCACATCAATTTCCTACAATTCCTAGCTTCTGATTTATATTCATTACTATCAACTTCCCTTTTCTTCCATTTGTTTAAACAGCACAGCTTCTTCCTCAGCTGTGGGACTGTAGCTTTTTGGGCATCTAATAAAGTGTTCTTAAATAATTCCCAATATCATTCACATTTTTCTGATTAGATCCTTCTTCCCAGCTGATTTGGCTCATAATTGTTTTGAGCTTTGTGAAATTGGCCCTTTTAAAGCACCAAGTATATATATATTATTGATTTGGACTTTATTCTGTTGGCACATTGTAAATGTGACCAAGAAGTCATGTTCACTTGTACCAAAGTTACCATTTTTAATGATGTGCTCAGTTTCTTCTCTGTCAAGATGAGCTCTAATATGCAATTCCCTGAGGTTGGATGCAACACTTTTTGAGTTAGGAAACTGTCATCTGTAGTATCATGCATGTGGTTGGATTAGATGACCACAGTGGCCCCTTCTGGCCCTTAATATATGAACTCATGAATCATTTCTAAATGCAGAGCAGATTGCCTTCAGCACACTGATGATATACGAGTGTCTTTATTGTCCTGTGGAGCCTATATTTGAAGGACTGTTTGGATGAGATGTCCATCTGGATGCGTCACTGTCACCTTGTTCTCAGTCTTCAGTAAACAGGTGCCAGACAGGAGTCATGGATACCATGAGTGGTGTGGAGAAAGTGGATAAGGAAAAAGTTATTTACTTATTTCCATAATACAAGAACTAGGGGTCATCAAATGAAATTAATAGGCAGCAGGTTTAAAACAAATAAAAGGAAGTTCTTCTTCACGCAGTGCACAGTCAACTTGTGGAACTCCTTACCTGAGGAGGTTGTGAAGGCTAGGACTATAACAGCGTTTAAAAGAGAACTGGATAAACTCATGGTGGTTAAGTCCATAAATGGCTATTAGCCAGGATGGGTAAGGAATGGTGTCCCTAGCCTCTGTTTGTCAGAGGATGGAGATGGATGGCAGGAGAGTGATCACTTGATCATTGCCTGTTAGGTTCACTCCCTCTGGGGCACCTGGCATTGGCCACTGTCGGTAGACAGATACTGGGCTAGATGGACCTTTGGTCTGACCCAGTACGGCCGTTCTTATGTTCCTCTTTTGAGTCCCCTGTTCAAAGGTAGCAGGCCAGTTTAAAGATACCAGCATTATCTTCAACCACACCCTTACCATGGAAAACCCCAAGTCTGAGACAAAGGTACAAAATCTGTGATTGGGGGAGGGGGGTTTCATTTGTGCACTTTGCACTACTATTCTGTCACACCCGCGCACACCAGATCAATTACTGCAACTCTCTCTCTCAGTGGGGCTTCCAGCAGTGCCTCTCTGACATTTGCAGCTTGTCCAGAATGCTCCAAGCTGATATTGTTGCAATTTAAAGCCCTCAGCAATGAAGGTTCTGGCTACATTCAAGTCCTCCTCTTCAGCCTTGTCCTGAAGGGTATCTGCACTCAAAGACTGCCTGTTTTTTAAGGGTCCCCACTACTGTAGTTAAATTGACAGGCTATGAGATATCATAGGGTCCATCCTTCCCATCTTAAGAATAAAAAACCCTACTTTAAGAAGAATGAGCCCAAGTTCCAGTATGGGACTTGAATCCAAAACCTTCTAGCCTAGAGTGGGGAGACAGCCACCGAATGAGTCATACGGCTAACACATAAACAATGACTCATAACTCCCTTGGCAACTCCCTCCATCAGCGTTTCCCTTCTCCCTGGCTGTGTTTGTTGAGTGTTCTTCCCAGGCTCTTTATCCACCGTCAACCTCTATGTTCTCAGCATCTCTTAGGAAGCCTCTTTCTCTTCATTCATAACTCAGACCATGAGAGGTTTCTTGATAATGTTTCTTTTCATAAAAATGTTAAAGAGCTACAGAGAGGCAGTGTTGAATAGTGGCGAGAGCAGGAGGACATGGAGGCAGAACTCCTGGGTTCTGTTCTGTACAACTGTCTGCTTCATTTTCCCGATCTGTAAGTATGTAGCCATACCTCTCTACCTCATAACGCTGCTGGGAGGCTGAACGGTTCATAAAATAGCAGCACGAGTCGCTACTGGGAGTCTAACCTTAACTCTAAAAATTGGTAGTACAGAACCCTGTCCCAAGAGGACAGCTCTGATACAGCATGTCACACATTCCAAATCAATTCCCATCTGACTGCTGTAAAAAGGAAGTGAAAAGAGCTTGCCAGTCTCAACTCAAAAGGACAATCGTCTGTTGTACGATTAGCCTCTCTATCCAATCATCCTTCAATCTAACCTCCTCCTTCTGTGACATGCGGTCCCCTCCAGGCAACTAATGTCACCGAATTGTCCTTCACAGAGCCAGCCAGACCTTTCTGGAATCACAAGTATTGATTGCACCTGTCCAATTTGCAGGTAATGAGACATTCAAGCAAAGTAGCCTTTGCTAATAGTGCAGTGATAGTGCAATGGAAATACAGACGTCGCCATACTCATCAACAAAGCATGTGAACATAATCAGAGGAAATAAGGCAACTTGAAAATGTATATAAAATTGTATACAGTTTTTTATATACATATAACAAGGATGCAGTATGGGCTAGTGGTCAGAGGAAGGGAACAGGGCCAGGAGTCCTGGGTTCTATTGCCTGCTGTCACTGGGTGACACTGAGCAGAACACCACCTCTCTGGCCCTCAGTTTCCACATCTGTAAAATGGGGGTAATTCCTACCTCTGAGCTTAATTAAGCTTTATAAACCATTATGAGAGCCACTGATGACAGTGCCGTGCGGAACGGCAGAGGGGAAGTACATTCCATCATGATTTGTGCCCTGTTCTTTCTTCTGCACCAGCTCACAATTATTACTGGTAAGTGAGTCAGTGCAAAGGCTGTGATTTAAATCCAGGATTCCCCTCACCTTGTTTTATGATGTACCTCCTGTTCATTCCCTCCATCAGGCTACTGGGTGGCTCTGGCAGAGTACTACTCTTCCCTCAGCGAGGTGGTGTGCTCGAAGAGACCTGCAGTATGTCTGAGCTGTAAAGGCAGGCTTTCCTCGATAACTCACCTGTGCTCAATAGCCTCATCAAGCCCTGGGTTTAATTTGCTGATCGAGTTTTAATTTGATCAGAGGCAGAGGCTGTGCATCTGTGCAAATATAAATCTAAATTGACCCTGGTGATGACTCAGAAGGCAATGCTTAACTGAAGTTCACTGGGCAGTTCAATCGATTGCAGTAAGTGCTTTCTGCTTTTAGAGGCTGGGCCAGCATATTGTTAAGAAAAAAAAAGCAAGGCACCTGGGGTGAGAGAGCTGGCCTTGGCTGGGACTGCCCCGCAAACCTACCAACACTCAGGCAGCTGGAGTTGGTGAACCAAGAAGGGCAGTGATCCTAGTGACCGGGAGTTACAAAACACAATGCAAGGCCTTCAAGGGATTTTGATGAGGGGCAGTGCTGGGCTTTAGTGGAAGCCGCAAGTCCTGCTGGACACAAAGAGGATCCCTAGAATAGTTATATCTTAACTTTCTGTAGAACTCAGCATGGGAATAGAGGGGTGGTTGTAAGGAAAGAGCAGTTACTTACCTTCCCGTAACTGTGATTCTTTAAGACGTTGTCATCCGTGTGAACCCCAAACTAGATGCGCACGCACCCTATGCATGCAAGGGCAGAATTTTTTTTGAATAGCAGATTCCACTGGGCTGCATCTGGGCCATGTATGCCTTTCTACCCCCACCACACACACCGTAGAGCATAAGTGGCAGAGCAGCTGCAACCATCCTTCAGTTCCCTTGCTAATGCAGGATCCCAGAAAAAGAAGAACTCCAAAAAAGCAGGGATGGAGGGTGGGTCGGGGATCCACATGGATGACATCTCATAGAATTGAGGTTACTGTACCCGTGGCATACAAGAGCTTAGTCGCCAGAGGGCTGTAATACTTTGGTTTAATTTCAGTTGCTGGGATTAGGGGGCAGGTGCTAGGTAGTGTGGGTGACCTGTGATACACAGGAAGTCAGACTAGATGATCGGGTGGTCCCTTGTGGCTTTAAAACCTATGACTACAAGGTACTTAACCGTTCTCTGTTCTTTGAGTCTGTGTGTGGGGGGATCCCACTCCAGGTCACTGGACAGTGGGACTGAGGAGTCGTGACTGCCACTAACTAAACAGCGATTGTAACCTTGCCCTACCAGGTTTGGCATCTGACCTTGCAGCTACATCAAGGGTTCAGTGTTTAATTAGAGTCAGGGAGTTATTCCATTTAGCTGCCTCACAAATTTCAGCTATGGGGATGCTCCTGAAGCATGCAGACAGACAATAGGTTTGGGAGAACTGAAGGATGCTTGTGGCCGCTCCAACCTTTGTGCCTTGAGGGAACAAGGACTAACTCATACACGAGTGGCCCTACAGACACTGCTATTCAAAAGATTTCAATCTTGCCTGCATGGGGTGCACGTGTCCCTAGCACGGGATCCCCATGGGCATGTACTGAAAGAAAACTATACTGCAACAACTGACGCAACACCCAAGGGATGTCATCAGAGCCTCCTCTCCAACTGGCTCTATGCAAAGACAGCACAGCCCACACCTGCATAGCTAGCACATTATGCATGCAAGTCTACATGCCAATGAAGCTCCTGACTCTAGAAGCTTCAGGATATTTATCCCAGTTGCCCAGCTCTGCTTCAGAGACCTCCGAATTATATGCCTGAAGTGGAAAGACTGAAAGCGAGGATATGAAGCAGACATATGTACCTAATATAGGTACTAGACTGTGCCAGTTAATCACATCACTGCCTATAGACACTGAGAGAATAGCTCCAGACAAGTCACACTCATAATATGCCTTAGAACATACCCACTGATCTATACCGTGCATGATGCACTATTACTATTAATAAAAACCATGTATACAGCGCATTAGACGTACAAAGTGCTGTTCACTCAAAGAAGAGACATATTCCCCAGCCACAAAGAGCTAACAATTGAAACCAGGCGACACGCAGGAGAGGGAGGGCCAGGGGATTAGCGAGCAGGAGAAGCAGGGGAAAATTGCACAGAGAGGTAGGGTGTTTTGGAGGGATCTGAAAGACGAAAGACCAGGTGCTTGGTGGGTGAGCAAAGGGAAGGTGATCCAGACGTGTGGGATTGCAGCAGGGAGGGCATGAAGCTGAGAACGCGAGAAGGAGATGGAATTGGGGAAGGGGATAAAGTGAGAGCAGCAGTGACTACCACAGATGCAGCAAGATTACACATGGCCTTGTGAGCAAGGATGCGGAACATCCCCTTAAGAGATAGGGAGCTAAGGGAGGGACTCAGTTAAAAGCATTAGCAGGTGTGGACAGGGACGCATTACGGAGAAAGAACACACGTACCAATAAACACGAGGACTAGTCCCTGCTCCTTTAAGAGAGCATTATGGGATCTTTACAAGGGAAAGTTTCACAGTGGGACACGCACGTGCAGAGATCCCTTCCTTCTTACTGAAGCTCCTTTTGGAGAGCCACTTCTTCACGGCACCTACAGGGGATCAGCTGACTAGGGCCTCTGCTCAGCTCTGTCATTTATTGGTGTTAGGTGTGAACTGCTCATTTCAGTGCAGAGGGGGGAATCGAATGTTGGGAGGGAGGGGGATGGACAATGGAAATGAAGCTGTAAATTGGCATGGGGAACTAAAGGAATTATAGATACACATAAAAATAAGTCACGTGCCTATCATCACCCTGATCATGTTGCTTATATGTTGCGTCCCTTTCCCAAAGGCTCTGTGCAGCTTTGTCCTCTTAGGTTGTACACCAGGGGGTCTCAAACTGGGGTTCGGGACCCCTCAGGGGGTAACGAGGTTATTACATGGGGGGGTCATGAACTGTCAACCTCCACCCCAAACCCCGCGTGCCTCCAGCATTTATAATGGTGTTAAATATATTAAAAAGTGTGTGTTAATTTATTAGGGGGAGTCTCACTCAGAGGCTTGCTGTGTGAAAGGGGTCAGCAGTAAAAAAGTTTGAGACCCACCGTTGTACACTATCCAGGGAAAGGACTTTGCCTCTGACACAGAACCCCTCTGCAGCCTTGGTCAAGTTTTTTAATCCTTGTGTCTTTAGTTTCCACCTCATCCATAAAACACAAACAGCATACCTACTAGCTAAAGTGTTATCTACTGTGCAGAGGCCCTGGTTCAAGTAGGCATCAGGAGGCAGTCTAGCTGGGTGAGCACAAAAGATCTCTTCCCCTACAACACACTTGAATGCAAACAACTTGCTAAATTCAGGAATCATCTTCCTAGTCCTCCCCACAACCCTCCAACCAGCCCTGCACATAATGGTGTGATTACAGTGGACAGGAGCCGGAAATTTATGGAGGCAAACCAGTTTGAAGACCTACCCCAGAATGCTTAGGGCGGCCCTGCCTGGGTAAAGTCTCTTCACTGCCCCGTGCCTCAGTTTCCCCACGTGTCCATTTGAGTTAATAACAACATCTACCTCCCACACAGCAGGCTATGAGGAAGTTAATTGAAGCTTTTAAGCCATTCACATTATTTACTTTGGGACAGCGGAACTAAAACGTTCCCTTCAGGTTCCCACTTACAGGGCAATGCTGCACAGTTTAAGATGCCCGTGCTACAGGGCAGGTTCGAATACAAGAACCTTAGATAAAAATCAAAAATACATTTCTCTCAACATCCGTTTTTTAAAAACGTAAATGATGCTGGTGGTGTGTTTTTACAGACAACCTAAGAACTCCAGACCAAAACTCAACTACCTGATGGTTTCCCTTTGTTGTTATTATTATTGGTATTCCAGTAATGTCTAGAGGCCCAAGTTGAGGTCAGGGCCCTTCTGAGCTAGACACTGTACGTACACACAGTAAGAGAGAGCCTCTGCCTCAGAGCTTACAGTCTAAATAGCCAAGCAAACCTAACCGATGGGGAAAGATGTAAATAAACTGGATGTATGTTTAGTTTTGAGAAGAGAGGTTCCAAATATGTTACGGGCTGTTATAAAAAGGATGGGGATCAACTGTTCTCCTTGGCCACTGAAGGTAGGACAAAAAATAAAGGGCTTAATCTGCAGCAAGGTGAGGGATTGGGACTACCTTTCTAAGTACAAGAGTAGTTAGGCTCTGGAATACGCTTCCAAAGGGGTTTGTGGAATTCTTATCATGGGAGGATTTTAAAAACAGTTTGGACAACCTCATGGCAAAGTCAGGAACAGAACCCTGGTCTCCAAGCACCCAGTCCAGTGTCCTGCCGTCTGGACCGCACTACCTTCATTCCACTTGGTGAGGAAATATCCATTTCTAATATAACAGTGCTGTCAGCAACGACTGAGTCCAACCATAGGCGTCAGCTGAATCCACAAGCTTCTGATCCAGAGACGAGAAAGATTACAACTTGACACTATTGACACTTGGTTAAAATACACAGGAATGCACCCTATTAAATAACCCAGTGTCACCTGCCTTAAACTTTGCTATTCTGCATTAGGTAAATGAGCCACCACTTCTTTCCAAAACTCCCTAGCTAGGCAAGGCTGAGAGGTGTATATGCTGAACTGGAAACACACCTCACACTGGAATAATATTTTACCTCAGGAAAAGGATTCCAAGTAGGATTAGAAACGAGTCCTGGTTACAGAGAACAATCAGCTGGGCCACAGTCAAAGTGAAAGGAAGCTTGGCACTGACTGAAAGACACTGAAATTAACAGAACCGTATCAGGATGCTCCAAAAGCATGTATCTCTGTGTGACAAATATCCCGCAGAAGCAAGACCTTAGTGTAAGATGAGCAGGTGGCTCAAGGTTTTGAAACGCAAGTGATTTTATTTCCCATTAGACAGGTTTTCCATTGAATCTGTCCAGTTCTTTATCTGCAGCAACCAGCAGAAGAGGGAAATGAAAGCTTTTCCCTTCCGGTTCCTAACATTACTTCAATCTTCCCTGCCGTCTACTAGCCTTGCCAGAGCCCTACAAATACCTTAGCCCTGTTTTCTCCTTCCACAACCCCCTTGAAACCATCATCTTCCCAGCTGAGAAGGACTGGACAGCAACAGCTGCAGGGGTCACAGGCGAGGGATGCAAGAACTGGCCTTCCCCCAATAGGATCTGAGTTCACTGGCTTCGCAGTGTTTCCCAAACACTGATAAAGGGGCCCAGGGTTTTGTGACCAGAATATTAGACTCCTCCCTTCCTTCCCAATGAGTCTTGTGATGGGCTCTGAGGCACCACACTCCCTGCCTCCTCATATGCGGTTCACATGCTAACCTTCAACGGAGCTTCAAAGGGCAGCCCAACCCTCTGCTCCTAAAGCAGGCAGGTCTCCACTGTGAGTCAGGGTCACAATGGAATAGAAGGGAGCGGGCACTGGCTGGGACAGCTGCAAAGTACTGATCTATGGGGTGGTCTTATATCGACTAAGATGTCACGAACAGCATCAACAGTGCAGTGAGGACTTGAAGTGCAGTGCACTCCAAAAGCGACTTTGTAAAGATGGCATTGTGGGGCTTATGTTTATTTTCTCTCAGTGACTCCCGACTGAGCGTGCTCATTCAGACTGCCAGCAACGTAAACTCCCCTGGCATCTGAATGCCAACCTGAGATCTTTGCTCAAGTACCAGCAACACCTAAAACATGTGCCATCGGAACTTCGTTCACAGTTTTGCTGAGGCGTGATTTCTCATACTGATGTTGGCTCTGCTGGGCTATGAAGGGCCACAGAGTAAAAACTTACTTTGGTCAGTAACATCTGCTGCTATGGCTGGATATACACGGCGGCAGGTCTATTAAGTAAGGAGGACCCGTTTTTACATCGTCACTTGTCAGAGCAGAGAGACACTTCAAAAAATTCAGCATCCTACAACTGTTAGCATAAGTCAGACAATGCAATTAACTTCGGCCTATAGGTGCCAGAAAGCATGTTGCCCAGATCACTATGAAGCATGTGTGCGGTTTGGATGGCCAGCATGGAGGGGACTGACATCTTTAACCTGTTCAGGTAATGTTGTTCTCACCCCACCGCAAATGGAGCTTTACATGAGAGAAAAAGAAAATAATTACAACATGTCCAGAAAACCAAGAGGCACCTTGCACTGGAAAGGAGATGTATAGCTATCTAGAACTCTATGGGCAAACCTGTGTCACTGAATCAAAGCCACCAACTCCTAGTGCTCCTTTAGCTCCATTTACATAGTACCTCAGCCCCAAACTACATATCTAATACCAGGGCCAGGCTCTTTAGGAGTCAGGTTAAATAGGTCAGTGCTTGTACTGCATCTGCGAGTGGACAACTTGGAGGGAATTTCAGACATTCTTTGTGTCGTTTTCCAGCTCAGCACATTTCCTGGCCAATGGCGAAACCCTACTGGGTACACTGTAAGGCTAGAAATAGCAGCAGAGGTCAAATATGCTCCTGGTGTTACCCCTGTGATGCCAATGGAGTAGTTACGCTAGGGATGAGTTTGGCCGTAGTGCATACTTGTTTCCAGAAGTAAGTGAAATATCTAATTAACCGTTCATTACGTTTACAAACGAGTCATAGTGAGTTTCAGATAGTCAAGGCCTTTGTTTAAAATTATAGGCAATAATCATCCACAATGTGTGGCAAATAAACCTGATTCGCCCAACACAGCTCAAAGTTTCAGTCTTTTTGCCAGACACTCAAATAAGAAACCCAGCTGTTAGTCTTGTGCCAGTGCAGAACAAGACTAGACTGGGTCCTGAAGGCCTTTTAGTGCTTAGAGGTTTTTGTTACCAGTTCTACCTGATTTTATGCTATGTATCTTAAATAGTAAGAAGGGTGATCCATCTGGGGTAATTATTGTACCATGAACAGCCTTTCTCCTTGTCTCCCTTCGAGCCTTTGCACCTCCCCAAGCCCTGTTCTGGTCCACCAGTCACTTGGAATGGTCAACAATCGTCACAGTCCATCGCTGACCATTGTCCATCAGCAAAGGTGGGAAGCTCCAAATCCATCCCTCTGCGGACATGCAAACAACGAGGCCCGTTGCTGCTCGGACATCAAAGTTAAACAAACAGACCCAAGCCCCCGCCTCTCTGCCCATCCTAAGGAGCTCCCCGAGGAGGTCACGACTTTCAGCTTGTCATCGCACACATCAAAGTTTGCACCACACACGAACTCAGCACACGGATTCGAATCGTGTCGCCCGAGAGCGGATATTCAGCTTTTGTGCCCCGCTTTAATCCTGTGTTTTCCCAAGTAATTAAGCCTTTTTGCTTATGAACTTGTGACTAAGTAAAGCATCTCTGAGAGGTTGTAACATCAAAGCTCATTCTACCGTCTGTCCCACATTTTCTGAAATTGGATTTCTCTTTCTCTCTTTTTTTTAAATAAAAACTAATTGAATTTAGTTGTAGACTGAATATATTTAAGAGTGCCTTTAAAGGTTACCAGAAACCACAGTGATCATCCTGGGAACTAAAGAGGTCGGACACAGAGTCAGCCCTTTTGGTTCATGAAGGCATAGCATGAAAGCCACAGCACTCGCCCCACAAGCTAGGGAAGAAACAGCAAATCCTACTGCAGCAACTTGAGACTTTAGCTCAGTTACTGACACAGTGCGGCCTGTACCAGTACCACCGCAAGGCTACAATCTCCTCAGATCTCAAGATAAACAGGTTAGGCCTGATCATGCTCGGATGGGTGTCCTCCCAAGAAAACAAGAATGCTGCAAGGAAACGGCACTGGTGATTCAATGCATAGTGATCTCCCCTTTCAGCCAGTAAACCAGTTGGAGTTCTTGGTTGTCATACTGTACATAGGTAAATGAAGAGTATAAGTATACGGTTTCAGGTTTAACCAGCAACCACATCCCAGAACTGCACAAGAGGAAGAATCCATATGGGTTTATCAAAAGGAGAACGCAGCATAGCAACTTACCCAGGATGGTCGCAAACAACGCTGGAAAAAAAACTTACCTAGAATTTCTGTTGATAGCTGCCACCATGAGGGCTGTCCAGCCAAGCTTGTGCCTAGCATTCACATCGGTGCCTTCCAACAACAACCTACACAAAACAGAGAGAGATGGCTTCATAAGATTTTGTTTCTCCCCGACAGAGGCAAGGGTGCTGAATGGATCACGGGCCTGGTAACAGAATACAGAATCTTTCATCTCAAGGTTTCAATGCAGCCCCGGCCAATAATGACTGAAAGTTGTTATGGTCTAAGAGCTCTTCAGCAGCCGATAAGAAATGAATTGGTGGGTCTCAATCCAATTCCTAGTAGACAGGTAACATCATAACTAGCAGGCCTGAATCCTTTTAAGGTTGCTCACATGGATCTTAACAATTCACCAATATGCTGGAGGAGGGGAAGCTGGTCGACACACATACTGATGGGACGACTAGAATTTTTGCGCTGAGTAATAGCCATAAAGGATTCAAGGCTGGGTATCAGGGGAAGGCCAGCAGCTCTTGAAATGCCACATACTAACATGGCACTATTTTGGAGCATTCTTGCATGGCAATAAAAGTCTTATAGAGGCATCAAACAAACCTTTGTGCTCTTTCAATAAAGATCTTTCCACTCCTTTTGGACCACATTCCTAACAGACTCCTAGCGTCCACTACAAAACTAGTTCTTACCTGGCTATTGCTAGCTTTATTTCTTAATTATTTATTTTATTTCTTTATTTCTTATTGCTAGCTTTATTTCTTCCCCTGCCGCTAATCCTATACCTCCAGTATTATTAGCTTAGACCCTATTTGCAACTGATCCCAAGCAGTATCCTAGAAAGGTGTTTTTCTTTGTTGTTATTATTCTTTGTTATAGTATTGAGTAAGTTTGATTGCTTTGTTAATGGCCAAGACTTTTACATTTTAAATCCATAGTACATCCACATCTTGAACACCGAGTGCAGATGTAGTCGCCCCTTCTCAAAGAAGATATATTAGAATTGGAAAAGGTACAGAGAAGGGCAACAAAAAGGATTAACGGTACGGAACAGCTTCCATCTGAGGAGAGGTTAATAAGACTGGGACTTTTCAGCTTAGAAAAGAGACAACTGAGGGGGGGATATGATAGAAGTCTGTAAAATCAGGACTGGTGCAGAGAAAGTAAATAAGGAAGTGTCATTTACTCTTTCACATAACACAAGAACCAGGAGTCAGCTAAACCAAAAGGAAGCACATCTTCATGCAATACACAGTCAAACTTGTTGCCAGGGGTTCAAAAAATAACTGAATACGTTCATGGAGGATCGGTCCATCAATGGCTATTAGCCAAGATGGTCAGGGATGCAACCCGGTGCTCTGAGTGTCCCTAGCTTCTGATGGCCAGAAGCTGGGAGTGGACAACAGGGGGCAGGTCACTCAAGGATTGCTGTTCTGTACATTCCCTCTGAAACATCTGCCATTGGCCACTATCGGAAAACAGGATATTGGCCTAGATGGATCATTGGGCCGTTCTTATGTTGTTAATTAGGCGGACCAAAAAAGAATCTGAAGAGTAACTTGACTCAGCAACTCAACTCAGCAAAAGACTCAGTAATTAACAGCAAAAACTTTCTAAGTACATCAGAAGCAGGAAGCCTGCCAAACAAAGTGGGACCACTGGATGATTGAGGGGCTAAAGGGACACTAAAGAAAGATGAGGCTGTTACAGAGAAGCTAAATTAATTCTTTGCATCTGTTTTCACTGCAGAGGATGTGACAGAGATTCTTGCACTGCAGCCATTCTTTTTAGGTGACAAATCAGAGGAACTGTCTCAGATTGAGATGTCAGTAGAGGAAGTTTTGGAACAAACTGATACATTAAATGGTAATAAGTCACCAGGACCAGATGCTATTCACCCAAGAGTTTTGAAGGAACTCAAATATGAAATTGCAGAACTACTAACTGTGGTATGTAACCTATCGCTTAAATCCGCTTCTGTACCAGATGACTGGAGGATAGCTAATGTGACACCAGTTTTTAAAAAAGACTCCAGAGGAGATCCTGGCAATTACAGGCCAGTAGGCCTAACTTCAGAATCAGGCAAACTGGTTGAAACTAGAGTAAAGAACAGAATTATCAGACACATAGAGGAACACGATTTGTTGGGGAGGAGTCAATATGGCTTTTGTAAAGGGAAATTATGCCTCACCAATCTATTAGAATTCTTTGAAGGAGGTCAAGAAACATGTGGACAAGGGTGGTCCAGTGGATATAGTGTACCTGGACTTTCAGCAAACCTTTGACAAAGTCCATCACCACAGGCTCTTAAGCAAAGTAAGCAATCATGGGATAAAAGGTCCTCTCATGGATCAGTAACTGGTTAAAAGACAGGAAACAAAGGGTAGGAATAAATGGTCAACTTTCAGAATGGAGAGAGGTAAATAGCGGCGTCTCCCTTAGAGGCTGAGTCTGTTGTGTGCATCTCTCACAGGAGTTCCCCAAACCGCCAAGGCACACCGATTCCACTGCAAAGGGGCCCCGCATAGCCATGGAAAAGGGACAGATCTGCCCCTAAGAAAGGTATTGACTCTATCTCCCTTCATCTTTGTGGAGTTTTAACTCTGAATCTCTTAGGTCTTGTATGCTGATGAGAGGGGTTCTCCCATGAGTGTAGGTAATCCACCTTCCCAAGAAGTAGTAGCTAGGTGGACGGAAGAATTCTTCCATTCACCTAGCACTGTCTACACAGGAACTTAGGTCAGCTTAACAATGCCATTTAGGGGTGTGGATTTTTCACACTACTGACCAATGTAGTTAAACCGGACGGTGTGGCATGGCCGGGACTGGGGTCATTTCGACTGCCACGGGCCGCCGGGGTTAACAGTTAAGGCCGGTTAATGGTAAGCTTAATGCTTATTGGTTAACCAGTTAACTGTTTAACCTTTTACAGCCTTAGTGCACATGGTGAGCAGGGACAGTCAGCAGGCTAAATCTTCTGGCTATTGACTTCTTGGATAGTTATATTCAAGAGTTAGTGATGTTGAAATTGACCAAGATCACTACAGGGATACAGTCAGCACTAAGGACATCTTAGATGGGTTCATAGTTCAATGGGCCAGTGACAGGAACAAACGTTTGGGAGATGAACAGACTTCCAAGTAAACATTTACCAGATTTCTATCACACTCACAGTAACGTCACTAATCCAGACGATTTTAGTCACTGCATGAAAAAATGGTGCTACCACCATATAATCCTGATGTGTTCCAAGCAATCTGTCTTTGTTCATCCTTGAGATAAGTCTTCCACCTCCCCCTGCACCTCCTTCCATTCTTGAGTCTAATCACTGAAAAGAGGCAACAGAACTTTAAGCATGCCCTTGCAATCTGAAAAGCTCTCTTGGCGATTGTCTACACTGCGAAGTTGTCGACAAAACTTTTGTCTTTCATGGGTACTTAAATAAGCCCCCCCCCCCCCGTGAAAGACAAAAGTTTTGCCGACATAAGTGGCAGTGTGAATGCGGCTTTGTCGGCAGGAGCACTCTCCTGCCAACAAAGCTAATGCCACTCGTGGGGCTGGAAGTATTTTGTCGGCAAAAGTGCCAACAAAGTACCAAAAAAGAGCGTTTATGCACACTGACTTTAAAAGTCTTTTAAAAGCTGTGTGGTGTAGATAAGCCCTTAGATACAAGTCGGTAGAAAGAAAAAAAACATCCTTGCCTGTTCAGAATTCTCTCCTGTCCCTGTGTAAGGCACAGTAAGTGCTGGAGCACATGGCATGGCAGCCTGTGTGCAGCGTAGATTGTTATCTTTAGTGAGCAGCAGTGCATAAGGGCTGTGTTTACAGTAATAACAGAGACATGCTGGGCTAGTCCGTCTCAGACTCATGGCCACTTCTGGACACGGCGGTTAAGTGTCTCGCTCGAAGTGGCATTGCCTGCAGCATGAATCCACACCGCTGCTCCATCTGCCAACTTCACTTTACACAGTCCCTTTGGACAGAAATGGAGTGCCAATAACCCCAACAAAGGCTTCCTTGGGAGGATCTTTGTGTGGCACTGTCTCCTCACAGAGTTTGAATGCCAAGCTGCCCACTTCAGAGAGTCCCAGCTTACTGTAGCCCCATGGACAAATTCAACCCTGACTTCCAACGAAGTTAATGCATCCACTCAAAACAGAGCTGAATTTGGCCCCAAATCAACAGGAGGCAGAGGCGGAGAATGGTATCATTTCATGTCTGATCTTTACCATCTGACTCCAGCCCAACGTCCTTTATGTTAATACCTAATTCTTTCACCCACCACGGTACACAGCCACTTCCTGCCATCCTAACACTGCGCTGGGCGGGGAGGGCCAGGGCTCTGAGGCGGCACCAAGCACTCTCTCCCTCAGAGGTGCCGGGCTGGCTGGTTCTTGCTCGCGTGCTCAGGGTCTAACTGATCGCCATACATGGGGTAGGGAAGGAATTTTCCCCCAGGTCAGATTGGCAGTGACCCTGGAGTTTTCCACCTTCCTCTGCAGCATGTGGGTGCGGGTCACTTGCCAGGATTATCTGGGTGTATTGCATTAAATCATTTCCCTACCATTGCAGGGACCTCGAGCACTGGTGCACAGCAGTACCTCCTATTCTCTGCCTGTCGCACACAAGAGTCTGGTCTCCTGTGGGTCTCCTTTACTATGGTCTCATTTCAGTTGTTGGGTTTAGTGTGCAGGTGCTGAGTGGGGCTGGTGGCCTGTTAGATACAGAAGGTCAGACCAGCTGACCTGCTGGTTCCATCTGGCCTGAAATTCTAGGGCTCTGAGGCCATAGTTCAGTAATGACTCAGAGGAAAGAGTGCAACCAAACCGTGTCACCTTTTCACTTGGTTTACTTTGACCATTTGAAAGCACTTTGTACATAGTCAATTTCACCATTTCCCCTGTACAGTCAGTTAGTCAATTTCCCCTCTTTGGGTGGGTCTTTCACACAGTAACAGGGCAATAAAACACTTTAAGGCTACAAAACTGGCAGAATTCAGGAGTGGGCAGGTCTGGCTTGTGAAACTACTTGTTTTTTTAACTAATAAATAATAGTGCCTGGCTTTTATCTAGTATCTTTCATCAGAGGGGCTAGAATAGTTCACAAAGAATTGCCCCATTTAAGTTAACTGAGACCCAGGAAGTGTAATCGGCTTTCCCAGTCAGTGACAGAGCCATGAACAAGATTTCCCCGTTCCCCTATACTAGCAACAAGAGCACTGTGACTCCCTGAAAAAACCCCAAGTGTTTGCTTTTATATCTCATGCAACCTGCTACACAACAGCTTTGTAAGTGCCTGCTCTCTCCTGAATTCAAATGGGACCCTCTCAGCCCTACTCCTCCTCACCAGGAAGGTGCAACTCGTCCTGGGAAGGACTGGTGCAAAGGCACCGCGCATTCACAATTAGGGAGATTGTGAAACAGTGACAGGCTTTTCCTAAAAACTGCTCTGGAAATTCATTTATCAATATATACCATATGTGTTCTTCTTTCATGATCATTCAACTGTTGATGGCCCTGATGCCCCAATTAAACCTCCTATGAAAGACCCCATACCCACGCGAAGGGTGCCAGAGTACTCGCTAGAGGAGCTGATTACAGGGTCAAGGCCTAAGGTATTGGAATTAATCAAGCAGCTTTCCATTTAGGAACCCAGCTTAAGTAATCTGAAGCATGTGGAACACCAAATGATCAAACCTAGTATGAAAAATTACTAGAGTCACATCATGTAGCGTAATATGCATTGACATTTCATTTAGGAGCATTTTTTTAAATCACCGCAAGATGCCGAGCAACTTAACAGATTTGCTAGACAACTGAACTTTATGTTCAGGGTGCGTGAGTCTATCGTTAATATTTTCCCAGCCTGATTTAATGATATGACAATCGATAAAGTGACGACCACTGTTCAGATCCTAGACAGTCAAATGTATTTACCAGCCGGGACATATTTTTTAATTAAATAAAATCCTCTGATCAATGCTTAGGATGTCTATCGACATTTTAACCAAACAAGATCCAGGGTGCTAGCTATTAACAATTTAACACATACGTGCACTTCCAACAACATGAATACCATCACCGCGTTTTTTCATGAGACAAACGCATCCTCAGCTGTTGGGTACACGGGGAATCAGTGTCAATAAGTAAACATCTGGGGTGTGAACTGATGAAAGGCTGAGCTTCTTAAAGGGTTTCAAAAGAATCTCAGGATTATCAAAGTTCGGACTCAGTTTGCTTTGGTGTCAAAGAGTTTGGATGTTCCTCTAAGCCAAGCTGGACAGTTCACAAGGACGGATTTTCTTGTGAAATTTCCAGTACAGTTGCTTCCTTGAGAACAGTTTCTCTCGTGGTATCTGGGCACGTCTGGTTCCAGTTCTATATGAAAACTGCCCTTTGCCTAGTTGGTAACAATGCAAAGATTCACCAGTAACTCTGTGCAGGGCAACATCTCCTTTTAAATAAGAAGAGGGTTTGATATGACTCAATGAGCTGACCAGCAGAGTATCTTGAGGTGCTTTGGAATTTTCCGACAGGGCTCAAGATGGGTGCGAGGGGAGAGTGACACACATTGCTTTTGGAGTAGACACTATTTTGCCTTGAAGTAAACAGGACCTAAAACTCTGACACTTTGATCCACCCAGAAAAGAGATAAAGGACCCAACTTCCCTGTCGCCGAGTATCTCCTGTTGCAATGCAACAACTTTTCTTCTCCCCCCGAGGCTGCCCCTAGACAGATGTGGCTTCTATTCATCCCTCCTATCCCATGAGTTCTGGGTGAGTAACTCAGTGACACTGCTGCTTAAAGCCAGAGCCCAGAGGGCATGTTTGAGTTTGTGCTCAGCGCCTGGGAGCATGCCCAGCTCACCCTCCTGACAGGTGGAGGAAGAGGAAACTTGAACTTTTGCAACAACAATAGCTTCTGTTTCTCTCGGTCTGTCGCTTAAACATTTCTCCGCCCACCCCCACCCCAATATGTTACTGTTTAACTCAGTGGCTCTCAAACTTTTTTACTGGTGACCCCTTTCACATAGCAAACCTCTGAGTGCGACCCCCCCTTATAAATATATAAACAAGTGTCTTTAATTTAACACCATTATAAATGCTGGAGGCAAAGCAGGGTTTGGGGTGGAGGCTGAAGGTTCGCGACCCCCCATGTAATAACCTCGTGACCCCCTGAGGGGCTCCCAACCCCCAGTTTGAGAACCCCTGGTTTAACTGCAGGGGTGGCTCACTCTCCTGGGACATGCCCTCAGCTTTGCAACTTTAACTGCAAGAAAAAACAGTATATTTTAACATTACAGCATAAGCTCCTCTTCTAAACTCTGGTGAAAGGGTCTGTCCATCCAGGAGGACTACTTAAGCCACTGCAAAAACCTCTGATCATGCTCTTGTCTTCCTAGAGGCAGGCTGCCTAAAGACTACAGTTGCTTCTGAATCCTTTAGCGATCATCTAATGGCCAATAATTACTGCCTTGGTACAGTACAACTATTCTGTATATAGAAACCAATCCAAAACATTACAAGGAATCAAGACAGACAGTTAAACCACAGCACAGGGAGAGAGAATGTAAGACGTATAGGCAAGGCTGAGGACAGATATTTTCAACTGAGGTCTGAAATGAGATGGAGGAAGACAGACAACCTGCTCCTAGCTGGAGGAGTTGCAGAGGAGAAGGCTCTTACACGAAGTGTGGCGAGATGGTCTGAAGGGACAAAGAGGAGGCCACTCTCCTGTATAAGCAGAGACGGTGAGCAGGGAGTAGAGAGACAGGTGGTCAAGGAAGCATGCTGGAGTAAGTTCAGAGGGCTTTGGGGGAAAGGGAAAGAACTGTACCCAGAAACGAACAGGAAGCCAGCAGCGTTGTTTAAGGAGGTGCGTGATATCTAAGTAGTAAGCCACTGCTGAATGGAGAGACACAATCAGGAGTCACAGAAACCTCTTTTTTACTTTTCATGTCTTAATACACATGGCATGAAAATACCAGGACATGGTGATAGATGAGAGATTTGAAACATGTATGGCAGAAGTTGTTATGCATCAAACATCATCACATACACATACAGCTTTAGAGGTTAGAACCTTGCCCTGACCATCCTGGCCAATAGCCATTGATGGACGTATCCTCCAGGAACTTACCTAGTTCTCTTTTGAACCCAGTTATTCTTTCGGCCTTCGCAACATCCCTTGGCAATGAGTTCCACACGCTGACTGTGTGTTGCGTGAACAAGTACTTTCTTATGTTTGTTTTAAACCTGTTGCCTATTAATTTCATTGGGTGACTGCTAGTTCTTGTGTTGTGTGATGGGGTAAATAACCCTTTCCTAGTCACTTTCTCCAAACCATTCATGATTTTATCTCTATCATAACCTCCCTTACTTGTCTTTTTAAGATGAACAGTCCCAGTCTTTTTAATCTCTCATATGGAAGCTGGTCCATCCCCCTAATAATTTTTGTTGCCCTTCTCTGCACCTTTTCCAATTCTAATATATAATTTTTGAGATGCGGCGACCAGAACTGTACGCCGTATTCAAGGTGTGGGCATATCATGGATATATTTAGTGACATTATATTTTCTGTTTTATCATCTATCCCTGTCCCAATGGCGTCTAACATTCTGTTCAATTTTTTGGCAGCCGCTGCACATTGAGTGGTGACAGCTACTTTATACCCCATCATTTTGCATGCGTAGTTGGGATTCTGTTTTCCAATGTGTATTACTTTGCATTTTTCAACACTGAATTTGATCTGCCATTTCTTCGCCCAGTCACCCAGTTCAGTGAGATCCCTTTGGAACTCTTCGCAGTCTGCTTTAGACTTAACTATCCTGAATAATTTTGTATCACCTGCAAATTTTGCCACCTCACTGCTCACCCCCTTTTCCAAACCATCGATGAATATGTTGAACAGCGCTGGGCCTTGGTACATACCCTGCTATTTCCCTCTCTCCAGTGTCAAAACTGACCATTTATTCCTACCCTTTGTTTCCTATCTTTTAACCAGTTACTGACCCATGAGAAGACCTTCCTTCTTATCCCATGACTGCTGAGTTTGCTTAAGAGCCTTTGGTGAGGGACCTTCTCAAAGGCTTTCTGAAAGTCCAAGTACACTGTATTGACTGGATCACCCTGATCCACAAGCACAGGATTATAGCTTGAGATGGAACGGATGAATTCCTAAGCAACTAGGATGCAATTTTCATGCAAAGCTCCTTGATTGTAAAAAGCAAAGGGGTGAGAAATGCAGGAAATAGCAGCAAAATTAGTTCTAAGTAGAAAGAGTCCAAGGCTTTCTTGTGGTGTCAGTGGAGTCTTTAAAAGGTTAGCTTGGCTCTTCCCGGTTATTTAAATCAAGGATGGCCAAATGTGGCAAAACACACAAAGTCCAGAAGAGATTTCTACAAGAAAAAAACAAAACCACTGCTCCAAGACTGGTCTTTCTGTGTTTTGCATAGATTTGAACAGCATTTCAGTGTCTGCTTTAGGCTGTCAACTCTTTGGGGCAGGGACTCCCTGAGTCTGTACACTGCTCAGCACAGTGTCAGCACTCAAATATATTCATCTTTCTGACGGCAATACTGCCTTTGGAGACTACACATCCCAGCGCACAGCGCTCCACCTGCATCTGACTGGAGGCATTGCATGCTGGGATCTGTAGGCAATAAGGGCCACCATGGTATCAGAGAGGATGGTAACTGCAATCTCTTCCCTTTATTATATATTAGGTGCAGCCCTGTGGCTCTTTGAGAGCTGCCAGCATGTCCCCTTGACTGGGCAGAGCCGGATGTACTTGCCTTACATGATTTTCACAGTCATAGATTATAAGGCCAGAAGGGACTCACCAGACCATTTAGTCTGATCTCCTGTGCTCCACAGGCCACCAAACCCTACCTGGTTACCCCTGCATTGAACACAACCACCTGAATTGAAATAAGTATCACAGCCCTCAGGAAACTCAGCTATTATGTGCCACAGGCGGACAGGGGGCACCAAGGTCCATTGTGTGTCTGTTTTGGAATTATGATGTATTATTTGTCTTGAGCTATTGTCCAAAATCCCCAGTCCCGGAGCAGGCCCCCGTAGTTCTCAAAGCTGCACAGAGATTGCCCCTGCCCCAAACAGCTGACAATCTAGAAGACGAGAGTCAACAGGTGGATACAGCCAGATGGGAGAGGACCATGAAACAACGAGACTACCCGGGCATGCAAAGAACAACTGAAACACGCTCAATTGCTTGACACAAGGTAGGGATGGCCAGTCGCCCAACCAGTTTTAATTTTTCAGTGGGTTTTACAGAGCCCAGTTAAAATCAATCCAGAGAGCGGGACAATCTCAACTGCCCAAAATGCACCTTTTAAAAGGGCAGGTGAAGTTTCTTGACCCCTCCTTGCTCTGAAGGAAGAATAGCTCCGTGCCAATCTCCTGGCCTGCTGAACGTTTAAACGTGCAGATGCCGGCGAGAGCCCGCTGTTACAAATTGCCCTGATAACTGTGCGTTGACACATGTACTTTGTTTCTGTGAGCCAATATCACACAGCGCTTATTAGAATACTGCTCCATCATATTTATTTGGCTAAGGAACTCTGCTGCAAGCCCATATTTTTGTAGGTGGTTTATTAAAAAATAAGAGTGAACCACTGAGAATCAATATTAATACTGTATATAAAGGCGAAGAGGATGGAGGCAGTATTTCTTCAAGCTTTTGCTTCTTGCTTCCCCTTGCCTCTCCCCCTCAACACACACCGCTCAACGGAGGTTGGGGAAACTAAACTATCCAGAATAATAGGTATTGTCTGCAGTTATGGCTAAATACATACAGGGCCTGAAGTTAATGGGAGTTTGGCCATCCGCTCCAATGGGAGTCGGATCACTCCTCAAAGGGGAATTTCTTTTTATTTTTAATGCAAAAATCAGCCTACATTTGCTTCATTGGGACCAGCTGACACACAGGTAAGAACCTAACTGAGAGTCAAGACAAGACTCCCTGGACTCAAGTCTCCCACTGGATTCCAGCATACATATCCCTGCTCTCTCCTCTCGTATCTCCTATGTTTGAAGAACCGACTGTTGCCAGCAGAGCTTGTATGCTGCTGCCTATTCTCCACCTTCACTGAAATCCTCACCCCCTACAATACAGTAGCTCATTTCCCTACGGCTGCCCGAATCCCCATCTCTTCAGATTGCAGCGCACACAGAATGCTGCTGCCCGCCTCCTTGCACATACATAAGTGCAGTCCTCAAATGTCCCACTGGTTCTTCGTTCCTTTTAGGATCCAGTCCAAAACTACCCTCTATGTCTATGAAACCCCCTGTGGATTTTCTAAAACTCACTGCCCTGCCACCAGGGGGCTCCCTATCACTAGGTTGTTCTTCCCCTCTGGCCACGGTTGGTGCTAGCGCTATCACGTGACAATGGTAAAGAATCAGAGAGAGAGAGAGAGAGAGAGCAGTTTTCTTCTAACACTGAACAAGGAACTCTGTCGGAATAAAGAACACAGTATTATCCCTAAAGCTCCTCTGTCTCTCTCTCTCTGCTTCATTGTACAGGTCTGCCTAGGTCCTCCTCGGCCCCCGTCCCCTGTGCCTGGCTTCTCCCAGCAGTTTTAAAGAAACACAACTCACATCCTCACAGCTGCCTTCTCTGCAGCTTATGAATCTAGAACAGTTCATCTGTATCTCTCTGCCTCATTCACTCTCCATCTCATGTCAAATAACAACTGAAAAACTGCATCTCTCCCTCGCCAATTCCCCTTAATTTCTCTCTCCTTGCTAGTCATGTTGGTAGTCGCATTGTTTAACCCTGTAAAATGCTCTGAGGTACAGTTTGCACGGAAAACACTATACAAAGAGTTGTCCTGTGTTACTGACTTGCAAAAGCAAGAAAGCTTGTCAGCCCCTTCAAGCAATGAACAAAAACGCAAGCAGTAGATGAAGACAGTGTTTGAGAGAGAGCCTGGTCCAGTCTCTCACAAACATCTGGGGGCTTCTCCCCACAGCCTGTTAGCTGAAATGACCGAGGTTTGAATAATACCAGTAGCCGTTCTACAATCCAGGCAATGATCGGTCTCTGTTCAGTTTTACTGGCGCTGCTTAATGAGACAGGTTATGATACGATACAGAACCTATGTCCTGATTCTTACTGTGATGTCAACTGCATGGATATGCAAGGCACGGCCTGCAATGGCTTAGCCTAGTGCACTGATTGGGTTTTCAGTGCGTTTCAATAATTATAATACAGTGATCTGAGGCCAGGGGATAAATTACGGTTTAATCAAGTCTGAAATTAAATTTTAAAACCCTAAAGCAGTCTGCCTCTCTGTTGTCTACTTTGCCACAGAGCCTGGGGCTCAGAGCAGCTCAAGTTCTCTTGCAAAACGAAGTGCACACAGTTGAACAGAGGCAAAAATCCATATATACCTATATCCCTATGTATATATACACATACACGATACTGTAATGAATTGGGTTGTGTCTATGAATGGCACTGCCCTCTACTGTGCGGAATTAGAACTGCTCAGCCATGTGTCATGAGCCCTATACTATTACTAACTAAAGACAATTCTCCTTTGCTCCAGGGAAATGGCCCTGTGCTTTTGGAGGTTTGGTCGTGTCTTCATCAAGGTCTTGGATGGCTGCAGGTTGGCTGGAGGGGGTGGGGCTGTTTTTACATTTATGGTCTGTAATTTGTGCCCTATGGCTATCACTGAGGGCATAACCACACTGCTCAGTTCGCCTGGGGATTGGCACCCAGGATTGTGCACTGTTAGCCTGAGTATGACCATCTCCACCTGTGTTACTGTGTCCTCATTGCTTCTGCACTCGCCTGTGTGTGGGGGGCATGTCCCATGGTTCTTTGTGGTGAGATGCTCTAGGATTCTTTCCCAGTCAACTGTGGGGAATTGTGGGAAGGGCATTGCAGGACTGCCAACTTGAATGATCTTGCCTGTATCCTCACTGCAGAGTGGGCCGGTTCCAGCTGGAGTTAAAACACAGCTCGGGCTTTAACACATACCCCCAGCCATGCAACCAAGCACAGCTACAAAGCAAAAATACACCCTTGAGGATCGTGTGTGGAGCGTTGGAGAGGGTTGGGCAAAAACACGAGTAGAAACATGGGCTAAGGCTACAGCGTGGGCACCCCCCGAAAGGGCTGGGGGAGCAGTGATCTGGACATGGTGAGGCGGGTCACTTGGTGCACTACGAGAGGCAGGGAGTTTCAAGCATAGGGGACATTGTGGAAGGAAGATGAGTGCGGGAGCAAAGAGGAGCAGAGAAGAGAGCAGCTTGGGAGGAGCACAAGCAATAGAAATGGAGGGGCAGTCAGAGGGAATGAAAGCACAGGCGGGGCAGTGAATGTGCATTACACAGCTGCATAATGCACAGCAGCAGTCTGTACAGACACTAGTGTAAACACGGGAAGCACAGAGAGAGAACACGGCGCACAGCCCTGCCACTCATCGCCCTGGCAAGACTCACAAATCACCCAGACATCACTAAGGAACAGCTTCCTGCAATTACCAACAGCAGAACACATGTGCCAATTAGCCGCACACCAACATCCTACGAGAACCTTGATTTAGGCCAGATCTCGGCCCTCGGGTGCACCAGAACAAGGCTGCTTCCTCTGAGATCCCGGGAAGAATGGAAGGGGGCTACCCTAGGCTGGGGCTGTGACTAAGAGCCAGATGGGCCCCAGAAAGAGGAAACAGAAGCAGCATCCTACAGCAAAGAGCTCCCGGGAAGCCGGCAGGCCGGACGGAAGAGGCTGAGTGGAATAATACACAAGGTGGAAGGCTCCTCTGACAGAGGCCGCGTAGGCTGTGGCCAGGTGGGGGATGCAGATTTCTCCTCTTGAGCGTCAGATAGTTTTTAAAAGCAGCAAAGAATCCTGTGGCATAAATAGTTTTTAGTTGTGACACCCCCCTTTTCTTCCATGCACAGTCCCCGGCAGGGGTGCTCTGGGCACAGGAAATGCATTCATCTGTTAATCTTCCAGGGGACTTACGGGGCCAGACTGATGTCCCCACGTGTGCACAGAACAGTACAGCAGAAGCACTGTCAGCCTGTCTCAGCCCACCCAGGAGACCTTGCCTGCAGGAGTGAGCGGGTGCTCAGTTTGCACAGCCCATTAGTCCCTGGTTTCCCTGTTGGGACTGTCAGCAAGAGCGCCAGGCCCAAGGGTGTTTGACAGATGGAGACACCTACCCACTAGGAAGCAGACTGAGGCCACTGGCTAGCTTGACAAAGTCCCCCAGACCGGAGCAACTCTCAGTCACTACTGGCCTCAGGTAGATCTGAAGCAGTGAACTAAGCACCCACAGCTCCCATTACTGCTGGTCTCCTTTCTCCGCACCCTACCAAGCAGCCACATTACTAGACACACCTGTGAAATCAAAGCAAGCATCTTGGAGGAAAGCAGGACCCATGTGACAACAAAGGGTTCAGGACAGACTCCCACCCGGGTAATGATGTTAACACACTGCGTAAGTATCCAAACAGTCACTCACCTGTCGACTTCTGAAATGTTGTTGATCCTTGCGGCTTCCAACAGGGCATCTTCTAAGAGAGACAAAGAGGAGAAACCCTAGTAAAGCGGCTGGCAAGAGGCCCACACCAAATGCACACATATAACCTGCACGTGGTACGGTTTATGTCTAAGGGACGTGAACCCTGGTGCTCCAGAGGCATTACTACACAACACTGGGTAGGCAGAAACTTCCTTATGGGCAGGTTATTCCAGACCTGTCCGCTAGGGGATTTACGGAAACTTCCTCTGAAGCAGCTGGTTTTGGTCCCTGCTGGACGCAGGATAACCTGGTCTGATCAAATGCGGAAATTCCTATATTACCTCATTTTAAAAACAGCGGGTTGGCCTGTGGATTACAGCTCCCAGGATGCAAAGCTTCACGTTAGCCACTGGCATTTGACTCTGGGTGGAACACTGCTGGATGGAGCGTGTAGCTCTGCAGGTCTGGATGCTAAGGGAGGGGGGCTGCTGGCACATCAGAAAACATGGTGTGCTGCGCCCAGCCACCCTTGATGTAACGTGCAGTTTACAGCAATGTGATGTGCACGTCCTCAGGACGGGGACCAGCACTCCCTGAATGCTCGGACAGCACCTAGCACACTGTAGGTGGCACGACACACAAATGCAAATGATGATTGCTCCAGCTGGCTGCACCAGCCATCTGAGTTCCGGAGGCTGACACTGTTCTGCAGAAAAGAGAGAGGACTAGGATGGCAGCAGAGGGAGTAGAAGAGAGAGGGCCCAGGAGCTATTCTGGGAGCTGGGAGTGAGTCACTCCAGATGCTGCACCTCTCATGGTACTGCAGGAAGCAGGGAGCTCGTTTCGGTGACAGAGGAAACAAGGACTTTTCCTGTGTACAGCACTGAAAAGCAAATTGACACCTGGGGCTACTATGCCCAGCGTGCATTACTGGGCTCACTAGCACTGGGCTCCAAAGCCATTCCCTCTTAGAGCCAAACATGAGCGCAACGGCCAAAATGAGAGTGAACATTCCCCCGTAGATTAAGAGCACCACTTTCTGGCTCAACGGAGTAACTACACTGCTCTTAGTTTTAATGCACACACATCATCGGTCAAGCTGAGCGTCAGGAAGCACATGCACATTACAGGGAATGTCACTCCTAGACTGAAAAGAGAGAGGCTTTTAGGGGAGATTTAACCAGAGGAAGTAGCTTAGTGTCTGGGAGGGAAAGGAGCTATTCTGAGTGCAAAGCCAAATTTCCTTTGGAAATGACATGGAACGAGGAACAGTACTGCATTGCTGCATGCGTACAAGTCCCACCAATAACAGGTGACTCTCTGCCTCCTGGTGGATGACCAGAGCAGCTCTACCAAGCTGTACTCAGGATTTCAAGAGTCCCATCGGGAAGACAAGACATTAGAAGCAAAATCTCATGAGAATGAACTAGATCTGGTACACAGGCTCCTTCCAGTCTTAGATTCAACTCTGAACTGACTCCCCTCCACAAAACGCAAAGGCCTTTAGAGTCAAAGGTTCTCACTCTGGCGAATCTCTGGTGTGAGAACCCTCCACCTGCCACAGACAATTTCCATTTGCAAAGTACAAAAGCTAGCCTCTAATCTTAAAAGGACCAGGCCACTGTTCCCACACCAGTAAATATCCCTCTTTCTATGGCAAGATTCCCAGAGATTCTGAGCACCCCATAGCCCCACTGACTTCAGCAGAAGTTGTGGATGCTCAGTGCATCTGAAAATCAGACTCTCTACAGCCTCCATATTCAGCCATGCTATGCGTGGCTGGTTTTTTGTGGCTGGTTAGTCTAAAACTGAAATTGGGATTTTAGGAAAGACAGGTATGTTACAAAATCTGAGAGAGAAATGTTTGAATGATTATCGTTTAAAATGGAGATTTGGGGGGGTTGTTTTTCATGTCTAGATTCACCTGCAGTGCTAGGAACCCAACACAACAGCACTGGGCTGGCGCACAAGAACCAGAAAGTTAAAGTGACCGGCCTCAGAAAGCGAAACTGACCAGCACACAGCAGTTTAAATGCCTTGGCCAAGCACAAGCAGCATTAATAGAGACAAATACCACAGAGTTTAAAAAAATCTTTCAGTCCTACTCATCACTGGTATTGTTGGCATTGCAGGGACAGATGGGACTTTTTTTTTAAATTATGAATTTATCTTGACAATGTCCCGTCAAACTGAGCTTACCCAGACCCGGGGTGTCACAGTGCAACTATATCTTAGCTAGTTAATGCTCAGCAAGCAGTGTGCAGCCAGCAAGCAGCCAGCAGTGGGTATAAACTAGCAAATAAATTCCATACTCAGAGCCAGGGCTGGGGAAAGACACTTGAAAGCCCTGGCTCATTGGCACAGCTCAGAGAACTCCACAATAAAGCGGCTGTTCAATCATTTCCACTGTCCTTTTAAAAGGTGACGGGCTCCCTGGGAGATCCATCTAGCCCAGCAATAGCTGCTGATGTGCAAACAGCAGTCACATGTCAGCTACACAGAGTTCTTTTCAATTGTAATGAGCAGGCTCGTGTGCCTGTGCCTCACTGCTGTCTCCGGGACAGAATCAGAACCGCTCTACTCCGTGCTCTATACTGCCTGCAGCTAGAGGAGAGGCTGCTGCTGTGTCGTGGGGCCTGCGGCTTTGGAGGACGATCTGCATTCTATCCCCACCAGCGCTATTAAGAGCTATTCCGTGTGACCAATGCACAGTCCTAGCTGGCGCCAGATGTGTTGCATTCTAAGGAGGTTAGAAAGTGCTCGGAGATTCTTCAGCTCCCATGAAGCAAGACTGGGAGGTTCAACCCTCTCTCAGGTGACTTACAAACAAATGTAGCATTTATATAGGGCGTTTCACCCTCAACAGTCATCACAGTGTTCAGCCATGTTACAAGTGGGGAAACCAAGGCACAGGGCGTGTCTTAGCCAAAGCCACAGAATGAGTCAGGGGAAGAGAACTCAGGACCTTTCATTTCCCAGTCCCACGCTCATTCCAAACAATGCAGTCATTTACATAGAAGTCATTAACGACAGCATGTGTTAATTTATATAGGAGGACACAACAGGGATGGGCTTTCTACCCCAGCAACTGGAGCTCATTCCAAGCCCCTGAATAATCCTGCATCTCAACCCCCACTTTTTGTAAAGCATGCACTTACCAGACAGCTGATGGTTTGAAAGCTATCATAGGCTCTGTTTGTCTATAAGATAGCAGAGCGGCAAGCAGGCTAGACCACAGAGCTGAGCTTTCACTCCCAGCTCCACTCAGTGACTTTAGGGAGCCCACAACCAATCCGTGCCTCAGTTTCCCCATCATGGAGATAACAACACTGATTTGCTTTGCCAGGGGTTGGGAGACCTAATTCGTTAATGTTTGCCCAGTGCTTTGAAACACAAAACGCTATGAAGTGCCAAGCATGAGAACCACTAAAGCCCCAATCCTGCAAACATTCACACACACATGGCACTTTGAATATGTGAGTAAAAGGGACTGGGAGTAAAGTCAAGTGCATAAATAATTGTTTGGGGAATTTGAGAAGCAACGGCTGAGAGGCTGCCACCAATTGATTACTGTGGAAGACACAGATTGCTCAGAATATTCCGCCTCCTGGCCTTAACAAGGTGTGTATATAACTCTTCCACTGCACACACGTCTTAAACTTGTCTGCAGCAGCGAACTGCCCTGAGTTAAAATATCAGTGCAACTCTAGCACTGTACTTGCATGCACTGTACAAAGGAGGCTCACTTCTTGGAGAACCATTTCACCCCCTCGCCTAAGGCTGGACAAACCTCCCTAGCAGAAAACTCCCCCTAAAATAATCTGAAAACATAGACTCTTCCAACACACAGACTAAAACAATGGATAAATACAGGCCTAAGACTGGCACATCCCCCCACAACAGCCCAGCCTGCCAACCACAGCCTGTAGATGCGTTCTGCTCTAACACGGGTGGGTGGTCCACAGGCACACGACAGCCAGCTATGCAGTGCTCCACCTTGAGGCAGGCAAACCATGGACAGTTGCATTCTGGGAACTTGTATCTGTACAGAAGACGGTTGGCTCATTCTTCTTTGTTTTATGGTACCACCTGGAGCCACAATAGAGATCAGCGCCCCTTCGTGCTAAAAACTATAGAAATACAGGGCAGGCTCTACCCCAAAGAGCTCGCATGGGTCCTGCCAGCTCCCAGGGCCGCTCCCCTCTATGAAAAGATTAGGGCAGCTGCATTTGAGGAGTTGCCCCCAGAGATCAGGCGAAGCCTGGACTCCACTGAAGGCACCCAAATGCCTCTGCGCTCTTTGAAGAACATCCCCCACTGGGAGTGCTGGGCTTTAACACAGCACAAGTGCAAAGAGAGGGGTCAGCAATAGTCACCCTTGGATGCGTGGCCCTTGCTGTAGCAATACACCAGCGCAGCAGCAAACGCAGGAAGCACGTCCCGGCAAGTCCAGCTCTCCCTCTTCTTCTGATGCCCCGCGGGGTCTGGTGTGAGACGAACACGCCACTCCGCAGCCGGTCCTGGGTCCTGCAGCTCCAGCTCCCGGCTGGGTGCCACTAAGAGCAGCCGCTCGGGTGCCCTGGCCCCTGTGGTGCATGGGCCCAGCTCCTGCAGCTCTGGCATCCTGAACTCACCCAGGCCCAGGCCCAGCTCCTGCAGCTGCTCCAGCTCCCTGCGCCCCCTCGCGGCTGCCCCCAGGCACTGCAGCCCCTGTGCTCTGGCGGCCGCGCGCTGGTACTGCAGCTCTGCCGCCCCGCGCCCCCTAGCGGCCGCTCCCCGGTACTGCGGCTCCCTGCGCCCCCCAGCGGCCCCGCCTTCGCCCGCCGGGTCTGTCCGCGCCGAGGCGCCACGGGAGGGCGGCGGCCGGGCCCTCAGGAGCCGGGCGAGGCCCGGAGGCGGAGGTCTGGACAGCAGGGAGACCAGCATCGTTGCCCCGGCCCGGCCTCGCTCGGGCCCCTCCGCGGCGCCGGCAGAGGAGAAAAACAAAGATGGCGGCCCCCGAGAAAATGCTTCAGAGGAGACGCGGCGTCGGGACGCCGCAGCGGCGCGAACTGCCTGGTGGGAGTTGTAGTCTGCTCGGAGGCAGAGCCCCGCGGATGTCCGGCTGAGGACTACAACTCCCATGAGGCCCCTGGTTATACGCAAACAATACTCCCCGCCCTCCTCACACGCGACGCTCAGCGGCGGGCCGCGTAATCCCAAGGCATGCTGGGGAATGGCGTTTTGGTGACAAGGCTGCGGGCGCCCTGCTGCTCTTCACAGGGCGGCGTGAGCCAGTGCTGCCGGTAGGGGACAGCGTGGCCTAGCGGTTAGCGCGCAAGCCTGGGAACGCGGGGCTCTGGGTTCGAGCCCAGGTGGAAGGAGAGTCCAGGGCTGAGAGGCCCGTAGGTCTCTGGGGGTCTGTTCCCAGCCCAGGAGGACTCCAGGCTCTGGGGGCTAGAGCAGGGGGTAGGTGCCTGTTCCTGCCAGGGGATCAGGATCCAGACCTTGGGTCTCAGGAGCTCCAACAACGGGATGATGGTGATGGGCTCCTAGAGCTGAGTGCAACCCCCACCCAGGGGGCCTCTTCTGACCCACCGTGGGACCAGGGCTGCCCACCCCCTGCTGTGATTCCCCCCATCAGGCCAAGAACTAAGTCTGTGAAACAACCCCCACCCCACACTAGCTGCTAAGGTTTAATAAGAACATAAGAAAGGCCGTACCAGGTCAGACCAAAGGTCCATCTAGCCCAGTATCTGTCTACCGACAGTGGCCAATGCCAGGTGCCCCTGAGGGAGTGAACCTAACAGGCAATGATCAAATGATCTCTCTCCTGCCATCCATCTCCATCCTCTGACGAACAGAGGCTAGGGACACCATTCCTTACCCATCCTGGCTAATAGCCATTTATGGACTTAGTCACCATGAATTTATCCAGTCCCCTTTTAAACATTGTTATAGTCCTAGCCTTCACAACCTCCTCAGGTAAGGAGTTCCACAAGTTGACTGTGCGCTGCGTGAAGAAGAACTTCCTTTTATTTGTTTTAAACCTGCTGCCTATTAATTTCATTTGGTGACCCCTAGTTCTTGTATTATGGGAATAAGTAAATAACTTTTCCTTATCCACTTTCTCAACATCACTCATGATTTTATATACCTCTATCATGTCCCCCCTTAGTCTTCTCTTTTCCAAACTGAAGAGTCCTAGCCTCTTTAATCTTTCCTCATATGGGACCCTCTCTAAACCCCTAATCATTTTAGTTGCTCTTTTCTGAACCTTTTCTAGTGCTAGAATATCTTTTTGAGGTGAGGAGACCACATCTGTACACAGTATTTGAGGTGTGGGCGTACCATGGATTTATATAAGGGCAATAATATATTCTCAGTCTTATTCTCTATCCCCTTTTAATGATTCCTAACATCCTGTTTGCTTTTTGACCGCCTCTGCACACTGCGTGGACATCTTCAGAGAACTATCCACGATAACTCCAAGATCTTTTTCCTGACTCGTTGTAGCTAAATTAGCCCCCATCATGTTGTATGTATAGTTGGGGTTATTTTTTCCAATGTGCATTACTTTACATTTATCCACATTAAATTTCATTTGCCATTTTGTTGCCCAATCACTTAGTTTTGTGAGATCTTTTTTAAGTTCTTCACAATCTGCTTTGGTCTTAACTATCTTGAGTAGTTTAGTATCATCTGCAAACTTTGCCACCTCACTGTTTACCCCTTTCTCCAGATCATTTATGAATAAATTGAATAGGATTGGTCCCAGGACTGACCCTTGGGGAACACCACTAGTTACCCCTCTCCATTCTGAGAATTTACCATTAATTCCTACCCTTTGTTCCCTGTCCTTTAACCAGTTCTCAATCCATGAAAGGACCTTTCCTTTTATCCCATGACAGCTTAATTTACGTAAGAGCCTTTGGTGAGGTGAGGGACCTTGTCAAAGGCTTTCTGGAAATCTAAGTACACTATGTCCACGGATCCCCTTGTCCACATGTTAGTTGACCCTTCAAAGAACTCTAATAGATTAGTAAGACACGATTTCCTTTACAGAAACCATGTTGACTATTGCTCAAGAGTTTATGTTTTTCTATGTGTCTGACAATTTTATTCTTTACTATTGTTTCAACTAATTTGCCCGGTACCGACGTTAGACTTACCGGTCTGTAATTGCCGGATCACCCCTAGAGCCCTTTTTAAATATTGGCGTTACATTAGCTAACTTCCAGTCATCGGGTACCGCCGATTTAAAGGACAGGTTACAAACCTTAGTTAATAGTTCCATAACTTCACATTTGAGTTCTTTCAGAACTCTTGGGTGAATGCCATCTGGTCCCGGTGACTTGTTAATGTTGAGTTTATCAATTAATTCCAAAACCTCCTCTAGTGACACTTCAATCTGTGACAGTTCCTCAGATTTGTCACCTACAAAAGCCAGCTCAGGTTTGGGAATCTCCCTAACATCCTCAGCCGTGAAGACTGAAGCAAAGAATCCATTTAGTTTCTCCGCAATGACTTTATCGTCTTTAAGCGCTCCTTTTGAATTTTGATCATCAAGGGGCCCCACTGGTTGTTTAGCAGGCTTCCTGCTTCTGATGTACTTAAAAAACATTTTGTTATTACCTTTGGAGTTTTTGGCTAGCCGTTCTTCAAACTCCTCTTTGGCTTTTCTTATTACACTCTTGCACTTAAGTTGGCAGTGTTTGTGCTCCTTTCTATTTGCCTCACTAGGATTTGACTTCCACTTTTTAAAGGAAGTCTTTTTATCTCTCACTGCTTCTTTTACATGGTTGTTAAGCCACGGTGGCTCTTTTTTAGTTCTTTTACTGTTTTTCTTAATTTGGGGTATACATTGAAGTTGGGCCTCTATTATGGTGTCTTTAAAAAGGGCCCACGCAACTTGCAGGGATTTCACTTTAGTCACTGTACCTTTTAACTTTTGTCTAACTAACCCCCTCATTTTTGTATAGTTCCCCCTTTTGAAATTAAAGGCCACAGTGTTGGGCAGTTGAGATGTTCTTCTCACCACAGGGATGTGGAATGCTATTGTATTATGGTCACTATTTCCAAGCGGTCCTGCTATAGTTACCTCTTGGGCCAGCTCCTGCGCTCCACTCAGGATTAAATCTAGAGTCGCCTCTCCCCTTGTGGGTTCCCGTACCAGCTGCTCCATGAAGCAGTCATTTAAAGTATCGAGAAATTTTATCTCTGCATTTCGTCCTGAAGTGAAATGTTCCCAGTCAATATGGGGATAATTGAAATCCCCCACTATTATTGGGTTCTTAATTTTGATAGCCTCTCTAATTTCCCTTAGCATTTCATCATCACTATTACTGTCCTTGTCAGGTGGTTGATAATAGATCCCTAATGTTATATTTTTACTAGAGCATGAAATTTCTATCCATAGAGACTCTATGGAACCTGTGGATTCGCTTAAGATTTTTACTTCATTTGAATCTACACTTTCTTTAACATATAGTGTTTAATAACCCCATTAAATTCCCATGCAGTGCCTTGAGGTTGTAGGGGGTTCACTTAGGGTGACCAGATGTCCTGATTTTATAGGGACAGTCCTGATTTGGGGGGCTTTTTTTTATATAGGCTCCTATTACCGCTCACCCCTGTCCTGATTTTTTATACCTGCTGTCTGGTCACCCTAGGTTCACTGTACTGTCTACACCAGGCAGGAGGTGGGGGGAGGCACATTTCTGCTTCTCTTGAGGTGACTAGTTGAGCTGAGCAGGGAGTGGGGTGAGATTCCCTACCCCTGGCTGAGACCAAGCTGCTGCCAGATACCCCCAATCCCTTTCACCTGTCAGGGATGGTCTAGATCAGTGGCTCCCAAACTTTAACAACCTGTGAACCCCTTTCACTGAACTGTCAAGTCTCACAAACCCCCTCCTAAAAATGAATATTTCCAGGGATTTTCTCCTTTATCAGAGTATAAATTATAAAAGCAGTGATCTTGGGAATATAAAATTTGTTTTTATGACATGCTTATTACACACTATTATTATTTACATTACAGTATTTTTATTATATTATGAAAACAGCAACACTCTTCCAAGATCTCACTTTCATAGCTTGTATCACTTTGAATAAGCCTGTTATAAGACAAGGCTCCTATGTTTCATCAAGGAGTATCAGGTGAAACCAGCATAAAAGTATTTAAGAAGCCAACTCAGAGAGTTCCTCCTACACAAGCATTTAGGTCTTGAGCAGTCCAGGCAAACAACGCAGGTTACAACAAAACTTAAACTTGTTCTTCATAATAATTTAAAAAACAATACTAGCTGTCTATTTAATTTAAAAAACAGCAAAAAATATCCACCTCCCTTTTCATTTTTTATAAGGAGTCTTGAAGTTTAAATCTCCTCAGTAGGGTGACCAGACAGCAGGTATAAAAAATCAGGACGGGGGTGGGGGGTAATAGGAGCCTATGTAAGAAAAAGCCCCCCAAATCAGGACTGTCCCTATAAAATCGGGACATCTGGTCACCCTACTCCTCAGCGTGATAGATCTGCTTGCTTTGATCAGCTAAGCTCTTGGAAGTCTGAGGGCTCCAGGCTGCTGGCCCCGTGGTGTCCAGGGTCCCTAGGGACAGCTCTGTCCGCCATTAGGGAATTTTTTCCCGAGAACCCCCTGTAACGTTTCGTTAACCCAGGGGTTCACGCACCCCAGTTTGGGAACCACTGGTCTAGACTAGTGGCTCTCAACCGGGGGTATGGTGTCCCCCTTGCGGGTACGCAGAAGTCTTCTGGGGAGTACATCAGCTCATCTAGATATTTGCCTAGTTTTACAACAGGCTACAGAAAAAGCCCTAGTGAAGTCAGTACAAACTAAAATTTCAGACAATGCCTTGTTTATGCTGCTCTGTAGACTGTACACGGAAATGTAAGTACAATATTTACATTCCAATTGATTGATTTTATAGTTATATGATGAGAAAGTCAGCAACTTTTCATTAATATTGTGCTGTGACCCATCTGTTGTTATGTCAGATTTTGTAAGCAAGTCATTTTTAAGTGAGGTGAAACTTGGGGGTATGCAGGACAAATCAGACTCCTGAAAGGGGGACAGTTGTCTGGAAAGGTTGAGAGCCGCTGATCTAGGCAATACTTAGTCCTGCCTTGAGTGCAGGGGACTGAACTAGACGACCTCTCAAGGGCCCTTCCAGTCCTACGCGTCAATGATTTCCCCCACCTAGCACAGGGGCTGAGCTCTGCATGCTGAGGGCTGGGTCATGAGCAACCAGCAATGCTGGCAGTGACTCAGCCCAGACAACCAGGGCGTTGGGAGACTGCGAGGATTCACCTGAATCTTAAACAAGGGCAGCTGTTAGCTAACCGCCCCTCCCCCCCCTTGTTCCAGCCAGTGCCTCAGCAACAGCGTTTGCGTCAGGTCCCCCCTTCCCCTCCTCCGCCCGTTTATAATTATCCCCCCTTCTCATTAGCATGTGCAGTTCCCTGGTGAGAGCAGCTTGGTGCAGGGGGGAGATCCAGGGCCTTCCAGATGGTGAACTGCATGGGGAGGCCTCGGGGGCACTAAGGAAGGGGGATCCTGGGAGCACAGAGCAGGCCCTGGGGGTTGAGGGGCATAGGGTGGGGTGTTGGGGGGGGTAACTATCTCCCCCCTGGGCTGCTGTGTGGGGTGGCAGGCTCTGTCCATGGAGCGCTGAACGGTGATAATACAAAGCCAGTGCTGGGCATTGGGCACCACTCAGCAGGGTAAATGCACCCCAGCAGCTTGCTGACGCCAGCCCCTGCAATTGCTGTCCAACCCTCCTGCCATGCAACTTAACGCTGATCTTCAGCCCCCTGCTTTTCCAGTCCTGACCCCCGCTCTCCCTCAGCTCAGCCACAGCACCTCCGTCCTGGTCTATCACTCCCCTCAGGAAGGAACAATCAGTTGCACACATACAAACTGGGCAATGACTGCCTAGGAAGGAGAACTGCAGAAAGGGATCTGGGGGTCACAGTGGACCACAAGCTAAATATGAGTCAACAGTGGAACCCTGTTGCAAAAAAAGCAAACATCCTTCTGGGCTGTATTAGCAGGAGTGTTGTACACAAGACACGAGAAGTCATTCTTCCGCTCTACTCGGCGCTGATTAGGCCTCAGCTGGAGTCTTGTGCCCAGTTCTGGGCGCCACATTTCAGGAAAGATGTGGACAAACTGGAGAAAGGCCAGAGAAGAGCAACAAAAATGATTCAATGTCTAGAAAACATGACCTAGGAGGGAAGATTGACAAAACTGGGTTTGTTCTGTCTGGAGAAGAGAGGACTGAGAGGGGACATGATAACAGTTTTTAAGTACATAAAAGGTTGTTACAAGGAGGAGGGAGAAAATTGTTCTCCTTAGCCTCTGAGGACAGGACAAGAAGCAATGGGCTTAAATTGCAGCAAGGGAGGTTTAGGTTGGACATTAGGAAAAACTTCCTAACTGTCAGGGTGGTTTAGCACTGGAATAAATTGCCCAGGGAGGTGGTGGAATCTCCATCATTGGAGATTTTTAAGAGCAGGTTGGACAAACAGCTGTCAGGGATAGTCTAGAATAGATAATACTTAGTCCTGCCACGAGTGCCGGGGACTGGATTAGACCTCTCAAGGTCCCTTCCAATCCTATGAGTCTATGATTCTATTGCCCCCTGCTATTCCCATCCCCTTCTACCCTCAGAGTGTAGCGGTTATTCAGACCTCCAACCCTGCATCTTTTCCTGAGAGGTAACCACGAATTGTCTCAGATTCTCTGATGTGAATAATCCAGTGATGAGACTTTATTGAAATTTGCTAAATTTGTCAATTGCTTTTCATAGAACCAGAGAAGATCAGGGTTGGAAGGGACCTCAGGAGGTATCTAGTCCAACCCCCTGCTCAAAGCAGGACCAACCCCAACTAAATCATCCCAGACAGGGCTTTGTCAAGATGGGCCTTAAAAACCTCTAAGGATGGAGATTCTACCACCTCCCTAGGTAACCCATTCCAGTGCTTCACCACCCTCCTAGTGGAATAGTTTTTAACCCCAACCAAGTTAGCTCCTAGGTTTAGGAGATACAGCCCTCCAATCCTGCATCTCTCCCAGAGAGAACAAGCCAGCGTGTCTCTCCTGTGCTATGGACCCTCAGACGCTGTCCCTTGTTTCTTATTCACCCACGAGATCTTCTGCTCTGTGCTCCATTACATCTTACAGGGGTTTCCCGTGTAACTGATATTCAGAAGTGACATAACATGGTAAGGAGCTGCCTGCCTGCTGGAGGAGCTGCTGTCATTCAGCTGCTCACGCCATTCTGCATGTGGTGGGTGTAATAATAATGATCTGTCAGAGCAGAGCAGCTACATGGAAGGGGCAGGCCACCTGCCAGCTTGAAGGCAGTTTCTTCGAGCTGACAGGTGCCAGTCATTGAAGCTTCCTGAAAACTGCATCTCCTGGGGAAAGAAATGTTTTGCTTACAAAACCGTCGTATTTCTTGCAAAAGTGCAGCCTTTGTAAACCTCTAGATGCAAGCGGCCCTTGCAGCCCTCTCGCAAAAAGGATGCAGTATCTGTTTATACATCCCTTGCAACCCTCTGATCAACAACTCGATGGTAAACAACAATCAAGAGGCCACAGACACTCCATAAAACCTCATTAACAGTAGGAAACTGCTGCTTGGCACAGGTCAGGATACCCCTCCGCCGTCCTGCCAACAAGGTGTTCCCATTGAATTCACATCAGGGTTCTGTAACTCCAGCTGTTTCAAGGATCCTCACCCACACTAGTTCTGTGCACAGGTGCCAGGGTTACAAGGGGGCCTGTGCTAGGCATTTGTGTGGCTGCATTGTGAAAGCTGCACTGCTCCCCAACCTGGGCAAGGGAGGGAGGGAATGGGATTGGCACCTGCTGTATCCTCTGTCACCAGGAGCTTCTTAAATCAAGGCGTGGATGCTGGAGAGTGAGATCCATAACTGGGAACTGCATTGATCACGTTTACACTGCAGGGACAGCCACATGTCTGATCAGACTCCCATCGCCCTTGTCCCAGCGTGTACTGGGCTCTGGGTAAAACCTGGGCTGGAAGAACCCACCTGTAACTTGCTGGGTATAGATTTGGTTAGGGAGATGCCTCCCACAGGCCGTTCACTCAGTTCTCCAGTGACTCTCTCATTTTCCTTCCAGAGTGTAGGTTGCAGTTACACCAAATAACTAGATGCCGCTCTGCAAACTGCCCTCCCCATTGCAAGGTGGATTAGACTCTGGAATCTAGTGCTGCGACCTCCTGGGCCCCAGTCCGTAAAGGGACGGTGCTGGCTTATCCCCAGCAGGGTGGAATGAGCTGCTGTGTTCTGGACAGTGGTCACACAGGCCCCAGGTGCTGTGCACCTGCTGCAAAGCTGGTTCATACACAGCCCCCGCCGCCCCCCCAGCCTTTAAAAAATCCACACTGGAGGATGCTATTAAGACAACGCTGCCCTGGAGGGGTAAGATTTCAGCAAGCCAGGTTCATCGCAGCTACCACAGCCTGCAGCAGGTCTCAAAGCGACTCCAACAAAGCCATTGCGGGGCCCTGCTCAATCCATTCAAGGCAAAACCGGGTTCTCTTAACTCCCGGTGCTGTCACCACCAGGGACTCTCTCTCTCTCCAACCACCACAGTAATACAGACCCTGCCTTGGGAACCTAGCCCCGCTCAGCGAGCCCCGAGAGCTCTCCCATACCGCCTGGGCTCCGTAAGGCCAGCAGCTCTAAATGCAACTCAGAGACACACGGGCCAGGTGTCTACCGAGCAAGAACGATGCTGGTCACTTTCCATGTCTGCACTCGCTGCCGGGCGAGGGGGGGATATTAGCGAAGGCGCTTTCGCTCCAGCAGACGTCTCCCCGTGGGAGTCCGTCCTTGGAGAGCGGGTCTGGTATTTCTTTCTCCATCTGTCTGTGTTTACAGGAACGTGTGACAATCCAGAGACTGTTTCTGCCTTCCCCACCCCCGGCCGCGCCAGCTAAACAAATAATGTACAACAACGTGCCCGCTGCTCGATGCCTCCGCAGCGTCTGTGCCGATATTGAGTAACCTCATTGCCCCGCGACCCGGAAAGGCCGGCCTGCCTGCGTCCCTAGCATCCCTTCCGAAGTGGCGCAGTAGCTGCTCTGGGCACAGGCCGGAGGGCTAGCGCGGTGGGGGACCCGGGGAAGGGGCAGGGCCTCTCTCTCCGTGTGTGTAGTGGAGCCCTGATCTTGACTGGGGCATCTCCGTTGCCACGGCAACAGATCTGATAAGCAGCAGGAACGGTCAGGCAGCAGGGAAGCATCCCCCCACCTGATCCAAGGCGATAGAGACTCACTATCAACCCCCCTCTCCCAGCCCGACTGTCCAGCAAACAAGGGTTTATTTATTTTTTAAAACTGAACAGTTTAACTGAGCTGAAACCCAGGAACAGCCTGCCGCTGTACAGAGATACCAGTGCCCTTCGTGATTGGACCCACATCCTCCTGCCTTAAAGCCCGACACCTGCCACTTGAACGAAAGGAGAATCTTCATTAAATGTTAGCAGTATAGGGCCTAGGACACAGATGTGTGCAGTTCTGATTCCATCCAGGAGAGGGCAGAAGTGACACATACACATTTAGCCAGCTTATTATAATATAAACTACAATGGGCTCCAGTGGGGGAACCTGAGCGTCAAATAAATTGGCAAGAATTATTTTGTCTTTTCTATTTAGCTGTCTCCTTGGATGTGAAATCTTGGCCCCATTAGTGACAAAATTCCCATTGATTTCAGTGGGGCCAGGCTTCCATCCCAGGCACACTGCTCATGTTCCTGTAGGGTCAGAAGTAGATGGGCCAGTTCAGACACCCCTGGCCTCAGGCTAGCACGCGCTCTGATTCAACTAACTGGCCACTAGATGGCAGGACAACGCCACACAAACTGGACCGAAAGATAATGTGTCCGGCAATGAAGAGCCTCATAATGTCTTGCAATTTTATTAAGATCCTTTGCCCCAACGCTTGCCCTCTCGCCACTGAACTGCAGCCACCTCTGAGGTGGAACACGGCACCTGCTTTAACAGCGCAGGGCAACACTACCCGACAGGAAGGGAAGAAAACTGTATCCAATGTGAAACTACATTTCAGAGGGAGTTTAGGTGAAGCGAAAAGTGGAGCATGAATGTGGGTTCTATGCCACTGGCTATAGGCAAACACACTAGACTCTGGGCTCAGTACAGGGGTAACGGTGAGATGTAAGGGCCTGTGATAGACAGGCGGCCAGACTAGATAATCTGATGGTCCCCTCTGGCCTTGAACTTTTGGCAAGTCACTCGACCTCTTTGTGCCTCAGTTTCCTCCCCTGTGAAATGGAGCCAGTGCTACCAGCCTGCCCCAGCTCACGGGGGTGCTGTGGGATCCCGGGTTGCTCCCCAGAATCTTTGTGTTTTAACGACTAGGCCGTTCTCCCTGCCTCAGAGACACGCCCGCAGCAGAGGGGCTGCTGTCTCCTGCCACCCGTCGGCTTCTGTGCCCGTTCCCCGCTCCCTCAAACCCTGAGTGAGATTTTGGCTGCTCGCTGAGGCCTTGCTGAAGACAACAGGCCCCGTTACCGGGCCAGATCCCCATCAGGCATCAGACAGTGCAGCTCCTTTCAAGTCAAGCTTGGCACCGTCTGTGCCTCTGGTCCTGCAGGCAGTGGAGGAGCTGCCTTGAGAGCAGCTGGACCTGCCTGATAGCCCCCGTGCCCCCACCTCTGCCCACAGGGACCTTGTAGAGAGGTCAGTGCATCTGCCTCCCGTGCACGGCATGGGCCCCAAACCTGCGTGGTTCTGAGCCCTGCCGCGGAGAGACTGAGGGCCCCCAGCCCCTGCTGCAGTCAACATGCGTGGAGGGGGCGAGATACACCCTGGATGAGTGCTCCCCATCAGGGCAACTGCTGACAGCTGCCTCTCGGCGCATGGGGGTGTTTGGGGGCTGCCTGGCTCCTAGGTCTGCCTCTCACCATGGCAGATAAGAGTCGTAGCTTGCAGCTGGCCAACAGCCCTGCCATGGGGCTACAGTTTAGCGATGGCATGCATCACCTCGCCTCCCCCAGCTGGGCTGGCATGCAGGAATCGCAGGGCAGGTGTACAGGACCCTAGGGAATCCCCCTTGGTACAGACAGCCCCTGGATCTGCTGCTAAGCCAGCTCTCGGTGCCCGTTTCCACCCCCCCCCCGGAAAGCCTTGGGGTGGAGGGGAGGTTAGAGCAGTGTTGAAAGGCCCCCACAGTCTCTGCACAGGGGAGGCACAAACTGCCCTCGGACTGGTATCTGGGCCAGCGCAGGGATCGGTCTGTGCCTCAGTTTCCCCACCTTGTAACATGGGGATAATGGCCCGGCCTTTCTGTCTTGTCTATTCGGTGCGTAGCTGTTCCGGGCTGGGGCTCTCGCTGTGCATGTGCAGCGCCCGGTGCAGCAGGGACCCAATCTCCACGAGGGCTCTGAGACCCCTCGGAATACACAGAATAACAAATAACACTCCTTCCCGCAGACGCTGTCACCAGGGCCTGGCCCATGGCTCCACTGTGCCTGGGGCTCTGGCCCTGTTGTATTTACCCCCATCCAAAGAGCAAGTCCCCTTGCTAGGTCGTTCTCCTTAGCAGTTGCTTTCACCCCAGCTCCAGCAAGCTCCACTTAGTGGGTACAGGGGGAATCTCACACTCGCTCCAGTGTCCACTCCCACTTGTGCTGGGATCCAGAGAGACTTTCCATTGACTTAGGAGCAAACCCTATTACTGTGTGTGTGACAGTAACACCTAGAGACTTCACCTGAGACCAGGGTCCTATTGTGTTAGGTGCTGTACAAACACACAGCAAGAGGCACTCCCTGCCCTAAAGAGCTCACAAATGAAACACACCAGGCTGACAAATGACGGGAGGGGAACCAGAGGTGAAATGACTGGCCCAGAGTTATTAGCGGCGCCAGAGACAGAAGCTAGAACCAGGTCTCAATCCCAAGCCAGTGCTCTACTCACTGGTCCATGCTGCCGCTCTGTATCGCCCCACCTCAAGCAGCAGCTGTGCGGAGCGCTAACCGTGATTGTGTTTACATGTGAGGGAGCCCCTATTTCCAGAAGGAGCCTAAAGTAATTCCATGGGCAGCAGGACATACCCGGTGGGAGACCTGTCCAGGGAAAGAGATGCAAGTGAAAGCAATAAATACAGAACAGTTAACATCACTGAAATGCACCCACCTCTGGGGAGGAGGCCAGCAACCAGCTAGCATCCAATAGGGCAGGAGGGGCACATTTTAGCCAAAGATAGAGGGTCAAGCCTCAGGATCTTTAATGTTCCATGTTTAGGGGGGCTCCATGTTTATCATCCATCAAAGACTCCAGCTCAAATGTGCTCAGATTGCAAGCGGAAAGATTTTTTTTTCCAGAGTGCCAGCACTGTGAACTCCCTCCGGGATCTGAGAGTCAAGCTGGCCTCTTTCTGGCTTGTGCATGGTCTTGAGAAATAAAGATTCTGTGGTGCGAATGGTAACCTCAGTGGCAACCGTGCAGCGCCTGTGGCCTTCAGATCTGCCCTTCGTTACACCGAGGGAGCCTTACTGCCTCTGAACTGGGGCTGTGCGCAGGGCCGGCTTTAGGCTGATTCGCCCGATTCCCCGAAATTGGGCCCTGTGCCGGTGCCTTTTTAATTTTTACTCACCCGGCAGCACTCCAGGCCTTCAGTGGCATTTTGGTGGCGGGAGACCCGGAGCAAGTGAAGGACCCGCTGCCGAAGACCTGGAGCTCCGCCAGGTGAGTACGAATCGGGCCCTGCACTTGCTAAAGCCAGCCCTGGCTGCGCGGGTGTAATGTAAACAGGATTGGGCCCTGCAATTGGAAATTAGGCCCAGCTCCTCAAAGGTATTTAGGTGCCTAACTCCCATTGGTTTCTTTGAGGTTCTGGACCTTTGTTAACAATGATGTCGATGATGCATGAACCGCAGTAGAATCCAGCTCTTTCCTCCACGCGGACTCTTTAATGGTGACCACTAGGTGGTGGCTCTGCTTGGCTGAAGTCAGCCGCGCTGACTCCAATACGTCCAGCAGGGAGCAGAAGGAGGGGACAATTTTCACAGCCTCTTCTCAGATGTGTGCTTTATGCAATAATAGCAACCTTTGGCACATGGCGTTTCCTAGGGAATGACGACCAGAGGGGTGGAGCTTGGGTTATACAGGACCATAAACGCCCAGGAAATTCCCTACAAACTGCAATCAGCTCAGTGCCTGCGGGGGATTTGTAGAAAATCATTGTCCATTAGCCGTTCTGCATTGCATGAATCATCCCTCAACCTCCCATTCAGCTCAAAAACGACACTTACACACTGATTCAGTTTCACATGCTGATGAGACAGAGGGAAAATTGTTGGGAGTATCAGATAAACCAATTATGCCTATAAACACTGTTATTAGTTGAACTGACATCTGAATAGCAAATAAATATACAAACAGATATGCACAGAAGATTTGATTTAAGATTCATGTCTCTCTGACACATACGTCTAGCTACGATTCAAAACACCAGATGTGTTGCTGTATTAACCATATTAACTGCCTTTTGGGAGGCTACCCGGATTGTAATAAGATGTTAATCCTTGCAAAGTGAGCACTATTCTTTTGACAGATAATGTTAATGTTTATTTTTAAGCACTTTTAAAGATTTTAATCCATTTATATTTTCACAGTTGCAGGAAATTATGGGGCATCAGACAATTGTAGACACTAAGATTCAAAAAGTTAAAGCTTTATATATCCCACCTGTTTTTTACTATTCCTTCATTAGTTCATTTGTAACAAGCCTACTTCAAAATCTAAATCACTGGATTTTGGATTCTAATGAGTTCTCAAGGAGCATTTTTCTTACTTCGCCTGGCTGTAAAGGTCGATTATTATCACTGCAAATATTTTTGGTCGGTTTGTGTGTATGGTGAAATTGACGCTTACCAACATTTAGCAATAAAAATGTAATCCTTCCAAGCCTAGCTAATGCAGCTACTACACAGTAGGAACCTGAGCGGTTAGCTGAAAGTTTTAAAGAGGCAATGTAGTGCCTGACTAGAATGACAATCTATTCAGGATACTCAGCTGAAAAGACTCTCTCGAGTCCCCCATCCAGTGCCCTGGGTTCTAGTCCCAGTTCTTCCACAATCACTACCCCAGCGCAGTTAAGGATTAACTAGAATTGCGGTGCATAAGCTTTTCCATTCTAACCCCCTATTTTAAATTGTTTGGACTAAGACTTCTACTTTTCTGGCTGAAATTCTCCAGGCTTAGTCCTGACCCAAAAGCAAAATTCATTTGGCCTTTTTTGAGTTGGAGGGAAGTGAGGCAAAATGACAATTTCCTCACAATTAAAAAGAAAATATTGTGACTTTGGGGTTTTTAAACAGCTGTAGCATGGAAATGTTGGACATGGGATGCTGAAATTTAGCAGGAAAACATTCCTTTCTGAGGGCAAGAGCTCTGGAGCATTGGAGAAGAAATGGATTTTTATTCAATGGAGTCAAAATGAGCCTTAGGAAATCACATGATTTACATATAGAGTAAGATTTGCAAGTGCAGTCTTGTTAATCTTCAAACTCTGAGGAGATGGCCGGCCAGCCATGCTTAGAACTACCACGGTTCTTCTCTGCGCAAGGGATTTTAGTCGCGCCAATTCACCTAGTTAAGCAGGTTATTTTAATATTCTGTGCAGGACAGAGATTAAACCCCCAATATCCATTTGCCTTGCACGCCCTGTGCTGCAGTGACCCGCAATACCCAAAGCCAGCTGTCAGCAACAAGCAGTTTAAGCCTAGAGGGCAAAGCCTGCTTCGTCCTGTTCCAGACCCCATCAGAGTGGACTGCTGCAGCCCACCTCCCTCACAGAAAGCTCTAGAGGAGCACTCAGCCTCTCTCTGCAGGAGAGCAGTCCAGGCCTGCACCCTCTATTGTTCCTACTTCGGACAAGCCCAGGAGCCGTGGGAATTCTCTCTGCACCTTCTAGGGGTCTCTGGCTCGGGGCAAGCTACCGCTGCTAGAAATGCTCGATTCAAAGTTGCACGTAGGAGCCGACGCAGCCATGGCCCAGAGCTAGCAGCGTTGCTTCCACGCCACTCGAAACCGCAGCGGTGCGAGGAGCCTGCAGCTACATTGATTGGATTCACTGGAGAGGCACGTCCAGCGAGAGCTCATCCACGCAGACACCCAGCTGTGGTTGGAGCAGGGGGCAGAACCGTGGCCAGGGCCAGAGGTGTGACTGCAGCTGGGGTCAAGTCACATCCGGGGGACATGGCCAACTTGGGGGCCAGGAGCTGGGGGGCAGAGTGGGGCTGGGTGGAACTTTCCCCCACCACCCATGGGGCCTGGCCTTGCCGCCCCTCCAAATGTTCCTGCACACTGTCCTGCGAGGGGCGTCCCCGCCGTTTGGGGGCCTCTGTTCTATTGAAATTAGCAGAAGGGAGGAGCTGAAATCCCTTTGAGTGCTGAGCTATGGGACCTCCAAAAAACACCCCTCCATGTCACGTGGCAGGGCTAAGCCCTCCAGTGTCCAGCGATGCCCAGTGGCGGTAACTTGGTTAACTTTAACTCTCTCCCTCTGTCTTCCATAGGCAGGACGGTCTGGAATTGCTTGGCAGGCGGTTCAGGCCCAGGCCCTCAAAAGGATTTAGGTTCCTAATGTCCATTGATTTCAATGGACTCTAGGTGCCTAAACACCTTGGAGGACTGGGCCTTAGTTTGTAGCTAAACTAGCTGTGAAAACACCTCCACCCTCTCAACTTTAGCTGCATATTTTGCAAGATTTCTTCTAGGCCTTTCTGTGACGTAATCGGCTGATTTGCGGTCGGGGGAAGCGTTCAAGTGGCTGTCGGTTTCTGAGCCTTTTGCTACTGGTGACAAGCCCGGCTCGCAGAGCCCTCTCTGTCCTGCAGGTGGCAGCATGTCTGTCTGTCTGTCTGACTCTTCCCGGCCGCTGGGTGTGTGAACGGGGCTGTATCCGGATGCGTTGCAGGTTCCATCAGCATCGGAAAACGGAGGGGGAGGTTCCTCCTTTGCCTTCCCATTGGAGCTGTGGCACTCAGCCAGCCCTCTCATGCGCCCAGCTCTGCCCTGCTCTGTACTGAAGGGGCCCATAGGCCATCAAGGAAAGGGCAGGACCCCAGAGGCATCCTCGGGAGCTGAGGGCTGTTGCCATCCCGTTTCATGCAGAGCTAGCGGCTTGGATCCTGGTGGAGGCTGTACGCAGAGTAATCTCCGCTGGCTGCATCTTGATGTTAACGGTCCAGGCAGCCACGGTGCACACCCCCAGATTAAACCGGGGGCCCCCCTCACAGTGAGGAGTGGAGGAGGCCCCTTGGACACTGAACAAGTGTGTGCGGCACAGGGCCGGGCTCCTTGCCTGCAGTGTGAGGCGGCCAGCCGGCTGCGTAGGTGTGTGCCCTGCCCAGTGTGGTTCTGGGATTGCTGCACCTTCCTTCTGTTCCGCGGGTCGCTCCCTGTGGAGGGTGCAGGCCCAGCCTTTTCCGTTTTGTCTTGGCTTGCCAGTCGTTTCCAAGCACTTGAGGTGCCGATCAGCTGTAAGTGGCCCAGAACGTCACCCTAGAAGTAACCCTCTCCTCCCGATTGCCGCGGCCTCATCACAGAGAAGTGAAAATGGCTTTAAACCCTGATCAGTGGCTGGCAAACATGAACTGAGTCCCATAGTGCAAATGAGGTGTCCTGCTTCCCATAGCCTTGCTGATTCCCTGTCTCAGGTAACTTACGAAATGCACCTGTCTGACCCCAGGAAACCTCTGTTCTGAGCTAGACTCTGACCACTGCTCCCTTGTCTGTTTCCTAAACTCCGGCCGCAGCCCCATCCCAGCCCCCGACCATGGCTCCCAGGAGGTGTAGGCAGATTACATTGGGGTAAGTGGGGCGTGACTTCAAACCTTTGGGGACCATTGCAGTAGAAGTTAGGAGCCTAAATACCATTTGAGGGTCTTGGTCTGTTGGATAGAGGTATCTAGACAGATCTTTAAACTCCATGCCCAACTTTCTGTTAAGAATGGGGCCCAGCTGGGGCCACTCCTCCCCCAGCACCCTCTGGACCCCAAACTGTGCAGGGGAACTGGTAAGCCCCCCCACTCTGGCCCCAAGGAGCATCAAAACTGAAAAGTAAATTGGGATTTTCAGAAATGAAGGGAGAGCTCCTTAGCTGGCATAACGGGTGTGACACTGCTGCACACTAGCTATGGGGCTGGCCCTGGGTCAGTTATAATTAAAGAAAGAGCTCTTAGTAACACAGGTAGGCAAGTGGTTGTTTAAAACCAAGGCATTTTATCTATTTATTTAAGAGACTAACATGTGCCTCAGCACCTCACAGTCTCTCATGCAGGGGACAGGACTAGACGACCTCTCAAGATCCCTTCCAGTTCTATGAATTCCCCAGCCCCCACCCCTGTGGCAAGGCAGTGTTGCTATCCCCATTGTACAGAAGGGGAACTGAGGCACAGAGAGGCTACATTACTGGATCAAGGGCCCACAGGGAGGCTGTAGCAAAGCAGGGGATTGAGGTGGGGTTTTCGGAGCCACACAGCTGCTGCTCTAACCACTGCACCATCCTCCCCCAGACAAACCAGCCTCAATGTGCTTGTGTGGGTGGGTTTTTTTTAAATTGTTCAGAATTTTATTTCCCCCCGTTCTGGGGATAGATCCTCAGGGCCCGATTCTGCTTCCATTGAAATCGCAGGCAAAATACCCCTGGACTTCAGCGGGAGCAGGCCCTCAGAGGTTACAGATTATGCACCATGCTGGAAACATCTTTAGTGCCAGCTAGCGAGTTCACTGAGGCTTGGGCCCCTGGTTTGCTCCGAGACCTTGAAGCAGCGGTTTATGCAAGGAGGGTATTTATGTGCCCGCCCTTGGCCTCTCTCCTCGTCTAGGCGCTGCTCCTGCCCAGACTGATCAGCAAGGCCAGGTCTTAGCTGAGCTGGTTTGGGGTTTCCTCCACTCCCGTTAACCCGCCTGTTCTGGTTTTGCGAGTGGAGGGCACCTAGGGCTGGAAATGGACATCTTTGGCATCTGTTAATTGAGAGAAAGAAATCCTGAAGCGGCAGCCCTTTGAAATGAGATCCAACCTTCCCGCCCGTCAGCTACGCAGCTGCTTGACACGGGCAATTTCTTCCCCTTTTCTGGCAAAACAAGCTGATCTATTTGTTCTATCTATATAAATATTGCAACAGCTGCGCCTTTATCTGTGCAAGCCCAGCTCGTCTGCTCTGCACAGATACAGAGGAATCCCCTCTGCAGCTCTGCTTCGCTCGCCATCATGCCATAGTCAGCCCCATCCACTGGCCTCAATCATTTCCAAAGGCACGTTCAGTGATGGGTGGGCAAGGACCCTCAAGCTTTAATATTGATATAACATATCAAGGGACGGTCTTATGTTTCAGGGACTGAACTGGGACTCATAGGACCTATGTTTGAGCCCCAGCTCTGACACAGATTTGCTTTGTGAGCTTGGAAAAAATCATTTTGCTTTGGTTTCACCTCCCCCATCTGTCAAATTGTAACAGTCCTTCTCGCTGACTTGTCTGCTCGATTGCACGCTCTTCAGGGCAGGAACTATGCACCTGTATATCCCCCAGCACAACAAGGGCCCGATCGCAGCTGGAGCTCTAGGTGTTTCTGTAATAAAAATCATAACTGGGCAACTAGAGTGCGAGATCCTACAATCAAACAAATACGGATTAAGATCCTGAACTTGCAGTTGGCTCCAGGTGGGCAAACCCTTAGTTCTAAGAGGGAGCAAGGATCCATCTGCCTCCATGTGATTGCAGGAACAGGAACCAATGACTTAAAATCATACAGGATTAAGACAGCAATTAAAATCCATACAGTCAATGGGTCTCTCTTAGAAACTGTGTTACTAGACCCCAATCTGGATTCATGTGGCACCTGATGGGGAAGGAAATGAAAGACAGCACTGGTTAGTGGGCACTACAGGGAACACCCATGTTCTCATCTTGTCTCTGATTCAGCGTGTGGCCCTAGACAAGTCACTTTCTTGCTCTGTGCCTCAGTTTCCCCATCGGTAAAACAGGAAGGTAATGTTGCAACAAATCTGTGGCCCCTAGAAATCCGTGGTGGCTGCTATACATGGCAGTTACTGGCAATGAGCACTACAGAACTCAGATTCTCTTGCTTCAGAACTGCATGGATGCTAAAGGAGAATCTCCATTAGGGGTTGGCAGTATGGCACCTATGACACACAGTCGAGCAATTCCATTTCCCTCCAGGAGGAGGCAATGGTGCGTGTACACTCCTGCACGATGGAGCTTGATAAGTTATTGACGGTAAAGTACTTTCAAACTGCAAAGCAGCGTGACCGCTCAGTATTGGCATCTTTACTGCCTTTAATGGCAGGGTGTAAATCTCCTTGATTCCTTCCTACCAGCTGCATGGGGGAGGGAGGGCAGGATGCCGAGAACTATTCTCATTATTTATTTAAATCCCAGGAGCACCCTGGCTAAGATCAGAGCCCTGGGCTTTGCCTGGGTGGGTTTACACTGTAAACAGAAAGAAAACATCCCTAGGACTGTCGAGTTGCCTTGCCCAAGGCCAGGCACACAGAGACAGGACCTGCACCAAGCTGCTGAACGCCAGGCCAGCGCCTTGCCCTCCTCCCTCTCCCCTGGGAGCGAGCCCCCCGGACCCGCGCCTGGCTGCCCGGCCGGCGGCGGCTCTGCAAGGGCCGGTTACGACACTATCTCGCTACATCCTTTTTTCGCTGCGCCGCGTGCGGGGGAAGCTAGGACCCGGCGGGATCCTCCGGCAGCGCCCTGGGCGGTGCAGCTGTGTGTGGGGTTTGGTGAGGTTTGTCAGTTTCCCCTCCTGGACCGACACCCCCGCGCAGCCAAAGGCAGGGGGAGGGGGCGGCTTCCACCTGCGGCCCTCAGCACCCAGCGGGGCCCCCCAGGCCTGCGGAGGGCGGGGGCAGGATCAGCCGGTGCAAGGTGCGGGGAGACCTGGGTGGAACCTCTCCCCTGGGAGCCGCGATTCTGCTGCGCACCAGGGACCTGCTGTCTGTCTCCTCCTCCTCCTCCTCGAGCTCATCTGCTGCAGAGCCCCAGCTGCTGCTCCAGCCTGGGCTGGAGCCAGCGAGGGGACGATCTGCTGCAGCTGCAGCTTTCCGTGGGAAATCAAGCACTTCCCCCGAGTTGGGGTGGTTTTCTGTGTTTGGATTCGGTCACTGCCATCGTCACCTCCCGGGGAAGCAGATCGCGTGGCTTGCGGGAGCTCACAGAGGCAGATCCTTAGAGGAGGAAGCAGCCACCCCCCCCCCACCTGCCGCGGTAATAACACTCACCTGTTCTCCATTGGTGGCGCACCTGGGCAGGAGGGGCCTGTTTCGAGGCAGCGGTGAGCTGCACAACTGGGCATTAAACGTTTAGAAGCCAGGGAGACAAGGCAGAAGCCTCCCCCACAGGGAGAAGAGACTCCATCTACACACCCACTTCTCCAGTGCAGCTCAGTGATATTTCAAGGGGTTTTTCCTCCAGCCTGGGCTGAAATATTTATTTTCTTCTGCTTTTTTTGGTTTGTATGGGAGCTATTTGGTGAGTCCTCCCCACCAGGAATCCTTAGGAGAAAGCTTCTGGTTCTCCCTATAGAGAACTTAATTTTGAAATCTGCTTTTCCTGCCTGTTCTGAAACCATCTCCTCTTCTCCCCCCCCCCCTTTAAAAACAGCTATTCTGGTTTCAGAATCTCTTAATTGGGGCAAAACCACTATTTCCATTTTTTTGGAGTGGGGGAGAGACAGACACCGTCAAAGGCCCACAGAGCCTATTGTTGTTAAGGAAACTTAAAATTCGAATTTGTCAGTGTCCCTTCCAAGACTATGTCCACCCGGGAAAGCGTACAGATCCCAGACGATCGGGATTTTAATAATTTCCGGACAGAATGCAACTCGGACGCAGGCTGGAGTCAAACTTATAACAAATCGGGAATTGTTGTGTGGATTCAGATCTTGGAGGTGGAGAGATCCCTGCATAAAATCAAGGTAAGAAATCGGTTGGGATCTGTGGGAATGTTAGACGTACCCTCGGTGTTGTCTGTGCCCACGCACTGTGGAGTTAAGCCGGCTGTTTGCAAAACACTGCAGAAGTGGGCTGCAATAGACTCCTTGAGTGTTTGCTGCTTCTGTATTTCTTCATTTTCTAGGCGCATTGTGCAGGGCAGGAAGCTGGTGGGACTGTAGGGCTTTGTGTGGGAGTGTTTCCAGGGACCTCTGCATGCACCTGATCAGATCAATGATTTATATAGTACTCTCTCTTACATTAGTGGAACAGATAGCTTATCTGGCCTGGGATCCTGTTTCCCAGTGGCAGGATGCTGGCATAAAATCCCCTATACACACACCCCTAATGGTGCCATACTGAACCACAAGGATGTGTGTGTGAGAGAGAGATTTCTTCCTAACCACACTGGATTACGCTTTTTACTTGGAGCGGAAGGACTGGGTATCTCTTTTCAGAGTAGCAGCCGTGTTAGTCTGTATCTGCAAAAAGAACAGGAGCACTTGTGGCACCTTAGAGACTAACAAATTTATTTGAGCATAAGCTTTCGTGGGGTACAGCCCACTTCTTCGGCTGTAGCCCACGAAAGCTTATGCTCAAATAAATTTGTTAGTCTCTAAGGTGCCACACGTACTCCTGTTCTTTTTGGGTATCTCTTACAACTCTTCTGTTTTAGCCACTGCCCTAGCACGTCATGTTATCTAATCCTGCTCTTAATCTTGCTCAGCTATTTGCCTAAATATCTGGTAGCAGTGAGTTCCACAGGTGAATGACTTTCTTTAACACAGCATTTTGTCTCCATTTGAAATGTGTTGCGTTTGAATTTTGCACGGGCTTCTCCTCCTTGGACAATATGCTGGAGTGAACAGGAAGTGCCCAAATGTGCCTTTCCGAGGCCTGTAGTGCATGATGCTGATCTGCAGTTGGCTTGTGTCTCTTCCTCTCCATCCTGCTCCCTTACTAATGGTGACAGCTGGCTCCGCGGAGCCAGCAGGGGTCAGGACAGCCAGCTCGCCTCCCCCTGGGAGCTCTCTGCTTGGTAGCTTGGCAGAAAGTGGGGATCAGCAAAGGTGCCTGACCAGGAGCTGACCCCTCCGTTCTGAGGGCCATTTCCACCAGTGGATTGGGATGAACTGGGAACTGGAGCACCTCAAGCAGCAGATACAGAAGCTAGGACAGGCCTGAGCCCTGGATCCCAAATTGCAGAGAGAAGCTACTCTGTCCCCTGCCCTGACTGCCCCCAAGCAGCAGTCACCTTAATCCAGTGCAGTGTGCGCTCAGGGGCGTTGGTGCCTAGAACTTGCAGCTGGGACTCCGTTTCTCTCGTAGATGTCTTTGGCTAGAACGGTTATGAACTCGGCGCCTATTAGTGGGGCTTCTTCTGCTTGTCCCACCCAGCCCATGCCCACAAACGCATGACACCGTTCTATCTCCTCCGCGAGCGCCTGCTGTACAGGCCTCCCCTCTCAGCAAAGCTCTAGAAGCTCAACGCAAGGTGGAGTAGCCGGATCCATCTTGGATCCTCGTGGAATCCGCTGCCGAGGCTCCGTGTCCCCAGAGCCCCTGCTGGGTGTGGGCAGTTAGAAGGTAGCTAGATGGGACCAGAGCAGGCTGAGATCCCTGCGTGGTACCATAGACTGACTTTGCGGGCAAGGTCTGCCCATCTCCCGTGTCTTGTAAGGATTTTCAGGGAAGTTGGCGTGGCCAGGTCTGAAAAGTGTGCGCACAAGGAGGGGTTTGGGGAGTGTGTGTGATAGGGTCCCGGATCCATTACTACCTGGAGTTTCCTGGGTGCTCAGGTACCAGGGGATATATAAGAGCCTCTATAGAATAGAGTAGGACTCTGGCTCTTGGTAGCAATCGTCTGCGTTACGGGCACACCCCGGGCCCCATCAGGACCAGAGCAAGGTGCTGTAGAACACGGAGCAAGAGACAGCGGGACTGGCCGACTCTGGGAGCTGAGAATGGGCTCCTGATCCTGCCACTCCAGCTCACAGCAGGTGTCAGGAGTATCTGAAAGACCCTCCTATCTCAAGGCCCCCTGTTCCGGTGTCCCCGACGTGAGGTGCATTTGTGGGTCTCAGTTCAGGAGCAGACAAGTGTCCCTTCTGCAGAACCTCCCCTCTCCCCCCCCCTCCCAACGTGCACTAATTGGTTCCTTTATTGGCAGCCTCAGCAGAGTGGCCGTAGATTGAAAGGGGCATGGGGGCTGAATGCCCCACTGAGACAGGACCGAGGCACTGTCTGCATTAACGCTACCTGTACTGGGTCTGTTACGTGGCTCAGGGCTTGGAAAAACTTGCCTGACTCCTAGTAGCCGGGGGCAGAGGAGGTGGTGGGGAGTTCCAGAGGCAGCACCTGGATGAGGAAGCCATCCTTGGGAAGGAAGAGGATCCTGGGATTTCTGCTTCCCTCTCCTGTCAGCCTCCACCAACCGGCAACTAAGACTGAAATGAATCTTCACTGCCTTTTTGCTTTCTGTCTCTCCCTTTGAGCCTCCTGGCCCCAGTGGCACAGGGCAAGGAAGGAGCAATCTCTCTCTCTCACCCTTCTCCTCCCCTTCATCCTTGGATACTCATCCTCCTCAGTCAGTTCCTGTGCCTGCCTCTGCAGCTGCTGCTCGGCGCTTCCCCCAAACTCACCTGGTTTCTTGACCATTTCTCAGCAGCCTTCTGGGTTATGAATGGCAGCAGCAGAATATAAGCGCCAACTTTTTTTGGCACCGCTGGGTGCTCATGCTCGCGCCCCTGCCCTGACTCGACCCCTGCCCCAAAGTCCCCACCTCAACTCTGCCCCTCCCTGCCTCCTCCCCCAAGCACGCTGCATTCTCCCTCCTCCCTCCCAGGCTTGCAGCGCCAAACAGGCGCTGGGAAGGAGGGGGTAGAAGCGGGACGCGGAGCACTCGGAGGAGGCGGAGCGGAAGTGGAGGTGAGCTGGGGTGGGGGGGCGGGGCAGGGAGCTGCCAGTGGGTGCAGAGCACCCACCAATTTTTCCCCGTGGGTGCTCCAGCAGAATGTCATTACTTTCACTTGGCTGCTGCTTCACAAACGCTGATCAGCCGCAGAGGCACTGGAGCTGCCTGCTGGCAGACCCAGGAAGGCGACATCGGAAGGTTTTCTTCGCAGTGGTAAGGCCTAGAAACTGAATGTTTGTTTGTTTTTAAACCGAAAGCGCAGATTTTGCACAAATCACTGACTTAGCCTGCTATACTGAATAGAGAGCTTCCCACTCTCCAGATTTTGAGTGGGTGAGTTGAACTTGAAAAATTCACTATGGGCAAATTGAAGGCTTCAGCCAGTCTGGGCTCTCAAAATGACATTTCACACCCACTCCACATTTAGAAGTAATTGGGTTCCATGCAGGAATGACTGGCTGAAATTCTCTGGTCTGTGCTATGCAGCAGGTCAGATGAGGTGATCATCATTACTTGTGATGGTCCTGGCAGGCCTTGAAATCCATGACAACTCTCACACATACTTGAGTGTCTGTATGTAAAACGTTTCCTGTGTCCCTCAATGGCCAGTATCTGATGCTTCAGGAGAAGGTGAAAGAGCCATAATGCACCGGCTGAGTGGTGTAATTCTGTAACAACACTTAGGTGAATTCATGCTTCATGTGTTAAGGAAAAACTAACAACCCCTTCCCCTGTCAGGGTTGGAAGCAGCTTCTCATCAGTGGGTTGGCAGACACCAAGGGAATATAGCTACAGCTTTCCAAAGGGGCCCCTGATTTTTAGGTGCCTGACCAGATACAAATCTCAGGAAAAACTTCCTAACTGTAAGAACAGCAGGACAGTGGAACAGATGCCTCAGGGGGTCATGGAAACTGCTTCCTGGAGGTTTTCAGAAGGGGGCTGGAGCCATCTCTCTTGGCTGGTTTAGACACCACAAATCCTGCATCTTGGCAGGGGGTTAGACTAAATGACCCTCGTGGTCCATGATTCCATGACCTGAGATGCTCTAGACTCGGCTATGCAGAGGCACCCACAACGTCCATGGATGGTGTGGGTCCTCGGCTTCTCGGGAAGCAGGCCCTAGGGGGCTCGTGTTGGGCACTCAAAAATTGAAAGTCTCTGCCTGAGTGATATGCCCTGGTGAGAGTCATTGTTAGGGTCGGGACTAGAATGCAGGGGTCCTGGCTGCTGGTCCTGTGTTTGGGCCACTAGGCCACATCCTTCCATAGGGCTGCTGCTCCTGTTGACCATACGTCTCTCCTCTGGGTCTGTAGCTGCCCCATCAAGCTTGGAGTGCTTTGTTATAGTGGGTCTGTTTTATCCAGCCTCTAGCTCAGAGCGTTTGTTTTTTTTTTACCCTGAAGCACAGGGATTGCCTCCGTTAGGCCCGAGCCGGCAAAGCCACAGCTCCCAGCACTGACTGCAACCTTGCTTGGCTGCAACACAAGCCTGAAAGCTCTGGCCTGTCCTTGGCAGCATGCTGGGAGCAGCGTGTGCCCGGCAGCACATTGCACTGCAGATGCAGAGCAAACAAACAGAGCTGGCGGCTCTGAGCAACCTACCTCCTGAGACTGCTGCTGCCTGGGAGTGGGAGAGAGCCTCCCTGTTGGCTGGAGGGCTGGACAGCTCAGTCACGTAAAGGAAAACAGATCTGTGTGTCCTCTGGCATCCCGTGGCAGTAGGCTTTGTAGGTCAGCTGTCCTCACCTCCCCAAGGGTTAGGGACCCTTCTTTCCCTGGCCCTCTCCCATGCGGTCTGCACACAGAACTCCTGCAAATCACCTACGCAGCAACGCTTGGGACCTGGGGGGGTGGGGCCTTAGGGTGCCCCCATTCTCCCAGGCTTCCCCTCTTGGTAACTGACTGCGGTGTCCCCGCCTGGGGCCTTGCAGCAGCGAAAGCGCAGAGGTTGGCACGCTCGTCGTTGCTGAAGTTTAGCATGCATTGCATCGGGCGCTGCAGCCTTCCGGTGCCTATGCCGACTCTGTGCAGTGCAGCGGCTCCTGGTTACCCCAGCGAGCTAGCAAGGCCGGCCGGCCGGAGGCCTGCCCCCGTTTGTCAGCACATCTCCGCCTCTGGCCTTTGCACGCTGCTTTGGGGTCTGTAACCATGCACGCTAGCCCACCCAGATAGCATCGTGATGGGGCAGGACTGTGTTAAGAAGATTGGCCACTGAGGGTGCTGGATGCACCCAGGCCCTGCGGCTCTCTGGTTCCCAGACTGACTGAGGCTGGGCTACCTAGTTTCATCACTCAGGGCCTCCTTAAATTCTGGCCTGGAGCGCCCAGGACATAATGTCCGGCTGAGCATGCCCCAGGGGCTGTAACAGTGAAACCAGCTGATCCCTGTCGTGCCCTGGAGGCATTGCCGTATGAGAGCGCTGTGATTCGGGAGGCTGGTAGCACATTCCCTATAAACCGCTAGGCCAGTCACTCCCTGTCAAAGAAGGGAAGGGCAAGGAAGCAGTAGACGTGCTAGAACTTGATTTTTAATAAGGCTTTTGAGACAGTCCCATGTGACATGGGCAACTAGGGACATACGGTCTAGATGAAATGACTATAGGGTGGGTGCACAACTGGTTGAAAGACCCTACACGAAGAATAGTTATCAGTGGTTCGTTCTCAAAGTGGGGGGGACATATCTAGTGGGGTCCTGCAGAGGTCAGTCATGGGTCAGGTACTATTCAATATTTTCATGAATGAGCTGGAAAATGGAGTGACGAGGATGCTTATAACATTTATGGGTGACAACCTGGGAGGGGTTGCAAGCACTTTGGAGAATAGGATTAGAGTTCGAAATGACCGTGACAAATCAGAACTGGTCCGAAATCAACACGATGAAATTAAATAGCGACAAGGGCAAAGTACTTCGCGTGGAAAGGAAAAATCAAATGCACAACTACGCTCTGGGGCGTACCTGGCTAGGCAGCAGCACTGCTGAAAAGGATCTGCGGGGTCCTAGTGGTTCACAAGTTGAATATCAGTCGTCAATGTGATGCAGCTGCTAAAAAGGCAACTATTCTGGGCTGTATTAGCAGAGCATTGTATGCAAGTCCCGATAGGTCATTGTCCTGCTCTGCTTGGCACCGGTGAGGGCCCAGGTGGAGACCTGTGTCCAGTTCTGGGCACCACACTTTGGAGAGAGTCCAGAGAAGAGAAATGATCAAAGGTTTAGGAAACTGACCTGCGAGGAAAGATTAGAAACACTGGGCGTGTTTAGTCTCAAGAAAAGAAGGCTGAGAGGGGACCCGATACCAGCCTTCTAATCTGTTAAGGTGTGTTATCAACAGGATCGACCAGTTCTCCATGGCCACTGAAGGTAGGACAAGAAGCAATGGGCTCAATGTGCAGCAAGGGAGATTTAGGTTCGATATTAGGAAAGCCTGTCTGATGATGGGGGAGTTGAGCTCTGGATTAGGATTCTGAGGGAGGAATCCCCCCCCGTCACTGGAGGTGTTAAGACCAGGCTGGACACACACCTGCCAGGGCTGCTCTATGTTTACTTGGCCTGGCGTCAGCGCAGGGGGCTGCACTTGACAACCTCTCGAAGTCCCTTCCAGTCGGACACATCTATGATTGTAGAAACGTGCCTCTAAAAGCTCTCAGTCCTAATGGAGGTCTCTGAGCTTTGCTGGAGGCAGCTGTCTCTCGACCCTTCCGTAGCACTAGCGGATTGAGAGACCAGCAGAGGTGATGGCACCCGCTGCTAAGCTGTGTTAATAACACAGTAGACCCCTGCTTTCCTTGTTGTGGTACGGGAGCACTTAGAGGCCCCAGCTGAGATTGGAGCCCCATTGTGCAGGGCGCTGTACAGACACACAAATGGTGAGAACCAGTCCCTGCCCCAAAGAGCTGACAGCTTAACTAGACCAGCAACAGGGGGGCCGGAAGGACTCATCTCTCTGTTTTACAGAGGGGAAACTGAGGTACAGAGAGATGGAATGATTTACCCCAGCTCACGCTGGGAGCCTGAGGGCTCCTGAGTTCTGGCTCAGTGCCTTAAACACACAACCATCCTTCCTCTGTAAGTCTCAAGGCCTTCATTCTAGCTGAATAGTAACGGCAGCCCTGGAGCATTCGGCCACTTCCTGGCCTGAAGAGTGCATTCCATTGAGTGCACTGAGATCCTGCCTGCAGTGGAGCCTACCCAGACGTGCCTGTAGGGCAGGTGGGATGGGAGGCCTCTGGTCTTATGACAGGGTAGCTCCTACTCCGATCAATAGGAGTCACTTACCTCTGACCCTGAGCGTGGATTCACAAACCAAGGAGCTTCCCAGGTTAGGCCTGTGCGTCAAAAGAAACTCGCTGAGCAGGTGGGGTTGGTCTCAGGTCTGAGTGGGTGGGGTTGGACTTGCTGGCACTCACCTGCGCTCCAGCGGCCTGGAAGAGGTCAGAGTTGCCGCCTTTCTCTAGAAACACCTCCTGATGGGCATATGCTCGGTCTGTGACGGGAAGTGGCTCTTGTTTCATGTAGCGGAGCCCTCGCTGGAGCCGAGGTTTGTCAGGCGCGAGGATGCTGGAGATGGGAGCTGTATAAGCACCTAGCCAAGCCATGGCTGAGACAGGACTTGTGTGGGAGCTGGGAGAGCTGCATTCCTGTGCTTTAACCGCTAGCGGACTTGCTGCTGGCCACGGGTCTCTGTGGGATGCCCCAGTGACCCCCATCTCCAGAAGTGAAACAGCGCCACTGCCTATGAGCTGGGCTTTAACTGGTCTGGGCTTGGACAGGAAACCTCTAGGGGACTCTTGGCCACTGTGGGAGGTGATAGCACTGGCCCAGCTGGTAAATCCCACTCTGGTTAAATGTGCTTGGCCTGCCCACGGGACAGCCTCTGAAACTGTCCGTGTGGTTCCAGCTGTGCGCAGGGATTTCCCGTCCTCGTCCTGTTGGACGTTGGTTGGCCCCTGTGAGCTTACGGAAACGTGCTGCCACGCTCCAGTTGGGGGGGCCGAGGCAGAGGCTTTGATTTCGGTTCTCAGATCAAAGCCACCCTCTGCGATTTCAGCATGGCATTCTGCTTCCCTTCGTGCCCGGGACTCTTGGGCAGGCGGCTGTCTGACATTCCAGCAGTGGGGGAAGCCATGGCTGTGGGGGGTGGAAAGCACTCTCGGCTCCTTGGAAGATCAAGGGCGGTATGGAAACGACTGTTTATCCAAGGGGCCGAGCTGAGCGGTGCCAAGCGCGGAAGGTTTCGTGGTGTATGAATGAGAGGGAGGTAGAAGAGCTCTGCTTGTATTCTGGTTGCGTCATGGAGCATCGTCGCCTGTAATGATTAGCCATCCGGCAGAAAAACAGCCTGAGACCGTACAATAGGATGTGCTGACTTGGGCTCAAATGACATGTTTGGAACATATGAATGGCACCTTGTGGTTAATAATTAAACCCCTTTGTAACCTACTTGGGAATTCAATTCGCTGGACTCTGCTGCCCCTTCCGCAGGAGGGATGCAACCCACTGGGCCAAACTGATCTGTGATAAAAGCCGTTGAAGGTTACTTCCGAGGAGGCTGGGGACGTGTGTGTGTGAGAGACAGAGAGACTTCCAGAGGGGCTGAGCTAACACAGAATAAACTTTGGGGGAAGGGGGGAAAAAGGTGGCACCTTTTTGGGGTAGCACGGGGTATTCAGGATTGTGGCTTGGGTCTGTCTCGTGCTGGCACCAGAATGCAGTGGACTAGAACCTGGCCTCTGACATGCCCCGTCTGATCGAGGGGTCTAGTCGGGTTCCCGGAACAGCTGGCGTGTGGGCAAGGATGGGGCAGTGACCTGGAGGGAAAGTCCGAGTATGTATTGGGGCATAGGAACGGTAAGACAGCCAGACTGTGCCTAGCTCTTCGGGGCAGGGGCAGCGCCTAGGAGAGTGGGACCGCTAGGTGTTAGTGCACTCCAGGCAGCTGGCACTCACTGGCCCTGACATGGGCTGACCTGGCTAAAGCCACCCAGCTCCCTGCCCCTCCGGCTCACGAGGGAGGCAGAGGTTGCTCCGTCGCTGTCCTGATGGGCTCCGAGGTCGACCAGCCAGCAGCTTTCCAGCTCAACTGGTCGCCTCAGGTGGCCAGAGCAGGAGGAGAGTGGGAGGGACCTTGGGCCTGCTGGCCCAGGCCTTTGCTCGCTCAGAGATGGCCCCTCCCCTGCTGCAGGAACAAGGGAGAATGGAATTGGGGTGGAGCAGAGGGGCATCCTGCAGCCACTGCAAGCCGCAGTGTTGTCCCCTGCTCCCTGCAGGCCTCTTCACCAGCTCCCGGCCAGGGGCAGCCCATGGCAGGCCGCGATCTCTAATCCAGCCCTGGCGCGCTCCGTTGACATCCTGTGTGCCTGAGTTTCCCGTCAGACAGGTTCTGCCGCACGCCTTGCTGGAAACAGATCCCGCTCCTGAGCTGGCGTCCGTAGCCTGCTCAGCACTAGCAGGTGGCAGGCCAGCCAGGCCGGGGGGATGCCGGAAACTGCGAGGGGTTGGCGTTCCAGTGCACGCTGGGTGCAGCTTTGGGTGCCTTGTGCCTGCCATATGCCTAGAGGGTGGGGGCACCGTGTGGGAGCGTCGGCCCTGTTATAAAACCTCACTGACTCGCTGGCTGCAGGGTGTGTCCTGTCACTGGAGGATTCGCTCTGCACCGGGGGGTCCTCCCTCCCTGCTCCTTTTGCTTCTCGGCTGCTTCCTCTCTCCTCTCGTCTTGGCTGCTTTTCCCCCAGCTCCTCCAAAAGCAAACCCACCACCCCCGCGCCGGGATGCGAGTCTCCTCTGGTGCGCTTGGCACTGTGGGAAAGCCGGAAGCTCCTGAGAGTGAAAGCAGGGGTATGTTCAGCCCCACCGAGTGCGCAGTGATGTGGGGTGAAGGATGTGAGCAAATGACCATGTCCAGCCATCCGGGGCTAGCAGCGTAAAGGTGGCCAGCAACAGGACAGGGCCGGGGGAAGGGATTGTACCTCCTTTTTTTGGTTCTGTTGCTTTAGGGTGATTAAAGGAAACTCAGCCTCTCTTAAAGCCATTTTCCTGATTTGTTTTTACATTAGAAATTCAGGTCTTGTCTAATCTGTTTCCGCCTCAGTCTGCGTCTGGTTGGGAACCTGACAGATTTATGACATCGGAGCAACCAGCTTTCCCTTGCATGGTGAACTTAGTCAGGCTGTTTAAAATCCTCTGCCTTTGACTCAAATGCCTGGGAAACATTTGGGGGATGGACGTTTCAGCTTCCCCCACCCCTTGGTGGTGGGGAAGGATTAGTGGTTTGTGTCTTAATCTAGAATTACAGGAGAGGCTAAAAATATCAACATTGGGGATATAAACTTCCATGCTTCAGGGCACAAGCCACCCACTGTCAGGAAGAAACTTCCTCCAGGAGCAGATGATTCCAAAATGGGTCCCTGAGGCATTTCTGGCACCTTGCTCTGGAGCAGCCAGTGCTGGTCGCTGTCTGAGATGGGCTGCTGGGACCTGAGCTCTGATCGGGTCAGTCTGGCAAGTGCTGGATTCGATTAAAGGCAGAAGAAGGCCACTCTGTGACCGAGCCCATGGTGGGTCCCCTAGGGAAGAGCAGATTGGATGTTCCTGATGGTATTGACGTGAAAAGGCTTCCAGGCGCTTGCTGCTTCATCTCAGAGAAAGCAAATGAGTTCACCAGCCTTTGCAGGGTACCTTGAACTAGCCAATGCCAGTTATTTTACTAGCTGCATCTATCTAGGCAATGAGGAGAGAGAGACCCTGGGATCTGGTTTAAATCACCCAAACGCCCCCCAGCCCCTCACCGCTCCATGGCAATGTGCAGGAGGACCAATATTTGGGTCACTCCCTAACCAGCAGGAGACCTGGCTCCAGGAAAGCTAGCCAGCTGCTTCCCAGAGGCTCTGCAGGGGCCTAGGCGGGCTCTGGGCAGTGGGAGATGTTGCAGGAGCCTAGCGCCCATCAACAGTAGACACACGCTCGGGAGCGTCTCACTGGAGTCAGCCAGAGCTTGTGGCTTGGCTGTGCGTTTGACCCATGTCTCCGTGTGGTTGGGAAATCTTCTCATTCCTTCCAGACCCACGGCGACAGCTGCTCTCCGTGCCCGTGGTTGCCCACGTGCTCTGTAGCCGCTGCGGCGTGGCCCGAGTCCAGCTGTTAACAGTCTAGGCTGACCGTCTGGGGTAAAATAGGGAGACAGCACGTGCTGTGGGTCAAAGCAGACTTAGGACTCTGGTTTATATTTTATATATATATATATAATCTCCTAGAACTGGAAGGGACCCCGAAGGGTCATCGAGTCCAGCCCCCTGCCTTCACTAGCAGGACTACGTACTGATTTTGCCCCAGATCCCTAAGTGGCCCCCTCAAGGATTGAACTCACAACCCTGGGTTTAGCAGGCCAATGCTCAAACCATCCTGGGGGCTCTCTTCAGATCTGGGAGGAAATGAGGTTTAGTGGATGGAGAGGGAAACTAGGTGTCAGGATTCCTAGGTTCTGTTCCTGGTTACTGAGTTGCCATGTGACTCTGGGCAAGTCACTTAACGGCCCCGTTGCTCAGATTCTCTAGCTGTAAGATGGAGGCAATAAGGCCTTCCTTCTGGGAGGGCTAATTCATCCGCGGATGTAAACTGCCTGGGAGAGCCCGCTTTGTCTTAACATCCCTGCTGGGTCACTGCATCAGGAGGTGGTACTGGGGCACGGTGGCCCCTGGACATTACAGTGGTGCCTAGACGCTATGGTGGTGGGCATGCTGGTGGCACGCTGATATTCCGATGCCGGCGTGGCATTAATATCGCTCAGACTCTGCCCTGCCCTAGCACAGTCATGTGAGAATCTCAGATGTTAGCAGCTGAAGACTTGCAACCACCCTGTGATACGGCTGCTCTTGGTGCCCTCAGTTTACAGCTGGGGAAACTGAGGCAGAAGGCATCCGTGACTTTTCCAAGGTTCTACAGAGAGTCTGTGGCAGAGCTGGGGGATTGAACCAAGCTGTCTCATCTCCCAGCTCTTTGTCTTAACCCCAAGATCTTCCTCGTGTCCTTTCATCTACTGCTTATTGAGCTGGGAACGAATTGGAGTCTTGCAGGGTTCTGGTTGCACCCACGAGAACAGAGCCTGTGACTTTGGCCACTGGTGGCGGGGCGGGGCTGGCATGCTTCAGTGGCCAGGCTACTGGCCTGGGATTGGGAGACCTGGGGTCTGTTCTTAGCTCAGCTGCTGGGTGACCTCAGGCCAGTCACGTCCCTTCCCTGTGTCTCGGTTTCCTCCTACCACCCTCATCTCTTTAGAACGTGAGCTCTGTGGAGCAGGGGCTCGCAGCTGGCTAGATGCACCCTCGGAGCGGTGGTCAGAGGGAGACCACAGCACATGTAGAGGTACCGGCACTAGCTTTGATCTAGCTGGCACAGGTACCAGCAGCAGCAAAGCTGGGGGATAACAATGTACCCCAGGGGCTGGGTGGGCTTGGACCATCCGTGTTGCCACCATCTCGCCACTCTTGGTATTCACACTACCTAGGTGAAAGCCAGCTCAGTGCGCTGACACGTGCTGCAACGGCCCCTCCAACTGCAGTGTGGAGATACCCAGAGTGTGCAGCACGTCCAGGCCCTAATCTCTGTTGGGTGCTACTGTAATACACAGAAAAACAATGGCAATTTGCCCTACCTCACTGGCTCTTCTCCTCTGCCCTTCTCCCCTCCTCCTTCGCCTGCTGTCACAGCCCAAGAGTCAATATTGATTCAAGGCTGCAGAATGCAGTGAGACCCGAGAGACTTCCCGGACCTGCCGACGTCACAGACCCTGCCCAGCCCAGATCCGTGTGCCGTCCCCACCTGGTGATGTGGGACTGGCCGGCTATTGCTGAGGATCACGGTGCCGGCTTGGTCGCCTGAGGGTGTGGAGATACTGACAGACCTCACCGGGCAGTCTCCTTCCTCCCCTCTCGCTGGAGGGAGCTGACTCACCCGCTGCCACCATTCCAGTTGGGCCGGTTCTGGCCAGCGTGTGACACGTAGGCATAGACACAGGCGCTTCGAGTCAGCTGATCCCTTTGTCCCAAGTACGCCATGCGCTAGGACTCTAATGTGCATCATCAGGAGGGAGTGCTACCTAGTGGTTAGAGCTGTTGGCTGGGAGCTAGCGATCCTGGGTGCTAGCCCCTGCTCTGCCTCAGACTCCTTGTGTGAGCTTGGGCAACTTGCTGTGCCAACCTGTGCCTCAGTTTACCAATCTGTCAACATTCACCTCCGAGGGAGGTTATGGAAAGCAACATGGTCTAGTGGCTAGACCGCTGCATTGGGAGTCAGGAGAACTGAGTTCTCTTCCTGTCTCTGCCCCTGACTCTGTGTGAACTTAGGCAAGTCATGTTCCCGCTCCCTGCCTCAGTTTCCCCACAACCCTTTGTCTTGCCTGCTGAGCTTGGAAACTCTTCAGACAGACTGTCCCTGCCTTGAGCATGCGTCTGTGAAGCATCCAGCACTGATCTCAGAGGGGTCCCCAGGTGCTCTCGTAATACAGGTAACTAATAAGCATAGTGAGGTGCTCGGAGATCCTCCTCTGAGCTGCTGTAGATGTACGAAATCACATTATTGGAGAGAGGCTCCAGCTTGTCTCTCCCTCGGGCCAGCACAGGATTGGGTTCTCCAGCCTACAACGTAACTTGCAGGTGTTGCACTGACACCACTGCCCATCCTCTGCCCAGTACAGGCTCAATGCTCCCCTGTTGGTTTGTCTGTGTCCAGCCATTGTCTTCGACTGCGAGCTGCTTGGGGCAGGGACCCGCTTTGTTCTGTGTTTGCGCAGCGCCCGGCACAGCGGGACTAATAGGCACGACGGTGATACCAATAATGAATGACTGACAGGACTTGGTGGAAGGGGGTTTCCGCCTTTCCCGCTGGGTAGGTGATTCTGAGAGCAGCCAGATCTGCTAGTCCCTGATCGTTAACTCAAACTGGCCTTTTGCTTAATTTTCTCCTTGTGCTCGTCCTGGGCAGTTAGATCAGCTGCAGACAGGGAAATGCCGACTTAAGACTGAGCACAAATCCCTCTATCCCGTGGGATGCCTGGCCTGCTCCCCTACCTCCTAGCCAGCCCCTGGGAGCTCAGGCCGTATTCCCAGGAGCGGCTTCCAAATCTGCCTGCTTTCCCATGTGTCCCTCCATGACCCCCCACCCCCACCCATTCTGCCCCAGAGCGGACCTAAGTTCCCTCTAGGCCGCATGGCCACGCAGCAGGCTATCAAGGGCCACCCCGGCACACAGCCACAGGGCCTGGACTGGAGAGGCGCCTCTCCCCCAGCCCCGTGCTGCTGCAGTGAGAGAGGGCTGGGGGGAGTCCTCTCTCCCTGGCTCAGCCTGTACCCCAAACTCCTCATCCCTGGCCCCACCCCAGAGTCCACACTCCCAGTCAGAGCCCTGAGCCCCTGCACTCCAACCCTCTGCCCCAGCCCTGATCCCCCTTCCCCACTCTGAACCCCTCGGCCCCACCCCCACCACACAGCCCACACCCCTAGCCAGAGCCCTGACCCCCAGCCCTGATCCCCCTTCCCCACTCTGAACCCCTCGGCCCCACACACATCCCCTCCATATTGGTGCGCATGACAAAATTCATTCCGCGTATAGATGTAAAAAATGAGAGGGAACATTGGAGCTGGCCCTTTCTCAAACTATTTCCCCTGCTCCACGCTCAAATTCAGCTGCCCCCCCCACACACACGCACACATCCTAATTGCTGCTGCCTGTCTCCTCCTGTTCTCTGTCTCGGGGACCCCGGCTCCTCCTGCACCAGCTGCTGTGCTGTTCCCAGGCTCCCCTCCCCAGCCTGGGAAAGCTCCAGGGCTCTGATCTCTCCCTGTCCCGGCCCCAGCTCTGTCCCTAGCTCCCCCTCCGCTACTGAGTAACATTCTAGGCGAAATGCCTTTTCTGTTCCTCATCAAATACAGATGCACATGTCTTCTCTCTGGCGCAGTCACCCTTGAGGGCCACAATTGAGCTTCCCCAAGGACCACAGGCTGGACGCCTCCTGAGCTATGCATCTGCCTGTGAATGAATCCCCAAGTCCAGGGGGCGGTGCAGTCTGGGGGAACGAACAGGGTTGGAGTCAGGCAGGTCTGGCTTGGGTTCCTGGCTCTGACACTACGTGACTTGCCCAAAGCCACTGTCAGTCAGTCAAGCTAAGCCTCAGTGTCCCTGTCTGTGAAATGGGTTTAATAGCCCCTCCTGACTCCCCAGAGAAGAATGGGATGTGAGGGTTATTGTCCTTGGAAGCCAGAAGGAAAACAGATGCTGAGCCCCGGGAGAAAGGAGAGAGAGAGAGAGGACACTGTTGGTCTGGGGGCCCAAACTCAGCCTGACACCCCAGACTGGTGGATCTTGCTTCCTTCTGAAGGATTGGCCCCTCCTTCCCATGTATGTAGCTCGTCCCAGCGGTGAGCTGTACACGCTGTTCCCTACGTACAATCCCGTGAAACAGCTTGTACCCGCTTCTCTTTTGGGGAATGTGGAGTTTAGGTTAGTTCCACACACTTCTTTCCTCCCATTACACCACTGATTTGCTGGCACTCTGAACCTGCCGGGGGTGGCGGTAGGGTGACCAGACAGCAAATGTGAAAAATTGGGACGGGGGTGGGGGGGTAATAGGAGCCTATATAAGAAAAAGACCCAAAAATCAGGACTGTCACTATAACTGTTACATCTGGTCACCCTAGCTGGGGGAGGGGGGTGGGGGGGGGCAGATTTTGGAAGTGCTCTTCACTGACTCAGGCCAGTGTTGAGCCTTCCAAAGGGAACAGAGTTCGCTCAGCGACCCAGGAAGTGCATTATAAGTACTCAGTGATGCTGGCTTCTCCTGCTTAGCTAGTGCTGCTTCATCGCTCACAGCAGCGTCCGTGTTTGGTTCTGGCGCGGGCCGTACGCTGTCGATCCAGGAGTGCTCCGTTCCGGTGCAGAACCTGGCTCGCCGTGTCTCTCGCGAGTCAAGTGTCCCAGCTGGTTTGGCCAGTCTGAGGTAACGCGCCCGAGGCAAGTGTGATCTCGTACGTACAGCGCTGGGCCAGGCAACCTGTGTTCCAGTCCTGCTCCTTGTGCTGACTCCCTGTGTGTCCTGGGGCACCTCACCTCTCTGGCCTCTCACCGTAGTATCTGATCTCTTCATAATCTGCTTTGGCGGGGAGGGTGGACTAAAAGACCTCTTCCAGCTGTACACTGCTCTGATTCCATTCCTTGTCACAACGCCCCCTATGGGGCAGGGCTGTTATCCCCATTATATGGATGGGGAAACTGAGGCACGGAGCGGCCAAGTGTCTGACCCAAGTCCGGCAGATCGGGGACTTGAACATAGGCCTCAGCTAGTGTCCTGAGCATCCTTCTTGCCTTCGTTACTTGCTCTGTTTTACAGAGCCGGTAATGCCGCCTGCCCATGGACTGGCCGACCCTATCTGCTGCCAAGTGTTGCTGCTGCTGCTGACTTCTGGCTGGGTTTCAGGCGAGGATCCTCACCCTAGCGTAGCTCACGCAGCTCGGTTAGAGCCTGTGCGCCGTGTTTAATTCAGTGCTGGCAGACATGAGTGCCCGCTGATACCTGCTAGACTTGGACTGGGATGGGAATGGGCATCATCACCTGTGTGTCTGCCCGAAATGTAGCCTCCCTCCTCTAGTTCTGGGTGTGATGCTTCCCTCTCCCAGCCTGACGATGCTGCAGACCTTGTCCCTTTGCTTTGCACCCGTTGGTAGGCGACGCTCCAGGCAGAAGTGGCTGTTACGACCTGTTTGGGTTTATCATCATTTGTGCGTATTGCAGCAGCACCTAGGAGCGCGCACACACACACACACACACACTGTGCTAGGAGCTGCACAGACACCCAACAACGAATTCTGCTTTAGTGGGCTGTAGTGGATTGGACCCTGGAAGGGGAGCCAGGGGGTCCCTGACATGGTGTCTGACCTGGGGTTAGCTATTTCCCCTCTGTCTGTCCGGCCTATTCAGGCTGTAAGCTGTAGGGACAGAGTCTCTCTCACCATGTGCTGGATCAGGGCCCCATTTTCACATACTGGGGGCTGTGGGATGCTACCCGAATATTTGCCGCCCTGAGTGCTGCCTGTGAGGCTCCTCTGAGTGGGGAAATAACTGCCCACACTCAGAGCTCTCTGCTAGCTTGTTGCATCCTGTGCGAGCAGCAGGGGATTTGGATGGTCCCTGGCTTGGGGTTTTGAATGGCTCGCCCTTGGCCAGGGTCACCTCCCCTTGAATGGCTGGCTGGGCTCCCGCTGCCTAGCAGAGCTGAGAGCAGCTCCCTGCCCCAGGCCAGAGTCCGGCTCCTCTTCCCACTTCGTTGGTGCAGTCCGGGCTGCTCCGTTAGTGTTGTGTGCACTTTGCACTAACCCCATTTGTTTCCAGGGCGGCAGCAAGCCCTAGTGGTTAGCGCTCCAGATGGCTGCGCAGAAGAGCGGAGCTAGAGTCTGTCGGCCCTGGAGGGTCAGGCTAGCAGCGTGCTTGGCCTCTCCTGGAGGGAGTCCTACTTGTCCCACTGATTCGGGGCCTAATCCCAGCTCCTATGGATGTCGGTGGAGCCGAGTAGCCCTTCAGGCAGCACTGAAATTCTCTGGGAGTCCCATGCAAAGCAGAGGTGGGTTGGATTAGGTCTTAAGGTTCCCCTTTTGGGGGTGCAGTGGGGTCCACCTGAACCCTCATTTTCAGGGGAAACTGCAGACCCTTTGGGGACAAGGGTCCCTGTTCTGATCAGCCTGGGCTAGTTGGACTCAGAAACTTTCCACCACCTGCAGGGAAGGGGGATTCTAGGAGCAGTGCGACCCTTGGCCATCTCGGTTCATCACCGTTCTCTCCCTCCAGTCTCCTGTCTTTCAGGCCACAGGGGGTCTCTCCCCCATACCGCACTGTTTCTCTCCCAGGTGTGCCCCCTTCGAGATGTGTTAGTGTCACCATGGGATGCCCTAAAGTAACTGCCCACAAAGCATTTCATGCAAACTATATACCGTTCCAGGGATTGCTTCAGCCATGCTGAAATGCAGCCACTTCTGGGCTGGAACGCAGCAGCTGTTTTTAACAGCGCTCAGCATCACTGCACAAGGAAGTTCAGAACAGGAAGGGAAGAAGTCTCTGCATCCGATTGCCACGTTGAGTCAGGCTGCAATTACCTGTGCTGGAATGCGCCCAAGATGCAAATGTTTCCTCTGTGTGTAAGAACAGCATGTGGCATGATTGCGTACTATTCCTGTTACTGAATTTCATCTTCCTGCTCTCCAGTCTCCAGCGTGTGCAGGGCCTCCTTCCCCCTCTGCTCCCTGCCACTTCATGCAAACTTCCCCACCCTGCTATCGCAATCCAAGCCCCTCGACATGACTCCAATCCAGTTCTCCCAGTGCATTTCGACCCTATTCTGCAAAAGTCCCTGCTAGCCCAGTTCTCGGGTGCTCTGCTGATGCACCTCGTGCTTGACTCGCAGCCCCCCGCCTGGTGTAGTCCTGCCCACCCCTCACCTGCTACTCTAGCCCTACTCATGCAAAACGGCTTTGTCCAGAAGACCAATATCTGTTGGGGATTAAGAGAGAGCCACCATAGGCGGTGAGTTATATGGGCCCATGATGCCTGTGCTCCACCAATATTCAGGAAGGTGGGCCCGGCTCCACCAATGTTTGGGGTTATATTTTCAGAGCCGTCCCATCCATAGGACAGACCGGGGCAATTGCCCCAGGCCCGGTGCTTTGGGGGGCCCCGTGCTTCAGGGGGACATGGGGCCCAGGGCAGCCTGGGGGGTTAGTGGGGGGGCCTGGCACTGGCAGCAGCAAGTGACTTCACTCTGCCCCATCTCTTTTTCCCCCCCTGCCCTGCTCTGCCCCCCGCCCCGCCTCTTTCCGGATTCTGCCCCTTCCCCCGAGTGACGCCCGGAGCCGATGGGGCGGGCTGGCACCAGGTCGCTTGCTGCTGCCAGCACCAGGCCCCCTGCTCATCCCCCAGGCCGCCCTGGATCCCGTGTCCACCTGAAGTGTGGGCCCCGGGGCAGTAGCCCCAGTCCGTCCCGGGGCTTGGACCCGTTCTGGGCACCACCAAAAATTATACAAACCTGGCACCCTCAAGCCGCTTGCTCTCTTGCCACGTGAGCAGAGCTGGGATTTTGAGTCCTGGCCTATAGAGTAGAAAGGCCAGTTCCCTAATGCAGTGTACCGCTGCCGGCCTCTGTTTTGGGTAAGATGGTGGGGTTTTTTTCCTTCTCAGAATCTCTTTGGATGATATTTTTGCTGTCATGGTTACCGTGAGTTTCTCTGAACCCCCTGTGGTGGGTGTATCTCCCAGAGATTCATGCACTGAGTTCACTGCCACGGGCGCGTTTTGACAGCGAATGCTGCACCGCTGCCTTGCACCGGCCTTGGGAGGGGACAGGAACCGGTTCTGGCTGCGTGCTCGTGCTGGTGGTGAGCGCAGTTTGTGATCACACGAGGCCCAATCCGGACCGTGGCCCCGTTACGCTCGGTGCTGTACGGCCATGATGAAAAAATCGTTTCCCTGCAGCCATCTTGATGGAGGGCGTCGATCCAGCATGTGGCGATTGCAGGGGATACTAGTGAATGCCAATGTGGAGGGGGGAAGATGGGGTGGAGCTTATGGCCAGTGCCAGCCCCCCTGGTCTCCTGTGGGTGGTGGATTCACTGAGCGGCTGGGGAGAGGAGCTGCGGTCGGCCGGCGTGATCCCCAGTCACCCTAGTCAGGAAAAGCAAATGGCAGGAGACTGAGAGCAGAGCAGGGGCCTGGCCTGGATTCCCTTTCCTTAGCTCCCGACCTTTTGAGGCTTTCTTCCTATCGTGCCAACGCTGGTGAGTAAGTGGCCCAGTCCAGCTGCCTCATGATGCCAGAAGAGGAAAGAGGAACGCGGGTGTGGGGGGGATCCTGGAGGATGCTCGCCTCCATCCCTCAGAATATTAGGACTGTAATGTTGCCTTGCAAAGCATCATTGATATACCCCGAGACGCTGAATGCCAGGAGCCCAGTGAGACTCAGCAAGCCAAGCCAGCTGGCCCCTGTCAGGAAGGCAGTGGGCAGGGGTCATTCTCTGCATTTGAAAGACAGGGGATCTGGGACCTACAGAGCGGAAGGGACGGACTTGAGCACTGGATTCAGCACTGGCCTGGGCGCTGAGCTCTGGGTTCTCTTCCGAGCCCCTCGGTTTATTTCTGTTGTGAGCTGGGCTAGCTGCTGATCGAGGTCTGCTTACAGCTTACAGAGGGCTGCGGAAAGGCCCCGGTGCCGCTGCGGGGAAAGCAGCACCTGGCTCGCTAGACCTGCCGTCCCATGTGCGTCCCATGTGCGACGGCCGTCGTGACAAAAAGATATTCACCCTGCAGAGCCAGTGCAGCTCCGGGGGCGGGAGCGGCTCCCACCTGGGTAAGAGGGTTCTAGGACTGTCGCTCGGTGTGTTGCTCTGAAGCCTGAAACGTCTGAGTGGGTGTGAGAGGAGGGACCCAGCTACAGGCCTGGCTGAGAGGCTAGAGCTCCCTCAGTTCAGGATCTCTCCGGGCTGACCCGTCACTGGGACTCATGGTCTATTACCATCCGGCTTTTACATCCTCAGCCATTTTGACTTCATGGATTAACCCCGTGTGGTGTGCGGCTCCAGTGAGCTATGTCTCTATGCCAGGCTGAGAGACCGAGCCGGTTGTGAGATCACAGGTAACTCAGCCAATCCCCACCCTTACTCTGCAGCTAATTTGCATGCAACCATTTCATTGCCACCTGACCAAATCAACACAAGGAGAGGTGCACAACCCCCTCGGATGCAAATCAACACAACCAGCCCACACCATAACCCCAGACACGCACAGCCCCTCGCTGCAATGCTCACTCCTCACTTGCTACCCATACAAATCCAAACGACCCACCCACACCATAACCCAAACATCACTCTGAAGCCAGGAATGTCTGAGGCAGCGTGAAGCGATGGAAACCGCTCCAACCACATCTGAGAGCTCTTTTTATTTAGAACATGACCAGGTTCAATCATCACTGGGATTTGCAATCCATTACCGTCCAGTGTTTTCAGTGCTCAGACATTGCTGGCTTCCTTACTCACGTGACTTTGCAAACTGCGCCCGTGTGAAAGCGCAGGCTTTCCGCTACTAGTGATTAGCGAAGTGCCAGTGGCTGCATCTTTGTTGTCAGGGAGGCCTGAGGCCAGCTTGACTCGAGAGATGCTAGGGTGTTTGCAGCGACGGCAGTAAGGAAAACTGCATCTCTTGACTCGTGAGCTGATCGGATTTGTTTTGGGAGATGGTAGAATGGAGCCCCCCAAAGCCCTTTTTACAAAGCCCTTTTCAGAGTAGATCCGGTGAGAATAGCCTGTTGGTGGAGCTGTTCCTGCCAGCCCTCTGCTCGGTCTGTTAGCACAGGCTGCCTTTTAGGGGAGGGGTGTGTGTGTGTGTGTGTGAGATTCTAAAGGCAAATTTTTGAGCAAATGTAGCTGTTTTAATTCTTGTCTTTCTTGCCCCACTTTCTTCACTACAGAAAATGTCCCAGCTCCTGAAACTTCCCAGAAACCCCCCAAGATGTCACCGGGAGAGGAAATTGTATGAAACAAAATGCTGGGTGGGTTGGTTGGTTTGAGTGGGGTGGTATTTATGAATTATTTTCCACCCAATCTTTTTTTTTTGCGCAGTTCCGAGTAAAGCTGGGAGGGTTTGGCCGGGGTGGGAACAGGGATATTAAGACACCCTCCTCCCCCCACCTGTCCAGCCAGGCCGAGTAATCACTCTAAAAGCTCTGCATGGGTCTGTTTCCATTCACCCAGGATGCTCTGAGGGGAGAGCAGTCAAATCCTGTGATTCAACCTCTGAAAACGGCTTCCCAGCACGATCCGGGAGCCTCGGACCGTGACTAGAGGAGCCAGATATTCCATTGCCGGGGGCTGGCGATTGGCAGATTGGGGGTAGCCAGAGTGCAGAGGTTTGTCTGATCAGCTGGTCTGGGAGATTCTTACCTGTAGCAGTATCGCCCTCTGCTGGTTGGAAGGAGTAGCACTAATGGGCCCCAGCAGTGATGACGTGTGAAATTTTTAAGCCACATAATGGCCTGTAAGGTGCTTTTCTGGTCTGATAAGTGACTCTAAAAATGGCCCCGTTCTGGCTCAGCATCCCCTGCTCCCTGGGGGTCTGGGGCTTCCGTCTGCTGACTCATCACTCCTGTTCGCAGTGCCAGCTCTGCAGGGCTGCGATTGGGATGACAAGCAGTAGTCTGTTGTGCCTCGTGCAGCAGCAGCAGCAGAGCTGTGCTGGAAAGGTTTCCGTTGCTGGCGTTCCCCTAGAGATGGTTGAGGATTGGTGCTAGCGGTTAGAAAAATCACTTCTTTAGTTGGGGGAAAGGTGTGTGGGGCCTGGGGTTGCTGTGAGATGCAATGCCTGGTGCTGCCAACGCCCAGCACTCCAGATGCATGAGTTGGGGCCCCCCAAAGTTGTGAGGGTGGCGTTAAAATCATGAGACTTTAAACCAAACCGAACATTTCTAAGCTTTTCTCTGCAGCCCTAGTATGAGATTCTGGCCTACAACCCTGGCTTTGGGAGCTGGGGCTTTAGCAAAGCCACCAAATATCTCACAGCTCCCGAGACAATCAGGAGAATTGGCCACACCGAACAGAGCAGCTCCACGGGGCATCCTTGTGGCCCCTTTCCTGGCTGTAAGTGCCCCAAGGGAGGAAGAGTCTGTGGCAAGGGGTGCTCGGAACTCTTCAGTGCCCACCACCCAGTCCCAGTGTGGGAGGCAGGACGTACACTGAGTTGGGCACTGGCTTGGGGTATGGGCGACATGGGTTCGATTCCTGGCTCTGAAGAACCAGGGTTCAAAACCCACAATCCCTAACATCGGGATACAAGTGAGACCTAGTACCATGGGTTCTCCAGCAACAGCTAGGGGCTACCCTTTCAGGAAGACTGGCTGTAGAGTGACCAGATGTCCTGATTTTATAGGGACAGTCCCGATTTTTGGGCCTTTTTCTTATATAGGCTCCTATTGCCCCCCCCCACCCCCGTCCCAACTTTTTACGCCTGCTGTCTGGTCACCGTAACTGTCTGGGGGAAGAGAAACGTCCTCTGGATCAGAGACAGACCAGCTCCTGCCCAGGGAGAGCATGGACTGGCCGCAGCAGAGTCCGACCAAGGGTGCGCATGATACGGCAGGAGCCTGGGAAGCCGGTCCCAGCATCCGCAGAATAGCAAAGGAAACGGGAGGGGATGGAGGAGCTCTCCAGGAGAGTGGAAGACTGTGAGCGGTTGGGTTTGTAGAGACAGTCGGTTATGGGAACAAAGGGTGGAAACCAGGGTGGTCTTGCAACCTTCCCATCCAGCTACTGTGGCCTTTTCACCTCTGCCTCCTGCTGAGTCGATGACGGTAGACGTGGGCCATCGAAGGCTCACCCCCATGCCGCCGCCAGCACCATCTCCGCTTGTACTGCAGCGAGTCAGGGCACTTCATCTCTGCCAGCCTCGTTCGAACTCCAGGGCATCAGGGAAAAGTCACCTCTGGACTGGAACACATCCAGAGCCCTGCCTGAAGTCTCCCCGCTTGCAGGGGTCAGCCCAGTTGCATGTACCGGGGGTGCCCCTGCAAAATCCCATCTACCAGCCTTCATTGACTTCGGCATAGCTGACTGCTTCATAGACTCTGTGGCCACCCAGATCCTGCAGGTTCCCCTGTGACACAAGGCCACTCCTCACTTTACATGGGCTACTAACAGTTCCCCTTTCTCTTCTTGTCCCAGTAACGGAGGACACAGCTCCCCTAGAGGCCATGATTCAGGAGCACGGAGAAATGTTACCATTTGGTGTGATCCATTCTCTGCTTTCCCCTGCTCCTGCTCCTTGCTATTTCCTGGCTGACCCTACCCAACCCACTCCCAGAGCCTTCCAGGGATGTCACCTCTGAACTCCCCTCGGGTGACCAAGACTATGCCGATCTTTTTGAAAAAGAAGAATGCAGAACCACTACCTCCACGCTGGGACTCTGACCTGCCCAACAGAGCTGCAGCCTAGTGCAAAAATACCATTTGGACACATTCGTGCCATGTCAGATCCCAAGCTGACAGCGCTCCCGAGAGAACTTCCAGAAGAACCTGTCCCGAGGGTTTATCTGCAAGTCAACCTCGCTGGCTGGTGCACCAGTCCTTTCCATTGAGAAGAAAGATGGCAGTCTCCAACTCTGCGTTGATTACTGTGCATTGAACCAGATAGCCATCAGGAATTGTTACCCGCTACCCCGGATTCGCAAGTTGCTGGATTGCGTGGGAGCAGGGGCATGGGAACAATTTTGTATAGCGGGTGCGCTGAGAACCATTGAACCAAACAGTAAACCCTGGATATGATGGAAACCACTTCCCGCCAGGGGATGCGGCGGTCCCTGAGTTCCAGCACCTGTGTGTGAGAGCTGCCCAGGAGGTGTGCGGGTTACACCCGCTCCTGCACTTGTGCAAACATTCCCTAGGAATGACCCCGAAAAGCCTGGTGCCCCCATCGCCCTGAGGGCACCCCTTGGGGAGAGGGTGATGTCAGGGACCGTGGGCTCTTAGGAGCTACCCGGTCCCAAGATGTTAACAGCTGCCAGATAGCAGCTGAACTCTAACTGAGGACTCCCGTCCCGGGATCTGATTAGTCCCCACCCTCTAGTTAACTCAAGTACAGGAACAGGAAGTTGTCCATGCAACTGGGTTCTCCCTGCTCAGGATCCTTTCCCTGGGACACCTGCTCCTGCTGATCCCCTGGTAAACTGCTTCCTGACACCTGACTCTCCGTTTTGCCCTCTGGCCTCCTGGTACCTGACCCAGGCTGACTCCTGCTCCGATCACAGGTCAGACCGCCCAGGCCCTGTCATGACAGCCAATGCCAGGCTCTTCGCTCCAGGCTATGGGGGAAGGATGTTTTCTCTGCTCATTTTTAGATAGTGTAGTTTGTCTCCTGGCTAGCATACTCAAGATAATCAATGGCCAGGGCTACTGCTCAAGGCTTGCTCAGATCTGCACTCTGGCTGGGCTCAGGAAGGAATTCTGCCCAGGACTCACTGCCCAATATCGGGCACTAGCTGGACTGTGCCCTGGTCCGTTGCAATGATGTCCGTGTTTTAGGTACATCATCACAATTTTAGTGGGTCCTTGTTTGCAAAACTTGTTAACAAATGATATTCTCTCCTTCCCTCACCCCCTTGCAACACCAGCCGCATATGGCACTCTACTTCCTGCCCTAACCTGTTGAGTGGTTACGTCCTGCTAAACAGCTGCCACATTCCACTGCAGAGGTGGCTGCATTTGCGTGGAATGTGTAGAGTAATATAACATACTCGGTATGTGTTTGCAAGCTGCTTTTGTAGTCCCTCTGCACTGAGAGGAAGGAATCTGTACGTCGCTGCGGTCTGCATGGCTTGCCCTGAATCTCTGCAAAGCCGGTTCTTGGAAGGAGAAACGAGGCTGTTTGAACAGCTCTACCCGAACAAAGCCAGGTCCCATGCGGAGAGCTGGCACTGGGCCTGGCCTCACCTGGAAACAAAGGCTCTCCATACAAAATGTCTGGAAACCTGACAAGGGCACTCGAGAACCTTCTCTTCAGAGCACAAGCTGGTAATGGGATATGGAGCCTTTTACCTATCGCTCGCCAGTTTCAATCCAGCTCCGGCTAGCTCTGCCTGCAAGCTGCCACTGTCTACTAACAGCTGTTTTGCAGCCCCTGTGTGAACCAGGTCGGTGGATTCTCTCAGCCCTGTTCCTAGGAGTCAGGGGGTGTCTAATCACAAAACCTTTGGCCACTACGTGAGCTCCTTGCTAGCGACAGCAGCAGCGGCCAAGGTCCCGGAGACGGTCGTGCTGGAACAGGCTTGTGGACAGGGCAGGGGAAACTGGCTCTGCCACTGCCCAGGCCTGGCCCTGCGCTGTGAAAAGAGGCCTCCCGTCTCAGAGATGATGGGCTGATTCTTTCCTACCCAGTTGATCTGTCCCATGCTGGGGTGTCTGAGCACCGTGTCCCCTGCTCCAAAGTTGCTTGGGCTTTCTAGGCCATTCAGGCTGCCTTGCCGCCCTTGGGGAAGAGATTGGTGTGACGGCAGTGGGCATTTCTCTGCTCTCCTGGGGAGTGAGCCCCTCTGCTGTGTCCCAGCAGGGCAGGAGCTGGGACTTCCAGGGACCAGGTCTGGGATCTGAACTCTGCATTAGCAGCAGGTTAAATCTCCTGTCTAGGTTTGCAGGTTACAATCCACGACCACCAGCAGACTGACAGTTGTGCAGCCACTGGGAACTTCCCAGCAAGAGCAGGGATTGAAATCAGACCCCCCTGCCCTGAAAGCCCTGCCACTTGAGTGAATGGAGAATCTCCATTACCAGTCATCTGTATAGGGTCTGACACACCATTCAAACTCCTTTCAGTGGGCAGCCATGTCTATACGCCCTTGCCAGTTCATTGCATTCTGTTAATGGGTTAGAAACTCCAGCACACCCCAAAAGAGCTTCCAGTGGGTTAAAACCTGCTCCTTTCTCTTGCTTTAGTCCAATCGCTAGCCTTGCCTGTTGCTGGATAAACCTTTCTGTGTGCGGCGCTGTTTTCTTTCAGTGGAGTGATGCACACCAGAGATCTGTGCTTCTCTGCTAACCCAGCGTGTCGTGCCAGACAACTACAGATACAGTCTCTGCCTATGCCAGCTGCCCTCTCTAGTTTGCCGTTGGTACAGGAATCCGGTATCCCAGGCAGAGACCGGGCTGATGTCCCCCGCGGCAAGCAGGAGATAATGTTGGATCCATTTTCCTTTTAACCCTTTCTTTGCCCGACGTGATCCAGGACGATACTCGGGGCTGTGATGCCTTTGTGAGGCTGTCACTTGCTTTCTATGTGCCCTGCATCCGGCTGTGTGTTAGTCTATAAAGGGGGACAAGCAAATGAAAGCGACCCCACAGAGCCATCCTGCCGGGGGGAGGGGGGGCTCTTCAGAAGGTCGACCGTGGAAGAAGGTCTGATGGGGTGATCGGTGCATGGTGGCCCAGGAGATCTGAGTGAGACTGCCCCAGGCTCTCGCTCCCTGGACCAGCAAAGCCTGCGATGGGTGCAGAGTTAGTGGTATGCTCATAGTGGTATGCTCAGAGTTAGTGGTATGCTCAGTGGTCAACAGTGACCCTCTGGCCAGTTTGAACAGTATCGGCCGGCACCCCAAAGGAGGTGGGTTAGGGAGGTGTTAGTGGAGAAACCCAGGGACCTAGACTAGCCCTGGTGTTCTTCACCTGGGGGTCACCCTCTGTGGGGTAACTCACTGTATCGAGGCAGTGGGATGGGAGGATGTAATGGCAAATATTCAGACTGAAACCTATGTAGACAAAGATCTCACAGTGCTTTGCAAACCGTTGCCATAAGGATCACTGAAATGCAGCTGCTTCTGGGGTGGAACGCAGCAGCTGTTCAGCAACACCACACTACGTTTTAGAGTCGGAAACTGATCTCTCGAGTGCTGTAGCCCTCGGTGCATTCCAAATACCGAGAAGGCCAGGTCTATGCCTCAAGGCGCTTGCAGTCTAACTTGGGTAAGGGGGTGAACGTAGCGTGCCTAATTGAAATGATGGGGGAATTTAGACAGGGGATGTAATTGTCAGATCTGGAACTCAGCCGGGGCCCTGGGGTTAACATCTGGCAAAAGGTGCCAGGGGAGCATTGTCACCGGGGCCCTAATCTCCATTTTCCATCTCATCCAAACGCTAGCCGCCCCTGTAAAAATAAATGCGGCTCTCTGGCATACTTAATAGTCATAGTTTGTGGTGTTAATAGTGGGAACGAAGCTCTCCGTGTTTGTGTCTGTTTAGTGGAAGCTGCCGTGGAGATGGAGACAGCTGACTCGCTCAGATCAAAGCTGGTCGTCTTCAGGAAAGATCAAATAGCGGAATGGAAATCGCTGGAAATGTATTCCGGGGAGCTGGGCTCCTTAATTAGCGGGAGCCCGGGAGGAGGACAGCAGGCGCTCGCATCAAAGCGGCTCTCCAAAGAAAGGGGCCTGGTTTGGTGCGGCTCTGCAGGACTCCGCAGCCTGACTGCTTATGAAATCAGTGTGAAGTTCTTTTTCTGAAAGTGCCACCTGACACCAGGAGGTGGGAGGGGGCATGAGCACTGGGGGTGCGGGGTGAAGATGGAGCCTGGGGGCACAGTGCTGAGCTGGAAGAGGTGGCTACTTTTGGGACAGGACACTCGGGCTGGGGATCCGGAGCCAAAATCAAGGCCAATAACAAGCCACTGGGCCACTGTGGACTCCATAGGATGTGGCTTCATCTTCCCCGCTAACCTGCCCCCAAGTCTTTGCTATTACTGGTCTCCCCGGGGACTCGGTGTCCCATTTCCCAGCTGCTCTTGCCGTGAAGAACTCTTCTCTGTGCATGGAGCCGAATCTTTGCCTGCCTTATCTCCAGCTTGTGGCTTCTTAGCTTGCCTGTCTAATACCTTGCTCTGCGGTGGGGAGTAGGACTTGGCACAGCCGGGGCAGCGACACGCTGCGTGGAATATGGGAGATACTTTATGATATTGTTGATACCGATATTGTAAAAGTGCACTGAATCGTGCCAGATCTAGCGGGTCAGCAATCAGCGGGGGAGTTATAATTCCCTAACTAGGGTCATCTTGTTGATATGTTTTGTATCACCTTTTGTATTGTGGGCTATAGATACGTAGGGTACGGTATGTGTGCTGTGTTGGGGTGACACCCCCATATCGACTGGCATCAGCACTGCCTGGCCTGTCCATGGCCCATCAGCTGTACAATAAACCCCTTGAGAGACCACGGACTGCACCGTGAGTCAGCAGGACGTGCAGAGGCCTGGCTATGGATGGAGCTCTAAGGCTTTTCTGTGCCAGGCTCTGCGGGGCTTGTGTTTGGGACACAGGAAGTACCAGCCACATGGCAAAAGGAATATAAAGGGCAGCTGCATCTTCTCCATTGTCTCTTCATTCCTGCTTCTGGTGTGACTTCGCTACAGCCGAAGCTCTGAGCAAAGGACTGAATGCCCCATCCAAGCTGTGGGTGTGATCCAGAGGGACTCTTAAGCCAGCAAACGCACCAATACTGCTAAGAACCTGAGAGAGAGACTCTGAAGTCTCTGTGTATGTGTAGAGCCCTGCGTGGATACACAAATGTGTATCCAAATCCGACGCACTATCCGCAAAAATCATCTACTGATCTCCACATCCATGGATGCAGGTCTCCCCAGATTTGCAGGGCTCTACGTTGGGGGCTTGGCTAAGGTGCCGAGGCATCTCCCCTGCCAGAGCCTGGTCGGGGAGAGGCATGTGAGCAGCTGTGGGGAGCCCGCATGAAGTCACGGACCTTCAACCTGCCCTCGTAGGCTGCTCTCAGCCCCCCACCCCCACACTGCGGGTAGGTGGAGGGTCCGCCACGGCTCTCTGGCTGGGGGAGGGGAGGAGACCTGTGGAGCTGGAGGAGGGTACGCTGCAGCTCCCCACAGCTGCCCGCCCGGCTCTCCCCTAGGAGGATGGTGGCTCGGCGCTTCAGCCCAGGCACAGTAAGAGCCAGGCGGGCAGCTGTGCCTAGCTGCAGTGGACCTTCCCCAAGCAGCCCCCCACCCAGTGTTCCTGCCCCCCAGCCCCACTGCCCAGGGCAGGTGGAGGATCCTCCTGGGAAAATACGGACGTATGGTAACCCTGTTGGCACAAAAGATACATACTGTGGCACATCCCTTAAATCAGAACTTTTTATAGGGAACCGGTTGTTAAGATTTTGGCAGCTCATCACTGGTGAGGGCCCCGTGACTGCTGAAGCAGGAGGGCCTGACTTCCGTTCCCTCCGTGGCTGTGAAGCTCGGTGGGGGGCGCCGCATTCTGGGGTTCTAGCCGACTGCAGATTTGTTCCAGTGCTGTTCCTGTGTGAATACCACCAGCTTTCCCGTAGCAGCACCACGCTGAGAGCTGATATTTCGCCTGTTGCTCCGTCCCAGGTGCTGCTTTGCTTTCCAGATACCGACCTGGGGGCAGGTTATGGTGGCTGTTGGCTAGGCAGAGGAAAGACGTGACTCCTAGCGCTGAACCGCCTCTGCTCGCATGCGGCCCTTCTGTTCTAATCCTCTCACGTGGGAGCTTTCGTTCCACATCCCGGCACAAAGCACATTGGTTTCTCATCTTCTGCTGGGTTGTAAAATCACCTCGCTCCCGTGTTCCTTCAGCGCTCTGCCCCTTCAGTCTAACTGTGTTCCGAAGTGTCTCTTATCCTCCCGAGCAGCTCTCGATGGTGGCTGTGTTTCTCTCTGCTTCGCTGTGTGGTTGTCAGTCCCACGCGGCATGGGATTGTCTCAAGACACCGGCTATTCTTTTGCAGCAATCAAGTCGGGAAAGAACAGACGGCTCCACTGGCCTTCACGGGAAGAACCTGTCTCTGTGACTCTCTGACCCGAGCAAATCCCCCTTGCCTTAGCTCACCGATCTCATGAGTTCCGTGCCGCCTCGCACACGCTAACCCCTGCGCATCAAGCGACACGGCGCTCTGGTTTCTGTATTACTGTCGCGCCCCCATTTCAGTGGGTTTCTCCTGATCTGTATGAGTCTGAAGCCATCACCTGCGGGATCATAGCGGCTGGAAGGTGAAAGATATTGGCGTTCGTTGGCTGTACTAGGAGGACACACTTCATTAGGAGCGTCCTTTTTATTTCCAGCCATCTAATCTAATCTGTTTCTCTGGCCCTCCATTGCCATGGTATCTGAGTGACTAGCTCCAGACATAAGCCTGTGTATGGCACAGGACGTCTATCCCAGGGAACTCCGTCTGTCTGCCCCTCCCTTGGTGGTGTGTGTTCAGGAGAGTTTAGTGAAACCAGTGAACAGGATTAATACAAACAAGAGCAGCACATTGTGATAACCAGACTTCAGTCCTACCAGGCACCCCAGTACTCACCTGTGTTTTATTCATAATAATTGTAATCTCTGGCTTTTACATAGAGCTTTTTTCATTAGCAGACCTCCTAAGGGCTTTCCAAAGAAAGTCAGAAAGTCACCCCACCTTTTTTACAGATGGGGAACCGAGGGGCCATCACCTGGTAGGCCAGTGCCAGAGCCGTGAATGAACCTAGGTCTCCTGTGTCCCACTCTAGTGCTGTAGCCACTAGACAAGACTGCCTCTTGGTGCTGGTAATTACCCCAGCCCTCCCATGAGGAACCTCTGATGAGGGGTCCCTCCTCTGCAATCATCTGCTGCGCGGGTCCCAAGCCATGTCTTACCATGGACGTAAAGCGTTTAACTACTACGTGTCTCTGCCTCCCCACCCTGCACCGTCCTTGGGGGTAAAGCCAGGGCTTGGTTCACCCATTCTCCTTAGCGATGTCCTGGTCCTACACAGGAGCCCATCCGTCCTCTCATGGAGCAGGTGAGTTGTTGGGTGCTCCTAGTTCAGACCTGCGTGGCTCTCTTCATTCTTCGGAGAGCCTCTCCCCTGGCTGCCTGCAGCTGCTGGGGATCTCCTCAGGCCGGGTGACACCACAACTTGGCTGTGTCTACACAGGCCTTTTTCTGATCGTCCGCCGCTGCGGCATCAATGTTGGGAGTAACCCGCCCCACCCAGTGCTGTCTCCCTGTGGTGGTGGCTGGGCCATAGCGCGAGCTACAGCGTTAGCTAACTGAGCTCTCTTAGCTCGAGTAGAGCCGCGTGTGCTCAGAACCCAGGGTCGCAGGTTTGGTCCCGATTGGCCAGCCAGGGCGCAGTGTTACAGGAGCACTACCATAGCCAGGGTGCGGGTGTTCCTACCACCAGGCTCTGAGCAGGGTTCGGTGGTGGGGTAACGCTGGAGGCTGGGTTAGATGAGGCTGAAGGGTCTCGTGGCTATAAGGGGGAGTGCTGCCCGGGGACGTGCCTGGGCAGTTCTGGCAAAGGCAGCCTTGCCGCCCGGCCTCCCTCAGGGACAAGCGCAGCGGCAAAGCAATCGGTGTTCCTGGAGCAGGTGGCTTCGCTCAGCACAGGCCCCCCGAGGAGCAGAGTCCTCCAGCGCACACCCACATGCCTGGAGCTCCGCGGCCTGGAAAACGTGCTGCGGAAACGGGCTGATCCTCTGACAGCCTGTTCTCAGGCACCGAGTTCGGAGAGTTTTGCTGCCGCGGTCGATGGCAGCGGGGTCAGGGCCTCAGAACAGAGAGGGCGTCTGTGCAAGGGAAGGCTGGGCGCTCTGAGCTGGGAGCGAGTGGGTGGGGGGCTCGGAGGAGGAGGCCTGGCTGGGATCTGCACTGAGGAATCTGTCGCAGTGTCTGATATTGGACACTGCTAATGCAATGGGGAGATGGGTGTTTCCTGAGGGCATCCTGTCCACCCCCACCCAGCTGCTTGAGTGGGAGTCACTGAAACAGACCCTATAATTAAAGCACCCTGCCTGTCCCTGTGACATCCTGTGTGACGTGAACTAACCCATGGTCCCGTGGTGTGAGGAGCTGGAAGGAGGGCAGGGCATTTCTGGATGCCAGTTGAAGGAGAGCGGCTTGGAGGTTGAGTGGTCGGAACACAGGCCTGGGGGCCAGGGATTCCCGAGCTGATAGTTTTCTGGCCTAAAAAAAAAAAAAAAGAGACCATTATGGTTGTCTAGTCTGACCTCCTGCATAGCACAGGCCAGAGAACTTTGCCACCATAATTCCTGCATCAAGCCCATGGCTTCTGGTGGAGCTAGAGCAGAGCTCTTAGACCACCTGTCTTTTTTGTAAAGACTCCAGGTGATGGAGGATCCACCCTGTCCCTTCCTAAGTTGTTCCAATTGTTAATTTCCCTCCCCGTTAAATTCAGATGAGAAATAAGGCACAAACTTTTATCTAGCTTCAGCTGCCAGCCATTGGCTCTCACTGGCTCTTTCTGGTAGATCAAAGAGCCCACTGCTATCAAGTCTCCTCCCCTAGTAGGTACGGAGACTCTGTGATCATGACCTCTGATCCTTCTGTTGAATGAAAAGAACAGGAGTACTTGTGGCACTTGTGGCTACAGCTCACGAAAGCTCATGCTACAATAAATTTGTTAGTCTTTAAGGTGCCACAAGTACTCCTGTTCTTTTTGCGGATACAGACTAACACGGCTGCTACTCTGAATTCTGTTGAATGAGTAATTCGAGCTGTTTGACTCTCTCAATACCAGGCAGATGGATTTTCCTGACCTCAAACCGTTCTCGTCGCTCTTCTCCGAAGCCTTTCTGATTTTTCCACCTCCTTTTTGAAACGCAAACCCCAGAACCGTACCCAGCACTCCAGGAATGCTAATGCCGTATGCAGAGGTGACACCCTCACCCTGTTCCTCTACTTATACGCCCCAGGGCTGTGTTCACCCTCTTACGGCATGCCTGCCCTGCAGCTGGGCCTGAGCCTCTCAGCCCGGGCCAGCAGACTTGAGCTAGCAGGGCTCGTGCTAGTGCACTGAAAATAACGGTGGGGCCGTGGGCAAAGGGTTGGACCCACCCTGCCCGCCAGGTCCAAGGTGAGGTGGCCAGCCTGGGCCTCTGCCAGCATGGGTGCTATTCTTAGCACCCTAGCACAAGCCGGGCTGGACTGTTCACTCTAGCTGCAGCGTAGACGTACCCGTAATCGCGCCGGGAGGTCACGTCCTGATCCCTGTCCCTTGCCCTTTGGTCCCCGTTGTTACTGAACCTCCCAGGGTCTCCGCTGCTCTGCCCGTGAAATGGGAATAATTAGATCTGCCTGTTCCGAGGATCTGCTGGCAACTGTCTGTATGATTGTTACTGCAGACAGTGAGCGGGAGGCGGAGAGGAGCTGGCGCTTTGTATTTTGATCAATTAAACCTGCCTCTGATCCCATTGTGACCCCCCCCTGGGTCTGGATCACATCCCGGCTTTGATCATCCAGCTCAGAGGCTGCTGACTTCGGGCAATTGAGCTTTGCAGTTCAGTGGGAGAGGATCTAGAAGGCGTTTTCGCCTTCCTCCACCCCGATGGGATGGACAGAGAGAGGGTGAAGGAAATTTAAGTCCAGACACCCTATGGTGAGGATGTTTTTATTGCTCTGAGCCGAAGAGCCACTGACGGACCATGTGACTTGTCCGGGGGTCTTGGCTTCTAAGATGCTGCAGCCATAGGCTGGGTTTTCATCAGATCTCACGCACTGAGTAGTCAGGCAGGGTCAGTAGATGGGCAGGAAAATCCAGGTGCTGCAGGGTGCAGTGTTGGGGATTCAGTAGGTGGCGCTCTTCCCTCTCGCTGGAATCTGTACGAAATAGTGGCCCAGCAGTGTCGCAGGGGGTGCTGTGCTGCTGATCTTCTTAAGGACTCAAATATCCCACTTCTTCATGTTGTTTTTCCAAGAGCAGAGATGTTGGCTCCAGTGTCCTGGCTGAATATCATATCTAGTGATATGGGACTGCATCCCACCTCGCTATAACTACCCCTTGCCCCACCTTCAGTGGGGTACAGCATTCTTCACTTCCTGTCCTAAACGGCTCCATAGCTTCTGCACTGCGTTGCTAAACAGCTGCCACCTTCCTCCCCAGAGCTGGCTGCGTTTCAGTGGTGAAGGAGGAGATCTCTGCCTGTGCACAGCCTATGAAGCGCTGTGAGACACAGGCGTTCTAGATGTGTCAGTTAATATGCTGAGAAATGGCGCTCTCTGTCAGCTCTTAAAGCAAAGACTCCAGCTGTATGTTATCGTGTGCCGTTGGTGTCCACGCTGAAGCCCACTTTAATACCCTCTGATCATAGCTGCTACATCACTGGCCTGTGGGGATGGGGGGAGGGCATCCTTTGGGAAGTAGTGCTGCTCCGTAGCCAGCTGTCAATCTTCAAACCTCTTTAATCTCATCCTATCGGACCCTGTTGATGTTCCTGATTTATGGCGAGACTCGGGACGAGACCGCTCCTGGTTCCTTTGCCAGAGACTTGCTGCATCTGACGGCAGTTGAATAGGGCCTGAGGGAGGCAGTGCAATACAGACTTCGTGACACAAGAGGGAGCTAGAGGCAGCGAGAGAAATGCACAGTTGGCTTGAACCCAGTTATTCGTTTGTACACTGCCTGAAACCAGGAGGTCCTCGGTGCCTGCAAGAGACGTAATGATTCTGCTGCTGGCTGGATTGACTGAATCTTGCAGTGCTGGGGGCGGGGGGAGATTTATATTGGTAAAACCTCTGGAACAGGGGCTGGGCTTCAAGGGGGCTAATCGACACGGGACATCTAAATAACCACTTACCTTGAGGTAGCCCGCTTGGCGGTGCAGTGTGTTCTCGATTCAAAACGTTGGTTAAGCCAGTGACCTACCTTCGCAACGGTTGTGCCTTGGAGGTGCCTTCCAGCCCCGTCTACCTGTGTAGAGCCCGTTGGGTGAGATGTATGTGCCTCTCCCAAAGCTTCTGGAAGGAGTAACGGAGGGTTAGATCAGCTCTCCTCATGCCGTTTATCTGCCGTGGGTATACGACACCCATTGCCACCGTACTGGAGCACTTCACAATCTTCAGTGCATGGGGCAGAGCACTGTACAGATGGGGAAACTGAGGCACGCAGTGTCTAAGTGACTTGCCCCCGGTCACAGAGGCAGAGCGGGGGGGGGGGGGACATAGGAGACCTGGGTTCGAGTCCTCGTTTAGTGCCTAACCCCTGGGTTGACCTTCCTCTCTGATCTGCAAATATTTCCCTGCCTTCGCAGGTCTGTGCCCCGAACAGCTTGCGGTCTATAGGCCAGGCCAAGCCGGTCCTGTAGGATTCCAGGCGCCAACCTGGAGTGGGGCAGTGGCCCTTCTTGCACGTGTCAGGTTCTCACCCGGTCTGTCTCTGCAGTGCAGGATGGAGTGCAAGGACATCGCCGCGGAGACGCTCTATGACGTGCTGCACGACATCGAGTACCGGAAAAAGTGGGACACGAACGTCATCGAGACCTTCGACATTGGGAAGCTGACGGTCAACTCGGACGTGGGCTACTACGCCTGTGAGGAGCTGGGGGGAGCAGGGCTGAGTCCCAGGGGAATAGAGCCCCCTCCCCCCCCCAAATCTGTGCAGCGGCTGCTGTAGAGGAAGGGGGTTGGTTAGCGGGGCGCTCTGGAGGGGCTTGAAGTGGGCGCTAGCACTGGAGCACCAGGCTGGGCACGGGGTTCGGACAGCGTCGGGTCAGTCGCCTCTCTAGTGCGCCTGATCCGCTGCATTGAGCGTGAACAGAGCCCACAGCAAGGAGGGAGCAGGGCCAGGGACACTGAAGGGGCAGCATTGTCCTCTGCTGAAAGGCTGGGGGTGGGGGCAAGGGATCTCAGACAATGCTGGGGGGTAAGTGGTGGGGGGATGTGGGACCCGAGCATCCTGAGGAGAAGCCCAGCGTAAATGCTTTGGTAAAGAGAAGGTCTGGGGAATGTATTAGGGTGGGGGCGATGGGAGGGGGCAGGGAGTGGATACTAGTATGGGGCTGATGGGGGATCTGGGCCTGTCTGGGGATGGATACTAGCATGGGGCTGACGATGTGATCTGGGAATGGATACTAGCATGGGGCTGATGGGGAGGGGGCTCTGGGACGGTTTACTGATACAGAGGACACCCTGCTCTCTCCCCTCGCTCCTGGGGAGTTGGGAGGGGGAAGTCTTTTTATCACAACTCAAGAGCCAAATCCCCTTTCTTCCCCCCTATCTCCCTTCCCAGGGAAGTGCCCCAAGCCCCTGAAGAACAGAGACGTCATCACCCTGCGCTCCTGGCTGCCCATGGGGGCCGATTACATCATCATGAACTACTCGGTCAAACACCCCGTGAGTGCCCTGCCCGCCAGGGGGCGGGATGGACTGAGCTGGGGGGTCGGAAGGGATCAGCTGTGAGCTCTGACCGTAACTTGCCTGCAGCACTGGCTCAGTAGGACACAGGAGGCCACAACTCCACATGTGCCCCAGAACCACAGGCTGAAACCCTGGCAGGGCGACTCTGCACAGACATTAAAGATCCCATAAGACCAGGGGTTGCCCCCAGTGCCCTGTCCCCTCCTTGCTGTGGTGCAGCAGGCCGAGCGCTGCCGGGGCCTTAGCACACTAGAGATGGCTGCATGTGGGGGTGAAAGGAATCCCAGAAACATCAGCTGTCCTAGCAACGCTGTGGTCACCCAGGACTCTCACAGCCAAGAAATTTTACTCACTAGGGTCACGTGGAACCTCACAGCAGGGCTAGAGCTCGGGTCCTCCTGCACCAAAGGATGGATCAAGCAACAGGGGCCTAAGGGAGAATCTCCATTAGCTCATATATGGCCTCTGACACACAGCTGGGCACTCTTACCCTGTCCAGTAGAGGGCAGTATTGCACAGGCATGCACACACCGCATCAGTTCACCTCACTATTAGTATAACAATAATGCAGGTGTAAGCAGTGGTGCTTGCACTACCCACAGTGCCTTGCGGTGCACCATTGTTCCGTAGGGAAAGGCTCTGTGGTGGGGCACGGGGTTAAGTCGTGCAGTAGGCTTTGATCTCTGCGTGTCTGGATTTAATGGTCTGCTCTCGGCTTACTGCCCTTTATGATCTTACCGTAGATCACAAAGCCAGCGTGTAATCTGCCCCCCCTTGATCCTAGCTGCTCCGGAGAGGCCAGGCCGGTGCAGCTGTGGGTCAGAACGGAGGCCCCGTGGCTCAGCTGTCCAGCAGAGCTACCTCCTCCTCACTAGCCAACGCTCTGAGTTCTACATGGAGTCAAGCTCTGGGGGTGGGGGGCTAGGCGTGGGCTGCTGACCAATGGACCCTCTGGCTAACCAGCTGAGTGCGCGTTATCCAGTCCCTTCCCTGTCCTCCCCAGACCAAGTCGCAATCAGCCTGTTTCTGTTCCCCTTCCCCACTCTCTGCAGAAATACCCTCCAAGGAAAGACCTGGTGAGAGCAGTGTCCATCCAGACGGGCTACTTGATCCAGGGGCGAGGAGTCAAGAGCTGCTCCATCACCTACCTGGCCCAGGTTGACCCCAAAGGTAACTGTGCGGCCTGGGGCCTTCCCGGCTCCGAGGGGCCGAGAGGCTGTTTCTCTAGGGACGCTATCAGAGCCCTTTCCCCACCGCTTTCCATTGCTCGCGGGTCCAAAGAGCTGTAACCACATCACCTCGTCCATGAGCTCCCCATTCATTTCAGGATCCCTGTCTGTCACTAACCCCCTCTCCTTAGCAATCTCGCCTCTTTGGGAGGAGAGGCCTTTGTCTGTGGGAAGCTGCGGAATAAACCGCGTCGCTGAGGCCCTGCTGTAGCACACTCCGGTGGAGCACTTGCGCGGCGCCATCTTTCCAAGGAAAAAATTGATTTTGTGCAGCGTCAGGGAAACACTGTGGGTGGGAGATCCCAGGGCCCTGTCAGGTGCAGACTGCGGTTCTGCTTAGAGCAAGGGGCTCCCTTTACAGCGGTGCTCAGGGAGATAGGCAGACCCCGGCCCCCCGGCCCTCTCCTGCATGCTCTGGAATGCTCCCTCCGTCTCGGACTTACTCTGCCATCTAGACCTCTTCGTCTCCTGACTTCCGCCATCTCCCCACATGCTTCCTCCACTGCTACTTGCTCTCAAGGTGGTCTTGACCTGTGCCATCCCTCAAGCAGACTTTCCTCTGAATGACCCCTCCCAGAATGGCTTTCTTCAGACCCCAATAGCGCTGAGGGCTGGAAGCAGCTCACTGCCACTACCTTGAAGGTCTAACCCACTGGTGAGTGTGTTACAGATCCCACCTCTGTGCTGATCCACAGAGGAAATGAGTCTTCTACAGCCCCAGCTACAGAGCTTCAGTTCGTTAGCTCAAGCGGTTGCAGCTCATACTTCTAGCTTCGGAGGTTCGTGTTTCGAACCCCGGTGTGTTGGCCAAACTGGCGGTCGTCTCCAAGGCATTTGGGGATGTGCTGTGCGGACTAGCTGCGGTCCCAGGTCTCTGCCTCATTCTTCTTGTCTCTGTTTTGTAGGTTCTTTGCCCAAGTGGGTGGTGAACAAATCATCTCAATTTCTGGCTCCAAAGGTGAGTGTCCCACTCTGGCCTGGCTATCGATTCTAGCCCATGTTCACGTCTCTCGCTGTAGGCACTTGCCTGGGACCCTGAGCTTCTGGCTCTGGATTGTAGCTGTCACATCCACAGACCTAGCAAACGTGGCCGGCTGTAAGACGCTCCCAGGTCTTCGCTATCACAGGGTCGCTTTGGTTTGCCATCAGCCCAGCACTTAATGCATTAGCTCAGGTGGTGCGGCTGTTCGGGAATCTGTCACCTCCAGCCTCCGCCTGGAACATTGTCAGAGAGTGATGGATGGTGGCAAATGGAGATACCTGCTGCTGACGCCACAGTTTCATTAGAGCCCCAGTGATTTCTGCCTCTTGGCTGACTGGCTTTGCGGTAGCCGCCATCCATCATTTCTCCAAAGAGCAGATGAAGAGGCGACTCCATCATAGTCTATAAGTAGCAGCCCAGGGAGAAGATGCCAGGTGTCAGGGTGCCTTTATCCCAGCAGACCAAGGCATGATGAGATCCAGAGGCTGGCAGTTGAGATAAGAAAATATCCCGGATGGAAATTGGAGATCTCTAAGAGTGAGGGTCACGGACCACTGGAACTGCTGCTCTGGGGCAGTGGTGAGGTCATCGTGTGGCGGTGGGATGGGGTGGCTTTCTAAAAGAGGGTCTCGTTCAACCACAGGTTCTTGGTAAGGGCAGTTCTGGTGACATGGGTGGGGTAGAAGGCAGATTGCAGGGGGTTAAGGGAACTGGATCAGCCAGAGAGACCCACGGGACAGGGCTGCCTGCAGAGTCCGGTTCTGCTTCTCCCTGAACTAGGATGAGACCCCACTGCCCAGTTCACATAGGTCACCCGATGGGCTTCAATCCCTGCCCACTTGGGCTGGGGAGGAGTCGCTGACGTGCCAGCGACAGGCTGCAAATCCCTTGAGTTGTACTGGTGCATTCGGTGTTGCTCACGGGCCTCCGGAGGCAGGCGTGACCCTCCTGCGGTCTGTCGTGGACTGCGCCGGGCTCGCTGCTCAGAGCGGTGCCTCGCGGATGGGCTCGAGGCGACAGGGTCGATTCAGTCAGCCCCGCTGCCCCTCCTAAGCCAAGGTTGAGGCCCACGCTGGCTGCAGAAAGCATCCAGGTGGGAAGATGCAGCCGTGATGTAGCCTTCTTGACCCCGCGCCGGTCCCTAGTTGTTTCTTAGCCTTGGCTCTGACCAGAGGCCACTCTAGACAATCCGCAGCCTTGGGCAAAGCTTGAGCGCACTCCCCATAGGCCTAGGCCGGCAGATTGGACCCGGAAGACCCTCCATCACGATGGAGGGGCAGCCACCCCACACTTGAGTAGCACCCAGTGGCCCAATCTGCCGCCCTAGGTGCAGATGCCTCATTCGGTGATGGCTCGAGCGGCTCTGACCTGTCTCCTGCCTTCTCCGCCCGCTCCCTCAGGCCATGAAGAAGATGTACAAAGCCTGCCTGAAGTACCCTGACTGGAAGCAGAAGCACAACCCTCACTTCAAGCCCTGGCTGTTCCCCGAGCAGAGCACCCTCCCCACCGTGGCGCTCTCGGAGCTCTCCATCCAGCACGCCGACTCGCTGGAGAACATCGACGAGAGCAGCCTGTCCGAGACCAAAGACGACAGGGGCGAGGGCAGCGACGAGGACAGCGTCAACTGAGCCGCCCTCGCTCCCCCCTCCTCCCCCCAGCCCCTCACCCCTCTGCACCCGCCCAACCGGGTTTATTTTGTCTGTGTATCCAGTGCAGGTCGTGTAACACACTCCCCCACCCCATCACTCCCCACCCTGGCTAACAGGGCTGCTGTTAGGGCATTTCTCAAGCAGGCCAGGGGTGGGAGAGGGACTGTCCCGCCCTTGATGCCAGAAATCTGGATTTCCCCAAGGCTGAGCCCTGCTAGTACTTTAGGCCTGGACCCTGAAAGGTATAACTCCCACTGGGACTTAAGTGTCGAATACCTTTCAGGGTCAGGGTTCAGTGGGAACACCAGCGCTCTAGCACCGAGCAGGATGGCTGCCCCGTAGCTTGAGGGGAAGCTTGTCTCTGTCCTGGCTGAGGAGAGCAGGGTGTGGGGGGAATCCGCGGCACTGCAGAAGTCACCATGGGCCGAGCGATGTTCAAAATCAATCTCACGGGGGCCTTTGGGAGCGTGAGCCACCTTCCCTGGTCTGCCCGGCACTGTAGGCTGGGCGCTGCCTTCTCAGAGGGCAGGGGCCCTTCAACGGGTGCCAGTGCCGTCAGCGTTCAGGGAGAGTCACTCCCTGCAGGGAGCGGGGAATGGAGCCTGTGGCGGGAGAGGGTGTCAGGCATGGTTCCCCCAAGGGAGGAGGGCTTGGGAAACACCTACCCTTTGGTGAACGAAATGACTGAAGCGGGACTGGCTCTCCTGGAAAGCCGCATGCTCCCCATGTCGTTAAATGGCTGTCGTCTCTGTTTTCTTTGTTCTCCTGTAACGGTTAGAACTGCCTTTTTCTGATGGGGACCAGTTTACGGACCCATCTCCCTAGGGGTGTGCCCAGCTACTTTGGGACTCTCCGGAGAGGGTGGGACCCCCTAGGGGCCCTGGGCTCTCCTGTGAGAGGGGACCCAGAGGTCTTGACGTCTGAATATTTTCTCTGCGCTAGAATTAGAGGCCTTGGATCTGGATTTTGAAGCCGGTTCCTTGAAAGCACTCCCTGAAAACCCCATGTTCTGTTTCATGGGGGGAAAAGGAGATTTTGTACCTTGTACTGGAGCAGTTTATTTAGGAATAAAATGAATAAATCAGGCAAGCAGGATGGCTCGGCGTTTTCCTTACCGCTTGGTCGCCACCCGTCGGGCCCCCTGCGTCATCAGACCCGCTGCCTTCTCCCACCGACCTGGCAACTAGCCCCAGGTAGAGGTGACGGTGGATGGGGATGTGCTCAGATTATTGTCCAGCTGGGTCCAGGAGCTCATGGAAGGGGAGTCTCTAGCTGCCTGCCGCTGCTTGGCTTCGCCCTGCTCTCCAGTGAGGTCTCAGGCTGGATTGTGCCACCCTTGGCTGTGGTTTTTATTAGCTATGACACACCTGCGGGCTTTCCCTGCCCTTGGTTGCACGTTCTTTACAGGTGCCAGGTTCCCATCCACTTACCTGTGGCCCAGCGTTCTGGCTTTGGAGATGGGGATGCTAAGATCACCTGCCCTGCTGAGTTTCATTGGGATTCAAACCTTCCCCTACTGTGGTTGCAACCTGAATCTCACAGCACGGAGCTAATCCAGACTGAGGTCTGCTGGGCCCCCGTTCCCTGCCTCCTCTTCCACTGCAAACACCTTCACCTGCACTGGAGCTTCGGCTGTTCCCGATCTCAGCTTTGTAGTCACAGCTGACGCCCCAGCTGTGCATCAGACCAAGCATAAATGAATAGGAGGCAGCAGGCTCTGGCTGGTAAACATCGGTGAGTAATTAGACACATGGGGGATGGCATTATTCTTTGGGAGATAGGAGTAGGGAGCTAAAGCCAAGTCTCTGTCTGGTCAACTGGGACAGATGCCCAGGAAGGGGGGAAGCTGTGATCTAATCTAGCCAGTCCTAGAGTGCAGCTAACTCTGCTATGTTGTTTGAAGCAAAGATTTTTTTTCCCAGTGCACTGAAGTATTCCTGTCCATTGACCTGATCAACCGCTGTACCTGTCCAGCTCCGAAAGCGCAGGCCCCTAGCAGCAGGAGGCCAATGGAGAGGAGGAGTAAGCTGTAAGAAGTAGTAGGAGTAAGGCGTAAAGGAAGCTGTCACGGGATAAGAGAGAAGGTCCTCTCGTGGATCAGTAACTGGTTAAAAGGCGGGAAACAAAGGGTAGGAATAAATGGTCAACTTTCAGACTGGAGAGAGGTAACTAGCGGTGTCCCTCAGGGGTCTGTTCTGGGACGAGTGCTGTTCAACATAGTCATAAATGATCTGGAAAAAGGGGTACACAGCGAGGTGGTAAAACTTGAAGATGATACAAAATTGCTCAGGATAGTTAAGTCCCAGGCAGACTGTGAAGAGCTACAAAAGGATCTCTCAAAACTGGGTGACTAGGCAACAAAATGGCAGATGAAATTGAATGTTGATAAATGCAAAGTAATGCACATTGGAAAACATAATCCCAACTATACATACAAAATGCTGGGGTCTAAACTAGCTGTTACCACTCAAGAAAGAGATCGTGGAGTCATTGTGGATAGTTCTCTGAAATCATCCATTCAACGTGCAGTGACAGTCAAAAAAGCGAACAGCGTGTTGGGAATCATTAAGAAAGGGATAGATAGAAAGACAGAAAATATCATGTTGCTTCTATATAAATCCATGGTACACTCACTTCTTGAATACTGCGTGCAGATGTGGTCGCCCCATCTCAAAAAAGATATGTAAGCAGAGTCAGGATGGGCTCTGCCCTGACATCTGGTGGTGAATTGTGGGGAGTGTGGAAGGGAATTTCAGGTATTTGCATTGGCACACCCACCCCGTCTGGCTTGGCCCATGGCGGCCTGGGATGTTGTTTTGACAGCTCTGGGATCCCTAGTTTCTTTGATGTTGGGGCGGGAGGAGTGGAGTGTTGTCACCCTGGTTGTGTGGATGAGGAATTGCGGGACTGCTTTGTGACAGAGATGTCTCACCATCAGGTGGGTGGTGCTTGCTAGACAAGGGACATGGGTGCCAAAACCCAGTGAATTGAGAGAGGTTCGGGACTAGTGTACCTGATGGTATGGGCCCCCTTTGAGGGCCTGGAACACCAATTGCACATCCTCCTCTCTCCACTGTTGAAGAGCAGAGCTATTTTTTGAATCCATTAGGAGTTCATCTAGAGGCCGCTGAGCTGAATTCACGTTGCGCCAATGGTGCACCAACACCTGGGGCTCCCCTACTACAAGCTGAAATCACTAAAAGAGCTAAGCTTACTGAGCTGAGATCCTGAGTGCTGTGTTAACTAGTGGGGGAGCCTGAAGATCTATCGCTAAGCGGCTGGCAGAGCGGAGCAGTTTGCGGCACGTTGGAGCAGCCCACGGAACAGTGAGCGGAGCGGTTTGCAGGAGCGGCTCACGGGTCGGCTGGAGGAGCGGCACAGCTGGTGGAGTGGAGCTGGTCGTGGTGAAGGCTGCAGCAGAACTCCACGGAGAGGTGAAGCAGTTGCCCCTGGCCCACGTAAGGTGCCCCTTAACACCCTGTGTACACCCCCCCCACCATTTCCACCCAGGCTGGGGGGCAGGGGGAGAAACTCTGCAGATAAACTTTTGAACTCTGGGGTGGCACTGACCGGAAACAGAGACTTTTGGGTTGTTGGACTTACTTAAGACCCTAAGGGGGAAAGGACAGTGCCAAATGTACTTGGAGGTGGGTTTTTTGCTTATGGTTTGTGTTATAATTCTGTTTGTGGTGTTTCTCCAATGTGATGCCGCATTGTTTCCCTCCTTTATTAAAAGGATTTTGCTACACTCGGACTCCGTGCTTGCGAGTGGGGAAGTATTGCCTCCTAGAGGTGCCCGGGGGGGTGGGGTGGTATGTAATTGTCCCAGGTCACTGGGTGGGGGCTCGAGCCGGTTTTGCATTGTGTTATTGAAATGGAACCCCTGGATACTGAACCCGGCCCTTGTTGCTGCCAACTCAGAGGGGCAGAAGAGTTACAGATATATTGGAATTGGAAAAGGTTCAGAAAAGGGCAACAAAAATGATGAGGGGTCTGGAACGGCTTCCGTATGAAGACAGGTTAATAAGACTGGGACTTTCCAGCTTGGAAAGGAGATAACTAAGGGGGAATATGATTGAGGTTGTCATAAACAGATAGTTAAGGGTTAATGCCTCTTTTACCTGTAAAGGATTAAGTTCACCCAGCCTAGCTGACACCTGACCAGAGGAACCAATGCGGGGACAGGATGTTTCAAAAGGAAGGAGGGAAGTTCCCTTTGTCTTGGTCAGTTTTAGTTTCAGCCGGAGTGGAAAAGATCAAGGAACCAGCCTCTTATCAGAGTAGTAAGTTTTAGAAAAGAATAAATAGGTTTATGTTTATTTTCCTTTGTGACTTTGTCTTTGTGCAATTAGAGGAAGAATCAAACTGGGAATTCTTTTGTATACTAAGTTTTGGCCAGGGGAACATCCTCTATGTTTTAAATCTGTTGTCTGTGAGAGTAGCTGGTATGCTAATCTCTCCCAGAGGTTTTTTTTTCTTTTACCTTTCTTTTCTTTTAATAAAAAGTCTGATTTTTTCCTTGTGTTAGAATCCAAGGGGATTGGATCTGGACTCACCAGGAATTGGTGGGGGAAAGGAGGGCGGATGGTTAAATTCTCCTTGTGTTAAGATCCAAGGAGTTGGATCAGTGTTCACCAGGAAATTGGTGAAAAAGTCTCTCAAGACTACCCAGGGAAGGGAGTTAATACTTGGGAGTGGTGGCAGCAAAACCAGATCTAAGCTGGTAATTCAGTTTAGGGGTTCACATGCAGGTCCTCATATCTGTACTCTAAAGTCCAGAGTGGGACTGAAACCTATGACAGAGGTCTATAAAATCATGACTGGTGCATAGAAAGTGAATAAGGAAGTGTTATTTACTCCTCATAACACAAGAACTAGGGGTCACCAAATGAAATTAATCGGCAGTAGCTTTAAAACAAATACTTTTTATTTCTTCACATAACGCAGAGTTAACCTGTGAAACTCCTTGCCAGAGGAGGTTGTGACGGCCAAGACTAGAACGGGGTTCAAAAAACAACTTGATAAGTTCATGGAGGACCGGTCTATCAATGGCTATTTGCAGGGATGGTGTCCCTGGCCTCTGTTTGCCAGAAGCTGGGAATGGGTAATGGGATGAATCACTTGATGATTCCTTGTTCTGTTCATTCCCTCTGGGGCACCTGGCATTGGACACTGTTGGTAGACAGGATACTGGGCTGGATGGACCTTTGGTCTGACCCAGTATGGCCGTTGTTATGCTCATAGGAGAGGCCCTCTGACCCACAACTGAGCAGTTGTGGTTACGGATTGCTACTTCTAGAGCATTCAGCGGCAAGCTCTGAAACTAATGGGCTAATGCTGGAACTCCTCCATCTCCGCTGCTGTCAAGCCATCACATCTGTTCACTTCAGCACACAGGACACTTGCAAGTCAGAAGAGCCAGTTTTGAATCTTTGGAAGGCTCTCCCGAAAGGCTGGAAGCAGCTCGGTCTGCTCCCACCTCTCCAGGCTGCTCGCAGGTTCACAGTCGATGCTAGGAGGAGAAGGGAGACACTGCTGCTTTCTACGGGCCGGCGCTTGGGGAGGTGTGATGTCTGCTGTTTCAGGCTGGCATCGGCACACTGATACTGCTGGGTGGCGGGGGCTAAGAACCCGTCTTTCCTCAGCCCGGCCAGCATTGCTGCCTTGGGTGAGCTCCAGGACACAGCCGGTGAGCTCCAGTTACCGGATAAACCTCCTTCCTCTCTCCGTGGGGCAGGAAAGAGCAGTCCTACGAGCCAGCAGGGTGCAGTGCATGAGAGCCGAGAGAGGCTGAGGTTCTCAGCCTGGGGGGGAGGGATAGCTCAGTGGCTTGAGGTCCCTTCTAACCCTGATACTCTATGTCTGTTAGAGCGGAAGCTGGACGGGGAAGCAAAGGAGGTGCAGATAGAGTTCAGTTCTGGGCACCAGGTTGGCAGAGAAGAGCCCTGAGGATGATCACGGGCATGCAGGCCTGGCTTGGGAGAGGAGCCTGGCTGAGCCTGGCCCTACAAAGGCTGAGAGGGGATCTGATGGCTCCACCCAGGAGGGAGAACGGTTGAAGCCAAAGGACAGTGCTGGCACAAGAACAACCGGGGATGAACAGGGTGTTAGGGAATGGAGGTTGGAAGGCAGGAGGTTTCTAGCTAGCCGGGGAGGGAGGTTTGGGACCAGCCACCCAACAGAAGCAGGGTGTGTGTGGGGGAGGGGATGATTAATTTTGACTGGATTATAGGACAGAGGCACCTGTGAGAGCAGGGCCTGGACTCTGAGCCAGAAGATCCCTTCCAGGCCTGCCAGCTTGTGGTGAGAGTTATTTATAAGCCTTAGCCCTGTTGGGGGGTGAATTCACAGCACAGTTTGCGGGGGCTCTGAGCTGGGTTTTAGCCTTCCCCTGCCATGCACACGTGCGCACCTCTGAGCTGAGCGCGGAGGTGTGTGAAGCCCTGACCCAAGTGGGAGTGGGGAGTCTGGACGCTGCTTTCATTCAGGCTGGAACTCGCCTGCTTTGCAGGAAGGACGCGGGCAAAATCATTTGAGTGCTGACTGCCCTCCGATGCCGCCCAACAATTCCCTCCCCAAGGAGAGACCGGTTCCACACTGGCCTGGGAAAGCATCTCAGCGCCAGGGACCATGGACCATGTAGGGAAGACAGTCAGGTGGGGGGCAGGGCTTTGCGAGGGCGATGCTCGCACCTGGGCTAGGCTATGCTGGGAACTTAGCCCAAGGGTGTCTCTCCTGCCCATAGATCGGAGTTCCCTGGCCCAACAGAGGGTAGTGACACGAACCCCTCCGCCCCCCGTGTGTTACAGCATTTTGGAATGGGGCAGCCCTTTCCCAGAATCCCTTAATGCTCTAGTGCAGACCCTACTTCTCACCACCGACCCGAACAGCTGCAAGTCTGGGCACCCACCCTGGAACAACACCCCACCAGCTGTGCATGTGCGTATGTGCATGAGGTATAGGCGTGAATATGGACTTCCCTGATGACTCTTAATTACTGAATCTCTTCATTTTACTGGGGGATTGTTTCCCCTCTGTCCCGGAAGAATTGCTTCCCTAGGTACCAGAGTAGCAGCCGTGTTAGTCTGTGTCCGCAAAAAGAACAGGAGCACTTGTGGCACCTTAGGGCTAGTCTACACTTACCGTCCGGGTCGATGCGGTGAGTTCGACTTCTCATAGTTCGAACTATCGCGTCTGATCTAGACGCGATAGTTTGAACTCCGGAAGCGCCGCAGTTGACTCTGGTACTCCACCACTTCAAACGGCGGTGGTGGAGTCGACGGGGGAGCTGCAGAGTTCGACCCCGCCGCGTCTGGACGGGTGAGTAGTTCGAATGAGGGTACTTCGAATTCAGCTACGCTATTCACGTAGCTGAATTTGCATACCCTAATTCGAACCCCCTTTGTAGTGTAGACCAGGCCTTAGAGACTAACAAATGTATTTCAGCATAAGCTTTCGTGGGCTACAGCCCACTTCATCAGCTGCATAGACTGGAACACACAGACAGGAGATATTTATACATACGGAGAACATGAAAAGGTGGGAGTAGCCATGCCAACTGTAAGAGGCCAATCAGTTGAGATGAGCTATCATCAGCAGGAGAAAAAAAACTTTTGAAGTGAAAATACTCGAGATGACCCATAGAAGGTGTGAGGATACTTAACATGGGGAAATAGATTCAATTAGTGTAATGACCCAACCATTCCCAGTCTCTGTTCAAATGTAAGTTAATTGTATCTAATTTGCATATTAATTCAAGTTCAGCAGTCTCTCTTTGGAGTCTGTTTTTGAAGTTTTTTTTGTTGTAAAATTGCCACCTTCAAGTCTGTCACTGAGTGGTTAGAGAGGCTGAAGTGTTCTCCCACTGGGTTTTGAATGTTACGATTCCTGATGTCAGATTTGTGTCCATTTATTCTTTTGTGTAGAGACTGTCCGGTTTGGCCAATGTACATGGCAGAGGGGCATTGCTGGCACATGATGGCATATATCACGTTGGTAGATGTGCAGGTGAACGAGCCCCTGATGGCGTGTCTGATGTGATTAGGTCCTATGATGTGTGTAGGTTGGTTTCAAATGTCCCAAATAATGAGGCTTCTATTCTTTCCCTTGAGATACTATTCCCCACCCAGTTAGAGCTCACTGACAGCCATTGCCTTCTGCTCATTGTGTCATGCTTCATGCACCCTCCTAGGAGCAGATTTGTCTCTTTCCCCTTTACTAGTACATAGCCCCTCTGTAACTATATCGTTCTTGTTTTCAGACCTTTCCCTATCAACAAGGAAGTGGCTCAGACACCAGCAAAGAATGAGACATTACCCAGCAGCCCCTAGGGAGGTTCGGAATGAGGGTAGGAAGCAAGAGCCTGAGAGGTAGCGGAGAGGCAACGGGATGACTGGAGTAAAGTGTTTTGATACAGTGACTCTCAGAGCGCAGCCCGGCTTGGCCGTGAGCCCTGGTGATAGACAAGTCATTGAAGCAGCCCCAAGGGTGTTGAGAAATCTCGGGGCACTGAGTTACAGGGAAGGTTTCTGGTGCCCTTAGAGAAATTGGCAGGTCAAAGCTCTGTCCTGTCCAGATTTCAATGTCCAGGCGCTGGTACTGTTGTTTCTCTTTGGAAGTTTATTCCACACACTGAAATAGCTTAATTTCATCCTAACAGTGAGATATCTGTTCCACCTACTTATAACCAACTGGGTCTCCCTGTCCCCTGTCATGCTATTATCCACCACCCCCAAAACGTTGCCTCTTGGAGCCCCATTCTTCCAGTGATCTCCCATGAGCCCTGTTCCTCTTGGGTCACTCATCCAAATGAAAACTGGCCTCACTTTTCCCATCTGGTTTAGGGCCATGCACCAAGACAAGCTCATCCACCATGCTCAACCATGTCCAGGTCCTGGCCATTCTCACTGTAAGTACCCGTATTCCATTAGTAGCTAACGTATGGATATCACCTGTAACACACAGGAAGGTGGGGTCTGAGCTCCTCTGCTTTGATCCAAGTGGGGCCTTATGACAAAGAGGTTTGAGAGCCACTGGTCTCGCCCCATCTCCTCAACCAGGTCTGTACATTGTCCTCAGGGGCAGCTGGACCCGTGGCTCTGGAATCTTGTAGGGCTGACGAGGGTTCCCTGGTCCCAGAGCAGTTGTAGGGAAATACTCTCTGGTCCCTACGATTTTTGGACATTGACACCATGTCATGGACTCCATAAAGGGGGGAGAATTTCACCCTAAAGACAAGGCGCGATGGCTGTTGAAAACACAACCTGAACCCATGGCATCTCTGGGGCAGCAGTGAGGGCTGGGGGCTAAGTGGTATTTGTTCCTAGTAAGATAAAATCATGGATGAATTGCTAAGGAGGAGTACAGAATAGAACAAGCATGTAAAGGAAAAAATGAGTGATACTTAGCAAGGGACATAAAAGGCACTAAGAGCTTTTTAAAAATACATTAGGAGCACGAGGAAGATGAAGGAAAGTGCAGGTCCTCTACTTAGCAGGGAAGGAGAGCTAATAATTGATGACCACAAGATGGCTCAGGTGTTCAATGCATATTTTGCTTCAGTCTTCACTAATTAAGTTAATGGTGACCAGATGCTCAGCACAGTTAATATTAACAACAAGGGCGAAGGAACCAAGCCAAAATAGGGAAGGACCAGATTAAAGAATATTTAGATACACTAGATGTATTCATGGCGGCAAGGCCTGATGAAATTCACCCTAGTGTAGTTATGGAACTAGCGGAAGCAATCTCAAAACTGTTAGCAATTATCCTTGAGAACTCCTGGAGGATGGATGAGGTCCCAAAGGACTGGAGAAAGGTACTAGGTTTGCCCATGTTTAAAAAGGACTCTGGGAATTATAGACAGTCAGCCTAACTTTGATACCTGGAAAGATACTGGAACCAATTATTAAACAAGCAATTTGTAAGCATCTAAAAGATAATAGAATATCAGGATTGGAAGAGACCTCAGGAGGTAGCTAGACCAATCCCCTGCTCAAAGCAGGAACAATTCCCAACTAAATCATCCAAGCCAGGGCTTTGCCAAGCCGGGCCTTAAACACCTCTAAGGAAGGAGATTCCACCACCTCCCTAGGTGCTTCACCACCCTCCTAGTGAAATAGTGTTTCCTAATATCCAACCTAAACTTCCCCCACTGCAACTTGAGACCATTGCTTCTTGTTCTGTCAGTTATAAGGAATAGCCAGCATGGATTTGAAAAGAACAAATCATGCCAAACCCATCTAATTTCTTTCTTTGACAGGGTTACTGGCCTGGTGGATAGAGAAAAGCAGATGTGTGATATATTTTGATTTAAAAAAGCAACAAAGAGTCTGGGGGCACCTTACAGACTAACAGATGTATTCAGGCATAAGCTTTCGGGGGTGAATATGGCTGATGCATGCGTCTGACGAAATGGGTATTCACCCACGAAAGCTTATGCTCCAATACATCTGTTAGTCTCTAAGGTGCAACCGGACTCTTTGTTGCTTTTTACAGATCCAGACTAACACAGCTACCCCTCTGAATGTTGATTTTAGTGAGGCTTTCGACACAGTGACACATGACAGTCCTGTAAGCAACCTAGAGAACTGTGGGAGAATGAAATTACTGTAAGGTGGGTGCACACCTGATTGAAAGACCATAGTCGAAGAATAGTTATCGACGGTTCACTGTCAAACTGAGAGGGTGTATCTAGTGACAGACCCACGGGGCTCAGGCCTCAGTCTGGTACTATTCAAGATCTTCATCAATGACTTAGATAATGGAATGGAGAGGATGCTTATAAAATTTGCACATGATACCAAGCTGGGCGGGGTTGCCAGCACTTTGGAGGACAGGATTAGAGTTCAAAATGACCTTGGAGAATTGGTCAGTCAAACAGATGAAATTGAATAATGACAAGTGCAAAGTGCTACACTTAGGAAGGAAAACTTAAATGCACAACTGCAGCCTGGGGAATAACTGGCTAGGTGGTGGTACTGCTGAAAAGGAGCTGGGGCGTTACAGTAGATCCTGTCAGGGACAGGGCTAGATGGAGGTTGGGTCTAATCTAGTCTGGCTGTTCCTATGCTCCAGCCCAGGGGTGGGCAAACTACGGGCTGCTTCGGGACGGTCAGATGTTTTTATGCAGCTCTTGAGCTCCTGCCGGGGAGCGGGGTTGGGGGCTTGCCCTACTCCGCCCACCCGGTGCTCCCCAGCCCCTGACTCCCTTGACGAGCACCATCCTCTGGTCCCACAAAGCCACATTGTGCAGCCTGAGTTCACCGCGCTGTTCCCGGGATTGGAACCCCGCCCCCAGGCACCAATGCGCCCAATCCCCGCCTGGTCTCCTACGGCCCCACCCCCAAGAGCCTCGAAACCACCCAGGGGCCGCACCCATCCCAGCTAGGGTGCCTCTGCCAGGGGCGGTGCCTGGTCCAGCCGCCTTGGGGTCACTGCTGGCAGGACCCCTAGGAGTCCCCAGCATCACCCTGTACAGCCCCGCCTGCATCACACCTCATGCGTCCTCCCTCCCCCCACCTCAGTAACGTCCCTTATAGAGCCGCCCCATAGAATCCCCCTCCCCCACCCGGCATTCATGGCCTGCCACACAGTTTCCATAGCCCGATGCAGCCCTCAGGCCAAAAAGTTTGCCCCTTCCCCCCAGCTCTAGCCCCAAACCTTCCTGCTGCGTCCCCTGTTCCCCACCAGCCTACCAGGTGCCTTGGTCCTGTTCCATGGCCGGCACTGCCTGCCAAACCAACCCTCCCCGCCCGCCCGTGGTCCCGTCACCCAAACCTCACCCATCTCCCCATAGCGACACCCAGTAAATCCGGCTGGACCCGCTTGGCGGCTTTCTGGAGAGGATTGCGGCAGCACTGGGCAAGGGGAACGCAGCAGGCATCTTACATGGGTGTGCAAAGGTGAGCCCAGTCGTGGCCTTCTCCAGCAAGCGGGTCCCTCTATCCACCCACTGGTGCAGGGCAAAGCGGATGCCAGCGATGGTCAGAGGCTGCATTAGCCACCAGAGGGCGCCCAGGAGTCTCAAACTTAAGCAGCTGTTAATCTAGAAATATTAATGAGTTCTATTGTTTTTCATTAAGGGGTGCTGGTCTCTATCTAGTTCCCAGCAGGCCCTAGCATAGAGCCCCAGACCCCCTTGCTAGTAACTGGCCCCCATGCTGGTGGTCCCAGGCAGGAGGCTGAAGGCAGGATAAATACAAGTGAGCCTGGGAGGAGGTCGCTCTGGATCAGGTCCGTGGCAGGCTGGCACGAGGAAACTGGCTCCCGTAGGAGCAATGATAGCAGCTGGGGCTGTCGATCCAGTACCTGCAGCACCCCCAGTACGTGTGCAGCTGGATCACCGGCCAGATGCGACGGTCGTTCCGCTACCCCACAGGGCTGCGCTCGTGAGCTTGGGTCCAGGCTGCTCCGTGGCAGGGGTTTCTCTCTCGTTGTGGTCAGGGTGTTGCTGCCTCAGTTTCCCTCTCGCTGGTTGGGTAGCATAGCTGTCCACCTCAGCCAAAAGTTCCTCCCCTCCGGGGGTAACACAAATCCAAACTGTGGCCTAGTCTTTTCCCCGGGTCAGTCTTCTCCCCTAGTGGGGGTATAACAGCCTCCGCCCAGCCTCTGCCCCCGGGTGACAGGAGGTGCGTGTGCCCATTAATCTCCCCCCTCTGGAGTAGAGCAGCACCGCCCCCTGCTCGCCCTTCAGAGTCAAGTGGGAGCTCACGCCCTCCCTCCGCTCCAGCCTCGGAGACCTATGTCATGAAGCAGGCCTCAGGCCCCCCGCCCCACCACACTCACTCCCTGCTTCTCTTCCCTCACCTCCTCCGCTCTGCCCACTCCGTGGTTCCCCCTCTCAGGGCTTGGCTCTGTCTGGCTCCCTTGCCAAGCCCTGCCCTGGCCTTAGCTCCAGCCACTTTCCTCTTCTGACTCTGTAGAGGGACCCACAACAGGCCTTCCCTGGCCTCTCCCTGTTCTGAAAGAAGGAGGTGCCTTTTTTTCCCCCCCCATGCACACCCCGCCAAGGCCTGCCCCCCCCCCCCCCCCCCGCCCCATGCACAGCTCTGCCCTCTCAGTGTCCCTCTTCTCCTCACATGTCTCGTTTCTCCTCCCAGCTCCTCTAGGTCTCTGAGGGAATGTCTACAATGCAGTGTGTCCTCAGCGTTCAAACTCAGGCTCAAGCTTAACCCCCCGTCTACACACAAATCACGCTAACCCAGGGTCCCAGCACCCCATGGGGATGGAAAGTCCGAGCTTAAGTCCAGCCGGGATCTGGGCTTCAAGCCCTATTGCTTTGCTGTGTAGACGTAGCCCCCTTGGACTTGTGCTCTGGGAATCCCGCCAAAAGTATCCCATGGGCCGACTTTCTTTGTCTCCTGGACAGTCACGTTTTCCCATACAGCCCCATGAACAAAGGGCGAGAGCGGCCACACTGGGGGTGGGCGCAAGGAAGTCTGGGGTATGGGTGGTTGGACTTGGGCCTGCATAATGCAATGTAGACGCTGGAGCCCCAGGTTAGGTGCAACAAGTCCTAAGCGGGGGTTCCGTGCGAGTGTAGACGGTCAAGGCTTAGGTTAACAAACCTGGGGTCTGCTACCTCTACTTTTCCTAACCCTGGGCTTATGCTGCAGTGTAGATGGACCCTTAGCCAATAACCCCACCCAGCAGGCGTCTCTGAATCTCTGTGGGAGCTACTGTCCAAGGCATTGTTGAGGGGCCAGGACCATGGACCTCTCAACCCTGGGTCAGGCCCTGCAGACTGCAGCCTTCTGGGAGAGGGCCGCTGCCCTTTCCCCACTTGGCCAGTGCCCTAAGGTAGCTTGGCCCCAGCTCTGCCCTTCCTCGGCAAGGCCCAGGGAAGCCATGCTGCCCAGTGGTGGGAACTTCTGGCTGTAGGGATGGGGGAAGGGCCTGAGGGGAGGCAGAGATGTGGAGCCGTTGTGGGGGCTGGGGATGTGAGGGAGGAGAGGCCTGAGGGGATGGGAGTGGCGGGGACTGGAGCTGTGTGAGAGAGGCCTGGGAATTGTGAAGGCTGGAGCTGGGGGGTGGGTGGGAGGACTGGAAACTATGTAAGGGAACCAGGAGGGGAGGGGGATGTGGGTATGTACGTGTGGGAGGCTGGAGGGAGTGTGGGGGGCAGAGCTATGGGTCTGAGGGAGGTGGGACACTGGAGCTGGGCAGGAGGGGCTGGGATATGTCCCCCCGTAAAGCACCTTGAAAAGCCTGAATCACCCTCTGTACGCCCCGCCCCAAGACCAGCCAGGGAGCCCGGGGCGAAAACTCCCTGCTTCCGCCTCCCGCCACCCCTCAGGAGGAGCTGCCAGGGCAGCGTAGCCTCACCAGCCTGCATTTGAACAATAAAAGGGAATTTCCACACACAAGCTTTGTTAAGGGCCAGTTGAAGCTGCTGGTTTCCAACAGAGCTGTTTGCGTCCTGCACCCTTCCCAAGCTGCAGCCTCAAACCCTGGAGCTCCAGGAAAGGCTCAGGTCACGTCTCCACTGCAGAACCCTTCAAAGACTCCTAGGGACTTGTTTTGAGCGTCTGTAATTTGTTGCATAGGAGGCACCTGTTTGCTGAGATGCAATGCGTGCAATTTTAAGAGCTTATGTAATGCCATACCCAGCGCCACGGAATGGGTGCCAAATACCTGTTAGTGTGTACATTCAAAATGCTAATTTGTCCAGTTTGCACTGGAAACAAATCAGTACACCTTCACTCTGAGTGTGAATGCTGCTCCAGCAAACCCCTGCGCAGAGAAGAGGTGGGCTGGAGCACTGGAGTGGGACTCTGGAGATCAGTGCTTTGTTTCTGGCTCTGCCACTGGCCTGTTGAGTCACCTTGGGCAAGTCACTTCACCTTTCTGTGCCTCAGTTTCCCTAGCTGTACAATTGGAACAATGATACTTTTTTTCCTTGTCCAGCAGTTTGAGCTCTATGGATGGTCAAGCTATGTAAGAGCTAGGTGTTATTGTCATTACCCATAATGCATTGGTTGGAAGGCGGCTGTGTGTGGACATGTGGCACATCTCTACACTGGTCTGGATGGACACACGGTTTCAAGTAACTGAATCATTATAACACTGTCTCCACCACGAACTGGGGGCGTGATTCCCCTGCCTGCATGCACAGATCTGTAGTAGCGTGACTATAAATAGACGTGTAGTCACGGTATCCTTGTTGGAGGCCTGGCTGAGCTGTGCCAGGTTCAAACCCACCTGAAACCAGTGGGTACGTACCTGGCACTGCTCAGCCGTGCTGTGGCTACGCTGCTATTTATACATGTGCTAGCTCGAGGAAAGGTAGCACAAGTCCGTGCGCATGAGCGGGGGAAACGCATGCCTCACTCGTAGATGTACGCCATGGTGCGTTTCTCTGTACGTGAGCCGGATAGATTTCAACCTCTGTCCAGACCCAGCCTTGCCCTGTACCACCCACCCCCATCAGGCAAAAATCTGGAGTCAGGCCTAAAAGAAATCATGAGATTTTTAAAAAGTAATAAAGTTGGGATTATTTTATTTACCCACTGGCTTCTGAGCCTTTAGGTCGGGCTGGGGGTCATATTTTCATGCTTTTCTCCACAACCAGGAGGGCCAGGCACTTATTTTTTTGAAAAAGAAAGCTAAGATTCCAGTATAATCACATGAATCCAGGACTCAGGGTTTTAAGAAGGGTTGTAAGAGTTGCCAACCATGCAGTGCCTTACAGTGCCCCCTGGGGCTAGTGAATTCCAGGCTGCAGCTCCCACCATGCCACGTTCACAGGGGAAAGAAATAACATGGCATGTAAATTCAACCAGATAAAAAGCAAATAAAAGGGACGAATTCCACCCCACCCCCCCAATTCTGCAGGAAAAAAAGGCAGCAAAGATAGGTGGAGTGCCTGGACAGGAGAGAGAAATAACACCACTGACAATCATGCTGACCAGCGTTGTCGCATTGTTTCCTTGTACTTCCCCGGCATCACTCTGACTGTATCCGTCCGTTGTCTCTTGTCTGGTACTTAGATTGTAAGCTCCTTGGGGGCAGCACCTCGCACAATGGCCCAGGATGGAGACTCCTAAACACTACGGCAGGGTGGGCATGGGCGCATCCCCAGAACACAGGACATCCTCTGCCTGCACGACCCCGTCCCTGTGGGTGTGATGCACGGAAGGACCCCCGTTTAGAGAGTACCCTTCCATCCCCGCCGGCGTGGCCTTGCAATGCGTGCGAGGTCATGCTGGCGGGGGCGGGGACGCTTGCTCCTCAAAACAAGGGCCTCTGGATGTGATGAATCCAGACAGAACCAGGCCCAGTTTTATATCAGGCCGGACCCAGGGGGAGACAAACCTTACAGGCCCAGGCCCATCTGGCTTAGAACCGGACAGATGGCCTCATGGCACGACATCATACTGTACAGACAGCGCAAGGAGAGCGGAGAGAGACCGGGGTGAGAGATGGGGTGAAGGTAGGGTGACCAGATGTCCCGATTTGATAGGGACAGTCCCGATATTTGGGGACTTATATAGGCTCTTTTCTTATATAGGCTCCTATTACCACCCACCCCCATCCTGATTTTTCACACTTGCTGTCTGGTCCCCCAGGTGCAGGAGAGGGACGCGCAGGATGGCAAGCAAGCGCTAGAGAAAAGGGGGAAGGAGGCGTGGGAGCCAGGAGCAGTGCCATGGCGTGAGGGAGCGGAGGGGAGAGCGGGCACCGGGACAGCAATACAGCCAAGCCGTGGGGCAGATGGGGGAACTGCAGAGCAAAGGTCCCTTTGCTGCAGCAGCTCCCAAGGGGAGGGGAAGGGCTGCTGGTGCGCGCATGCAAATCTGGTTATTTATTTAATTCTGGGAAGGGCTTTCCCCTCCTTCCCCTCCTCCTCCGGGGTGCCCTGCACTGAGCCTCCCTCAGTGAGGAGAAGGAGGCAGCAGCCTGCAGGTCAGTCTCTCTCCATTCTCTGCCTTACGCTCTGCTTTTCTCTACCCTCCTCTCCCCCCAAAAAACTTTCCCCAACACCTCCTCTGTGGCCCTGGAGGATGTGCATTGTCTGGGGGCGGGGGGCCGAGCCGCCTTTGGTTTGCATGAGAGAGAGAGAGAGAGAGGCAGGGAGATGAATCTGCAAAGGCAGCACTTGTTTGCAGAGCACAAACCGTGGCTTTGCAATGGGTTAACCCCCTCCTGCAGCCGGTCCCAGGACTCCTTCCGCCCCCTCCCCACGTGCCACGGGGGGTATGGCTCAGTCACGCTCTTCAGCTCGGCTAAAACTTTGTTTCAGAAACGTACAAGCCTCCCAGGCAGGCTAGAAATGAGGACAGAGTAAACAGCAGCCATGGAGGGCTGCCTGGGCAGAAGCAGCAGCAGCCTTTGGGTGTGAGAGACCCAAGGACAAAGCATGCATTATTCCTTTTTTCCTGACCCCCCCCCTCCTGTCAATTTATTTCTTTCCAGCCATGTTTCGTAATAGGGCTTTAAAAATATGGTTGGGCAGGAGGAGTTTGTTTGCTCAGCGGTTTGGAAGTGGAAAGGGGCTCGCTGCAGAAAGGGTTCGTGCCCAGCTTCTGATCTCACTTCCACGGCTGTGATTCTGGACTGAACCCAGGGAGACGGATGGAGGCCCTCCAGGTTACCCTGTGTCACGCCGAATGGAATTTGGCCCCAGTCTATGGTTATTAATTCCATTTCTAGTCTAACAAATACAAGTTCTGCCCCGGCAGACTGGGCAGCGGTATTGCCTTCCAAGGGTTAAGAAAGGACATACGCTGACCTGTCTGTCGGCTTGTAGAGTTCCCCAGCCATCACCACCCCAGCGTCTGAGTGCCCCCCCAAGTATTTCAGAATAGAAATAAACACAGGTGCAATTGCTCTTCCTTCCCAGCCTGCGGGGGGTAAAGCAGCCCCAGCTCACGGGTCTAGTTTGTGAATTTGTGTCAGGGTGGGGATGCCAAGGCAAAGGGATGAGCTTTCGAGTCAGTTATAAAAAAGGGGAGGCTGTTTATAGAGGGGTCATTCTTGGCTCCTGTGGCTGTGAGTTCCGCAGTCTGGGTCCGGCTCCTGTGAAGGTTCCATGCCCCGCTCTCATGCGCCTGCCCTTCCTGGTTTCTACCGTCTGGGGACTGTCACCGTTGCAGAGGGAGAGCTGATCTCAGCTGGTCAGGGCTTTGAATAGGACGGGGTCATGTAGTGAATGGGGAGCCCAGGTGAAGAGATGAGGTTTGTTTGCTCAGGGGTGATATGATCAGAACGACCTGCATTCTTTAGCAAATGGGTTGCCGTGCTCTGTATCATCTGGGGCTTTCTTAGGGCATTAATTCAGCCTAGATAAAGAGGTCTAGGTATGGACTATCCTAAACTGGATTCACCTGAGCACAGAGCCCTACTGAAATGGGTGCAAGGTGGCTCTGCCACCATGAATCCGACGGCAGGATCGGTTGGGTCTGGGTTCTCTTCTGGTCTGTGTAGGATAGACGCATAGATTTTAAGGTCAGAAGGGACCATCATGGTCGTCTAGTCTGACCTCCTGCACATTGCAGGTCACAGAACCTCGCCCATCCACTCCTGTTCTTTTCCTGCGCTGAGCACCTTGGGTTTGGAGGGGGTTTGGGCAAATGCTTTGGATCTGTCTCTAGAAATAGAGGCACTGACCCTGCAATGAGCAGCATGCACATGGAACCCCTTAACTTATCCAGAACCCCACTGAAGCCACTGCACCGCTGGGGGATCTCCTGTATCTTTCACAAACTGTGTCCAGTGAATTAATATATAATCTCATGGAATAGAATTCACTCATAAAAGAATGTCCCTTCGCCAGCAGAATGCTCCCTGTTCCAGGGACAGTGGTGATAGACACAGTTTTCAATTTAAAAAACCCCTAAAATTACTTTAAACAGTTTAATTCCTGAAGGTGGATCTCATTATCCCCAGTTTACAGATGGGGAAACTGAGGTACAGGGCAATAAGGTGACTTGCCCATGGCCATCCAGCAGGCTAGTGGCAGAGTTAGGAATAGAACCCAAGTTTTTAGTTCCAGTCCTGTGCTTGATTCATGAGGCCACACTACTCTGAAGCAAAGCTAAACTGCAGCCCCTGTAATGAGCAACACATGGACCGATCCCCCGGCATGGAGCACCATAGGGGTCTGCCCACACAGAATTGAGGCCTAGCTCTGGCTATTAATTGGTACTAAATTAAATAATTTGGATGTATACTATACTGAAATAGGCCCCCTCTCCACTGTTCTAGGTGCTTTTACCACAATTAAAAATAGAACCAAATTCAACTGAAAACTGGCAGCTACTCCACAACCACAGCCAAGTAAAAATCAAGCCTAGCGAACACTCCTCTTTCCTGCTCAAGCATCCGCTCCTCTCTCCCCAAGGGCCTGGGTAAATAGATAGGACTTGCACTCTGCTATTTCAGAGCAAGTAGGGGGAGTAGGTTCCAAAGCTGCCAGCATCTCATGGAAAACACCCTGCTGGGGTTCGCAAAGTCCTTTGTCTTGTTGCAAACACTGGGAGATTTTTATGTATGGTTTGTGTGGAGGTGATGATTAGGGGGGTGTTTATAATCAGAAACGCCGCACTAGGCGAGCAGAGAGGATGATGGAGCAGCTTGACTGTCAGTTGTGAGCTGGACGCAGCAGAAAGGCTGATCGAGGCGTGCTGCATGCAATGGAAAGACATCAGCTGGCTGTAGCTGATGTCCACAGATGGGCAGCTCCCATGAACTGGTTTTCACCACTGCAGAAGTGAAATTTGCCTTCACGAGGCCCTGTGGAGCGAGATCTCAGCTGGGTTGTGGGTGCTTTACTTCTCCTTGGGAGGGGTTGCAATGTATTTGTTACACGTCTGCCTGGTCATCTGGTGTGTATCCACCACTGAGCGTTACAACGGTTTAATCTTTTGTTTGTTGCTGGTAGGAAGGAGTGACAGGAAGTATCACTTACTGCCCGTCTAGGAGCTTGGTGTGTCTTGGGAGATTTGGTGCTTTCTTGCTTGTATTTTTTTTGTTCATTTTCCACAGTAGGGCTAGGGAGGGTGTGGCTGTTGTTTCTTAAAGCATCTGTCACTTATTCTAGGGTTTTGTACCACACCTGACACAGTGGGGCTCTGGTCTCAGGCACTAATCTAATAATAAGTATTGCTAAGAATCCAGAATGGCATGGTCTCCTGTAAATAGAAGGAGTAACTGGTGGGTTTCCTTAGGGGAAGTTATGGTAGAAATGGAAGCCCTGTCTGTTGATGGTCCCAAACTGGCTCTGCAGGGCAGTAAGGATCAGTGGAGCATTGTCCGGTGCATAGCCACTACCATCACCTTTGGAAAGTCCCTCGTTTGCACCTTTCAAACCTAGTAGCCATTGGTGTTTGGGAGAAGGAGGGGCGAGTCCTCTCGCAAGGTGGAAGGCGTGGGATCTAATGGCAAGGCACACTCCGGGGTCCTTCGCGTGATCCCCCTGCGTGCTTTATGGCAGAGTCATTGCCAGGCTGTTTGCAGGGGGCACCGCGGTGCACAGTATAGAGTCTGCAATTTCAAGTATTGCATATTAATGCTGGGTTGTCTCTGGGGAGCTGAGCTTCCTCCTGGAAACAGTAAGACTAGGCTGAAGTATCCCTGGAATGTTATTTTGCAGGCAGAGAGGTCACATGAGGGCAGTGGGTCTGGAGACGTCTTTGAGAGCAACAGCTTATGGTGGGTTTGTTTTGGGGGGAGGCTTGTTTCTGTTTAGGGCCTCCAGATCCTGTGCACTGGAGAGCGGGTTGGGCCAGCACCTCCTTTGCTGGGATTGCAGAGCCCTTCAAATGGTCCTGCTGCATTTACCCCATCCTGTGGGCTGCCTGCCTTTGTCTCCATCAGCTGTTTGGACCTTCCTTTTCTGGCTGGCCTGTTGGATTCTCCTCCTTGTTTCCTGGAGACACTATAGGACTTCTGGCTCCGTGGAAGTCGATGGCAAAATGCCCATTGACTGCAGTGGGACCAGGATTTCACCTTATGTATTTTGTGTAGTTTTTATAATGAGTAGATGGGACCTGATAAGGTTTTCCCCTCCGTGAGCCTCTGATCCCATGGTTCCTTCATTTATCAATTGCATAGTTGGTTAGTGTGGGTGGTTGCTAGGGTGACCACCCATCCTGAATTGGGTGGGACAGTCCCGAAATACAGAGTTCAAGTCCCAGTACCGCCTGAATGATTCCCGGACAACATTTGCACTGGATTCCCTGTGACACCGCTCTGTGTCTGCTCGGGGCGGCGCCAGCCTCTTCCCAGTGCGGGGGGGCTGAGCAGGTGGCCTTAGCCCCCTCTCGCCACAAGGTCCTGCCTCTGCTCCCCCCATATAAAATGACGGGGTCTAATTTAGCTGTTACCACTCGAGAGAGAGATCTTGGAGTCCTTGTGGATAGTTCTCTGAAAACATCCACTCCGTGTGCGGCGGCAGTCAAAAAAGCAAACAGAATGTTGGGAATCATTAAGAAAGGGATAGATAGTAAAACAGAAAATATCATGTTGTCTCTATATAAATCCATGGTACGCCCACACCTTGAATACTGCGTGCAGATGTGGTCACCCCATCTCAAAAAAGGACTTGGAAAAGGTTCAGAAAAGGGCAACAAAAATGATGAGGGGTCTGGAACAGCTGCTATATGAGGAGAGATTAATGAGACTGGGACTTTTCAGCTTGGAAAAGAGACGACTAAGGGGGGATATGATAGAGGTTGATAAAATCACGACTGGTGTGGAGAAAGTAAATAAGGAAGTGTTATTTACTCCTCATAACACAAGAACTAGGAGTCACCAACTGAAATTAATAGGCAGCAGGTTTAACACAAACCAAAGGAAGTGTTTCTTCACACAACGCACAGTCGACCACCAGAACTCTTTGCCAGAGGATGTTGTGAAGGCCAAGACTGTAACAGCGTTCAAAAAAGAACTAGATAAATTCATGGAGGCTAGGTCCATCAATGGCTATTAGCCAGGATGGGCAGGGATGGTGTCCCTAGCCTCTGTTTGCCAGAAGCTGGGAATGGGCGACAGGGGATGGATCACTTGATGATTCCCTGTTCTGTTCATTCCCTCTGGGGCACCTGGCACTGGCCACTGTCAGATGACAGGATACTGGGCTAGATGGACCTTTGTTCTGACTCAGCCTGGCCATTCTTATGTTATGTTCCCCTCTTTCCCCCGATTCACGCCCTGGCCAGGCTGGAAGCCAGAGCTGGGTTGTGGTAAGAGCTGCCAGGGAGTCTGGCCCACTGTGGGGAGCTCCAGACCCTCCACCTTCCCTGGGAGGGGTACCAGGGTGCCCAAGGGCAGCCCCTGGCCTGTCCCTGTCCTCTGGGGCATGCTACCCATGGCAGGTGGAGGGTCCGGGGCGCCCCACAGCGGCCTGGACTCCCTGGGCGGCTCTCAACACGGCCTGGCTCCGGCTTGGTCAGGGGGCGGGGCCTCAGGGGAAGAGGAGGGGTAGGGGGCGTGGCTACCGTGGAGGCAGGGCTCCTGCATGTGTCCTGCTTTTGCCTTTGAAAAGATGATCACCCTAGTGGTTGCATGGATTTTGATGCCCTCCTTTCTTGCTGCAGATGTACCTAGAGGTGCACCTTTGGCTAGCAGCTCTGCAGGGGCACTAACCATTGCAGGAGAACCCGTATCGCTAAGGTAGACTAGGGAGGTGAATGCTGCAGAGAGCCTGGAGAAAGAGCAGTGAACTAGACAGAGCCTTGCAGGCCGGGTGTGGAAATGGCTGCATGATGTCATTCCCCCAGGTGAACAAAGCTTGCATTCAACTCCTCCCACTGACATTTCTGCTTGCTCCGCTCACTAGTTAACACCACCTCAGCTGCTCCTAGCACTGCACGGGCAGCACAGACTCCCACATGCATCTCTTTAAAAAGCTGATGTGGGGAAACTACGAGGGAACCAGTTTGTCCAGGAAAGTGTTCCCTGTAAACATGGTGGTGTCTGTATTTCTCCTTCCCTCTTCCATATTATTTAATGGATCTAATGATACTCCTTTACCTATCTCGTTAGACTGCCCTAACACTTGGTAAAGCACCTCCATCCTTTCATGTAGTTATACCTGCTCCTGTGTTTTTTACTTCATACATCTGATGAAGTGGGTTCTAGCCCATGAAAGCTTATGCCCAAATAAATTTGTTAGTCTCTAAGGTGTCACGAGGGCTCCTCGTTTGTTTTGCTGATACAAACTAACACGGCTACCACTGAAACCGAAGGTACTGGTGTCACTCATCCTTGGAGTAGCCTGGTGCTTTGGTATCTGTGTTGTCCATCATGGGTAGAGAAGAGAAAACTCATTTTTAGTGAGGCTTCTGGACGCAGACACAGTTCTCCCTGGCTCCCAGACCGTGTGAACACAACTTGTGGGGACTTGCCTCCTGAAGACCTGGCCTGGGCTATGCAGCTCTCTATAGTGAAGGGCGCTTGCCTGAAACGGGATCCTTGGATTTTGAAGAGTTCTCAGCTCCTTTTGGCTCATCAGTGTCTGTTCTTACTAGAGGAGAACCCGCTGGCTGGGGTGGGGTTCAGTCCAGAGAAGACCGAGGTGTTGCTTTTTGTCTGGGGGAAGCTAGCCCCTGTTCCTAGGAGGCAGCGGTGCCGTTCGCACCTGGTGCAGAGATTGTCCGTTTCTCTTAGCTGTGGCACCCTGCCACTGTGGTTACTGTCTCTGCCACCACCCACTGGGTCACTGCAAACTGACCTACATGGCGTTGCCCTGGAACAGCTCTTGGGAGATAAATGCAGCCTGCCATGCACTTCGCAGGGCTGGCGGCCACGACTGTTACCTCCATGCTCCAGAATGCAATGGTTGACTTCCAGCTCACCTGTGAGTGCTGTGGTTTTTGAGTACTAGACTTCTGAGAGAGGTGTGGCCTGTCACATCAGCTGGTGCACTCCATCTACCAGTCCCTTAATCCTAAACATCTGGGAACCCAAACATCCTCAGCAAGGGAGTCTCTGGAATTTTTTCCCCTATTTGATCTGACATGAACTGTCCTTTAGCACTTGGTGTGAAGTCCACCTGGTGCCCCAGGGTTTCTTCTGATAAGGTCTAGGGATATTGGGTTCCATTTAGCCTAATGATATCCTGCAGCAGCGAGTTCCACAGGTGAATTATGTTTTGTGTAAATTGCAAGGGAAATGGATTACATCAGTAATGTCTGATCTGCAGGGTGAAGTCTATTGAGCTGGTTTAACAGGCTCGGTTTATTTATGAAATCACTTGTCCCTGTGTCCAAAGAGGGTTGAGGTGGAAACATTTTTGTAAAGAATCCTCTCTATAGAGATATTGTAAGTAGAGAATTGACTCCAGAGGCAACCTATCCTAGGTACGTACATGGTCCCCAGCATTGTAGTATCTGAGCACCTTACAGTCTCTAATGTATGTATAGTATCCTCACATGCCCCTTAGAGACAGAGCAGTGCAGTTATCCCCATTGTACAGATGGGGACCTGAGGCACGGAGAGGCTAAGGGACTTGCCCAGGGTCACACACAGGAAACCAGTAGCAGAGCAGGGAATTTAACCCAGAACTTTCAAGTCCTAGGCTAGAGCCCTAACTGCCGGCTCATCTTGCCTCCAAGGATCATGTCTCGTTGAGGGGGATTAGCCCTGTGTGCTTTCTGGCTGACAGGCCTTAAGTGATATGGAAGTAGATTTGTTTTCTCGCTGCAAGTCACTCAGCGCTTTCTGATGCGCTTGAGAAAACAAAAGCAGGCTGCTGCGGCTCCGCATGGGCTGTAAAAGCTGTTGCTGCTGGTACTCGGGTCGCACTGGTTGCTCTTGATAACACACAAATGCCCGGGCTAGGACTGAGAGCTGCTTGAATCTGAAGGAAAGAGGCTGACGACAAGCTGGGACTGGCCCTTCCTCCCCCACCAGCTGATCTTGCTCTTCCTCTCTGCTCCTTGTAATGTGATGGTCTGTTGTCTTATGAATCATGATGAATCAGAGTCTGGTCCCCTGGCCAGAACGGGAGGAGGTCGGAATAGAGCATGTTTGCCATCCCCCTTTTGTGCCAGAGGTTCCTAACAGCCTTTTGCTATAATACCTGCGCTTCTGTTGCTTAATCATCTGGCTCGGACACGTTGGTCCTGTGGAATGAATGTGCAGTGATCCGACTGTCTTGCTGACATTCGTTTTTCTATTCTGCCCCTGGTTACAACTGTACGATTCCGATGGATTTCAGTGGGGACCGAGGGAAGGATTTTGACCCATCTGACACAGGAAACAGGTAGCCGCTGCTTTCCTTGGAGTACACAGGAATTTTGGCACCGGCTGCCATGGGAGTATTTCACCCTAAGGAAATCAGCGATGAAAACCGCCTCCCTAGTCCTGATGCCTGTCTACTGCAGTGTTTTTTTTTTGCACCTTCTTCTGAAGCACCTGGTGCCAACCAGAGTCCAGAGACAGGAGACTGGGTTAGACGGGCCGATTGTTCTGATTCAGTCTGGTACTGCCAAGATTACAGTTCAGATTAAACCAAGAAAAATCTCTGGGCTAACACAAACACAGCTTTGCTCCCCGGGGTCACCAGAAATATCGATGACGTGCCCCCAGGGGACTGCGCAGGGCTCCAGAGTAACCAAGCCTTCCGCAGCGCATTTGCTGTTCCCCTTTTTAATCACTTGTCACTCCGGGAAGTCGTTTGACCTTTTCATTGGCATTTAAAACTGCTGCACGCACCAGAAAAACGCCCGGCGTGTAGCTAATGAAGGGCGCTGCGTGCCCAAGTAGCAGCTCCTGCCTTTCCCGAGCGCTGCGGGATCATGCACTTGACAGGGTATCCTTTGTCGTCCAGCATTGCTGCTCAGCCGAGATTGTTAAATGCCATTCAGGTTGCTTAGTGTGACCTACGGAGGTTGCTGACTCATTGTATCCTGCTGTTGCATTGCTCCAGGGCTGACCCCTTGATGATGGAAGATTTCTCTAGATACTCTGATGTTGAATGCAAAAATAAGCTCCTGCCAAAGCCCTGGGAGGGCATTGCCCGGGCATAGATGCTGGAAGCAGTTTCCATCTTCAAGGAAGGTGCCAAGAAAGCCATTGACCCAACTTAGTGAAGCTTCGAATGGTCTGAAGTGCACAAACTGTTCCTGCCACTCCAGCACTCAGGTGAGCCACGCCGTGCCGCGGCACCGGTGCCCGGTCTGTTGCACACAGAATTGGACTGTTTGCGTGATGAAGCAATTGGCACTGGGAGGCTTGCTTTGAGATGATGGAAGCCGTGACGCTGGCAGGCCAGATGCCCGCGCTTGCCCAGGCTGCAGGCATTCGCTAAGGACTGACAGACTCCTAGCTGGAGACCAGACCGGTTCGCCTGCAAGGCAGTTTTGCTGAGGAAAGGCACTAGTTTTATTAGAATGTATTTAGTACGTTGGAGCCGCATGCATTAATTAATCTCACTTGCAATCCCTGCATTCCAGGCTATACGAAATATGTAAGTTTTGCTTTATGACTTTGAAAATGTTTGCTTTGAACTTGTGAACTCAGGCAGGGGGATCCTTTGTCTCCCCACCCGCACCGACTATCAAAATCAGATGGGCCATCAAGGAACATCGCCATACAAAGGGTTGGTTAATGGCTCTCTGGCACCTGGGAAATGCTGTGTGCCAGGAAGCTTGTCCTGTGGGCTTGGAAGTGAATGCAGGAAATAAAACAAAGCCTCATGGAAACGTTCCATCTTTTTTGGCTGTTTGAACTCTGACAGGGCTGAAACTGAAGCCAGAGATCCCCAGGGGGGCTGCCTCCCGGGTCTGCCCTGAGGGAGGCTTTGAATTGAGAATCACTGCAACTCGTAGGAGTTAGGTGGAAACTCATTAGTGTGGATATGTGTGCTTGCTTTAACCTGTCAACAACACTCTGATTCCTTTTTCCTAGTTAATAAACCCTTAGCTAGTTTATTACAGGATTGGCTACAGGCATTGTAGGGCTCCAGTTGATCGGGGGTAAGCGAAGCAACGTGAAGGTGGTGTGATTTTTGGGGTATGCGACCATTTATCACTAAGGGTATGTCTTCACTAGCAATGGTAAAGCGCTTTCCCAGTGCTGTAAAAAAAGGGAGTAGGTGCACTTCCTACACGGCCACTTTACAGCGCTGAAACTTGCGGTGCTCAGGGGGGTGTTTTTTCACACCCCTGAGCGAGAAGGTTGCAGCGCTGTAAAGTGGCCGTGTAGACAAGGCCTAAGTCCAATTTGTCTGGGTGGCAAGAGAGACTGGAGAGTCTAAGACAGGGGTAGGCAAACTTTTTGGCCTGAGGGCCACATCGGGGTTCTAAAACTGTATGGAGGGCTGGGTAGGGAAGGCTGTGCCTCCTCAAACAGCCTGGCCCCCGCCCCCTCCCACTTCCCATCCCCTGACCGCCCCCTCCCGGGACCCCCCGTCCCAACCTTCCCCCCGGGACTCCCACGCCTATCCAACTCCCCCTGTTCGCTGTTCCTTGACTGCCCTCCCTCCCCAGAACCTCCGCCCCCTCCAACCGCTCCCTTTCTCCTCACTGCCCCCCAGGACCTCCTGCCCCTTATCCAACTGCCCCCCCCCCCGCTCCCTGCCCTCTTACCATGCCGCTCAGAGCAGCAGGACTGGCAGCCGCGCCACCCAGCCAGAGCCAGCCATGCCACCACGCTACATGGCAGGAGCTCTCAGCCCCGCTGCCCAGAGCGCTGGCGGCATGGTGAGCTGAGGCTGCCGGGGAAGAGGGGTAGCAGGGGAGGGGGCCGGGCCCTGTCCGGGAGCTCAAGGGCCGGGCAGGAAGGTCCCGCGGCCCGGATGTGGCCCACGGGCCATAGTTTGCCCACTTTGGGTCTAAGAGGACTGTCTGTGACTCCATGGTAAGCCTGGTAGAGTGACCCAGGAGTTCACATTTGTTACTGGCTTGGTGAAATCTAATTACAGAGCACACCGCCAGTTAGGGGTGCCCGCCCTGGGTTCTGCCAGTCTGCCCTGAGGTCGGCACTCCCGGTCGCGAGCCGCTGCAGACAGCGTGAGAGAAGGGAACAGAGAAGGAGTAAGTATTGGTATTGGAGCAAGTGATGCTGTTTTGTTCCAGTGGCTGCTAATCTCCTCCTGGAGGAAGGGAACATTTCTGGGTCTAGGGAAAGGCCTCTGAAACAAGCCCATCATTATCTGGCTCTGGTCTATGCACTCCGCAGCAGGAAGCTGGAGAGTCGGTGATCTTTAAATAGAACTGGCTGTGAGTCAAGCAGTTATGAAAAGCTGCTAGAACGTCAGAGCTCGGCTTATTTATAGCAAATGAGGAGTTTCCTCCCCCCTGTAAGCAGCTTGTTTGCAGTAACAGTATAAGAAACCCACAGATTGGTATCAGGCAGGGGCAGGGGGCTTGTCTGTAGACAGGGCCGGTGCAAGGATGTTTCGTGCCCTAGGCAAAACTTCCACCTTGCGCCCTCCCCTGTCTCCGATCCCTGCCCTGAGGCGCCTCCCCCCGCGGCAGCTCTCCCCTCTGCCCTGAGGTGCCCCCCTCCCGCCCTGAGCTTAGGCGCTGCAAGCCTGGGAGGCGGGAGAAGTGAAGCAGCCACGGCGCGCTCGGGGAGGAGGCGGGGCAGGGGTGAGCTGGGGCGGGGAGTTCCCCTGCGTGCCGCCCCCCCCTTACTTGCTGCAGGCAGCCCTCCCCACACTCCCCTGCCCCAGCTCCCTCTGCCTAAATGCCGGCGGCGACCGGGGCGGCCGAAGATCTGGCCGCCACGGTCGCTGCCGAAGAAAATGCCACCCCCCAAATCCTAGCACCCGCGGTCGCCTAAATGGTTGCACCGGCCCTGTCCGTAGAAGGTTTCTTCAGGAGAGGACACAAGACTGGGGAACTGTTGTACCCTGCCTGGAGTCCAAGCCTGCACATAGTGTGCAGAGCTCTGAATAATCCCTATTATTTATGGAGATTGCCAGTGAGCTTGGTCGGTCAATCTCTGACATTGGCTGTAATTGTGAGTTAATTTATGTTAACATCTGTCGGGGGGTGGGGGGGGAGAACAGCCCACATCAATGCGACACGTGGAGTAAAGGAAGCCGCCGCATTAGACAGCTGCTAGGTAGAGTTGTATGCAAACGTGATCTAATTGCACCCTGGGCTAGGATCATCATGTGTCTCGCTACCCCTAGGTCAAATTCTGCTCTCGGGCACATCGGTGTAAATCAGGAGTAACTCCGGGGATGTCACGGAAATGACTCCTGTTTACATTAGTGGAAAAGCACAATTTGGCCTACTGGGCCTGATTCTGATCTCACTTGCATTGCATTTACACTGGTGTAACCCTATGGACTAGTATCCTGATTGATACTGGGGGGCATGAGATTAAAATCAGGCCCTGAGACTGCAATAATCTATTGACGTCTTGTGAAAAATGTGAACAACAGAGTGATGTCTGACTTGCCACAGGTGAGAGTGGCAGAATCTGTTTGGTCTATTCGGGTCTGTTGTTATTCTTTACAAACCATGTAAAAGGCGTGTCCCCATTGTCTAAGCCTCTGGGCAAATAAAGACTCACTTCAATACATTCAGCGTTATACTTGCTGTAAAAAGGACATCCCAGATTACAAGTTCTGTGCTCCAATAATATCAGGCAGCAGGGAATTCCACCGGTGACTCACATTTTGTGTAAATTACAAGGGAGATCCTTTTACGTTAGTCATTTGAATCTAATGTTCTAGGTCTCTCATATACAAACATGCATATCTCCCTCTTATTATTCAACATGATTTATAGTAGCATACGTACTTAGCCCGAAAACACTGTTGGGAGCAACCCTGCTGCTCATATTCTTTAATGTACCAGATGAGCATGGACTCTGGGAACAAAAAGTGTTAAGTAGCTTTCCTGGGGCATATCTAGGGGGAGGGGAATGCAAATTTCCCACCTCTGGTTATGCGAGAACCCAGCTTTTTGAAGCTACGCCCTCCAGAGGGAGTCATTGGCTGCTGATCACTTCTGACTTGAGGCCAAGATCAAAGGCCCAAGCTGTATAAAAGAAAGACTGAGCTATTCTCGAGTGTTCTGAATCTGAGACCGTTATGAACATGTAACCCTGGGAAAAGCCCAGTTTGGGGTTTTGAAGGACTGACCCCTCCCAAAGCTCGAGGTTGGAGTTGGGGTGACCTTGGTAAGGTTGTTAGCAGGCGTGTTGGTTATTTTATTGTTTTTAATATGTTTTCTCTATAATGCTTTTACCTCAAGAATAAAGGTGCTTGCTTAGAAGGAGCTGCGTGGGAACTTGTATTTGCTGCTGGCAATTACACAGTTCCTAGCCTCTGGAAAGAAAGCAAAGTGCATATGCTGGCAATCTGTCTTACTGGGGCTTTCACAACATAAGCAGGGAACTGTGCAACTTGGAAAAAACCCAGTTAAGAGGGAGAGAGATTCAAGTCTCTGCCCAAGAGAGGGAATGTCTGGGAGCCAGAAGCCTACGAGTGGGTGTTCTTGGTGGACCACAGCATGGGAACGCAAGTGCAGTTGCCCTGAACCGTGACACATGCATTGGCTGAAAACTGGACTAGATGAAAAGATGTTGCAGAGGAAACAAACACAGGGTGGCGTTTTCACACTTTCTCTCTATTTAAAACTTCCTGAAAGTTCTGAATGTGAATGGTGGCTGTCATAAATATAAAGAGAAGGGGAGCATAAAATCCCTCCTTGGCAGCTGTACTGAATCGCTTTACCCGTAAGGGGTTAAGTAGCTCAAATCACCTAGTTGGCACCTGACCAGAAGGACCAATGAGGAAAGAAGATACTTTCAAATCTGGGGGGGGTAGGGGGGTGGTGTGTGTGAATTTGTTTGTGGCTCTCTTTGTTTGTTTGCTCTCCGGACAGAGAGAGAGACCAGGAAGGTACAACATCTCCTGAAAACATACCTGGAATGATCCATCTAAAACCACAGAAATTGTAAGTAAGGCAAGGAAAGGCATTAGGTTATCTTTTGTTTTGGCTTGTGAATTTTCCTATGCTACAAAGGTAGTTTTATTCCTGTTTTTGTAACTGTGAAGCTGAGTCCAGAGGGGAGTCCTCTGTGGTTTAAATCTTTTTATTACCCTGTACAGTTACCTTCCATCCTGATTTTGCAGGTGCGATTCTTTTACTTTTTTCTTTATAATAAAGTTCTTCTTTTAAGAACCTGGTTGATTTTATAAAAGCAGCAAAGAGTCTTGTGGCACCTTATAGACTAAGAGACGTTTTGGAGCATGCATGAGCTTTCGTGGGTGAATACCCACTTCGTCGGATGCATGTAGTGGAAATCTCCAGGGGCAGGTATATATAAGCAAGCAAGAAGCAGGCTAGAGATAACGAGGTTAGATCAATCAGGGAGGATGAGGCCCTGTTCTAGCAGCTGAGGTGTGAAAACCAAGAGAGGAGAAACTGGTTCTGTAGTTGGCAAGCCATTCACAGTCTTTGTTTCATCCTGAGCTGATGGTGTCAAATTTGCAGATGAACTGAAGCTCAGCAGTTTCTCTTTGAAGTTTGGTCCTGAAGTTTTTTTTGCTGCAGGATGGCCACCTTAAGATCTGCTATGGTTGATTTTAGTATCCTAAAGATAAAGGATCTGGTCTGTACTCACATTGCTAAGGCAATTAGTTGGTATATTATTATTCTCAAGCCTCCCCAGGACAGGGGGTAAAGGGGCTTGGGGAGATATTTTGGGGGCATAGGGATTCCAAGTGACCCTCCCCTGAATTTTTATGTAAATCACTTGGTGGTGGCAGCAATACCGTCCTAGGACAAGGAAAGGAATTTGTGCCTTGGGGAAGTTTTTAACTTAAGCAAGTAGAATATAAGATTAGAGGGTCTTTCATGCAGGTCCCCACATCTGTACCCCAGAGTTCAGAGCTGGGGGGGGGGCGGGAAACCCTGATAGTGGCCATTCCTTGCCTTGTATTGGATGGAGTCAGAATTGCCCTGTTGCCCCTCCGTGCCAGCTGAGTCTCTGTGCTAGGTGCAGGCTGGAATCTGGTCCAAGGCTTATCAACTGTGTTCAGTGATGGGCTCCTTTAACACTAGAGAGGGAGGAGAGTCTTTGGATTAAGGCACTGGACTGGAACTCAGCTCCTGGCTCTACTACAGACTCTGCTGTGCCCATAGGCCAGTCACTTAACCTCTCTGTGCCTCAGTTCCCCATCTGTACAATGGGTATAATCATTGATAGGTTGTAAAGCCGGTGAGGACTACTGGGATCATCCAGCCGGACTGCCTGCTCAAACACAGGCCGTAGAATTTGACCAAGTAATAGCCCATGTCTTGTGGTTGACTCACAGAATCCTAGAAATGTGGGGCTGGAAGGGACCTCGAGAGGTCATGTAGTCCATCTTCCCATGCTGAAGCAGGACCAAGTGAACCTAGACCCGCCCTGACAGGGGTTTGTCCAACCTGTTCTTAAAAACCTCCAATGACGGGGACTCTGCAACCTCCCTTGGAAGCCTATTGCCGAGCTTTAGAGTTGCCTTTAGAGTTAGAAAGTTTTTCCTAATATCTAACCAGAACCTCCCTTTGCTGCACACGAAGCCCATTGCTTCTTGCCCTTTAGCGAGAGCGTGTTTAGAAAGACATCCAGCCTGGATTTTAAAAGCTTCAAGCCATGAAGAATCCACCCCATCCCACATTGTTCCAGTGATTATATCCTGTTACAAATGTGCGCCTTATTCTAGCCAGAATGTAACTAGCTTCAGCGACCGGTCACTGGATCTCGTCGTGCCTTTTTTCTGTTAGCTTCGAGAGCTGGAGCTGTGCAGAGAAAAGACGTTCTGTTTCGTGGAGGATTTGGATAGTGTGAAATTTGGGTTTGTTCCGACTTGGAATGAAACCCCCACATTTTGAAATTCTCTGGGAGAGGGAATTCCTGGGGTCGGCGACTCCTAGGCAGTCTGCCTGGCTGGCTGCCCTGGAACTGCAGATGCTGGAAGCCCTGGAATCTTCTCCGTTTAGACGGTGATCAAGTCACCTCTTAACTTCCCTTGGGGAAGCTAAATAGATGGAGCTTCTTAAGACTTTTCACTGTGGGGCAGGTTTTCCACGCCTGGAATCATTGTGGTAGCTCTTTCCCCAAATTCCTTTTCCCCCCACCCTGTCTTGTCTGTTTAAACTGTAAGCTTTTTGCTGCAGTGACTGTGTCTGTACAGAGCCTCGCACGGGGGGTTCTCGATCTTGGTTGGGACCTTTAGGTGCTACTGTGTTATGCAGAAGTAGCACCAGAAGGGAGCTCAGAGGTCAATTTGCACCTCTGTTAGATGCTCCTGTTCATTTCCTCTGCGCTGTGGGTTAATAACTGTGCTTTCCCTTCATATGCAGAAGACGCCGATCTCGTGGTGTGTGCCTTCTCTTAGCCTCGCTTTTCTTGGCAGGGCTTTCCGCCCTTTGGGGGGCTAGGTTCCTTCCTGTGCGGTGTTCCTGAGCTTATGTGTTTATTTGCTGAGCCTCTCAATCTTACAGGATCTACAGGTGGTAGGTAGTAGTGTTGTCGCTGTGTTGGTCCCAGGATATTAGAGAGACAAGGTGCGGGAGGTAATATCTTTTATTAGATAGATAAAATAATATCTATTTTATCTTCTGTTGGTGAGAGAGAGAAGCTTTTGAGCTTACACCAAGCTCTTGTTCAGGACAGAAAGGTCTTCCCTCCCGCACCTTGTCTCTCTAGGATCTGTGGACACAGACTGGGGATTTGCTGTTGTGTTTCTGGCATTTCCCATCAAAAACAGCTGGGTGTGTTACTGAAGAAATCGTATATTAAACTTCCAGCTTCAGGGTTTAAGACAATCTCTAACTCTTAGAGTTCAGTATGAGACCTAGTGTGTGTGTGTGTGTGTGTGTGTGTGTGTGTGTGTGTGTGTGTGTGTGTGTGGGCAGATAATCCCCCACCTGTTATTGCGAGGTTCTGACACCTTCTTCTAACATATCTGGCATGACCGGGATACTGGGGGAGATGGGCCGCAGAGGTGATTCAGGCTGGCAGTTCCTACGTTCCTAAGATCAAACAACACTGGAAATCTACAACTGGGTGCAGTGGCCCCGGGAGAACTAGGTCGACTCTTTGCCAAATACAAATTGGGCCAACAAAGAATAACGCAAGGAGGCCGAGCCCTAACGATGGCCACAGATGGACTAACGCGGCCAGTTTCAGGGAGGGAGTTACATACATGGGGTACCTGAACTAACACGGGCCTGAGCTCGCCCTGATTTGGGGACCGTGCTGAGGTGTTCACCCCACACTGTCCTGGACAGGGTTAATGAGGCTTCGAAGGGGCCAGTTAACCTAATGGGCTGCACCTGAGGGTGAATCAGGCTTGATAAACAGTCTCTAATTGAGGATGGAGCTCAGCTGAGCAGGAGCAGGCGGGGCTGGTAGAAAGCCAGGAAGCCTGCAGCAGAACAGAGCTGCAGGGTAGAAGCCTGGAGTCGCTGGATGGAGCAGACCTCGGCTACTGGCTCTGGGAGCCTTGGGCTGAAAGGCAGAGTAGAGGGTGGGCCCAGCTTCCCCTACGAGCCACTGACAAAGTGGCATAGGCTGGAATTGGAGGACTGCCGGGAACGATGCCTGGTCCGCCAGTCCAGTGACTTTGATATCCTGGGAGGGGAAAACTGTTGTGACCCGGCCAGATGGCCACGCCATGAAGACGGTGTAGCTGAGTCACAAGAGGGGTCGTAGCATGAACGAGAGACAGAAGGGGGCGTCAGAGCATGTGGAGCTATTCCCCAGACGTCGCCACAAGGAGGCGCCCCAGTGGTGAGTCGAGAGCCCTGTGATAGGGCCGAAGAGGAAGGACCGTCTAGCCGACCTCAGTTGTCTTGGAGGAACATCAAGGGAGTTGTCACTCAAGTACCCCAGACTTTATACTTTCAACAATAGCTTGAATCTGAGCTGGAGGCTTATTGGCACCCACCGCACCACAGAAACTAAATGCACTGGGTGTGTCAGGGCTTGATCCTCCTTCCCCAGGAATCCAGGCCAAATCTCCAACCAGGGCAGCGGAGACAGGCCCATCTGGGTGAGACTTGGCTGGGAAGCCTTGTCCGGCCATTCGGCTGCACACTTCCAGCTCTGTCCGGGCAGGGCACTTCTCTGTGACGAAGGCAGGGAGACCTTTACCCAGTTTGTTTGGTTCTGAGCAGGGCCCAGCTTGTTCCATACGGTGGGGTCCCATGTTGTGGCAATGTGGCCAACCTTGAGGGCTGAAGAGGAGGATGTCTTTTCCTCCCCTGGGTTGGGCAGTGGGGCGGACAGACTGTACCCTGCATTACAATGACTATACTAGCTGGAATCTGCAGTACCGCTTCTCCTGGTCACAGGCCACGGAGCTGTGGGCTGGTCGTGTATCACAAGCCAAGATGGGTCAGCGTTTGCTTGGGCAGGAGACCTCCCAGGAGAACCCACGAGCTGCAGGAAGTGGTGCTGATGACTCACTGGCTGGTGCTGTGCCCTATGAGTCAGTAGTGTAGCAGAATGAGTATGGTAGTGGGCTCCTTTTCTCATCCCTCGCTGTTAAAATATCACATGGTCCCCCTTTTTTTTAAGAATGGAAGCATTTTTTCTGGTGCCCTGGTCATATCTGAACTTGTGCAATTAGATTTCCACCCCCACGCTAGACTGTAGGCACTTCTGGGCTGCAACATTGTCTTATTTTTATGTCTATAAAGTGCCGTATTCCCTGAGGTACACAAATAATAACTAATGATAATCAATCTCCCCCCCTGTAATTTCAATTGGATCTGGTCGTCTTCTTCCCTTCTGAGCTAACTTGTTGTATAGGGTTGCTGTGTGCCGTTAAACTGATGCTGTGTGCCACCCCAGAGGTGGCTGTATTTCAGTGACAGATGAGTGATTCCTCTAGGTAATTTAAAAGATCCTTTAATCCCTACATAAATATAAGGTTTTCTTAGTCAGTAATAAGTCCTTCTTGTAACTGTTGTTACCGAAGCTTAGCGATCTTAGCATGTAGATGTTCAAGGTTATTCTTTTTTATCACAATTCCTTCTGCCGAATAGATGGTTTGATCCCCTGAAGTATCAGCGCATAGGTACTCCATTGTCTGGTGTTCTACAGATACCTGTGATGGACACAACTCTGTTCCTATTCTCTGTGTCTTCTTCTTCACCTCTCTGTGTGTCTCTGCGAGGTTCTTATCTCCCCTGCGTTGCGGCGCGTGGAAGGGTTTCTCCTCCGTGAACAAACTGTGTCCATTTGTTCACAGCCTCTGGCAAACTGCAGCTTCTCTGTTATGTGGGTGAGAGTGTGAAATTGAGCAACGGCTACGCTGGGTGTCTCTGCTGTGTCATGAAAGAAGGGAGGTGTGTTTTACTACATTGGGTCCTTCTCTTCCTTTAGTCCTCGGGGCAGCAAAGAATCTCTTCTCTTCTTTGCTCCCTTTATTTTTGATTAAAGTCTTGACTGGTGTGCCGTAAAAGAAGGCGCTGTGGCAGGGCAACCCACTGGTGAGTGTGTTACAGGGTCCCATCCACAGGGGACATATGAGTTGTTACAATCCCCCACTCTAGCACCTTGACTCCGCTCAAGCTGTGACAGCTCATGTTTTTTGCTCGGAGGTCTCTGGTTCGATCTGTGTGTCGGGGCAAGCAGGAAGGGTAGGGAAAAGGGGTCCAACATACAGTAAAGGGGTGATTGGCCATGTCCTGAAAAAACATTTCAGAGAGAAAATCCTATAAATATCCTGTATCTCTCTGCAGGCGCTGCACGGCTGGGCCATAATCTGCTGTTTTGTTTCCGGTAGGCGTCACAGGAGAGGTGGGTTTGCAGAAGAGAGATGAGTGAAGAGAAGATTGGAAGGGGGTGCCAGCGATCGGATGGCGTGGAAGAAAGTGTAGAGAGGTTTCGGGGGGAAGTGAACCTAAAGGGTGTTGAGACTGGCATCACTGGAGGAGGAAGTCGTCACTCAAAGCATACCTCTGCCTGCTGCCCATCCCGCTAAACAGGACGCTTGCTGTGTGCATAAACCTGTCTGGCTTCTCAGCTTTGCCCTGCATTCTAAGGCTCCGGTCAGGGGGATCAGAGCTCTGTGATGCAGGGTGAAAACAAGTGATTTTTATTGAGCTAGCAGAGGATGAAATGGAAAGATAACGACAGCCTGCGATAGGGCAGGAGAGAGAGGCTGGAACATGACTCTCTGGTTGGCCTCGGTCCCAGTGGGGATACAGCTCCCTCCGGGGGATTTAACTGGAGAGCGTGCAGGTGGCTCGAACGGTCTCTGCCAGGCTTGTGCGCAGAGGCGAGCAGGAAATCACACCTAATCCAGAATGGATCAAGTGTTCATTGGATTTCTGCACAAAGCATCCTAAGCAGGAGAAGCTGAATCTCCAGGCCAGTTACCCTGATAGTGAGAAGAGTCCGTTTCTGGATTCCCCCTACAGGAATACGGGGAGCATGTCTCTCTGGGTGAGGTCTTCTCAGTCCAGTGGGTTACTTTGGAACAGTGCCTGTTACCGAGCTGTTGAATCTAGTAGATTTTTTTTCAATATCGAATGTGCCCTCTGAGTTCATAGCATATCAGAGTCATCTTTCAGCATCATTCGGCCTCTATTAATCAAATCAGATTTCTTTGTGGCTCTCTGACAGCCTCCAAGGATCACACAATTAATTAGCTGAGGACCCGAGTCAGTGTATTCCTATTCAGCAACCATGTACACGTGTGCCTGAAGTGGAGCATGTAGTTAAGTGCACGGGTGGAGTTAAAAATGTGCTAGTACTTTGCTGAACCAAGGCCTACATGCAGGATTAGACGAAATGTTGCGTCAGCGTGGGTTAGAGAAAGGGACGAGGCGCGTGGCTCCTACACACAGCATTCCCGGCTGTCAGAAACGGAGCTTTCAAACGGCATATCCGCATTCCTACAGTGATTCAAAGCAATGACAAGAGTGGCCACTTGACTTAAGGGGATTATGGGACGTTTCTGGAGGCCGATCAGAGCACAGTAATGCAACACCTCATTCACGCTGGCGCCGCGGCGCTCCGGGGGGGCGCAGGAAACGTTATTCCACTCGCCGAGGTGGAGTACCAGCAGCGCTGTAGCTGCGGAGTCAGAGCGCTCTACGTGCCTTGCCAGTGTGGACGGGGAGTGAGCTAGGGCACCCGGAGCTCCTTTATTGCACCGTAACTCGCAAGTGTAGCCAAGCCCTGAGAGCTGCTGTCCCTCATTCACTACCAGGGATCCGGTGTGGGGAATAAGAAGGGGACATCTGTGCAGGGTCACTTCTTGGTCCAGCACTGCCCTTTGGGGCAGATCTTCACAGCCCGCGGCAGCCCGGGGCAGCGAGCCTCCCAGCCCAGGTCGGCAGACTTGGGGTTGGGGGACCGGTGCGGGGGCCTCATGCTACCGTGCTGAAAATAGCTGTGTAGTTGCAGCTCGGGCTCTGAAGCCCACCCTCTCACTTGGCTTCACAGCCCGAGCTGCCATGTCTACACAGCTATTTTTCGCTCGGTAGCCTGAGTCTGTCGCCCCAGGCTCAGCAGGGGGGGGGGGGGGGGGGGGCGGTGTTGATGTTCCCTTAGAGGGCCGATCGTCTAGGGCTCTGACTAGATGACAAAAAGATCCTTTTTTTTCCTGTTCACTGTCGCAAATTCAGAGATTTTTTGCGGACAGTTAAATAATCGAGGCGTTACACTGTGTCAGAGGGGGCGCTGGGGCGGGAGGCGTTTCCCAGTTGCGAAGTCCATTTTTATAAAGCACCTTTCCTGGGTGGTCTGGAGGAGCCGCTTGTTCTCGTTTCGTCAGAGCCTTAGACACATGTGCGTTCATCACATGCAGTCAGTGGCTCGTCACATCGCTTCGTAAATGTCATGCTTGAGGAAAGGCAAAAGACTATCTAAAAATAACCCGGGGCTTCCCGCCCAGATGGGACGGAAGAGAAAGGCTCCCCATGCAGCCACCTCCTCCCAGCAACGCCTAGTTCCTCTAATCACAGCTTTTCTCCTCCCACCTGCTTCCCCCTGCCCCACCCTTGGCAGCGTCTGCGGCGGGCTCGTTCCGAGTGTAACTGATCAGGCCGCGTGATGCAGTCTGAGTTTTGCGTGGTAAGTTCATCAGACCCCGAGGTTCTCAAAGCCGTAGCCAGCGCCAATGGGGTCCCCCTCAGCAGACGGGGGCAGACATCCTATGTTGGCACATGATCGAAGCTCTCACGGCCATGTTCAAAGCACCTGGGCTGAGGAAGCTGTCATGAGACTGAGCGCCAGGGTGCTATGCACTTAATTCTGATCTCTGGCCTGCCCCCATGGTAATCAGTGGGGGTTTTGTCTGCGGGTCCCCGCACTTTAGCTCCAGATCCAAGCAGACAGCTGGTCCCTTCATCTGCAATGGGCCAAGAGACTGGTTTTGGATCTAAACAGCCCCTTAAGCGTTGGGAAGGTTTGGAGCTGGCCACGGTGGCTCAGACCCATGCCTGGCCTTCATGGCTGGACGACGTACACGCATAGGTGCTGACTGCCCCTCTGCCCCGGGGTGCTTGACCCCCCGGCCCTGGCCCTGCCCCTGCCCCGCCCTCGCAGGGCCCCAATTACACCCCCTTCACCCAAGTCCTTGCCCCTGCACCGTCTCTTTACCGCCTCCTCCCCGGAGCGCGCCGCGTCCCCACTCCTCCCCCTCCCTCCCGGAAAGTCCTACAAGCCGCCAAACAGCTGTTAGACGGCTGGCGGGAAGCACTGGGAGGGAGGGGAGAAGGGGGGACGCGGTGTGCTCAGGGGAGGAGGAGGCGAGGAGCGGGTGAGGGCAGGGGGAGCTTGGCTGCCAGTGGGTGCAGAGCACCCGCTAATTTGTCAGCGCCTGTACATACGCGCACAAAGCTGATGTTCGCCCGGGATGTGTGTATGGCAGCTAGTTGGAAGATGATGGGCCATTGAGGAGGAAGATTATTGGAGCCCATTGGTGTGATCCTGCTCTGGGCTGAACGGGACGCAGCTGTGGGGATGGGAAGTCTAAGACGTTGCAATAGTGGGGGTGGCCCAGTGCTGGAGACACCAGGAACGCAGCCCCCCACCCCCCGTGTGCTGTTATAGCTGCTATCTGCTGCCGTCCATCTCGGCTGAGCATTCCTGGGAGATGGTATCAGGCAGCGTATCTGCCTGCGCGAGGCTGCAGAGAGAGCTCCCCCTCTGCTGAGCCACTTACCAAAGCACTTTCAGTTCCCGCTGAGAGGAAAGTGAAATACTCTGTATGTTGCACAGTCCTGACTGGGTGCAGGCTGTTGCAGCTGGACCATGGGGTGAGGGACGCGATTCTGCAGAGCACAGGGAAATGCCAGAGTCTCACCACCCTGCAGCTCGAAATGTAACCCCTGAGTTATCACTGGCTCACTGGATCCGTGTCCCATGGATTCAGCTCCAGCCCTGGCCATCTCTCGCTAATGCCTCAAAAAGGAAATAGCTGGGACTGGCAACCTGTATTCTGTAGTGGCGAGGCATGTTTGGGAGGGGAAGCTGGCACTGGAGAGGCAGCATGGTGTAGTGGGTGGGCCACTGGGGCAGGACCCTTGGGTTCTATTCCCAGATCTGCCACTGGCCTGCTGGGTGACCGTAGGCAAGTCACTTTCCTTGTCTGTGCCTCAGTTTCCCCTCTATTCTATTTTAGATTGTACATTCTTTGGGGCAGGGACTGTCTCTCCAGGGCCGCCCAGAGAATTCAGGGGGCCTAGGGCAAAGAAATTTTGGGGGCCCCTTCTATAAAAAAATTGCAATACTATATTCTCCTGGGGGCCCTTGCGGGGCCCACGGCAAATTGCCCCGCTTGCTCCCCCCCATGGGCGCCCCTGGGAAAAATAAACCTTCCGCATTTTGGCACAAACCCAGTTTTGAGAAAACTTCTTTACAAGGGGTCACTGGTTCTCAGCATCAGCTAGTGCTAAAAGGCACTAAAGCTCATTAAAAGGGTTGGACAAATATTTTCCATCAAAAGTTTTTCTGGATCGAAAACTAGGGGTTTTTAAAAAGCAGAAAAAAATCATGGACAATGTCTGCTTTCCTTCAAAATTTGTTGTGGTTTTTTTAATTGAAAAGCTGAAATTAGTCTGCCAAAACCTGAACATGGTTTGAGGTTTCTGAAGTGTGTGGCCAAATATTTGCTGCTTGCTGTGTTTGATTGTTTAAAGAAACAATAAAAAAATTCTGCTTAAAAAAAAATCCAAACCTTTTGAACCACCTCAGCTTGTAACCAAACACCTGAGCCCATCCAAGCAGAGATTTTTCCAGGTTTCTGATACGCTGCTGGCTTCCTTGACTCATATCTGTCTCCATAACTTTGGGTTCATTTAGGTTAGAACATAAGAACAGCCATACTGGGTCAGACCAAAGGCCATCCTGCCCAGTATCCTGTCTACCGACAATGGCCAATGCCAAGTGCCCCAGAGGGAGTGAACCTATCAGGTAATGATCAAGTGATCTCGCTCCTGCCATCCATCTCCACTCTCTGAGAAACAGAGGCTAGGGACACCATTCCTTACCCATCCTGGCTAATAGCCATTAATGGACTTAATCTCCACGCATTTGTATGTTTCCTAGAGACTGGCTCCATGTGGTCCCTCACAAACTGGAGACGGTTACTGTGGGTATAGTATAGACTATGTACATACTCCACGAACTGAGCATTTGAGCTTGTTCCAGAATCTGGGATGAGCCTAAGTTGTCAAAACTAAAATACTCAAAATAGCACATGCATGTGAATGGACACAGGGTGCTAAAATTAAATTAACCCAGGGGTTCTCAAACTGGAGGTCAGGACCCCTCAGGGGATCACGAGGTTATTACTGGGGGTCGTGAGCTGTCAGCCTCCACCTCAAACCCTGCTTTGCCTCCAGCATTTATAATAGTGTTAAATATATAAAAAAGTGTTTTCAATTTATAAGGGGGGGTTCGCACTCAGAGGTTTGCTATGTGAAAGGGTCACCAGGACAAAAGTTTGAGAACTACTGAATTAACCCCTCTGGAGCCTCAGTGAATGCAGGGGACGGGGGGGTCTCCGTTGGTAGGGTTGGGAAGGAGGTAGGTGGTGTAGGATATTGCTCTTCTCATGTGATCCCTCCCCCCAGTGGCTAATTTGAAATGAAGCTCCCCTCCCCTGACATGAATCTCCCTATGGCACTGAAATTAAATGTAGACTATAACTTGTCATTTGAGAAGTGAAAGGGATGGTAGCCCTAATGGAAAAGCTCACAGCTTGGCTCTTCTGCAAGCCTCAAACTGCTGAATGAGCTTTAGGGTAGGGAAGGCTGTGCCTCCTCAGAGAGCCTGGCTCTGCCCCCTATCTGACCCCCCCCACACTTCCTGGCCCCCCGACTGCCCGCCCCCCTCAGAATCCCTGACCCATCCTGCTCCTTGTCCACTCACCATCCCACAGAGACCCCCCCCTCCACCACCACCACCCTGGGACCCCACCCCTGCTCCCTGTCTGCCCCAACCTCTATCACCCCCTCGCTGAGTCCTGACAGACCCCCGAACGCCCACAATCCAACCCCCCCATTCCCGGTCTCCTGACCGGCCCCTTAGCCAATCCCCCTGGCCCCAGCCTCTTACTCCCGTCTCCCTCCTCACCCGGAGCCTCAGCGCCTCGCTGAACAGCTGCAGCGTGTCTCCAGCGGGGCCTGATCTCCGTCCCGCTCTGAGCCGCGTGGGGAGGGGGCGGGGCTGTGAGCTCACGCCGAGCGGAGGGAGCTGAGCTCAGCCTGGAGCTCGCAGCCCCGTCCCCTGGCCACGCGGCTCTGAGCGGGGCGGGGCTCAGGGGCCCCGGCGGAGACACGCTGCAGCGCTGTCTGAGGACGCCGCTTGATGGGCTAAGGCTCCAGGAGAGGGGCGGAGGCGGGAGCCTCAGCTGTTCTCTTGGGGGCCCCTGCGGAGCCTGGGGCCTGGGGCAAATTGCCCCACTTGCCCCCCCCCGGGCGGCCCTGTGTCTCTCTCTGTGTCTGTACAGCACCCAACAACCAGAGGGGATGGATTATCTGATGGTTCAGGTTCTAACCTTGGACCCAGGAGAGCTGGGTTCTATTTCTGGCTCTGCTGCAGGCCTGCTGGGTGGCCTTGGGCCAGTCACTTAGTCGCTCTGTGCCTCAGTTTCCCCATCTGTACAATGGGGGTAACAGCCCTGCCTCCCACCAGTGGTGTGAAGGGAAATGCATTAGAATGTGAGGCGCTCAGCTGCTAGGGTGATGGGGGAGAGGGGGGTCAGATACGTACACTAGGGTCCTTGGTTCAGTTGGCACCTCTGGGTACTACTGCAGTACAAATCGTCGTCATAATAATTACAGTGCTGCTACCAGGCTCTGCCAACCGTGCAGATAAACAGAGAACTTTGGTCTTTTTAGTGCTGCTCTGCGTCCCACTCCCTGCTGTGGTCAGTAGATTCCTGTAATCAAAACTATTTAATTGCTTTATTTCTTCTAGCGTGTCAGTTCTTAGCTCTCCCTGGGTAACACCAGTCCTGCCATATCTCACTGGATTTGACAGTCCTCTGTCCCTTCGCCTGCTATGATCTCTGCACGTCCCACTGTGTTACCCCCATCCAGCCACTCAGGGCCGGCTTTAGGAAGTGCGGGGCCCGATTCGAATACCCAGCGGTGGTCTGGGTCTTCGGCGGCACTTCGGCGGTGGGTCCTTCACTCGCTCCGGGTCTTCCGCAGCACTGAAGGACCTGCCGCCGAAGACCTGGAGCAAGTGAAGGACCCGCTGCCGAAGACCTGGACTGCCGCTGGGTGAGTAAAAATAAAAAAGTTGGCGCTCTTCTTTAGGGTGCGGGGCCCTCATAGGCATTGGGCCTGATTCGGGGGAATTGGCCTAAAGCTGGCCCTGCAGCCACTGTACCAGCCACTGTGCTTTAAACCACCTCAAAGTACCAGTGCTGCAAGTGCTGACAGATCGTGATGTGGTGAGACAGTGGCAAGAGACAGCAGCAATACAATTTCCTGCCCTATTTTATAAAGGTTTACGCCCAGTGTAGAAAGTGTGTCAAGCGCAGTGGGCCCTGCAAACCCCCCTGGGTGGGAGGAACGTTTCTGAGTACAAAATAAGAAGACTGGAAAGAGATTTGGAAGGTCAGATTGTGTGTGTCAGATACGTTCTCCATCTCCTGAGGACGCACAGGAAACTGTGTTTTCGGTTTGTGCGCTTACCAATGGTTCTGATGATGTCTCAGCTACGTGATGGCATCCGATGTGTGTGTTGTCTTAGTAAGTTGTGTTTTCCTGGAGGTAATGAATAAAACCTATTTTCACAAGACAGCCCGCGTATTAAACTCATGGACAAGTTCTCCCTCTGCCTTCAGCACAACGGGCTTTGTAATGTCCTATTAGGGAAACTCAAGACGCAGCGCGAGAACATCTGGATTTCTAATGCTCAGGATTTTCTTTTACCGACATGCATTTTTAGCTTAAAGTAAACCAGTGAGTGGCATAAGCAGAGAAAAGGAGACGAATTGCCAAACAGATTTCAGTCTTTGGCTTTTGAAGAGTTAATAGCAGCACATTTAGGCACCTAAACGAGGCTCCAAAATCTACCTTTAGGCACCTAAATGGTAGCCTGATTTTCGTAAGTGCTGAGCAGCCGGCAGTTCCCGTTCATAGATGCTAGATACTCAGCGCTTCTGAAAACCAGTCTGTTAAGTGCTCGGTCTGGATTTAGGAGCCTGACTTTATGCAACTCTTTTTAAAACCTTGGCCTGTGTTTCTAATGGCCTTTGTCCTTCTCTGGCCCACCTAATCACAGAGTCCTAGCGCCCGAGAGCCTCACAAATGTTAAAGAATGAATCTGTGCAGTACTGCAGGGAGGTGCCTCCATTTTTCAGCTGGGGAAATTGAGGCACGGAGATTTACATGACTTGCCCAAGAGCACATGGGAGCCAGGAATTGAAACGAGATCTCCTCAAATGTTGTATTTTCAACTCATCTAAAAATAAATTAAAAGGCCATGATTTCTATTTATGATTTAACATTCTTTTTAGTGTATTAAGTGTATCCACTCAATGTGCAGTGGCAGTCAAAAACGCAAACAGGATGTTGGGACTCATTAAGAAAGGAATAGATAATAAGATAGAAAATATCATATTACCTCTCTATAAATCCATGGTACGCCCACATCTTGAATACTGTGTGCAGATGTGGTCGCCCCATCTCAAAGAGATATATTGGAATTGGAAAAGGATCAGAAAAGGGCACAAAAATGATGGAACAGCTTCCATATGAAGAGAGATTAATAAGACTGGGACTTTTCAGCTCTCAGGAAACAAGACGACTAAGCGGGGATATGATAGAGGTCTATAAAATCATGACTGATGTGGAGAAAGTAAATAAGGAATTGTTGTTTACCCCTCATAACACAAGAACTAGGGGTCACCAAATGAAATTAACAGGCAGCAGGTTTAAAACAAACCAAAGGAAGTATTTCTTTACACAACGCACAGTCACCTGTGGAACCCCTGCCAGAGGCTGACATGAAGACCAAACCTATAACAGGGTTCAAAAAAGAACTAGATAAGTTCATGGAGGACAGGTCCATCAATGGCTATTAGCCAGGATGGGCAGGGATGGTGTCCCCAGCCTCTGTTTGCCAGAAGCTGGGAATGGGCAACAGGGGATGGAGCACTTGATGATTCCCTGTTCTGTTCATTCCCTCTGGGGCACCTGGCATTGGCCATGGTCAGAAGACAGGATACTGGGCTAGAGGGTCCTTTGGTCAGACCCAGTGTGGGTGTTTTTATATTCTTTTGTTCTTAAGTGCCAGTGAAAGGGGTCGGATTGACAGTTCTTGAGAGGAAGGTCATCAATAGCCATGGTAGAAGACAGGATGACTGGGGAAACCAGAGGTGGGGATGACTCGGTGGAGTCAACTTTCTGTGCAAAATTACAATCCAGCTCCCTTCTTGTGGGCGTCACTGAAGACGTGAGGTAGGCCTTTGAAGGGGTTCCAGATGGTTTGCCCTGAAAGATAAACTTGCCTCCTTTGTGCTAATGTAACAGGGTGGGCGGGCCGGGGGGGGCAGGAGGAGGGATTTTGAATCTATGTCCCCATTTGTAGGTACACCGCTACCCCGATATAACGCGACCCGATATAACGTGGGTTCACATACAAGGCAGTAAGGCTCTGACACGCTGCTCTGAGCAGCATGTTAAGGGTGCCGGGCCAGGCTGGGACCGAGGGGTTTGATAAGGGGCAGAGGGTCTCGGGGGCGGTCAGAGGCTCCCCCCCAGGGTCTGGGGGGCAGGAGCTGAGAGAGGGCACTTTTGGGGGCTCCACAGTCCCAGAGTGACCCGGGGAATTAGCGGGGGGCAGGGAGCAGCCCGCTCTGCTTCCCTCGCCCCAGCCCCAGCCGTGTCGCTCGGAGGAGGAGGCTTGGGGGAAGGGATCCCCCCGCACTCACCACCAGCGGCGGAAGCGGAGCAGCCTGGCCCCAGCCTGCTCCACTCCGTCAGCTCCCAGCCACGGTGCTCCACTTCCCGCTGCCGGTGAGTGTCGGGGGGCGTCCTTTCCCCAACCTCCCCGCACTCACTGGGGCAGGAAGCGGAGCAGCCCGGCCCCAGCCCGCTCCACTCCGCCAGCTCCCAGCCACGGCGCTCCACTTCCCGCTGCCGGTGAGTGTCGGGGGGCGTCCTTTCCCCAACCTCCCCGCACTCACTGGGGCGGGAAGCGGAGCGCTGGGGCTGGGAGGTGGCAGAGTGGAGCGGGCTGGGGCTGGGCTGCTCCGCTTCCCGCCGCTGCCGGTGAGTGCCTGGGGGTGTGTGGATAGGGGTCGGAGCAGTCAGGGGACAGGGAGTGGGGGGGTTGAGTGGGGTCCTGGGGCTGATTAGGGACGGGGGTCTCTGGAGGGGGGGGTCAGGGAACAAGGAACGGGGGGGCCGAAGCAAGTTTGATATAACACGGTTTCACCTATAACACGGTGAGATTTTTTGTCTCCCGAGGACCGCGTTATATCAGGATAGAGGTGTATATAAAGTCCATTTCTGTATTCCTAACCCATTCAATGTTGTTCACGTCCCTGGATGGGTTTCCATGTTGTGTGGACACTTGTTGCTGTTAGTAAGTGCTTTGCGGTGCTTGGATCCCACTGTGAGCAGTGCTATTTCAAGCCTCAGAGAGACTCTAAAGGAAAGAGATAACTGAGGCCTTGACCACGACTGGTCATTAATAAGTGTCTTGTATTTTTCACAAGAGCAAACGCCTTAGCTGCAGTGTTCTGTCTAGGGGGATAGATTTTTAAGGCCAGAATAGACTGCAATGATCACCTAGTCTGACCTCCTGCAGGGCAAAGGGTAGAGAATTGCCCTGAGCGATCCCTTTCTCGAGCCCAATAACTTGTGGTTGAACTAGACCATATCTTCTAGAAAGAGCCTGATTTTAAGCTTGAGCTGGACTTTAAGATGTCAAGTGATGGAGAATCCGCCCCACCCTTTAGGAAGCTGGGCCAGTAGTTAATTGCCTTCGCTGTTAAAAAAAACTGTCTTCTTTCTAGTTTGAACTTTGCTGACTTCAGTGTTCAGCTTTGGATCTTGCTTTGCCTTTGTACGCTAGATAAAAGAGCCACCTAGCATCAGCTGTCGTCTCCCTGAGTAGATGGAATAGACCATGGTCGAGTCCAATTCCAATTGGATAATTGCCTTCTGCTTCCTTGAATTTCCCCCTTATTTTTCTCCACCTCCTCTCTTAAACTGTTGGGTGTGTGTGGGTAAACAAGTGCTAGTTCCACCCCAGTGATAGCTGCACTTCAGCGGGGCGGGGGTGGAGGGAGGGGAAAGGATTCTCATATATATAAGTTATAGGGATTTCTGTGGTACTGGTCACCATAGCTTGAGTTTGTGCCCTAGTTACCTTCTTGACCGAGGTGTTTATAAACACCTAAGGGAAAGAGAGAAACTGTCAGCAAAGTTTTGAAGCATCGAGTCGGTGAAAGGAGAACCAAGATGCTTAACGGGAAGGAAATGGTCAGACAGGCAATGTAGGTTGGAGCAAATAATTACCATCTGATAACTCACCAGAGGAAAGCGGAGTTTGAGAGATGAAGACACCGGAGTTACAGAAAGGGAAGATTTCAGAGGGGTAGCCACATTAGTCTGCATCAGCAAGAACAACAAGGAGTCCTTGTGGCACCTTAGAGATTTATTTGGAAATGTATTTTGGCATAAGCTTTCGTGGGCTAAAACCCACTTCATCAGATGCATGGAGTGGAAAATACAGTAAGCAGTAAGGGAAGGAGAAGACATGAGCCATCGGTGAGAGAAGCGCCCTGCAGAAGGACTGGATCAGGAGGGCAGTATATGGTGACCTAGCAGGAACTTGCCGATGTGCTGAGGCTAAGGTTCCCAAATGTAGGGGCTGGGCGTGGGAGGCCTGGAAGCTCTGCCAGTGAGAGGCTGTGGCCTCTAGCTGCGGGGTAGGGAGGAGCTGCTCCTCAAGGAGGAGTGGGGCTGGCCTGAAAACAAGAGCTGTGTTTCATGAAAAATTTGGCATTTTGACATTTGTTTCCATTCTGATGTTAAAGCCCCTTGAAAATCTTCTGGAGAGAGGGAGCGAGACCCCATCCCCAGCCCAGAATGGTTCATAGCCCAGGGGGCAGAGCCCTCACTGGGGTTGTGGGAAACCCAGGTTCAAGCCTCTCCTCTGCCTGATTTGGCAGACTCACTGCTCTGCCACCCCGGTGGGGTGGGGCGTGCGCTCCCTCTCGCTTTCACCAGTATTCGGCCGAGGGCAAGCGTGTCCTGGCCCTGTGGGAGGAGGGAAGGCACCAGAGTTGCTGCTTAGAGGAGAGGGAATGTGCTGAAACAGCCTGGCAGCAGATCCTCCAAAAAAACAAAAACCAAATCACTTTGCCCTTGTAGAGCCCCTTCCACCTGCAGGTCTCCAAGCACTTTGCAGACATGAACTAATTAAAGGCTCTCAGTACCCAATGAGTTGTCAGGATTATTACGCTAATTGTACAAATGGGGAAACTGAGGCACAAGGCAGGGCAGCAACTTGCCCAGGGTCACATGTCTGGTCGGTGGCAGAGCTGGGAATTCAACCTTGGTCTTCTGAGTCCCAGCCCTGTGCAACATCCTCCGACCCCCGCCCCCTCCAGGAAAGAGCAAGAGAAAACCATCAAAGTTGGCCTGAAAACTCCAGCTGGGGTTTCCCTCATAGCAGAGGTGCCTGTGGCAGGCTGGGTGATCAACAGGAGACGGCGGGAGAATGTGCTAATTGAGACTTGCTCCTCTGGTGGGTGGGGGGGGAGGTGAACAGAGCGTTTGCATAGCCCACTCTCTCCAATCAAGCCAAAAGTACCACTCAGAAGTCCAGATTTCCTCCCAGCCTTGCACAGAGATGCAGCCTACCCAGCGCCTCCATCCCTGAGCCCGAATGTCAGGATGTGGGAAACCCTGGTGCAGGCCACGCTACGGCACCACTCAGTGTCTCCTTCTGAGGTTTGGTCTCCTGCCTTTGTCTGATGGTAACAGATGTGACCGGAGCACTCTCCTCTCTCTGAATTGGGCCACGGGCCAGGCCCCTTCAAACCGCCCAGTGAAGATGGAGAGCAGTGTTGCGTCTCCAGCCTTCGTTTCACCGCTGTCAACAGAGCGTTTTCACCCTTCAGCAGGGCTCTTGCATGAGCTCGCCGCCGTCCCATCACCATGTCTTGAGCCTCACAGATTGGGCTGAGCTCGTCAAGGACCGACCTTGTTTCTCTGATTCCCGCCTTTGAAATGGCCATTTCTGGGATCTCGCTCCACACGGTTCCTGCCAGCTCTTCCCCTCCCTTTGCTCTGCCTTTTCCTTGGAGAGCCCATCGCCGCAATGGACGCCTTGGCAGGTGCTGGATTCTGGTCTGAGCCAGGGCAGGGCGGGCAATATATTGAATGGGGTCAGTCCATGGGTGGGCAGAGAAAGGAAACGGGGACTGTGGATGAGCAGGGAAAAGGAAGCAGAGAGAAGCCAGGAAGCTTGCCCAGAGCGAGGGGAGTCAGGGGTCTACTGGAAGATGACAAGGAGAGAAAGTATCAGAGGGGTAGCCGTGTTAGTGTGGATCTGTAAAAAGCAACAGAGTCCTGTGGCACCTTAAAGACTAACAGACGTTTTGCAGCATGAGCTTTCGTGGGTGAATACCCACTTCGTCGGATGCATGTAGTGGAAATTTCCAGGGGCAGGTATAAATATGCAGGCAAGAATCAGTCTTGAGATAATGAGGTCAGATCAGTTCAGTCAGGGAGGGTGAGGCCCTCTTCTAGCAGTTGAGGTGTGAACACCAAGGGAGGAGAAACTGCTTTTGTAGTGGGCTAGCCATTCACAGTCTGTGTTTAATCCTGAGCTGATGGTGTCAAATTTGCAGATGAACTGAAGCTCAGCAGTTTCTCTTTGAAGTCTGGTCCTGAAGTTTTTTTGTTGCAGGATGGCCACCTTTACATCTGCTATTGTGTGTCCAGGGAGGTTGAAGTGTTCTCCTACAGGTTTTTGTATATTTCCATTCCTAATATCTGATTTGTGTCCATTTATCCTTTTATGTAGGGACTGTCCAGTTTGGCCGATGTACATAGCAGTGGGGTATTGCTGGCACATGATGGCGTATGTAACATTGGTGGACGTGCAGGTGAATGAACCAGTGATGTTGTAGCTGATCTGGTTAAGTCCTGTGATGGTGTCGCTGGTGTAGATATGTGGGCAGAGTTGGCATCGAGCTTTGTTGCATGGATTGGTTCCTGAGTAAGAGTTGTTATGGTGCAGTGTGTGGTTGCTGGTGAGAATATGCTTCAGGTTGGCGGGTTGTCTGTGGGTGAGGACTGGCCTGCCACCCAAGGCCTGTGAAAGCGAGGGACCATTGTCCAGGATGGGTTGTAGATCACTGATGATGCGTTGGAGGGGTTTTAGCTGAGGACTGTAGGTGATGGCCAGTGGAGTCCTGTTGGTTTGTTTCTTGGGCTTGTCTTGTAGCAGGAGGTTTCTGGGTACACGTCTGGCTCTGTTGATTTGTTTCCTTATTTCCTTGTGCGGATATCGTAGTTTTGAGAATGTTTGGTGAAGACCTTGTAGGTGTTGGTCTCTGTCTGAGGGGTTGGAGTAAATGTGGTTATACCTCAGCGCTCGGCTGTAGATGATGGTTCGTGTGGTGTGTCTGGGGTGGAAGCTGGAGGCATGAAGGTAGACATAGGGGTCGGTGGGTTTTCGGTATAGGGTGGTGTTAACGTGACCATCACTTATTTGTACTGTGGGAAAGGCCAGTTGTCACAGAGGGCAGGTCAGCATACTGCCAGCAGGATGCTTCCCTGGGCCTCTGTGCACAGATACCCAGAGGGGCTCAGCGGTGTGCAGAGAGGAGGGAGCCGGCCGATCTGTGCAGGGGGCGGCCCAGGCAGAAAGGGAAGGTTCCTGAATTTGTTTACAAGAAGCTCTCGGCTGGCCCTCCACTGCAACCGCATCCCCTTTGCTCCGGGGCTGATGGGACGGCATCATTATGGAAATGGAAGTAAAACCTGAGAAGGCGAAGCGTGGACTAGCGCTCAGTGGGAACCAGGTTGTTCTGATCCCTGGACTTCCCTCTCTGGCAGCATCAACTGCCCTGAGATGCCCCCCGACCTGGCACCATCGCTCTTGGTTTCCTCGCTGGGCTCTGGGGCTGGTAGCCCCCACGGGGGCTCAGATGGGCAGCAGTGGTGGCTCTGAGGCCGAAACTGCTCAGGTAAAGAACTGGCCTGTTTCAATCATCCCAGCTAGAGAATCCGCACCACGTCCTCCTCCCGGTGACTGAGAGATTGAAGAGACTGAGATTGTTACCTGGGAAAGGAGACAGATCAATGGGGGGTGATGGAAGGATGTAAAACCCTGGCTGGTCGAGCGAAGGTGGATCAGGAGCGTCTGGTCTCCCCGCCACAGAACACGAGAACAAGGGAACTGTAACAAGGCAGGGCTTCTCCCCAGCTTGCGAAGGGCTCGTTGCCAGGCCCACAGTCTCCTTAGGTTTATTGTCCAAACTTAACCAACCAACCAAAAGCCGTTCCTCAGCTCACCCTTCCTCTCACTGCCTTCCTGCCCACGGGTCTCCTGCTTTCTAGCTCTCTAGGGCAGAGGTTCCTTCTGAGCCCCCCGCTCCCCTCCAACATGCTATATAAACTCCATGGCCCACCCTGCCACAACAGCTTTTTTCAGTAGATTAAGAGCCAGGGCCGGTGTTAGGGGGTAGCAAGCAGAGCAATTGCCCAGGGCCCCATGCCGCAGGGCTCCCCGCAGAGCTCAGTTGCTCAGGCTTCGGCTTCAGCCCTGAGCCCCAGTGAGTCTAACGCTGGCCCTGCTTTCTGGTTTATTTTGGCAGACCCCCTGAAACCTGCTTGCGGCCCCCCAGAGGGCCCCAGACCCTTGGTTGAGAACTGCTGCTCGAGGGCTCCTTTGTAGCCCCCAGTCTACGGCCGCCTGGTTTCAGCTCTGAGAGCCTGCAGGCATCTCCCTCTGCTGCTTTCAGCCTTCCATCCTCTGCAGCCTTCTCTGGCCTCGGCTCTCGCTGGCTCAGGAAGGGCAGCTTGCTAGCCCCTCTGCTGGCTTTCCTGCTAATTCCTCCCTCTTTCCAGAAAGGGCCTGCAGAGAGCTGTCTGCCGCTCTCCCTGGAGGCCGCCTCCAGTCTCCTGACTTCACCTGACTCATCCTCACCAGGGCTTTCCCACTGGGTCCGTTATAGCCTCCGGTGCTGCCAACTCGGGAGCGCCTGCTCTGGCACAGCGGCGCTGGATCTACTTCATGTACTGGGGCCAGCCACCCTGTGACAGGGACGGTCAATGACATTTTAAAAGGTGGCACATTCAAAACCTGATCCAACAAAATATTTTTTTTCCCCCCATGAGACGTACAATCAGACCGTGGAACTCACTGCCACTGGATGTCTTTGAGGTCGAGAACTCAGCAAGGTTCAAAGACTAATGGGACATTGACATGGATATAAAGAATAGAATATCCAGGGTTATCATAATTAGTGACAATAAAGCTGTTGGCAGAGAGATGAACCGTATGCTTCAGGGTTTAAATCAGTCTCTAATTAGTTGTCCTCCTGATCTCTAATAATGGGGTGGGGAGGGGAAGCAGATTATCCCACGACTGCAGCGGTGGGTTTTTAACGCTTCCTGTGGAGTACCTGGTGTTGGCGACTGTCAGAGGCAGGACACTGGGCTAGTTGGGATGTGGATGTAATGCAGTCTGGCCATTGCTACCTCCCTATGTAGCAGTCTCCGTTATGGATGCTTCTACACCTGCCCCCGATGAGATTCCCTTTGAGTCTAACACCAGCTTGGGTAACGTTGTCCTCTTGCCCCGGCTAATGCCCTGTCTCTGGCTGCCGCACACGAGTTCAGGTTACTGTCCCTTTAAGCGGTCTAGGCACAGCACTGCTGCCTCTGTGTCCCTGAGTTCTTTTCAGGCTGTCTCTCTTCTACTGCCTGGGTGCAGGGCCCCCTGGTGCTGCGGCTGCAGCCTGCTTCTCTGCTGGGCTGTCTGCTCCCAGCCCTCTGATTGCTCTGAGAATGGGATCCCAGAAAGCCAACTGCCTTGCTGGCCTGGGAGGGCCCCTTTGAAAGGGTTTTCACCCCTGTCTTCCTCTTGGCCAGCAGAGAGGTGGGCACAGAGTAGTCGCATTAAGTGGGGTACAGTCCGGGCTCAGCAGATGCCACATACTGTCTCTTGCTCTGACGGGGCGGTGTTCTTTCACCTGTGCAGGTTGAAGGTCCCGAAATCTGGAGATGTGATACAAATTACTTATAATCTCCTAACTGCACATTCACTAAATATGTGGTGCCTCCTTAAATTAATTTGGAGTCAGCCGCCTTCGATCTGACATAGGGAGCTTTTATTCTACGTCTAAATTACCAGCATTTAATTATCAATTGGTTTGCACTTGGTTCACTGAGATCTGCCCACAGCACCAAGCACTGCTAATGAATTTGTCCACTGTCGCTGTGTTCAGACATATTTGTTCTATGGTGGTAACAATCTAGGACAAGACAAATGTTCCATCTGTCCTGTAATGTGTCCAGTGTTCTCTGCTTGTGTGTAAAATCTTGCTTGTTTCTAAAAGAAGCATAATTGTGTGGGCAAAAAGCTAAGGGCTGATGTCAGTTTCCAATCCCAACACAAACGTAAGGCAGAATTTTGAATCTTTTTGCGAGTGGCAATTAAAGTTCATTGCAAGAATAAGGCTAAGGTGTTTCTTGAATTATTTCCCCCTTGGAGGACACCAGAAATCCTGAGGAATGGACTCACCCCAGCCAGTGGTTACAAGCAGTATTCAGAAGCACTGCTAAGAGCCAGGGGACATTCGCTGTCATTAAAAGGTGACAAATACAAAAGGAAGTGCCTTTTCACACGGCTGTGTCCGCTGCAGAAAGCCGCTGAGGCTGAGTATGTCGTGAGATTCAGAAAGGGGTTGGATACTTAAGAGCTTTATATCAAGAATATCCAGTTATAATTAATGACAGACAAATATTTTGGCAGGGTTATTAAACTCCATGCTTCAGGATCTAAGCCAATCTCTAACCATTAGAGACCAAGGTGTGACCTACTTGGGATGCGCATTATCCCAATCTTCTGTTGCAGGGTTCTTATTCCTTTCTCAGAAGTGTCTAAGGTCACCGACAACATACTGGACCAGCACCAGATCTACATTACAAAGCTTTGTTGGCCCACCATGTTGGTGAGGGGTATGCAAAAAGACACACGTCCAGTGATACAAATGTACACGCACCGGTCTCAGTTTCTCTCAATTCTTGTTTGGTTGGTTGGTTAAGACGTGAAGCATGTTTGTGAAGAAATGACAAACAGACCCATCACGGCTAAAGAGGAAGGACAGTCCCCGGGTCAGACAGAGTCACTGCCTCTGTGGTCATGTGGAGCAGGAATGACCCGTGTGACTCAGGAGGGGGTTGTGGCTGCCGCTGAGGGTGTCAACACAGTATGTGCTCCGGGGTTGTTAGCCCAGATGCCCCAGGTAGCGTGTGGGAGTGGCTGTGATCTCTGCTCTCTGCCTGGGTTCTCACACTTGTGGGGCTGCGATTGTGGAGGTGGCTGGGTTCCCTCCCTCCCCCTCCTTTAAGATCATCTTAATTATTTTAAACTAGTGGCTGAAGACTCTGGCAGCAGTCAGCCTGCGTTTAAATGGAAGTCATTGCAACATACTCTCGTAAGAGTACAATTGTTAATGTCCTGTATGTCTTTTTTTTTTTTCTGTAAGTTCCCGGTTGCTGTAGCAGCATTTGAGGAAGTCCCTCAGCAAGCAGAACACCCGTAGCTAACCGTGACAGTGGAGGAAGCTAGAGAAGGGGGAATGGAGTGCCGGGCTTCAGAATTCAGATATCACAGCTAAAAAAAAAGGTACTGGATTATTTACTTGTGGGGTTTTTTTGCTTGGATAAAAAGCCTGTTGGGGTGAAGAAGGGAAAGAATTGAGTGTCGGAGCAGTATGTGTTTCTTCATCTTGATTGCCTGGCAGAGTGTAGGGGCTGGAGTGAAGGGTCTGCTTTATTTGTGAGACGGAAACTTGATAAGACAGGCCTTTGATAGGGGATCTTAATAAAACAGCATGCATGGATGGATGATACCACTTTTATTTGCCACTTAGCCTCTGTTCTATCAACTGATCCCATAGCTTCCTGTAGATTCAGCTAATTCGGCCACCGAGAGAAATAGCAGCAGAGGGGCAGAGAAGTAAAAAATCATGAGGCAGGCAGGAAATGTTTGTTACTGAGTAGGATTCAATACATAATAGAGAGATGGAGAACACGCCTGTAAAGGGAAGCTGCATGGGGCAGTGGCTAGAGCGTGGGGCTGGAAGACAGGACACCGGGGTTCTCTTTTGGAGTGATCTTGGTGAAATAGTTCCCCTCTCCTGTGCCTCGGTCTTTCCATCAGTAAAATGGGGATAATGCTGGTGTACACCACAGGGGTGCTGTGAGGCTAAAGAGTGGGGATCAGGCCGCTCCCCCACCATCACAAAACGTTTTAAGATCTATGGATGGATTGTGCTGAGCAGAATTAACCCTGTTTCAGGTGACTCTGGTTGTTTTCTGCTTGGCCTTTCTTTGCCCGATTCAAAGCTAGAAGTTGCAAGCTGGCTGTCATGCTGTGTTCTCCTTTCATTTTGGTGGTTTATCCAGGAGCTGGCTTAAAGCACATTTCAGTTCCTGTTTCTTTTATCTCGTGTTTGTGGTGGAGAGTTGCTGCATCGCTTGATCAAGTTCATCCCTTTCCTTGAGGTGGGCTGCCAGGCCTGTGCTCAGACCCATAGGCTTGCATGTAATGGACGCGCCTCGCCATTTAATCTGTGGCTGGATAATTCCAGGCGGTTCTGAGGGGTCCACGGTGACTTGAGCTAGATTGGCCGTGAAATCAGTGGCACTAGAGTTGAAATCTCTGTGGCAGGTTGCATAGCCACCTTCCATCTCAGCCTCCCGTTCATGTCTGTCTGTCTGTCCCCTTTCTTTGCAATGCCATCTGAACACCAAACCAGCTCTGCAAATGCACCTCAGTTGTGACCTTCCATACCCGTGCTACTCCAGTCCTCCTCTGCTCCTGCTTTGCCAATGCACAGCTCTCCTGCCCTGCCGTAGTCCTAGTTCCTCCGTATGTAGCTCTGCAGAGGCATCTCAACCTGCTTCCACCCACAGTGCACATGCTGGCCCCCCTGACAATAAGAATTCAAGGCCTCTCCCATCACCATGCGTTCAGCTATTTGTCATTGTAACGTGCCAGTCCCCGACGCACTGCCTTGTACTCCAGGGCAGAACTACCCTTTGCATTGTTGGTAGTTCCCATATCACTCTGATTTGCATGAGCGAACTTCGGCCACGTGGGTGCTAATCAGATGCAGCGGGGCGAGGTGAAAGGAGCTGTTAAAGTGCCCGTGTCTTCCTCACAGTACCCTCGAATTCGGCTGTCAGCTCCTGGCGCCTTGCTACCGTGGAGTGCTTGTTGATTAAATAATTACAGACGCAGGCCTGACTCAGTAGCGAGGTGTCAGGAGGGTTGTGTAAGTTACGCAGTGGTATGTGAGTATCAGTCGTCGGGTACTCCCGCCGGGAGCCTGTGGGTATGTATTCCGGTGGCTAGCCCCAGTCACCACCCATGCTATCCCTGCCTATCCTGCTCCTTTTAATGTGCTAGCTCCCAGCTGCAGTGTAAATGGACCCTTTGTGGTCCTAGGTGGGTCCCATTCAGTCTAGAGGAGGTTAAGCCGGTGCCACACCTGTGATGACGGGGTTGGATAAAGGTGTCTGTTGAGCTAATTTGAACTCAGTCTAGAGCTTCTGAAACTTGCCTCTGAATTTGCCCCAGAGCGTGGGGTTAAAAGCTGTGACCCTTGCAGTGCAATCTGTCATGCAGCGTAGCCTGAATCCTACTCTCTTCCAAGTCCCCGGGAAAATACGCAGCAGCAGCAGTGAAACCTGCCTTCAGGAGCCTCTCCAGAGTCTGGCGCTGGTCTCCTAATAGAGGTGGAGCAGAACTGTGATCCACGGGCCGGTGTGGGGAATCCAGCCTGCTGTCCACAAGCTCTTTCAGCTCTGCAGGGCTAGTGAATGCTAGGGGCAGTGGGGTTCCACAGGTGTCACTGAGGGGGGCAGCTACGATGCCGTGCTGTGCTTCCAGGGCTAAAGTGGCTGTAAACCAGCTTTGAGCACTCAAGATTATGGGCTTCTCCGAGGGCCTGTACAGTCCCTGGCATAAATTAGAGCAGGCCCAGGGGTGCTCTAATCTATAGCCGTCTCAGATAGGGCTGCCTGTAGGCTGCTCCGCAGTCAAGAGCAACCCGGAATCTCTGTAGGGGCGTGTGCTATGGAGCTTCTCTAACGTTTCCCCTCCCACCCTGATAGGCTCTGTGTGAAGGGGACATGGTAGGGCCTTTGATGGCAGCCCCACACTGTAGCTGTGCCGGGGAAATTCCCCTCTGAACCTTTGAGCCCAGTTGTGGCCCCTCTTCTCTGCCAGAGAGGTATATAGGGCACGGGGCCTGGGAGAGGCTCTATCCCAGAATTCTTGTTGGTGATGGTGATGTGTGAACCACAAGGAACTCAGCTTGACTTTCAGATCTCGGTTGTAATTTGCATAGATGGTAGTCAGAAAAAGCCCCTTCTTGATGCATGTAAACTGATCAAATCTAATCTGGACTGGTGGAGAGGCGGCAACCGTGGGACCCCAGGAAGGGCTTGTCTGCACGAACATTTAGTTTGCAGCGAGCTGTTAGTGCACTTTCAGTTAGTCCTCTCGGAAACAGGGCTAATCAGAGCACGTTAATGAACTGCTAATGTGCACCAGCAAGAGCCACATGAACAGTTAGTCCATGGCAGGCAAGTGCAGGGTAGATTCACACCCCAACTAATGGTTCGTGCAGACACACTCAAAGCCATTGTATCACAGCAAACAGAAAGTCACACAGTTGTGGATAAACAAATGATATGAATAATAGACAGTCCTGAACCTGCATCACTGAGGGATCAGGAACTAAATGGTTAATAAACCTCCGAGCCCCCTGCAAGGTGGATGATCTGTATCCCGATGAGGAAACCGAGGCACTGAGAAGCCACGTGAAGTCCGCCCAAGGTCCTAGCGTGAGCTAGGCGCAGAGGTGGGGCCAGGGCCAGGCCTATGGTTCTACTCTGACCACGCTGGGCCTGCAGTGCCTTTTGCTGGGGGAAACGTGAGGTATTATTTCTCAGTGACCCAGATCACTCATTTAGCCGGTGCATTGTCTCCCGATCGAAAGGGAGGGTGTCTGTGAGACAGTAATTTTGACTGGTCCCTGTGGGTCACTTTCATGCCTCTCCTGCTGCTGCAGGCTCCTTTTCCTGTCTTACTTAGAAGCTGTGAGATTTTCATGATAGTCTCTTGCCACACACTTCAGTCTGGGTTGCCTAACCTGGGGGAGGAATGCATTTTGTAAGCCGTGGAGGGATTTGTGGCGGCACAATGATCTCCCTGTACGTGCCAAGCCCCACTCCTGTGTACTGGGTGAGCTACACTATGACATGCTCTACTGAGTAATAGCCTTAAAGGGGTTAAAGGACAAAAACACTTTGCCTGCCTAGTGGTTTACAGACACTAAAGAGTTAATCCTCAGAGGATCCCCCTTCTGAGCTGTGTGGTCCTGATTTTACAGGTGGGGAAACTGAGGCACTGAGCGGTTCACATTAACCTGTTCAAACCTTGGGGCAGGGCCTGCCCAGTATGTGGGTAACTAACTATTCCCCCGCCCCTGGGAGGTGGTCGCTGAGCCAAATGGTTTGGTTTGATTTTTCAATGGGTGCATTTTTTTTCTGTGTGATTTAATTTTTTATTAATTTTCATCAAGAACCAAACATTAGAATATACAAAAAGTTAAATGACCTACAGCTTGTCTATGGGACCAAAGACACACGTCAGGATAGCCAATACAATTATGCAATTTGATGTCTTGTCAAAGCTGCATGCCCAGACAATGCAAAATCAGACTGTTGCACAGACGTAACACCTTAGGGTGGGGATAACAATACAAAAATAAAGACATACACATAGAGGCAAAAAAGGGAAGGAGGGGACTGGTGGAGGGGGCAGGAAGAGGATGTGAAATCACAGAGAGGTCAGGTGGAGTGGGAGTCTGGCATCGTTTGACCCGTCTCAGCATTCTTTTGCCAAATGTAGCAGGAAACAGAGTCCACATTTTTTCAGATTCATATCCTTGCTCTCTACCTCAGTGAGCTATTCCTTCCTTTGCTGCTAACTCAAACCGGTCTGACTACCTCTGCTCAGGTCTGGGCATTAGCCTACTCCTCCCTTTTTGTCAAATCGTGCACTTGGTAATCAGCGCAGCCCTCAAGCGCCAGTCTTTGCACTGGAGTAAAACCCAGCGTAATAGGTACATAAGCTAGGATATACTTTTCCGCTGAGCGTTGCTTGCTGAAGACGAGCACTATTTTCACTCGTGTCTGTCCACCACTTTCCACGGCTGCCGGCCTGCTGGACTATCGCATAGCACGTGCGTCAGGGCTCCTTTTTCTGTATTACAGGGCCAGCAAACACCAGAGGACAAGGCCTCCATCTGGCACAGCACCGTAGCAGGCATAGCCGAGATTGTGCATTGCCATTGCAGTTAAGGACTGGGATGACTCGCTTTCCCATAGAACTCCAGAATAATAAGAACATAAGAACATAAGAAAGGCCGTACCGGGTCAGACCAAAGGTCCATCTAGCCCAGTATCTGTCTACCGACAGTGGCCAATGCCAGGTGCCCCTGAGAGGAACACAACAGGCAATGATCAATCTCTCTCTCTCCATCTCCATCCTCTCTCCTCAGAGGCAGAGGGACACCATTCTTACCCATCCCCCATATAGCTATAACCAATCCAGTCCCTTTTAAACATTGTTATAGTCCTAGCCTTCACAACCTCCTCTCAGGTAAGAGTTCCAAGTTTGACTGTATGCGCGAAAAAAAAAGAACTTTTTTTTTTTTTTTTTTTAAACCTGCCTATTAATTTTTTTTTGTGACCCCTAGTTCTTGTTATGGGAATAAAAAAATAAAACTTTTTCACTTTCCTTTTCTCACACATCACTCATTTTTTTTATACTATCATCATGTCCCCTTAGTCTTCTTTTTTCACTGAGAAGAGTCCTAGCTTTTTTCTTCTTTCCTCATTCTCCTCCCACCCCCCCCCCCATTTTTTTTTTTTTTCTTTTCTCTTTTCTCTAGTTTTTCTTTATTTTTTGAGGTGAGAGAGGAGATCTGTACACAGTATTCAAAGATGCATGGCGTATGGATTTATATAATATAATATATATAGTCTCAGTCTTATTCCTCTCTCCCTTTTAATTTTTCCCTACATCCTGTTTGCTTTTTTTTTTTTTGCTGCTTTACACCGTGACATCTTCAGAGAACTATCCACTCCATACATCCAAGATCTTTTTCCCTGACTCGTTGTTAAAATTATGTTGCCCCATCATGTAGTATGTGTTTTATTTTTATTTTTCCAATATTTTTTACTTTTATATTTTTATTTTTAAATTTTTTTTTTTTTTTTGCCCATTTGTTTTGTTTTTTTTTTGTTTTTTGAAACAACAAGGAGTCCTTGTGGCACCTTAGAGACTAACACATTTATTTGGGCATATGCTTTCGTGGGCTAGAACCCACTTCATCCGATGCATGGAGTGGAAAATACACGAGCAGGTATAAATACATGAAAAGATGGGAGCTGCCTTACCAAGTGTGAGGTCATGGCTACCAGACTAATAGCGTCCCTCTTTGCTAGTAGAGTGCCCTCAGGCAGCTGGACCAAACTGATATGTTAGCAAGTGTTTTAATTGTATGTATTGCCGCTCTGCGGAGGGCAGCAGGTCGTATTGTTGCTTTTGTGTTAGAAAAGAGACAAAGCCTTCATCCCCGACTAATTGGGAAATCTGTATGATGCCCTTGCTTAGCCAGTTCTTCCAAATTATAATTTTTTTCCCAGTTTTCAAATCTGGATGACCCCAGGTAGCTGCTTTTGCATGACAGTGAGGATAAAATGGGATAAAATGGTCCAGACCTTTTGGTCAGCCACTGCTGACAGCACCTTATTTTTCTCTATGGGACAAAAAGAGCCACCAAATCCACAGGGGGAATTGGATGCATTAGAATCATAGAATATCAGGGTTGGAAGGGACCTCAGGAGGTATCTAGTCCAACCCCCTGCTCAAAGCAGGACCAACCCCAACTAAATCATGGCTTTGTCAAGCCAGGCTTTAAAAACAAGTAAGGATGGAGATTCTACCACCTCCCTAGGTAACCCATTCCAGTGCTTCACCACCCTCCTAGTGAAATAGTGTTTCCTAATATCCAACCTAGACCTCCCCCACTGCAACTTGAGACCATTACTCCTCGTTCTGTCATCTGCCACCACTGAGAACAGCCGAGCACCATCCTCTTTGGAACCTCCCTTCAGGTAGTTGAAAGCAGCTATCAAATCTCCCCTCATTCTTCTCTTCTGCAGACTAAACAATCCCAGTTCCCTCAGCCTCTCCTCATCAGTCATGTGCTCCAGCCCCTTAAGCATTTTTGTTGCCCTCCGCTGGACTCTTTCCAATTTTTCCACATCCTTCTTGTAGTGTGGGGCCCAAAACTGGACGCAATACTCCAGATGAGGCCTCACCAAAGTCGAATAGAGGGGAATGATCACGTCCCTCGATCTGCTGGCAATGCCCCTACTTATACAGCCCAAAATGCCGTTAGCCTTCTTGGCAACAAGGGCACACTGCTGACTCCTATCCAGCTTCTTGTCCACTGTAGTCCCCAGGTCCTTAATACCCATTAATTTCCTCCCAGGTGGGCATGAGGGTGTTAGCATGCCAGGACCAATTTGACATCTGTGACATGATAAAAGCTTAATACAGTAGTAGTTTTGTAGACTGGGAGCCCAACCCCACCTGCCCTTGGCTATACAGGGAGCTGGAGTTTTTTAAATTAGAGTCATGGATGTTGACCAGGGCCCCAAAGAAAGGCTCTAATAATGTTGATACATTTTCTAAAATGAAATGGAGGGATATATACCGGTAGGCTGCTTTAGAATATATAGGCGCCTAGGCAGAATATTCATTTGCATTGTCTTAACCCTTAAATGTGTGTTTGTACTTTTATACCTAGGTACTTTTAATTGCATCATTTTGGCTGTGGGAATTCCATTGAGGAAAAAGCTCCACTACATGACACCCGGGAGATTTCCCATAGTTACAATTTTTCCCAATTGATTTTGTAACCGGTTATTGCTCCAAATTTTTGAATTAGTGATAGGAGGGCTGGAATAGAGGTTCCTCATTTGGATATATACAAAAGGGTATCGTCTGCATATAACATCAATTTATACACAATGGAACCACATTGTACGCCTCAGATATCTGGGTGAGCTCATACAGCTATTGCCAGGAGCTCAAGGGCTGAAGGTCTCTAAGGTCATGTTGTTGGTTGTGGTCTGAGAGGTTGGGTGAGAATATAACAGTTGGATCCAGGAACTAAATGTGGGTCCAAATCCACATTTTTGTAGGGTCTAAAACACCTACTTTCAGTCCACTCTATCAAAAGCCTTTTCTGCATGTCAGGCTAATATGACTTGTCGTTTGGGGCCATCGTATTTCACTGCTATCGTATCAATGAGTTGTCGAAGGTTATCAGAGCCATGCTGGCCACCGACAAACCCAACTTGCTTTGGGTGTACGACAGAACCTTTTCCAGTCTCGTCGCAAGAACTTTTGCCAACGTTTTGATGTCCCTATTAATAAGTGAAACTGGCCTCTAATTGGAACACAGTGTGGCATCTCTTCCTGGTTGAGGAATAATTGATGTTAGGGCTTCCCTCAGCATAAGGGAAAAGGTGCCTTCTAGGAGTGACTCATTAAACAGTTTAAGCATTTTGTCAGATAGGAGGTCAAGGAGGCGCCTATAGAATTTAGCAGGGAAGCCATCTGGCCTAGGGGCTGTCCCCACTTTCATATTCTTAGTCACCTCAATTAAATCATCCTCCATGGCATGCGTCAAGGTTTCCATAGTGGGCAACAGAAATTTGCAGTCATGTAGTATTTCGGAAGAATTGATCTAAAGCATCTGCAGAGGGGTTTGTGTCCAATTTGTACAGATCTTTATGGAAATTAAAGGACTCTATTGTTATCTTTAGCTGAAGGGCATAATTTACTACGATTGTCATAGATGGCCATGATTCTACATGGAGAGGTCTCTTGTACATGAGCAGTATGCCCAGTGGCAGTGCTAGACCCTTAGATGTAGCCACAGCTCTGAGTATGCCAGCAGCTTGCCAGCTGTTTCCTAGAAGTCCTGCTTGAGTGGGATGAATTCAGCTCTAAAGCGAAGATTTAAATCTCTGTCTACATGGCTGTTTCTCACCTGGATCTGTTGCTATTTGAAGAGTACCAGGGGCATGATCAGAGATAGCAGTTGCATTAATGGAGGAGTCAATTGCAGAATTAACCAAGTCCCTGAACAGCAAAAAGAAATCTACGTGGGAATAGGCCCCATGTACCAGAGAAAAGTAGGAATAGTCCCTCCCCATTGGAGGTATAAATGCCAGCTATCACATAATCCCAGATCTTTAAAGTGCAACTCCAGAGCCATTCCAGTTTGGCTGGCTTATGATCCTGAGGCTGAGTTAGATTTGTCCACAAAAGGGCAAGCACCTCACTTAAATCCTCAGCAGTCACAGGACAGATATAACTTAGGCCTGGTCTAGACTGGGGGGTGGAGGGGGAGGGTGTCGATGTAAGATATGCAACTTCAGCTATGAGAATAGCGTAGCTGAAGTCAACGTATCTTAGATCGATTTACCTCCCATCCTCACGGTGCGGGATCAACGGCCGCGGCTCCTCCGTCAACTCCGCTACTGCTGCTCGCCCTGAGTTCCGGAGTCGACGGGGAGCGCATTTGGGGGTTGATTTATCATGTCTAGACGAGACGCGATAAATTGATTCCCAATAGATCGATCACTACCCGCCGATCCAGCAGGTAGTGTGGATGTACCCTTAGTAAAAAACCTATGAAAGGTTTCAGTGTCTCCAGTAAAAGCACTACAGCTGCCTTTGCTTTCTTTAATGATGGTGACACCTTTTTTCTTTTAACTGGAATGTTGAGGCTCTTTACGTTCCAGGAGATAAACTGAAGATTCAGGGCCAGTTGGCTGTGTTAAGAATTATTTTTGTTTATGTAGCCTTACAAAGGAAGGTGGTGGAATGTTTGGCTCCTTTGCTCTGTTGCTGTGGTTCCCAAACTTTTCTTCCAAGGACCCTTTATGCATCTGACTGAATTTCCTGGACCCCTTCCATTTTTTATACCTAAGTTTCATGTTGTTATTCTATTAGTTAGGTTGGCTTATTATTGAAAAAAAAAAGTATTGTTGTATTAAAATAAGTCTCACAAAGGAACCAAAAGTAAACAGTCTGCAATGGTTACAAGTTATCTTGTCACCCTTATTTTCACTTTAACTAAAAGATATAGTCCTGAATGGGCAAGTACCGGTACTACCGCAACACTCCCAAAATGGCGTCCTCCAGGCGGCAAAAGTGCTGGAATGTTGCGTTCTGGCCCCACTGCAGTACTCCTCTGGGGTGGTTGCCTGCATAGCTCACAGCAAACCCCACTTTAGGAACCACTGCTGTTACATCCCATCCCCACTCTCTGCACAGAAACCCACAAGCAGGCGCAGCCTGTGGCTGAAATGTCTCAGACACTTCTTCCACAGATTTTGGATTGCTTTGCCAGATGCTTGCCACTTGCCTGGCTTCCTAGGAATGGGGAGGAGAGGGCTGCGGAGAGGGGGAAGGAAGAGCACAAAAGACAAATTAAAACAAAACCTAAAATCACAGAACGTACATACAGTAGAACAGGGCCGTCCTTAGGATTTATGGGGCCCTATGCAGTATTATTAAACTGGTTCCCCTATGACTGATGGGAGCCCGGGCTTGCATGTGTATTTTAGATAAGGTGGGTCTTTTGAAGGATTTATTTAAAAAACTATATGTCTGAAGATCCAAGCATTTAAGGCTAAAGATGAATACTCAGATTGTGCATCTAAAAATCTATGCAAGGATTTTTTAGAGATCTGATTTTATAATCTTCAGCAACACATTAATGAAATATTTTTAAGGCAAAATTTTAAACTAAGGTCCTGTAGACTAATATGTTTGAGTAAATATTACAGTCATGCACAACTGGTTTTGTCAGTAAATTCAGAAACTGACAGTATATACCAGATTGGCGAATGCCTTTTAAATGGCTTCATTACCATTTAAAAGAACAGAAGCACTTGTGGCACCTTAGAGACTAACAAATTTATTTGAGCATAAGCTTTCGTGGGCTACAGCCCACTTCATCGGATGCATAGAATGGAACCTAGAGTGAGGAGATCTAGATACATACAGAGAAGGTGGCAGTTGCCCAACCAACTCTAAGAGGCTAGCTAATTAAGATGAACTGTTGTCAGCAGGAGAAAAAAAACATTTGTAGTGATAATCAAGATGGCCCTTTTCAGACAGTTTGACAAGAAGGTGTAAGGATACTTAACATGGGGAAATAGATTCAATGTGTATAATGGCTCAGCCATTCCCAGTCTCTATTTAAGCCTAAGGTGATTGTATCTAGTTTGCATATCAATTTAAGTTCAGCAGTTTCTCGTTGGAGTCTGTTTTTGAAGATTTTCTGTTGCAAAATCTGTTACAGATTTAAAGGTGGCAGCCGGGCTCCCACCCCCGGTCCCACTCAGCATCCACTGCTGGCCTGGGGTTCCTTCCCCCACGCTGGCAGTGGGATGAGACCCCAGCTGGCAGGAACTGGTGGTGGAAACCCCAGAGTGGCGTGCTGCCACTCTGGGGTTCCAGCTGCTGGCCCCTTGCCAGCCAGGGTCGTCCCCCCCCACAGCCCCACTCAGCACCCGCTGCTGGCCTGGGGGAAGGAACCCCAGACTGGCAGCGGGCTGAGACCCCGGCTGGCAGGAGCCAGTGGCTGAAACCCCAGAGTGGGGCTGGCGGAGACACTCAGCCCACCCCTGAAACCCCAGAGCTGGGCAGGCTGACCCGCTCAGCCCGTTGCTGCTCTGGGGTTCCAGCTGCTGGCCGCTTGCCAGCCGGGGTCCCCCACTGCAGCCCCACTCACCTTGCTTCCAGTGCAGGCCCCCTGCCAGACAGGGTCCAGGCTTCTGGCCCTGCTCAGCCGTACCAGCCACCAGCTCCACTCACCTCAGCTGCCAATTTGGGGTTCCAGCCGCTGACCTCCTGCCAGCCGGTTATCAGCTGATAACTCAGAACCCTGTGTGCAGCTTAAAGTATCCAAATACGTGCCAGACATTGGAAAACTCAGCAAGGAAAAGCCAGGGCAAGGATCACACTAAACTAATAAGATCTGCATTTTAATTTAATTTTAAATAAAGCTTCTGAACAGGGCCGGCTCCAGGCACTAGCTTATCAAGCAGGTGCTTGGGGCGGCAACTCCAGAGCCGGGCGGCACTTTCAGGTATTCGGCGGCAATTCGGCGGAGGGTCCCTCACTCCCGCTCGGAGCGAAGGACCTCCCGCTGAATTGCTGCAGATCGCAATCGTGGCTTTTTTTTTTTTTTTTTGGCTGATTGGGGTGGCAAAACCCCTGGAGCCGGCCCTGCTTCTGGAACATTTTGAAAACCTTGTTTACTTTACATATAACAGTAGTTTGGTTATATATTATAGACTTATAGAGAGACCTTCTAAAAACGTTAAAATGTATTACCGGCACACGAAGCCTTAAATTAGAGTGTATACATGAAGACTCGGCACACCACTGCTGAAAGGTTGCTGAATAACAAGCAAACTTCGTACCAGGCATAGTAGATCACCATGAAATGGCAACAATCATCAAACACTTAACACTAGAAACAAAATGAAACCAACATTCTGAAGGGGGCAGGCTGGGCCAGCAGCTCTGCCAATATCCATTATTTAAATTATTATTGGTTATCAGGCATCCTGTGTTTCCCATACAGTGAAGTAGTGCCGTATATACTCGTTCATTGGCCTGTTCGTTTATAAGCCGACCCCCCAAGATGGTTAGGTAAAAATAGCAAAAACTGTATGACCCTTTCACAAGCCGACCCTATATTTCAGGGGTTGGCAAACTTTGGCTCCCGGCCTATCAGGATAAGCTGCTGGCGGGTCAGGACGTTTTGTTTACTTGGCGCGTCTGCAGGCATGGAGCCCCTCAGCTCCCAGTGTCCGCGGTTTGCTGTTCCCAGCCAATGCGCTCCCATTGGCTGGGAACAGCAAACCGCGGACACTGGGAGCTGAGGGGCTCTGTGCCTGCAGACACGCCAAGTAAACAAAACGACAATGTATTAGATATTCAACTCAATGATTCCAAAGAGTTTAAAATCATCAAATTTTGGTATAGACCCATTTATAAGCGGACCCCCGCTCTTTGATGTGTCACTTTTTTACCAAAAATATTCGACTTATGAACGAGTATATACGGTAACTACATTCTAAGGAGATGGAAAGGGAGCACACACTCTGCAAACATACTATTTCTTAACTGGGTATGTCAAGGATATGCCTGTGTATTACTCCCTAATTTGCAATCTTTTCAGTATGCCAAACCAGCCAGAGTTGTGGTAATACAGCTTGGTGCATTGAGTGAGACATTGTATGTGCTGGGGTTTACTTTCCCAGGGCCACTTGTCCCCGTCCCGTTTCAATTTCTAATCGAACATTGTTTCCCTTCCCCATATTAAATAAACATTTAGCGCATGGGAGGGAATCTCACTGCTGCCACATATGGTAAATGACTGCACCAAAGAACACCCCCAACCAATCCAATTGAACAATTGCCTCTTCCTCATTGACTTCAGACTTCACGTCCTTGGGGTTTGGACTCATAGAAGGTGTTCGGGTGAGGGAAGAGGCTGAAGAAGTTGAAGGGGGATTCAGAGCGATGTGGGGATGGCACAGCAAGGGGAAAGAGATTGGGGAGCGCGGGGGTGGGGAAAAGGAAGGCAGGGGATGTGGGGGAAAGGGGCCAGCAGGGGCAGGCTGAGAGGAAGGAAGTAGGAGGTGTCAGGGAGGGCAGAAATCACTGGTCACCTAACTCAGCAACCCACACTGGACTTCTCCTCTGCTCCGTCGGTCCACGGGGAGTGCAGCTCCGTTGCTCAGCTCCTGTGAAGCATACAGGGAGCAGAGCCGCTTCTCACCCTGCTGGAACATGGGATGTCAAGCTGCCGGGCTTTGAGGCTCCTCTGCGCCTGGGTGGAGAGCCCTCGCACCTATCTTCCACCGATGAGATTCTCCTTTCTGTTTGATTCACCCATCCTGTCTGTGCTGGCAGAGAGGAGGCGACAGTCAGCTGTATTGTGGGCTCGATATCTCCTGTGTCAGCAGCCACCCTCTCCAGCAGGGCCATCCTAGGGCCATCAGCTGCAGCCATCTTGTTTGGGAGGAGTGGGGGGTATGGCTCTGCTCTCTTTGTTTTTCAGCTACTTGTAGAGCTCCCAGTGGACAAATCTTTGCCTGCTGACATTGTGGAGATTTGGGGGAACCTGTTCCTTTATTGGGGGCTGGTCAGGGGCCCTGGTCTCTGGAGGGAAATGGAGATTAGCGGGTGGCTCTGGAGCTCAAGGGATCTGCTTCTTTGTGCCACGCAACTCACAGCCCAATGGGGGCTTTTAAAAAACCATGAAGACCATGACACAGGCTAATAAAAACTGTGTCATGGTCTACTCTGCCCCTGAGGAAGTGGTTAAGGAGATGCCCGGTCCTCCTTGGATGTTGGAACGACCCCGGTTTGTTTTTTCGCTGCAGTGCCAACTGTCTCTCGATGCAGATTTTCTTTTTGGAATTTTCTTTGACTTCTTCTTTTGGGCTAAATTGTTAACATTTGAAGAGTGAAAACAGCTAGGCTCTGGTGAATGATTTCCCTCTCTGCTGCCTACTGCTGTGTTTTGGCTGATTGTAAAATTACTGTGAGCGTGCAGTAGCTGGCACGTCCTCAGCAAAGAAGCCAAGGACGGACCAGCAGAAGCTCCAATAAGAACTCTGTGGTCCCAAATGAAGGGATCTGTCCAGTGCTTAATTTGTAATTAAAGAGGTGCCGGGGCTCAAGCAATGTTTTTACTTTCATAACTGACATGGGAAGCTCAGAGATGGCGGGGCCCTGAACTGCCAGGCCCAGAGGTGCCCGGGCCATGAACTGCCAGGCCCAGAGGTGCCGGGGCTCAGAACTGCCAGGCCCAAAGGTGCCGGGGATAGGAACTGCCAGACCCAGAGGTGCCGGGGCTCGGAACGGCCAGGCCCGGAGGTGCCGGGGCCATGAACGGCCAGGCCCGGAGGTGCCGGGGCCATGAACGGCCAGGCCCGGAGGTGCCGGGGCTCGGAACCGCCAGGCCCGGAGAGGCCGGGGCTCTGAACCGCCAGGCCCAAAGGTGTCGGGGATAGGGACTGCCAGGCCCAAAGGTGCCGGGGATAGGGACTGCCAGGCCCGGAGGTGCCGGGGCTCTGAACTGCCAGGCCCGGAGAGGCCGGGGCTCTGAACTGCCAGGCCCAAAGGTGCCGGGGATAGGGACTGCCAGGCCCAAAGGTGCCGGGGATAGGGACTGCCAGGCCCAGAGGTGCCGGGACTCAGAACTGCCAGGCCTGGAGGGGCCAGGGCTCTGAACTGCCAGGCCCAGAGGTGACGGGGCTATGAGCTGCCAGGCTCGGAGGTGCCAGGGCTCAGCCCTGGCAAGCCCTGGCACAAATTAGGTCCTGGATGTGTCTGGAGCATGAGAGGGGACCTGCTTCTCTCCTCCCCCGTCTCTTTCAAGAAGGTGAGGCTCCGATGCAGGGAACAAGGTGTGTGTGGGGGCTATCAGTGCCTCCCTGAGTTTGCTCACCCATAGTGTGTGGGATTTGCAAGCGAGAGAGGCAGCCAAACCTGATGCCCTGCCCCTCTGATCAGCAGTTGGGGTGCTTTGGGGAGGTAGTGGGAATTTGTACATCAGCTCCTGCCTCTCCCATTAGGGGGCTGGTCAGTTCTGGGGCTGATTCCTTGTGGTGGGAAGCGGGTAGAAATGAGTGGTGGTATTATCTGCTGAATGCCAACAGTTAGCTTGGCGCCACAGAGAAATAAACGCTCCTTGTCCTAGGAACGTACAGTCAACATGCCTGAGCCAAAGCCCGTTGACTTCAGTAGGCATACTTCTGTTGATGACGGTGGGCTTCAGAGCTGTCTGTAATCACACAATATAACCTGGACGTTGGTGACTAGAAGATGCTGTTAACAAAAGATGTTCTCAGGTTTTTTGGTTGGAAGGATAGTGAAGGACAGTTAATCTTTCTCACCCCAGAAGTGGCTGCATTTCAGTGAACATAAAAAGAGCCATACTGGATCAGACCAATGGTCCAGCTAGCCCAGTACCCTGTCTCCTGACCATGGCTGGTGCCAGGTGCTTAAGAGGGAATGAACAGAACACACAGTTTCGAGTGATCCATCCCCTGTTGGCCAGTCCCAGCTTCTGGCAGTCACAGGTTTAGGTGGTGGATAAGGAGCCCTTTGTAATCTGTTTATCAGGTCAGTAAAGTTTGCAAACTGCTTTGAGATAAAAGGTGCTCTCTGAATGCAAGATATTAACACCAGGGTGCTGCTGGGTCCTGTTGTGCTGCAGAGCCCTCCAGCAATGATAGGGTAACAAAATAAGAATTTCGGGTGTCCCAAATCTTAAAAACATCCCCGCTCCTGTTTGGTAATGAGCCCCGGGACCCCTTAGCATGACTTGAGAGATTAGTGACTGGGAAGATGCAATAGGAGCTGTTGATTTCTGCTTATCACTTAACTCCATTTGAAGTGAGGCTGTGGGAATGTTCTGAAGTTTCTTACATACGTGATGTCATTGCTTCACCAGCTGTGCTGTAATTGAACCAGCTATCGGTGCACAAGAACTCAGCATACAAGATCTGTGATTGGCTTAGTGTAAAGCACAAGCGTTTGGTCTGGATAACTTACATGGATCTTGAAGCGTTTCTAGTTCTCCTTCCGGGTCTGTTCATTCTTGGTTGATGCAGGGTTATTTCTATAGTGGCTTCTATAAGGTTTTCCCCAAAATGAAGAGGGTAACGTGGGAGTGAAAGTTTGTCCAAGTTATTAGCAAAATGAGAAGAGTGGCTTCATTTTTCGAGCAGGCATGTTGGTTTAGATGTTCCTCAGACTTGGTGCCCTGTTGACTCAGAGGGACCAATCCCGAACTCTCTGACTTCAATGGGGGCAGAATTGGGCCCAATATGAGCATGACCCTTGCAGTTGTATACTCCAGCCAGAATCCGTTTACAGATGGCATTCCTTCCCCTAACACTTGGCTTCTTAAGTCTCTTCATTGTGGTTACAGAGCACATTGCAAACAGAGAGGGGTGTTCTCATCACCATAATGAGAAGATTTTTGTCCCACTCCCTAATTTAATTGATCTGTTCAGAATCTGCTCACTGCAGAAGGGACCAATGTATGGACCGCTGAAGTGAGAAAACACCCGCCCTTCCTACAGGAAATCAAGTATCTGCTCCTTTCTCCAAACACAGTCACGGGAGCTCTTCCTACCAAGTTCATCCAGCTTAATTGACTCCTGGAACATGGGCACTTTCATGTCGCAACAGACAGAGGCCAACGTCAGATGCTTCAGAGGAAGTAGTCCAGTCTCCATAATTCCCTAACTAATCAATACTGTGCCATGGAGGAAAATTTCTTCCCATTCCATGTGGTGATTGCTCTATGTGTGAGGATCTATGGAGTTCGCAATTACATAGTGGCTCATTTTTATTCTAGCTGGCAGATGTATACTCTGATTATATGAACAGCTCATGCTCTTTAAAAATCTCACCAAGCTGTTGGCTTCATTCATATCCTGCGGCAGCAAGTTTCACCGGTTAATTCTATGTTGCATAAAACTGTGTTGTTTTAGATTTGCATTGTTGGTCAAAATAAATAGACCTTATGGGATATGGCTGCAGAACATTGGGTTAGGATGAAAATAAGTGAAAGAGCCTTGAAGTCAGTTGCTTGGATTGTACATTGATGATTCTTTGCAAACTGGAAGGAATTCAGTGGGAATCTTTTGACAAAAGAGGGAGCTGTAAACTGGGGTGTGTCTTTGGTGCCCGGAGAGCTGAGTGTATTTGTGTGTAAAAGAGAAGGGAGTAGAGATATCATGGAAAAACCCATGATTCATTCACTGGCTCAAACACAGCTCTACTGGATTGCTGGAGTGCCATGGGTTTCCTCTGTCGGTGCATGAGAAGGAGCGAGATTATTATAATGAGCAGGCACAGCTAGTGAAATGGGCTACATAACTAATTTTGGGAATAGCAGGGTCTCTGTCCCAGCAGATTCTGGTGTAAGAGCTGCCACAATTTTCTGTTTGTTCTCCACGACACACAACTGCATCACAGTGATGTTGTGTCATGACATCTCACTGTGACTGGGATGGGCAAACTGCTTTGGGTAAAATCAATGACTACCGGAACCTTCAGCCAAACCTCCAGCTGGCCTTTTGCTGAGGTGTGAAAAAGTTTGTTTAATTTCTGCTTTTTCCCTGTCCTGTGACTCTACTTGGTTCCATGAGGAGCCAAAGCAGAAGCTCCAGATGACAGCGCCAGAGAGCATTCTCACAGTATCTCTAACCAGGATGGATACACATGCGGTGCACAGATTTGTGAGAGCTTATGTTGAACCAGTACAACATCCCGGAGACAGCGGGCAGCGTGTTGGTGGAGGTATTGTCTTTTTGATGTGGCATAAAACAGAAGTCCCGACTACTGTGCCCATTAAAGATTTCCTGGCATGAGAGTTAGGGATCTTAACCGGGGGGTTTGTCCGAATTCCATTCTGGTAACCACTTCCTTCTGGCCTACAATTCCCCTTAGCAGTTTCTGCTGTGTATGGAATTCTTCTTCACCTCCTGTCCTATGCTCTTGTGCATAGTTTCCCTTTATGGCAGAGTCTGTCCATCTGTATATCTGTAGGTTCTCTAGATTGCTTAAGCTTCAGGGCACTACCATACTACAAAGAGTAAATAATCTTAAGTAGCTTCTATGTGCCACCCCCAATGCAGGTGAGCGAGTGCCTTTGGACAGGTTTGAAGCGCTTTGGGAGCATACACCCCAGAAGCTAGGATTCCAAAAGGCCGGTTGTATCATCTAGTTTCTACATCTTGGGGTGGTGTAAGCTTGTTCCCTACAGAACATCTTCTAGAGTGTTGTCCAGTCACCTTTTAAATGACTCAAGTGATGGAGCTTCCACCATGTCCAGTGGTCTGAGATCGCTGTTGGGACCTTTTGGGGTGTGAAGCATGCTAGGAGTGGATGTCATACCTTCTCTTCTCAAATCTAGGTGGCTAAAAAGCTGCTTGGAAGAGGCTCTTAGATCCTATGGTGAGGAGCACCATAAACGTGGTTATAAAAGGAATCTAAATTAACCCATTCGGTCGGTAGGCAAAGACTATTCCTCCCTCTATGGGTTTTCAGGAAGGATGAGCTGAACTAGGAAAAGAAAAGAGATGTCCCTTGGTGTTTTAAGGGGAAAGTTGCCATTTGAGAACTTGTCCATAGCAAGTGCCTGTGTTGGGCATTTCGATCGAGTTTGTATTATAAGGAAAAGTGAATTCTGGCTCCTTTTGTCAGTGTTCAGTATGTGCCAGGGTGGATTAGTGGGTAGAGCCAGAAGAACTGGCTTCTGTTCTTCACTCTGGCTGGTCGTGCTTCTAGTGGGCAGAGGACATTAGGAGTCAGGACTCCTGGGTTCTCTTCCTGGCTCTGTCAGTAACAGGCTGTCTGACCTTGGTCAAGTTACAGAACCTCTTTTTTCCTGTCAAAATCAATACACCACAACTTGGGCAAACGCAGATCTCTGGAAAGTTTTATACTTAGTTCCTGAAAAACGTAGTGGGGCCATTGATAGAGTGACCCAGTGTGCAACTTGTGTCACTGCAAATAGTGTGTGTGAAGGCAGGTGTCTCCAAAGAAAGGGCAGTCTGAGGGACTGTCGGTTCTGAGCTCTGTAACTTCCACTTCTGAAATGAGTGACAGACAGGGAAACATGCTCGGGTGCTTGCATGCAAAGTTGGATTTTGTGCTTCCTGCTCCTCCTGGTGAAATCTGCTTGCTTAAGACCCGTTGTTTGTGCTGTTAGTTTCTCGAAGGAAGCGATTGCTGGTTTTTTAAGCTAAATTGGCCACCCTGCGGAAGTAGATAAATTAGGATGGTGCTGTCCTGGGCTCTGTTATGATCGGGAAAGATTTTTTTAGTCACGAAAGTGTCTCTGTGTGTGTGTGTTCATGCACATGCTGTTTTTTTTCTCCAAACTTAAATTAGCTGAGTGTAGCTATTTTTATGCAGCTGCAGCAACAGACCAAGGAAACCAAAAACCCTAGTGTAGGTTAGCATATTTTTTTTTTTTGTTTCTAATTCAGACCCGTCATGGAGCTGTGTGAGCTAACCAATTAATCTTTTCTTAGCACTCTTACTCATGCTATCTGTCACATTCTCTCCCTCTCGTACGCGCACGCGCACACACACACACACAGAGTCACACTCTCTGGGACACGCACAAGGTGCGTCTACACTGCAAAGAAAAATCTGTGGCACTGAGTCTCAGAGCCTGGATCTTGTGGGGCAGGGACTGCAAGACTAAAACCAGCAGCATAGACCTTCGGGCCCCAGCTCTGAAACGCAGTGAGGGGGAAAGGTCCCGGAGCCCAGACTCTGTCTGTTGACCCAGGCTCTGAGACTCAGGGCCATGGGTTTTCCTTAGCGGTGTAGACACACACACACTTTTTTCCGTCCTGTGTGTGGGCGTGGTCAGACATGGCTATACTGTCCTTGTGGCAAGGCCTGAAACTAAGCAAGCGCCTTGATGGGGCTAGGATGACCAGATAGCAAGTGTAAAAAATTGGGACACAGGGTGGGGGGTAATAGGTGCCTATATAAGAAAAAGCCACAAATATCAGGCCTGTCCTTATAAAATTGAGACATCTGATCACCCTAGATGGGGTGCCCAATCTTTGTCCAGCCAAAGAATCTGAGGGTTGCACCAGTCATGTGACAATGCCAAAGAATCACAGAATTTGTTGCTTTCTTCCGATGCTGAACAAGGAACTCTAGTGGATAAGGAAAACTTTATCCTCCCATAAGAGACTCTCTCTCTGCTTTACTGTAGAGCTTCTTCCTAGAGCCTTCTCCAAATCCCCAGGTGCCTTGGGTCCTGCTACAGATTTAAAGAAACTTGGATATGTCTTCTCCTCTCCCCCAGCCCCCTCTTGTCCTCGTATAAACAATCTTTAATGAGGCTGTTTCACAACAGACAATAGATCCAGATGAGCCCAACGTTTCACCTCTTGTCCAGCCGTGATCCGAGAATCGTAGAATTGGAAGGGACTTCCAGGGTTCATGGAGACCAGTCCTCCGCTATCACAGGCTGCCCTGTCATATGAAAAGGGCTCTACCAAATTCACAGCCATGAAAAATGCCTCGTGACCCATGACATCTGGTCTTCCCCCGTGAAATCTAGGGTTTTGTGTGCTTTTACCCTATACTATACAGATTTCACGGGGGAGACCAGCATTTTTCAAATTGGGGGTCTTGACACAAAAGGGAGTTGCAGGGGGGTCACAAGGTTATTTTAGAAAGGTTGGGGTATTGTCACTCTTACTTCTGTGCTGTTTTCAGAGCTGGGCAGCCGGAGAGTGATGACTGCTGGCCAAGGGCCCAGCTCTGCAGGCAGCAGCGCAGAAGTAAGGGTGGCAATACCATACAATGCCATCCTTACTTCTGCACTGCTGCTGGCGGCGGTGCTGCCTTCAGAGCTGGGCTCCCGGACAGCAGCTGCCGCTTTCCAGCTGCCCAGCTCTGAAGGCAGCGCCGCCACCAGCAGCAGCACGGAAGTAAGTGTAGCAGTGCCGTAACCTCCCTTATAATAACCTTGTGACCCCTCCCCACAACTCCTTTATGGGTCTACAATTACACCACCATGAAATTTCAGATTTAAATAGCTGAAATTATGAAATTTACGATTTTTAAAATCCTCTAGTTGTGAAATTGACCAAAATGAACTGTGAATTTGGTAGTGCCCTACATATTAACCTCTTCATAACCTTATCAAGCTCCGTTTTAAAGCTAGTTGGGTTGTTGGCTCCACTGCTGCTATGCGGAGGCTGGTCCAGAACCTCCGTCCTTTGAGAGGTAGAACCATCCTGTCATTCCCAGCCGCCATCTATTCCTGACCCATTTAGCCCTAGTTGTTCTTAGGCTATTCTTCTGGCTGTGCCCAGTTGATACACTTAGATGATCAAATCCCTGAGGCATCGGCTCTTCTTTGGTAAAGGGAGGACTTTTCTCAGCAGGGTCGTCTCTTCGCTATGGCTGGGTATTGTCTCATTGCCGAGAAGTCACAAACTGGAAGTTGGTCCCCAGCTAAATAACTGGGCCACCCAGGTCTTATAAACTTGCGCACGGAAACTGTGCCGTCTGTTTTATGACAAGGTTTGCAGGCTAGGGGGCCTTTTGGATCATCAGCTGGTCCTGGATTCTCAGGTGTAGAGGTGATCTTTATTCCCCTGCCAGTTTTGCCCAGCTTGGAGGTGGTACCCTCTCCCTCGGAAGTCGACCTTCAGCAGCTCTCCGTGCCTTTGTGGCCAATTGGGACTACGAGTGAAGACAACTTAGGGGTGTCAGTACAATAGTGATGTTCTCTGAACTGGGCCTGGGGGGCATTGGCCTTCAGAGAGGGGAGTGTTGAGGACTCCGTGACCTCAGCAGAACTTTTAAACAGCTGAATGTGGCTCTGCAAAACAATGGGGCCATGTTCATCCGGATTCATTTCTGAATTGGCTTCTGTTTTTCTGGGTGCAGTTCAAGGAGTGGATTTTCATCTATAAAGCCCCAGTTTCCCTATCTGTAAAATGGGGATAATACTAAGGTGCCTCATGAGGTGGGAGAGTTAAATTCAGAGCTCGAACTCATCCCTGGTGTAACTCCATTGACATCAGTGGAGTTACACCATGGATTAAATTGCCCCCCTGTGTGTAAACTGCTTTGCACACATTACACAAGAGAAGCGGCAGCATTACTGGTATTTCAGCAAGTGCTGCAAGTGAGTGGCAGGGTCCTCAGAGGGTTAACAGCGGCATAAATCAGTGAAATGTGACTGTGATTGGCAGGCTTTGTGATCTGCCTATTTATAGCAACAGGAAGGTCCTCTCTCTGGAAGGCCGGTACTGCGAAGTGTACCAGGGTCACAGTGCTGGGAATAGTGAACCTCGGGCCGATGTGAAGCAATAACCCAGCTCCAGCTGGGCTGGGGGATGTGGCTGTCACAAGGGATAAATCACGCACGGTTGGGAGGGGCCCGGATGGTGCGGCAGTGCCCTTTGCCACGGGGAAGGATGTTTTTTCCCCAGTAACCTTGGCTCTTGTTGCTCACAAAAACCATTTTGGGCCAGCGAGTTAACGAGCACCGAGGTGCTGGTGGAAGGACCCAGAGCTCTGGAGACTGAAGGCCTCTGCCTACCCACGGCGTAAACTTCCCCCATGCCAGCTGCTGAGTGAACTGCTGGGCTCTGTGCTGCGTGGCGGGTTGCCAGGCACCCTCAAGGAAATGGATGGGCTTTGAGGGGCCTTCTGGGGTATCAATGATAGATTTACCCTCTCGCCCTTCTGCCTTCCCCCCACCAAAATGTAGCCACTGTATCTTGACTGTTCGGATACTTTCTGAAAGTCAGCTCTGGAGGGGGGTGGAGAGGTGGCTTGCCCCCTGCCCCAGATGGAATCGGCTAAGGCAGGGCTAGTCAATTGTTTTTTGTCAAGGTCCAGATTTCTTGGTTAAGATAGAGTCAAGGTCTGGACTCCAGAGAAACACTTTTCACACCACAAATGCCTCCGTTCAACAAACACATACAATGCTGTGTAATGTACCAAGGGCCTATTGCTTATATTGTTAGCATATTAAATGAAAAATAAAACCAAACCACTGCACAACCTAAAAATAACCTCCAAGAAAGATGTAATTTATCTGAGACTTTGGGAAAGTACTTAGATAAAATGTCAAACAGATGCAAATATTAGCATTAAAAACACATTCAGACAATTGTTTCAAGTTTTGAATGAGTTTTGTCACATTTAATTATTGTAATGTAGGCATATCTGCATATAGATAGATAAACGTATTCAAAATTTTTCAGCCTTTTGTGGTTTATTTAACATAAGTATCGGAGTTTGACAGAAAATAGCACTTAGTACACACGAACTCTTTATCTGTTATGATTCAAATCTTTCCAATAACAAATACACACCCACCGACACATGTATTAAGCAAAAGAATCATGAATAATTACTGTGAAATACCTGTTAAAACCGTAGTATCACTACTGAAAATGTAATTTTATACAGCAATACAAATTACTACTACTTCAACTACCTGAAGGGGGGTTCCAAAGAGGATGGAGCTAGGCTGTTCTCAGTGGTGGCAGATGACAGAACAAGGAGCAATGGTCTCAAGTTGCAGTGGGAGAGGTTTAGGTTGGATATTAGGAAACACTATTTCACTAGGAGGGTGGTGAAGCACTGGAATGGGTTACCTAGGGAGGTGGTGGAATCTCCATCCTTAGAGGTTTTTAAGGCCTGAGTTGACAAAGCCTGGCTGGGATGATTTAGTTGGGGTTGGTCCTACGTTGAGCAGGTGATTGGACTAATCTTCTGTGATTCTATACATTCTCTTCCAACCCTAATCTGTGATTCTATACATTTAAAATAAAATATGCGTGAATAATGTATAACCATAGTGCTCGCTATCAGTGGGGAAAGTGACATGACCACTACTGGACAAGGGCCTTGAAGTTTGGAGTGAGTTCAGTCAAGGCAAGACGGAAGCAATTGCAGAGATGATTATCAGTCAGAACAGAGTGATTACGTGATTTAATGTTGTTCATGGTTGAGAATGCTGACTCACACATGTATGTCAAGCTGGACATAGTCAAAATGTTAAATGCCGTCTTCCTGGAGTCCAGCCCAAGGGTTGTCCGGAAGGTTTCAGATGTAGTTTCAATTTGCAAACACCTAGAACAGGCCTGCACAACATACGGCCCGCGGAGCCTCACTGTGCGGCCCGCCAGGGGATTCTAAATCCCCCCCACACGGCGCTCTGCGGGCAGTCCAGAGCCCTTTGAATCCCAGCCGCGGCAGGGAATCAAAGGGCTCTGGGCTGCCTGCAGGAGCAGGGAGCCCAGAGCCGTTTAAATCTCAGCGGGGGCCGGGATTCAAAGGGCTCTGCGCTGCCCGCTGTGGCGGGGAGCCCAGAGCCCTTTAAATCCCAGCCGCTGCCGGGAATCAGAGGGCTCTGGGCTGCCGGCAGCTGCGGGGAGCCCAGAGCCTTTTAAATCCCAGCCGCGGCCGGGAATCAGAGGGCTCTGGGCTGCCGGCAGCCGCAGGGAGCCCAGAGCCCTTTAAATCCCATCCGCGGCCGGGAATCAGAGGGCTCTGGGCTGCCTGCAGCCGCGGGGAGCCCAGAGCCCTTTAAATCCCAGCCACGGCCGGGAATCAGAGGGGTCTGGGCTGCCGGCAGCCACGGGGAGCCCAGAGCCTTTTAAATCTCACCCGCAGCCAGGAGTCAGAGGGCTCTGCGCTGCCCGCAGGGGCAGGGAGACCAGAGCCTTTTAAATCCCAGCGGCTGTGGCTGGGATTTAAAGGGCTCTGGGCTCCCCACGGCTGCCAGCAGCCCAGAGCCCTTTGAATCCCAGCCCCTGGCTGCTGATTGCCCCCTCCCCAGAACCCTGCCCCAACTGCCCCCCAGGACCTCCACCCCCTATCTAAGCACCACTGGTCCTTGTCTCCTGATTACCTCCTCCCGAGACCCCTGCCCCTAACTGCCCCTTGGGACCCCAGCCCCTATCTAAGCCTCCCTTCTCCTTGTTCCCAACTGCCCCCTCCTGAGACCCCCCCACAACTTCCCCCTAGGACCCCACCCCCTACCTGTCCCCTGATAAACCTCCTGGATTCCCATGCCTATCCAATTGCTGCCTGTCCCCTGACTGCCCCTCCGAACCTCTGTCCCATCCAACCCCCTGCTCCCTGTCCCTTGACTTCCCCCCGGGACCCCCAACCCCTTCTCCAACCCCCAAACCGCTTACCGTGCCACTCAGACCAGCGTGTCTGGCTCCGTGCAGCTCCAGACAGTTGCTGCCATGCTCCCCCATGGAGCCCACAGCCCTCTCCCACCCCCAGCACCTGCCTTCCAGATTTGAACACCTCAAAATTCAGGAGTGCTCAAGCTCGGTTTGGGCAGCTTTTACTTCATTTCTCCCAAATCAAATATACTGATCCACTGTAACTTGCTATAGAAAAAGTAGGATAAAATTGAGCAAGAAATGCTTATTAGGACTGGAATTGCTATTTTCAACAGCCATTGTCTTTTTGTTTGTTTGAAAGGAAGACAGTGATATTGCATTGGCAAATTCCCCATAGAAAGAAAGAGTGAAACAAAAGAATAAAAAAGGCACCTCAACTTTTCCTCATTTATGGAGGACAGTCTTATAATATGCATCCAGATATCCTCCAATCACACAAGCTGAAAATTGTTCCACTTTACTGCAGCTCTGTAACCATATGGGAACCAGTCCTGTCTGTGTTTTGTGCACATCCAAAATTCCGGCTGAATGACCCGCCCTGGGAGCGAGTTACCAGTGACCCAGGGCTGGGGTGGCAGGAGGTGGGGGAGGGCACCGGTGGCGGGGAGCCCAGGGCTGGGGCAGCAGCAGGGTGGAGGGAGGACACTGGTGGAGAGGAAAGGGAGAAGCCCAGCGCTAGGGTGGCAGGGGGTGTGGGTGGGGGGAGAGCCCAGGACTGGGGCAGCAGGAGGGTACTGGGGGACCCCAGGGCTGGGAAGGGGGACAACCAAATTTTTTTTTGCTTGGGGCAGCAAAAAACCTAGAGCCGGCCCTGCCGGGTTCCCCCAGCCGCCGGAGCCCCGGGCCCTTTAATTTGACCCTGAGAGCTCCCAGCCACCTCTTCAACTGGGGGGGGCCCTGGTTGATTTAAAATAAAGTATCACCTCCCCACCCCCAACCTTCCTTTTTGGTCCACAGCTGTTTTGGTGGGGCGGCGCTGGGGAAGGAGGGTTTGTTTCTGCAGGGCTGGGCGGCCCTGGGGCGGGGTGTTTCCTCGGGCTGGGAGGTTTCGGCCCTCGGCTGTTTTCTTTGGAGGAATGTGGCCCTCGCCGCTTTACGAGTTGTGCAGGCCTGACCTAGAAGATAAGAAGGTGATAAGAAACAGTCGGCATGGATTGGTCAAGAACAAATCGTGTCAAACCAACCCGATTGCTTTCTTTGACAGGGTAACAAGCCTTGTGGATGGGGGGAAGCAGTAGATGTGGTATATCTTGACTTTAGTAAAGCTTTTGATACTGTCTTGCATGACCTTCTCATAAACAAACTAGGGAAATTGTTACCAGCTTTGCCCATTACTTTGGGGTACGCTCATTTATTAGGGTTACTCTTCTGGAGGGGGGGTCTGTACTTTTATCACTGTACAGCTTGTGTCACTTGTGTTCTCATAGGGAGCTCTACTTCCCCCTGCTGCAAGTCCCTCCCAGTGGAGCTATCCCGCAGGACCTCGGTTCCCCAGGGCTGGGTTCTTCCAGCCCCAGAATCAGACGAATGCGCGCGCACGCACACACACACACATACATATTAACAGAGCGCGTCTGAGAGGACCGGGTTAATCAGCACTCCCAAGCTGACCCCTTACATGTCCCTGGACTCAGCAGGCTGGGTCGAGCAGCACTTCCTAGCTGCCACCTTCATACGCCCCAGGTTCAGCATGTCCCTGTCCCCACTTTGACATTACACTTGTCTGGTAGTAACCCACTTGATGAGCAAACCCCACAGGATTTTTGGGCGCTGCAGGGATCTTTTAGCCTAGGTACGAGGAGCGTTGCTGCAGAGCGAATGAGGAAACCAAAAAACACCCACGGAGGGGCCGTGGGGGAGTGGGAGGGAGGGGAAGTGAGAGAGAGAGAGAGAGAGAGAGAGAGAGAGAAAAGCAACTAGCTTAACCATGAAAGTTATTTATTGCCGGTAATAACCATAGGGGAGCCAAGCAAACAAAACAGTGATGGTGTTAAATCTAACTTAAACTTGATTATAAAAGTCAGGTTTAGAAAACTGTAACTGATCACACAAGGCAGGGTCAGAAGGCTGTACCTAGAGAGAGAGCTGGGTTCTCACCACTCCATGGAGCTCGAATCAATTGGGGGTCCCCGGTGGTGGTGGTAGCTGAGGGTCTGGAGACAGGCAGAGCCCCCAGCATGATCAGTCAGGAGAAGATGAAGTCTCAGTGGAACTGATGCAGATTTTGGATCCAGGCGTCAGAACACTTTCCTGAGCATGGGTAGGGGTTTTGTAGAGAAACAACAATGGTTCAAGGGAGACACTAGATTTGTTTATGTTTAAACAAGGGAGATACCAAAGTTTTGTTCAGGCTAGAGCATGAGAGCTGATCATTCCTGGCTTTGGGCGGTGCTCCTAGGAGGGAGCTCACAATGCAATTAGGGAGCTTCCCTATTTTGGATACCAATAAAGGATTTATTACTAGGACTGGTCTGATAACTGCTGAGCTGGGTGTGTGCAGGCCTGGGCTCATTAACAGCTGGAGCAGAGATCCCCCATCATGCACTGCTTCCCTGCTTTTGTGGTCCCAGAGTTCCATGTGGTTCTTGCCTTGGAATCTCTGTTCTCCATTCTGGATGCTAATGGAGAGGCCTCCTTGTCCCATCTTTGATGCAAATGAGGCTAGGGGAGTTCCCTTAATCCTGTCCCCCTTCTCCCAGGGGTTTAGGTGTGTCTCCCGCTGCCTTTTAATTGCTTTTTGTAAGTCTTTCTTCTGATGCAGATTTGGGGGGTGGGGGGGGGAGGTCTTTTGTGAGTCAGACAGGCTGGGTACTACGCCCTGGTTCCCCAAGAACACAGAGCTGCTAGGTAACAAAATATAACCTAGATGGAACTACTATAAGGCGGGTGCATAACTGGTTGGAAAACTGTTCCCAGAGAGTAGTTATCAGTGGTTTACAGTCATGCTGGAAGGGCATAACCAGTGGGGTCCTGCAGAGATCAGTTCTGGGTCCGATTCTGTTCAATATCTTCATCAGTGATTTACATAATGGCATAGAGAGGACACTTATAAAGTTTGCGGATGATACCAAGCTGGAAGGGGTTGCAAGTGCTTTGGTGGATAGGATTATAATTCAAAATGATCTGGACAAACTGGAGAAATGGTCTGAAGTATATAGGGTGAAATTCAATAAGGATAAATGCAAAGCACTCCACTTAGGAAGGAACAATCAGTTGCACACATACAACATGGGAAATGACTGCCTAGGAAGGAGAACTGCGGAAAGGGATCTGGGGGTCATAGTGGACCACAAGCTAAATATGAGTCAACAGTGTAACTGTTGCAAAAAAAGCAGTTGTCATTCTGGGATGTATTAGCAGGAGTGTTGTAAGCGAGATATGAGAAGTAATTCTTCCGCTCTACTCCGCACTGATTAGGCCTCAACTGGAGTATTGTGTCCAGTTCTGGGCACCACATTTCAGGAAGGATGTGGACAAATTGGAATAAGTCCAGAGAAGAGCAACAAAAATGATTAAAGGTCTAGAGAACATGACGTATGAGGGAAGATTGAAAACATTGGGTTTTTTTAGTCTGGAAAAGAGAAGACTGAGATGGGACATAACAGTTTTCAAGTACATAAAAGGTTGTTACAAGGAGAAGAGAGAGAAATTGTTCTATTTAACAGTTGAGGATAGGACAAGAAGCAATGGGCTTAAATGGCAGCAAGGGAGGTTTAGGTTGGACTAAGCTTGATACATTTATGGAGGGGATGGTATTTGCCTAATTTTGGCAATTAATTCGTCTTTGACTACTAGCGGTAAATATGCCCAATGACTTGTGATGGGGTGGGATCTGAGTTACTACAGAGAATTCTTTCCTGGGTGTCTGGCTGATGAGTCTTGCCCACATGCTCAGGGTTTAGCTAATCGCCATATTTGGGGTCGGAAAGGAATTTTCCTCCAGGGCAGATTGGCAGAAGCGCTGGGTTTTTTTTGCCTTCCTCTGCAGCATGGGGCACGGGTCACTTGCTGGAAGGTTCTCTGCACCTTGAAGTCTTTAAACCAGGGGTCCCCAATGCGGTGCCCGTGGGTGCCAGGGCGCCTGCGGGGGCATCTAAATGCTCCCGCGTACTGGCTGGCAGTCGAGCATCTGCCGAAATGCCGCCGAAATTCGGTGGCATTTTGGCGGAGATGCCTCTTGATGACACCGCTTGCTGCCAACAGGCAGCGTCATTCAGAGGCGTCGCTGCCAAAATGCCGCCGAATTTCGGCGGCATTTCGGCAGATGCTCGATCGCCGCCACGGTCCTTCGTCTGGTGCCTGCTAGACGAAAAAGGTTGGGGACCACTGCTTTAAACTATGATTTGAGGACTTCAGTGGCTAAGGCACAGGTTTAATACAGGAGTGGGTGGGTGAGATTCTGTGGCCTGCATTGTGCAGGAGGTCAGACTAGATGATCATAATGGTCCCTTCTGACCTTAAAGTCTATGATTCTATGATTAGGAAAAACTTCCTTACTGTCAGGGTGGTTAATCACTGGAATAAATTGCCTAGGGAGGTTGTGGAATCTCCATCATTGGGGATTTTTAAGGTTAGACAAACACCTGTCAGGGATGGTCTAGATCAGGGGTCAGCAACATTCAGAAGTGGTGCACCGAGTCTTAATTTATTCACTCTAATCTTTAGAAGATCTCTTTCTATAGTCTATAATATATAACTAAACTATTGTTGTATGTAAAGTAAATACGTTTTTAAAATGTTTAAGAAACTTCATTTAAAATTAAATTAAAATGCAGAGCCCTCCAGACCGGTGGCCAGGACCCAGGCAGTGTAAGTGCCACTGAAAATCAGCTCGCGTGCCGCCTTTGGCACGCATGCCATAGGTTGCCTACCCCTGGTCTAGATAATACTTAGTCCTGCCATGAGTACAGGGTCTGGACTAGATGACCTTTTGAGGTCCTTTCCATTTCTATGATTCAATGTGCTGCACCTTAAGCACTTCATCCGCTTGTAAATCAGTAAGCTCCAGCTGTAGTTTTGCTTATTCAACATCTGGAAAGGATGCTTTTGCTTGATCACACCAAGTGCCATTTGCTTGTACCACAAATTGATTCCTTACAAACATGAAGATGTCTTTACACTTGCAACTTCTTGGAACCTGTGCTGGAAGTTTTGAAGAAGCGATGATGCCATCTGACTCACATTTGCAGTGTCCCGACAGTTTAGCAGTGTTAGGAAAGGCAGCATCCCCCCCCAGTTTCCAAATCACTTTTGAAGAGTCTCAGTTTGTTTTCAAATGAAGTGACACTACTGTGGAGATCCACTACAGTGCGATTTTGCCCCTGCAGCTTTAAGTTGAAATCATTTAAGTGGCCTGTTAAATCAATAAGGAAACGCCAGGATGCTCATGCTTGTGGCATCCCTCAAAAATGCATGTAGCTCCTCTGCCTTTTCCCCTGGAATATTATGTGGATTTTCTTCCACATGAACTCGAATTTCCCACAGATTTCGTAGTATTTGCCCTCTGCTCAGCCAGCGGCTGCCGGCGGGGCTGAAGGGGTGCAGGGAGGAAGAGGAGAAGAGGGAGAGGCACAAGAGCTCTCTCTCCTTGTCCCAAGCGTGGAGGGAAGGGAAGAGCAGGGCTGCCACAAGCCACTAAACTCTTTCCTCTCTCCTGCGATAATGGGGCCTGCTGAGGGGCAGAGACAGGGCCATCCCTAGGGAGGTCCAGGGCCCGGGACAAATCAGCTTCCCCGCTAGTCTCCTTGCTGGCTGCACGGCGCGCCTGCCCGCCGCTCACCTCGTCACCCCCACCCTTGTCCGCTCGCCCGCCCACCTGCCTCCTCACCCCGCTCCTGCCTGCCGCTCGCCTCCTCACCTCCACCCCGTCCACTCGCCCGCCCACCTGCCTCCTCACCCCGCTCCTGCCCGCCGCTCGCCTCGTCACCTCCACCCCTGTCCGCTCGCCTGCCCACCTGCCTCCTCACCCCGCTCCTGCCCGCTGCTCACCTCGTCACCTTCACCCCGTCCGCTCGCCCGCCCACCTGCCTCCTCACCCCGCTCCTGCCCGCCGCTCACCTCGTCACCTCCACCCCTGTCCGCTCGCCCGCCCACCTGCCTCCTCACCCCGCTCCTGCCCGCTGCTCACCTCGTCACCTTCACCCCTGTCCGCTCGCCCGCCCACCTGCCTCCTCACCCCGCTCCTGCCCGCCGCTCACCTTGTCACCTCCACCCCTGTCCGCTCGCCTGCCCACCTGCCTCCTCACCCCGCTCCTGCCCGCCGCTCACCTCGTCACCTCCACCCCTGTCCGCTCGCCCGCCCACCTGCCTCCTCACCCCGCTCCTGCCCGCCGCTTGCCTCCCCGCTCGCCGCCTCACCCCGCCTGTCCGCCCGCCTCCTCACCAGAATATCGGGAGAAATGGCATCCCAATCGTACATCGGTCGGGACGCAGGACAAAGGGCTATATTTCGGGACAGTCCCGATTTTATCAAAGTGCGGGGCCCCCCAAAGCTCGGGGCCTGGGGTGGTCGCCCCGATGTGCCCTACCCAAGGGATGGCTCTGGGCAGAGAGCACCGCCTGCTTCCTGCGGCCGCCCTGATTGGCAGCAAGGGAAAAAACAGCCAATCAGAAGAGGTTTCTCCAAGACAGACAGGGAATATGCAGCCTCGGCCGTTGTGGACATTTTAATTGCAGGGTCTGTGCCCCGGGGGTGCCATTTTAGATTTTGATTGGGGTGGTGGGTAGCATTCCAGGGGTTACTTGGCTGTCAGCCCCAGGCAGCCGGGCTCCTGCTGTCACGGATTACATTCAGGTGCGCCAGATTGGAGCTCGATAAATGTTTGGGAACCTCCCCCCCCCCTCCCCCCCGAGTCTCCTGCTGCGCTGAAGCGCTAGTTCCTGAGGGCCTGCTCAGTCACAGCGCGGCTCAGACCTGGTGTCCCAGCGGGCCTCAGGCAGGATGAAGCCAGGAGTCCCATGCGCTTTCCAGTGGGGTTGCCCTGAGTCACCGTCCCTCAGGCTGGGCTGAAGCCCTGAGTCCTGGTGGAGCTGAGGCTTGGAGTCCCAGCGCATCTCCAGTGGGGCAGGAAGCAGGAAGCGCTTCGGGACTGAAGCACCCACCTGCAGGGCTGAAGCCCTGAGCCCCCATGAGCCCTGTGGGCCGCTGAAAAGGCTCTCGTGGTCCGGATTTGGACCGCGGGCCGCCTATAGATTACCCCCGGGCTTAGGGTCTGAAGCATGCAGACTCGGACCCTTTGAAATAAAAGCTTGGAGCACCTGTAGCCACGGAAGATCTACTTTCGCAAGCAGGTGGCGTGCTAACCCCCTGTGTCCTGGCCAAGCTCCAGTTCTGTCTGTCTCACTGCCTTATTGCAATTATTATTATCTGTTTGTATTACTGTAATGCCTAGGAGCCGCTGCCCTGGCCAAGACCCCATGGCGCTAGGTGCTGTGCAAACCCAGAATAAAAAGACAGTCCTAAAGCACTTACAATCAAGGTATAATACGCAGATGGATACAGAGATATGGAGAATACAAGGGAACAATAGCCAGTATTGGTCACCACGGTCGGCTGTGGTCTCTGCAGACCAGCAACCTAGCTCTTGTCACGTTTTCTGTCGATGTCCAGGAAAAAGAGAGTTGTAAGGAGAGATCTGAAGGAATGTAATGAGTTAGTTGGGGAGTCCCTGCCAAGCATGAGGGGACAGCAAGAGCGAGAGCGGCAAGGTGTGTATTTGAAAACGTAACCCGTGGGCAATGGAGGCTGACATCTGGAGTGGACCTGTCCATGCCGAATGAGAGAAGCAGGGTGGGAATAGGCTGTAAAAGGGCCTTGACAGAGAAGACAAGCGACTTACATTTGATACGATAGAGACGGGGCAGCCTGTGGAGGGATGCAAAGTGACGGGCTAGGACAATGAACTTTGCAGCAGCCTTCTGACTGGCTAGGAGCAGGGCAAGAGTGCATTTGTCAAAGCCAGAGAGAAGGACGCTGAAGTGATCAAGACGCATGATGATGAGAGCTGGGATGAGCGTTTTAGCTGCACGGATGGATAGGAAAGGCCGAATCTTAGAAAGAATCTGCAAGATTTAGACTTAGCCAGGAGGTGAGGACCTGGGTATGAGTTGCAGATGACGCCCAGGTTATGGGTCTGAGTGACAAGGATGGGGTGGTGTTGTCCGCGGTTCTAGACAAAGGAAGCGGCAGAGAGGGCTTGGGGCGGAGGGAAGATTCAGAGCTCCGTTTTAGCCAGGTTGAGTGTGAGCTGGTGGCTAACCTCCACGAGGAGACATTAGAGAAATGGGTCAAGATTCTAGTTTGGACAGAAGCAGATGGCTCTGGAGTTGGGAGGTAGATCTGAGTCGTCGGCACAGAGACGGTGCTTGAATTTGGTTTTGCGGATAAGTGACCCTGGCAGATTCAGTGGCCGGATTCATCTTGCTCACTGCCTTAACTGAACAGTTGTGTAGAGATATTGTTAAGCAGCTGCCGTCTTCCATCCCAGAGGTGGCTGTATTTCAGTGGTGGGTGATGTGATCCTTGTTTGTTGTTTGCATGACCGTTTGTTTGTAAAGCCAGGGGGGATCCTTTGGAATGGAATGGGAGCTGTCTGGGATGTATTTGCGTGTCAGGGATTGGGGCTGTCGGGGATGTATTTGCGTGTCGGGGAGCGGAGCTGTCGGGGATGTATTTGCGTGTCGGGTTGGGGAGCTGTCGGGGATGTATTTGTGTGCTGGGGAGGGGAGCTGTCGGGGATGTATTTGCGTGTCGGGGAGGGGAGCTGTCTGGGATGTATTTGCGTGTCGGGGATTGGGGCTGTCGGGGATGTATTTGCGTGTCGGGGATTGGGGCTGTCGGGGATGTATTTGCGTGTCGGGGAGGGGAGCTGTCTGGGATGTATTTGTGTGTCAGGGATTGGGGCTGTTGGGGATGTATTTGCGTGTCAGGTTGGGGAGCTGTCTGGGATGTATTTGCATGTCGTGTCTATCCCAAGCTGTAGGGGCTGTGTATCAGGGCCGCCCAGAGGATTCCGGGGGTCCGGGGTCTTCGGCGGCAGGGGCCCCCACTTCGGCGGTAAGTCGGTGGCGGGGGGTCCTTCCATTCCGGGACCCTGCCACCAAAGTGCCCCAAAGACTCACGGCGGGGACTCCCTGCCGCCGAATTACCGCCGAAGCAGGACCTGCTGCCGAAGTGCAGCCCCCACCGCGGGTCTGCGGGGCACTTCGGCGGCGGGTCCCGGAACGGAAGGCCCCGCCCTCCCCTCCCCCCCGCTGCCCAATTACCGCCGAAGATCCAGCTGCACTCCAGCAGCAGGTCCCGCTTTGGCGGTAATTCGGCGGGGGGGGAGGGTGTCCTTCTATCCCAGAGAGGAAGGCCCCCCTGCCAGCGAAGACTGGGAGCGAAGAAGCTCCGGGGGCCCAGGCCCCGCGAGAGTTTTCCGGGGCCCCCGGAGCGAGTGAAGGACCCCGCTCCAGGGGCCCCGAAAACTCTCGTGGGGGCCCCTGCTGGGCCCGGGGCAAATTGCCCCACTTGCCCCCGCCTCTGGGCGGCCCTGCTGTGTATGGGTAAAGTAAGTCATGTGTTTAATATTTTAAAAAGCCATCCACTAACCACTAGGTCATTAATAACTGTGAGCCTGTCCTCCGCTGGGCCACGCTGCTCTTATGTAACATGCCTTCTCCCCTCCCTTCAGTGGGGAGCTCTCCGGGACAGGGTTTGTGTCTCCCTCAGGGACATGCCTAGCACACATTGGGTGCTCATTCAATCTGAAAATGGTAGTAACAGTTACTGCAGGTGGACATGGCTGTGTCACAGATCCTAGCAAGTCCCCCTTGTGGCTATTCACTAGGCCTGCTGTCAGGGGAATCCAAGCCTGTTTCACTGGATCCCCCAGATACTGTAAGCCCCTGGCCTGAACAGAGTCCAGCCACTGCCCCAACTCTGGGGCCCCCAGGTGCACTCATGTGGTGCAGATCTTCAATCTGCCATCCTCTTTTCAGAGTGTTAAAAACCTTTCAGCCCCGTGTCAGGTGACACCCTTGCCATCTTCCCCACATGCGCACAAACTCCTGCCAGGTGACTTTGTTGCCAGGGCGACCTCTCCCCTGAGCAGCCAGTTCCCCTAGGTAGAAACTGGTCTATTGGCTAGAGCAGTGGTTCCCAAACTTTAACAACCCGCGAACCCTTTTCACGAAAATATCAAATTTCGCAAACCCCCTCCTAAAAATTAATATTTCCAGGGATTTTCTCCTTTACCTGAGCGTAAAGTATAGAAGCAGTGATCTTGGAAATAATTTGGTTTTTTTATGACACTCTTATTACACACTATTTATTATTACATTATTAATTTGATTACATTATGAGAACGGCAACACTCTTCCAAGGTTCACTTTTGTAGCTCATATCACTTTGATTAAGCCTCCCACATGTTTCCTCAAGGAGTACCAGATGTGAAACAGCACAAAGGCATTTAAGAAGCCAACTCAAATAAAGAGTTCCTCCCACAAGCATTTAGGGGCTTGAGCAGTCCAGGAAAACAACGCATGACTACAACAAAGCTTAAACTTGTTCTGCCAGGAAGTCATGGTCACGGGGCTCGGGCTGGCAGACCCCGGCACCCAGGGTCCCTAGGGACGGCTCTGTCCGCCATTACTGAATTTTTTTCTGAGAATCCCCTGATATATTTTGTGAACCCCCAAGGGTTCATGAGCCCCAGTTTGGGAACCATTGGGCTAGAGCGATTACATTTCAATGAAAGAGCATGTAACTTCAACAGCCAGTCTCTGGAATCTCAACCCAGTGTGGAGGCAAACAGGCTGCAGAGAACAAGAGCGAATGGCTGCACATTCAGAGTGGGGCTTGCAGCCTGGCCTGCATGCACAGAGTTTATGAATGCTGTGTGAGATTGTGAATTGGACAGACACATTCCCAAATTGCTGCAGACTGGCAGGAGGACTTTGCCTCTGTGAATCAGGACACTGACTGCATAGTGTCGATCCATGTAATGGCTTTGCTCTCCAGCCCCTGAGGCAGTAGGTGGCGATTTTAACGTATTTTGCTTGTCAGATATTGGACAAAGTGGTGCTGTCCGTGGACCCTGGCTGTGGGGATGGGTTCACTGGCTGTAACAGATCCAGGTAAGGGAAATAAGGACTTGTTTAGCTGATGGCTAGTGCCTGAAATTGTGATGGCTCAGCCTTGCTATTTGCTCTTTTATCCTGTCGGCCAGAATGTCCCAACCCTGGAATTACTCCTCTAAGGCAGGTTTCAGGGGTAGCCGTGTTAGTCTGTATCAGCAAAAAGAACGAGGAGTCCACGTTAGAGAATAACACATTCATTTGGGCATAAGCTTCTGGGCGTTTTAGCGTTTTAGCGCACAAAAGCTTATGCCCAAATAAATGTGTTATTCTCTAAGGCCTGGTCTACACTAGGGGCGGGTGTCGATGTAAGATACGCAACTTCAGTTACGGGAATACTGTAGCTGAAGTCGAAGTATCTTATTCCGACTTACCTCCTGTCCTCACGGCGCAGGATCGACGTCCGCGGCTCCACCATCGACTCTGCTACCGCCACTTGCTCCGGTGGAGTTCCGGAGTCGACGGGGAGCGTGTTCGGGGATCGATATATCACGTCTAGATGAGATGTGATATATCGATCCCCGATAAATCGATCACTACCCGCCTGGACGTTCCCTAAGGTGCCACAAGTACTCCTCCCTCTAAGGCAGTGGTTCTCAACCAGGAGTATGGGTACCCCTGGGGGTATGCAGGGGTTTTCCAGGGGGTACATCAGCTCATCTAGATATTTGCCTAGTTTTACAACAGGCTACATAAAAAGCACTAGCGAAGTCAGTACAAACTCAAATTTCCTACAGACAATGACTTGTTTATGTGGCTCTGTAGACTGTACACGGAAATGGAAGTACAATATTTACATTCCAATTGATTTATTTTATGATTATATGGTAAAAATGAGACTGTCAGCAATTGTTCAGGAATAGTGGGATGTGACACTTCTGTATTTTGAGGTCTGATTTTGTAAGCAAGTAGATTTTAAGTGAGGTGAAACCTGAGGGCTACGCAAGACAAATCAGACTCCTGAAAGGGGTACAGTTGTCTGGAAAGGTTGAGAGCTGCTGCTATAAGGAACTGGAAACTGTGAGGCTCCCCCCATGCATTGTTCCATCCAGGGTTCACAGGATCAGAGATTCTGCCTCCAAAATCAGTGGATCACCTTTCACCCATAGAGGCAGGGTCTGGTGGTGCCTCCCCTTCCTGTGTGCTGTGGTTCTGTGGATGGGTATCTGCAAATTCCAGCCTATGCAGAGGAGAGACAGATGCATGTCACACTGAGCAGAGCCTCCGAGAACTTTCACTTTGCTGTGAACCGCAGCGGGGATCTGAGCCAAGCTTCAGTGTCGGTAGGGGAGAGGAACAAGGCAGGAAACCCGCAGAGGAGTGTGGGAGGGGGGTTGCCCTCTCCTGGGTAGAGAGCTCAGCCGCTGCCCAAGTTGGCAGAGGAACACACTTGCAAAGGAGAGGGGACACGGGGTCTGAACTCGGCTGAGGCAGACGGAGGTGAACGCCTGCGCTGGGAGGTTTGTATTCCCCCGTACTCGGCACTGCCCCTGGTGGAAGCTCCAGCTGCTGTTTGTTCCTTGGCTTTGCACTCTCAGAAACGAGGCCCTTCCCCCAGGAAACTGCCTGCCTTTGAGCTCTGGCAAGTGGGTCCCCCGGGAGAGGTACTAGGTGAGGGCCATCAGGGTGGTGCTCAGGCCTGCTGCAGTCTCCCAGCATGCACCTCCAGTGCCAGCTAGCTCCTGGGATCTGTTGGCGAAAGGAGCCAGGAAAAGCTGCCCTCAGCTTGCAGCAGTCCTACTAGTTGCAGAGCAGCTGGCTTGCAAAGGTGTTCTCTGGCTGACACAGCTCGACTCAAGAGGCTTCTGCTTTGCATAGGGAGGCTAAAGCACGAAAAGGGGAAAAGAGAAACATCTCCCCCCTGATATCACAGCTGGCTTTGTCACTCCACCCTGACCACCGCCAAGATCTGATGTCAATGCATATTGCCGCCGTGGTGCAACATGCTGTCTGATTGAGGAAGTCTCATGCCATCCAGAGACCCTGTGAGGAAAACAGCCTGTGGTGGGTGCCGTGGCTGCAGGAGGGGCAGGGCCGTCTGTGACTCACTGCAGAGAAAAGGACACAAGACGTGACAGTGGAGCAAGGATGAGCCCTTTGGTCTGGTGATGGGTGTGTCTGATGTCTCAAGGGCTGGGGAAGCAGCAGTATCTAGTGAGAAAGTGTATCACGGCTTGAATGTCTAGGAGGGAATTTTTAAACACGATTCAGATCTGTGTGTTTTTCTCAAAAGCCTGTTCTTATAAGCAATACCAAGAGTTAAAAACTGCCATTGAACTGTACAGATTTACCAACAGGGTAATCTTTGGTGTCCAAGAGAAAAAAGGTAATTCCTCAGAGCCTTGGGATTGTTACACTGGATTACACTAATGACACTAATTACACTGGTCCAATATGGTGGCCAGTTCCCACTCAACACCCGTCAGTGAGCAGTTGCCTTACACCTCAGAGCATGAGGTTTTATAATCCTTATAAAATGTTATCTAAGCAGGCAAAACTGGTGGTTGTTCCTGTAAATGTCTAATCCTTGTTTTGAATCCTGCTAACTTCTTGGCCTCAGAATATCTTGTTGCAAGGAGTTCCACAGGCTAGTTATACATTGTGTTTAAAAGAGTATTTCCTTTGGTCAGTTTTAACTTTACCTTTTGATTTCACTGGATGTAGCTTTGCTCTCGTGTGTGAAGAAAAGTGAGCAGGAGCATTTAACTGGCAGTCTGCAGCAGTTGTCATTTCTGTGTCCATCTTTCATGTCCCCTTTTAACCATCTCCTCTCTAAATATGTACTCTGAGCAGAGGAGGAATAACTGTAGTTATCTCAGACGCCACCATATGGTAACACTAACCACTACCCCGTCAACTCTGACTGTCTTGGGGCTGGGATATTGTATTGGAGCTGTCTGGTACTCTGTTATTGGTTAGTTATTTTGGTCAGACCCTGTAGTCGGAAGATCTCAGAGCATTTTATAAACAGTGATCCTCACTCCTGTGAGGTCTGTTTGACTCTCCCTACTTTACAGATGGGGAAACTGAGGCACAGAGTGGCCTATTCACCGTTAGAGCCAGGAATAGAACTCAGGTGTCCTGACTCCCAGTTCTGCAGGCTGAGCACTAGATCACTCTCCCTTTATCTTGCAAATACCATATCCCCTTTTCCTTGGTACATTTGCCACTGCTGGGTCTTTGCCTGCTCGACACCTGCTGTCGTTTCCAGACAAAGGAGAGCATGTCACCCATAGGGAGAGACACACAACACCCACCTCTATAGGAAGATTACAACGTTCCATTGCTGCTGGTGACCTAGATACTATAGGCTCTGTAGCTCATTCCTAACAACCAATGTGCCACCAATGGCACAGATCTTTTACAGTGAGGGTGATTAACCATTGGAACAAAATGCCGAGGGGCAGGGTGGATTCTCCATCGCTGGCGATCTTCTGATTAAGACTAGTTGCCTTTGTGGAAGAGAGGCTTTAACCAAACACAGGTTTGCTTTAGTCAAACACAAATTATTGGCCTCAGTGCAGAGGTAACAAGGTGAAATTCTCCGGCCTGTGTCAGACTAGATTAGGGTTTCTCAGCCTACGGGTCGGGACCCAAAACTGGGTCACCAAAATGTTTTAAAGGGTCAAGTGGCAGCTCCTGCGGCTCCTGTCCCACAGGACTGGCTGGGCTCATCTCCCTGCTCCAGGCACTGTGACCTCTGGGGTCCCCGCACCACTCAGGTTTGGCCCTGCCGACATGATGACGGGAGCCTGGGGAGGCCGTAGTTGAGTGAGTGGCCCTGCAACCCCAGGAGCCAGGTTTGGTCCAGTCACGGGGGCGGGGCCAAACCTGAGCCGCTGCAACCCCGGAGGTTGGAACACTTGGAGCGGAGAGCCAAGCCCAGCCAGCCCCTCGGCACAGGAGCTGCAGGAGCCGCCACTGGGGGGTGAGTGCTGGGCAGGACCCGACCTCTGCAAGGCGCAGGATCCGACTGAAACCGCCCCAGGGCAGCGCCGTATCCAGGACTGGTAAATACGCTCGCGCGCCCTAGGCGCTAAAGTGCCTAGTTCGGGATCTGCCCCAGAGCCTCCACCCCCAGACTGTTTACTGGGTCACGACAGGCCGTAAATGTTTACAAAGGGGTCCTGAGCCCACAAAGGCTGAGAACGGCTGGTCGAGATGATCTAATGGGCCTTCGGGCCTGAAACACTCTGAATCTGTCAACCTCCCCAGTAATCTTTGAAAAGTAGCTGACAGTCAAGCTCTGAGGATGGAAAGGGCTTGGACTGGGACTTGTAAGACTTCAATGGAGTTAAGATTTCATCACCTCCACAAACAGCCCCTGGAGTTTATCTCTTGATAACTTGCTAAGCTTGCTAAGCCAATCCCTCCTTGCTCCCTCTGGTGGTAGAACACCCTCCTGCTGCTTGCTAATCCGGCAGCAGCCTTCGGGGCAAAATGGGTGCAAGATCCCGGGGTCTCACTTTGGGCTGCCAGATTGTGAAAGCACCAGCCATTGGGTAACTTTATTGTCTCCTTTTTATGGACTGCAGAAATCTCTGTGACTCTTGAATGGGTTGTTTGCTGGTCTCGCTAGAAGCTGGATAGATCTATATAGATCAGACTAACACAGCTATATAACACCTCTGATATATAGATCTGGTGCATGGCAGGAGCAGGAGAATAATCCATCAATTGCTAATCAGTATAAATAATATCACAGCAGTCAATGGATCTTTTTCTCACTGATTGAGGCCTCTTTCTCTTTTAAAAGTTCACAGGAGTAGCTTTGAGCCCTCATTGGGATTAAACTGGATCCTTTGCTGAATGAATCTCAGCCATCCAACAGCAGATTCATCTTGCTTCCTCCTTTGGCCTGTCAAGTTGGAAAAAAAAGGGTGTATTTATTTGAAAAGCCTTTTGTCTGCAAATCAAAATCTGTTGGCTGGTTTAGTGCATGTGTTCACATATATCTCTAATAGCTGGCCACATGGAGGATAAGAACCTGCTACTTCTCACAGCTGATGGAGTCACTCTCTTAGCTTGATTATTAGGGGCTTTGGTGCCCAAACTCCTAGGTTCAAACCCCACTGACGGATATATTTGTCTGTATACATGTGATTTGTTGCACAAGCAGACAATTGCCTTAGGATAGGGGGTCTGAGTTTGAGATGCCAGTGGAGCATCCATCGGTGCTGTGTTTATACACTTGCCTTGCAAGTTGGTTATTGAGCTTGGCATGGGACTTAATTTTTCCACCAGAAAAGTAATCCACACCCTGCATTCACTGTGCTTGGTCTTCTCACGGCAATGCTCACCCCTGCATGGCCCTCCATTCCTTTCCCACAAGCAGATGGAGATGATTCCCTTTCCCTGACCCTGCTGCTGTGATCTCCAGATGGCCTAATGGAGAAAAACGTGCTGGTGTGTCAAATCTGCTCAATACCTCCCCTTCCAGCAGAGGCCGCGAGATGTATACCGGGTGTGTAACGATGGTCCATAGTGAAGTGCACTGATTTCCCACTTTCGTCTTCCAGACCTTTCTAGTCTAGCTGCATTAATTACAAGGTGAAATAGTTCCTGGTTGTTTAGTGCCATTGTGTGATGAAGGGTGGATTCCCCTTAGGCCAGCAGTTGTGGCAAAGCTTTCCTGGCCTAATAGGCAACCCTGATGTACTCATAAAAGTTTGATCGACATAGTTATGGTACACCTCAGTGATGTAGCTATGGTGACCTAACCCCCGGTGTAGACATGGGTAGCTCCACAGAAGAGTTCTTCCATCGACCTAGCTATTGTCGCTCGGAGAGCTGGAGTATTGGCAGTGATGGAAAAACTGGAGGAAGCCGTGCATGTCCACTGCGGTGCGACCAGTGCCGTAACTGTGCCGCTGTAGTGTAGACATGACCCACCAACAGTTGGGAGTCAATGGTGTAAGAGAGTTGAGCTCCTAGAATAAACAGGGAGTGGGAACGTGCTGGAAAAATTTCAATCCGTCCTAAATGGAATCCCTCGGGGGAAATCCAGTCCTCCTTTGGCCTTGGAAAAATAAAACTATTATGACGAACAAGCCAAATGACAATGGTTTGTATTTTGAATTCTCCACCCAGGCCTAGCAATGACTCTGCGTTGGGGCTTTTCCTTACTGTGTAGCCTGCTGTGACATTTCAAATTGGTGCCTGTTAGGACCCTGAAGTTAGTAAAAAGAATGAGAAGTACTTAATATATGGAGATATACCTATCTCATAGAGCTGGAAGGGATCCTGAAAGGTCATTGAGTCCAGCCCCCTGCCTTCACTAGCAGGGCCAAGTATTGCTTTTGCCCCAGATCCCTAAGTGGCCCCTCAAGGATTGAGCCCACAACCCTGGTTTAGCAGGCCAATGCTCAAACCACTGAGCTATCCCTCCCCCTTGTGGGCTTCCCCCGATGAAGTGGGTTTTAGCTCATGAAAGCTAATGCCCAAATAAATTTGTTAGTCTCTAAGGTGCCATAAGGACTCCTCGTTCTTTTTGCTGATACAGACTAGCATGGCCACCACCCTGACACCTGATCTTAGTGGCACCCAAACAAAACGAGGAGCGACGTCTTGCAAATCTGTCAGAATGCTGCAACGAAGGCTCCGGGGAGAGTGGAAAGTACCTGGGGAGTCAAAGACTGTCCTGCTTGAAACAGTCCCCCTTTTGAGATTGATTTCTGGGAATCATCCTATTTAATTAAGCGATTTGAACCCTGCTCCATGTAGTCTTAAGTATCTCCACCGCAGTGTTTCTCTCAGACCCCCCCTCTTACCGTTTTCCTGTGTGTGCGAAAGGACTCCTGGCTCTGCTAGATTGATGAACACCAGGCTGTGTTTTGCTGATGTCTCTGACTGTAGCCAGGGGCAACATTAGCCAGTTCACCGTGATCCTGTACCTTTGGTATAAGGACATTTCCCTTTGGTGTCTCTCCTGTTTGTCCAAGTCTTTCCCAGTTCCCAGGCTGCGCCAGGGCTCGTCCCAGACTTCTCCAACCCAGGTGAGGAGGGACGTTAGAGCCCTCCCTGCTGCGGGCTCTGTGAAGATAGAAATACAGACATACTCGGCAGTGGCCTTGCTCTGTCCCCGCTGAAGAGCATGACTTCTGCTCTTTTTGGTTTAATTAGATGCAGCCCTGCTGTGTACTCTGCCCTCTTCCATCTCCCAAGGAGTGGTAGGGTCTCTAGCTGGGAGTGTTATGCCCTTCGGGAGGCTGAGTGGGGGAGTGATATGTTGAAATCATCTTGTGCTTTCCTGCATTCGGCTGGTTCTTCTTTGATACAATCTGGAGTCTCCAGGGTGCTGGTCTAAACACGGAGCCACTCCACTCCACGGTGTAACTGAGAGTGGTCTCTGGTCCCGATTGCTTGCCTTCGCTACCGGAGCTTGTGTAGCTGTGCAAGCTAAGGTAGTCGGTGTGATCAACTCTCATGCTTCAGGGAGTGAGATATTGGCCTATGGGGGAGTCGGTGAGAATGTGTCCTCTCCTGAGGCAGGAAGGTTAGGAGGTTTCAGGTTTCAGCATCTGTTGAAGTGGGAGGTAGCCCATGAAAACTTATGCTCAAACAAATTTGTTAGTCTCTAAGGTGCCACAAGTGCTCCTGTTCTTTTTGCGGATACAGACTAACACGGCTGCTACTCTGAAACCTGTCCGTTTTCTTGCCTCTCTCAGAACCCTGGGTGGATTACAGCCTTGATGGGGCAATAATCTAAGCCAGGATGGCAAATCCCATGTAACAACTTGCTCACGTCCCGCCAGCAGGCGCAGCAGCTGAGAGAATGCGGTGGCTCAATTCTCTTCTTGCTGAGTGTTACATTGATTGACGTCCACGAGTGACGCTGGTACGAGAGGAAGTTCAGCCTCCACCACTCTAACCTCTTCGTCAGATCCCGGAGCGAGCTGTCTAAGGGAACTATTTTTCTCTGCAGAGGCGCTGAGGGTTGGGGTGGATATTCTGTTAACCATCAACCTCAGGCAGCTCAACCTGATAGTGGCATTTCAATCCCTGAGAAACTCCCCCGTTAGTTCCCCTATCTCGGAGGAAAGGGAGGGATAAGAAAGTTACCTACACTTCCTTCCTTCTTCCCTTACACATGCTCTTTCTTACAGTGTGTCGGAGGTGTGGTTTGGACGCTCAAGCTTTGGTTTGAAATATCTTAACTCTCTGCAACTGCAGATTAAAATCTTAGCCGGGTCAGCTCAGACCATCTTCCTTCAGAGATGGTTAATCTGTGTGTTGGAGCAGGAGGCAGCCTTAAGAACCTCACACCTGTCTGCTAAGTGGGGCCGTTAAGGATGCCTTGTTACTCTTAAGAGCAGAAGTTTTGTCCTTGGCTGGAATTTTCCCCTCACTGTTTAGCAGTGTTGTGTTGCACCATGTGGCAGCCACCCCAGAGTTGGCTGCATTTCAGAGGTGCTGAGAACCAGTTAGAACAGACCACCTCCCAGCAGATTAAAGAATGGAGTATGGTTGAGTTTAAACCTTTCCAACATTGGTTGTTTTTCATGAAGCATCAGCAGTGGCTAAAATACAAAGCAGGATTCTTCTCGCCTTGTAAAGCAGCAACATGCTGGGCTGGCTAATGAATCCCATTCATCCTCAGTCACCTCGTTAGCTAGCTGCTGTGCTCCAGACACTAATGAGTCTCCCACCACTCTGACATCATTAGCTGATGGCCCTTCTTCTCTGTATATGATCAGAAAACATAACTTCTCTTCTCCCTCTACACCTTATTTCTGGGCAATCTCATCCGCAAACACAAATTCAAAACCCATTCCTCTGCTGTCAGCCCACAGATCCACCTCTCTGCTCCACGCCTGCCTCCTTCTGTCCAAACTAAAATCCTGGCCTGTCTCTCTGATGTCTCCTCGCTGTGTAGCCATCAGCTCAAGCTAAACATGGCTCAGACAGAGCTCTGAATCTCCTCTCCCCCCCGCCCTTAACCTCCACAAAAAAACCTTCCAGCTACCTCCTTTCTCAAGTGCTGTGGACACCACCACCTGGGCCTTGCACGTTTCTCCAGGTCCTCACCTCCTGGCAATGTCTAAATCTTGCAGCTTCTTTCTGTAAACATTTCTAAGATATGGCCTTTCCCAGCTAGAACGCTGATCTAGCCTCTCGTGGTTACTGCCACTTCCTTCTCTCCGGCCTTGACAAATACAACTGTGCTCTGCTTGGATCCATTCCAAATGCTGCTGCATGGGTTGTCTTCCTAGCCTGCCGCTTTGACCATATCACCCGTCCCCTGGCTCCCCCCATCTCTATTGGAGCAAGGCCCACCCTCCCTATCAAGTCCCCTTCGCTATCGAGCTGTTGGGCGGTGCTTCCCCTCAGCCTCCTCTGCCCATTGTTAACATTTCAAATAAGCCCTTTTCTGCCTTCTCCCCTGCTGCCCCTCACACAGGGACAACCCGTAACTTTGGATGGTGGGGAGCACAATATAAAGGTTTGGGAGCGGGATGTGACCGCCTGATGCTTCACCTCTGGCCCCTTTTCCACTCCTCCGGTGCCTTCCACACCTGCTGCAAGCCGGCTCCACCTTCCCTGCATTCCCCTCACAGCTCCTTCCCCGTTTACTTCTCCCATCAGCTCCCCACTGCGGACACGGGCCAGAGCAGGCTCCAGACACCTACTGCCGAGCAGGTAACTGCGGCTGCGGGCGAGGAAGGGATGCGACTCAGAGGGCTTCCCCGCGCCCCCTCTGGCGGAGCTGTGCTGCCAGCCCCGTCTCTCTTCTCCGCTCTGGGCACCCCCTAGCGGGGCTCAGCGAGAGCGGTAGGTGCTGGTGCCTTTCCCAGGCACATCCCTTTTAACTGCGCTCAGCTCGACTCCCACCCTGGCAGAGATCTGGAGAGGCATTTCATGTGACCCCCCCCGCCCCCAACATGTCACCTCTGCCCTCACTCTTGGGAGGAGCACCCTGTCTCCGTTAGCAGAGCTACCTCTTTGTCCTCCTTCAAATCCCTCCACAAAATTCTCCTGCGCCGTGATGCCTACAGAAAAGGGGACAGTGGTCCGCAGGGATCCTAGCAATCCATTTGCCACGGAAAAACCCGGAATTTGCGTTTTTACAGAGAATCTTTAGTTTTTACAGTTCGTGAAAAAATGAAAAACACAGATTCACCATTCACTACATTTTACTGAAAGTACCAGTGCCACTTATTCAATGCGCGCAACCTCCACCTCGCGTGGTTGATTTTGAACATGCTTTAAGTTGACATCGCTAAACATATTCCAACAAACTGCTTCCGGCGTCGAGCAGTTACTCAGCGGCATGGAGGGGTTCGTGTTTTAATGCATCTCAAATTTCACTTCAGCCTCCAGACTGGAGTAAGCAAAGTTATGAAAAGGTGGTGGAAACTTTAAAAACTCCCCCTAACGGCTGTGTGTCTGAGTTTTACAAGGACAAATTTCACGTTGGTGGTAATGGGTTGGTCCGTACCGTATGCAGCAAGGCAGCAGGTTACGTTCAAAGGCAGGCAGTTGTAGAACACCTGGAAAGCGCTAAACATAAACTGAACGAAGAGAAACGAAGATGAGGCTGAAACAGCAGGACCATTGACAACAGTAGAGAAACAATCCCTTGTGACAGGGTCATTCTATTCATTTTATTTTATTCTAACAATGAGTGATGGCAGTGGTAGGTTTCAAACTTGCCTAAACATTGTAAATATATCAATAAAACATTGTGTTCAACTGATACCTGTATAGATTGTGGCTAGGAAAACTAAGATTCAGTGTTTCATTTTAATGGTGGAAAAACACTGAATTTTATGGGTTTTTTTACTGGAGAATTTTTTTTTATTAATCATGGAAAACAAGGAGATCCCTGGTGGTCAGGCATCTGGTGTGCTGAGACCCCCTGCCCATCCTGCAGACTAATAGTGTCTCATTGTTTCCCTGTACTCGCTGCTCTGTCTGGCTATATCCATCTGTTGTCTCTTAGATTATAAGCTCTTGTGGGCAGGGACCATCTCTTAGTTCTGGTACAGTCCCTAGCACCATGGTCCGTGACTGGGGCTCCAAAGTGCTGCGAGAATACAAATAAATAATAATACCAATAATTATTAAGAGATTTGGGGAGATTTCTCTGAACTGTGTGTGTGTCCAGGAACCATCCTAGCAGGGTAGCACCTTGAAGGATGGAAGATCTTTCTCTGGATGGGCTATCCCTCAGCAGACAGCATGATGAGGGTGTGACACTCTGTACCTCGGGAGAACACCTGCACCCCCATGTTCATCTTTATAATCTGATTGTGTGGTATCCAATGCAAAGTTTGTCATGTCGGGTGTCTTCAGAAGGCTCATGATGCACTGAGCATGGTTGTTATAGTGATGTTGTAGGTTGTAATTTCATGTATATAGTTATGAGTCTGAAAATGGGTCTTCATGGCTTATAACAAGCCCAGACACAAACTCTCCAGGAGCAGAGGGGCGGTTCACATCTCATCAGGGCATGTATGGGACAAACCCAGCCCAGCGTCACAGGAACAAAGGACACTGGCCTAGGCAGCACCAAAGGATCTGTTGGACTCTTGAGTGAGTTACCCCCCTTCCTTTGGTCCGTTTGGGACTGCGATGAGGTTGTGCTCACCTGAAGGGGGGGGCAAAGCCAAGAGGGAAGAAAGAACATGATAAAAGGGAGAGACGTTTGCCAAGCTCTCTCTCTCTCTTCAACCTACATCTATAGACACCACCACCAAGTGACTGAAGCGCTGATCAAAGGGGAGAGCTTGGCTGAAGGGCAACCAGCCAGCCTGTGGTGAGAAGCCTCTAAGTTTGTAAGGGCACTGAAAGTGTTATAAGAGCAGCTTAGAATGTGTTTCGTTTTTATTTCATTTGACCAAATCTGGCTTGTTGTGCTTTGATTTATAATCACTTAAAATCTATCTTTTGTAGTTAATAAATTTGTTTGTTTATTCTACCTGAAGCAGTGTGTTTGGTTTGAAGCCTGTCAGGGACTCCCCTTAGGATAACAAGCCTGGTACATATCGATATCTTTGTTAATTGGTTATGCCCAGCGGGCATAACCAGACACTGCAAGATAGAGGTTCCTGGGGTTGTGTCTGGGACCGGAGATATTGGCTAGTCATTCGGTTGCACAATCCAAGCAGCGTCTGGCCAAAAGTGCTCACTCGTGTGCTAGGAGCAGCTTACATGCCAGAGGCTGTGCGTGAACAGCCCGGGAGTGGGGTTCTCACAGCAGTGCAGGGTGAGGCTGGCTCCCAGAGTCGAGGATTGAAGTGATCTAGCAGATCACCCGTCCTGATAACACCAGGGGAACGTCACAGAGGGTTTTCACCACAGTGTTGCTTCTGACCCTGTAACAGCTCTGTGTTCAGCCGAGGCTTTGGCATCGTGAGCAAGGAGCCAGAGTTAAAGGAGTGTCTCTCTGTCAGAGGAGCGTTGGGCCTCGTGAGGACACTGTCTTGACTCTCTGGGCATCAGTGGCACTTGCAACATTGCAACAGTCCCTGCTCTGTTGGTTTCCATCCAGCCCCCACTCTGCTGCTGCTGAATGGGATGTACCTGTCCCTATGTACACAGGGCGGTTGATGTCTGTTGTGCTTGTGCCGGTCCCCAATGTGCCATATTCACCCTCTCCTGCCTCTTTGGTGTGTGCTCCTGATAGGAATATTAGGAGTTAGAGATGGAAGAGCAAGTCTGGGGCACATGGCCCAGCCAGCGTAGGAGTGTTCCTTCCAGCCTAGCTTTTAATATCCTTGTATCTCCCACCACTTCCCTTTGGGGAGACTATTTCAGTTGAACACACTTGGCTCTTCGGGGTGCTTTTTGCTGATACTTAGTCCAAGGTGGGAGCTTCCTCATTTTCCAATCTGCTCTGTGGATTCGTAGGCAACATTCATGTTGGCTTGGGTCTTCTGGGTAAACTAATCGGTGTTAGATGTGGCTTGATTTTCTCAGAGGTACTGGCGCGTGGATGCTGTGCTGATGAGGGCGGTATAAGACCCTGGATAGAATAGAACGGCCTGGTCTGAAAATCGGCTCACTTTGATCTAGACAGTATCATGAAAATATTGGTCTTAGCGTCTCCGGGGCTCAGTTTCCCCCTCTGTAAAATGGGGTAAGAATCTCATGGGATTTCAGTGGGACGCTTTGTGGAACAGCCCAAGGAAGAGTGGCAGGACTGGGCTTCTGTCCCCTTCCTGTTTGATGCTCTGATGCCTGTTCACTTGCAGTGCGACATTGCATTGGTACACGGGAGGTGGGTTGGAGGCTTGGTTCCCCTTCTGCAGCAGCTGTGACCAGCTAACACTTTGCCCAGTACATTCTTAGAGCTCTTTGATTGTTTCCCTCTAGGCACGGATGCCATTTTGAAGCTCACCACGTGGCGGAGAAATGAACTGAGGTGGAGCTCCCCTGTCCCATGATGGAGGAAGGGGCGTCCCTGCCCGTGGCTGAATGGCTCAGAGCCCTTCACCTGGACCAGTACCTGGAGAGCTTTGAGAAGAATGACCTCTGGAAGGTGTCGGACTGCAGGAACCTGACAGATGGGGCGCTGACCCAGATCGGGATCTTGCTGCCGGGCCATCGTAAGCGCATCCTCTTTGGGCTCCAGAAGGCCTTCATGGAGACGCCGCCAGCCACAGAGGGGCCTGTGGTAGCAGCGAGGAGGCCAGTCCCCATGAAACGCAACATTTTCCGGGTCAGCGCGGATGCCGTGACTGCCCAGGCAGAGCCGGAGCTCAAAGGTGACTCGGCCAGGCCAGCCAGCAGGAAGTCTCCTCTTCCCACAGAGATGGAGAACCCTGCTGGCCTCAGCCAGGTGCCCCCACCCATCCCCCCCAGACTGGGGTGTCGCCCTCCCATCAAGTTCTCCTCAGCGTCATCTCCTGTCTCTGCCGAACTGTCCCCCGCTGTCCCCTGTCGCTCCGAACCGCCCTCCTTCACTGACTCTGCCCCTCCGCTGCCTGCTCCTCCGCCAGCCAGAGACAAGCTCTCTCTGGGGCCAGGGGTCCCTGAAGGGAAGTGGAAACCACCGCTGCCCCCTTTGCCACTGAAACGCCACCAGCTGGAGACCAAGCCCCTCTCCCTCAAGGTGCCCCCCCTGCCAAGCCGACCGCCCTTGCTGCCACCAAGGGCTTTGTCCCAGAGGACGGCCACCAGGTAAGGCGAATGGGAGAATCAGAAGGCTGATGACTGTGGAATCGGATGCAGGCTGAGGGGGTCGAGATAGGTGCCTTCACCGAGGGCCGTGTCACCTGGCTCTTCTCAGGTCTCCTGAGCTAAGCCAGGTTAGGCTGGGTCTGTGCTTAGGCGAGGGACCTCCGAGGAAGCCCAGGGGCTGCTGGAACCATTCCTGGCCCCATGCAGAGCTCAGCGCGCTTGTCGCCAGTCTGTTGGAGGAGCTGTGAATCCCAGCTCTGGGTCACCCAGTGCAGCCATGGGCGTGAAGTCCAGGAAGGGTCTGAGGAAGTGCCTGAGCTATGTAGATGCGCCTGCACTTCCCAAACCCATTTTCCTAGAGACGGTGCTTAGAGCCATCGACCCAAATCTTTGCGTGTCCCCTTGAAAATGACTGTAGTGCTAATACTGGGCATCACGCAGCTCAGCGACCTTTTCCACCTTGTGGCACTGGCTGAGGGACTCTTGTCTGGAAGGATGGACAGGATGCTGGGCGCCCCGAAACAGACAGTGGAGGGGAGAGGGAGCTCAATCGCTGGGTGTAGATAGAAAGGGGGTTGTCCTGGGACAGGGCTGGGAGCGGAGCTTTCTCTCCGTAACTGCAGCACGATGTCTTTGCCTAGCGGTGGTCACCGATGTCCCCACGGGGAGCCCACGGAGGCCACCAGATCGGCGTGAGTTACTGCCGGGTGTGCAGTCCTGCTGGTATTTGCCCCATCACACACCGGTCAGCTGCGGCGCTCTGAGCTGGTGCTGGGGAATGTCACTGTAAAGCAGGCTGCTGACTTCAGAGATGAGACTTGGATCCACGGCGGGCGTGTGTGTGTGTGTGTGTGTGTGTGTGTTGAGTATCACAGAAATCATTGATCTCCCTCAGGAGTGGCCCTACCCATTTTGCCGAACACCAGCCGCTGAGCAAAAATAAACCAACCACATCCGGCCAATCAGCAAAGCAAAAAAAAAAAAAAAAAAGCAGGCCGCCAATCAGAGTGGCCAGTTACTTTTGCTCCAATCAGAATGGAGAAAAAAATATTAAAAAGCCGAGTGGCACAGCAGTGTGGCAGCACCTTTGGAAGTTGGGCCCAGGGTGACCGCCCCGCTCGCCTGCCCACCACTAGAGCTGGCCCTGGTTTCTCGTGTGGATGGGTGGCACTGGGTGGTGTTGATTTCGCTTCCCACGAACAGGGTGCGTTTTCTTCTCTCTCCAAACGTTATAAACTTTGTAGGTCTAGTGGTTAGAGCAGAAGACTAGGACTTCTCTGGGTTTGGTGCCCAGGTCTGCCTCTGACTCAGCTGTGGGTACCTGGGCAAGGACCACGTTTTCCAGAGGTGGCCACAGATTTTTGTGTTCCCAGCTTTGGGGGCCAAACCCCATGCCTGTTGTTCAGAGGTCCGAGTGCCCAGCGCTGCCGCAAATCAGGCCCCAGTAGGTCCCAATGTGGGCGCCCCAAATTTGAGGCCACTCTTGAAAGTTTGGGCAATAATTTTTGTGTCCAAATTCCTCACCTCTACACGGGGGATAATAATCCTTCCCCACCACCCGGAGGGAGTGCCCAGGTCTTTGCTTATTATTATTTATTTGTATCATCCTCATACTCGCAGCCTCGTCATGGCCCAGGAGCTCGTTGTGTTCGGCACCGCACAAACACAGAACAAACAGGTGGTTGCTGCTCCAGGAGACAGTCTTGGTCAGCGTGAGAGGCTGTGGTCTCCACACACGCAGACATGAGGCACTAGATAAAGCTCAAAGCATGGTCATTGGTAGTGGTTTAGTAGAGAGAGACGTGGCCTAGTGATCTGTACACAGGACCTGGGAGGAGGGACTCCGGAGGTACAGTCTTTCTAGGAACATGTACAGCTCCTATGACAGGAACGTCTGAGGCTGTTCTGACACTGGCTGCCTCTGTAGCTTGGAGCTAGTCTCGCAACCTCCGTGCCTCAGTTTCCCCCTCTCTGCAAGGGGGATAAAGATCCTTCCCTCTCTAGCGGAGGATAATTGTGCAGTCCTTTGAACACGAACCAGCACTGAACATCATCTCGTTATAGCGACTTTTCCCAGGTTTGTTCCTTCCTGAAAACCCCAGGAAATCTCCCTGGAAGTGGCTCACGGGGGAAGCAGAGATGGCTGCTGGCCTTGGATAGAATGATTGTCTCTGCCTAGCTCAGCAGTATGTGTCTGACATGATACAGCCGTAAAGGTCTTGTCTGTTTTGTTTGGTGTAATGCTGCTCCCTAGTGCTGAATTCGTGCAACTGACGCCTAAGATCTGGGGGATGAAAATGACACAATAGGACTGTTAATAAATGTTCTGCAAACGTTTCCGGTTGATAGTTTTAAATCTTGTAGCGAATTGGAAAGTAAATGCAAAGGGGGAACTGCCTGCAAAATCAAGCTGATTCTTCCAGCAAGAGGAGCTGTCTGTACTCACTAACCTGCATGAGAGGTGCCCAACTTTCCCCTATAAGTTAGCCTCAGAGAGGCATTTCGTATCTATCTAGGTGTCTGTATGGTCCACATCACCAGAGCATGTGAGTGCTGAACAGTCATTGCTAGATTGTACCCTCACAATACCCTGGTAAAGTACTGCCCCTGTGGGGAACTGAAGCACAGGGCGGATTAAGTGACGTGCCTGAAGTCAGGCTCTCTCTCACAGGCAGACAGTCAGGCTTAGCATCAGTTCTTTGGTAGCATTGATCCATGTTTTACTCTTACTTCTAGCGTAAACATCAGAGAGTCCTGAAAATGTTGGACTTTGGATAAGAGGGCATCATCCTGAAAACGCTGAGAAACACTGTTCTGGATCATGTTTCCTCGCCGTCAGCTCGCGTCCCGGTGCCTTTGTGAGATTAGCCACAAACAACGGGGAGACTGGCCATGATCCCACTGACACAAGCACACAAAGCAGCTCCCAGAGCACCGGTAGTGACAAGCCCGTAGGATGTGTAAGATTACCTCCTTCACTGTGAAACGTCACAGTGTGGATTTACTGAGCGAGGGTCTCCAGCAGAGCCGGCTCCAGGCACCAGCTCAGCAAGCAGGTGTTTGGCGTGGCCAAGGGGAAGGGACGGCATGTCGGGCTCTTCAGCGGCAATTCGGCGGCGGGTCTCTCGGTCCCTCTCGGAGGGAAGGACCTGCCGCCGAATTGCCACCGAAGAAGAAAGCAGCGCAGTGGAGCTGCCGCCAATCGTGATCGCGGCCTTTTTTTTTTTTTTCCCCACCACTTGGGGCGGCAAAAACCCTGGAGCCGGCCCTAGTCTCCAGCCTGTATTATGCAGAGAAACTGTTTTCAAAAGTTAATATATTACTAGGAAACTAAAAAAAAATTGTCGACAACTAAAACCCCACAGAGCAGAGATTTGTGGGGAACACCAGGGGGTTGAGAAGGGGAGGAGAAGATGATTGAGGGCCTGTCTGAGCCCTGTTGTGAGCGTGGAAATGGTGCCAGTGAGCAAAGAATTAATACAAGATATGTTAATAGTTCTTATGTGCATAGTCATTGTTTGGTTCTGTCCGTCTAGCTACCCTCACACACACCCGCCTGCCTGTCTGTCACTGTAACATCGGAGCACCTGCCACATCAGTAGAGACGTCCCTGGCGGACTCTGGCTCTTCTCTCTGTTCAGGGTCAAGGCTCTGGCTGGGGTTTTTGGTTTGATTTTTTCCCTACGCTGCGTGGGTGTGTGGGGTACATGGCAGACAGACAAGGAAGGCAGGAGGACACTTAGGGCCAAGTTGTACCATCAGTTACTCACAGGCAGCTCCCCACAGAAGGTTATGGGAGATGGGTATACGCAGCTGATCGCGGAATTTGGCCTTTATGATCAAAATCAGAGCTGGCGCAGGTGGGCACTGGCAGTGAGGGCCAGGGGGAGCAGCAGGTCACACTGAGGCAGGATTTCTTCCATATCTGTCTTGCGGGTTCCTCTAAGATCTTCTTCGAGTGCTTGTTCGTGTCCATTCCAATCAGATGTGTGTGCACTGCGTGCACAGCAGCCGGAAGATTTTTCCCCTAGCAGCATCTGTAGGGTCGGCCTGGGCGCCCCTCTGGACTCGCATCTTCATGGCGCCCAATATAGGGCCCTGCCGACCCGCCGTTCCCTCGGTTCCTTCTTGCTGCCCATGACGTCTAGCTGGAACTTCCCTCGCTCTTGCTTCCGCAAGCGCCTTGAGCCGTGTGCCGTTGTATTTTGTGTATAGTTAGTAGTTTTTGTCTTAAGTTAATAGTAGTAGTAGGCTAAGCTTTCGTTTTGGGAGTTCCCCCCATTTTCCCCCCGCCGCCGGGGCATGCCCTGGTTGCTGGGGTTCAAACCGTGTGAAGTCTGCGGAAAGTTGATACCAAAAAGTGACACTTCTTGTTTGAAGTGCCTTGGCGAGAGTCACCAAAAGGGCAAGTGCCGCATTTCTAAAGGTTTTTGGCCGAGGACCCTTATGGATCGCGAGCAGAGACTCAGGCTTATCCTCACGGAGGCAGCCATCCGCCCGCAATCCGACCGCGGGTCAGGGGAGCCTGTGCCGAGCGCCGCCTCCTCCTCTGTGCGCAGCGTACCGGTGCTGATAGCGTGCAAGTCGGCTCCTAGAAAGGAGACTAAAGACTCCCAGCACCGACACGACACCGAACATAAGACTTCTGGTAGGTGCCAATCTGTATCCCCGGTGCCCTAGAAGAAAGAGAGGCAGGAGAGGGGGCACTCTCCCCTCCTAAGCCTAAGGAGACAGCGGCAGGGAGACCTCAGCCCACCCAGCCCACTTTGGGCCCGGCAGCTCCCAGGGGCTCATTGACTCCTGCCCCACAAGGGGTCCAGTCAAGTCCAGCCCACTACCATTCTCTGAACCGTCATGGCTGGGACATTCAACTCCCCTCCACTCCGGAGACTTTTGAGGCAGCACAGGACCTTATTCGCCTGGCGGCTCCGTCTTCTTCAAGGAGGGACGAGGCACCAGTGTTAGCCAGGCTGCCTATTCCATCAAGGGGCAAGCGGCGATGATGTCACGCTGCTCCCCATCTCCGGCCGCCCACGGGGGGGAACCGCATCAGTCCCCAGAGGCTCAGCACTGCTCTTCGGCACTACCCAGTACTGCTCCTCTGTGGTTTTCCTTCTGGAGTCCGAGGCGGAGTCCTATCGTTCGGAGAGGTCCAGCAGTAGGTGACACTACCCGCCTCCTCCGGCACCGTGGCCACCTCAATGGCAACCACCAATCTAGTGGCCCTTTTGGATGCCCTGGGCTTACCACCAGGCCCAGAGTCTGAACTGGGTGTAGAGATTCAGCTCGTTGTTGATCGTGTTGGCATCTGTCGCCCCTTCGCAGCAACTGGCAACAACTCCTGTGCCCCCGCCTGCCGCTTTGAGCTCCGGCGCCAACGATCTCAGCACCGGCAGCCTTGTCTCCATCGGCACACCAGCCCCACAAGCCCCATGACCCCCTGGGTGCGGAGGGCAGTGACCAGGGCCATGGGCCGGTGTTTTCGTCCTCGTCCTTCCCGAATGAGGCTGTTATGGGCACGTCAATGGCCACAGCCTTGGAGGAGAGTAGGGACCTGCCACAGTGAGGCCCAGAACCTGGGGATCCAGGCAGAGGCGGTGGTAGAGGATGCGGATCCCATGGGGACTTCCTCGCCCCCTCTGAACCCTCGCGTATTGCACTGCCACTTATTAAAACTATAAGTGAAATCACAAAAACATGGCGGCAGACCCTGGCCTCCTGGCCCCCACAGCAAGGAGGAATGAAAGATGCTGTTTTATCCCCTCAAGAGGTACGAGCACTTGTACGTTCACCCTCCACCCGACTCCCTGGTGGTGGATGCTGCGAACCAAAGGGAGCACCAGGGGCTCCAGGGACCCTCTCCTAAAAACCGGGAGGCCAAAAAGCTTGACTTAGTCATGAGGAAAGTCTACTCCACCGGTGGTTTGCAGCTCCGGATGGCAAACCAACAGACCATCATTAGCAGATACTCCTTTAACTCCTGCGGAGCGATGGCCAAGTTTGCCGAGCTGCTGCCGCCAGACTCCTGTTCTGAATTAAGGCCTTGGCGGAGGAAGGCAAACTGTTTTCTAGTGCCGCCTTGCAGGCGGCTCTTGATGGTGCAGATGCGGCCGCCCATACCATGCCTACGGGCGTGGCCACGAGGAGGTCCTCTTGGCTCCAGGTCTCTGGCCTGCCTCACAAAGTCCAACAGACCATCCAGGACCTACCCTGTGGAGGTCAGACGTTGTTTTCTGAAAAGACGGACAGAAGACTGCACAGTTTAAAAGACTCGAGGGCTACCCTCAAGTCCCTGGGTATACACACAATGCAGGCATTTCAGGCCGCAACCTTCTCTGCGGTTTTACCAGCAAAACGGACAAGACGGTTCCCGGAGGAGGAACAGGAGCGACAGGAAGAGGCTGCACCCCAGACCAAGCCTTCTGCGGGCCAGAAGCAGGCCTTGTGAAGGTGTGCACGAGCACAGCTGGCCACAGGCAGGCTGATGAGCGAGCCTGGTGGTTGTTTAGTCAGGCCCGGGGGTTCGGTGGGGAGGGACAGGCTGCAGGGCAGAGCTGTAGAACTCTTGTTTCCGGGCGCTGAGCACCAAGGACAGACGAGCTCTCTGGGGGTTCGTTTTGAACCTGACCCATCGCACACTGGGCCAGTGGAAGCTGGACCAGGGCACCATGCAATCGACACACGTCTTCCTCTCAGCGTAGCGCATTTTGCATTTAGAAACAGACACAGGAGCTGGCATCTGCGGCATTGTTTGTACAAATAGTGTCAAACTCCATGATACGCATCCTCCGGGTGACACCGACCCTGGCATCCTGAACAACTTCACCAACCATGGACCTGGGCGCGTTCTGAAATGCAACCAGCTCTGGGGAGGAGGGTGGCAGCTGATTGGCTCATAGCACCATGGCTGGGGAGAGAGAAATTTTAGCCAAGGATCAGTGGTAGCCTAGCAGTATTTTAATGGGGAGGATTGGGGTTCCAAAAATGTCCCTCTTAGCAGCAATAAACTCTGTGATTCAATAGGATTCTCTTCACTGAAACAAAAACGCTTTCTCATACTCATAACTAAAGAGGGAGGGAACCTGAGGGAGGGAATCCCCCCGGGCCAACAAGCTTATCAAGGTACTTGTTGAGGGGACAATGTATCATGCGTTCCTGAAAAGAGACTCTGCACACGTGGCTGGCGTAGTGCAGGGCTCAGTATGTGTGGGCGACTCGCAGGGTTGCAGGAATCATCCACCTTCCAAAATAATTCCAAGAACCAGCTTGTTGCAACTTGGTCCACGCCAACGTGAAGCCGTGTGCCGGGGGAACTTGGAGCCCCGTGGTTCTAGCACAGAGGAGGGCAAACTACGGCCCACGGGCCACATCCAGCCCACGGGACCCTCCTGCCCGGCCCCTAAGCTCCTGCCCCGGGAGGCTAACCCCGGCCCCTCCCCTGCAGTTCCCCCTCCTCCGCAGCCTCAGCTCGCTCCACCACCAGTACAATGCTCTGGGCGACGGGGGCTGCGAGCTCCTGCGGCAGTGCAGCTGCAGAGCCCGGCCTGACCCGGTCTCTGTGCTGTGCGGTGGCGTGGCTGGCTCCACGATGGCAGCAACATGGCGATGAAGAGCCCAATCCTGCAAGGTGCTGGGGCCCTGCTGAAGTCCGTGGCCATTGAGGTGATCGGCATCTCACAAGATGAGGCCCCAAGACAGCTTTAACAGTTAGGCAGGGCTTTTTCTCTGAGGTGCTTCGCAAACATCAATTAATCCTCCTCACGCCCTGGGAGGCAGGTAAGCCATGTCTGTCTGTTTTGGGGACTGGTTCCCCCCCTTTGTTGCGTTTGCAAATAGCATGTGTATGTGTGATATTGAATGCACACAGGCACTGAGACAGAACTGGCCAGAGCTGGGACATCGAGGGGCTCATTCCTCACTCCAGCGACTACACGTGCTTCCAAAACTGATGTAATACAGCAGTGACCAAGCCCCTGGGTACATCTCCAAGTAAGGGGAGGGGCCCTGATCTTCCTGCAGGAGCTGAGTGCATTCTGGTGATCTGGGTGTTACTTTCTCCGGGTACTTTATTTCCTAATACGGCTACCCGTCTGATACTTATTTCCTATTGTAGCCAGCGATATTCATGTGATTCACATGCTCCGAACCGTCATCCCAGCCCTGTGCCCCAAACACACAGAGACAGAGGGCTCAAGTCTCTTCTGCCGTTGGACCGAGCTTGACCCTTTTTTGCAGAGGTGTAAATGACGGCCCAGGGTAGCAAGGGAGTGGAGAGTCACACCCCCCAGTAGGTGGTGCTGTTCCCTTGATGTCACTAACCAGGTGATGCCCCAGAATGGTGTTGTGCAGCTGGAGGGTCCATCTTTTGGAGGAGGGGTGGAATCGAAGAGCGGGCCCACGCGTGGTTATTAAAGATCCTGTGAAACACTGAACGGCAGCAAGGAACTCCATCCTAGGCCTGGTCTACACTAAGGGCGGGGGTTGAACTAGGGTACGCAAGTTCAGCTACGCGAATAGCGTAGATCGAAGTACCCTAGTTCGACTTACTTACCCGTCCAGACGCGGCGGGGTCAAACTCCGCGGCTCCAAGGTCGACTCCGCCACCGCCATTTGCGGTGGTGGAGTTCCGGAGTCGACCGGAGCGCGCGGGGAGTTCGAACTATCGCGTCTTGATTAGACGCGATAGTTCGAACTCGGAGAAGTCGAACTCACCGCGTCGACCCGCGCGGTGAGTATGGACCTGCCCGTAGTGTCCTGCAAAAATCCCTAATCGGATAGCTACATTCTGCCTACATCAGCTCCCCCTGTGGCTGCGATGGACAAGGTATTCTTCACTTCCTGTCCTAAACCATTTGTATTGGGCCTGCGTGGTGCTAAATAAAGGGTATGAAAATTCCACCCGGCCCCTCATCCGTAGGACACGTTCTCTGGAGTGTGAGGGACCCAAATGATTGAATTCTGCAGAATTGAAGGTTTCGTTTACGACCAAAAAGGAAGTTTCGACCCCTCAGGCTCGTGGGGACAGCTCCGTGCTGCTTATCACCCTCAGCAGTGAAAGTAGCAGGAATCATGCCGGTTTTATAGCCTCCCAGGCAGGGCGTGAAGACAACCCCTGGCCTTTGAGTTATCCACAAGAAGCGAATCTGTGGGATATAGTTACTCCGTTAATCAGTACCTCTGGATTTCCCAGTGCCCCCTGTATGCCCTTCAGCTTGGCCTGGGACTGGCTGTGTTTGCGTGTCATTGTACAGTGTTGAAGAAATAAATACCAATAAGATAGATGGCCCTTTAAATTCAGGCTGGGGGGGCTAGTAATCTAAATTTTGGTCTGTTGTGCTTCTTGGCAGCCATGGTAACCTCCCTTTATGCTGTGTGGTTGGTGGTAAGCAGCCAGCAGCACAGCAGTGCAAGGTCTGGGAGGTGTCACTTTTTGGGGGTGAGAGGAGGAAGTATTAGACCCAGTGAATTCTGGGTGGCGTGTTTTTTTTTTTCTTGCTTTGGTGGGCCTGCTCTTTCAGGAAGTATTGTGCAGCTCAGAGAGAGGCCGTGGGGTGTGTGTGCGCGCCGGAGGACTTTCTGGACAGCCAGTGCCTTGTGTGAAGTTTGCAGAGGGAGTGTGAGTGGGGGCAGGTTTCTTGCAGACTCTCCAGCTGGAAGTATAAAAGCGCATTGTGTTGTGTTTTCCCGGCTGTAACCCAGAGACAGGGATGAGAATCTCACTGCTGCCTTCCCAGGTGAGGACTTGGGTTTGAATTTTGGATGATGAAATGCAGGGTTTGTAAAATTAGCAGCTGAGAGACTGGCTGGTGGGGGTGGGGGAGGTGTATTCTGCATTTCAACAAGCTTTCTTTCCATTTCCTTATCCACACAGTAGTTTCTCTCTCTCTCTCTCTCTCTCTCTCTCTCACTTTCTCTTCATCTTTCTGCCAGTGGGTTGTTTTGCTGATCCTATCTACAGCTATTTTAAATCCTTAGTGGCAGAATAATTGCACAAGGGTTGGGGAAAAGTATCTGTGGAAGCATTAATCTACGTAAGAACCTACTAACAGCCACTCTGGGTCAGACCAATGATCCATCTAGCCCAGTATCCTGTCTCTGACGAAGCAGCAAAGAATCCTGTGGCACCTTATAGACTAACAGACGTTTTGCAGCATGAGCTTTCGTGGGTGAATACCCACTTCGGATGCCATTCACCCACGAAGGCTCATGCTGCAAAACGTCTGTTAGTCTATAAGGTGCCACAGGATTCTTTGCTGCTTCTACAGAACCAGACTAACACGGCTACCCCTCTGATACTTGTCTCTGACGGTGGCCGGTGCTAGATGCTTCAGAGGGAATGAACAGAACAGGGTGATTTTCGAGTGATCCATCCCCTGTCGTCCACTCCCATCTTCTGGCATCCAGAGATTTAGGGACATGCAGAGCCCGGGGTTGTGTCCCTGACTGTCGTAGCTAATAGCCATTGATGGACCAATCCTCTATGAATTTATCTAATTCCATTTTGAACCCACTTATGCTTTTGGTGACGATACTACATTCTACTTATCTACTACAATGTACTGGTTAGAATTTGCCCCCAACAATGTCACTTTGAAGCAACTGGTGACTATGAGAGACAGGAGACTGGGCTAGATGGGCCACTGGGCTGATCCCGTAAGGCTGCGTTCCGGTATTGCTGCCTCCTGGGGAAATGGTAGATTACCGACTGCTTTTAGGTTGCTCTGATATCAGGCATGTTCATTGCTCCTTGTGTGTCCTTGTGTGTCCTTGTGTGTCCGTGGTGTCCTTGCTCCTGGCTGGGGACAGAAAGAGCGGAATTGCTAGGCAGGACCCCTCTGGGTATGACTTACCATCCTGTAAAGGAATTGGGTAACTTCAAAGGTTCCCATCTGTGGAAAGGAATTGATTAAATTCCACAAGTCATCGGTTTCCATGTGTCTCGCCGCCCAAATCACCTTAGATAGCAACAGGGCCTGGTTCTGAGCTGCCATTCAGATCTGTCACTGGCCGGAGAGAACCTCGGCAGGGGAACCGGCAGCACCCATCCCATTGCTCAGGGCTTCCTTTGCCTCAGACAGGTTTGGTTGAGGGGGAGGGATGCTCAGTTGCTTGAGGAAGAGGGGAGGGGTAGCTCAGTGGTTTGAGCATTGGCCTGCTAAACCCAGGGTTGTGAGTTCAATCCTTGAGGGGGCCATTTGGGAATTGGTCCTGCTTTGACCAATGATGATCTCTTGAGGTCCCTTCCAACCCTAATGATCTATGATTCTATGACCCCAAAGTGGCTTAGACTTACTGGGGTCTGGGGATGAAGCCCGAGTACCACTGCCCAGGGCCAAAACCTGAGGGCTTCAGCCCTGAGTGCTGGGGCTCGGGTTACGGGCCCCTTGCCTGGGGCTGAAGCCCTGAGTGCTGGGGCTCGGGTTACGGGCCCCTTGCCTGGGGCTGAAGCCCTGAGTGGCGGGGCTCGGGTTACGGGCCCCCTGCCTGGGGCTGAAGCCCTGAGTGGCGGGGCTCGGGTTACGGGCCCCTTGCCTGGGGCTTCAGCCCTGAGTGGGGGGGCTCAGGTTACAGGCCCCCTGCCTGGGGCTTCAGCCCTGAGTGGGGGGCTTGGGTTACGGGCCCCCTGCCTGGGGCTTCAGCCCTGAGTGGGGGGCTCGGGTTACGGGTCCCCTGCCTGGGGCTTCAGCCCTGAGTGGGGGGCTTGGGTTACAGGCCCCCTGCCTGGGGCTTCAGCCCTGAGTGGCGGGCTCGGGTTACGGGCCCCCTGCCTGGGGCTGAAGCCCTGAGTGGCGGGCTCGGGTTACGGGCCCCCTGCCTGGGGCTGAAGCCCTGAGTGGCGGGCTCGGGTTACGGGCCCCTTGCCTGGGGCTGAAGCCCTGAGTGGGGGGGCTCAGGTTACAGGCCCCCTGCCTGGGGTTGAAGCCCTGAGTGGCGGGGCTCGGGTTACGGGCCCCTTGCCTGGGGCTGAAGCCCTGAGTGGCGGGGCTCGGGTTACGGGCCCCTTGCCTGGGGCTGAAGCCGTGAGTGGGGGGGCTCGGGTTACAGGCCCCCTGCCTGGGGCTTCAGCCCTGAGTGGCGGGGCTCGGGTTACAGGCCCCCTGCCTGGGGCTTCAGCCCTGAGTGGCGGGGCTCGGGTTATGGGCCCCTTGCCTGGGGCTTCAGCCCTGAGTGGGGGGCTCAGGTTACGGGCCCCTTGCCTGGGGCTGAAGCCGTGAGTGGGGGGGCTCAGGTTACAGGCCCCCTGCCTGGGGCTGAAGCCCTGAGTGGCGGGCTCGGGTTACAGGCCCCCTGCCTGGGGCTTCAGCCCTGAGTGGGGGGCTCGGGTTACTGGCCCCTTGCCTGGGGCTTCAGCCCTGAGTGGGGGGCTCGGGTTACTGGCCCCCTGCCTGGGGCTGAAGCCCTGAGTGGGGGGCTCGGGTTACAGGCCCCCTGCCTGGGGCTGAAGCCCTGAGTGGCAGGGTTTGGGTTACAGGCCCCTTGCCTGGGGCTGAAGCCCTGAGTGGCAGGGTTTGGGTTACAGGCCCCTTGCCTGGGGCTGAAGCCCTGAGTGGGGGGCTCGGGTTACAGGCCCCTTGCCTGGGGCTGAAGCCCTGAGTGGGGGGCTCGGGTTACAGGCCCCTTGCCTGGGGCTGAAGCCCTTGCACTTCAGCCTTGGCCCCCCAGGTCCAGAGCGTGGGGCTCAGGCTTTGCCCTCCTGGGGTCATGTAGTAATTTTTGTTGTCAGAAGGGGGTCGTGGTGCAGTGAAGTTTGAGAACCTGTTTTAAGAACATCCGCAGTGTTTCTGGGCTCTTTCCAAGCCGCCCGGTCAGTCTTCTCATGCCATTATCTTCTCTCCTAGCCCGGAGGGAGGCCCGGGGCTGTAAGAAGAGGTTTAACAGGATTCTTGCTCTGAGCAGGGAGGCAGATGTGCGAGAACAAAGGGAGCCCTGTTCGGGGCTGCAGAGCCAGCCAGGCCATGTCTGGGGCCTTTCTGCGCTGGTGCTTTCTCGGCTGCGCTGCCATCGTGGTGCGCTGCTTTCCTGTCCTTGGCTCGATCTGCTTCCTGTGACCTCTGCTGGAGGTGAGCTGACCTGTAATGTCCTCGGTGGTGTCATCGGGTGGCGAAAAGGGGAAGAGGACAAGCATCTGTTCTCCAGGAATTTGCTCCGTCCAGTTACAAATGACTCCAGCTGCCGGTACTGGCTGGTAACATGTGCCAGTGGCGATGGCTGCGCCTGGGCGCTGCGATGGTGGGTGCTTTGGAAATGCATGATGTCGAAGGGCCAGAGCTCCAGCCTGTGCCGAGGGCAGTACGCTGGGCGGCTCTGTGTCTGCTCCACCTGTGCAGGGAGCCCCAAGGAGCTGTGCTTGCCACCCTGACTGGGTGCATTCCTCTACACTTCCCCATGCCCAGTTCCCCCACACCACAGGGGCTGTGTCTGTCTCCAGCAGGCTAAATGTGCATTCCATAGTCAAACTGAATGTGGGAAGGCAGCCAGCAGCTACTTCCCTTTATCAGCCCCATCCTGAGCACAGGACCCTGTGTGTCTCGCCAGAACCAGCCCGGGCCTCGGCAGAGGACAGGTTTTCAGTCCTCCCGGCGACAGCGATGGGCTGCCTAGACTTGTCCCTATCAGGGTGTGACTGAGCAGCAGGAAGCCGGCTTGTTGTCCTGGATTTGCGTCTGATGATCGATGGAGGGATGTTAATGGTAGCGTGGACAGTAGGGTGACCAGACAGCAAATGTGAAAAATTGGGATGGGAGTGGGGGGTAATAGGAGCCTATATAAGAAAAAGACCCCAAAATTGGGACTGTCCCTATAAAATCGGGACATCTGGTCACCCTAGTGGACAGACACCTGTACTTTACAAATGCAGTACCCCAGCTGTAGAGTAACGGCCCAGTCCAGGGGTGGAGCTGGGCCCTGGGCCGGATTTTGATCTCACACCAGTGGAAAACAGGAGTAGGTGAGATCAGAGTCAGGCCCATTATGTGTTTAGAGCAAGGACTCCTGGGACCTATTCCCAGCTGTATCACAGTCTGACTCTGACCTCAGGCCAGTCACTTAACCTTTTATCGCCCTCTTTCCCCCATCTGCAAAATGGGCTTGCTGTTACCTGACCTTAGTAGAGTAACTCCTCCCTTAACACCGTCCCGGTTAACGTTGTTTTGTTGTTACGTTGCTGATCAATCAGAGAACATGCTCGTTTCAAGTTGTGCAGTGCTCCCTTATCACATTGTTTGGCAGCCGCCTGCTTTGTCCACTGCTTGCAGGAAGAGCAGCCCGTTGGAGGTAGTTGGTAGGGGCTTGGAACCAGGGTGGACCGGCAGCCCCCTGTCAGCTCCCCGCTCCCCTAAGTTCCCTGTGCGGCAGTAGCCCAGCATGCTAGCAATTACCGGGCAGTTCAGCTGTCCCTCCCCGCACTGCCGCGTGCTGCTCCTGCCCTCTGCCTTGGAGCTGCTCCTGGGAGCAGGGCCAGCTCCAGGCACCAGCCCAGCAAGCAGGTGCTTGGGGCGGCCAACAGAGAGGGGCGGCACGTCTGGCTCTTCGGCGGCGGGTCCCTCACTCCCTCTTGGAGCGAAGGACCAGCCGCCGAATTGCCACTGAAGCGGCAGCGGTAGACCGGCCGCTGAAGTGCCGCAGATCGCGATCACAGCCTTTTTTTTTTTTTTTGCTGCTTGGGGCGGCAAAAACCCTGGAGCTGGCCCTGCCTGGGAGTACGGTGTCCCAATATTTAGGTGTTTGTCCCACATCCTGACCCATCATTGGTCGGGACGCAATTTGTCCCAAAATTTCACTCCGCTGGCAGCACTGGTTTTTTTTTTTTTTGCTGTGCTGGCAGCACTCAGCTTTTTTTTTTTTTTGCTCCGCTGGTGGACACTCCGCCCCATGTCCCGATATTTTCTTCCTCTCATCTGGTCACCCTACCTGGAAGCCTCCTGCTTGCTGTGTGAGGGGGGGAGGGGAGGAAGAGGGGTGCTGTCAGGGTATCCCCCTCCTCCCGCTCCTGCCCCCTGTTCCTGTACCCCATCTCCACAGAGCAGTGGGAGGACACGACAGGGCTCAGGATGGAGGCAGCGTGCTGGCAGCAGCTGCTGTCTCAACTTGCTGATCTACTTAAAAAGGCAATGTACGTAGAGTGGGGTCAGGGTACTTAGAGGGGCAATGCACATCTCTCTCTCACACACGGTGTGTGTGTGTGTCTTCTCTCTCTCTCTCTCTCTCTCACACACACACACACACACACACACACACACACACACACACACACACACACACACACACACACACACACACACACACACACACACACACACTCTGTGTCTCTGTCTCTCTGCTATGCTATGTCTCCTCCCTCCATTTGTGCTGCCTTGTAGAGTCAGAGGCTACATTAACAACAACGTGTTAACCCTTGAGGGCTCAGCCAAGTGCTAGTTCATCATTTAGCAGTAAGGCATTCCCTGGGAAATATCCCACCCTCTGACTCCACCACCTCAACCAAGCTTCACAACTTCTCAATCATCATTGCTGTGGACAGTATTAAATTGTTTGTTTAAAACTGTGTGTGTGTGTGTGTGTGTGTGTGTGTGTGTGTGTGTGTGTGTGTGTGTGTGTGTGTGTGTGTGTAAAATATAGTCTTTTGTCTGGCAAAATTTTCTTCCCTGGAACCTAACCCCCCCATTTACATTAATTCTTATGGGGAAATTGGATTCACTTAACATCGTTTTGCTTAAAGCAGCATTTTTCGGGAACAGAACTACAACGTTAAGTGAGGAGTTACTGTGGAGTTACCGTGTAGCACCTTTGCGATTAGGAATGAATTAATATCTCGGGAGGCAGGGGGTTATTACACACTTCGTACAGCTGGGGAAGCAGAGAGGAGAGGACTTGCCCAAGCTTGTGGAAGTGCCGCAGACAGGACATAGGGTTCTCAGCCCACTGCAGACAGTATCTTGCATCCGACGAAGTGGGTATTCACCCACGAAAGCTCATGCTGCAAAACGTCTGTTAGTCTATAAGGTGCCACAGGATTCTTTGTTGCTTCTACAGAACCAGACTAACACGGCTACCCCTCTGATACTATCTTTCTAATGTTTCTAACAGGAGGGAGAAGGTGGTTGTAGGAGACTTAATGAATCTGATGTCTGTGAAGTGCCTGGGAAGGAAGATGCTGTGGAAATGCAAAGGGGCATTTATTATTGATAGGCACTGGGCAGGGGCTGAGATCCCATAGGGCCGGTTGCATTGGACGCTGCCTCATTGTGTGTCTCTGGTCTCCTAGGGCTACACACGGGGCGGTGAGTTGTATGGGCCCCTGGTGCCTGGGGTCCAGCAATATTCAGGGCCCTGGGGGCCTGGCTCCACCAGTGTTCAGGGCCGAGTCTCTCCCCCTGCCCTGCCTGCTGCCCCCACGCGCCTCCCACGAGTGTCCCTGGGCAGCAGGCGGCTGCCCCCTGCTGCTGCGCGCTGCACTCCCTTGCCGGTCGCTGCTGGCTCAGGGAGCGGCACCAGTGGCAGGCTGACTGCTGCGCCTGTGGAGGGAGGAGGGGAGGAGGCGCAGTGGCATGGCAGCCCCCCCACCCCCCGCAGGTGACTCCAGGGGACCTCCTGAGCAGCAGCCTGGGGCTTGGGTGAGTGTCATGCCAGAGGGGAGGGGGAGGAGACAAGAGTCCCTCCCACGGAGCTCACTGCTGCCGGTGGGGAGAGGGCTGGGGGGAGTCCTCCTCTCTGGTCCCAGCCCCGGGGCAGCCTGCCTGCTGCACCCCAAAGTTTGAACTCCTCATCCCCGGCCCAGCTCCATCTGAGACCCCGCACCCCCAGCCAGAGCCGTCACCCCCATCACACCCCAACCCTCTGCCGCAGCCCTGAGACCCCTCCTGCACCGGGAACCCCCCATCCCTGGCCCCACCCCACAGCCCCAGCGCCTCCCACGCCCGAAGCCCCTCATCTCCGGCCCCACCCCAGAGCCCATACCCCCAGCTGGAGCCCTCACCCCACACACCCCAACCCGCTGCCCCAGCCCTGAGCTCCCTCCTGCACTGTGAACCCCCCATCCCTGGCCCCACCCCACAGCCCGAGCCCTTCCCACACCCCAACCCCCTCACCCCCAGCCCCATCTCAGAGCCTTCACCCGCAGCCAGAGCCCTCATCCCCCAATACCCCAACCCGCTGCCCCAGCCCTGAGCCCCCTCCTGTACCGTGAACCTCTCATCCCCAGCTGGTTTTTTCACCCTCGTGGTGAGGATGGGCCAATAGATCTTGTGTCCGGGCTTGTAAATGTTCATGATGATTTGGCAAGGCTGCGTACAAGGGCAGCTATGGGGTGATGGTATCAGAGGGGGAGCCGTGTTAGTCTGGGTCTGTAAAAGCAGCAAAGAGTCCTGTGGCACCTTATAGACTAACAGACGTTTTGGAGCATGAGCTTTCGTGGGTGAATACCCACTTCGTCGTATGCATGTAGTCCGACATGCATCCGACGAAGTGGATATTCACCCACGAAAGCTCATGCTCCAGTATGTCTGTTAGTCTATCAGGTGCCACAAGACTCTTTGCTGCTTTTATGGGGTGATGGTCTCTCTCAGTGCTGCCCCTAGAAATCCACTCTGTTTACACATGAGAAGATGTGTTTTCCAGCTTGTCAGTGTCGCAGAATCCTGCCTCCTAGGCTCTCAAGCTGGGTAATTCCTGTCTCATGCCTCAAAACCAGGAATAGACGTCCCGTGTTTGGGATTTCACTGCTGCCGATCCAGGGAGAACAGAATCCCGTTTGCTTTCTCGTGTCTCTGTCGGCTCTGCAGTGCGAAGGGCACCGGCCACTCAGTTGTGCCTGTGCAGATGTGAGTCAGGGCTCAGAGGGAACCGAGGTAGGAAGGGGCAGTTGCTACAGTCACATCTCTGACAATACCCACGCTTTCTAGGCCTGCACTGGTGATTGCAAATGCTTTTTTCTCTGCTCTGTGGTCCCTTGAGAGGAAGTCCATGTGGCTCGCTCCCCAGACTTCATTGTCCCGCAGGCTGCAGCTGATGAGCTGCAGTCCCTGCTCTGTGTTAGCAGGAGCCAGACATCTTCAGTGATTCTTATTGTGATTCTTATAAGTGATTCTTATTGACTTACTGCATTACTGCTCTGCAAAGCGAACCAGTGGAAGGGAGGTGGTGCTAAGAGGGTCCGGATCCTGAGCGACTCAGCGTTTGCCCAGTCCTTACTCGGCCCCAGCTCCCACTTCGCTGGTGTAAGGTCGGCGTAAACAGGCTCTAGCCCTGGGAGAAGAGGTGATCCTTGCACGGTGCCCCGAAGGCCTGGATGTTGGGGCTGTTTTGGATCAAAGGCGAGGAGCCCCTCCTGGAGAAGGTCCAGCCCGCGGCCTCCTCCTTGTAAGCTGTGGAGGATCCGGTTAGAGGAGCGTGGCTGGGCCTGGGGGAAGGAGGTCTCTCAGCAGGCAGGTCCTAGCCCTCCAGAGTGGGCCAAGTACATCCCTGGTGTACATACGTCTGTTGAAGTGAGCTGAGTCACACCAGAGCTGAGTCAGAGAGCACTGTGCGCTGCCTCTCAGATTCACCCCCCATCAGTAGTGTTGCACCCACTTGTACCAGGGACTAATTTGGCCCTGGCACCATTTGTTTAGGGCTTGGTCCTTGGGTCACCTGGTGCCTTGCTCGCCAATAGCCACTCCGGACTCAGTCGGGTGACTGGTGGACAGATCAGCACAAGGGGGGGGGGACGGAAAGGGGCAAAGCCCGATCCCCCGCTCCAGGCATGGTTGGTAAAATGGGGCCCCCAGGCTTGTGGGGCTGCTGCTCCTGCCTTAGAGGCAGCGCCGTGCCCAGCCGGCGGGTCTCCTGCCTCTGCCCATAGAGCAGTGGCTCTCAATCAGGGGTCCTGGGCCCCCTGGCGGTGGTGTGGGGCCCCAGGCAATTGCCCTGCTTGCTACTCCCTAGCGCTGTGGTTCTCAAACTTTTCTAGTAGTGACCCCTCTCACCCAGCAAGCCTCTGAGTGCGACCCCCCCTTCTACATTAAACACACTTCTTATATATTTAACCCCATGATACATGCTGGAGGCAGAGCGGAGTTTGGGGTGGAGGCTGACAGGTCGCAACCCCCCATGTAATAACCTTGTGACCCCCCGAGGGGTCCCGACCCCCAGTTTGAGAACCAGGCTCTAACGTCAGCCCTGGCTTTTGTATGCGGAAAACCAGCTGTTGTGGCACAGGTGGGCTGGGGAGTTTTTATAGCATGTTGGGGGGCCTCAGAAAGAGCTGGCTCTGGGGGTGCTGGGTTGCTGTGGAGCTGGCTCTGGGGGTGCTGGTTGCTGTGGAGCTGGCTCTGGGGGTGCTGGTTGCTGTGGAGCTGGCTCTGGGGGTGCTGGTTGCTGTGGAGCTGGTTCTGGGGGTGCTGGGGTGCTGGGGGTGCTGGGGTGCTGTGGAGCTGGTTCTGGGGGTGCTGGTTGCTGTGGAGCTGGCTCTGGGGGTGCTGGGGTGCTGTGGAGCTGGCTCTGGGGGTGCTGGGGTGCTGTGGAGCTGGCTCTGGGGGTGCTGGGTTGGAGGAGGAGGCATTGTGGTGGTACCCTGGGGAATGGTGTTGCCACTGCCAGGTGTTTCTTACGGTGTTGCCTGCACAGGCCCCACCCAGGAGCCTGATCTGCCCCCTCTGTCTCCTTGCAGTACCCAGTCTGTCTGCTTCTCTTTTTGCAGTGCCTGGGTGCATCGCACCGCCCCTTCCCCCTTCCATCTGTATGCAAGCGTCTCTGCGCCTGGCTGTGTGCTTGTATGCCCCATTAGCAAGGACTTCCCCTCTGCATCCCCAAGTTCGCTGAGCTGAGGCCGGTAGCAATACCAACCCCCTCCCCCCCCCACCCCCCTGCACACTTCACCTCCTGTGAACCTAACCAGACTTCAATGTCAGCTTTCGGAAGCCGAAATGTCGGCGCCCTGATGTCAAAGCATGATTCTGCAGGGCTGACCTTTGCCCTTCTGCTGTGGTTTGCAGACACCTACCTCCCAGTTCTGACCCCTTCCTTCCCCTGGGGCTTGCCGTTGAGCAGCCCACAGAGAAGATGCTTTATCTCGAGTTTGTGGTCATCTACTCCCATCAGCTGCTGAAGGCTGGGGGGTTCAGCAACAAGGAGACTGCATTTCAACAGCTGCAAGTGTTTCACACTCCCCGTGATGGCTAACGGTAGAATTCAGGGCATGGCTGAGGTCCAGCGCCTGCACCTCGGCGGGATTCAGGGAGGCTTTTGAGAGAGGTGAGTTAATGACTGGTGCTAATGCTGCTGGTAGTTGGATATGGACTAAGGCGAGATCCTTAGAACCTGGTCAGAGGGGGCCCACAGGCAGTGCAGGACACAGCTGGCTGACCTGTTGGCCTAAGCTGGGCTGGCCGTGCTGCCTCCACCTGGAGGGAGTATTATGGGTTGGAGGAGGGAAATAATGGATCTGGGGAAGCTGGGCTGGGAAAAAGCCCACTGGGTTGGGAGGAAGAGTCTGTAGGGGAGGGGAGAAGTGTTCGAGAAGGAAGTGTCCCTTTCCCCTAGGAGACCTTGAGGATTGGGTGGTTCTAGGCTCCAGTCAGCTGTGATCCAGTGATGTAGTAACCCGCTGTTTATGAAGCAGGGAGAAGATGAGAATGGGCAAACCTCGGGGGGTTGGTTCAGATAAAGGTTTGGGTTCTTCTCCAAGCCACTCTAAGAATCTGGCCCACAGAACAGCACCTTTCATCTGGGAGTGCGTCACTAACCCTGTACAGACAGCCCCCTGGGAATGCAGCCGCCTCCAGGGTGGAGGGCAGCCACTAGCCAGCCCAGGCACAGTTCAGCAGTGGCTGGAAAAGGGATGTTTTGGCCATGAGCGAGACACTAGCCAGGTGCCTGTGCTTATGTTGCCTTCGGGAGGTTGGCCCCAGTGGCACAGAGTTACTCCATTAGCTCCGGTGGAACAGGCTGGTTCTTTCAGTGCGGAAAGCTCAGGACCATGGTGTTTGTATGCGTATGTGGCCACATTTTGTTATGCAAGGATGCTGGGGCCAACCTCCTAGTCTTACGAAAGGTGCCCTGCATGTCCAGGCAGCACAGCCAGAAGCCCGGGTTGGAAAGTCCCCGCCTGTGGAAAGATCTGTGGAATTCACTGCAGCCACCTCCCAGAGCTGGAGGGCTGGAATGAGCCAGCCAGTCTCTTCAGCTGGGCTTCCATGGAGCGTGGGTATTTTAAACCTGATGCTTAACCAACTACGCCATCCCCCAGGCTTACCTCACTAAACCTTCCTTCCGGGCAGTGGCTGCAGAGTTCACAACAGAACTGGTGATGTTTTTCTCTCTTTGACCTTGGTGGCCTTCAGAGCAGCTGCACCAGAAGAACTAGTCAGCCTGTACTGTGTTTAAAGGAACACAATCACAGAGCATAGACACAGCATCTCAACTGTCTGAGAACTGTTAGCGTCTAGTTAGGAATGCAGCCAGTACAGTTAAATGCTTATCGTTGGTCTGCGATCCCAGCCTGCAGGTGCAGCTATGAAGAGGACAGGCCATTTTAAAAAAAAGTCTGAAAAGTCCTTAAAACCACTTAGAATATAATGCTGAATAAAAATGACATTCCCTGCATTGCAGTTTACCAATTTCTGGATTAAAAGACCAGAGTTTGGAATTTCATCCCTATTAATCTCCTGCCAAAACACCACGGAACCACTTGGCACCAGCCAACTCCACCTCTATTAACAATGACCTGTGGGAAGGATATTATTTTAATTGGGTGTGTGGCCTTTGACATGGTGCTTTTACCAGGTGTTATGTGAAACTCTTAAGTCTAGATCTAGCCTTTTAAGGCAGAAGTTAAGGCGCAATGCTTGTCCCTTGCAAACTAAGGCTATGTCTGCAAACAGCCTGCAGAAGCGAGCCTCCCAGCCCGGCCTGTCAAACTCCGGCTTCCGGGCCTTGCAGTGAAGCTCTAAAAATACCTGTACAGACAGCGCCTTGAAGTTGCGGCGTTGAAGTCTAGGGTGGGGGGTAGGGTGACCAGATGTCCTGATTTTATAGGGACAGTCCCGATTTTTGGGTGTTTTTCTTCTATAGGCTCCTATTACTCTCCACTCCCATCCCGATGTTTCACATTTGCTGTCTGGTCACCCTAGTGGGGGGTGATCTTTGTGAATCCTACACGTGTGGTCTTGTAACGAAGCAACGGTCACTCAATAGGATACATTGTTTGCCTGGGGTAAAAACTCCTTGCCAGCCCCAGCCCGGTGTTCTGCTCCATTCTGCTTGTGGCGCTTGTTCTTGCTCTTCTTGAACCGAACGGGGGTCTGTCAACGGACATGTTGGATCTGGCCCTGGTGGCCAGGGCTGAAGTCAGGGTGAGTTTTGCCATTGATTCAGTGGGCCCAGGCTTTCACCCCAGATTTTCACAAGCGCTCAACACCTATAGTGACACTGATGGGCAGCTGTCCCAAAATCCCAGGTTCCAGCGTGCTTCCAAAACCCAGTACCCAGGGTGCCTTTAATGGGCTGAGCGCTTCTGCTAAGCTGTGGGTGCTGAGTTCGTTAAGAACAGTCTGTAACTAGCAGTGAAGAACTGCTGTAATTAAGCAACTAAACCTGTATGTCCTGGTAAGAAATCTTGGGGTTGCCAGTTGAAAAAGAACAATACCAGGAGGGCAATAATAGCATTTGGTTTGAATTGACTAGGAGGGGATTGTGAATGTCATTACTCGATTGTCATTCAAGCAATACGCCAGTGGCATTGTCTCCCGAGTGAGAATCACATATGAATTGAGTAAAAAACCTGTAGGCCTTTGCCAGTGTTACTGACTTTTCCCAAGGTCAGAGTGTCTGTCCCCGCTGGTACACAGAAGGCAGAACTTACCTAATCATGGGAAGAGGAAGGCAAAGATAGAAACGATGATTTCTCCCTAGCTGCGGAGCAAGTGGAAAGTGTGGTTTAAATTCCTCACTGATGGGATCTTGTTTCTCCCCGTGTCAGGGCTTTGTGGAAGTGCATGGATCGTAGGCTGTTATCAGGATGGGGTGGATGGAGGCCTTCTGTTGAAATGACAGCCACCCTCAAGGAGATAAGGAAGTGGAGAAGTTCGTTTCTGATGAAAGAGGGAGTGAGGAGATAAGCCTGTATCTCAGCTAATGATGACTAAGGGAGAATGTCTCTGTAAATGCAGTTTTAGTTGGCAGTGTAATTTGACAGACTCCATGGCAGCTGGCACTGCTGCACTTCATTGCTTAGACACTGTGGTGAGCTGTGCTTTGGAGGCACATGGACAGGGATCAAGTAGGACTAGGAGGAGCAAAGGAAATTCTGTATGAGCCTCAGGAATGCTTTGGACCAAGGCCTCCCTTAGGGGAGTGGCAGGAATCTCCTGACCTGAACTAGACAAAGGTCTGGAGAGCGCTCTTGCTGGAGTCCTGCTGCAGTAAAAGTTCCCAGAGCCTCCCACCGGAGTCTTTCAGCCTTAGCAGTCCTGAGCACTTTGGCTGCAGTGCTGGTTCATGGCGCTGCAGATGAAGGTTAGGAGCTGTGGGGCGAAGGGAGGGACACTGGGCTAGGAGTCAGGAGACCTGGTGTCTATTCTCAGCTCTGCCATTGGCCTGCTGAGTGACGTTGGGCCAGTCATCTCCCTTCCTTGTGCCTCAGTTTCCTCTCCCACCCTTTGTCTTGTCTGTTTAGACCGGGGGGGGAAACTTTTTGGCCTGAGGGCCACATCGGGTTTCCGAAATTGTATGGAGGGCCTGTTAGGGAGGCTGTGCCTTCCCAAACACCCCCATCTGACCCCACCTGCTTCTTGCTCCCTGATGGCTCCCCCCGGGACTCCTGCCCCATCCACCCCTCCCTGTCCCCTGACCGTCCCCCACCGCCCCATCCTCTCATTCCTGACTGCGCCTCTGGGATCCCTGCCCCATCCAACCACCCCTTCTCCCTGACCACCCCCGGGAACCTCTGCCCTTGACTGCCCCCCGCTGCTCCATCCAACCCCCCCTCCTTCCTGACTGCCTCCCGGGACCCCTGCCCTCATTCAACTCCCCTGTTTCCCGCCCTCTGACTGCCCTGACCTCTATCCACACCTCCACCCCCTGACCACCACCTCGAACTCCTCTGCCCTCTAACCAACTCCCCCGCTCCCTGCCCCCTTACAGCGCTGCCTGGAGCACCGGTGGCTGGCGGTGCTACAGCTGCGCCGCCCAGAACACCCGGACAGGCAGCCGCGCCGCCCAGCAGGAGCCAGCCATGCCACTGCGCAGTTCAGAGCACCGGGTCAGGCCGCGGCCTGGCAAGAGTTCGCAGCCCTGCCGCCCAGAGCATTGCGCCGGTGGCGCAGTGAGCTGAGGCTGCCGGGGAGGGGGCGAGCCTCCCGGGCCAGGAGCTCAGGGGCTGGGCAGGAGGGTCCCGCAGGCCGGATGTGGCCCACGGGCCGTAGTTTGCCCACCTCTGGTTTAGACTGCTGTGTGTGTGTGTGTGTACTGAGCCCCACACAACGGGGTCCTGATCTCAGGTGGGGTCTCTAAGTGCCACTGTCATGTAGCCGAATGTAATAATGCTGCTGCAGTGGGATTGTGTGTAATGCAGAGAGCACTGGACCAATGTGCTCATGTTGTGTGGACGTACAGGCTGTAGCAGAGAGAGAGAGAGCCTGGAGCACTGGGCCTGGTGCGAGACCTGAGGCCGGAACCAGAGGCTGCGAACCAAAGTCAGGCCAAGCATCAAACAGATGTTCACAAGTTCACCGTCTGCCTGGCACATGAACTTGGGAAAGTTGTTGCTAGCGTACTAGGCACTAGATATTTACCTAACTATATTCCGGCTAGTGCAGAGACACCGCAATCTAGTCCAAGATAAGATGGTTTGACAAACAATGAACAGGGATGTTTTGTCCAAGATATCAGGAACCAGGGGAGGTAACAAACAGGTGTAATGAAATACGCACGGTGGTGTGTAAGTTGTGTGTTCTAGTTGTTTGTCTCAGCCTATAAATATCTGGCCTTAACCCTGTGTGTGGCTGAGGGGACAGCAGAGACTCCTGCTGCTGCCTGAGCCCCTTCTTGCCACGGGGCACTCATGTCTTAGCGCACCTGTAACCACGGAGCCAGAGGGCTGGCATTCTAGGGCAATTAGCCTGGCTGAGTGCCTTTGTCACTGAACTGTGCCGGTGGTCATTCTTTATGAGACACAGCAAAGTCTGGTGAATGAGCAGGCTGCCTTATTTGCTGTTAATAATAATAACGTTGGGGCTCCAAGGACTGAGGCAATGACATTCCAGCCTTCAGCACGTGACAGCATGGGGGAGTACCACTGAGGTCTGCTGAACCAGCTAGCTGCACAGAGCTGGACAGCACACGGAGAGAACCCACACATGCAAGCCAACTGGCAACACAGTCCCACACCGTTCTCTTGTGGCTCTCCTTCCTTTCCCCAGATGTAGGGCAGAGCCGTGAGCCTGGAGGGGAGGAACATATGCATCCCCGTGGCCAGGCCCCACACCCGACGGGAAGCGGGCAGCCTTCAGGCCAGCCCAGGATTGCAAAAGCCATTTGAGCCTCATCCTGCTCCCAGTGAAGTCCATGGAAGGTTTGTTGACTAGGGCTCATTATTCAGGAGTCTAGGAATTCGTGACTGCCCTGTGGAAGCCCACGCAGCGCAGAGGAGATCAGCAAAGCACCCAGTCATGTGTCTCACTCCTACACCTCAGTCCCTCCGGTACGGGACACAACAAGCAGAATAGAGGAGGTGTGGGAGGCTAGATCCCAAGGCAGGAGGAAATCCCCATGTCCTCAGCCCCCCAGGCATCTCTGTCTGTGGAATCCCTGAGCTGCAGACGTCACTTCTTCTGTACTGCGGTCGCAGCGGTGGGGGTTGATTGGTTATTGGATGGAGTTAGGTGGCATATGGTATTTGTGTGTTTATTTTGATGTTAGCTGTTGTCTGTCCCAGCGCCCAGGGGCTCGAGGGACACCCTTAGTTAGTTTTGACTGCCAAGGGCTTTGTTTCACATGTAGTGGATGTGGGTGTTACAGACTCCTAGGGCCAGATTTTCCCCTATTTGCGCCCCAAAAACAAGTGGCCAGATTTTCCGAAGAGCTCAGAATGTTGCGTGAACCCAGGGTATGGAGCTCTTGTGAAATCCTGCCCATAAGGGGTCAGGGTGGGAGCAGCTGGGTGCTCAGCACTTGCAATCCTGTCCCATCGAGCGGGACTGATCGCATTACACAGGGGTGTCTCCTAGGGATGCGCTGGGCCCTGGGCTGGGTTCTGAGCAGGTATGGAGCGGGAGAGTGATTATTTCCTTTTAACCTTTAAATCCAGTGCATCCAGTGCTCCAAGTGCCGGGCTGCGAGCCTGGCATTCCTCAGTTCAAATCAGACATTGGCGTGGACTTTCTCTGCACCTCTCGGCAAGCCACTTGATTGCCCCCTGGCCTCAGTTTCCCCCAGTGTTAAAATGGGGATGATGGCGTTGGCAGGGGTCTTGGGAGGGTTAGTTAGCTGGTGTTCATCTGGTGCTTTGAGGATGAGTTGCTAAGATGATTCGTGGAGCTCCCACGCTCTGCAGCTGCCCCCTGCTGCACTCCTCCCTTTCCGTAAGGTTTCTCCTAACACCTAAACAGGAGAGTGGCTGCAGCTGGGAAGGGAAAGATACGTCAGGGGGCTGGGGCTGAGAGCTTGTTTTCTCTTTAATGAGAGACTTGGTGTCCCTTTAGACCCATGTAATTGTGCTTAGACACTGACAGATGCCTTAGAAATTGGTATAATGCTAATGGAGTCTTATGGATGAGAGATAAAATATGTATATATAAAATACAGCAAACCCATGGCCTCCCAGGGCCTGCCCAGTTGTTGTTATGCTGCTTAGCAATAGCATGGATGCAGCGCCAGAGATAGAACCCAGATGTTCCTGCTCCAAAAGTCTAGGCCCTGACCACTTGAGCTAAAGGAGAATCCCCATTAGCCATATAGGGCTATGGCACACATTTGGGCAGTCCTGCTTCAGTCCTGCAAAGAAGGATGGGGGCGTACATACACCCTAGCCTGTCCAGTGCAGTCAGCTCTGCCTTTAACTCACTGCTGGGCTCAGCACCCCCGGATTCACTGAGGCTCTGCTTTGCCAGAGGATGGCAGCGGGCGGGGTCCTGGTGATGCAGAGAGCAGCTCTGTTGCTTTGGGGGTGAGCGCTCATCCCGAACTGCAGGGCAGAGTGCCCACGGGACTCCGCTCTGCCCTCTGCACCAGCTGTCTTGCCAGTCTGTGCGGGCTTGTTTCTATAGAAACCGCTGCTGAGAAATGAGGTCACTCCAACCTAGAGAAAGAGAGAAGTCCGGTCTGATTATTCCCCCAGACCTCCTTCCCCCAACCAAGTAAACAGAGCTACTGAGTCTGCTCTGCTGTATGTGCTGACCCGGGTGTGAACTGGAGAGAGAGGCCGTGCGCCAAGCCCCCGCCCTGGACACCCCAGCACTCTGTGGCAGCTTGGATCTGGAGCCACACTGGGTCGGGCCCCTGTGTGTAGCCCTGACTGAAAGGGATCTAGTCCAAGAGTCTTCCCTAGATAGTGCTGCCTATAGTTAAAGTTGCCCAACTTCCCTATATGAGACTTTGTTTTCAGTTGCTTATAACACTGCCAAACTTTAACTGTTCAGGCTGAAATTTTCTATGCTAGGTGTCTGCCTCAGGGTGAGTATAGTTGGACGTTTCAGCTAAAATTATTCAGCCATTTTGAAGAATGTTACGGGAATATATGTTGTTTTGCCCTTGTTGAAAAAAACCCCTCTTACGAACACTTTGTTGAGAAGCTCAAGTGCCTCTGTGTTTTGGAACAGGGACTTGGCATGTGGCAGGGAGTTTGCCCTGGGGTCAGGGATGTGCCTTTTGCTGTTTCTATGAAAATTCACCCAAATTTGGCCAAGTTTGCAAATGTTTGATAGAGACTTATTAGAGTGGTGTTAAATTCCCCAAAGATTCCATCTGCACCGAGCATGCTCCACCGTCCTCACAGCTCCTGCATGTGACTGGATGATGCGTGTGTCATCTGGCAGAATGATTGAGCATGTGCCAGTCCGGGGGCTGCAGCGGCTGAGCAGGACTTGCCCTGGAGTTGCAGCTCCTGGATGCCAGTGGCTGCTGTGCCAGGCATGGGAACTGAGAGCCTATCTCTCTGATGTTCTCAATGCCCCTGCTGCTGTTCCCAGGCAGCGAGGCAGAGGAGGAGGAAACAGTCACACGGCATGCAGAGGGGTGAGAAATGAGGAGGAATGGGGGTTATAGAGCCAGAGGGTGTCGAGGAGCAGAAGGGGAGCGGGACAGGACCTGATGGGGGCAGCAGAGGAGGCGGGGACAGGAATCAGCTAAGGGGATGGTTGGGAGCAGAGGACAGTAGCTGAGGTGTGGGGTTTGGAGCAGAGGGTTGCAAAGATAGGCTAGGCATACAGGGATAGAAGTGGTCTGTAACCACTAGATCACACTCCCTTCCAGATCCTGGACTTGAACCTGGGAGTTCTGTCCTGAGTCTCCACTTTCCTCGTCTGTCAGCAAATAGCTATGAAACCCTCTTGTGAAATGAGTGTGTCTCACCCTACGTCTAGTGAGTGGTCCACACAGACAATAATAGCCTTCTACTGCTACCACTTAGGGGGCTCTAAAGGCCCAAACCCTGCTGATGACCCCAGTTCTCAGTCAATCCAGCTCCATGTGATGGAATTTCTGTGTTTTCAGGTTTGTTTTTTAAAATTAGGAAATTACACCCAAAAAAACGACATTAAAAGAAAGTTGAGGTTGCAAAGTCAAGCACTCAAAAATGAGGAAATGCCAGAATTAAAGTTGCCAATGTAAAATTAATTTGGCCCCCTTGTGCATATGACAGAGGTCCCCAAACTGTGTGGGGTGTGTGTGTAGGAACATTTGGGGGGGGGCTTGGCAGGGCCCAGGCCACCCCCATGGGGTAGGGAGGGAGTGCCACCCAGCCCTGCTCTGCTCCCAGCTCTGCTCCGGCCTGGCCCTCTGCCAAGGTCCCGGCTCCCAGCCTTGGTCCCTGCAGCGGCTCAGCACCTGGCCCTGGCCTTAGCCCCTGGCTGCAGCTCCATTCCTGGCCCTGCTCCTGGCCCCAGAGCCACCCCAATTTGCAGCCACAGCCTTGGCCACCCTTACCCCTGTCAGCGTCCCCCTCTCCCCTGGAGCTGTGGCCCCGCTCCCGGCCCCGACTCTGGGGGCACACGGCCTGGGTAAGGGGGGACACGACCCCGAAAAGTTTGGGGACCATTGACGTATGCATTGTGATATAGTCGTTAATGACACGATCACATCCTCTTTTTTACACTGGACCCCAGCCTCATTCAGTGCCTGGGATGCGTCTGCACTGGGGCTGAATCAGGGTTGTGTAGTGAGGAGGCTGTCGTCTGTAGGATCCCCACCTCATTCACTGCAGAAGTTTGAAGATGTCCAGTGAACGAGGCAGGGGCTGCAGAAAGAGAAAGGGTGGACCTGTGCCCAAGGAAATTGAATGTTGCCCCGGAGAAGTGGATTCTTTCCCTGCTTCTGTCGGAGCTCCTGCTTGATTTTTTGTGTGAAAAATCTAAATTTTCTTTGCTTTACAAGGTGGGCGGGAACCTGAACTCCACGGCACCACCAGCCTTTTAAAATAAAACTGTACAAAATTAGGACACCTGGATAGGATCTGGTGTCACCAGCTCTAAGAAGGCTCTTACCAGGCACTATGCCAGAATTAGTCAGAAATAATGTGGGAGCATCCAGCCGCTTGCTTGATGCTGGGTAAATCACTTAAACCACAGTGCTCACAGTTGGCCACTAATTGTGTCTTCCTCATTTTCTGGCTTCCCAACCCAAGACACCGGGGAACAGATTTGCAGAAGCACTGAGCACTCATAGCTGCAACTCAGGTCGACGGGAGCTGAGCTCTGGGCATCGAATGTGCCATAAAAATTCTAAGAGAGATGAGCAAAAAGAACAGGAGCACTTGTGGCACCTTAGAGACTAACACATTTATTTGAGCATAAGCTTTCATGGGCTACAGCCCACTTCATCGGAGGCACAGAATGGAACATAGAGTGAGGAGAGCTATGTACATACAGAGAACATGAAAAGCTGGCAGTTGCCCAACCAACTCTAAGAGGCTAATTAATTAAGATGAACTGTTGTCAGCAGGAGAAAAAAAAGCTTTTGTAGCGATAATCAAGATGGCCCATTTCAGACAGTTTGACAAGATACTTAACATGGGGGAAATAGATTCAACGTATGTAATGGCTCAGCCATTCCCAGTCTCTATTTAAGCCTAAATTGATAGTACCAGATAGCAAAAGTTTTTTTTCTCCTGCTGACAACAGTTCATCTTAATTAATTGGCCTCTTAGAGTTGGTTGGGCAACTCCCACCTTTTCATGTTCTCTGTATGTACATAGAGCTCCTCACTCTATGTTCCATTCTGTGCCTCCGATGAAGTGGGCTGTAGCCCATGAAAGCTTATGCTCAAATACATTTGTTAGTCTCTAAGGTGCCACACGTACTCCTGCTCTTTTTGCGGATACAGACTAACACGGCGTGTGAGAAAATCTCTTTTATTGGACCGATTTCTGTCGGTGAGTACTCTGAAAAATCAGGGCCTACGTGTCTCAAATTAGTTGTCGCTGTTGATAATTGCAGCCCTAATCTTTCTGTGCCTCAGCTCCCCATCTATAAAATAGGTATAAGAATATCCCCTGCACAAAGAAAAATTCCTGAATGTCTGTGAAGCGCTCAAACGCTACGGGGAGAGCACCATAGAAACACCCAGCAGGAAATTAATAATTCTGTAGGCCCTGCCGGATTTGGGTGGCATGTGGAAAGCAAGCCTGCGCCACGTATTGAATGAGAAGGATAAAAAGAAATGCTGAATAACTGAAGGAGGGGGCAGTCCTGTGGGAAAAATAGTGTGGGAGCATGGAAATAAAGACCATATCGTAATGCACAAGGGTTGCATGGACAACTTTCCTGCTGGTGTTTCATGACTTCTAAAGGTTTGGCTTTGCAACCTGCATTTTGGATGTAATTAGTACTTATATTACAGTAGCACCTAGAGATGCATTGTGCTGCTAGGCTCTGTACACCATGCTGAGAGACGCTCCCTGCCCTGCTGAAGAGCTTACGGCAGAGGTGGGCAAACTATGGCCCGTGGGCCTGTCCTGCCCAGCCCCGAGCTCCCAGCCAGGGAGGCTAGCCCCCGGCCCCTCCCCCGCAGCCGCAGCACGCCGCAGTGCCAGCGCTCTGGCCCGCCGCTCCTGCCGGGCAGCGCAGGCGGTGTGGCTGGCTCTGGGCTGCAAGCTGCTGCTGCTCTGAGTGGCATGGTAAGGGAGCGGGGAGAGGGGAGGTTGGAGAAGGGGCAGGGGGCAGTCAGGGGACAGGGAGCAGGGGGGGTTGGATGGGTTGGAGGTTCTGAGGGGGGCGGGAGATGGGAGGGGGCAGATAGGGGGCAGCACAGCCTTCCCTAACTGGCCCTCTATACAATTTCAGAAACCCAATGTGGCCCTCAGGCCAAAAAGTTTGCCCGCCCCGGTCTAAGTAGACAACAGTGACAAAGGGTGGGAGAAGGAAGCGTCATTAGCCCCACTTGACTGATGGGGCACTAGGCCCACAGAGGTTAAGTTGCTTGGCCAAAGCCATCCAAGGAACCTGTATGAGTTCTGGGAGTTGCACCTGGATGTTCTAAGTCCCAGGCCAGGGCCTTAACCACCAAGCCATCCTCCTTCCTGGACATGTCATTATCGGCTTGTCCTTTAGGCCGGGCCCTGTGGGGTGCTAGACACTTTCCAGACCTTTGGAAAAGGAGGAGTTCACAGGCACTTCTCCCGGGAGAGATTCCACAGCCGCCTCCGTCTCCGGATTGGGAAGCTTTCCACAAAAACAAAGGAAAACAAACTCAGATCTCCTATTTTTGTGCCCGAGGAAACTTCCCTTCTTTCCTGTCCTTAGAAAATCTTTACCGTAAACATTCTGTGCATTGCCCATCTGGTGGTGCTTGTTTGGGAGGCGGGAAATACGAGAAGTAGTAACGGGGAGGCAGCTGTGGCTGAATTCTAGTTCTAGTTCCCAAGAGGTTTGATGTTCAATGCAACCGAAGAGAAAGTTGCTGGGAAAGAGTGTCTCTGTGGAGATGCCGAGCACCTGTCACCCCAAATGACTTCAGCTTTGCTCTGCAGCTCTGCAGTTTAGGCCACGGATGGCTCTGTCTTTCCACAATATTTTTTGTTCATTAGCCTAAATTGCTCACTACCAATCATAAATCATTGCCCTCATGTAGCAGCTTTCAGCTGAGAATCTCCAAAGATTTGTCAGTTAATTCTCCCCCCAAGGGGTGAGTAAATGGCACTATCCATATTTTGCAGAGGGTGAAGAAGGAAGTACCTTTTCCCATAACACAGGAACCAGGGGTCACCTGATGAAATGAACAGGCAGCAGGTTTAAAACAAACCAAAGGAAGTATTTCTTCACACAACGCACAGCCAACCTGTGGAACTCATTGCCAGGGGACGTTGTGAAGGCCAAAACTATAACTGGGTTCAAAAAAGAACTAGATAAGTTCTTGGAGGACAGGTCCATCAATGGCTATTAGGTAAGATGGTCAGGGATGAAAACCCCATGCTCTGAGTGTCCCCAAGCCTCTGACTTCCAGAAGCTGGGACTGGACAACAGGGAATGGCTCACTCAAAGTTGCCCTGCTCTGTTCATTCCCTCTGAAGCATCTGGCGCCAGACACTGTCAGAAGACAGGATACTGGGCTAGATGTACCATGGGTCTGACCCAGCATGGCCATTCTGATGTTCTTATGTGGAAGCTGAGTCATGGGGAGAAGGTGGCCAACATTTTTGAGTTGGGTGCCTAAAACTAGGCCCCTGAATCCATCTGTAGGCACCTAAATACAAATGGCCTGTTTCTCAGAGGTGCTGGTGCCTGCCATTCCTGCTGATTCCAGTGGGGAGTTGTTGGAGCCGAGCACTTCGGAAAATACAGCCACTGATGTAGGGACCAATGTGTGGATTTGGATGTCTGTCACTAGGCACCTGAGGATGAAAATGCTCACATTCGTGGCTTGCCCGAAGTCCCACAGAATCAGGAAGAGATTCCTGACCCCTGAACTGTAGCCTCCTGGAAGGCCATGCTCCTGTTAAATAGAAGGCAGGAAGAGGTGGTTGCATATTTGGGATCCATTTTAAGAACTTACTGTCTGGACCCGGCACTTAATTTTGCAACCCAGTGGTGTCCTTCCTCTGACACAACGATGAAGCAGTGGCACATCTGTCCTGCCAGGGGGTCAGTACCACACCAGGGTTAGTTTGCTCACCAAGCCAGGTAACTGAGAGGCAGGTAGGGATTCCCTGTGAACCTGGCTATGCAGCTTGTCCAAAATACCCACCAGCTTCCCCAAATCACTGTGCTGGGGTCTAGCTTTCCATTGTTTGCTGTCTCACTGGTAACCATTTTCTGTCTAATTGCTGTTGGTGTAAATGCTGTTAGGACAAGGGGCTCTGTCTCCCTTAGAGCTGGTGGGAAAATTTTAATCAAAACGGTTTTCTGTTGGGAAATGCCGTTTAGCCAAAACCAAATGTTGGGTGAAATCATCCCAAATTTTGCTCTGAAAACAACTGGAAATAAAAGTTTCCACTTTTTTGGAATGAAAACTTTTGATTTTTTGTTAACAAACAAAATGACTGTTTTGAAATGTACTTTATTTGATATAAAAAAAGTTAAAAAAAGAGGGTCAAAACTGAAACAAAACATTGAGAATTTATCATAGCAAAACATTTCAATTGACCCCAAACCAGTTTTTTCCCCCCAGAATTTCATTTTGCAAAAAATTTGGGAATTTTTTGCTTTCTGTCTTGATTCACAAAACAATTTTTCAAAATCTCGATTTGTGTGTGTGTGTGAGAGAGAGAGAGAGAGAGAGAGAAGTCCACTTTTTAACCAGCTGTGGTCTCCTCCAGCAGCTCCACCATTGGCGGTGAGCAGAGGGGTCTCGGGTGCTTGTTGACACAATAGTTGTGTATATCTTTGCGCAGTGCGTGTCCAGCTCGGCTGGGGAGTGGGTGGTGCAGGGTGGACTTTGTGTCAGTACTGAACGACATGCTTGCTCCAGGAAGAGCCCTGGAACATTGCAGGATGGCATATGAGACTGAATATGAGAGCAAAGGTAGGACGCGGCTACAGGACCTCTCATGACAGGGTGACCGGCCTAGTGGATGAGGGTGGGGCAGTAGACGTGATTTATCTGGATTTTAGCAAGGCCTTTGACACAGTCCCACATGACATTCTCATGGGCAAACTAGAGAAATATGGTCTGGATTAAATTACTAAAAGGTGAGTGCACACCTGGATGAAAGACCATATTCACAGAGTCGTTATCAATGATTTGTGAGGGTGTATCTCTGGGGGGAGGTCACACAGGGGTCTGTCCTGAGTCCAGTGCAATTCAATATGTTCATTAATGACATGGTAATGGAATGGAGAGGAAGCTTGTAAAATTTGCATATGATACCAAGCTGGGAGGGGTTGCCGGCACTTGAGAGGACAGGGTTAGAATTCAAAATGACCTTGAACATTAGAGAATTGGTCTGAAATCAAAAAGATGAAATTCAATAAAGACACATGCAAAATACCTCATCTAGGAAGGAAAAATCAAACACATAATTACAAATTGGGGCATAACTGGGTAGGAGGTAGGCCTGCTGAAAAGGATCCGGGAGCTATCCTGAATCAGAAATTGAATGTGAGTCGATAATGTGATGCAGTTACAAAAAGGGCTAAAATCATTCTGGGGTGAATTAACAGGTTTATTGTACGTAAGAGACAGAAGGTAATTGTCCTGCTGTACTTGGCCCTGGAAAAATGTGGACAAATTGGAGAGAGCCCAGAGGAGAGCAACAAAAATGATCAAAGGTTTAGAGAACCTGTTCTAGGAAGAAAGGTTAAAAATCTGGGCATGGTGAGCCTTGAGAAAAGAAGACTGAGGGGGGACCTGGTAACAGTCTTCAGATCTGCTAAGGGCTGTTCTAAAGAGGACAGTGACCCATTGTTCTCTGTGTCCACTGGAGGTAGGATAAGAAGCAATGGGCTTAATCTGCAGCAAGGGAGATTTAGGTCAGAAATCAGGAAAAACTTTCTAACTCTCAGGATAGTTAAGCTCTGGGACGGGCTTCCGGGGAAGGTTGTGGAATCCCCTCACTGGAGGTTTTTAAGACCAGGCTGGACAAACCCGTCAGGGCTGGTCTTGGTTTGCTTGGCCCTGTCTCAGCGCTGGGGGATAGACCTGAAGAGCTCCCGAAGTCCCTCCATTTCTGTGGTAGGACAGCAGGTCAGGTGAACAGGAAGTGCGGATGGCAGTGGCACCTCGTTCTGGGCAGCTCCTTACCCACGCTGTAGTGTTCATGCTGTCGGAGGGCTTTGTGCTGAATGTGGTGTTTGAAGAGCTCTTGGTGGTTCTCCGTCATCGGTGGCGGAGGTTTTTGATGGTGGTTAGCGGTGGGAACAGGGACAATCCCAGCTGTCTACAATTTGGCTGTTAAATATTCTTTTTCCTTGAGGTGCATTGGAAGTCTGTGCTGGGAGGTGACCCGTGGTGATCTCATGGTGATGCCTCCATGGTTTGCTGAGCCCACCTGGGCGCTTGGCTCTTGCACAGTGCAAAGGCCGTGATTCTAATCCCCGTGATCCCAGTGCAAATCCAGTGTCGCTCCTTCCACTTCAGTGGAATGAGTCCAGGTGTCTGCTGGCATCAATGAGATCAGGATCTGGCCCTTGATTTTTAAGGCAGCCATGCAGGGAAGGGAAGGAGGAGGATTCAGGGAAGGCTTGTGTCCGCGTTAACGTGGGATCTTTCTTTTTCTTTGCAGCTTTCCTGATAGAGAGGAATGCCAAGCCCCTGAGCCGGTGCCTATTGTCCCACCTCCTCTGCCTCCTGTCCTTCCCCCTCTGAAACCACAACAAGAGAGCCCCCCGGAACTACCTTCCAGACCAGTCGATCCCTTCCTGCTGGAGTTCGGTGAGTGTGTGTCAGGGTTAACCCGCCCCTTCTCGAGCTTTGCATTAGTGCAGTGAACTGGGCTTCCCTAAATAACCTTTGGGCCTTGTGCTGTTTGTCCCTCCGTCCGTCCATCTCACTCATTGCAGCAGCATCCCAGTTTTGCCTGGGTTGACCCTGGGGATTTTTACGGGCTGCAAGATCAGGTTTTGGGTGCCAGGAATCCCAACAACGTCACGGGACTCGACAATGGCTCTTACACCATGTAGCGATGGTTCTGAAGCAGGCCTCTCCTAGCATCTCTCAGTGCAGCACCAGGGTTTAGTTGGCCTAAAATCACGCGGAGGATTTTATCCCAGAAGATAGGCTAAAAAGAGGGCCAGCAAAACAACGTGTCGTCAGGAGAGCAGACGAGAGGAAAGGGAGTCATTTTTATTAAGTATCATCTGCTAAATTATCCCAGAGCATCCAGCAATTGGATTCAACTTTGCTGTCTGTCTGAGCCTTAAGCATTGCTCCTCACAGCTTCCTTCAGGGGCTTCTGTGACCCAAGAACTAGGTAGTGCCGACTGTTGGAGGGGCACAGAGGGGCTGCTGAGAGTTACAGGAATCCTGGGCCTGGCCTGTATGTTCTAGTTCACGTGTAGGCAACCTATGGTACATGTGCCGAAGGCGGCACGCGAGCTGATTTTCAGTGGCACTCACACTGCCCGGGTCCTGGCCACCGGTCTGGAGGGTCTGCATTTTAATTTAATTTTAAATGAAGCTTCTTAAACATTTTAAAAACCTTATTTACTTTACATACAACAATAGTTTAGTTATATATTATAGACTTATAGAAAGAGACCTTCTAAAAATGTCAAAATGTGTTACTGGCACGCGAAACCTTAAATGAGAGTGATTAAATGAAGACTCGGCACATCACTTCTGAAAGGTTGCCGACCTCTGTTCTAATTCAACAAAGAATGTCATGACGTCTCAGATAAAAGCTGAGGTCACCCTGGTCATCAGTGTCACGGAGAAATGCCAGTAAGGATGTTATGCAAGGAGTTAGGTATCTGTACTGAAAATTGTGTTCCTAAGGTCTGTGCCTGGGGATGGGTCACCAGCAAAGGTGAAAAGCAGGTTTTCTGTAAGGGAAGAAATGTTTATCTATCCGGTTGTTTATGTGTAACTTCAGTATTGTGTCGTTCACAATGGGCTTGCTGCTGCCAGTCTGAACCAAATGCTAGTGAAGGATTGTAAAAACTTCGGAGAGAGACAAGCAATAGGAAAAAGTGAACAGGGGTGGGCGTGTGAGGTGTGGGGGTGGATTCTATTTTAAAGTGCACATCAGATGTTTGCTGTAGTATATTTGGGGGACAAAGAAGACACCTTGTCATCCTTCACCTGGGAAGTAAACAGCCAGCGAGTTGGCTTCATGAAAGAGGAAATCTCAGCCAAACTTGACTGAAAATGCTGGAGAAAACTGTGGTTGAGAGAAGCTTCTTTAGACAGGAGGTAACCTGTTAGTTAAGTTTAGTTTCTAGAAAACGTGTTGTGATTTTGTTTGAGATGAAACAATTTGTTTCCACTGTCCCTACTCACAATCCCTTGAATCTCTGAATAAATGCATTCTGGTTTTCACTCTGCATCTAGCTCAGGGCTGTGGTGTGGAGCAAAGTGCCGGTCCCGGGTTGAATCTGACAAGCTGGCATGTCCTGTTCCTTTGGGAACAGCCGGCCTGGCAGTCCTGTGAGTGTCCAGTGAGAGGGGGCTGGGCACGGCAGGGAACGCTCCGAGGCCGCGGGCGTTGGCATGTGCCATTCATTGCCCGGTACAGAGAGGGCGAGGCCTGCGGGAGCCTGCAGGCAGGGCTTGTGCTGCCAGAGGCTGGTGGTTTCAGGGAGCTGACTCACGGCAGGCACAGGCGAGGTGCCTTTGCACTAAGGGCAAGTGATTGTGAGGTGCCTCACGTCCCTGGGTACCCTGGCGGAGCGTCACAGCTACTGTAGACTAGGAGAGCGGAGCAATTTTCATCCGCAGCTGCTGAGCAAAGCTGGATGAGATAGACAAGCCTGGGGACCAATCAGCAAGAGGCATTGACAGCTTTGCTGCTGCCTTGCATACCTGCCATCCAGGGCTGCCCTACAGACCAGGGTCAGGCCCACAGGTTAACCTGAGCAGAGGGAAAGCTGGAGTGGGAACCAGCAGCAAAGGGGTTAAATCTCAAAGTAAAGGGGAAGAAATACTGCTCATGTCTAGAGCACGGGACTAGAACTCAGGACTGCTGGGTTCTATTCCCTGCTGTGCCACTGACTCACTATGTGGCCTTGGGCAACTCTCTCAACTTCTCTGGGCCTCAGTTTTCTCCTATGTAAAATGGGGGTTGTGATACTTCCCTTCCTCTTTAGGGCCACATCAGCCCTCAGTTCATTAAGCCGAATGAGGCCTAATTAGTTAAACTCTCTGTGAATTAGTTAAGTTCTGACAGAGGCAGTTTAGCTTTTACTGCTTTGGAAACCTTCTGGCACTCGAGAGGAGACAGGTCTCAGCTGTGGGGCCTAGAAAGGGGCTTCTTTATTGAGGCTGCTGGACACACCCAGGTCTTCTGGCTCCCAGACTGACAGACGGAGGAGATGCTGCCCCGTGTGGCTCCCTACAGCCTGGGCTGGACTTAGCAGCCATGGAAGCAATGGCTCAGAATGCTGCATGCTGCAGAGGAAATATGGCAGCCGTTGTAACTGGGTATCGGTGCCTCTTCTGCATTGCCGAAGGAACAACGATGGAGGAAACTGGTCATAGTTCTCTCCTGAAACCTGGTGTCCCAACAAACTCCTGCCCCAGGAGAAGAGGCAGCTGTTTCTCTGTGTGCATATAACTGAGACATTCCATTTCCATATCACCTGTCACCCCAGAGTGCTTTATAGTCTGCCTGTACTGGGATCGCTCACCAAGCACCGAAATGCAGCCACCTCTGGGGTGGGAAGCATCAGCCACTCTGCAATAGCTGCGTGGGTAGCAGCGTAGGATAGCCACGTGAATATGTACCTAGGGCCCCGGGCAGGATTGTGCCTGGGTGACTAGCCTGTGCCAGCGGCCATGCCCCAGCGGCTACCCTGCTGTATTTATCTCTGTCAAAGCTGCAGTCACACCTCACATTGCTCTGTAGACTCAACTGAGGAGGGGTAATTAAGGGGGGGTTCCTCCTATGAAACAGTAAGGGAGGCTGGAGCCACTGCACGCTGCGGAATTTGGCACGTGTGCCTCGCTTGTGCAAAAACAGCCACGGGCTCTTTCAGGACGGCAAGTGGTCAGGGCCTTGTTTTTACAGCTCCTTGGTTCGAATGCTCGAGTCTAAACAGTGCTTCCTGCTTTGGGTGTTCCAACAAAATAACTCAGGGGGCTAGCTCCCAGCCTCGAGCATCCCAAGCTCCCAGGAGAAATTCTCCTCCTTCAGAGGCTGGGGTACTGGGAGACACAAGGCCTGGCTGTTTTACCGAGGGACAGATTTGATACTGTAATAACCTCATATGTAGTTAGCTTTGCCAGAAAGCAGCCACACCTGCCTCTAGAATCCGGGTGACCACATAGCAGTGTTTAATGCTGGCAGTTAGCACCCTGGTTCCTATAGCTCTCGTTCTTTATAAAGGTTAAATAAATGGCCCATTTGTTTTTCTCTCCTAGCTCTTACCTCCCTCCTGTTTCTGAATGGAGCCTTTGATTCATTGCATTGGACGATTAGTGCTGGCACTCAGGGGCTGCACCCACTTGCGATTTCTCCCTGCAGCGCCAGCCCCGTCTTCAACGCTCCATCAAACACTAGCTCAGCATTTTAGCAAAGAAAAAACTCCTTTCAAAATCACTCTAGAAACACAAACTCCTCTGGAGAAAAACAAAAAAAAGGAACCAACAGGATGTACCACTACCCTTTCTCATGGTCTCGTCCTTCCATAACCTTGCCTCCGCGACGGCTGTCTGTCATTCCTCCCCTGTGCTCTGTCTAATTTAGGCTTCAGTCCTGCAGTCCTCAGACAAAATGCCCACAGATTTCAGGTTCCGGCTCTTAGGAGAGGGATTCAAATGATGTGCTAACGGGAGTGTTGGATGTAAGCCACAGGAGGTCAATCTACTCGGCACTGGTGAGGCCCCAGCTGGAGAACTGTGTCCAGTTCTGGGTGCCACACTCTAGGGAGGATGAGGACAAATTGGAGAGAGTCCAGAGGAGATCAGTAAAAATGATCAAAGGTTTAGAAAACCTGAGCTGTGAGGAAAGGTTAAAAATACTGGGCACGTTTAGTTTTGAGAAAAGAAAACTGAGGGGGACCTGAGAACAGTCTTCAACTCTGTTAAGGGCTGTTCTAAAGAGACGGGGATCAGTTGTTCTCCATGTCCACTGAAGGTAGGACAAGAAGCAATGGGCTTAATTTGCAGCAAGGGAGATTTAAGGAAAGCTTTCTAACTCACAGGATAGTGAAGCTCTGGAACAGGCTTCCGAGGGAGGTTGTAGAATCCCCTCACTGGAGGTTTGTAAGACCAGGCTGGAGAAACCCCTGGTCAGGGCTGCTCTGGGTTTATTTGGTCCTGCCTCGGCGCAGGGGGCTGGAAATGGTAACCTCTCGAGGTCCCTCCAGCCCGACACTTCTGTGACCTTGTGATGTGTGCTGTGGGAATCAGAGGGGAAATGAGTGTGGCACTGCCCGGCAGCAAAGAGCAGAGAGTGCTGGATGACAGCTGTTGCAGAGTGTGACCTTCAGAAGCTGTTCACAGAAAGCCTTTTCCCAACCCTAGTGTTGTTCATGGAAGGGTCTCGGCGTGCTTGGCAAAATTAGCCTCATTTTACAGGTGGGGAAATTGGGGCACAGAGAGGAGAAGTGCCATGGGCAGGGTCACCCAGGGGGTGTGTAGCAGAGCCCAAACCACCTGAATCCCACCCAAGTGCCCTCCCACCAGACAATGTTGCCTCTTGCTGTGAGAGCTGTATTGCTGCCTGGCTGGGTGCAGGAGCAGGCAAAGAAAGTGGTTGACAGGAGCACAGCAATCTTGGGGTGCATGCTCCCTGAACCCCCTTTTGAATGAACAATGTTTCTCAGCCTCCCTTTGTGTCTCTTCACAGACGACTCTGATTATGAAGAACCCCCGTGGGAGGAGGAATTGGCAGCTGCTTCAGGAGAAATGAGTGACAAGGTTGGCTCATAATACAGCGCAGAGTGTCTGGGCTTTTCGGCTCTCTCAGTGGGTTGGTCTGTCTGTCTGTCCTGTCTTCCATTTTAAAAGACAAGAAGAGGGAAAACAGCCCCAATGTTGTTTGGAAAGGAGGGGTGGGGTGGAAAAATCAGATGATCCCATTAACTTTATATCGTGGCATTCATTCCAAAGGACCAAGGAGTGTCCAGGGCTCGGATACTCACTGCTGAAATGCAACCAACTCTGACGTGGAACGCAGCAGTTGTTAACAGCACACAGCAACGCTGCACAACACTTTAGGGCAGGAAGCGAAGAACGCTGCATCTAATTGAAACTGTAGCGGGATTTGAGGGAGGCAAATTTGTTAGCCAATTTTGTCTGTGGCACAGGGGATAATGCCTGTCTAACACTCCTGCCACTGACGGGGTGAGTTAGGACTTGAAGGGACTTGGGTTGCTGTTGGGACAGGAGAGCAGAAATGCTGCTTTCAGGGGCGACCCTGGAGAGCACGAGGCCCAGCTCTACCTTTGACTGGCCACCTGAAGCTGATTCATAGAGACACGTTTCAATTCTGTCTGTTCTAATGCCAGCCCCAGGGGCTCTCAAGTTGCAAATCAGAGGCAGTGCTGAGGGGTGCCAGGCTCCCAGAGCTGGTGACAGTAAGAGGAGCCTAAACACCTCTGAGGATCCTTGCCTAGGTTCCTGAATAAGTGCACCCTTGATTCAGTGTGAGCTGCCTCTGGTGTGGTGACCAACAGTTTGTGGTGGGGGTGTGTGGACATCTGTGCTGAGCTGGGCTGCTTGTGTGCATGTGTGTCTGTGTCTATGCATGCTCCTCTCCGCCAGAGAGGAAATGCAGAACTTTTCACCAAAGCCCAACGCAGCAATTTTGATTTCTATAAATGAAGTGCCCACAGCCAACCTCTACCTCCAGCTGCACTTCCCTGTACTGTGAGGGCGGTGCATGCTCTTCTGAGGCTGGGGAGAGGCGTGGGGCGGGGCAGAAAAGCTAGGACGTTGGAGGCGGGCCATCAGTTACAGGCACTGGCCTTTCCTCTCTGGGAGCTTGGGTTCAGGAATGATGTGCTGTGAGTTTGGTCTCCAGCTAGATCCATCTCCTCCTGTAATCACAGTCTAGCACGACTGGCTGCCTCTGTCTGAGAGAGGCCCAGGGCCGGAATAGCAGGGGGCGCTGCAAGTCGGGATTGGTGAGTATTGGCAAAGCTGCGTGGGGACCCAGGACTGGCGTAGCAAAGGGGCTGCAAGTCAGGAGTGAGGGGCATCCGCAGAGCTGTGTGGGAGAAGCTTGTATATCCTCTGCCTCTAGCAGGCCTGGCTTTTTCTGAGCCCCAGATTCACGCCAATGAAGGAAGTAAACCTGAGTCACTCCCGGAGGCAACGTGTGAACCCATGGTGTGCACTGTCTCACTCTGTGAGTGGATCCTGGCCGCGCCGAGGACGTTCCCCACATTGTGTGTCTGAGGAGCTGGCTGGGAGGGGTGTGTCTGTGCAAATGTGCTGGGGTGGGGTGGGGTTTGTGCTCACAATGGCCCCGTCTCCTCCCTATCCCTCCCCCTTTGGGCTGGGTAGTCCCTCAGAGGATTCAGCCTCACCCATCAGCTGGACTTCTGGCATTTGCCAGAGCTGGTCAGTTTCTCTTTGCTGCTCTGCTCTGACACGTGGTGCGTCTACACTGCCATTGCGGGGCGTGAGCGCAGCGCGTGTAGACGTACTTGAGCTCGCGTTACTTTAGCCAACTCACGTACAATGGCAGTAACGCCGCGGCAGCGCAGGCTTCGGCGTGGACACACAAGCCCGCTTGGAGGAACCCAGGGTAATGACGCAGGTGGCAGGCCGGTGCTGCAGCGGTGTTGCTGCGGTTGGGATGTGAGTTAGCGAGATGCTCATGCAAGCGCAGGTCTGTCTGCACGAGCAGCAACGTGGGCAGAGCATGCAGGGGTGCAGGACTGCTTCATCCTGGCCAGCCCCGCTGACAGCAGGGAACTAGAAACAGAAAGGGCTGCTCCGCGTCAACTTCCCTGTCTCTGTCTCTGTCTCTGCAGGACGATGCCGAGACCATGAGGGGGCGGCTGCGCTCGGAGCGCGTCAACAGCCTATTCAGCGAGGACGAGCTCATTGAAGACTATTACGACCAGCCAGCTGCCAAGTAGGGACCCCTCCTCCTGCTCTTGCTCCTCCGTGTCTGCATGTGTTCTTCCCACTTCTGTGCTTCCCCCGCTGTGGTGAATTATGGAGCCAGCGAGGGACCAGTCAGGCGGCTGACAGCAGCCTCGGAAGGGAGGCAGTGCCCAGCATTACGCATGCAGGCCCTAGGAGATCTAGCCTGGGCCGGCAGATCCTTGGCTCCTTAAAAGCATCTCATTTCTCACGAGAGCTTGTTATCCGCATTACTTTGGGCCAGACGCTGCTCTGAGTGACGCTGGTGTAAATCCGGAGCCACTCCTGTGAAGGGAGTGGCGCAACTCTGGATTTACCCCGGCGTCGCTGAGAGCAGGATCTGGCCCTTTGCATTTGATTTTACCCAAAGGACCCGGCCTGGCTTCGGCCTGTCCTACCGCAGGGATCGCCATGGCGCCCACCGCTGTGCGGGCCTCTGCAGACTCCCCTAACCCTGAGCAGCTCAGAGCCAGTCACCCTCTCCTCTCCACACATCCCTCCCTCCCAGGCAGGCTCAGGCTGCTGGCCGCCCATTCAGCAGATCTGACCACAGGGGCAGCAGAAGCCCTGGCCGGTGTTCGAAGGGAGCCTCCCTGCACCCTGAAACCTGCAAACAGCTAAGTGCTGCCTGCTGTGTGCTGTTCTCTTGTCCTGCCTCCCTTCCCAGGCCTGGCCCCGGGGGGGCTAGCAAACTGGAGAGGCCTGGATGGTCGGGCTGCCTCCTTGTGGAGTCTCTGCTGTGTGTGGCCTGCAGCAGAGAGGTGGGGGCGAGGATTGGGCTCGGCCTGCGAGGGTGCTGGGCACGGCAGGAGAAGGGGAGGGTGTGCAAGTCTCCGGTGATGGTGGGAGGAGATCGAGTGTAGGAACCCTGAGAGCGGATGGGAGCCGGAAGGAGCGGGAGGGGGAAGCCTGTTGCAGCGCTGGGATCTTTTCTAGAGGTGTCTCTGCTAGTGCTGAGACCAGCCAAGAGAGACCAAAACAGCTTGCTTGTCCTTGCTCCCGAACTTGTTAGCAATCCTGTTCTCTTTAATTTGGTTCCATTTAATTCACTTTGGAAATGAATTCAGCTAAACTGAATTAAAGTCACTTTAATTCAGAGTAAGAGCACCCGCACAAGGATTTAATGCTGTTTAACCAATCCGCTTTAAATTCACACCTTTAGTTAATTTGAATTAACTTTCCTGAGGCCACATCTACACTACAAACGTATGCTGACTCAAGATACGTCAGCATACAGCCACTGCAGTCAGTACATTGTTTGTGAGTGTGCATACTTGGCTCCTTGTTTCACTGGAGTATGTACTTACTCTGAGTGCTTGTATCGATGCAGAGTGTGGTGCACCATGGGTAGGTATCCCACTTGCAGCTTGCCACCATCCAGCGCTCTGTATTTTGGGAAGTTTTGACAATGCATGATGGGATTGAAATGAGTTGCACAGTGGTGACTGGGAGCATGGGGTCACGGAGTCCCCGGGCGATGCTCTGGAACTGCTCCCCACAAAGCCAGTCAGGACTCTGGGGAGCCTCCTCTCCCTTGGAGCATTCAGCATATGCCCCTCTGTGTGCTTCCCACAGCGAGCCCACCCCAGCGGGGTCCTGGGGAAGCCAGAGGGTCCTGCATCCCCACTTCGCAGTCAGACGTGACTCTTAGCCAGCCAGTAAAACAGATTTATTTAGATGACAGAAACACAGTCCAAAACACGTCTTACCGGTACAGACAACAGGACCCCCTTTAGTTAGGTCCATCTGGGGCCCCCAGGGAGGTCTCAGCCACATTGGGAAGCCGAAGCCCCGTCGGGGCACCCCTCTCCATTTCCCAGCCAGCTTCAAACTGAAAACTCCCTCCCCCCCCCCCCCCAGCCTCTTACTCAGCCTCCCCCCGGCTCCTCCCACAGCCTTTGTGTCCTTTGTTCAGTGTCCCAGGCAGAGGTGTCTCCTGGCCTTCAACCCCCGTCCTGGGTTCTCAGGTTACATGCTCAGGTGTGCTCCCTTCCCCAAGGCAGACTGTCCCAGTACTTCCCAGGTCAGCATTCACATAACACAGCAAGAACATTCCCACTTCCTCGCACATGGGGTCAACTTCCCAGTTTGCAACTGTCCCCAACCCATAATGGCATCTGTGGCCCATAATTTTTGCACCTTTCTGCAAAACCCCACAAACCCGCACAGCCCTTCTTGCTGTCTGCCATCTCTGACAGAAGCAAGGAGCCTGCAGAGCTCTGCACTATCGTCATGAGCGTTGCAAGCGCGGAGCGCACGATCCTGGAGAGTGTATAGCGCTGCAAGAAGAACCAAACGAGTGGGGAACGTGACGATTTCTTGGACCGCAGATGGCTGTGGCACATAACGAGAATCAATTCAAGCTTGTTGGGGGTGTTCCTGGAGCAGCTGCAGGTGGTGGAGCGCTGCTTCCGGGTCTGAGAAACAGGCCCTGACTGGTGGGATCTCATTGTAATGCGGGTTTGGGATGACAAGCAGTGCCTGCTGAACTTTCAGATGTGCAAAGCTACGTTCATGGATCTCTGTGCCAAGCTTGCCCCCGCCCACTAGCGCAGGGGCACCAAAATAAGAGCTGCATTGACAGCGGAGAAGCGAGTGGTGATTGCACGGTGGGAACTTGCAATACCAGGGTGCTACTAGTCAGTCAGGAATCAATTTGGAGTTGGGAAATCCACCGTGGGGACCGTTGTCATGCAAGTGTGCAGGGCCATTATATGCCTCCTGCCACGCAGGACTCTGACTCTGGACGATGTGCAGGACGTAGTGGATGGCCTTGCACCTAAGGATCCTGAACTGTGGTGGAGCGATAGAGGGCACGCATATTCCTATTTTGGGACCAGACCACCTTGCCACTGACTAGATGAACAGAAAGGGCTACTTTTCCGTGCTTATGCTTCCCTGGTAGATCACCAGGGAAGCTTCACTGATGTCAGTGACGATCAGGAAAGGTGTGTGGCGCTCGCATTTTTCGGAACACAGGCCTGTTCAGAAAGCTACAAGCAGGGGCTTTCTTTCCCATCCGGTGGATTACCACTGGGAATGTTGAAAAGTCAGTGGTGATCTTGGGGGACCCAGCTTACTCCTTGCTCTTTTGGCTTATGAAGCTGTACACCGGCCACCTCGATAGCACCAAGGAATGATTCAGCTACCGGCTCAACAGGTGCAGAAAGACAGTCAAATGTGCTTTTGGTTGTTTGAAGGGTCACTGGTGTTGTTTAATCACAAGATTGGACCTCAGTGAGAAAAAGATCCCAATGGTTCTAGCTGCCCGCTGTGTCCTGCACAATATCTGTGAAGCAAAGTGGGAAAAGTTTCCATCAGGGTAGAGGTGGAGCAGCTGTCTGCTGACTTTGAACAGCCAGATACAAGGGCTATTAGAAGAGCGCAGTGTGGAGCTATGTGGCTCAGGGAGGCTTTGAAAGACCATTTTCACAGTGAGCCAGAGCAGTGTGTGTTGTAGTAGTGTGTTCTGCCTGGCCCTGCCTGACAGGAATCCTACAGCGATTGCTGTATATGTAGGAATAGAACATTGTCAGTGCACCTGTTAATTTTGTTTGTGAATGATCCTATGAGTTGTGCAGAGCACTCGGAAGCATTTGTTGTAAACTAATAAAGATGAATTATGTTCCAAAGAATGGAATTTTATTCTGTAACAAAATCAGTGCAAAAAAAGGACAATTTTAAAACAAATACATTAAAAACTTAATAAAATAAGAGAACAGAACTTACGAAGGGGAAACCATGGCCTTCACAGGTCAGTGTATCTGAAGCTGTGATTGTCTTTAATGTCCTCCCTGACATGTCCTTTGTAATGTGCTTGTTGCAAGAAAAAAGCCATGAACAAGAGGCACCTCTCTACATAGCATTCGTACCTACAAAAGACCTTCGACACAGTTAGTAGGAATGGTCTATACAAGATCCTGTTGAAAACTGGCTGTCCACAAAGAGTGCTTTCCCTATGTAAGGAGTTCCAGGAGGGAATAAAGGCAACTATCCAGTATGAAAATGAACCATCATCTGATTTTAGCATTGATACTGGCATGAAGCAAGGCTGCGTCTTAGTGCCAACCAGCTTTGGCATCTTCTTCTCTATTCTTCTTAAGTACGCTTTTGGAAATGATCTAATACTAATTGAATTGAGGATGGATGGCAGCTTGTTCAACATCAGATGATTCCAGAGCAGAAGGCATGTCACCCAGGTTGCTATTCGGGATCTTCTCTTTGCAGATGATGCTGCGTTCATCTCTAACTCACCTGATGACTTGCAGATCATGATGAATAAGTTCTCTGAGGCATGTATCAAGTTTGGCCTGGGAATCAGTATCAAGAAACCAGTTGTTGTGTCACAGGGCACCAACATCCCACCTAAAATCTACATCAGTAATGAAGCTCTGGATAACGTGGATCGCTTCGGCTATCTTGGCTCAACTCTAACCAGCAAACTTAGCCTGGATAGAGAAATTGATGCCAGAATCTGCAAAGCCTCTGTCACCTTTGGCAAACTTACCTCACATGTCTGGAACAACAAGCTGCTGGCCCTGAATATCATGCTTGTGGCCTTGGTACCCTCCCTTATGGCTGTGAAAACTGGGTCACAGGAGTGGAAAATGAACAGCTTCTAGTCTCAGAAAAATCCTTGGAGTCACTTGGGACCAATGGATCATCAATAATGAGATTCCAGAGAGAACCAGCCTACAGTCTATGCAGACTACGCTGGGCGCTCGCAGGCTTCGCTGGCTGAGACGCATGGAATGGGTCTCTACAAGCCTCAAGATCGTCTGCTGAAGGCAGTGCTGTCTGGCCAACTCAAGACCTGCCTGCGATGCAGAGGAAGGCCAAAGCTCTGGTACAGCAACCAGGTCAGGTAAGGTCTCAAGAAATTCAGCATCCCCTTGACAACCGGGAGAGCCCTGCTAACAGCCGCTCCATCTGGAGAAGCCGTGTCAAGGCTGGTGCAGTCATCGCAGAGAGCCATCAGGAAGCAGTGTGCTCCAAGCTCCATCTGACGAGTGGACCTGTAGCCACGGTGGGAGGGTTTGCTGCTCGTGCATTTGGCTCTTCTCCCACACCTCTGTCAAGTGCCATTGACGGACTGGCTTTGTCGTGTTTCCTTTCGTCTGTCAAGATGTTGGATGGCCGCATAAGGCAGGGGTAGTGCACCGACCCCTGAGGCCGTGTGAATGTGGAGGGAGGTCCCGATATTGAGTTCTCAACAGGCTGCAGAGGGAGGTGAGCCTGGGACTGTTGAACCTGCAGGTCCACCAGAGTCTGCAGCATCTGTGTGTGCTGCCTGAGAAGCCCCATTACGTCTTGGTGCCTCTCACTCTCCGTTTCCTACTGGGACTCCCGGGCCTTTTTCCTCTCCACTCTCCCCTTCTCCAGGCTGTCCGCCGTGTTCATCCTCCAGGCCCTGTGCTCGCGGTCCGATGCAGCGCTGGCTTGTAGGGTCTCATTGAACATGTCATCCTGAGTCCTCTTCTTTCTCCTCCTCATCTGGCTCGGGCGTTCCACGGGTGTGGAGGGGCAGACCCTGAAGGCCGCAATGGCAGCAGCTGAAGATAAAACACACAGAGGTATCATTGTCAGCATGATCACTACAGAAAATGAAACTTAAGATGCCAAACTCACTCCCCTAAAGTTTTAAGCACTGCATTCTCACTTCTGCTTGGGATTTCCAGTCACAGCACGAGCCCTGGTGAGCACGGCCCACCAGAGACTGGGGAAATGAGGAGGGAATTGCTCGGTTGCATGATTGCAGCGGTATTGGGAAATAGCACTGAATACTGGCACCATTTCCCTCAGGAATTGGTGGTTTCAGCTGATACCTCACTCCTGAAGGCCACAAAGGCAGAGAGAGCACAGCTGATTCTTTCCTGGGTTTCTGGCTGGTGAGTCTTGCCCACATGCTCAGGGTTTAGCCGATCGCCATATTTGGGGTCGGGAAGGAATTTTCCTCCAGGGCAGATTGGCAGAGGCCCTGGGGGGCTTTCACCTTCCTCTGCAGTGAGAGGCACGGGTCACTTGCTGGAGGATTCTCTGCACCTTGAAGTCTTTAAACCACGATTTGAGGACTTCAATAGCTCAGACATAGGTTAGGGGTTTATTACAGGAGTGGGTGGGTGAGATTCTGTGGCCTGCGTTGTGCAGGAGGTCAGACTAGATGATCATAATGGTCCCTTCTGACCTTAAAGTCTATGAGTCTATGACTCTCTGATGCTGCCACCCCAGAGCCGCTCAGGCCTGTGTGCTGCTAGTCTGTGCACAGCAATGGTGCCTGCTGAAGTTATCGCTGGGCCTCGTGGGAAATTATCCAACCCTGGAGGAAGAAATAAGGCAGCCCTCCCTAGAAACCTTCAGCAGAGGATTGCAGAGTACCTCCATGGACGTTTCATTGAGCTCCCTCAAGAGGATTCAAGGGAGATCCCTGTGCACATAAAGAAACAGCTGTGCATGGCCCCCCCAAGTCCAGAGGGGAATGAAAAGCAGATAGCAACTCTGCCTCTCTTGGTTGTACCACTAACTCTCCAAGCACAAGGAAATTAATAAGTCAGAAGATGTGTTCTGCTGCTTTTGGGGGGAGGGGCTCTCCCTGGAATTGAAAATTTATCTACACACGTACCCCTGCATCGGGCTCGCCCGTGCTTGACTATGGGGACTGGCTGGACTGCGGCGGAGTCAAAAACAGGCCCTGGCTCCCTGGTGGCTGGATCCCGCAGTCGCCTGTCCCCCATACTCCTCTTCCCCTTCCTCGCCCACCACTTCCTCCTCCTTGCTGTTCATGGCACAGGCCTCCGGCTTGGGCTCCTCGGAGGTGTCAGCGTGGCAGGTCTGCAGCTCAGCACCAGATCGATTGTTGGCCTTCTGGTCTGCCTGCCGCAGCTCCTTGGCTTTCACGGGGCACTGCAGCTGGGCCCTGTTCCACCCCTTCTCCTGCATCCCCCGAGCAATCTGCTCATCGATGTCGACGTTTCTATGGCTGGTTCGCAGCTGCGCCTGCACAGCCTCCTCTCCACACGGGCCCAGGAGATCCAGTATCTCCTGTCCACTCCCAGCAGGAGTGCGTCTGCAGCTGGCCAGCGGCACTCAACAGTGGAGAACTGCTAGGTGTGCTCGCCAAACCGGGCCGCCAGGAGAAGGAAAAGGGCGGAGAGCTTCCGGTTTCCGTGACCCCTGGGCAGCGGAGTCCACAATGGTGACCAGAGCGGTCAGCGCTGGGCATTGTGGGACAGCTGCTGGAGGACAGTTAGGGTCAACATAAGGAATGCAGTATCTACGCATGCACTGCATTGAGCTAAGTGCATCCACTGGGACTCTACGCTGCTCAGCGAGGTGGTGTTACTATGGCAGTGTAACAGGGCGCTTATGTCAGTGGGATACTAACTGAAGTGTAGACACGCACGACTAGGCTGACATAAGCTGCCTTGTGTCAATCTGACTTTGTCGTGTAGACCAGGCCTGAGTTTCCCTGTGTAAAGAAGCCCTAGGACACACTGGCTTCTATGTTGGCCCCCGAAGTCTTACTAGACCTGGGTCAATACTGCAAAAAAGCCGTCTCTGCCATGGAAAGCTTCTTGTTTGTGTGCTGCTAACCTGCTCCCGAGTGAATGGGGCTCACAGGAGGCCTGCACAGGGGGGAAAGCGTCGTGTATCTGTATGGGCCTGAATGCTAACGCCGGATGGGTGCGGGTAGCCATCCTATGCTGTGTGTCCACATTGTGCCAGGCAACTCGACCCCGGTAAACAATCAGTGTCTGTTGTCTAACCCCCTCCCTTTCCTTGGGGGGGGGGGAGCTCAGGGGTTAGGGTGCTCGCCAGAGACCTAGGTTCAATCCCCTGATCTGTCCCCAAGTGCTCTGCAGAGGAGCAATGTGGCTTGTCTTAGGCCACGCCGCTGGCCAGTGACGGGAATAGAACTCAGCTCTCCTGCATCTACTGTCCTGTCCGCTAGGCTTCACTGCCGCTCTCCCATCCGCACACTGAAAACCACGGCCAACGGAGAACGTTGCTTAGTTATATGCCGTGAGCAGGGGGAATCACTAAGAGGAGTAAAATAATTTCCCATCGCCCAAGTAATGTGTGGTCTTAATGAGCAACTGAGAGCAATTTCACATAATGAAAGACCAATTCCTTTATTCGCCAGATTCATTTAGCTGGGAAACAATTTCTGGGTGTTCTCTGTAATTATAGATACTTTGTGTCACTTTGGCTAAGCTTCTACAGAGAAGGAAATAATTCCCCCGAGTAAAACCTGGTGGGGTGTCTGTCCATGTGTCCCACGTCCATCTAGACACGAGCCTGAGCTGCGCGGTTTGGATCTGGATTGAGACGTCCGGATTCAGGTTGCTGGGCCGCTCCATTAAAGGGAGAGGGCGTGATGCAAAGCCCCACTGACGTCAGTGGGAATCTGTCCCTCGACTTCCCAGGCCTTTGGATCAGGCCCCTCGTAGCTAGTTGTGATGCTGGGCTTTGGGTGTACGCGTCTCTGGAGCTCAGTGGTGTGTGACACTCAAGGGTGTGGGGGAAGGAGGAGGGAGGCAAGTTGATGTGTTTGTGGGAGGCATCTGACTAATGCCCCCGCCCCCTCCGCACTAGCTGTGTGGAGCGTGTCGTTGACTGGACCTTGAGTCTTGGAAGGATCCGTATTCTCCAGTCAGTTCGTTTTGCTGAACTTCCCAAACTAGGTTACACAGCTTTAAAGCAGTGAAGGAAGCACTGCCGCTCTCTGCCTGCCTGTGCTAATGCCCCCAGCCCGCCCTGTGCCATTGCTGTCGGGGGACACACATGGGGGTGGGGTGCGGGGGGCTGCAGCCTGCTGGAGACTAGCTGCTCTCTAGTTCTATCAGCACAAAGGCCACTGCAGAGGGGCACTAGCCCACACGCCAGTGGCAGATTGGCAATGGGTGAAGGAGATGTTTGTGGCCAGCTCACTGATTCAGGCCCATGCCCAGACAGTGCTCAAGGGCTGTTGGGTGGTCCAGGCCTGCGGGAACCATTAGGCCCTACTGGTCAGGCGCCGGGCGAGGGGGGAGCTTGCTCAGGCAGCCAGCTGGCAGCCAGCCGGTCTCCCGCACTGCAGGATCACACTGCCAGGGAGCCAGTTAACGCTGGTGACTGGACACTAAAAATCCGGTTACCACGGGAACCCGTGCCAGCCGTGGGTGTAGTTTGGGCAGGCATTGCCCCCCCTTAGCACTCCCCAAACCCGATTTCTCTGGAGCTCTGCTTAGCTGTCAGGGAGGGAAGAGGCTCCCTCTGTCCCTCTCCTTTGCTGAGGCTGGCAGGCAGCTCCAGGACGCTGCCTCCTGGGTCCTAGTGCCTGTGACCGTCATCCTGTGTGTGTGCTGGGTCCCGTTTCTGGACAACTGGTGAGTGCCTGTGTGGGGGCAGGGCAAGGGGCTGGCAGGGGGAAGGGGCAGTATTGTTAGACCCACAACAGAGGGGTTTTTATGAGATGGGGAGCAATCCACTTTGTAGCAGGCTATGATAGACTAGCTGGATGGGCAAAAGGCAGGTTCTGTCCATTTGCTGGTTCTCTAGCAGTTCAATCCATCATAAAAGGGCCTCACATTTGATTTCTTTCGAGTTTCATTCCAAAAACTTAAAGCTAAATCAACCTGAAGTTTGTCCTCATTTTTCTGCCCCAACTCAAACTAACTTCTTCCCCGAGTGGAAAACGTTGGGTAAGCGTGGCATGTGATTGGAGACGGGAATGAGAACACAGGCCAATTCCTGCTGACTATCACCACTCTGTAGCCTTATTGACTTCAGGGAGAACAGATTTTTGCACAAGAATAGATTTTGGTCCCTTCTGCCTTTTCACAGGTGGTATAAGCAGAATCTCATTCACTTTCCTCCCCTAAACTTGAAGGGAAAAAAATAAGTAAGGTCTGCTTGATTTACACATGCAAACAAACCAGGAAGCTCTCCCTACATTCTACACCAGCCATAAACAAACACCAGCCCTGAGGTAACAAGGGTGTCACTACAGCAGTTTTGGTTGGACTGTTCTTTTGAAAGATCCTGAATGGTTCTTTTAAGATGCTGATTTTCAGTGCAGTCTATTTGTTCAGGGGAGCAGAGAACACAACAGGGAATAGCTCTGTTTTGTCAACTCCTAGTCATTCAGAAGCTGAAAGGCTTTAGATTAAGTTTGTTTAATGTTTGCACAATGATTCTGAAGAGCTGAGGTAGTACAGAAGTGCTAAATATTATGACTGGGAAACCATCTAAAGAGCTGTGTCATAGAATCATAGAAGATTACGGTTGGAAGGGACCTCAGGAGGTATCTAGTCCAACCCTCTGCTCAAAGCAGGACCAACAGCAACTAAATCATTGTCACTTCTAGCTGTTACCTTTTTCTTACAGAAAGCTTAAAACAAACAAATGCAAACCGTAGGGGCTGGTGCACACAGAACTTATGCTTTAAAAACCTCATGTCAGAGCTGCTGATCACACATTCTAGAACAGACAATACTTAGTCCTGCCATGGGTGCAGGGGACCGGACTAGATGACCTCTCGAGGTCCCTTCCAGTCCTACGATTCTATTCTGTGATTCGAATTGTGGCAGAGCTTGGTAACAGAATGGCCTGATGTGGTGAATCACTGGCGATTAACTACACAAACTGGATATCATCCCCCAACTTATATTTGGGTTCAATGTCAAAACAGTAAGTCTTTGTCCTCAGCTAGTGCAACACTGGGAGGCAGCTTTCAGAGCAAAACAGCCTAAAATACAATGCCACCCAATGTAATTTCCCCACTCCTACTTCCTCTACTTCTGTGGATTTTACACCTGAGTGGTTTTCTTTTACATAACAAGAGCTGGCTGCCTCCCAGACTGCAGCCAGAGCGAGATAGGCTGTGTGGTGTAGAGGCCATAGCTTGGGGGAAACATCTGCAGGGCTCTGCTTTGCATGTGGAGAGATGAAGGTAGAAGCACAAGGTGGGAAGAGGTGAGCAGGATGGGGACTGTTGCAGGGTTCACCCTCATACAGACGAACACCCCACTACTTAGGAGGAAGGCGGCCTATGAGAAGGTCAGCGTAGCGTCCCTCCTGCTACCTCTTACTCAGAAGTATCTGTTTGAAAAATTGAGTCTCGTGAGAATAGAATAAACGTGGTCATTTTACCTAATTAAATAATATGTAAATGTGTATGGAGAGAAATGTTTGATGACTTCATCATTTTGTTTGCAATACGTCATTCGTACTTCGGCCTTTCCCTCCCGTTAGCCGTAGGCCCCTCAGCACCTTCATCCGGCCCTGCCTCTAGGGCAGGAACTTCCAAACCAACCGCAGCGGCTGTCCCCTCGGCGGTAGCCTCAGCAACAGATCAAGACCTGAATGGTCCCGGGAGAGCACGTACCCCTTCTGGGCAGTGTGAGGGCACTTTGGGGGCAGGGAGTGATTTTTTTCCCCTACCGCTGCCTGTGTCCTGTGGATAAGCAGAGCGTTTCAGGGTCCAGTGCAAGTGGACGTCATGGCTCAGTTCCCTTACTGGGCTGTCAGGAACACTGCTCGGGGTGGGGGGCTTTGGAGAGCCGAGAAGGCCCATAGAGCTGTATGCGATTGCCATTTTTCTATCAAAGTCTCGGGCGGAGAGAGGGGAGAAATAGGCTGGTTTTGGGCTTGTCTCGGGTGACAGGCTGCTGTCACTTTGATTTGCAGACCCCTCTCCTGGTAATTAATCATCAGCCCCAACCATATCTGGGGCTGGAGCACCCATGGGAAAAAAATGATGGGTGCAGCCCCCCTATCAGCTCCTCTCCCTCCCCCTCCAGCGCCTGCTGTGGATCAGCTGTTCAGCAGTGTGCAGGAGGTGCTGGGGGCGAGGAGTGAGGGCGGGAGGCATTCGGGAGGGGGCGGAATGGGGCAAGAAGAGGCAGGGCAGGGGCGGGAAAAGCAGAGTGGGGCCTTGGGGGAAGGGGTGGAGTGCAGGCAGGGCCTGGGGCAGAGTGGGGGCAGAGCACCCTCCATCCCCGGAAAGGACAAAATCAGTGCCGGCTCCAGACCCCAGTGGTGGTGATGTGCCTCGGCTGTAGTGGAGCACATGGTTAGATTCCAGCAGAAGACCAGAAGCTGCCTCAGCCACTCTGGGGGAGCGACCTGGGCGGGGAGAGGTGAGCAGCTTGTTTGCTGTAGTCGTGAAGAGGGACCTCAGGGAGATGGGCTGTGGCAGGGTGGAAGGGAGATGAGGTTTGTGGTCTCCACCGCAGACGCCGGACGAACCCACAGGGTTCTCCTTCCTTCCCTCTCCGTGAGGTCTGTTGTGGTGGCTCCAATGGCTCCCAGATGTTCTCTGCAAATCCTCCCTGTGCTCCTGTCCTCGCTTTAGAGAGCGGGCCTGGCTCTGTGTACCAGCAGCCAATGAGGTGACAGAGGTACATCAGGGATGGATTTGGTCCCTGCTTGATCCCTCGTGTGTCTGGGCTCACTCGCCCCTGGCCTCAAGCTGACTCCTTTGCTGCACCCACTACTGGATAGGAGGAGCCACACCCCAGAGACTTCTCCGCTGAGAGATCCTTTGGTGCCCAACCAGCCCCAGTTCTCCTTGGAAAGTGTGAAATTCCAGCCCCCTCGCGCATTACTTACCCTGCCTGCGGCTGCTGTTCCTTGGGCTTGGCTTATCCAGGAGGGGGAGCCTGGTGACTCTTGTTTCAGATTTATGTCGCAGTAGTGTAGAGACCCCATTCGGGATCGGGGCCCCCACTGCGTGGGTCATTGTACAACTCCTGCACACACACTAAGTCCTATCCCTGCCCCCAGCCAGCACCGCAGCTCAGGGTAATGCGTTATCCCAAGGACAAGGAATGCGGGCAAAGTCTGTGCGCGACAAACAGGCTTTTTTGCATTTCGGAAGAGGGGTGATCGCTGGAGCAAGAGTGTGAAGTGCTCTGCTTGCACCTGGCTTCAGCCAGCCCTGCCCATTACGGGGAAGGAGGGTTCTTCTATATCCCCTCAGACACTGATCCTGGGGCTGCGGGTCTGGAGAGGAGCTAGGCAAACCCGGAGGGCGGAGGGTGGCGGGCAAGTCACAGCTGGGGACCCTTTTGACCAGTGGGGTGCAGACCTTCTGCTCTGTTAGCTGCCTGGTTAATGGGCCGCTCCTAACCGCATCTCCCGCTTTGCTCCTGCCCTCAGCGACAGCAGCTGTTGGAATGACTATGGCTTGAGCACCCTGCAGTCCAGTGGCACCGTTTCCCGCAGCTCCAGCATGCACAGCGGCAGCACGGAGGGGTTGGACGCCTCCGCCCAGCTCTTACCCATCATCAAAGCCGGGTGGCTGGACAAGAACCCTCCCCAAGGGTGAGTAACGCTCCGAAGGGCGCAGCCTGGGAGACTGACACTGGAGCAGGGGATTGGTGATGTCGAGCAGAACTGGGTCCCCCCCGAGTTTGGCCTGTCAATGCCTAGAGAGGAAGGTTCCCCCCATCCCCCGAGCCATCCCCTCATTTCTGGCGTTGGTCACTGACATGGGCTGAATGAGAGAAATCTTCCTGTTCAGCTATTGATTTCATCACTGCACCCCCGCCTGACCTCCCTTTAGTCCTATCGATTGCGTTAGGCTTGAGGAGCCGTCAGGCCAAGAGCAACCCGCAGGGTCACACGCAACCTCCGGCCGCCCTTGTCTGTCTCTCTGAAGGGCAGCAGCACCCGGAGACCCAGCATGCCACGCCCCACCTTGCTGTCCGAGCCCTTCCTCGAGACGGAGGGGTCTGCAGTCTGAGCAAGTGGCAGCGTTAAAGAGGAAGGCAGCTGCAGCCTGTGCCCAGAGACAAACTTAAGTGCAGCCCTGAGACTCCTGGCAAGTTGCCACTCGGGTCCTGCCTTGTTTTGACAAAGCCTTTGCCCTGGGCTACAGTTCTGCTTTGTCCATTTCCTCCTCGCGCCGTTGAGGGCTTTGATTTACCCTGTGCTGTGGAGATGCTCGTGTTTCCCTGTTGAACGCCAGGCCTCGGAGACTGCTGAGCTTTCACCAATGGCTGGCGGATTGCACTTCCTCCCTGTTACCCAACAGCCATGCCTGGGTTGGCTTATTAATGGGAAGGGAAATCGCACTGCTCCTGTAAGTCAGCTGGTCACCCCGGGCAGGGGAGCAGCCTCTGGGCTAGTCTTAAAGGGCCCATGCTCCTAAATTAGGGCATGTCTGTACTAGAGAGCTTCCAGCGGAGGAGCTGTACCGAGGCAGCTGTGCGACTGGAAGATCGTTCGTGTAGCCGCTCTGTGGGATGTGGGGTTTTTTCACACCCCTGAGCAACGTAAGTTTTGCTGACATAAGTGGCAGTGTAGACATGGCCTTAGAAGATTCTCCATGGGAGAGGGAGGGTTTTTTGTTGTTTGCAGTGTTGTAGCTGTGTCGGTCCCGGGATTTTAGCAGGACAAGGTGGGGTGAGGTGATGTCTTTTATTGGATCAACTTGTCTTGGTGAAAGGGACAAGCTTTCGAACTACACAGAGCTCTTCTTCAGGTCTGGGAAGGAACTCGGGGTGTCACAGCTACGTACAAGGTGGGACAGGTTGATTAACATAAAGAGTTAACGCATATGCTAAGGCAGTGGTTCTCAACCAGAGTATGCATACCACTGGGGGTACGCAGAGGTCTTCCAGGGGGTACATCAGCTCATCTAGATATTTGCCTAGTGTTACAACAGGCTACAGAAAAAGCCCTAGTGAAGTCACTACAATGACTTGTTTATACGGCTCTATAGACTATACACTGAAATGTAAGTACAGTATTTATAAAAGCAGCAATGAATCCTGTGGCACCTTATAGACTAACAGACGTTTTGGAGCATGAGCTTTCGTGGGTGTTGCATCCGACGAAGTGGGTATTCCCCCACGAAAGCTCATGCTTCAAAACGTCTGTTAGTCTATAAGGTGCCACAGGATTCTTTGCTGCTTTTACAGATCCAGACTAACACGGCTCCCCCTCTGATACTTTACAGTATTTATATTCCAGTTGATTTATTCTATAATTATATGGCAAAAATGAGAAAAAATAAGCAATTGTGCAGTACTAGTGCGCTGTGACACTTCGTATTTTGATGTCTGATTTTGTGAGCAAGTGGTTTTTAAATGAGGTGAAACTTGCGGGTACGCAGGACAAATCAGAGGGGTACAGTCCTCTGGGAAGGTTGAGAGCCCCTGTTCTAAGGGCCCATTCAAGGTGAAGTGGCTTATTAACATAGGACTGCAGTCAGGGGCCATCGGCAGACTTTCTGTTGTGTTTGCTCGGCTGAGGGCTTATCTACACTTGAAATGCTGCAGCTGCGTAGCCAGAGCTGGGCTGCTGACTGGGTGTAGGTAATCCCCCTCCCCGAGAGACAGTAGCCAGGTGACAGAAGAATTTTTCCATCAACCTAGGGCTGTCTATACAGGGACTTAGGTCAGCTGCACCGCTGAGGGGTGGAGATTTTTCACCACCTTGAGCAACGTAGTTAAGCCATTATAATGTTTTAGTGTAGACCAGGCCCTAGTAACTCGCCTGGGGTGTGTGTTTTGGGACTCCGGATTTTTCCTGAGGAGGAGAAAGGTGTGTGTGTGTGTGTTCCCATATTAATGATTGATCTAGCCATAGCTATTGTGAGATCAGTAGCTATTGTGAGATCAGACCCCATGAGGTAAATATTTTTCTGCCGTGACAGAGCAGTGGGAAGCCCGGAGCTGCCGGGTTGATTCAGAGCATGCTCTGTCTAGCCAGTCTCCTGCTTCTGATGGTGCCAGTTGTTTCATAGGAAGGTGCACGAAAGCCCATTACAGACAACACCCAGAGGGGACGGTGGGTCCTGGCTCCCTGATTCTCATGGAGCATGTGCACCTGGAGCCGGTGAGAGAAGCCCTGGGGTTGCTCTAACTTGTGCCAGCTCTCCAAGGGACTGACTACAGCTGAGAATAGATTGCCAAGTCTTTTGTCCCATTCCTAACCCCAGCATGCTGCCCCACCTTGGGGCAAGACTGGGTGTGTTGTAGGGACCGGCTAGGGCTACACTGGCTCTGTGTCCATTGAGAATGTCCCTGTGTTGGGGAGAGTCTCAGCCGGCCCGATGTGGCTGCTCTCCTGCACCATTGTACCACCTGAGAGACCCAAAGGAACAAAGGAGTGTAGAGAATCTCACCCAGGCAGTGTGATTTCAGCCTGGACCCTGAAGCGAACGGGGAGCTGGTGGAGCAGTCGGAGGATGGGGGGTGCGGGTGCTGTACGTTTCAGGGCTCAGGCCGTGGCAGCCTGCACACGCTGAAGTCTGGAGAGATCGGGGGACAGTGGTGGTTCAGGGATGATGTCATGGGAGGGATTTCAATGGAGTCAGAGCAGGGCTGTATGCAGGCTCTGCTGTGTACCGGACGCACGGAGAGATCGCTGTATGTTTGGCTTTCAAGGGATGGTTGATTTATTAGCCACTCCCCTCCCCCAATAAAGCTTCTTGTTCAAAGGTCTCCTGCTGGTGGTGGAACTGTTGTGGCAGCCTGTTCCCTCCCTGTCTTTCCTGAGCCCACAGAGCCTAGGCCCCTGCCTTATGGCTAGTGTCTTTTAAGGGTGGCTTATGCACCCTAATACACGTATCAATCTTCCTTTAATTATTCCTGAGAAACTAGTTGTGATTGCACAGTGCTGTGAGCCAGACCTGAGCTGACAGAGAGCCGGCTAGTGAAACTGACCAGAAAGAGACCGCGAAACTCACCAGCCGAGAATCTCTGCCCATATGGCCTGAGATACAGAGAGTGAACGAACGGCCTCGCAAAGCAGCCCGGGTGACGGGATATGGTGGGGTTAACGACGGGGAGAGCAGGCTTTTACAGTGTACGTGTGTGGGATTATGGGGCCTGGCCTCGCTAACTGGGAGTGACGGCACCACATTGAGGGCTGCTCCGTGCCCAGGCAGGTTCGGGAACGGGAGAGGGGAGTTCTCGTTGTCCATGTGACACTGAGGATGCACAGATATCTCTTGGCAGGGCTGGGCCAGGGGAAAGCACTGTCTGAGCAAAGGCAGTAAGAGGGAATCGGGGAATGGGGAGGGATGGTGGAAACATCCCCTAGAGCAGGGATACAGTAATTCCTCACTTCATGTCATCCCGGTTAACGTTGTTTCCTTGTTACGTTGCTGATCAATTAGGGAACATGCTCGTTTAAAGCTGCGCAATGCTCCCTTATAATGTCGTTTGGCAGCCGCCTGCTTTGTCCACTGCTTGCAGGAAGAGCAGCCCGTTGGAGGTAGCTGGTGGGGGCTTGGAACCAGGGTGGGCCGGCAGCCCCCCTGTCAGCTCCCCGCTCCCCTAAGTTCCCTGTTTAGCAGCCGCCCAGCAGGCTAGCAATTACCAGGCAATTCAGCTGTCCCTCCCCCCACTGCCGTGTGCTGCTCCTGCCCTCTGCCTTGGAGCTGCTCCTGGGAGCCTCTTGCTTGCTGTGCAGGGGGTGGGGGGAAGGGGGGCTAAGGTCAGGGTGTCCCCCTTCCCCCGCTCCTGCACCCCGCTTACCCCATCTCTGTAGGGGGGGGGCACGACAGGGCTCAGGATGGAGGCAGCGTGCTGGCAGCAGCTGCTGTCTCAATTTGCTGATCTACTTAAAAAGGCAATGTACGTAGAGTGGGGTCAGCTTACTTAAAGGGGCAATGCGTGTCTCTCTCTCACACACAGTGTGTGTCTCTGTCTCTCTCTGCCAAGCTGTGTCTCCTCCCTCCATTCATGCTGCCTTGTAGAGTGTGAGGCTACATTAACAACAACGTGTTAACCCTTGAGGGCTCAGCCGAGTACTAGTTGATCATTTAGCAGTAAGGCATTCCCTGGGAAATATCCCACCCTCTGACTCCACCACCTCAACCAAGCTTCACAATCATCATTGCTGTGGACAGTATTAAATTGTTTGTTTAAAACTTATACTATCTATCTATCTATCTATCTATCTATCTATCTATCTATCTATCTATCTATCTATCTATCTATCTAAAATAGTCTTTTGTCTGGTGAAAAAAATGTCCCTGGAACCTAACCTCCCACCCATTTACATTCATTCTTATGGGGAAATTGGATTCGCTTAACATCGTTTTGCTTAAAGTCGCATTTTTCAGGAACAGAACTACAACGTTAAGCGAGGAGTTACTGTACTCAGAGCTCAGTGGTTCAGGAGCCAAATTAGCGATCAGCATTACCCAAAACAGTCATGTGAATTCATTGTTTCATTTACTCTAGTACTATATAGTCGGATTTAAGCAATATGGTGGGACATATGTAGTGTATATATCTCTCTATATTATTCTCACAGCGAGCTGATTGGCCAAGTACTATTTTATCAAGCACAGTGGGCTAATGACATAGTAAAAGCATCCTGATTGGTTAATAACGTTGATTGGTTAATAATTCAATCACGCCATGTTCTACTATCGTGTGCCGCAAAGAGCCGCAGGAGCAAGGGCCCCGGAGCCTTTGTAGAAGTGGGTGGGGGTGGGGGCAAGACCAAAGTGGTGGCGGAATTCAAATAATTCTTAAATCTCCCGCAGAGTGCAGCTGTCACCTAAATAGCCAGAATACACAGTGTAGCCACATTGTAGCATTGAAGGTATAATTATAGTACAGACAGATTTAAAAAAAAATAAGACAACTTTAGTTCTCAACATTGCTGGGGGGAGGAGGAGATTTCCAGCCCATTCCCATCCCGAACTCTCAGGATCCGCAGCAGCACCCTTTTCACACACACCTCCCTCCCGCCCCGCTTGGCCTGGGTCCTGGCCCCAGGGACTGCTTTGTCCCTTAGGCCTGGTCTACACTGGGTGGGGGGGTTCGAACTAAGGTACGCAAGTTCAGCTATGCGAATAGCGTAGCTGAACTCGAACTACCTTAGTTCGAACTACTTACCCATCCTCACGCTGCGGGATCGATGTCCGCAGCTCCCCCGTCGACGGCGGTGGCGGAATTCCGGAGTTGACGGGAGCGCGTTCGGAGTTTGATATATCATGTCTAGATGAGACGCGATATATCGAACTCTGAGAAGTCGATCGCCACCCGCCAACCCGGGCGGGTAGTATGGACGTACCCTTAGGCTTTGTGCCCAAGGCAGCAGCCACGTGTGGCGCTGCTCCTCCTGCAGGGGGCGCCCTCTCCTGCTGAGCATCCTCTGGCCAGCTGCTGAAACCCCTGCAGTCAGGTTCGCACCGCGCTTCCTTAGGGCTTAACCCCTTCCTGCCTGCGCTACAGCCGGAGGGACAGGAGGCGGCTGGACTATGTTAGTGGCCAGCAGCGGCCTGGAGGCTTTAGCCACCTGGAGGCATTGTGCGGGCGGGAGGGGATTGGAGCTTCTTCCAACCATGGGGGGAGAAGAGATGAGCTCTGACGGAAGCTCATCCCTCCCCCCCTCCACCCTCCCAGTGCCGAAAGGCTGCTGCTGGCCACATTCTGGGGAGCACGTGACCCCACGTGCCCCACCCACGTGTCGCCTTTGTGATCATGTCTTTCCCACAGCACATATGGAAAAAATGTGGGGAGGGAGGCATGGGTCCCTGGCCTCCCCTGGTTCCCCAGTGCACGGGAGACACATTGAAGAGCCGCTTGCAGCTCCCAAGCCTCAGTCTGAGTGTCGCTGCCCTATAGAGAAAATCCAGGCTGCGTGTCTGCTCGTCCCAGGAACCTCCTCACACGGGGGGCACCTCCCCACCCCTGCACTGATCCACATGGCTGCTGCTCAGACCTCCTGCATACCCCTTCTCGGGTGTGGCCTGCTGCTTGCGAGATACCGGCCTGTGTTTAAACAGCTAGGCAGGGGGCAGGTGGGCTGGGGTCTAGGCTATCAAGCAGGAAAAGCATGTGTGTGTCTGTCCGATGCGTCTCTGTTGGACTGTATCCATCTAGCCCGTCCTTCCTGTGCCGTCCAGCTTGCTATGGTGCAAGTCCTTTGGGGCAGATTAGCTCCGAAGCAGAAATACCCTGGTGCGTGTTTCTCAAGCGTACATGCTCTTACCTCCTTGAGCTTGGCTCGCTAAGGAGAAGTCAGGAGCCCCTGCATTCCCCGCTGGCACTGCTAGCTCGCCAAGGCTAACCAGCTGCTCCCATCCCGTTACAGCTCATACATCTACCAGAAGCGCTGGGTGAAGCTAGATGCCGACTACCTCCGCTATTTTGACAGCGAAAAGGTGAGTGGGGAGGCAGATTGGGCCAGTGGGTAGGGAGGGAGCTAGCCTGGCCCTTGAGAGCTCTGAGTTCAATGCCCTGCTCTGTCACAGACTTTCTGTGTGACCGTGAGCCAGTCACTTAGCCTTTCCGGGCCTCGGTTCCCCGTCTGTACAATGGGAATACCAGCCCCGCCCTGCCGCGTGGAGGAGAAATGCATTAAAGGTTGTGCGGTCTCAGATACTGCAGTCGTGAGGCTGTGTAGGTACCTAATCTAGATGGCTTGTCTTTGAAATCTGCCACCCAGGGTGGGACTGACGTGTAGTTTGGAGCTTCCCCCAGGGATGGGGACGAGCTCTTCTGTGTTCGGGTTCCCCTCTGCTTTCCAGAAACCAGTACAGAGTGACAATAACTTGCATCGCACAGTTGGGCTGTGAACTAGAGCTCCCAAGCTAAGCAGCACTAGGTGTGGTCAGGAGGTGGAAGGGAGCCCCCCCCCCGCAGATGCAGGGTGATGGAAAGAGTAGCGTTGACGCTGCAGACGGTGGCCTTCTTGCCTCTGAGTCAGTCCAGGATTGGCACAGCCTTTCAGACGAGGGATTTTCATCTGCTTGTAGTCATGGACGGTTCCACTTACTGCCAGAGTTGGTGTGGAATGCAGCCACCTCTGGGGTGGAAAGCAGTAGAAGTTTTTAACAGCGCACAGGAATGCTGGGCGCTGCTTTAGTACAGAGAGTGGGTAAGGATGCTGTGTCCAAGAGAGACTGAGGTTAATAGAATGGGGCTGACCCCTCTGCTGGAGCGATGGTGCCGTGGGGTCTCTCCTGATTGTGGGTAGAGCTGATGGTGGCATGTCCTGACAGTGATGGGGCTCTCAGCCTCAGGTAGTGCTAGCACATGGGTGGTTCCTTGGGTCTGTTACCCGCCTGCTGCGTCGGTGGGGGTGTGGTTTTGACTTGTGTGACTCTCTGCTGCAGGACACATACTCCAAGCGCTTCATTCCGGTGACCTCAATAGCCCGCGTGGCCAGCATCGGGGACCAGAAATTCGAGGTGATCACTAACAACAGGACCTTCGCCTTCCGGGCTGAGAGCGATGGTGAGTGGCACGGGTTTCTCCAGGGCTGGCACGTGCAGGGTGGGGGGAAGGAAGCGGAGAATAGGGAAGCAGCTCTTCCTGTTTCTCCTGCCTGCTCTGGGGAGCTGTTCAGTAGCTGAACCCGCTACGCTGGTGACGGGTAGGAGATGTGGGCACTCTCAGTCCCTCTGTTCCCTTGCACATTGCTCAGGCTGGTGTTCCCAGGGACAGGCGGTTCCCCCCAGCCCTGTGGGGAGACCATTCCACAGCCTGGTGGACCCCACTGGCAGGAGAGGGTTCCCAGGAGTCAGCTGTCATTTCCCTTTACTCACTCCGCTCCCATTGCTCCTGGTTACTGCCCACTCACCCCTCTGCCTCCCACCTCAGTAATCCCTCTCCCTCCTGACGATCACACCCCAAGGATGGCACCATGCCCTCCGTTAGCTGAGCTTTGGCTCCGGCTTCTTCCAGCAAGTCACTCTCGGTCCAGACCAACATCCAAAGCAGCTAAGAGCTTTGGGGGCAGTGACCGAATTTCCCGCTCTTTCCCCCTGCCTGGCCCCCCAGAAGAGCTGTTGGGGGGGGGAGGGAGCTTCCTGCTGAGCGGTGAGGAGCACTGGAGGGGCACTCCCTGCCCGGCGGGTTGAGGCCACTGCTCAGGAAAGGGCCGAGCTGGAAATCCACGCTCTTGCGCCCCAGCGCCGCCCCCCCCAGGTGTCCCCAGTGAGCAGGGACGGGACTCTGCCCACTCTGCCCAACGTGCGCACCAGCTTTGGAGCTCTTCCTCGGGCCTGATGGCAGGCCCGGCTCCCCGCTGACCCCGAGCCCTCTCTGCCCTGCAGCGGATCGTAACGAGTGGATGAGGACCCTCCAGCAGATGGTGGACGAGCGGAAGTTCAAGGGCTTGAACAGGATATCCCTGTTCCAGCCGCCCACCGGCTCCTTGGACTCGGTGGACAAGTGCGGGCTGCTGGAGCTGCGGGGCTTTAAGAACAAGCTGTATGTGGTGGTGGCTGGAGATAAGGTTTTCCTGTACAAGAACGCCGAGGTGTGTATCCACGGAGGCTGTCTCCTTCCAGGGGTATTGAAATGCAACAGCTCAGCCCCCTGCCAAGGGACGGGGGGTGGGGTCACGGCCCAACTCGAATTGCTTCTCACGCCCTTCTCTCTCCTCCCCCCTCTTCCTTCATGCCATCCCCACTTCACTCCTTGCCTGCTCCCGCCCTCCTCCCCTGAGTCCACTCCCTCTGGGCCCTTTCCCTTGGTCTTCCCATGGGGCTGCCAAGAGAGTTTGTGAGCAAGGTTATTATGAGCCGTAGGAGCGGAAGCAGCTAGCGCCCGACGCTGGGTCCCCATTGTGCTGGGAGCTGCACATTCACAGGCTCCAACGCGACGCGCTCGAACTGGACAAGGCAGGCAAAGTGCGTGGGGGGATGGGCGGCTCATTTTACACATGGGCAGTGGAGGCAGCGGGTAGATGAAGGGTTGTGCTCGAGGTCCCGCAGGGAGTCAGGGCAGAGCAGGAAATGAACCCGGCTCTCCGGTCCAGCCCTTTGACCCCTGTAGTCCCATCCGTCCTCCACAGAGGTGTTGGGAAGTGGGGATCAGACCAGGAGTTTAGTCCCACAGCGCAGAGAGGTGTTACCAGCTTTGCCCGTTACTTCGGGGTAGGCTCATTTATTTGGGTGACTCCTCAGGAGGGGAGCGGGGGGTCTGTAATTCTGTCACTGTTCTGCTTGTGTCACTTGTGTTCTCGTACGAAGCTCTACTTCCCCCTGCTGCAAGTCCCTCCCCATGGAGTTACCCTGCAGGACCTCGGTTCCCCAGGGCTGGGTTCCTCCAGCCCCAGAATCAGACGAACACACACATTAACAGAGCGTGTCTGAGAGGACCAGGTTAATCAGCACGCCCAAGCTGACCCCTTATATGTCCCTGGACTCAGTAGGCTGGGTCGAACAGCACCTCCAAGCTGTCACCCTCATATGCCACATGCACTGCACTGGAATAGAGCACGCCCGAGCAGGCTGGGTCGAGCAGCACTTCCTAGCTGCCACCCTCATATGCCACATGCACTGCACTGGAATAGAGCACGCCCGAGCAGGCTGGGTCGAGCAGCACTTCCTAGCTGCCACCCTCATATGTCCCAGGTTCAGTAACTTTCATGTTACAATTGTCTGGTAGTGACCCACTTGATGAGCAAACCCCACAGGATTTTTGGGCGCTGCAGGGATCTTTTAGCCTAGGTTGCTGCAGAGCGAATGAGGAAACCAAAAAACACCTACAAGGAGGATGCGGGTGGGGGGAGAGAAGCAACCAGCTTAACCATGAAAGTTATTTATTGCCGGTAATAACCATAGGGGAGCCAAGCAAACAAAACAGTGATAATATTAAATCTCACTTAAACTTGATTATAAAATTCAGGTTTAGAAAACTGTGACTGATCACACAAGGCAGGGTCAGAAGGCTGTACCTAGAGCGAGAGCTGGGTTCTCACCACTCCATGGAGCTCGAATCAATTGGGGGTCCCCGGTGGTGGTGGTAGCTGTGGGTCCGGAGTGCTGGAGACAGGCAGAGCCCCCAGCATGATCAGTCAGGAGAAGATGAAGTCTCAGTGGAACTGATGCAGATTTTGGATCCAGGCATCAGAACACTTTCCTGAGCATGGGTAGGGGTTTTTGTAGAGAAACAACAATGGTTCAAGGGAGACACTAGATTCGTTTATGTTTAAACAAGGCAGATACCAAAGTTGTTTTGTTCAGGCTAGAGCATGGGAGCTGATCATTCCTGGCTTTGGGCGGTGTTCCTAGGAGGGAGCTCACAATGCAATTAGGGAGCTTCCCTATTTTGGATACCAATAAAGGATTTATTACTAGAACTGGTCTGGTAACTGCTGAGCTGGGTGTGTGCAGGCCTGGGCTCATTAACAGCTGGAGCAGAGATCCCCCATCATGCACTGCTTCCCTGCTTTTCTGGTCCCAGAGTTCCATGTGGTTCTTGCCTTGGAATCTCTGTTCTCCATTCTGGATGCTAATGGAGAGGCCTCCTTGTCCCATCTTTGATGCAAATGAGGCTAGGGGAGTTCTCTTAATCCTGTCCCCCTTCTCCCAGGGGTTTAGGTGTGTCTCCCACTGCCTTTTCATTGCTTTTTGTAAGTCTTTCTTCTGATCAGTTTTGACTCAAGCAGAGGCTGGGGGGTAAAAAAGGTCTTTTGTGAGTCTGACAGGCTGGGTACTGCGCCCTGGTTCCCCAAGAACACAGAGCTGCTAGGTAACAGAGGGGCACAGGACCCCGGTGCGAGTTGTGCTGGAGGTGAGAGTGCGAAGCGGTGCCCCCCTGATGTGCCCTAGCCTTGCGTCCCTCCGCCCTGTCTCACCAGGAGGGGAGAGTTGTCTGCAACACGACTTGAAGGAACTCTGCAGACTGTGGTCTCTTTAAGCCCTGGCACAGACTTTTCTCCTACAAAGACCTCGCATGCCGCTCCTGAAAAGTGGACACGGCTTCATGGCACAGACCTCACCATCTGGGTCTGTCCAGTGCAACGAGATCCCAGGGTTTAATGTCTGTCTTAGAATCATAGAACTGGAAGGGACCTCGAGAGGTCGTCTAGTCCAGTCCCCTGCACTGAGGCAGGGTTAGTATTATCTAGAGAACCCCTGACAAGTGTTTGTCTAACCTGCTGTTAAAAATCTCCAATGACGGAGATTCCACAACCTCCCTAGGCAATTTATTCCAGTGCTAAACCACCCTGACAGGAAGTTTTTCCTAATCTCCCACCTAAACCTCCCTTGCTGCAATTTAAGCCCATTGCTTCTTGTCCTATCCTCAGAGGTTAAGGAGAACAATTTTCCCTCTTTCTTCTTGTAACAACCTTTTACGTTATCATGTCCCCCTCGTCCCCAGTCTCATCTCAAGACTAAACAAACCCCAATTTTTTTTCAATCGTCCCTCATAGGTCATGTTTTCTAGGCCTTTAATCATTTTTGTTGCTCTTCTCTGGACTTTCTCCAATTTGCCCACATCTTTCCTGAAATGTGGCGCCCAGAACTGGACACAATACTCCAGCTTAGGCCTAATCAGCGCGGAGTAGAGCGGAAGAATGACTTCTCATGTCGTGCTGACAACACTCCTGCTAATACATCCCAGAATGATGTTTGCTTTCTTGCAACAGTGTTACACTATTCACTCATATTCATCTTGCGTGCTTTCAGGTTGGCCTTCAAGGTGTCTTTATATCTGAGGATGGGTCATTCCTTAGAGCAGCAGCAAAGAATCCTGTGGCACCTTATAGACTAACAGATGTTTTGCAGCATGAGCTTTCGTGGGTGAATACCCACTTCTTCAGATGCAAGTGCCACAGGATTCTTTGCTGCTTTTACAGATCCAGACTAACACGGCTACCCCTCTGATCCTTAGAGCAGGTTCCCATGCTCAGCTGACCGTAGAACACCGCTTTCGGTATATGGGAAACCTCCATGCGGCCCAGGGGTCCGACCCAGCGAAGTTGAGACCTAATGAGCATACTCCGGAAGCCGGAGATTGGACATCTCTCAAGGACTTCATGCTTAGTTCTGTGGCAAACACACCATTAAAAATCCTTTGTAACCTCTAATTCAAGATACAGGGAAGAAGAACAAACAGTTAAAGCATTTGAAGTGCAAAATATTAAGGAGCTTTTCTTTTAACCACAGCATTGTTCCCTTGCCCTTGAGCTGCAAAAAGTTTCTAGACGGAAAACTTCCTTGTTTGTCAGTCTTCTGATATGGTATCAAAGATGGTAATAGCTGTTCTTGTGGGGGGAAAGAGCCGAAGTCAGCTGAGATGGGCTGGAAGTGCTGGTGCTAAAGTCCAGTTCTGTCTCCTAAGACAAGAGAAACACACAAAAGGGGAGAGAAAAAGAGCAGCAAAGAGAGAAAATGCATCTGTCTCTGGGACTGACTTATTTGCAGCCTCAGCGCTGGAAGGACGCAGGCCCAGCACATGGTCTTGGTCTTATCACCCACCTGGCAAACTCGAACCAGCGTCGGGCTGCGAACAGCACTGCTTTTATCTGCCTCATTCTGGTCACAGGCTAGCAGCTGTGTCGCAAAATACACTCTTGGCTGGCTGCGCCCAGCTCTGATCAGACACATTGAAAAGGAGAGGGATAGGAAAGAGAAGAGATAAGGGGCGGAAGGAAAAGGACACACGGGGGGCAGGGATGGGGGTGTGTTACAAAGTCTCACATCCCAGGAGGTGTTTGCTATTCAGCGGCGCCAGCGGACGTGGTGATGTCAGCTGGTCCCTCTCTCGGCCCAGTGTGGTCAGGACATCTCTTGGGATCAGGACAACAAAGGCGGCCCCATGGTGTTGTGATGGATCCTGGGGTCCCAGGAGATGGTGGGAGTGGCAGCCATGATGGTAAAGCTCACTCCAGTGATCGTTGGCAGACAGCTGCTAATTTGCCCCCCAACATCTTTTCCTTTTCAGAACCCCAGAAGGGAGCAATGGGTGAAACGGCCCATCCCCTCGTTATATCATACACCGATTCGGCCTCGTTTCCCACACACCAAGTTTGATCCACTGATTTCCGGGCCCGCGCTGCTCTGCTTTGGTCCACTGATTTCTGGGCCCGCGCTGCTCTGCTTTGGTCCATTGATTACCGATCCCGCGCTGCTCTGCTTTGGTCCATTGATTTCCGGGCCCGCGCTGCTCTGCTTTGGTCCATTGATTTCTGGGCCCGCGCTGCTCTGGTTTGCCAGGTGTAATCTTAACCCAGTGCTTGAGTTATACCTGGAGGCCTTTATTGTGTGGTCTCATTGGCTCCGTCTGGCTCCCTTTGGCACCTGATCCCATCGCCGTTTGTTGGTACAGGTCATTGTAACCCTTCAGAAACTTTCCTGTGCTTTGCCCCAGTTGAGCTCCCAGTGAGGCTGCCTGTGCAGGCCGGTTACCACGACGCGCCTCCGGGGCTCGAGGGCCCCAGCGGCGACCATGGCACTGCCAGCACTGGGTGCGATAGGGCTGGTATTGGCAGCTGCAGGCTGGGTGCCCAGGGCTGGAGTTTGTGCGCTGCCCCCTTCTCACTTGGCGACTTCGCTCCCACATGCAGAACAGCCGTAGGTGCCTCTGGACTGACCTTGTGGGTCCCATACTATTGGTTTTTAACCCTTTCCTGGCTGTTCTTGCCCTGTCAGGATTATCGACAGGGGATCGGAATCACCTACATTGAGATGAATGTGGGGAATGTGAAGGACGTGGACAGAAGAGGATTTGATCTGACGACGCCTTACAGGATCTTCAGGTGAGGGGGGGTTGGTCTAGGTGCCGTGCCCCATGGGTGCTGGTCCCTCCCCTGCCGTACAGCACGGGGCTCCCCCCGGCCAACCCATTCCCCCAAACGGCTCTCTGGTGTCTTTCAGCTTCTCGGCAGACTCGGACCAGGAGAAGGACGAGTGGGTGGAGGCCATGCAGCAGTCCATCGCCGAGGCCCTCTCCAACTCGGAGGTCGCGGAGAAGATCTGGTCGGTGGAGGCAAACCAGTTCTGCGCAGACTGCGGGTCGCCCAAACCCGACTGGGCCTCCGTCAACCTTTGTGTCGTCATCTGCAAGAGATGCGCAGGTAGGGGCCGAGACCGGGGGGCGCGAGCCGGGGGGATGGTGATGGGCCAGGGAGCTTAGAGCGTGGTGCACCCCTGGCTTCAGCAAGGGGACCGGGCTTTGCCGCTTCCTCCGTCACCCCGGACTGGGCCCCTCCGTCTCGCCCTCCTCAGGAATTGCCTAGACGGGTGCCTGTCTCAGCCATTTCGGAGGCAGGGTCAGGAACCCCCCTAGTGGACACTTGTGGAATTGCCTCTTCCAGGGGGGAGATTCTTCCTAACTCAGAAACAGGGACCTCAGAGTCCTTCTGACGCAGGATCCGTGCAGGGGCCGCTTCAGCCGGGTCCAGACGAGGCTGCTCATCGCCTAAGCACACGTTCCGCTCCGGGGGGGGCTCCAAAGCCACGGCGGGACTTCACTGAGCAGCCCGGCAGCCGCAGCGGAGCCCTGAGGGGCCCTTTCAGGAGTGTCTGTCGTTAAGCGTGTCCAGGCGTCTAAGTTTTGCCAGCCTAGCTGGGTTGGCCAGGAATGTGAAACAAATCACCCGCCCCTCACCGACACAGCTGTGCCGGCAGCTCCCCCGGTGGAGACACAGCTCTGCTGGCAGACGAGTGCTTGTGATGGCTTCACTAATGTCCTTCAGGGAGCTGGCGGAGCTCTGCCAGCCGAACTCCTTTTGCCGGCATGCGCTGCCGCTCCACTAGGGGGCTCTGCCGGCAAAGCCGTACAGGAGTAGCTTGACCAGCAGAGGCCCTGTAGTGTAGACAAGCCCTGAGCGGACGGTATTAGTCCCGTTCCCAGCGGCCAAGGCAATGGGCTGGAGATGACCCAGCAATGCAGATCTTGTTCCGACTCTACTAGCTGTGATTCTTTGGCGGTTGTGTGCAGCACAAAACCGCCACGGGTTGGAAAAACCAGGGAGACTGAAGTGTTCTCCTGTCTAGAGCGACAGGGTAAAGTGGAGGCATGAAGGAGGGGGGATGCTTACCTGGCACTGAGCAGGATAACCTCGCCGTAGCTGATACCGTTATCCCCTTCTGCAGATGGGGAAACTGAGGCAGAGAGGCTACAGCACTAACCCGGGGCCACCGAGCAGAGCCACTGCTTGGCTGCCGGAGTTCCTGGCTCTCAGACCATGAGGCCGTGCTGCTGTCCCTAATGAGATGTTTGCTTTTGTTTGTCTGACCCACAGGAGAACATCGGGGGCTGGGGCCAAGCATCACCAAAGTGCGGAGCCTGAAGATGGACAGAAAGGTGTGGACAGAGGAGCTGATCGAGGTATCGGTGCAGATTCCCATTGGCTGGCTGCTGGAAAGGGGGCACTTTCGTAGCCATCTGTGAAATCGAGCCCTTATTTGATACTCAGACACTTGCAGGGCCTGTGGCAAGCGGTACAGAGCCAGAATGACTGGGTACCTGCTTCTGGGAAGTTCAAAACTGCCAGTCAAACCCATGCGGGCTGATTCTGAGCACCCCTTGGTATCTGTATTCCCTGACGGACGCTGCTGTGACGTAGAATCGCCAGCTTTGCTTCTGTAGCGTCCACCCTCTGGAAACATTCCCTATTGCTCCCATGGATCTGGAAATAAACCTGCCCCGATGCCGCCATTCAGGGTGCGAGCATGTCCGGGACCAGGAGCCCGAATGTGCCTGGCTGCAGATAGCCGAGCTGGCGGATCAGTCGCTGCCGAGGAGCTCAGGAGCGGGGCAAAGGGACGTAAGGCGTTAATAGCGCCCCTGCACAGCTTTGTTTTGAAGGAGGAGAGGCCGAGCTGTCAGAAACAGCTGCACTGAGAGCAGTGGGAAAGCCGCTGATCCAGGCACGGTGACTGCAGCTGGAGTAACCGGAGCCCGGAGGGCGGGAGAGGCTGTGTTTTGTTCCTGCAGAAATACCGAGGAGATGTTCTCAAGCAGCAAAGCCGGCTCAGGAGGTGACGAGTGGGCGAAAGAGGCCGTCCCCTCTTAGGGTCCGGTTTGGAACTGGCTGAGGCTGGCCAGCGTCTCAGGGTACGTCTCCACCGGATCAGAGGTGTGACGGCTGCCTGCGTGGACGTTCCTGAGCTAGCTTTGCTGGAGCTTGAGGCACACGCAGTGAAGCCGTGGCAGTGCAGGCTAGCCGTTGGACTAAGGGTCCCCTGCGCTGCTGCTGCTTCACTGCTGTTGGTACCTGCTAGCGGGGGGGTGTGTTCGCATGCTGCTGTCACACCTCCCTGCGGTGGAGACAGACCCTTAGCGCTGTCACTGCCCGTGCGGCTGCCTGAGCTAATAGATTGCTGGCTCTCAGACGGGCTCCTGGTGATCAGAGTAGGACAGGATTCTCGCCGGGAAGGAGTCTTGATGTTCCCTGCTTCTTCGCAGCCGCTCCCACAGAGCCAGGCTTGGGTGGGACTGCGGGGAGTGAGTTTCTTCATATGCGAAGAGCGAATGGAGGCTGCCGTCTCGAGCAGCGCTGATTGTGAATCGAGTGCAGCGCAAGTAGGAAGAACAAAACCAAGGTCGGCAGGAGAGAGCGCAGTGTGCATATGCATCTCCTCTGACAATCTGCACAGAGCAGGACACAACATGGCTGCCTCTTGCTCTCGGCAGGCAGCCTTGTGCTTGGCGAGTTCAGGAAGGGATTCCTGCACCTCCCCCTTGAATCAGATTCAGGCCACCCCATCGCTGTGTTCCCTGCAAACCCTAGACTCAGAGACTTTAAGGCCAGAAAGACCCACAGTGATCATCTAGTCTGACCTTCTGCACATCGCAGGCCACAGAACCTCACCCATCCCACCTGCACTAGACCCAAAGCCTCTGGCGAGTTACTGACATCCTCCGACCCTCTCCGCATACTAGAAAGGACCGTACACATCCAGCACATGGATCTGGCAGTGGGGTCTGACTGTGCACTCAAAGCAGGCGGCAGTGTGGAGAGAGCTGGCAGGGGGACGCAGACACCTGTCGATACCTAACGCCTGGATGGTCTCAATAAACATTCCCTGACACGAACAGAGCCAGCGCTGCATTCTGAGAGCACCGGCACCCAAGATGCCCCCGGCTGCCTCTTGCGTCTCCACCTGATCTGGTGCAGGGGCCATTTCGCTTCCCCATCCACTCCCCCACCGCGGTGACGTTGGCCCGCCGAGGGGGTGACGGCTGACTGTGTCGCAGGGAGCTGCCCATTTGGGAAGCCGTGTTAGCCACAAGGGAGGGCCTGGCTCTGCAAAGCCCTGCATAGCCTGGGCCCTGGCTGTCTGCGAGAGCGCCCTACGGTCAGCCAGCACGCCTGCGCCAACAGCCTCTGATCGAGGTTCTGGGGCAGGTCGTGTGTCTCCTCTCGTCCTCCCCGTCGCTGCCCCTGTGACCTGGCAGGGCGATCTCCACTTGGGGATCCCGCCTTGGCCGGAGACGGCTGCCGGCTCTTGACATTTGGACCTAGTGTCTGCTCGTGGGAGGTAGGTCACTGGCTGCACAGGCCTCAGCACGGCTCTGCCTCCATCACACACCGCAGGGACTGTCCCCGCTTTGGCTGTTCTGAGGCGAAACCAGACAGTCGGCCTGCCTGAGTCATCCCCATCAGGAGCCCGGCGCTCCCAGCCCCAGGCAGGCTGCTCCTCCTCGCCGTCCAGTCAGACTCAGGGCCCCGCACCAGGGAGCAGCCAGGCAGGGACTGAGCCTTCCCCGCCCTTCTCCAGGACAATGGGATCTGGAAGCAAAGCGCGGCATGCTGGGAGATTCATCTGCTTCCAGGGTGGCCAAAGCTGTTTGCAGCTCGGCCCGTGTCCACCCAGAGCCTGGCTGTGTCCGGCCTCTGCGTTCCAGACACCTCTCCCCTGCCCCGGTGTCAGCTCCTGCCTGCGCCTGCTTCCCACGGCCGCATCCTGAAAGTGCTTCCAGCTGCTCTCCCTCGCTGTGGGCGGCAGGTTTCTGCTCTTCCCGCTCTAAGGCTCCGTTAACCCCCAACGGTCCCCGCCATGTGACGTGCAGAGAAATCAGCTGACAGCAAAATGGGGATGTTCCCCCCATAGATCTCACCCCCCTCCATACTTCCCCAGCTCCCTCTCCCCCCCAGGGGGGGACCAGGACCCTCCACCACTGTCAGTTCCTTCTTAGACCTTCTCCTGACTTTCTAGTCCCTCCCCTGTCCCCGCTCTGATACTTGCTCTCGCCTTGGGAAGTGTTTAGCTGTGGTGATGATGGCGTTTTCTGTGCACTGCCCCTTTGAATTACAAAGGGCTCTGTTCACTGCCGAGTCAGGCAGCCATTTTGTGTCCAGGGCAGTGCAGACAGTCAGACACACACACGCTGCACTCTCTCCTGGAATCTGCATTGTTGTTCTTCCTTGTGTTCTCCACCAACAGTAAAAGCAGTGCCCTTGGCCTGCGCTCAGGAGCAACCCTACAATAACAAACCAGTATGTGAAGCCCTGTGCTTGTGAACGACCCTACAATAACAAACCAGCAGATACAGCCCAGCACTTGTGAACGACCCTACAATAACAAACCAGCACATGCAGCCCAGCACTTGTGAACGACCCTACAATAACAAACCAGCACATGCAGCCCAGCACTTGTGAGCGACCCCACAATAACAAACCAGCACGTGCAGCCAGCTCTTGTGACCAACCCTACAATAACAAACCAGCATGTGAAGCCCTGTCCTTGTGAACGACCCTACAATAACAAACCAGTGCAGGAGGAAGAACATCAGTAAGGAAACGTGTGATTCTCAACGTGCAGAGGCTGCTCCGGGTGAAAATGAGGAGCAATCGCTTTAAAACGTCAGTGTCCTTTTTGTAACCTGCAGCTGGAGCCGACAAGCCTCCGTGCGGCTCCACAGATGTTATTCTGCGGCAGGAAAGGGGGCGGGGGATTGGCTGCCCTGCCAGACCATAGGCTCAGAGGCTGAGCGGTGTTCTCTGGACTGGGGTCCATAGGAGAGGTGTGTTTGGGCCAGCCAGGGCCCTCGGGGCGGGGAACAATCCCAGTCTGGCTGAGGGGGCGGGAGAGATGAACGAACAGGCCGACGGTTAGCTGGTCTCTGTGTCTGTCTGCAGACACCACGCAATGGGCGATTTCACATGTGAACAGCAAACGGGGCTCCCACCTCCGTGCTGGGGCATTCAGTTACCAGCTCTCTCTCCCCCACCCCCGGGTCTTATACTGCTGCCCCTCCCCGTGGTATCTGATCTCCGATTCATAGGTTGGTACACCACAGAGCCAGAAGGGGCCGCTGAGATCACGTCGTCTGATCTCCTGTTGAATCCAGGCCGTAGGAGTTCCTGGGATTCAACCTTTGTCTCTTTGTTCCATGCGCACCAGGCCCCTAGCCCAACCTTCCCCACTCAGCCCACCCCTTGGGAAACGCCTCAGGGAACACACGGGCTTTGCACGTGGCCTGCGGGTGAGCCCATTGGGCTGTTGGACTGAGCGTTAATGACGGGCAGGTTGGCGCTGTTCTCCCCCTTTGACCACACCCAGAGCTGCGCTAGGCACCGGCCCCACACGGTTTGTCTCGCGTCCAGCGGAGATCCATGAGGGATGTGGAAAGGGCAAAGGGGAGGCGGTGGCACTGGCACAGAGGTGCCAGCCTGTGCCGCTCACTCTGCCGTCACTGTTTTGTATCCCCAGCTGTTCTGCCAGGTTGGGAACTGCGTGGCGAACCAGTTCTGGGCAGCCAACGTGCCCCCCAGCGAGGCCATCCACGTGGCGAGCGGGAGCCAGGAGCGGAGACGCTTCCTCATAGCCAAGTACAAGGAGGGGAAGTATCGGCGCTACCACCCACTCTTCGGGAACCAGGAGGAGCTCAACAAGGTTGGTGCCTAGTGGTTTCGAGATCACATTCAGGGGAAGGACCGGTCTGCAGGCCTCTGTCCCGGCAAGGGGTCTCCATCGCCTGGAGACGGTGAGCGGGCGGGGCCTTCTCCACCCAGGGCCTGCGTGCTATAGAGCCTCCTTCAACACTGGATTTTCCTCCTCGCCTTCCACAGAGGCAGCACGGCCTAGTGGGAGGGGCTCAGGCCTGGGAGCAGGTTTAAAACAAATAAAAGGAAGTTCTTCTTCACGCAGCGCACAGTCAACTTGTGGAACTCCTTACCTGAGGAGGTTGTGAAGGCTAGGACTGTAACAGCGTTTAAAAGGGAACTGGATAAATTCATGGTGGCTAAGTCCATAAATGGCTATTAGCCAGGATGGGTAAGAATGGTGTCCCTAGCCTCTGTTCGTCAGAGGATGGAGATGGATGGCAGGGGAGAGATCACTTGATCATTGCCTGTTAGGTTCACTCCCTCTGGGGCACCTGGCATTGGCCACTGTTGGTAGACAGGATACTGGGCTAGATGGACCTTTGGTCTGACCCGGTACGGCCGTTCTTATGTTCTTATGTTGTTATGATCTACTAAGGGTGGTTCTGCCTGACTCGCTCTGGGAGCTTTGCCCAGTAGCCAAAGCCCCCAAAAGTTCACAAATGAGCCACCAATGGTGACACTGATTTTCAGAGGGGCCAGGTACCCACAGCTCCAGTCGATAGCACGAGGAGCTGTGGGAGCGAGGCAGTGGCCCGAGTGGTGAGTCTCACGTCTGACCTCCTCTGTCCCTAAAATCTATGAATCTATGAAATCAGCTCCAAGGTCTTGCAGGTTGATCCCCAGAAGAGGCTGCCTGGCTCCCTGCTTCAGTTTCCCCCATCTGTGAAATGGGCATGCTCCTGTCTGACCGACAAGTGCTCAGTGTTATTGTCTGTGACGTGTGTGTTGTATACAGGGGAGGTGTGATGCACAGGGAAGGGGATGGCTCAGGTCGGGCTCTGTGGGGTGGTCAGGTAGTTTGCCTGGTGCTTGGTTAAATGTTGGTTTTCAATAAATAGATGTTAAACTGACGCCTGGCCTGCTCTTAGCCTAAAGATCCCAGGTCTCGACCTGGGAGGCTAATCCAATTGTTCTGGCCAAATTCCAGTTAAGAAATAACATCCTGTCTCCCTGAAATTCCCTCTGCAGTGTCTCAGGTATGGTTGTAACATGTCATGAAACGTTGCTGTGTGCTGTTCAGTAGCTGCTGTATGCCACCCCAGAGGTGACTGCATTTCAGACCTGGATGAAGTGTTCCAGTGTACAGTCTGTAGCTTGCTTTGTGGCAAATGGGCTCTGTATAATTGCCAGTTCTTTTCCTCAGCACCTGCAGTGCCCACTGAGATCTTGATCAAAGTGTGTGGGGTAAACAAACGCTTTAAGTTCTCACGTTGCAGTGACCGTGTGGGGCAGTCAGAAGGCTCCTTGCACGGCAATGGAATCCAGGCCAGGACTTAGGTGAGGCCGCGCAGACTGTGTCTGGGAGTTAGAGAGCTCTGGAGAACCACAGGGTCTGTCTGTGTCCAGCAGCCTTAGTACCGAATTCAATGTATAATGTTCCCTGCAGACCCTGGCTGGCTTTTGGAGGAGAGCTGGCACAAATGCCTTCCTTTTCTCTGTCCCAGAGATGGCAGCTTGTGCCTTCCAGTTCAGGCGGAGACTCCTGCTCTGAACAGCACTCAGAGTCTCTTCTCTCTCCCCCTGGCTTTCTGCAGGGGATTCGGTCCCTGGCTGCATCCCCACTCTGCAGATAGGGGGGCCGCTTAGTCCTGAGATCCCAGGTCCTCCCCGGGCCGTGGCCAGTTGGGAGGGAGATGGCTGGAGCTTTGCTTTTTCTTGGAGCTGGAAAGAAAGGAGAAGGCACAAGCTAAAAATAATCCGCTCGGCAAATCCAGCAGGATACCGCAGGAGGAGCTGGGTGGATGGCGTGATCAGAACATCGGGGGCTGGAGTCTTGGCTCACCCCCTCCCACCCGGACCTCTGGCATCATCCCCGGCCCATCGTCTGGGCAGGGATGGTGTCCCTGGCCTCTGCTTGCCAGGAGCTGGGACAGGACGACAGGGGATGGATCAGTGGTGATGACCTGTTCTGTTCATTCCCCTGGGGGAACCTGTCAGTGGCCACTGTCGGCTAGATGGACCTTGGTCTGACCCAGTCTGGCCGCTCTTACGTTCTCGTGTCACCCAGGCCCGTTCTCCCTGAGCATAATGCTGCATTTGCTTTCTGCCCATGATCCTATCCACGGGGCCAGTGTCTCCCCTCGTAATGCTGGGGATAGACCATGCCTGAGGCTCCTCCAGGCCAGCCATCCACTCCTGTGCCCCACCAGCCCCCATCCCTGGACCTCGGATCCTGTTCATTCATGCCCCACACGCAGGCCGCTGGCAAGGCTGGTCTCACTGCTGCGGCAGGGATGCACTAGCAGTATTTGCCCCAGGTGCGTATTGGCCTTGGCTGCAGCCTGTAGGGAGAGAGGCTGGGAACCAAATGTCAAGACCATCCAGGGACCTGGCGGTTTCATTCATCTCTTAGCCCAGTACAAAGGTCTGACAGGACAGACTGAAACTTGCATCTGGCCTAGATCCCGTCCTCCCTGAGGGCTAGTGGCTTTGTTCGGCCTGAAAAGAACTGGTCTTGACTAAACAACAACTCGAGGGCTGGGTCTCCCGCAGGCACCTTTGCCATGCTCACTGTGTGTGTGCGGCTAGGAACCGCATGGGGACCCTGGTCTATTCCAGGTGTTGACAGTCCCTGAACACCAAATGGCTTTCGAGCCCCCAGCTCATTACAAGTTCCTCTTGCAAAGCTGGCCGAGCTTGTAAGCGTTGCAGGGCAGGGGGCAGGAGTGGTCGGCCCAAGTGTAATACCTCTCTCCGCCCCGCACCATGGGTGGACAGCGGGTTTTGAACCAGGGCGCTTTAGCACTGAAGTAGGCTTGAGCTAAAGGAGTAGCTCCTCTAGCAGTAGTAGGCTGTTATCCTCTAGTGGCTCAGTCACTAGGGGGCAATATGATTCACGCATTGTGCTGCCTACTTGTGTTGCTTAATTCCTGTTATTGGCCGCTCACACCAAGTGAGTGAAGTCTACTGGGACTCAAAATCACTGCTTCGGAAGGGTCATTAGCACCCTAGTCCGGACCTCTGCCGCTTGAGCAAGAGGAATAACTTCTTTGGCTGGTAGCGGTAGTAAGCAGTTATCCTCTAAAGAACCAGCCACCAGAGGGGGATGCACTGTTACCCTGGGGTCCCCTAAATGACCTCCCTAAACACTGCAGCATAGCAGACCAACCCCTGTGATACTGTTCTAAAGGAATTCTTTCAGGGCAGGCTATTTCCCGGGGGCTCCATCAGGGAACTGAAATATTTTAAATGAGCAAATTTCAGAGAGCTATGTTGAGCGTCCCTTTAAGAGACACCTTGAAGCCCTCACTGGTAACAGCTGGTGACAGACATGGCACCAAGCGGGAAAGCGGATTTTTTTTCCATGCTCCAGGCAAAGTTGGGGGGATGGTGGGAGGAGCATAATTCACTTTTGAACTCTTTCTTTTTTCCTTTTGCTTCACACCCGTGGTGAGGATTACATGGGAGCAGCGACTGGGCTGCAGAACAACAGAAACCCGGCTGGCCGTATCAGATTGCAAGCCGCTTTCCCTCCTGGGCTTTGTATTTTTGTTTGCTTAGGAAGTCCAGTCCCCGCCCTAAGCCTCTCTTGGCTGGCTGGGAGTCGAGAGGCGCTCTGGAATTCCACATGTGGGCTTGCTTGTTTTCTCCCTATACAGAGGCCGTCCCACCCTCTCGCTGTATGACTTCACCCAGGGCTCCGTAAAGGAGGGATTAAAACCAAGGCTGCTCCAAACTTTCTCCCCCAGTTCAAGCCCCTTTCCCTTCCCCGGCTGGCCTGGAAGCCAGCTCTCAGCTGCAGCAATCAGCAGCCCTTGCCAGCGGCGCTTTCTGCCTCTGTCGATATTTTGTTTCCAGACTCTTTTGCTGAGCTCAGCTCGGAGCCCCCCCAGCCTGCCCCGCTCTGGGTTTTAGCTGGTGAGGGGGCTTTGTCATTCTCTGCTGATGCTCTGCCGTGTCTCCAGCGGCGACTGGACTCATCTGTTGCTTTCCTTGATCTGTTGCAGGCCCTGTGCGCTACGGTGACGACCAGCGACCTGGCTGAAACTCAGTCCTTGGTGTTCTGCGGGGCGGAGGTGAGCTGCTTCTCCGGGGACCCCGACTTCCCGAACCCCATCGCCTTAGCCGAGCAGGCTGGACAGAAGCTGCAGATGGAATTCCTGCTTCATAACAAAAACTCAGGTAAGAGGAGCAGGTGGGACCGGGCAGAGCCCCCAAGCCGGGGCTGTGAGCAGGATGGAGGTCTGGGAATGCTGCTGCTAAGCTTGCCTTGCCTGAGAGAGATGGGTGGGCTGGGCTAGTGGTTAGAGCATCAGACGCAGGCTCTGTTCTCTGCTCCGTTACTGACTGGTTCAAGGTCACACACCAAGTCACTTCGCGTCGTTTCTCTCGTCGGTGAATTAGGGCTGGGTACGCTCACCTACCTCGCTAATGAGGCTTGGTTTGCAACGTGTGCCAAGTGCTTTGAGATCCTCCGTGCTACAGAGGAGGGGCCGAATGTGGATAGCGCAGTTGCAAGAACTCTTAAGAGATCCTACGTGCGTTTGAAGCATTAGCTTGGAGCATGCTAGGTCCCTGGCAGAGCTATTTGAAACTGGGCGGTGTCGGTTCACATGAGCCAGGGCTTTGGTTCTGTAGGTCCCATGTGAACCCAGAACTGCCCTCGCCCCGTCCCTGGGCCTGCTCTGAACTCTCCCCTGCCTCCTCTTGGGCTGACTCAGAGCTGAACCTCCTGGCCCCAGTGTGGCTCAGGTTTCAGCCCCAAAGGACCAACTTTGGCACAAACACAGTCTTTGGCGTGTAGCTGAAATTAGGCTAGTTCTGGTCAGGCTTCCAGGAAAGTTTCTCCCACCATTCTGGAGAAAGTGTGAGGGGTGTATGAGCACAGGCAATGGGTATGAATGAGGAGGGGGCTGGTATGGGTGTACGTTGGCGTCAGCTGTAACACACATTTAAACCTGTGTTTAAAAAGCCCTTCTTACCCAGAGAAAATGTAGCGAACAGCCCAGCTGCTAAGGCACCAGGAGCGGCAGCTTCTCTCCCACCATTCTCATGGGCTGGTTGGAATCTGCCTGGAGCTTCTTTCCGTGCTGTCCTAGCATGCCTCAGCAATCTAGGGCAGCGTCTGATGGGAGGGAGGCCTGTGGAGCCGGAGCCTGCAGTCCCTCCCCTGGGGGTCTGAAAAGTGATGTTCTCTCCCCTGCTTGGCCCTGCGCTCCATCAGTATGAGATGAGAAGGAGGCAGGCTTGATTCGGCTCTTCGCTGCAGAGGCGTAAATCAGGAGCGACTGCTGAAGTAGGAAGGAAAGGCAAGTTGGGTGGTGGTAGGAGCTGCTGGTTCCTATTCTGCCTGGTTGCACTCCGCCTGTTCTCAGCCACACAGTCACCGGGAGACCCAGTGTGGAGCTCCGCCCTCCAGCCCATTGCTGGGACCTCTCCAGATGCCAGCACCCCCAGCGTCTGGTCCCGTGAAAGGCGATGCAAAGCTCCTGCCGACTGCCATGGCCCGCGCCGCGCTGTTCAGGCCCAGCTGGTTCTGCTAGAGGGCTCTGACCGTGCTGCTGGTTCTTGGACGCCTGTGCGTTCAGAGCAGCAGGGTGATGGAGTGCCAGCGGCAAAGGGTTGTCTGCTGTCATGTGACCACGCGTTAAGGCGACAGACCCAGGTGTTTTCAGGTGCTCGGGCAGATGGCTGGGGGAAGCGTGACCCATCAGCTGCCCGGTATTCACCAAAGCGGTGCTCTGCCCTGGGCTGCTCTGCATTTCCAGTGTGGGTTTCCGCCCCTGGCAGTGCTTTGCTGGGGTCTGACCTGTGTGGCACTGAGCACCCGAGCTCCCAGCTGACTTCCTGCTCAGCGTGGCTCATTGCTTTGCAGCATTTGACCCTTCATGAGTGCGTCAAGCCACATACGAGCAGATCCTGGCCTCCAGGGGAAGATCCACGGTGTGCGTTCAGTAGAATCCCTCCCCACCCTGCATCGCCACAAACATTTCCCCACCGGCCGTGGCCCTGCAGCGCTCGATGTTAGATCCCGGCACGCTAGCGCTAGGGCACAACGGCCCGTCTGCAAACAAGCCCAGGGTTTGGTTCACTTCCGGCCCATCTCTCACCTGCAGCTCTGGTTCCATAGGACAAAATCCTCAAGTCAGTCAAAGGGCGTCTCATTCTAAAGGCTTCCTCCTGGTTCTGTTATATCCCTGGAAAACTCCCATCGACTCCGATAGGGACCCAGACTTTGCAGAGGGGAAGAAGGAGAGGAAATGTCCATCATCCGGGATACAACGCCTGGGAGCACAATGTGGGCCAGTCGATCTCTGCTGTTGATCTCTAGTCTAATCTATAGACAGCTCGCTCATGACCGTAATGTCTGGGTGACCTATAAACCTCTTGAAGTTGTTGGATTTATGGGGGGGTGGAGGGAGGAGAGGGGGAGAAATCTGGCCCAGCAAGTTTAGAAATGTCAGCACAAAAGGACATCCAGCCGGTGGGAGCCCTCTCCAGCCTGTGCACGATGAATCAGAGACATTTGAGAGCTCTTAGGTCAAATAGTCCCTCTCCTGGGGCCATCCCAGGCGTGCTTCCTGCTGTTTGCCTGCAGTCCAGTGCGCTGAGTCGGTTTTGCAGAGTACATTTCTGGCAAGGACATAAGGGCCCTGTCTATGAGGGATGGGCAAATCAGGCTGGAGAATGTGCAGTCCAGGCTCAAAACTCGCACAGAGCAAGAGCCCGAACGCTGATGTCTCCCCCGTCGATCATTTGTACTGCTGGGTTCCCAGTGAGGCCAAAAACATAAGGGCTGAAATACCACAGGAGGGGCTGTTCGCCGGGTATTTTCAGCCAGACCCGAAAGGGAGAGAAGCAGAGAGCTCTCGACAAAGCTGCTATGCCCAGATTGCCAGCTGGCAGAGTCAAAGGGTTCAGATAAGCATCTCTGCTGTAAACAATCCTGGGCAGGGACCTCGCTTCCACACCACCCTATCCAGCCCCTGCTCCCTGTGGAACAGCAGTAACCCCAGGGGTTGCACCTTACCACCACAGACCTCTGAGCACTGCACCAAGGGGCCTGAGCATTGCCACCGAGGGGGAACCAGAGCCCCGGAGCCAGGAAGCGTCCACGGCAGTGCTGGGAACAGAACCAAGATCAGCTTTTAAAGCAGGCCCGTCCTTTGGCCACCTGCAGGATTTTGTCCCTGCCCTTGAGGGCCAGGACCTCATCTTCCGCTGTGGTTTGGGAAGCCCTGAGCACTCCGTCGGCGTTGAAGAAATACTTGTTAGAGAGAACGACCTTCTGCCCTGATTCCTGAGCACCTGCCCTGTGAGGAGCTCAGCGCGCTCCACTGACGTGGGTGATTTCAGCTTGACTGGTGTCTCTGCGAGGAAAGGAAGGAATATCGTCTCTGGTTTACAGATGGGGAAACCGAGGCACAGAGTGGCGCCGTGACTAACGCAAGGTGTCTGTGGCGGAGCCGGGACTAGAGCCCAGCTCCCCTAGCCCCAAGACCATCCACCTGACTAGGAGAGTCTTTTTTTTTTTCCCTGCCCCCCCCCCCCCCCATCAAGGTTAGCAGTGAATTCAGCACTAGTGCCGTGCCCCCGGGCTGGCGTCGCAGGGTGTGAGGATGTGGCTTTTGTCTCCCCACCGGCCCGGCTGTTGGTTTATGTTAGATAAACCAGGCCCTGTCTGTGTCCGGTTTGCGTAGCTCAGGAATCCCTTCCCCTGACTTGCTGGTCACGAAGCAGCACAACAGAGCTGTCAGCTCGGGGAGACGAGCTCCGGCTGATTGCGCCGGCTCCTTCCGTTTAACAGAGCGACGACAAGGGACTGTAACAACAGCGTCTCCCCGGCCAGTCCCAGGGCCATTGTTATGGGGCTCTGTGACAGCCTGGTGGTGGGCCATTTCCGATGCCCTGCTGCAATCCTCACACAATCCGCCTGCCCCTGCCATTGCCCTGAATGTGCCCTGCCACACTGGCACCATCCCAGCCCCCCAAACAGAGCACCAGGCCTGCCTCCGGGGCTCACACGCCCAAGGAGGGGACCTCTATGCCAGGATCTCTTCTCCGGGCCCAAGCAGCGGAGTAGGAGAGGTACCACTGCAGTGGTGCTGCCTGGGGAGGTTAATTTACTGCCCCTTGTACCTGGTCATGAACCGTTCCCTACATTCAGTCTAGCAGTTCTACCGCTGGAGCCTTCGGCCCGGCCCCCCCCCGCAGCCCCGCTTCTTAGCACCAGGCTGGGGGGAGAGATGAGCCTCGCTGCGCGCTCTGAAGGGAGCAAGAGCCTGCCTAAACGCGACCATCAGCGGGAACAGGGCCCCGGCCCCGGCTCTGCGCTGAGATCACCCGGCCTCCAGCCACAGCAAGTCTGTGCCTGGCCTCAGTCAGCCTCCACTCGCCCATTTAACCCCCTGCCCACCTGGCTGAGGGCTGGCGTCCCCCGTTCCTGGGCATTGCTCCTCGTAAGGATGTAAAGAGCAGCTGGGCGGGGTGACGCTGGAGGGCAGCTCAGCGAGGGGCGCAGGAAGTGCCCCGTGTACCCGTGGGAGGTGGCAGCAGGAGGGGACGGGCGCTGAGCGGTAGGTGGTGAGAGGGCAGCCGGAGGAGCCGTGAGGTGGCACGAAGCCCAGAGCTCCCAGGAGAGGCCTGTGTCGGCCGTTGCTAAGAGCACCAGCTGCAGCACGCAGGGCAGTCGAAAACTCGGAATAACGTGCAGACGCTGCTCCCTGCAGAGCACCTGATCTCCTACCCCCTTCGCCCTGCACAGCACGTCGCGTCTCAGCGTCCTGTCAGCCCCCAGGGGAGACAGGAGGGCCGTCTCCCCTATAGCTGGCTCCCCTCCGGCTGCCCTGCTGGGATAAGCCATTGCCGCTCAGCCGCTCTGCTTCTTTCTGGGGTGCTGGCTTATCGGGACAGCCTAGGCAGAGGAGGCTGTGGGTGTGACTGAGGTCTCTTTGTTGGCAGGTGAGGGGTTAACACGTCTCACTCAGGCAGGACGGGCCGCTCAGAGGACTGGGGGTTGGATATGGTGTCTGAGCTCTGTCCCCCCTGAGGGCTGTAGGGTCTGAAAGCTGACAAGCTGCTGGCTGTTGGGCAGCCTGCGCTGTTGGTTTCAGCCCAGCTCTGAGGGTGCACGTAACAGCTGTTTGTGGTCTCAGCAGAGAGACTGAACCCCTCTCTCATCCCTAGCGCGGGTCCCTCCGGGCCAGACCGAGTCCTGCAGGCAGCGCCGGCACCATGACAGCTAGCACCAGGCCTGCTCTAAGAGTGGTCTCTGGGGCTGCCCAGGGGGTACTATAGAAAAGTGGCAGAAAGCAGCTTCTAGCCTGTGGCCAAATGGCTGTTGTCATAGGAAGCTGGTAGGTTGCCCTGACCGCCTCAGGGTTGCTGTTTGCCCTGGGCTGCCAATGCCAGAGTGATGCTTGGCTCCTAGCCAGCGAGAGTTCAAATCCCCCGTCCGCTGGGCGCGGCATGCACCCAATGGGCCCTTAATGCCGTTTGTGACTGCAGAGATCCCGCGGGTGGAAGCGGGGAGCAGCGAGGAGAAGCACTACTCGGTGATCCTGCCGTCCGTCACTCACAACGGCTTCCTCTACAAGACGCCCTCCATGGCCAAGCTGGTGCATGAACGGAAATCCCGGGAAGGTAGGGGCTTCGGTGGTTACCTGCCGGGGAGAGGAGGCGGGCAGGGTTGGGGCAGCATCGTGCGGCGTGGTGCAGCGCAGGGCCCGTTGCTGTCTGAGGTGGCACTGTCCTTCTGCCAGGCTACAGCAGCTGGTTCTGTGGCAAGTGTCTCTTACAGAACAAAGACCCAGCCCTGTGCTGCAGAGAGTAGAAAACCCCAAGACAGAGACAGTCACACCCGGGGTGGCTTTGGTGATGGGGTGTGACCCGGGCCGTGTAGGGTGTCAGATGTCTCTGTAGATGCCTAGCATAAGTGGTGGCAGCTCTTGACTTCGGTAAACGCTGCGGCGCCAGCCCAGCTGTGGGAGCTGGAGTCCTGCCTGCACGTCATTAACAGAGTTGTTTGTGAGCTCCAATGTGCAAACCCAGTGCCAGGACCAGGGGTGGCCCAGAGGGCAGAATTTGGCTGACAGACCCTTTGCTGGCAGTGCGGAGGTGTGGGAAGGGAAGAGCCCAGCCTGGCTCTTGGATCCCCGGGGAAACCTGCCGGCCTGGCCATTGGACAATCCATTTTTTTTGCTTGGAAACTGAGTGGGTTTTGTCTGGGGTCCGTAAGCCACAGTTAACGCCGCGCGGCCCCTTTAACTCCTGTCCCCCATAGAATTCAGCCGCCGCTGGTGCACCCTCAACGACAGCATCTTCAGCTACTACGAGAACGACCGCAACGCCGTGCCTAACGGCGAGATCAAGATGGAGGAGATCGTGTGCCTGGTGAACAACCCGCCTGACACCCACGGGTAAGGATCTGCCCACCCCGCATGGCCCCAGGGGGCCCCAGCCCGCAGAAGCACTCTACAGGGAATGGGAACGTAATGACCCCTCTCTGGCGAAGGCTGGAGCAGCAACAATACCGAGGCCAGTGAGTGCTAATGAGGTTGGGAGGGCCCATGGTCGCCGTCCAGCCATTTCTAGAGCTGTGCGCGTAACAAGTGAGTTGGAACTCTCAGTGTCTGGGCACGGCTCTGCTGATGACGTGCTCTGGACACGTTACTTAAACCTTTGTCTGATTTTCCCCATTAGTAGAATGGGACTCAGACCTACCTACCTTTGCGGGGATCATTTGCTGCGTGAGTTGGCTGCATCGCGACAGGAATTCCTCGCAGCAGCATTAAATCTACTTCGCCTTGGGTCTCAGAAGGGTCCTTCCAGTCCCTGAGGAATTTGTCCCCTGTCCCTGGATGTGAAAGTAGCAACGCTGCCTCCTAGGCGAAAGCAGAGCCTTCTGATAGCCGTTTGTACCCGTAGCAGTGAGAGCGTCTTCCAGGCTGTCAGCTGGCAGCGTGCGATTCCCGGGCGTGGCTTACACGGCAGTTGCCTGATTCTCTCCTCACACTGGTGTAAATATGGAGCGGCATCCCTGAAGTCAGCGGGGTTCTTGAGCTCGGTCCCGTAGCCTGGCGAGGTCCCTTGTGGTCGCTCCGTGGAATGGGGTCACTCACAGCGGCCCTGGAGCCGGTGAGGCAGCTTTGTAGAATCATCGGCATGTCGGCGGGAAGGGACCTCGAGAGGCCATCAAGTGCAGCCCCCTGCACTGAGGCAGGGCCAAGTAAACCCAGAGCAGCCCTGACAGGGGTTTGTCCAGCCTGGTCTTACAAACCTCTGGTGACGGGGATCCCACAACCTCCCTCGGAAGCCTGTTCCAGAGCTGAACTCCCCAGAGAGTTAGAAAGTTTTTCCTAATATGTATCCTAAGCCTGTCATGCTGCAGATTAAGCCCATTGCTTCTAGCCCTATCTTCGGTGGACGTGGAGAACAACTGATCACTGTCCTTCTTTAGAACAGCCCTTAACGTATCTGAGGACTGTTCTTAGGACCCCCTTTTCTCAAGACTAAACATGCCCAGATTTTTTCAACGTTTCCTCCCAGCTCAGGTTTTCTACCTTTGATCATTTCTGTTGCTCTCCTCTGAACTCTTTCCAGTTTGTTCCCATCCTTCCTGAAGCCTGGCACCCAGAACTGGACACAGTTCTCCCGCTGGTAGAGAGGGACAGTTACCTCCTATGTCTTGTACACACTTCTGTTGTTACACCCCAGAATCACATTAGCCTTTTTTGTGGCTGCATCACATTGACGACTCCTGTTCCGTTTGTGACCCACTCTAACCCCCAAGTCCTTTTCAGCAGTACGATCATCTAGCCAGTTATTTGCCACTTTGTGGTAAGGCCTTTGATTTTTCCTTCTTCTGTGAAGTACTTTGCACTCATTTGGATTGAATTTCATCTTGTTGATTTCAGACCAATTCTCCAATTTGTCAAGATCCTTTTGAATTTTTAAACCTGTCCTCCCAAGTGCTGGCAACCCCTCCCAGCTTGGGGTCGTCTGCAGATTTCATAAGCATCCTCTCTACTCCATTATCTAAGTCATTAATGAAAGTATTAGATAATGGGCTGATCCCTGCGGACCCCACTAGATAGACCGTCCCAACTTGACAGCAAACCATTGATAACGACTCTTTGACTACGGTCTTTCAGCCAATTACCGGTATGCACCCACCTTATAGTAATTTCATCTAGAGCACATTTCCCTAGTTTGTTTATGAGACTGTCATGCCGACCTGGGCCAAAAGCCTTACTAAAATCAAGGTATATCATGTCTACTGCTTCCTCCTTATCCACTAGGTCAGTATCCCATCAAAGAAGGAAATTAAGTTGGTTTGGCATGATTTGTTCTTGGCAAAGCCATGCTGTCTATTCCTTATAACCCCATTATCCTCCACATGCTTACACATGGATTGTTTAATAATTTGTTCCAGTGTCTTTCCAGATATTGAAGTTAGGCTGAGTGGTCTATAATTCCCTGGGTCTTCCTTGTTCTCCTTTGTAAAAATAGGTGTTATGTGTACCCCTCCCCAGTCCTCTGGGACCTCACCCAACCTCCAGGAGTTCTCAAAGATAATTGCTAATGATTCCGAGATTGCTTTAGCTAGTTCCGTACGTACCCTAGGATGAATTCCATCAGGTGCTCCTGACTTGAACACATCTAACTTCTCTAAATATTCTTTAACCTGTTCTTTCCCTGGTCCGGCTTGAGTTCCTTCCCCTTGGTTGTCAGTATTGATTGTGTTGAGCATCTGGTCACCGTTAACCTTATTAGTGAAGGCTGAAGCAAAATAGGCATTCAACAGCCATCGTTTTGTCATTAGTTATTAGCTCCTCCTCTCCACTAAGTAATGTCTTTAAAGAACTTCTTCTTGCTGCTGTTTATGTCCTTGCCAGGTCTAACTCGTTTTGTGCCTGAGCTTTTCTGATTCTGGCCCTGCGCCCATGTGCTGTTCTTTTGCACGCCTCCTTAGCAATTTGACCAGGTCTCCACTTTCTGCAGGATTCCTTTTTGATTTTCAGGTCATTAAAGAGCTCCAGATGCAGCCGTATTGGCCTCTCACTATTCTTCCTGTCTTCCCTTTGCATCGGAATAGTTTGCAGTTGTGCCTTTAATATTGTTTCCTTGAGGAACTGCCAGCTCTCCTGGACTCCTTTTCCCCTTCGATTTTCTTCCCATGGGACCTCACCAGTTCTCTAAATTTGTTAAAGTCTCCCTTGTTTGAAGTCCATTGTCCTTATTCTGATGCTCTCACTCCTTGCTTTCCTTAGACTCATGAAATCTGTCATTCCCTGTTGGTCAGAGTCAAGTCTAAAATGGCTGCCCCCCACCCTCGGTTACTTCCTCTGCTGTTGTCCCTGATACATTCCAAGAACTTACTGGAGATTTTGTGTTTGGCCATGTCACTTTCTCAGTCAAGGTCTGGGTGGTTAAACTCCCGCATTGCTACCAGGTCCCGTGGTTTGGATATTTCTATACCAGCCTCCTCCTCCTGTAGCTTCCCAGCAGCTGCCTGGGGCTCTCAGAGCTGCTTTCGCAGTGAAGCCCTTGTTGTGACGAAGGAAACTGGGCCTGGGCCCCATGCAGGGGACTGCAGAGCAGTGCGGGGTAGTTTGGAGTAAAGGTGGAGCTGGGACCGGACAGGGCTCGGGGTTAAATGAAATCCTCAGTGTACGTGTCTCCTTCCTGCCTTCATTCTCGCTCTCTCCCTCGCGCAGGTTTGAGAGCACCTTTGAGGTCTACATCGAATCGGAGAGGCTGTACCTCTTCGGGCTGGATAACCCGGAGGCCATTCGGAAGTGGGTCAAGTCCATAGCCAAGGTAAGGGGCACCCTGGCGCTGAGAAGCGGTGGAGGGAATTTGCTAGGGGTTGAATCCCGGTCTGGATTTGAATGGAGCCTGGTCTCCAGGCAGGGGTGAAAATAACTTAAGGGACTTACCGGTACGCAGGGCCGGGGTCCTGAGCAGGCAGTGGGGTCTCGGGGGGGAAGGGGCGGGCCTTTAAATCCCCACACCCTTTAAATTGCTGCCGCTACCCCAGGGCTCTGGTGGCAATTTAAAGGGCCCAGGGCTCCGGCTGCGGTAGCGGCGGCTGGGAGCCCTGGGACCTTTAAATCACCATCAGAGGCCCAGGGCTCCTGGATGCCGCCGCTACCCCAGGGCTCCAACAGCAGGGCTCTGGCAGCAATTTCAAGGGCCCAGGGCTCTGGCTGTGGCTGGAAACCCAGGGCCCTTTTAAATTGCCCACCTGGGGAAGCTGCCCCCTGCTGGTACAGTCGGCTGTGTACCGGCTCTTACCGGTATGCCGGAGCGGATGGGCTTACTTTCACCTCTGTCTCCAGGACAGTTCCCAAGTGGAGGCCCTGCACAGGGCGCTCCGGCAGGTAACCGGGCATGAGGAGCGAGTCTCGGGACTGGGACGTTATCCTTGCTGCATGGTCCTGTCCTCTCAAATCACTCGAGAGCCCAGTGTGGGGCTTGTTGACTCGGGCCAAATTTGGAAGCAATCTAGAGCTTACTCCCCTGGAGGCCTGGGGAACCAGGTTCAGGGGCTGTGAGCAAGGGCGGCGAGCGAGTCCCAGTCAGGGTAACCCCGCCACTGCAGGAGAGATTCGCTCCCTCTCACTGGGACATGGGGAGCTGAGGGGCCCAGCGAGGAGAATTCCCCAGCACGTAGGGCTGCAGTTTAGGGCTGTGCCGGGGAGGCCTCTCCACAGCACACGCTGCTCCAGAGATTCTGGGGCCACAGCCCCCAGGCCGCCCTGGGGAAGTTGCTCTCAGTTAGAGCAGCCCCGAGGCTGCTCTGATTTATGCCAGGTGCTGCTCCAGCTCTCGGCCGGCCCAGAATCCAGGTGGCAAAAAGGTGGCTATCGCCAGCTTTCCCCTCCCACTGTCATGCACCCCCCCAGGAGGTGCAGCTCCTCGGTGAGCTCTGCGTCCAGCTCCTTGTGCCGTTCACGGCTGGGTAGCTGTAATGACGCACAAGGGCTCACGGCTTCTCTCCTCTCTTCTCCCTGCCCACGCCTCAGTCCTTCATCCACCCCCGAGCGGACGAGCTGCTGAGGCTCGACTTCGAGCGGATCGGACGGCTGCAGTACAAGGGCGGCCTGAACTTGGAGCGGGCCAAGGAGGGCTGGTTCGCCCTCGCCCAGTCCGTCCTCTACGCCTTCTTCGAGGACAGTGACAAGGAGGAGGCTGTGCACCTGAAGAAGCTGCAGGAGCTCTGTATGCACCACACCCCTTCCTGCTTTCCTGCTCTCCGTCCTCCTGGGCCCCTTGCCTTGCTTCTCCATAGAGAGGGGTCTGGTCCCTGGGCCTGACAGGTGTCATCCCCACCCACCCCGCGGCTTGCCCCGTCCTTTCCCCTCGCCACGTTAAAACTCAGTGCTGTGGGTCTGACAGGCCAGAACAATCCATTTAGACAGCACCTGTGATCCTGGAGGGTCTCAGAGCATGTTATGGGCCGGGATCGCTCCCCCAGTGCTGAAATGCAGCCTGCTCTGGGGAGGAACCTGCCAATTGTTCTCCGCTAGTAACACTCCACGATTACACTCCTAAGCGGAGCAGTGAGGGAGAGCACTCCTCTGATAGAATCTAAAGGCAGCAAGGTGGTCGCCCAGGACGGAGAGGTTAATACCCCTTCTGCAAAAGGTGCCCCAAAATCTTTCAGGTGCATATCTCCCATGGCACAATGTCCCCCAACCCAAACTTGGGGCTTGGTTCAGTGCCAACTCCAGGAGGCTAGTGCCACCTGCCGCACCGCTGTCCAGTGTGCCACCCGGAGAGAAGTCTGTTAGTGCCACCTCTCTCAGGGCCCTAGCTCCCTGCAGCACCGCTGTGGGTCTCCTCGTGTCAGCACCTCTGTTGGCAGCTGGTGCTTTGGATGGTGGGTCTTTCACCAGCAGAACCGAGCTCCGACCTCCGCCTAGCCGCAGGATGGGGAAGGCGAGCTTCCCGCACTGGTGCAATCTCACGCCATCTCTGCTTTTCATTTCACAGCCATCCAAGGGGACAGTCTGGTTCTGGTGGAGAGAAGAAGGTAAAAAGTCTGTTTGTGCTTCGTGTAGTGCAGGGCAGAACCGAGGGAGAGACCCTTCGGGTTCGTTAGATCCTGCAGGTTCTTAAAAGTGGCAGGGTTTTAACCGAAAGCCGAAAGGGACTAAAAATAACCAGCGGCACCGGAGATGGGTGGGTGATGAGATGGGGACTTCTCTACGTCCCTTGGGCAAATCAGGCCGTCTTAGCAGAGGCAGGAAGCAACTGCCCCCCGCTATATGCTCAGTGGCCCGTGTGAAACAATCTGGCTGGCCTCAGGCCGTTTCTGCGGGGGCAGGCGTTCGCCACGTCTGACATTGAAGACCTGCCCCTGTTTAACGCTGCCAGCAGAGGGCGCAGAGGTTGCTGTCTCTCCAGGGAGATGGGCAGGGCCAGGCTGAGACGCGTCGCGGTGGGCAGGGCTGTGGGGGGATGTGTGAACACGTGGCTGCCCAGGGCTGTTCACCCAGTACCTTCCACCCATGTGGAATTCACTTTAGTGGGCAGGAACCTCTGAGGCTGGGGTGCAGCAGCCTAGACGCATCAGCTGACGGACTCTCCAGCAAAGCTTACCCCCAGCATGCATAGCAGTCCCGGTTGTTGTTTCCCAGCTAAGGGGCTGTGGGGCCTCATTTCTCTCCCCAGGACGCTGTACATCCAAGGGGATAGGAAGCTGGATTTCTTGGGTTGGGTGGCTGCCATCCAGAAGGCTGCGGGTTGCTCCGGCGACACGTTGTCCGAGCAGCAGCTCACGGAGTCGGACATCCCCGTCATCGTAGACAGATGCATCGATTACATCACGCAGTGCGGTACGTCCGCACCCAGGAGTTCCCTGTCTGTGGGCATGCAGCTGGCCCTCTCCCCCTCGCCTGCATGCTGGGGGCACCTCTGCTTCCAGAGGCAAGCCCCTGGCCCGAGAGATGGTTTGGTGCTGGATGGGCCATTGGGCAGCACCGTTACCCAGCACCTCCCTAACCCATGCTGGCGAAGGCTGGGGTTTTCGCCTTCCTCTGCAGCATGGGGCAGGGGTCACTTGCAGGTTTAAACTAGTGTAAATGGTGGATTCTCTGTAACTCAAAGTCTTTAAACCATGTTTTGAGGATGTCAGTGACTCAGCCAGAGGTTCCAGGTCTATTTCAGGAGCGGGTGGGTGAGGTTCTGTGGCCTGCGATGTGCAGGAGGTCACACTAGATGATCATGATGGTCCCTTCTGGCCTTAATGTCTATGAGTCTGAGTCTATAATGGAACCGTAGTGACAAGTCAGGGGTGCAGACTGTAGCACACCCAGCTCCAGGAGGACAAGGGAAGTGCAGGCAGGTATATTACCACCTGCCTTCTCTCCTTGACCTACTGCAGGATGCATCATTCGCATTAGCAGGCTACCTCCACCCGGCCTGGTGAGGGGGTAGGAAGGCTACTTCTGTGGCTGGTTGCAGTGGTGGCTTCAGGGCATTCGAAGTGTTGTGTTGAGCTCCTCCTTAGTGGCCAGGTCTGAACACCCCTTCTGTAGCTGGCCACCCCATCTCCTGCCGCGTCCCTTCCTCTGCAACCAATTTCCTTCCTTAAACTCCCTCTAGCCGATGCGCGGGCCCCTTCCTGGGCTCTTTCTAGACGTGTCGAGATCAGCAGCGCCACGTCTCAGTGTTTTGATGCAGGATTGATGTGGGCCCAGCCCAAGTGTGGGTCTGAGGCTTAAAGGACGGATTATTACACGGGTTTGTTTCCTTCGCTAAGGGCCGGATCCAGAGCCCCTGGCATGCAGGGGAAAGACTCCCAGGGACTAGACTGGGCTTTAGATCCAGCCCTACGACTCCTACAGAAATTGGTGGAGGTCACCGGGCACATGCTGAGAGAGGGGCATTGCTCTTCCATTCCTTGCAGAGCTCCGCTTGGCTTCCTGTGTCGGGGCAGTGGGAGGGTGGGTGGCCTGTGACGCCCCGGGGGAGAGCTCTTTGCTCTGCACATCGCTGACCTCGAGTGACCTGTCCCGCTCCAGGGCTGACCTCGGAGGGGATTTACAGGAAGAGCGGCCAGAACTCCAAGACCACCAGCCTGCTGGAGATGCTCCGGAAGGACGCGCGCAGGGTCCGGCTCAAGGAAGGGGAGCACCACGTGGACGACGTCTCCAACACGCTGAAGAGGTTCTTCCGAGACCTCGGGGATGGGCTCTTCACCAAAGAGTTCTGCCAGGACTGGCTGAAGGCAGCAGGTAGGGGGCGCTGCTGTCCTCTCCTGGCAGAGCCTTGAATGACAGGAGCTGAGGCTAGGTGATCCAGGGCTCCCTTCTGGCCTTACAGTCCATAAATCTCTGAGACTGACACAAGGGGGCTGCATTGCACGGAGAGCAGTGGCAGCTGGGTGCCCTGGAGCGGGAGGATAATGGGGAGTCCAGGTTGTTAACAGGCTCTGCTTTAGAGAGGAGCGTGTATCCCAAGAGGGGAGACTAATCTGGGATGGGGTTAGATCAAGGGATTGGAAGTCAGGGTCGCTGGTTCCAATCCCAGCTCTGCCATGTGCCTGCTGGGTGACCTTGGGCAAGTGACTGCCCCTCCCTGTGCCTCAGTTTCCCCATCTGTGAAATGGGAGTTATACTATTTACTTCTCCCACACTGGAGTGTATGAAACTTAACTGCTGTTTGTAAAACACTTTGAGAGCCATGGAAGGAAGGCACCAGAGAAGGACAAATCACTGTCACAAATTCTCACTCCTCTGGCTGCACAGCATATCCTCTTAGAGCGTCACGGGGACAGAACTCCCAGCCTCTTGCTCCTAGAGCTCAGCTAATCTCCGTGAGCTGTGAGCTGTACGGGCCTGTGACACACAGTTCAGCAGTTCTGATACCATCCAGTAGGGGGCAGTGTGACATGCACACACCAGCCAGCTCCCTATGGGATTCATATTATGATTGATTATTGCAGGATTAGGCATTTCTGCTACGGGTGGAGCTTAGTTATCTCAGGTCAGTAGCAGACGACTCAGCCAGCCCCTCTGCCTGTGTCGCTCCACCACTGCACAGCAGGATGCTACAGCCCGCTCAGTGGGCTCTGGTCTGAGAGTGCCTGAGAACAACTCCAAGACATTCTCTCCTGGTTTATTTAGCCCGGAGAGCTCGGCTGAGCAGGTGGCTTAGACACACAGCTGAGCTGCAGCAGACTAGTGCCACCTGCTGGCTCCTCCGTGGCACCATCCGGCTGGGAAACAGCATCTGGGCTGCAGATGTTTTGTTTGGAGAACTCTGGGCAGCTTGAGGGCTCTGGTTCCGGGGGTGAGAAGTGGCCAGGCGCAGACAGGGCCATGAATCACAGCAAGAGAGATCTGCAGCCTGCCCTGACTGAGTGGGGAACACGGCACAGGAAGCAGGTCCCCCTGCGGTGGGAGGATCCGAGTCTTCCTGTGGGGCAGGGCTGAGGGGAAACGAGGGGCGCAGGGCTGGACTGAGACGCAGGCGGGTCCCGGATCTCCAGCCTCGCTGGGGTGGGGGGGGAGTGTTTCTCCTCTTGATGGGTTCGCGGCAGGGTAGAGGGACGAGGCGATGCTTCCGCTTGTCCAGCACAGCAGAAAGGACGCTGGAACGTTCACCCTTTACAGCTGGAGCTGCCCAGCAGCACCAGCACCTGGGATGGGTGAATCCAGCTGACAACCAGCTGAGATCTGAGCAGGGAGCTGAGCCGTGTCCCTCCCCTCCCACGCCCCTGCCTGTCCGGGCCGTCCCCTACCCACGCCCTGCCTGTCCGGGCCGTCCCCCACCCACGCCCCTGCCTGTCCGGGCCGTCCCCCGCCCACGCCCCTGCCTGTCCGGGCCGTCCTCCACCCACGCCCCTGCCTGTCCGGGCCGTCCCCTACCCGCGCCCCTGCCTGTCCGGGCCGTCCCCTACCCACGCCCCTGCCTGTCCGGGCCGTCCCCTATCCACGCCCCTGCCTGTCCGGGCCGTTCTCCACCCACGCCCCTGCCTGTCCGGGCCGTCCACCCCCCACGCCCCTGCCTGTCCGGGCTGTCCCCCGCTCACACCCCTGCCTGCCCGGGCCTTCCCCAATCCACGCCCCTGCCTGTCCCGGCCGTCCCCCGCCCACGCCCCTGCCTGTCCTGGCCGTCCCCGCCCCACGCCCCTGCCTGTCCGGGCCGTCCCCTACCCACGCCCCTGCCTGTCCGGGCCGTCCTCCACCCACGCCCCTGCCTGTCCGGGCCGTCCTCCACCCACGCCCCTGCCCGTCCGGGCCGTCCTCCACCCACGCCCCTGCCTGTCCGGGCCGTCCCCTATCCACGCCCCTGCCTGTCCGGGCCGTCCCCCACCCACGCCCCTGCCTGTCCCGGCCGTCCCTACCCACGCCCCTGCCTGTCCGGGCCGTTCTCCACCTCGCCCCTGCCTGTCCGGGCCGTCCTCCACCCGCGCCCTGCCTGTCCGGGCCGTCCCCGCCCACGCCCTGCCTGTCCAGGCCGTCCCCTACCCACGCCCCTGCCTGTCCGGGCCGTTCTCCACCCACGCCCTGCCTGTCCGGGCCGTCCTCCACCCGCGCCCCTGCCTGTCCGGGCCGCCCCTACCCGCCCCTGCCTGTCCGGGCCTTCCCCCACCCACGCCCCTGCCTGTCCGGGCCGTCCCCACCCGCGCCCTGCCTGTCCGGGCCGTCCCCGCCCACGCCCCTGCCTGTCCAGGCCGTCCCCTACCCACGCCCCTGCCTGTCCAGGCCGCCCCACCCACCCCTGCCTGTCCGGGCCGCCTCCACCCCACGCCCCTGCCTGTCCGGGCCGTCCTCCACCCCACGCCCCTGCCTGTCTGGGCCGTCCTCCGCCCGCGCCCCTGCCTGTCCGGGCCGTCCCCCACCCACGCCCCTGCCTGTCCGGGCCGTCCCCTACCCACGCCCCTGCCTGTCCGGGCCGTCCCCTACCCACGCCCCTGCCTGTCCGGGCCGTCCCCCACCCGCGCCCCTGCCTGTCCGGGCCGTACCCCACCCCCGCCCTGCCTGTCCGGGCCGTCCCCTACCCACGCCCCTGCCTGTCCGGGCCATCCTCCACCCGCGCCCCTGCCTGTCCGGGCCGTCCCCCACCCGCGCCCCTGCCTGTCCGGGCCGTCCCCCACCCGCGCCCATGGACAGGTCATTGGCGGAGGCAGCGCAGTCAGGTTTGCACAGTGCGGCTGGCTGGAGGCTAGAAGAAAAGCACGAGACCTGCATCCCTCCAGGACCCAGGAAGGCTGGGTGGGTCCCAGAGCGTCTCCCCCGAGTGTCTTCACCACCTGGCCCCTTGTCTTCCCCAAGTGCTTCTTCCCAGGTGAGGCCACCCCCTCTGCCCAAGTCCACCCCAGCAGGCAGCAATCCTCTGTGTGCCGCAGCACCTCCTCCCTGCACCCAGCACACCCCAGCCCTTCCTCTGAGCCTCCTCCTGGCCGAACAGCAGCTGGGGACGTGTGTCTGGGGGCGGGAAGCCAGGGGATCCCGTGAGGGGAAGCAGCTGGTGGTAGGGGACGGGGCAGGTGAGGGGCAGTCTGGGAAATGGATGGACGGGGGTCAGGCAAGCAGAGGAAGGTCTGGTGAGAGTCCAGCTCAGTTTGTACCATAGATGACCCCCGGCAGGGAAGCCTAGCAGCCAATCCGGCAGCATTTGGCTGGTAGCCTCCTCCCCCAAGCCCACCCGCTCTGCCACCGAGCGGCTCTGCTCACCCTGTGCTCCGCTTCCTTCCCCACCAGCCATTGAAAATGAGGAGGAGAAGATCGGCCAGTACCGCCAACTCCTGAGCAGCCTCCCCATGGTGAACAGAGCCACAGTCAAAGCGCTGATCAACCACCTGTACCGGTAAGCGGGGCGCGGCACGGCTGAGCTCAGCTGCACGGCTCCACTCTGGGCCTGGCCGAGGCCAGTGCTCTCCGGTGGGTGCCGGAGCTGTGTGCCCCGTCCTGCCAGCTGGGCACGCAAGGCTCAGGGTCCACCCAGCCGGAGAGTCACTCCCCAGGCCTCCCTGCTAAGGAAAGAGGCGCTGGGTTTCCCTGCTGGTTCGGGATGCAGCGAGATACGGGTCGTTCTCTCGCTAACAGGCTGTGGAGGGGAAGGGGCTAAAGCCAGGGATTCAGGAGACCTGGGCTTAATCCGCTGCTCTGCCACCAACTCACTGTGTGACCCCAAGCATGTTAGGAGTGAACTTCCGCACGGGGGGTTGTGAGACCCTGCTGTGAAGGAGGCTCCAGATCTGCAGTGTTGTTAGGGTGAAGGCCAGACTCAGGATCCGCAGAGCAGTGTTTGTCTTTCCCAGCGTTCCTGGGACAGGTTCTTCTGCCTCCTCTTCAAAGAGCCATGCACCTTTTATGGCTAATGGGTCCCACCTGCCAGGTCTGCGTAGCCATTTATTTTATTGAACGTTAATTACACTACAGTGGGTTCAGCTCTGGCAGCTACAGTCTCACGTTCAACAGAGTTCCCTCTCTTTGTGCTGGATCTAGAGCCCATAGGCAGGTAACACAGACACTCACAAGAACGTCTCTGTTAGCCGTTGTATTAAAGTTCCCAACAGAGTTCCAAATGTCACAGGCTTGGCACTTCCTAGAGCTAAGTAACGACAGACACGCTCACATCCTCCTAGATGGGGTTCGAGTCCGTTGGCCCTCTCAGGGGCTGATCATCAATACAGGCATGGTTCCTGCTGGAGGTGTCCCCTGGGAAGCTCAGTTTTTCAGCTCTGGGCACCCTCTTTTATACTGTGATTCTGGCTATCCCTACACTCGGCGCGTGTACCTGGAAGTGTCCACCCTCTCTTTCTTACTGGTCTGTGTCCCCTAGAAACACAAGGGACCCCCTATAGGCTGGGCAGGTTCTCTTCACATTTACATACCTCCTTTATTTTGTGGGAGACAATATTTGCTGTTACAGCATTTTATCATTTAAATTTAATCTTCCGGCTAAACTTTCACAGTATTACCAGCTGGTACCTCTTTTCCCATCATCTTCCGGGTTATTTCTCGGTCATTGACTCATGTCAGCATTTCTTGTCTCCAAGGCCTAAAATAGCTGAGCTAAAATCTTGCAGGCTGCAGCCTAAAGGTTTTTGCATTTCAGCCTGTCTGACTCATGTCTAGTACAAGGTTCCTCTAACTACTGATCAGTCTTGTACTTCTGTAATCCTGCAAATGCCCTCTCATTAACATACAATGAATATGTATGATATAAGATGTTGATTAATCATAACATCACACAGTAGGTGGATAATAAACTAAAATCATTGGCTGCGTCTGGCTGGCTCTGTCAGGAAGCACAGCGCGTTCCCTTCCACCAGCTGGAGAGAGAAACTCCTTTCTACCCGCTCCTTGGTAGTTCTGTTCCCAGCTGCCCACCGGCCCTGCCAGGAGCCAGAGCAGAATTCAAACTGACTCCTTTGACCCAGCAGCGTCCCTGAGCCGTTCACCCAGCGGCTGGGGTTTGCCCTAGGTCAGAGGTGGAGCAGGGTATGTCTGGCCGAGAGGGTCCCCACCACTAGGGAGCCGAGCTTGGGCCCAGACCTAATAAGGCGTTTAGGTGCCTAGCTCCCACCGAGATCAGTAGAGCACTGCACACAGCAACCCATGGAGGGTTCCCCCCCAGAAACGGACACCCCGACTGTCCTGGCGAGATCTGAGAGGGCCATTGGGGCAGGGCGGGGAGGCATCTGGAGCTCCAGGAGGAGCTGTCCTTAATGTGCTGGCTTTCCGCAGGGTCCAGTACTTCTCCGAGATGAACCAGATGAACACACACAACCTGGCAATCGTCTTTGGGCCGACGCTCTTCCAGACGGACGGGAAGGACTACAAGGCGGGCCGCGTGGTGGAGGATCTCATCAGCCGCTACGTGGTCATATTTAGCGTAAGTAGTGTTCAGAAGCCCCACTCCTCAGCGGAGCGAAGGCTTCCAGGCCTAGAGCCTTCCCTACGTACACTCGGCTCCCGGGCACCTATAGAAAACGTGGCCTCCTTCGCCCAGCCAGAATGAGCGTTCGCACTGTTGTCCATTGTAACGTGGTCTCTAGCTATTCACACTCTTCTGTGGAGCAGTGTGGTCTGGTGGGCAGAATGTTAGACAGCAAATCAGGAGACCTGGCTTCTACTGCCAGCTCTGCTACCTTGGGCAAGCTCCTTCCCCTCCCCGTGCCTCAGTTTCCCCATCGTACCGATGATACTAACCTCCTTTGTGAAGTGCTTTGAGGTCCATGGATGTTAAGCGCTCGGCGTGATTACTGTTACTGTGGCCCTTCGCGCCCATTGTTTTACCCTGGGAGCTTCCTCCACAAGGAAGTTTTTCCCTTTGTCATCTTTCTGATCTCCAGCCTCTCTTTCCACCCGCCACTCAGCACCTGGCTCCGGGCATACGATTCTCAGCAATGCACTAGCCATCAGATCGTATAAAGCACCCTCTGCAGATAAAGCCCAGCCACTGGGAGAAGGGTGACTTTGGAGAGGACTGGCTGGATTTGGGGGATCCATGAGGGGAAGGTGGCTGTGTCTGAGCCATGCTAGAGAAGTCAAGTTTTCTTGGAGGCAAGTGGAGGGTGGGATTGCGTCTCACAGATCAAGGAGAGACACTGACGACACAGAGGGGCCGGCTGTACTGCTGTCGGGGGTGTGAATGCAGCACGTACGGACGTACCTGAGGTAGCATGAATAACAATAGCAGTGAAGCCGTGACGGCTTCAAGGACATCAGGGCGGGTGGGGAGAAGCACGGGAAGCCCTGTTAGGAGTTCAGCACCATTTGGCAGAGGCACTTGAGTGCCTTTCCTTGGCCAGTGGAGCTGGGCAGGTGGGTGACTCCCGACCAGCACAGCTCAGTGACGGGCAGGGGGCCAGGGACTGATGGGGGAGGCCCGTGTCCTCCCCAGAGCTGGGCCCCATGTGAAGCTGTCCATCTGGCCTTTCTGCTGCCGGGCTGCGGAGGGTTTGATTGCTCTGGCCTTCTCTCCTCTCGGCAGGTGGACGAACAAGAGATGAGGAAACAGCAGGACGAGATCCAAGCCATCATCAAGATGCGGATAGCCGGCTCCTCCAGTGGAACCCAGGTAGCCGGCCCGTTCGCCCGCTGGTGGAGGAGGGGCAGGTCTCACCTGCACACGCTCGCTCAGTTCTGAGACTTCTCTTCGGAGATCCACTGGGAAACGAAGATCTCAGGAACTCCGAAGGGGCCAGGCAGACACAGCTAGTCTCCTCCACCAGCTAACCTGGGAGGGTCGCTCTCCGCCTTAGCGGTCTGGCTGTAGGGGCTGCTTCCAGTTCTGACACACATGGTTTCATGGCGCTGTGTGCGCTGAGGCTGCCCATTCGCCCCTCCCAAGAGCAAATCCCCTTTTTCCATCGCTCCCAGAATCCTAGGCGGTAGAAGGGGGCAGCTTGTTAGGTCCCAGCTAGCTGACGCCACTTCCTGTTACCCTTTGGAAGCTGAAATAGAAACATTTTCAGCTATTTCCCCCTCCCATTCAGCAGCCTCTGGGTCTGTCCTCAGCATCCCTGAATAGACCACTGCTGTACCACCACAAAGCCAGCTAGAAATGCTCCATGTTCCTGCTGATGGCTTCTCGCGGCTCCAGTCACTGCTACTGCTGACCAGCAGGGGGCGCTCAGGTGGACGCCGTCTATTCTAGTGGGAACACAGCAAAACTCGTTGTGCTGAATTGCTTGAGAATAGGGGGTGGAAACAGGGTCAGCTGCCTGCTGAGCAGTGGCCTGATTAAATCACATGACCCACCGATCACATGACCTTCCTTTTGCCCACCTATGGAGTTAAGTGTGTCACAGGGAGGGCTTGGGACCCTTCTCCCCTTAAAGGGCCAGCCACCCTGTGACGGGGGGTTATTCGGCGAATAATGTAGGGCATTGAGGGGGATCGCTGCACCCAGATTAACTCTGGGGTGTGGCCGGCCAGGCCGGGAGGGGATTCACACTCACCAGTGTTGGTGCTCCTCTGTAAACAGGAACCTGCTGGTAAAAGCCCCTTTCTTGTTTCCTTCCAGCAAGCTGGGGACTTCATCTGCACAGTGTATCTGGAGGAGAAGAAGACGGAAGCAGAGCAGCACATCAAGGTGAGGCGAGGGCAGGGGCGGTGGGAAGGGAAGGAGGCCGTCGCTGTGCGTGCTTCGGACAGGCCTGCGCGGAGTCTCCGCCAGAAGCCGTGTCATGCGCTGTGCACCCCAAGGAAGGGGAAGTGGAGGGATACACCTGGTGGTGGCACGCGATGCTCCCTTCACTCTGATCCAAAGGGCTGGGGCTTCACAGTGCCGCTTGGGGGACAGTCAGGGTGGCGCCGTTGCTCCAGACAGCCGGAATGAAATGGGGCAACCGATTGCATCCTGACTGCCCTCTGAGCCCCAGCGCTGGGCTTGCCCTGGCAGGCGGGTGCGGGGGTTTCCACCTCCACCCCAGGGCGCATGTGACTCTGAGCCCAGGGGATCAGGGGAGTCTAAGCCAGAGGAGCCTGCTAGGGATGCTGTGCACATGCCAGTGTGGGGCAGTGCAGAGTGGATTTTCAATCTGGTCCCTTCAACTGCAGAGCTAGAGCCTTCCTCTGACTGCCCTGACAGAAGGCGCAGCCCTGGCAAACCGCGTCCGAGGGCTGCCCGCTAGCCACAGAATGAACAGAAAGGTCTGTGGCGCCTGGTCAGGAGGGCTGGTAGCCCACTGGATGCTCGGGCTTGCACTGAGAGGTCGGGGGGATCTGGAAACATGGCCTGCTATGACGCAGACACGAGAGAGGCTTCTTTCTTCCTCGCCTCAGATCCCAGCCACCATGACGGCAGAAGAGCTGACCTTCGAGATCTTGGACCGGAGGAAAATCGAGACGAAGGAGAAGGAGTACTGGAGCTGCTTCGAAGTGAATGAGAGGGAGGAAGCAGGTCGGTGTCTGGGCGGGAGAGAGGGTTACTCCGAGAATGCTAACCTGCCAGGTGTAGAGCGGGCAGGGCATTGGGTCCGGGGGCCGGATGGACAACCTCTGACAGCTCTGGCCAGCAGACTAGAGCAGAGCATCGGGAGAGTCTTGGCTCTGGCATTGTGACCTCGCAAGTCACTTAGATCGAACATAAAGGTGAGCGTCAAGCACTTAGTTAGGAAGGAAAAATCAAACACACAACTACAAAGTGGGGAATAACTGGCCAGGCGGTCGTACTGCTGACAAGGATCTGGGGGTCAGAGTAGATCACAAATTGAATGTGAGTCAACAATGTGATGCCGTGGTGAAAAAGGCTAATATTCGAGGGTGTGTTAACAGGAGCGGTGTATGTAAGACATGGGAGGTAAATGTCCTGCTCTACTCAGCACTGGTGAGGCCTCAGCTGGAGAACTGTGTCCAGTTCCGGGTGCCACACTTTAGGAAGGATGTGGACAAATTGGGAAGAGCCCAGAAGAGAGTAACAAAAATGATCAAACCCGAGCTGAGGAAAGGTTAATGAACTGGGCATGTTTAGCCTTGAGAAAAGAAGACTGAGGGGGGACCTGATAAGTCAGGGGTGGGCAAACTTTTTGGCCTGAGGGCCACGTCGGGTTTCCGAAATTGTATGGAGGGCCGGTTAGGGGAGGCTGTGCCTCCCCAAACAGCCAGGTGTGGTCCGACCCCCCCACTTCTCACCTCCTGACAGCCTCCCCCAGGACTCCTATCCCATCCAACCCCCTGCTCCCCAACGGCCCCCCCGGGACTCCTGCCCCATCCAACCTGGAGCATGGTGTGGACTGCACCCTCAACAAGTCTGCAGATGACACTAAACTGGGAGGAGTGGTAGATACGCTGGAGGGTAGGGATAGGATACAGAGGGACCTAGACAAATTAGACGATTGGGCCAAAAGAAACCTGATGAGGTTCAACAAGGACAAGTGCAGAGTCCTGCACTTAGGACGGAAGAATCCCATTCACTGTTACAGACTAGGGACTGAATGGCTGGGCAGCAGTTCTGCAGAAAAGCACCTAAGGGTTACAGTGGATGAGAAGCTGGATATGAGTCAACAGTGTGCCCTTGATGCCAAGAAGGCTAATGGCATTTTGGGCTGTATAAGTAGGGGCATTGCCAGCAGATCGAGGGATGTGATCATTCCCCTCTATTCAGAATTGGTGAGGCCTCATCTGGAGTACTGTGTCCAGTTTTGGGCTCCACACTACAAGAAGGATGTGGAAAAATTGGAAAGAGTCCAGCGGAGGATAACAAAAATGATTAGGGGGCTGGAGCACATGACTTGTGAGGAGAGGCTGAGGGAACTGGGATTGTTTAGTCTGCAGAAGAGAAGAATGAGGGGGTATTTGATAGCTGCTTTCAACTACCTGAAAGGGGGTTCCAAAGAGGATAGATCTAGACTGTTCTCAGTGGTGGCAGCTGACAGAACAAGGAGCAATGGTCTCAAGTTGCAGTGGGGAAGGTTTAGGTTGGATATTAGGAAACACTAGGTGAAGCACTGGAATGGGTTACGTAGGGAGGTGGTGGAATCTCCTTCCTTAGAGGTTTTTAAGGTCAGGCTTGACAAAGCCCTGGCTGGGATGATTTAGTTGGGGATTGGTCCTGCTTTGAGCAGGGGGTTGGACTAGATGACCTCTGGAGCTTCCTTCCAACCCTGAGATTCTATATTCTAATCCCCCCTGTTCCCCGACGGCCCCCCCAGGACCCCTGCCCCATCCACCCCTCCCTGTCCTCTGATCGTCCCCAGACCTACCACCCCTGACTGCCCCCTCCATTCAATTCCCCTGTTCCCCACCCTCTGACTGCCCCGACCTCTATCCCAACCCCTGACCATCCCCCTGAACTCCCCTGCCCTCTATCCAACCCCCCCCCCCCCGCTCCCTGCCCCCTTACTGTGCTGCCTGGAGCACCGGTGACTGGCAGCGCTACAGCCGTGCCATCCAGAGCAGCAGGACAGGCAGCCGCGCTGCTCAGCAGGAGCCAGCCATGCCACCGCCAGCACAGAGCACTGGGTCAGGCCTGGCTTTGCAGCTGGGCTGCCCCAGGAGCTCGCAGCCCCACCGCCCAGAGCATTGCACCGGCGGCGAGCTGAGGCTGCGGGGAAGGGGGAACAATGGGGGAGGGGCTGGGGCTAGTCTCCCAGGCCAGGAGCTCAGGGGCCGGGCAGGAGGGTCCCGCGGGCCGGATGTGGCCTGCAGGCCATAGTTTGCCCACCTCTGTGATAAGACTTCAACTACATGAAGGGCTGTTACAGAGAGGACAATGGTCAGTTGTTCTCCGTGAGGGTAATACAGAAGTAATGGGGTTGCTCTGCAGCCAGGGGGATTCAGGTGAGGGATTAGGAAAACCTTTCTAACTCTCAGGGGAGTGAAGCTCTACAGCAGGGAGCTTGTGGAACTTTGAACGGAGGTTGTGGGATCCCCGTCACTGGTGGGTTTTAAGAACAGGCTGGACAAACGCCTGTCAGGGCCGGTTTATGTTGACTTGGTCCTGCCACAGTGCAGGCGGCTGGACTAAATGACCTCGAGGTCTCTTCCCGCCCTCCATTTCTGTGATTTCCAGAGCAGCCACTGAGTTTACATGGGTCGGTTTCTAGGTGCCTGTCCTGACATTTGGGGCTTGAATTTGCAGAGGTGCTGCAAACCAGGTGCTGGGGGCCAGATCTTTAAAGGTGCTTAGGCACCTACCGATGCAGATAAGCATCAAGCACTTTAAAAAAACCCACTAGGTGCCTCTCGGCATTTTGAGGCTTCTCAATACCTTTGAATATCTGGCCCTAGGTGTCCAGCTGGGCTCCCCAGCTGTGTGGCACCCAAAATCAATAGCCACTTTGAAGTTAGGCCTCCCCTCACTGTGCCCTCAGTTTCCTTTAAACAGGGAGGGTTATAGCTACTCACCTTTGGAAAGTTCTTTGAGATCCTTGGATGAAAGGCCCCACGTTAATACTAAGTAGCAGCAGAGGGCCGAATCCTGCAAAGAGCTGAACACCCAGGAAGTCAGTGGAAGCAGTGGGTGCTCTGCAGCTACTCAGGACCTCTCCGGATTTTGCCCGGCCATGCTTTGAAAATCCCAGCGGCAGGAAAGGCCTTACACGAGCAGTGTTTCCCGAACTCCAGACGGCTGAGATGCCTTCAGGAAGGGGAAACCGCCTGCACCCATTCGGCTGGGCCATGTGTCATTAAAGGCCGATCTGTCTGCAGTAACAACTCCCCTTTGCCTCCCCGCAGGGCATGGGGTGAGCTCACCTCACGCTGTGGCCGGTGCTGACATACGCTGTTGTTTCTCCTTTAAAAGCTCAGTCTTGCTTCCACTGAAGTCACCGGCAATACAATCAGTGAGGCCAGTGGGGGCAGGATTGGAGCCATGATGGGGAAGTCGCTTGTACAGATTTGAAGGCCCGAAGGGATCATTATGATCATCTAGCCCTCTTTGGGCACGTCTTCACTTGAGTCCACTCGGGTTCTAACTCGGGGTTTGACCCTGACCACCTCCTGTCTACACACACAGCCGTCTCACCTGAGCTTAGTGGTGCTTTCAGCCCGGGCTAGCAGGTGCACCCTTGGGTACAGGTTAAAACCCAGGTGTCTTTCACTCGGCCTGGTAACCTACCCACTTTACAGAGGACACAGGCTGAATCTCTGCAGTGCTGATAGTCCTCCAAAACCTTCCCACGATTCCCCCCATGTACCCAGGACAGACAAGTCCTCCCACAATTCCCTGGGAGAGAACCATAGTGTGGCTCAGCGTCTGCGGCACGAAGAACCCGGGATCATTCCCCCTGGTGACACACAAGGGAAGACAGAATAACGTGGGTGAGGCTTTGCAGGGGGGTTCTCACCCCCAGGCAAGGCTGACCCAGGTGCCAATCCCGAGTGAGCTCTGCAGCAAAGACAGCCCTTTTGGCACCCAGCTCTGATCCGTGGCCTTTCATCCGTTGATCTCCAAGCTCCTGACAAAAACGGGAGTATCATTAACCCTGTTTGCCCTCTGATGGCAGCAGCCCCCAGAAGCTGCACTGGCTATGGTCTGCAAGTACCTCTTTTTCTCCTTGTCTGCCTTCCCCGTCCCCTCCAAGCGGCAGCACAGTGCCAAGGAGCTGTGTCAGAGAGCTGGGCTCTCCACAGCGGAGTGGGACAGGAGAACTCATTAGGAAGGTGATTGTCCTGCTCAAAAGTTGTTTGTTAATTGATTGGACTAGTTAATTCACCCTGCACCATGCTTACTATTGATTTCCCATCAGTAGTATAATGGTGTGGCCTACTCCCTAGTATTTTTCTGGTTCCCTGGCTGTATTTTTTTACTGTGGCTGATATGTGATTCTGTCAGATCGCACAAGCTAAGCAGGATCTGGCCTGGCCAGTGTGTGTATGGGAGACCTGTAACAAACATTTTGGCGCTGCATGACATGGCACAGATGTTTTTCCTCTGAATCTGTATTGAAGCAGTTACCCAGCATTGTGCTAGGGGGCGCTACGCTGATGATGAGGCAGAAAGCCGAGGGACTGAGCTCTGTGGTCATTAAAAGCCCCCAGGCGCTCTTTGCCAGAGAAGATGCATGAGGCCTTGGTGTCCAGCCTGAAGCCTCGCAGTCTGCTTCTCTAACTCCACCTTGCAGCCTCAGCTGGAAAGGATCTCATTCACTGCCTCTCCTAAGCGGTTGGGTAGTGTTGCTATAGGCTGTTGAACAGCCGCCCACATTCCACCCCAGAGGTGGCTGCATTCTGGTGGTGGGGGAAGAGATGCTTGGGTATAGTTGGTAAAGCACTTGAAGAGGCTCTTTACATGTAAAACGATGATCCTCCCCCAAGGGGCGTTTACTTGGCTCACAGAGTTGAGTTAAAACATGCAGCTTCGGTCACTGTCAACATGGTCACGGAGTGGGGAAGCCAGATGGGGGCATTAATACACCTGTTCCTCCTTCCCCGTGCAGAGCGGCCCTTGCACTACTCTGAGAAAGTCCTGCCTATCTTGCACAGCCTGGGGACGGACAGCTACCTGGTGGTGAAGAAGCAGCTGTCCATGGAGAACATGCTTATCTATCTAGGTAGGTGGTTGCAGGGGTGTGTCGGAGATGTACCTCAGTGTGGACGGGATCCAGGCCGCTCAGGGTTCTCGCACTTCTTAGTCTTCATTGTCCAAAAGAGAGAGCGAGCTGGCTGGTCTGATCCGCGCGGCACAGAGACACGTGCCCTGCGGGAGGTGCAGTGCGATATCCTCCAGACATGGAGCCCTGGAATTGCATGAGTAGAATCCTGCACCCAGATGTTCCTGGGTCTGTCTAGGGTTCTGCGCTCTTCCTTTGACAGTACTGGGTTGTGCTAGGAGGCTCCAGGCAGCAAACCTACGGCTGGGGAGCAGGAGGGAGGGAAAAAGGAAAGACCTAGGAACGTGCGCACGCCAGCCGGTGCCAACCAATGGCAGGGAGGAGCTTTTCAGCCCGACAGATGGGCTCAATCCAGACCCAGTCGGAGCTGATCCTGCGAACAGAGGGCAAAGAGACATGACATCAGCGTCTTTCCCCAGCACCTGCCCTCCTTCTCACTCACCCTGCAACTCAGACGGGAAGCCCGTTTATTATCAAGCCCTGCCCTGGTCAGTTTCTGCACAGATCATTTGCCATGTCTCTGCCCAGCTGGGGCAGTGGGGCTCTCTCCCGCAGCCCTGCCCCCTGGACCAGGGGATGGCAAATGTGGCCTGACCCTGCAGCTTCCGTTGGTGGTTCCTCAAAGAAAGAGGAGACTCCTTTGCAGAGAGAGCCTGGGACGCAAGGGAGCAGGGTTAGAAACCCTCAAAGGGAGGCCTGCAGTGCCCCAGAGAGAGAGAGACAAAGTTGTTAGGGGGCTTATTCCTTCACCCTCTCACTTCCCTGGTCCTTCTCACATGAACAGAGAGCAACAATACCCGAAGTCCGAAGGTACAAACAATTCGATGTTTACTGGGGGGAGCTTCCAGCAAGCGCGATTCCAGTTTCCTTCCTCAGTGTCCCCCTTCCCAGCTCTGACACTACAGAGCCTTGCCTGTGTCCCTGTTCCCATTCCCCGCCCCTTAGCAAAACATGATTCCAATTCCCCCGCTCCCAGTCCCTGGTCCTATTCACCCCCTTACTTCCTGTTGACTGCAGACTATATAGTAAAACTGGAGTTCTGCTTAGCTATACCTTAACCAACCATTTGACTGAAATTTAACTAACCAATCCTAACACATTGTAACATGGTTATTTAACCAATTCTATCCCACCACCTTCATTGGCTTACATCCAGCAAAATGAATTATACAGCAGACAGACACAATTACAGAACCAGACAGAGATTATACAGACAAACAACAGGGAAGTGGAGACTACAGTCAGGGCCGGCTTTAGGAAGTGTGGGGCCCGATTCAAATACCCGGTGGTGGTCTGGGTCTTCAGTGGCACTTCGGCGGCAGATCCTTCACTCGCTCTGGGTCTTCTGTGGCACTGAAGGACCCGCCACCGAAATGCCGCCGAAGACCCGGAGCGAGTGACGGACCCGCCGCCGAAGTGCCGCTGAAAGCCCAGACCGCTGCCGGGTGAGTAAAAATTAAAAAGTTAGTCGCTCTTCTTTAGGGCGCGGGGCCCGAATCAGGGGAATCGGCCTAAAGCCGACCCTGTGATAGAACAATACAGAAATGAGGATTTCACACCCCAGCTATTGACAAGTGAGTTCTTGCCAGACAGGCTGCTGTCAAACTAAGTTTCCTTTTACATCTTCTAGGCTCGTCCCTTTCTCTGGAGGCGATGGAATATCAGGACAGGATTGTGTTCCTAACAACCCAATAGCACCTTATTTCAGTGTGACTAGTTTGGAATGTGAGGATGTGACCACACACCTCCCAGCTTATGGCTGCCTCTGCTGCTTAGCCGAAGGCCTTAGCTTAGGAACAGGGCCTCAGACTGTCACAGTAAGAGAAGCCCTTACACACACAGACAGTGATTTTGATTCTTTCTTTTATACCTCTATAACTAGCTAAGTGATAAGAATACACCTAAATTCTTAAAAAGTATAGGCCTTTGCAGACAGGCTTGAATATCAATATCCTAACAAGAGTGCGAGTGTGTCTGTGTCCGCGCCTTTCCTTGAGGCCACCGCTCCCAGTGGAAACCCTCATTTGCCAATTATGGGCCCAGTAGGGCAGGCTCTGGGATCTCTCGTCTCACCCCACTGCACTATGCATTGTCTGCCAGCTAGAGGCGGGGTGGGAATTACCCTCCGTCTGGTGCTGCGCGGGCTGCAGCCCGTGTCCCCCTGCCGCCGTGTGGTTAACCCCTCGCGGCCCGGCCCTGACAGCGCTGTGCTCTCCCCAGCCAGCAGAGTGAGCGACAGCAAGCACGGCATGATGAAGTTCCGGGAGGAGAGGAACCTGCTGGGGCTCGGGCTGAGCACGGGCTTCCACGACCGATACTTCATCCTGAACAACAGCTGCCTGAGGCTCTACAAGGAAGTGCGGGTGAGCTCCCTGGGTTGCCACACTCACCTCCCAGCTCCCGTCCCGGCACACCATCCTTTCCCAGGCCTCCTGGCCAGCAGCGCCCCCTACTGACCAAAGCCCACCTGCGCGAGCATCCTTTTTTCTGGCTCCACTCCCCCTCTGTCATCGCCTCTCCTTACCGGTAGCTGTAAGCTCTCGCTGGGCGGTGGGGGGGGACTCTTCCTCGGGGCGACGCTGTGCTCAGTGGCACTCGACTGCAGGCGTTTCAGTTGGTTTCGTTTCCAGGGTACGCAGGCGAGGTATTTCCAGCAGCCATAGGGACGTATCAATGCCTGTGTGCAAGGCACTGGTGAGACCTCATCTGGAATCCTGGGTGCAGTTCTGGTCACCCATGGTCGAGAGAGGAATGTAAAAGGGAGCAGGTGCAGAGAAGAGCTGTGAGGATGATCAGGGGAGCGGAGGGCCTGTCTTAGGGAGGAGACTGGAAGGGCTTGCCTGGCTTTGCCTGGCAAAATGCAGGCTGAGTGGGGATCGGATTGCTCCGTAAATACACCAGGGAGGGAGAAGAGCTATTGAAATGAAAGGATGTTGGCACAGGAACGAATGGGGATGAACTGGGCATGAGTAAATGTCGTCTGGAAGTGAGAAGAAGGTTTCTGACCATCCGAGGAGGGAGGTTTTGGAACAGCTGCCCCGTAGGAGCAGTGGCGCCAACAACCCAGCTAGTTTTAAGATGGAGCTTGTTAAGTTGATGACCGGGATTATATGACAGAGTTGCCTGTGATAGCCGGGACAGGACTCGGTGACCCAGGAGGTCATACCAGTCCTATGTTCCTATACAGCAAACTGCCTAGTATGTGTGTGCACCACTTCCCTCTACTGGATGGAATCAGAACTGCTTCACTGTGTCTCATGGGTCCTCTACTGCTAGCAGCTAATGGGGAGTGTCCTTTGGCTCAAGTGCAAAGGCCCTGTGCTTTCGGATTCATTATAACACATTGGAGGCTTATTTACTTCTCATTCTCAAGTCCCAATCATAGCAGCAGAGATGAAATGAAGAGTAAGCATCTGTTTACACTGTGCAGTTTCTGTGAAGACAGCACCAAACTCTGTTATAGCCATGTTGTCAAACTGTGTTAGCCTGGGGACTGTGACATGTCACCATAGCGGGGTCACAGTAATACTTCACATTGGTATCCGGCTTTTCACATGTTGCAGTCCAAGCGCTGTGATCCCCATTTCAAAGATGGGGAAACTGAGGCACAGAGCGATGGCGTGACTTGTCAAGAGCCACACGGTGGGTCCCTGGAAGAATCAGGATTAGAACCCCAGTGTCCTGACACCCAGCTCTAGGCTCACTCCACTCGCTGCTTACAACCCAGTGTGGTCCTGCCCTTTCAGTCTCTGGGCCTTCCTGACCACGTATCACACCCTTTGTGGCCAAGTGCCCAAATCCCCATGCCCCACTGCACAGATCCTTGCAGCTTCCGTGCCCCGCTCCATGGGAAGCGAGATGCAGATCCCCATTGGCTTTACAAGCCCCCTGTTTTGTGGCTGTGGTGGGGTAGAATAGGGGATTACCCAGAGGGTGGCACTTCACCCCCCAGAACACACACACCTCTCCCCGGTCTGTGGCTGATCCTCTGTGTCTGGTTTAACCCCGATCCTTTATTAAACAGAGCTTGAAGCAGCGGATGCCTGCCGTGGAAACCGTGAGTAGAGAAGTGTGCTGTGTGACAGCTGAGCGGGATGATCGGGGGGCTTTGATTTGCTCTCTTGCCTTACAAGGTTGCCCTGGGTCAAACCCAAATCCGGTCGCTAAACACATTCAGGGGTGTGTTTGCGTGAGACACACGAGCACGTGGTTTTCCTTATCCGAAAAAAAAATTGATTCACACCATCACAAAGGGAAATCATGGAAAAAATACGGCAGTATTGTGTAACAGTGATACAAACCAATAGATCTCCTGCTAGTGCCTTGGGCTGTTCCTGTAGAATACCACAGTGGTTTTTTAGGGTGTGATCCAGCCCCCGCTGAGTTCAGTGGTCTCTCGTAAGCGATGCAAATGTCTTGCCTGCTGTGTGTGGATGCCCCCCCCCACACACACCGCACGCACACCCCTCCACCCTCAGAGCTGTGTTCCCAAAGACACCTGACATGCCCTGTAACTAGCGGCTGTAATGAGAGAGTTCAGGCGTGAGTTGCCATGGCGAGGGAAGTTACACCAGCAACCTTAGGGAACGGGCAAAGACAATGGGCTCCATGAAAATCCCCGAAGCAGCAGAGCCTGTGAAAGCAGGGTGACTTATTGCCAACGTGAAATCAGGCCTAATCTTCCCAGGCTCAGAGCCAGAGTCAGGGCTCTGATGCTGGTCCAGGCATCTACCCGAGGGCAGGATTTGGCCTGACCCTGTTACCAATCACCCTTTCCCAAGTTTGCTGAAAGTCCCCCGTATCTCTTACCACAGTATCTGAGCACCTCACAACACCCCTGGGAGGCAGAGCAGGGCTGTTACCCCTCTTGTGCAGGGGGGAAACTGAGGCACAGAGGCTAAATGACTTGCCCAAGGTCACACAGGAAGTTAGGGTGATGTGGAATATTGAAAGAGGAGGCTTTGACCAGATTGTCACCACCCGGTGATGGAGGGGGCTCTACAGCCAGCGAAGCTGCTGCCATGTGGGCACAATTTTGGACCCCTTGTATGTGCAGGGGTGGCTGAAATATTAAAGTGCCTGTTCCGCTCAATAATTCGTGAGCTTGCCGGGACTGCAAACACTCGTGTAATCCACCCCCAGCGCTCATTTGGCCATCAGGGAAAAGGTATTGTTCCCAAGGTTAACGAGGGAGGTCTAATAGTCCCTCTGAGGAGTGCATCTGGCTGCAGTGCCGTTCTGTGGTAGCAGACGTTCCCAGGCAGGAGGGCGTGAAAGGATGATGAATGGGAGTTAGACGGTTTTTCACCGCTTGCCTGTCCCGGGGCTGGCGGGGGACGGGGACTGAGGGACAGTGGATAACTAGAACCATAGAAATGATGGTGAAACAAGGATATATTTGGTCATTCAGCGCATTTCCCATCTAGTGCAGGAGTGTTCCCCACCATGTGCCTTTCGGGCCTTTGTCCAGTCCCGTGTCAATGTCCTGTGCGATGGGGCTTCTCTCCCTTCCCTTGGTGAAGCTATTCTGCCGTCGAGCTAGCTCGCCAATGGGGGGGGGGGCAGCATTCAGAGGACGGTTCTATCCCATCACTCCTAGTTACACACACGCGTCTCCCTCGATCGGACGCTCGCAGGCACTGCTGGGTGACGGGTCAAGGCTGATCTTTCCTGCGTGTAATCACACCATGACCCGGGGCGCTTTTGTAAGTGGCTTAGTGTGAGATCAATGGTTTTCTAATTACAATTCGCCTTTTCTGTGTGTGCAACCTGCCTGCGACTTGACTGTGTGAACTGCTCCCTTTGGGTCTTGTACATATGAATATAACCGGCCATATTCATATGCGGCCTAAGCAGGACCAGGCCTAAGCCTGGAGACTGCCCCAGCATATCTCAGAACCAGCCCTAGCAAATAGGAACCATGGGCCCAACCTGCCAAGCCCTGGACGGTTCGAGAGCCCAGAGATCAGGTCCGGGAGTTTGGTTTGACAAAATTCAGATCCAAACCCAACCTTCCCCAGAGTGGAACAAAGCAGACATGGGGTATATGTGCGTGCCGCACAGGTAGTGTGTGATGTATCGCTGAACTCCTGTGACCCACGGCATGAGCTGACCTGAAAGTGGCTCTTTTGTAGGTAACACGTCTGTAACATACCATTCCACACCTGGAACGCGGTCCCGCCTTCCCCATAGGCAGAGCTGCAGTTTGGGTTTGAGCCATTCCAGGCCAGCACGCCTAGGTCTCGATCCAGGCTTGTTGGTGGGTGTTTGTGGACTGAACCAGGGCCAGATGTACGGGAGGACTGGCCTGGAGGTGAAGGCAGTAACTCCATTAGCATGGAGTGAGGAGCAGGCGAGTGGGGCCGGCTGGTGGAGGGAGGCGTTTGGATTCTGGGGCGTGGCTGGGGCTCTTCTCCAGCAGCCAGGGTCATGTCTCTCTGTCCCACCCCACCTCTCACCCCAGCTCCTTCCTCTCAAAGGGGCCGTGACACTGCATAGTGCTGCTCTCACCTGCGTCCTCCACCCCTCTCTCCTTCAGCCTGCGTCCGTAGAGATGTTTACATGGGAACGGGAGCTTTGTGGATTACAGCTCCATCTGCTGTCTGCTGTTGGACCTCACGGTCTGTAGGGATTGTTGTGATGTCACAGACAGGTTGGGGGCAGGCAGCAGGCGCAGCTGGGCCCGTTCTGTTTGTATGCACCTAGCCCCAGCATTAAACACACGTCCATGTCTGTGCTCGGGGGATCCCAGCCCCAAGCCCTGGCTTCTGGGGCCAGGCAGAGCAGGAGTGCACATACGGTGGCTTGCGGGGCAGTGTGAACAAGACCCTAATGCGGGTCAGCCCACCCCCAACCAGCAGTAGGGGTTGTGTACACACATCTGAGGACAGGATTTGGTTCAGCAAAGTCGGTGAGTGGCAGAGCTCCAACCCTACTGTCTGCGCAAGACACACACCCCATGCTCCCATTCCTTCCTGCCATTCACCTTTGTACTTCAGAACAAAACATAAGGAGCTGCCTCCTGTTCTTTTCTGAGCAAGACCTTCTGTGTCATCCCCACCTCCTCTTTACTTAACCCTTTGATACCCTGAGGCTGGAGCTAATAGGACCCACCTGGTCTGGTTGCTGGGTGAATCAGGAGAGCAGCACTGCAACATCTGCTGGCCCTTGGTGCTCTGTTGCAGGCTGGTCTCTAAGAAGGCCTTATATTCATGTTTGTCTTTCCCAGAAGGGTATTTCTGTTGTTGGAGGAAGAAAACCCTTCCTCTTTTTGTGTGTTGCTTTGGCATCATTCAGAGTTCTGCTCACACTGGAGCGGAACTCACCAGAATGGACCGTCCCCTGCAATCACAACTGGAAGGCTGATCCAGATTGTATACGTCCGCACCGTGGCAGAGGGTTCACTGTCGATGTTGGGATGTTTCTCTCTCTGACTCCCTCTTCTCCTTCTGTCTCCCCAGAGCCACAGGCCGGAGAAAGAGTGGCCAGTCAAGAATCTGAAAGTCTACCTGGGAATTAAGAAGAAACTTCGCCCTCCGTCCTGGTGAGCAATGGGTCGGAGTCTGAACAGCGGCACTTCTCGTGGGTCCTGGGCTCAGCCTTGCCAACAGGAAGCCATGAGGCCACCACAGCAACGCAATGAGCAAAGTCTAGTAGATAAGAGCAGAGAGATGGGGAGCTGGGAGCTCTGGGTTCAACTCCTGGATCTGCCAGCGAATAGCTGGGTGACCTCGGGTGAATCACGTCTCCACTCTGTGCCTCGGTTTCCCCATTTGTGAAAGAGGGGTGCAGCTGACTGAGATTGTGAGGCTTCATTCATGAATGTTCTGAGCACTGCGCCTGGTGCCATGAGGATCCTGAACGGAGCCTCTGGGCACGACCTCAGTACAGTAATAACCAACTGGAATGGAGTGCTGCTATCGTCTCTTCCGTCAGGATCCATTCCAGTTATTTACTGCTGTACTGCAGTCATGCCGAGGACCCCGTTCAGGATCCAGGCTCCATTGCAGTTACTGATAAGCAGCTGTTGACTTCTATGGAGGTGACGGTCATCCTAGGCCAATAGCACTGTCTCCGTTTCACAGAAGGGGAAACTGAGGCACAAAGCCGGAAAGTGGAATTGCCCCCAGGCCGTGCAGTGGCAGAACCAGGAGGGCTGAGCTTTCAGTCCACTCGGGCTCTACTGACCCACAGCACTGTCACGCTAAAGCCAAGCTGCAGCGCTAGGAGCCATCTGCTGCGTGGATAACAGTGCTGTGGTTTCCCTGCTGTGAACACCGTGTTAGCGGCTGCACCTTGCAGGTGGAGCAGAGCCGCGTGCCAGGAGGTGGCCAGTAGAGAACCAGAGGTGCGTAAAACCCCTGGGAGGCGCCTTTGCCCCGGGCTGCACAAGACTCAGCCGTCTCGCTGTTGTGCTGTAAGCGCCGAGGTTTGCTGCTCTTCTCTGCTGTTCCCACGGGCACATGAAAGCTGGGAACGAAGCCCAGGTGCGTCGTCAGTGCTGCAGGCATCAGGGCTGCCTCCAGCAAAGGAACCGCGTGCCGTCCCGGTCGCTGGGGCGGCCCCTGTTCTCTGGCTTCTGGCCACCAGGTGGCAGAGCAGCCTAGCAAGCCACAGTCGTCTTCCTCTGGCGCCTCAGGCTGTGTCTGGGACACAGGGCTCCTCTCCATCCCTTCTCCGACATCCCCAGGCCCCCCAGAGCCCCAGCCTGCCAAGGGATTAGCACGTCCTGGGAGGAAAACCTGCTCTCAGCAGCACTGGGAACAACGTCGTGCTGGCCGGCCCCTTCCACGCCTTCTGCCCTGGTTCCATGCCAGCCTAACGGTCCCTGTGCCCCGCTCTGCGTGGCGGGTCGCTGGGAGGTGGCGGGTCTACGCCCGCCCACAGCTAAAATCTCCCCCCCTCAGCCAAGGGGAAGGAGTCGCTGACCCCAGGCCACAAGTAAATACTGGGGACAACAAATGACAAAACACGGGCGGGAATGAAGGTTAAAGGTTTAAAATCTGAGCTCCAAAGGGGGAAACGGAGCCGAGACCCCCCGACAGCGCCCCCCGCTCCGCGGAGGAGTCAGCGGGCTCCGTCCAGAGGCACGGTCAGAGACGGGACCGGAAATAGGGACCCCCAGTCGCCGAGCAACCCCCCCACTCCCACGTGCAGCTTCGTCCTGCTGGGATGGGCCACGGCCATCTTGGTCAGCACTAGGAGGAGGTTGACAAGGAGGCCAGGGGTGGGGTGTGCCTGGATCAGAAAGTGGGGAAAAGTGCAGCCGGAGCCTCAGTAAGAGGTTCTGGCACAGCTGCAGCCTGACGCCCTCGACGTAGAGGTGCGCCAGGGTCTTCCTCTCACTGCGAGGGGCGCAGGGATCGGGGGAGTAAGTGAGCCACGCCAGGTGCACGCACATGCTGATAGCTCTGTGGAGGAGCTGCCAGCTGATAACCCTGCTGGGCCGTGGAACCAGAGTGGAGAACAGGCTCCCCCCACCCGGGTTTCTCACCCTCCGCAGCTGGCAGCAGGCCCTGGCGCTTGGTGCCAAAGTGGGCAGGAGACGATGGCATGAAGCACGAGCAGACACAGATGTTTCCTCGGTGCAGTTTGGAGACAGATCCAGCCAGCCTACTCAGGCGGTGTGTTGGAGATGGGACACTAGCTGGGGAGGGCTCGGAGTTACTCCAGAGAAGTCTTTCTTAGGGGTCTGGCTGGTGGGTCTCCCCCACATGCTCAAGGTCTAACTGATCCCCCTGTTTGGGGTCAGGAGGGAATTCCCCTCCCCCCAGTCATATTGGCAGAGACTCTTGTGGGTTTTCGCCTTCCTCTGCAGCCTGGGGCACGGGTCACTTGCAGGTTTAAACTAGTGTCAGTGGTGGATTCTCTGTAACTCGAAGTCTTTAAACCATGATTAGAGGATGTCAGTGCCTCAGCCAGAGACTAAGGGTCTGTCACAGGAGCGGGTGGGTGAGGTTCTGTGGCCTGCGATGTGCAGGAGGTCAGAGCAGATGATCATGACCCTTGTACTGTTAAAGTTTAGGAGTTGGGCAGGCTTGCCGGGCAATGGCCCAGGGACAAGTTGCAGAGAGCAGCATTACCCTCCAGGCTGGAATCTGACTAAGGCAGCCCAGCTCTTGTACAAAGCAGCTGGGGGTGAAGCATTGCCCCGTGGGTTCAGTGCTGCCTCGGAGGAAAGGCAGGAGCATCAGCACTGTCAGACGCCCTTCCAAGTACTGATCTGGCTGGCCCCTGCTTAGCTTGGGAGACGTGACAACAGCACCGCTGGAGGTGGTAAGGCTGCAGCTGCAGCTTGAGATGCATCTTTGGAGGTCTGCAGGTGCAGACGTTCTTCCAGTTTTTTATTCCCTAGGGCGGCAAGGGAAGAGGCAGGAGCTATGAAATAGACCGCCAGGGCTGGGGAACGCAAAGCACCAGGGGAGGAATGCCCAGAGCACAGCATGACAGTGTGACACTGTTATTCAGTACACCACACTGGGGGTTAGACGGCACAGGTCAGGCAGGCCTGCTGCGGGGGGCTCAGCCCCAAGGCTGGGTCTGAACTGGGAGCAATTCGGTCGGGTAAGAGAGAGCAGGGAGTGGGCTGGAGACTTGAGGGGCCACGGCTGTGGTTCACCTCCAGCTAGCTCCATTGTTCAGGTTCTGGCAGGGCTAGGCTCTTGCCTTGGGGTGGGTGGGGTTTGGGTTGGCCCTGGTGCCAGGCCTTACTAAAAATGGGCCCGATCCCGAGAGATCCTGAGAGCCAGTAATGTTGGGGCCTGATCCCAAATGCCTAAAGATCCTGGTTTTCACGCTGGCACAAATCAGATTTGTGACGCAGACCAATCCCATCCATCCCATTCAAACATGAGCCAGAATCAGTCTCTCCTTGCTGCAAACAAACCCAGGCTTGAAAGGAAACCAGAGTGTCGCCTCTTGGGGGAACATGCCAGGGATACATAAGCAGGGAGCACTGCAGGGTCCCGGCTCTCTCTAGAGACAGCCCTGCCTCCTGCTCCCATGGGAAGCTGGGAGCTCCCAGGGCTGTGGAGCTGGCATCTTTGCCAGAGCTCCACTCATGCCTGGAAGGTCACGACGTTGATTTGGACATCACTGTCTCACTGGCTGGTTGAGACAGCTGTGCTTGGGGGCAGCTTGTGGGTTGGACCCTGGCATAAAACTGGGATGAAACAGGGCTAATGTCTTTTGCTGTACTGGCCTACCCTGCTGTGTAACGTTGCATTGTGCTGTTAAACATCCCCCACCCCAGATGTGGCTGCATTTAATCGACAGGCAAACTTGGGATCAAATGCACCACAAAATGGTGAGAGAGGATGATTTTATGGCACGTGGCAGCCTTCCGCCCTTTGCGGAGAGTCCCTCTCATTGCCGGAGGCTGCCAGCAATAGACTGAAGTGCCATCTGGCCTCTCCAAAAGCAAAGAGCATGGAGGAAAGTGCCTGCCGGTGGTGACAAACCACAACAGTTTGCCACGGTAACGCAGAGAGGCTTGTGGTTGCTGGGATACCAGGTTTGCTCTATTGGAAAACTTATTAACCTAAAGCTCGCGGAGCTGATTGGGAGAGGAAACCTTGGAATTCAGCGTTCTGTGCTCTTCTCTCCCTGGCAGCTGGGGATTCACGGTGTTCTATGAAAACGAGAAGCATGAAAAGCAGCAGTGGTAAGGAGCTGTGGCGGGCCGGGGGGGCTTTGCTGGAGGAGAGCTGTTCGTTAAGCTTAGCCAGGCCCAGACCCTGATCCGCTGGAGTTCAGGCAGTCAGGGATGGAGGCAGAACCGTGCTCACGTACCAGAGGGGTTCAGGGACTTCCCTGCCGCAGGAGACTTGGGGAGGAGGAGTCGTTTCTGCACAGAAATGTCCCTGGCCAGGATCTGGCTGCATGGCCTGGTTCAGTTATTATTGAAACAAATTCATCGCCAGCCCAGATCTCGCCGTGCCAGACTGTAGCTACTTAAAACCCCCATCTGTGAGCTCTTGTCCTTGGAGCTAAATGAGACTCTCTATTGACAGGGGTCTCTGACATACAGTCCAGCAATTCTGAGTCCATCCAGGACAGAGGAGTGGGCTCTCTGTCACCTGCTCCCCCAGCCTCTTCAGCATAATTTTATTTAAAGGAGACACTATCCATTTCTTCAACCATCTGTCCCTCTAGGTCAGCGGGTCTCAAATTTTTGTACTGGTGACCCCTTTCACACAGCAAGCCTCTGAGTGTGACCCCCCCCCCATAAATATAAACACGTTTTTATATATTTATCACCATTATAAATGCTGGAGGCAGAGCGGGGTTTGGGGTGGAGGCTGACAGCTCTCAACACCCCCATGTAATAACCTCGCGACCCCCTGAGGGGTCCCGAGCCCCAGTTTGAGAACCCGGCTCTAGATTCCCGCCCTCTGGCTCTGCCTGTCTAGCTGCCGTCCCAGTCTAATTATCTAGAGCTCGGAAGCAGCTTTCATCATCCGACACTCCCGATGTTCTCTGGTCACTAATGATGATATCAGGAACAGATCACTCGACACAGCTGTATTTCTTAACCACAGTGATACCATGTACGTCCACAGCCTGACAGCCAGGACCCCATCCTGAGAGATGCTGAGAGCCCAGTAACGTTGGGGCTGATCCCAAATGCCTAAAGAGCCTGGTTTTCACACTGGCACAAAGGCCGGATCAGACTCAAACCAATCTGATCCATCAGGTTCAAACAAATCAGATTCATGAGCCAGAATCAATCTCCCTGCTGCAAACAAACCCACGCTTGAAAGGAAACCTGAGGGCAGCCTCTCGGGGGAACATACCACTGATACATAAGCAGGGAGCCCTGCAGGGTCACGGCTCTCTCTAGAGATGGCCCTGCCTCTGGCTACACCAGCAGATCCAACCCCACTGGTCACAAGTGCCACGGCTGGACCCAGGGCAGCCGGCAGCCCCTGTGCTGTCTGTGCCCTGCACTGGGCAGGAGCCGTCGGCTGCTGCCTGGAATAGCAGCCACTGAGGCAGCTCTGATTGTGAGCAAGTGAGCCGGCCTGTAGGGCCAGTCGTGTTTCACATCTGCTGTGGGATTTCTGCCGCAGGTGGCTTGCAAGTAACTGCATTCCCTACGCTGGATGCAGGCAGGCTGGGTGGGAGGCAGCGGAGGGGGCTCGTCTCGCTGCTCACATCATCTCCAGCCAGATGCACCCACCCTGACCTCCCCTTTGATCTCCTCCCCAGGTACCTGTGCTGCGATACCCAGATGGAGCTGCGGGAGTGGTTCGCATCCTTCCTCTATGTACAGGTACCACCTGAGCAGCAGGCGGCCCCTCAGCATGCCTTGCCATCCTTCAGGGTGGGAGGGGCCTTTCCGCATGGCTCGGATACACCCCCTGCCATGTGGGGGGTCTGCCGGCCTCACAGGGCAGTCTCATTTCACAGCCCACACAGCCAGCTCACCGTCTCCCCCAGCCAGCCCAAGAAGGATGGTCTGGTGGCCAGAAGACTCGCTTGAGGCGTGGGAGAGCAGGGTTCAATTCTCCCCCGCCTTCCCCGCAACATCCTGGATGACCCAGGGCAACTCACAGCCTTTCCAGGCCTCAGTTGCCCCATCTGTATAATGGGGACACAGGGGTGGAAGGGAATAAACATAGTGATGGGGGCCAGATAAGTACGGCAGGTAGGTAGCTGAGCAGGTGTGTTGGAGAGGGGCAGAGTTGGTCATTGACTGGCTGGCTCAAAGATCCCCTTGAACAGGCTGTAAAGCCTTTGGCTACTAGATTCCCCACTCCGGACCTGGCCCTGCTCAGTGGTGAAGTCTCTGATCTCTGTTCAGAGCCGGATGCGAAATGCTTCGGTGGCTCTTAGTCCAGCTCCTTACGGACAAGCGCTGGCGCAGCATTGCAATGGGCTCTGGTTGCTCTCCGGGCTGAGCAGAGGCCAAGGACTGAGTGGAACTTGGGGGTCAGAGTTGAGGCACGTTGGCCGGACAGCATGGAGGGCCTCGGGTGCCGCGCTGCGTCTGAACTAGAGAGCACTCAGTGAGGCCCCGTTCACTGGCTCACTGAGATCCTAGGCTTGTGCCAGCAGCGCTGGCCACGTCCCTGCCCCATCTGCTCACTCGCCACATGTCTGCTCTCCCTCCCCAGAACGGCGGGAATGTGTGGCCCTCCGAATCCTCCAAGGTGCGGGCGTCGCGGACGCAGCAGGACTCCAGGTTGGGTAACATCTCGCTCATCCCTCTGCGGGGCAATGAGAATGAGATGAGGAACAGTGTGGCTGCTTTTGCTGCTGATCCGCTAACTGTGAGTGACAACCAATCGGCGCTGGGTTTCACGGTGCAGGGAGCGGCATCCCGCTGGCTCGTAGCATCACGCCTGCCGGGCGGGTGGGACGGGGACAGGATCCCCACGCGTGAGATCAGAAGGCGAGAGCTGGGTGGGGTTGGCGAATGCTGTTAGTCTGGCTCTCGATCCTTTTCCGGGCTGGGTCCTCGTCATTAACTCAGAGCAAACACAGCCAGGAGGGCAGTGCTGGGGAACTGGCCCCAGCAGGCCTCGGGAGCCATTATCCAAAGGTCGGCAGGGAGGTACCTGCAGGCGTGATGCAGCGACAGGGGATGCAGCTCGGCAGATGATTTCTCCTGGTAACTGGGGTTGCTGCTTTGAAATTCCTTCTCAGTTACAAATCAGCTCCCCCCGGCCCTCTCCTGGCCCTGTCCTGGCTCTGGACTCTGTCCACACGCAACGGCAGCACGGGGGAGAGGCTACTGCAGACTGTGATTTCTCTACTGCGTCTTCCACAAAAGTGGAAACCTCTCAGATTCGCTTGAGCAACAAGGCCCGAACCAGCAGTCGGCGACTCAGATAAGGACGAGCTGGGCGTGGGGGGTTAGCAAAGAGCTGCTCTTTATCTGGTCGCCAACGGACTGATCCTGGGGGGCCTTATTGCTGTTATAAACCTGACCAGAAGCTTTTCTCCTGGCCCCGGAAAGCAGGACAGCTGGGTCTGAGGAATGCGGCTGGTGGCCAGAGGGAAGCCACTGGCAGCTAGCAGCGTTCATCCCGGCCAGCTCCTCCTCCATGGCTTGGGGACTGGGCGATGCTTTCCAGCTACCAGCCCGGGTTGGTAGGGACTGGACCTCGGTACTGCTCAGTGGCTTGGTGTTAAATGAGCACGGTGGGTCTCACGCCAGTTCCTAATGGACCGGTGTCTGCGTGGGAAAACCCACCACTCCAAGGGGTGGGGGCCATGACATGAGCCGGCGGGTCTCAGCCCAACGGCTAGAGACAGGCCTTCCTACACAAACCCCGGCTTCACAGGGGGCCACTAGCAGGCCTCGCTGCAGGGAAGCCAGGGACTGAACGGGCCTCTCTAGAGGGGCCAGGGCAGGGCAGGGTCGTGGCACATCGGCCAGGCGTCCGGGGGGAAGCTTGCCCCACCGCTGCCCGGGGTGTATCTCCGCTGTGGGTCAGGAAGGGACCAACACTTCCCAGCACTGAATTCACGATGTCCGTGTTTAAATGTCTGTTTGCTGGGGAGATCCAGCCCCCCGGGCCCTGCCTTCCCTCAGGTTTATAATGACAGCTGCGGTGGGACAGGATCCCCAGCGTGGCTCTGTGCAATGGGATGCATCTGGCTTTTTGCTTGGCAGAGGGGGCGGGGAGAGATGCCCTCCAGCTCCCCACCCGGGGGCACGATCGGACGCTGCTTCGTGTTTGCTTCCCCTCTTCTGCTCTTGCTCGGTACAAGAGTTTGAGGCTAACCCTGAAGCTGGCGGCCGTTTCCCGTCTCTGGATGTGTCCGGAGGCCGAACTGCGTACAGTGGGTGCAGCACGCCAGGGAAAGGGCAGAGGGTGCGGGAGCAGCATTCGGTGCGAGTCCTGGCCAGGCCGCCACCAGCCTCAAGGGTGGGGAGCGTAAGGGCCCTGTGGGGCTTAGGCAGCCCAGATCCCCCCCGTCAGCAGGCAGCGTCGCGGGGAAGCCCCTGGGAGCTGCAGCTTCTCAGGAGATTCCCCAAATTAACGATCCTCTGCCCTTGTGCACATCAGTGAATTCACCCTCACCAAACCCAGGGGAGGTGGGCCGGCATCATTAGCCCTATTTGACAGATGGGGAAACTGAGGCACAGAGTGTTTAGGTGACTTTCCCGGGGGGGCACAGATCCGTGGCAGGAATAAAACACATGACTCAGGCTCCCAAGCTCTAACCACTAAGCTAAACTGTGTGCGGGTGCGGTGTAATTTCTAAAAGGATGGGGCTCCCTTGTATAACCCCTCCAGCATGCTCAAGAAATCTCTCCGTAGCGTAGCAAGGCTTTGAGGTGCTGAGTACACTGAACCAGGGTCCATTTGCCTAGAGCTGTTGTCCACTTGTCCGTTGTGCGCCCCCTCTGAGCGCCTGGTGCTTTAAGCAGGGAAGGGCTTGAGCTGGCCGACGGAGAAACGAGTCCGTCTCCAACCCCCTTGCTCTGAAAACTGGGGACGAACGGAGTCGTGAAAGGGGGGCGTGATGGGGCGGCGGGTGGGAAAGCTGCTGAGTCCCGAGGAAAAGTGCTGAGTCTTTGAAGAGTAACTGGTGACGTGCCGGCAATGTTCTCTCCCCTCCTGTTTCTGAGATCAACCGCAGGGTGCCGGGGCGCTGTACCCGAGCACGTCCCTCTGGCTGCAAGCCGGGGCTCAGGAGCGCATGGGCAGACGAGTGTGCGTGCTGGGACAGGCAGAGCTGGGCCACGGCCCTGCCTCCTTCCTGCCCCTCTCGGTGTGATTTTGCTTCCCAGAGGGAGCAAGGAGCCGCTGCTCAGGCTGGACAGTGTGTGGATGAGGCGAGTTGCATTCCCACCGCTGGGCAAGGGCTGATCCCAACCTGGCCCCTTGATGCTATGGACGGTCTCTCGATGCATGATGCACTTTCACCGCAAGCCCCTGCCTCCCCATCCAAAGCTGCTCGGACCTATTAGAATCTGTCGTCGGGTGAGACTGTTTGTCCCCCAGCTGATCTGAGGGGTCAGGATTAGAGACGGCATCTTCCCCCTTCCTCTGGTGCTTTTGTGCCAGCCCCCCGGCAGCAGGTCTGGCTCAGCAGCCATGGGACAGTTCAGCTTGGCTGATGTTTGTACCACGGCTCCAAGCATTTGCCAGGCTATTAAACCTAGTGCCTCTTTGTTCCTCTGACGCAAAGGTTGCCACATTTTCCGGCAGCTGCCGCTGCTGGGGTTGTTACTTGTGCAGCTGTGTGGATAATACAGGCCGTTTTCCCATGGATGTGTTTGCGGCACATCTTGTGATCACTGCTCTCAGGCGTGCGAGCGAGGCAGGACGGTCGTGCGGTTCAGGTGCTGGACAAAGATCTGGGTTCAAGTCCCAGCTCTGCCACAGACTGACCTTGGTCAAGTCACTGCATCTCTCCGTGCTCGCGCTCCCCATGTGGCTAAACAGGGATAACAGTTACCATGTAGGGGGGTTGTGGGGTGCTCAGACACTGTGGCAGTCTGGGCTGAAACGTTTGATGGGCGCACCATGCTCGCAGGAAGGGATTTAAAAAGTCACACTCGCAAGTCTTTGTGCAGGATGCACTTAGGTTCTCCTCCAGACAATATCACGTGATATTTTTTGTTTTGGACCAATCCCAAAGCTGCACAGTTTGCATTTCCAGTATCCCGGCTCAGACTGGAGTAAAGAAAAGTCCGTTTGAGTGTGGGGCCGACGCAACGTGTGAGCGGGAAACTGCTAATAACGATTCCCTGTGACTCAGGCCTGGGTTGTAGCGATTCGCTGTTTCGCCCAAGGCAAATAGTGTGTGTCTTTTCCGAGCCAGGGCCTTGTGGCCATGAGGTGTGATCATCGGCTTCCCGTGTACCCTGTTTTCTGCAGGAGGATGGGGCATCGCCCCAAGCCCTTGGGGTTTGCAGCACAGAGCTTGCTACTCCTGGGGAGGGTGGATGCTGGAGAAATGGACATGTCCCCAGACAGACAGGACTACGATACAGTGACTCTGGTTCTAAGGGAGCACCCTGGTGAGGTTTATGCCTGCGCCATCCCCGAGGGGGGGTGAACAGCGTGAGGTGCTTTGTCCATAATGCGGGAGCAGCCTGGCTAAGGGACAGGTCGCCAGCTCCTGCCACTGTGTTTCTATGAGCACGTGATGTGCCGGGTGCCTCTAAAAGAGACAGAGGTGCCCGCAGGGCTGCCCCTGAGGTTCGTGGGTTTGCAGGATTCAGCCGGATCTGGAAATCTCACTGCACAAGGCCTGGCGCGACGCCATCATCCCTGGTCACGCTGGCTGATGCGGTGGTGCTCAGTAGGCCATGGGGGCGGAGGGGGTTGAGACCGGCAGCTGAGTCCTCCCGGTTCCAGCGCTGAGCTCCCATCTCAGGCAAGTCATTTAACCTCAGCTCCTGCCCCTGCGTCCTGGAGTGAAAGATGCTCGGAGAGACCCAGATAGTGGCCACTCTCGGCTACATGGGGCAGTGAAGGTCACCCCTTTGCCCTCTCCCAGGCAGGCAGCTAATGGATACGGGTACAAACTGAGCCGGAGTTAACCCTTTGTTCCCCAGGGAGCAGCCCAGTCACCTTCACCTAATTACCCACAATTTTTCCAAGCCGAGGCTCTTCCAGCTACTTAGCGCCACCAACGATACATGTCGGAGAAGGAAAACTAACCCCTTCCTCCTTATTTTCTCTCTCTCCAGCTTCTTCGAAACGTATGAGCCGGAGGCCTAACACGTCAGGTAATTTCACGCATTCCTGCTTGTTTGCGGTGCTCTGCGTCATGGTGTGTGCCGGGGAGACCTTCCCCCAGCTCCCAGGACCCAGTGGCAGCTCGATGGCCAGACTTAGCCCAGAGCCGCCTTCTTCTTCTGAGCAGAGCTACAGCTCACAGCGAGTGCCTGGGCAGATCCCACACCCTGGCCCGCTCCATCTCCCCCGAAGCGGCCGCTGCTCAGATCAGGAGGTCACGTGACAAGCTGGGGTCTGTGTAATACAGATCGGGGAGTCTCCAGTTTCCATCTCGATCCCGGCTGCCCCTTGCCAGGCTCTCGGTGGGGTTCAGACCAGGAGGTCTGGATCTAAAAGGCATGTCCCGGTGCTGCCTGATCTGTGAGCCGACCTGCAGGGTCAGAGAGCTGCACTGGGCAAGTGTGGGTAACGCCAGCAAGCCGGAACCTGCACAGTGCACAGGGGTGGAGACGACATCTCCTGCCGGGCTGGTCCTCAGCACTTCTGAAGACCTGCCCGAGTCTATTTGGGGACTTGGGGAGGGTCTCGGGGCCTAACTATGGGCACCCACACTTTGGCCTGCGTGGCTTGCTCAAAACCACTCAAGGGAAGCAGAGTCAGAGCCAGGAGAAGGACCCAGGAGCTGACCTAGACTCCCAGCCCCCTCCTGAATCCCCACAACTGTGCCAGCCTCCCCTTAACGACGTAGCGGGCCCATCTCCAACGGGGGGGGGGGGGGGGCGCAAAGCACTGCCCCGGGCCATGCGGGGTGGAGAAAGCAGCCCAGAGAGCGTGAGACGTGCGTGGGGAGGGACTGCAGGAGCCAGCGGGGCAGGAAAGCGCCCGGAGGAGCCGTTCGGCTGGCCAGCGCTCTCTCCCTGGGAGTCAGCCTGGCGTCTCTCTCTTTTGGTCCCCAGGTCCGTTTGCGAGAGGGGGGAGGCAGCCGGAGAGCCCAGGAGCGCACAAGTGACGTCACGTTGTCCCTGCTCACCCAGTGGGGTCTGCGCCGAGACCGGGGGGCTCTCTGAACGCGTGCCAGCCCCTGGACCCAATCACCTCTTTCTACGGCAACGCCGCCAGCAGCCGCAAAACAATAAGCAACCGTGTTTGATTTAAGGAAAATGAATCCATTGGCAACCAGCGAGGGACCCCGGAGCTGCTTCTAAAGGGTTAATTAGTCAAGCAAACACCGTCTCATCAGTCGTCTCACCGGCTGTCAGTGCCACGACCAGCCGAACCCCAGAGACGGGGCAGGGGCTGTGCTGGGGCGGGTTGTTCTGGACCCATCGCTTCACCTGGGAGTGTCTTTCTCCCCCATCACCAGCTGCTTCTTGCTTCTTCTTGGGTCCTGAATGAAAACTGGAAGGGTGCAGGCTGGGCTGGTGCCGGCTGCTGCTCCGGGAGGGGTTAGGGGCTGGGGGAACTCTTGCTTTCTTTAAAATCTCTCTCTCTATTTGAAACCACAAGCCACGGAAAGGCGGCAAGGACCGTCCAGCCAGTCCAGGCAGAGACGTTCCCGCGCGGGTGCTTCTGCTGGTGGAAGCATTAATCCTTCCCGAGGAGGAGCGGCGGGCGAACCCCGGCCGTTCTGTATCACTACGTTGGAGAAGGGCTGCAGACGACCCACAGGGGGAGCGGATCCATCTCTGCTGCTGGCCCCTCCGAGGCACACGCCGCGTCGCTCCTTCTGCCAGGCTGTCCGATCCCATGGCCACATGGGCCGTTCGGGCGAAAGCCTCGCGAGCAGGGCGTTAGAGCGGGGAGAGGCCAGCGCCCAGCCATGGGCATGTGCAGATGGCTGAGTGGAGCCACAGCTGGGACACGTGGCTTGAGGGGCCCTGGTGGAAGCAGCAAGAGACTGGGGCGGGGGGGGGGCGGGGGGGATGGGACTCTGGACCAGCCTGAAGTTGAGCTTGGCGTGGGGCCGTTTGTCCTGGGTGTCTGTTGCCTCGTGGTGTATAGGAAACTGCAAACTGTGTCTGCTGCAGTGGCTGCGGGCAGGGAGCGGGGCCAGCGCTGCCCTGGTCAACAGCGTCTTTGGTTATTGTTAATATTAAATGCCTGGGGAAGTCAGTGTGATGGTGTCCCCATGATTCTGGGCTGCAGGGCAAAGGGAGGGGCTGGCAGCTTGAATGCATCAGGCCAATGTCGGGGATGGCCTGTTACCCCTGGGCTGCAAGCTGAGGTAAAGGGGCGATGAACCGTGGTCTTGGGGCTGCAGGCCGAGCTGGGGGAGCTGGGGCGGGGGGAGGGGCAGTTGCTTCCGCTAGAGGTGAAGATGGAGGAGCATGAGCCCATTGTTTTCGGGCCCCAGGCCAAGAAGGAGAAGCAGTGGCCCTCTTCATCGGGACTATAAGTCTGGACAGAGAGAGAGAGGCCAGTTTCTGTCGCCGTCAGTGTTCAAAAGTGGGTGCTCAGAGAGCTGAGCCATCTGTCGCTAAGGCACGTATCAGGCAAGCCAGAGGGTTCTCCAGTTGACTAGCTACGTGGAAGAATTCCTCTGTTTAATAGCCTCCCTTTTCTTTAAAAGCCTAGGAGATTCTAGACAAAAAACCAAAACAAATTATGTTAAAAGAACATTACATCTACATGGTCAAGCACCCAAAAGCCAGGAAATGTCAAAAGTAAGGTTATCCAGGCAACCTTAACTCTGCCCCCTTGAACATGTGTTTAATGATGTGATCACATGCCATTTTCTCTGCAAACCCTCTGCCCCATTCCTTGTTAGGTGAATGAGGCAGGGACCACGCAGTGAACAGCTGTCTCGTTTGCTGCATGCCAGGCAGCTTGTGCCCTGAATGAGGCAGGTGCTGCGGGAAACCAGTATGTGATCCTGTAATTAAAGAGTGTATTGTAACCCCATACCCAAGGGGAAGAGTTAAGGTTATGTAGCAATTTGTAACCACGTAACCTTAACGTCTTTTTGGTATGGAATAGAGTAGTAATATTCTGCCTACATATAGCACCGTTCGGCAGGGGATGGCAGAGCACTTTACCCTTTGTAAACCTGGCCTCCTGCATCCGACGAAGTGGGGATTCACCCACGAAAGCTCATGCTCCAAAACGTCTGTTAGTCTGTAAGGTGCCACAGGACTCCTTGCTCCTTTGTAATGTTGCTCTTTCGATCAGGGCTTGAGCACTCTGAAGAGCAGCTCGGATGCAATGCCGTGGAAACCTGAAGTTAGAATGAAGCGCGGCCATTTATTTATCCTGTTAACCTGGACCAAGGCAAGGGGGCCATGGGGATAATAAACGTTTTGCACGTCCTTAGCCTCTTTTGCCCAAGGATCTGTAAGCACTAGAAGAGCCCCAGTGTAAGGGTTAGGTCTGGGGGGTTCAGATCACGTTTCACTCCCCCTCACACACTCAAACGTAGCCAGCCTCAGGACTGGACACAGCTGCTGTTTAACATCCGCGTCGCACTCCACGTCAGGCCAGGAAGTGAAGACGAATGCCATATCCTGCTGAAGCTACAGGGGGAATTTAAGGAGGCCAGTTGGAATGGTCCAAGTAGAAATAGGCCCAGGAGCCTGGTGTTAACACCCCCTACTCTTGGGGAAAGTACCAGGCAAGCTGTGGCCAGTGCTGGAACCTAGTTTCTTGCCTAAAGAAGCTGAGAGACCAAGGTGACGGGTTGCTCAGAAACAGCATGTCCCGTTAGCTAGGGAATTCCATCCCATCCTGGTGAAGGATGACCTGGCCTCAGTTTTTCAGGCCTTCCTCCCCTCTCCTCTGGTTTACAGCAATACGATACACCTGGGCACGAAGCCTTCAGGGTTTAGGAAACTTCAGCTAATACAGAACATTGCAGCATGTCTCCTTAGCAACACGGGCTACCGCAAGCACATCAGACCTGTCCTCCGCTTCCCACAGAACACTGAATCCAGGTGCAAGGTCCTTATTTTCAGAGCAGTCAATGGCCTCAGCCCAGGGTGTCTATTAGAGCCTGTGGCTCCAGGAGGAGGACTGGTGTGGAGCACTTCGCTCCTCTGACAGTAGAACTTGCCACCATTATCTGTGCAGGAGACAGAACTTTGTCAGGGGTTGGTCCCAGACTGCGGAGTGAACTCCCCCAGGAACTAAAGACCATCGTAGACCTCCTCACCTTCCACCCCCAGGGCAATAGGAGCTTGTCCAATCAGCCTTCTCGAACAGAGAGAGATGGTGGAGGGTGCCACTTGGCCCTGGCAGCAATTGGAGCAGCTGAGGAGCTGCTCTAACTTACACTCGTGGTGCAAGGTCCATAAGAAGACAGGACACCAGTGCTCCATGGGTCTTGCCACCTCTCAGGATTTGGCCATAGGATTGTAGGAAACAGCTGCAACCATGCATAGGTCTAAGTTACCATACCAGGGCTGGAGCAGTTAGTCATCAATGATGCTGAGGTGTCCAGTGAATCTCGTTTGTTGGCTAACTGGAGTTTTTCGAACCAGTTGTCAGGTTGGTTCCCATTCCCCAAACTGCTCCTTGAAATGTGCGTCTGAAGCAGACACTGTCTGTGCAGCTGGCTCAGCAAAGCCAACATGAATAGCAGATGATTAACAAGGAATGAATGCTAGGAGTAACTGAGTCCCCCAGGGGCTGAGAGAGGGAGAGAAAGAGACCCACTCAGGCTGCAGAGAGACAGACACCAGAGCCAAAAGCTGTTCTGGTTGGAGATCCAAGAAGCTGGAAGCAGCTCACTACTCTGCTTGGCGAAAGATTGAGACCCATGTTTATGCCTTGTGGGCATAAAATGGACTGAAGTTGGGGCCCATACGTGCTGCTTGGGGTTTCACACTCTGTGTTGTATGCGTTGTGGATGGGAAAAGTCCAGCTATTGAAGGGAGATGGTCAGGCACCAGATTTTCCATTCTGTAGATTTTTTTTTTTTAAATTTCTGTTCCTAAATGGTACAAGACTAAAAAACATGGACATGTTCCGCAATATGAAATTTCAGGGGAATAATTTTAGGTCAATTTGAAACATTTCGTTCCAACTTCAACTTTTTCAATTTGCTACGACGTCAAAGATAAAATAAAGAAATGGAAAGTTGTTTCCAAAGGAGATTCGGAGCAACTGGCCGTTGGGTTTTGGTTTGGTTTTCCTGAAATGAAATTTTGAAATCAACGTGTTTCCGCAAAACGTTTTGCTTTTGACAAAGCAGCATGGAAAAATGTCCTGTTGGAAAATTCCTGGCTACTGTTGGGTCTGTCTCTACTCTTGGGATGAATCTGGCTGTCCTGTAAGCACGTGCCTGGTCCCTAGCGCCTGCATGGCGATGCTGGACCCTGTCATGTTGTTTTCAGGCCCTTGTCTTTAACCCGTCACACTCTGAGGAGCCCTAACATGAGTCTCATTCGCCGACTGCCTCCTCTCCTCTTTGTAAAGAGCCCCCATGTGCCCCACCTTCTGGGAGAACCAGCTGCCAGAGAATGACACTCTCCCCATCGTTCTTCAGCTTAGCCCCTGCTAGACATGATCACAGTCTGAGTATCCACATGGGGAACAAATATTTAATAACAGGCTCGGTCTGGCAGAGAAAGGTCTGACACGAGCCAATGGCTGGAAGTTGAAGCTAGATACATTCAGACTGGAAATGAGGCATAAATGTTTAGCTGTGAGAGTAATTAGCCACTGGAACAAATTGCCAAGGGTCATGGTGGATTTTCCATCACTGACTATTTTTAAATCAAAACTGGCCGGCTGTGTAAAAGCTCTGCTCTAGGGATTATTGTGGGCAGGTCTCTGGCCTGTGTGACACAGGAGGTCAGACTGGACCATCACATGGGTCCCTTCTGGCCTTGGAAGCTGTGAATGTAGAAGGGGACGTCCATTCCCCACAGGCCGACGGAGCCGCTAAGGCAGGTCAGTAATTCCAGTCAGGGTGGGTGGGACGGAGGTGCAGGAGGAGTCAGGGGCAGAGTCAGAATTAGCACTCAGGAGCCTCGCGGCCCATAGCCCTGTGCACAGACTGGTAGCCTCTTCCTAGAAGGGGCTCACAGAATGAAGCCAAGGCCGTGCCACCCTGTGCAGGGCCGCGGAGACTGCAGGCCTGGGGCTGCTGAATAGATGACAGGCCGGTTGGCCATATGTGTGTCCTGCCTCCCGGGACTGGCAACTACAACCAGAGAATAAAGGTGCCAGGACACTGGGTAGAGCGCTGCCCTGCCTCCTGCTGGGAGGCTAAACACGTGAGCGGCGGGGGTGGTCTCAGAGATCAGGCGAGTGAGAGCTATATAAGTAGATGACCTCATGTCATTGCCCCCAGTTGTGCCCTGCACCTTGGCACACGCAGAGTTAACAGCATCACCGGGTCGGTGAGATTCCTGGCCTCGGAGGAGAAGAGCTGTTTTTGTTCTCTAAAAGCCAGAGCTATTTTAAAGAGGCAGCCGTCATCCCGTAAGTGAAGACGCTGGCGATGGTAGCTTCCGCTGCTAATGGAAGAGCTCTCCTGCATGTGTTCTAGGCCCCAGGCCCCATTAGTGTCACTCAGCCATTCTTCTTCCATTAGCAGGTGGGAAGGCAGAGCTGGAATTGGTTGTGTGTCGGGAACAGCGTGAGCACTGTGTGTGCCACAGAAGATGGAAGGCAAGATAGCTGCTTTCACATTTACTTTAGGAAGGAGTCTGAAGAATTACTCCTCCTCTATGGCTTTCCACACAGTTGCCGTCTAACCCCCACCCTCCAAGCCCCCTTTGGCATGGGGGATGGAATGCATGCCCATCTGCTCTAGAGCCAGTGGAGCTAAAGGAAAATCCCTCTTAGCGGTCAACAGAAGTAGTAGGTCTTTTATCTACTGCTGGCCTCAGTGGAGCGTGTACCCTGGAGGTTTTACCTAAGCAAGGCAGCATCTAGAGATACCCGGTGTACGTGTTAGCTAGTGCAACACAATATGTATCGTGGAGAGGTGGTAGCATTAAGGAATTAGACAAGGCTGCTGCCTAGCTGTGACGTACGTCCCTGGGGTGCAACCTGGAACAGGGGTACCGCTGAGCCTTCTGGCATACCACTCTGGGCTCCCTCTCACATTGTGAGGCTGTGACAAGCTGCAAGCCTCTCCAGGTCTTGCACTTCCACAGCCAGGGACACACCCAGCTGCAGTGACACAAATGCTTTTGCTAGCCACTCATGAACCAACAATAGGTTTCATCCAGTTCCCTCCCAGCCTAAGACCCCAGAGATGTACTATCCGACTGGTGTAAGTTATTATCCGGTCCTCTCCTCCCTCAACGTGGAGAGGACAATGGACCAGCCCCCGTTCCTGAGCAGATCTCCCTTTGCACTTCAAACCACACACTGTATTAGGTAAAAAACATAAAACAGATTTATTAATGACAGAAAGATAGATTTTAAGTGATTGTAAGTCATACCGTACAGATCAAAGTTGGCTACCTAAAAAATAAAACAAAATTGCAATCTAAGTTCTATACACTACACAGGATTTGAAGTAAGCAGCATCTCACCCTGATGATACAAACGGTCACTAATCTGCCACACACAGGCTGGGATTCTCTATTTCCTGCCTGGGACCACCTCCCCGGTTCAGTCTTTGCTCCTGAGGTGTCTCCAGGTGTTGAGTTGTGGGGAGAGTGAGGCCAAGTGACGATGTTGCTTCCCCCTTTTATAGTTTCTTCCATGTGGAGGGAACTTCATTGTCCCAAACAAAGCCCCCAGCACAGTTAGTGGAAAAGTACAGGTACAATATGGAGTCCAGAGTCACATGAGCTAGTCACAGGCCCTCACATGCTTCGATGAGTCATAGCAGCCATTAGCCATATATTGGCTAGAACGTTCACAGGAAAGTCCATCAGGTGGGGATAAGCTTCTTCTATTGTGTTAATTGGCCATGACCTTGAATGGTTCATCCACAATGTGCTGGCTAGACTGGATGTAAACTACCTTGTGGGTGTCACCCCAGGAGCAAACACAATTGAAATATTGGCACATAGTCAATATTCATAACTTCAGAGACAATGACAGCATGCACAATCCAACAGGATATTGATGTTCAACAGACCAAGACTTTTAGAATGATACCTTACAAGGCAGACTTTGCACAAAACATATAATGATACCACCAGGGTTCATATGGGGGTGCCGGGGTGTTGCTTTGGGGTACCGAATGTCACACCAGCCATTTGAGAAACATCACAAACTGGCTGTAGAGGAGGAGGGATAAGAGTTTATTTCCCATCTGTACCTAAGAGCAAAGGGATGTTGATTCTGGAGTGTCTCTCTACTCAATGGTTTTAGCGTTGTGAGAAATACTCCAAAACTGGTGGTAATCCTCCTCTCTGAGCCTGGAAACGCGGAATCCCAAACAGCCGGGCTTATCAGTGCCCCAGGTGTGTGGAGTGTCCATTGACTTCGATGAGCATGCCACAAGGACGGTGAAACCAGCCACATCCCTCCTTACCCTCTCTCAGACCCACCTTCAAACAATTACTCCTCTGTTCCTGGCACAGGCCTTTCAACCCTGCCAGCGGCTAGAAAAATGCTGAATTTTCCCAGGTGGCTGGTATGTTTCATTGCTTGGAGCTAAGCCTGGGGAAGCCAGAAACTAGAGAGCCAGGCCTATGAGCCCGTAGTGTGAGATACATGGGAAGTCCCAGTGGAGGTCTTCCCCAGAGATCCTCTACAGCCAAGTAACCCAAGACGTGTCAGCACAGGGGCCTGAGATGGCTCCTGCACAGATGTACAGATGTGTCAAGTGGAGATGTGTACTCAGGAAGGGAATGGCCATCTCTCAGCAGAGCAGGCATGAGAACTTCGGGCTAATATCCTTTGCCTGCCAACACAGTGCTCTGCTGTCCTCACCAAGGAGGAGAGAAGAAGAGCCCCATGACCCCTGACTGAGTTGGCTTCTTCCTGGGCTTCATGGACGTGCTCTCAGAGCGAGCGCCAGCTGATCTTTGCCTGCATGTTCCGGGCCAGGTGAGATCCTCAGGTGTGTGGATACTGCAGAGATGGTTGCATTAGCAATGTCAGGTAGATGAGTGGTCCCAGCTGAGTGCTGTTGAGTTTTCTGTGTGTGAATGCTAGACAGCTTTACTAGATTAGATGTATTTCGAAAGTCCGTCTCTCTTGCTCCCACCCAAAGCAATCTGTCCAGAAAGCCGCACAGACCTCCCCCATCAAATACCACCATTTTGCATTGCCATGTCCCCATCTATCTCCCTGGCCTCCCATTCTCCTGCAGCTGTGTCAGTGCTGTCATCTTTCTATCTAGTCCTATATCTACGTTCCTCAGCCTGCTATCTCAGTGCCTCCCAGGTCCCCTCCCCCTCTGTCCTCTGCCCTGTTGGAGGTTGATCCTTTCCTGTCTCTCTCTCCATCTCTGATTCTCTCAGCTCTTTTCCACAGCCCACTGTTGATCTGTTCCCTGTGAGGGCACTCAGTTCGGAGAGAGCCATTGTGTGTCTCCTTTTCCCCTCTCACTCTAGGCTTTGCATCGCTGCAACCGCTGGGCGTTGCGAGACTGTTCTGTTGAGAGCAGCGCTGTCTTTGCTGTTGAGTAGCCAGGGTTTCGTGAGCATGACTCTCATAAGCAAGAATACACAAAGTGCCTCCCACTTGAGTTTTCAAGTCATTGTGCTTTCCAAATACCAGCCATACCGGCATGGAAATACAGTGAAACCCTGCTATAACACGATGATTGGGGTCCAAAAAATTCGATTGCGCTAAATGCGGGGTCGCGGGATAGCGGGGTTTACCATTTCAAGCTGGTCACTTTCAAGCCAGTCGATTTCTCTTGGGCAGAAAACTACTTTCATCTGTGAACTGCCCATAATAGTAACTGAAAGGCTGCAGCTCCAGCAGCGGGGGCTCTCAGCCATGCAGCGAGAGAGGGAAACATTTGGGGAGAGCAGGGGAGACGTGCAAAGGGCTGGGGAGGAGAATGGCTCTTCTCACCAAACGGGTAAGCGGGGGTAGGCGGGAAGAGGCAGTGGGGAAGGCACATTCCAGTTTTTGTTGTTTTTTTCCTTCGGGGGCACTCCAGCCTCTTTTTTTTGTTGTTGTTGTGCTTCAGCGGCACTCTGGCGGTTTTTTTTCTTTTTTTTGGCCTGGGGCGGCCGGAGCCACCTTACAATCGCGTTAGAGCTGAATTCGCGTTATTGCGGGGCACATTATAGCAGGGTTTCCCTGTAAATCTGTGCTAAAAATGTCAAGGCAAATCTCTGTGGGGGGAAGGATTTGTTTGCGGAAACTCATTTTCAGCATCAACCAGATTGGGCAGAAGAGTCTGGGGTCAGAGATTGTGTGTGATAGGCCAAAACATGTCCCCACGTGACATAACACTGAATCTGACCTGGGGATTGGTCCTGCTTTGAGCAGGGGGTTGGACTAGATACCTCCTGAGGTCCCTTCCAACCCTGACGTTCTATGGTTCTATGACCTGGAGAGCTGATGAATCAATCTCTTCACTGAAACTGTAGCTTGATGACTATTAATTGTCAAGCCAACGTTTGGGAGCGGGGAGTGGCTTATGCACAGATATAATGGGTGTTACGTTATGTTTCTCTCCTGTTGTATCAGAGAGCGCCATCTTTGTCCCCATGTGTGTTCTCTCCACTTCCCTTTTCCCATCCCTGGCCTCTTCCCCAATCCCTTCTGCCTTCCATGTACCCGCACGCCAGCTCCTTCTCCAACTCTTCTCACCAGGCCCTTCCCTCTTTCTCGAGCCCTCGTCAGCCCTTTGTTCATTGCTGGGCCATCACCCCTTGTCCTGATCTCCCCCAGCTGGTTCTCCAGCCACCCAACTTCCTCCCTCCTCTCCTTCCACTTCTTTTGGCCACCACTGCCGGGAGGCTGGTGCATTTCAGTTCTGGACTGCTCTCAACTGAGTCCATCTCCTGCGTTCCCAGCTTCACCCCCCTCCTTCACTGTGTCGGTCCTCGGTGCTCCACATCTGTAGGGCACCCCACAAGCAAAGGAACAGCTTGCCCACTGGGCAGGGCTGATGGGGCTTAACAGCTGGGCCCACCTTTCTGTCTCCCTAGGGTTTTATAGTCACAGGTCACACTGGTATCTGAGTGCCCCCCTGCAGGACAAGTGAACACAAACATCTGTCTCTCATCCAGCCCTGCTGGTAGGAACAAGCTTAAAGACTCTTGTTGCTGGGACGGCTCTGTATTGTGGGTGGGAGGATGCTGAGGGGCCCAGACATTTAGCCCTGGGTGCAGCATGGCTGGTGGTCATAGAATCATAGAACTTAAGATCAGAAGGGACCATTATGATCATCTAGTCTGACCTCCCGCAAGATGCAGGCCACAAAAGCTGACCCACCCACTCCTGAAATAATTCTCTCCCTTGACTCAGCTGTTGAAGTCCCCAAATCCTGATTTAAAGACTTCAAGTAGCAGATAATCCTCCAGCAAGCGACCCCTGCCCCATGCTGCAGAGGAAGGCGAAAAACCTCCAGGGCCACTGCCAATCTACCCTGGAGGAAAATTCCTTCCCGACCCCAAATATGGCGATCAGCTGAACCCCGAGCATGCGGGCAAGACTCTCCAGCCAGACACTCAGGAAAAAGACTTTCAATATCCCAACATTGACCCTCGGTACTAATTACCAGTGGTCGCACGTTATTGACCTATTGACTAAATCACGTTATCCTATCAAACCATTCCCTCCATAAACTTATCTAGCTTAATCTTAAAGCCAGAGAGGTCCTTCGCCCCCACTGTTTCCCTCGGTAGGCTGTTCCAGAATTTCACTCCCCTGATGGTTAGAAACCTTCGTCTAATTTCAAGCCTAAACTTCCCGACTGCCAATTTATATCCATTTGTTCTCGTGTCCACATTAGCACTGAGCTGAAATAATTCCTCTCCCTCCCTGGTATTTATCCCTCTGATATATTTAAAGAGAGCAATCATATCTCCTCTCAACCTTCTTTTGGTTAAGGAAAACAAACCGAGCTCCTCAAGTCTCCTTTCATACGACAGGCTTTCCATTCCTTGGATCATTCTAGTGGCCCTTCTTTGTACCCATTCCAGTTTGAATTCATCCTTCTTAAACATGGGAGACCAAAACTGCACACAGTACTCCAAATGAGGTCTCACCAACGTGTATAACGGGACTAGCACCTCCTTATCTCTACTAGAAATACCTCGCCTAATGCATCCCAAGACCGCATTAGCTTTTTTAACGGCCACATCACATTGCCGACTCATAGTCATCCTGCGATCAACCAGGACTCCGAGGTCCTTCTCCTCTTCCGTTACTTCCAACTGGTGCGTCCCCAGCTTATAACTAAAATTTCATCAGCCACTTTTGCTGGATGCTGCAGACGTTAAGGCCGGCACAGACCGCTGGGATCAGACAGTCTGACCTCCTGCCTAGCACAAGCGGGAGGATTTCAACCAGTCACTGCTGCTCCAGCCCAATGCTGTGAGGTTTTACCAGAGCAGGTTGCGGTCATGACACCTGGAGTTTACAGACACATGGCTCACTGTGGCCAGGTCAGTGTCTGCCAGGAGCAGCGTCATCTCCTGGCCAGACACAGGTGGAAACATCTGTCCTTTGCCACCACATCGATTCGGGTATCTAATCACATTGCCCAGCACCAAGGCTGTGGACAGATCTAACACCCAGAGCACGGCACCTTCAACCAGCAAGGGGCAGCTTTAACTCCAGTGCATGGAACCGCTTTGATTTTCCTAATGCGAGAGAGTGCAGCTGGGTAAGGGACCATCTAACGTTTGAGTTCGGGTCACGGCAGTAGGCAGCTAGATCCCCCTACTCAGATCAGCCTGTGGCCATCACAGATCCATCCTGGCAGACAAGCTGATGGGCGCAGGATGGAGGGGTAGATATAGATCTGTAAAGCTGGGATTCCTATAAATGCTCCTTCCTTTAATGGGGCCTGCTGAACGGTAGCAGGTTCCCCTGGTAACACCACCAAGGTTACCATAGCAGTGTCTTGGCTACAGATTAAATAACCCCCCCGTGGGATTCTTAGAAAAAAGGAAATGGAATAAATTGCCCATGATCCGTAAGGGGGGGTGCCATGAGCTGCTGCCACACCCCAGGGGGCGTAGATGGGGGTCTTGTCACACTGGCCGTGCAGCACGCACACACACCTGTGCACTTGTGCATAGGCAAGCGCGTGCACAGTGCACAATTCTCACGATCCCCTGACTTTTAATTGGATAATTTTCATGCTGGTGCCCTGTTTTCCTTTCCAATTTGTTCCTCCATGTGACTCAGCTTAACCCTTCCCCTGCTGGAGCCCCTGCTGTGCTGCCGTTGTCTATGATTGTTCCATCAGGGGACATCTCGGTTGTCCCTGGCGTGGTCAGCAGCACCAATCCCTCCCTCCCACTTTCTCCATCCCCAGCTAGACCTACCCAATCTGCCCACCCCTCCAGTTCCCTGGCCCCAGCTGGAGCTGAGAGGCTCATGCTTCCCCCAGCATCCATCCCACCTCCAGTTCCCTCTCCCCAGCCACAGCAACTCAGCATCTCTCCCTGCCCCATCCACCATCCCTGCTCCATCTCCCCAGAACCACCAGAGCCAGGGATGAGTGTTCCCTGCTGTGAGGAAGTCGGAATGTTCTTAATGTTTTCTCTGAATATTGTGTGGGTGCCTCAGTTTCCCCGATGCCTTTCTTAAGTATCTAGGTGGGGGGATAAGGGGGTGTGGTTGTTGCAGAGCCCTAGAGGGCCAGTGTGATGCTGTCTGCCCAGAGAATGGCCGACACCCTGTCTCCTGGCAACTGATGGCCTGGGCCCCTCCCCTGCAAGTGCCAACTGAAGGTGTTGGAGAGCAAAGAGATCAGGTGACCTCCTGGCCCAGAAAAGAGACAAAGGCCAGAGGAGGGGCTGGAGAGTTTCAGTTTGGAGCTGGCTGGGGAAAGAGAGGGAGGCCCAGAGCTGGGGTCTGGCCTCCCTGCCCCCCAAGATGGACCTGCCTGAGGGGTCCTGTTTCCTATAACTACAAGCTCTGTTTTGGACCGTGTTCCTGTCATCTAAGAAACCCTCTGTGTTACTGGCGGGCTGAGAGTCACGTCTGGCTGCGGAGTTGGGGTGCAGGGCCCTCTGGCTTCCCCGGGAGCCCCGCCTGCGCGGAGTCGCTAGGGGACGCGCACGGGGGGACGGGGACGCTGAATGCTCCAAGGAGAGACCCAGGAAGGTCGAAGCTGTGGCAGCTGCTTGCCCTGGAGAGGCTCCCCCAGAGGCGGAGGAGGCTCCCCCAGAGTCCTGCCTGGCTTCGTATGGAGTCGTTCCAGAGCATCGCCCGGTGACTCCGTGACCACCTGCTATGGAGGGGCCCCGCAGCATTGCAGCAGGGATCCCAGGCCCGCGTAGCCCCTGTGTGTGGGGTGGGGCTCTCTGGCTCTAACTCGGATGGTGCCAGGGACTGCCTGAACCCGCGCCGGCTGGGGATGTGCCAGGCGAGCCAGGGGCTTCCCCCAAGCATCTGACTCCCTGCAGCGGGGCCTGTTTCTTCTGCGCCTCGGGGGCTCCAGTCTCTCCTTCTTCACTCTCAGCTACACAGCGTGGCTGGTACTTGCCAGGCCCAACCCCACAGCAGCCTCGGCACAGAGATAATTGGCTGGGCCGGAGATGGATCAGGTGTGGGGGTTCTGGGCAGGGAATTGGGGGGTGGGAGGGAGTTCGGGTGGGGAGGGGTTCTGACCTGGGGCAGGGAGCTGGGGGTGGGAGGAGTTCGGGTGCGGGAGGGGTTCTGACCTGGGGCAGGGAGTTGGGGGGTGGGAGGTGGGGTGGGGGAGGGGGTTCTGACCTGGGGCAGGGAGGTGGGGGGTGGGAGGGAGTTCGGGGGGGGGAGGGGTTCTGACCTGGGGCAGGGAGTTGGGGGTGGGAGTTTGGGTGGGGAGGGGTTCTGACCTGGGGCAGGGAGCTGGGAGGGGCAGGGAGTTGTGGGGTGGGAGGGAGTTCGGGTGGGGAGGGGTTCTGACCTGGGGCAGGGAGCTGGGGGTGGGAGGGAGTTTGGCTGGGGAGGGTTCTGACCTGGGGCAGGGAGCTGTGGGGTCGGAGGGAGGTCGGGTGGGGAGGGGTTCTGACCTGGGGCAGGAGCTGGGGGTGGGAGGGAGGTCGGGTGGGGAGGGGTTCTGACCTGGGGCAGGGTGTTGGGGAGTGGCAGGGAGGTCGGGTGGGGAGGGTTCTGACCTGGGGCAGGAGTTGGGGGGTGGGAGGGAGTTTGGGTGGGGGAGGGGTTCTGACCTGGGGCAGGGAGCTGGGGGGTGGGAGGGAGTTCGGGTGGGGGAGGGGTTCTGACCTGGGGCAGGGTGTTGGGGAGTGGCAGGGAGGTCGGGTGGGGAGGGTTCTGACCTGGGGCAGGGAGTTGGGGGGTGGGAGGGAGTTTGGGTGGGGGAGGGGTTCTGACCTGGGGCAGGGAGCTGGGGGGTGGGAGGGAGGGAGTTTGGGGTGCAGGCACTTACACCAGGCGGCTCCTGGTTGGTGGGGCAGCAGGGCTAAGACTGGCTCCCTGCCTGCCCTGGCTTCGTGTGGCTCCTGGAAGTGGCCGGCATGGCCCACCCCCGGGCAGAGAGGCCAGGGGGCTCGGGGTGGGGCAGCGCACGGAGCCCCTGTGGCCACCCCTGCACCCAGGAGCGGGCCGGTTCCGGGAGGTGCACAGAGCCAGGGCAGGCAGGGAGCCGGCCGTAGCCCTGCTGTGCTGCTGACCGGACTCTTAGCAGCCCGGTCAGCAGTGCTGACTGGAGCCACCAGGGTCCCTTTTCGTTCAGGCGTCCCGCTCGAAAACCTGGCAGCCCTAAGCAGGGTGCACGGCTGCTTCAGGGGAAGATGCAATAACCCCCGGGGGACACTGCTGGAAGGACCTCGAGTTAGCGGCTGGTTTTGGGCGCTGAAATGTTAATCCTTATGGGGCGACCATGCTAAGTCCATCGTTGTGTGGGGTGTGGCTGTGGCTGTCCCAGGCGATTAGTGAGACAAGGTCAGGGAGGAAGTGTCTTTTCTTGGACCAATGTCCGTTGGCGAGAGAGAGAGAGAAGCTTTCGAGCCATGCAGAGCCCTCCTTCGGCTCCGGGGATGGGCCAATGGAAGCTATGAGGCTCCCCCACCCTCCCCTTCTCATGCTTAGGCCAGCAGTGTGGAGGCATTGTACAAACCCCAAGCAGTACAGGGGCTTTATGACCCCAAGCTTCCTGCAGATCGTCTGCAACGAAGCCGGTGCTCTGCATGAGCTATTGTCACCAGAGGCAGCTGCTGGCAGCTCAAGGCCACGGAGCTGAGAACAAACCACAGGCACAAAACCCCTCGTTCACCAACAGAAGATGGGCCAATGGAAGCTATGAGGCTCACAAAGCAGGACTCCAGGGGAGGGGCGAAAGCTGCAGAGCGAGGGTGCAGCACACGCGAGAGGCCTGTTCCATTCTCTGACTACTCCAATTGTACGGTTTGCTGGCCAGGGTGGAAGATCATTTTCATTTCATCCCCCCACAGCAACCCCCAGCAGCAGCACGGCAGGAAAACCCACCCGCAGGACGGCGCCTGGGGTGGTGGTGGCCGTGACCCACCCCCTAGGGCCGTCCCCTGAACCAGGCAATGAGGTGTCCTGCAAGCGTGCTAGCTCCCCATTCTTTCACAGTTACCGCTGTGTGCATTGCAGTGGTACCTAGAGGTCCCAGCTGAGCTAGTGCCAGCCCCTGGCCCGAAGAGTTTACACTCTAGCGAGCCAAAGGAAGGATTATGCCCATTTTACAGCTGAGGAAATGACTTGCCTCTGGCAGAGCTGGAAAATGGAACCAGATCCCCTGAGTGCTGCTCGCATGCCGTAACCACTAGCCCAGCCTGCCTCTCGGCTTAGCCTACTTGCATCAGGAGAAAGGGCAGCCTCACTTTATGGAAAGCATTGCCCAGTGGTTAGGGTGCTAGTCTAGGACTTGGGTGCCTCAGGTTCAATTCCTGGCTTGGCCACACACTTCCTATGTGACGCTGGGCAAGTCACTTGTCTCCCTGTGCCTCAGTTTCCCCATCGGTACAATGGGGTTAACAGCCCTGCCTCAGAGCACCGTGTGAGGATCCCTACATTAAAGATCACATGGTGCTCAGAAATGGGAGTACCGTAGCTAGAGTCCACTCTTTGATCAGTGCGCTGGCAGGGATACTCAGACCTCAGTGCTTCAGGAGACAAATTAGCAATCAGCATTACCCAAAAGAGGCCCAGGCGGGTGCATGCCTTGTTTCATTTACTGTAGTGCTATAGATTCTTATTTAAACAGCGTGACGGGAAGTATTTCGTTTAGAAATCTAGATATTATTCTCCCAGAAAAATGACTGGCCAAGTACTGTTATTTTACTAATCGCAGTTGGTGGTTAATAACCTAGTAAAAGCATCCCGATTGGTTAATACCGTCGCTTGGTTAATAACGCGATCACACCGTGTTTTAATATCATGTGCTGCAAAGAGCTGTGGGGGCCGCATTAAAGAGCCAATTGCCAGCCTCCGGCTGCGTATCACTGCCTATGGGCGTGTATTTGAATCCTGTCCTCGGTCACTGTGTACAACACCCCCCCAACACCCCCGCCTCCCGTGGGTACACGTCACGGAATGAGGCATTTTGCTCCGAAGCGAATGTAGGTCCTGGCCAGATGGGGGATCCCTGATTTTCGGCCAGGCACCAGTCCAAGCCGCGGCCAGTCGTGAGTTCCAGGGGGCAGCTTCCCCTGGGCTCAGGAAAGCCAGCGGCCTGGCTGCTCTGCTCCAGGGCTTTGTGGGTAACGAGGGGTCGGAGCAGCTGCCTGGGTGGGTGAAATAGAGCAGATCAAGGGTTGGTCACGTGCTTTGTGGCCTGCCTGGTGGATACTAGTCCAGAGTTACGGCTTCAGTTACGCCTGGGTCACAAGTCCGGGCCCCTCTTATCTCAGGCAACCGCGGTGCAGCATCCTGCGTGGAAACATGGAAGCCCAGAATTGTGCACAGTATCCCGAAGGTCTCCCCAGGGCCTTGGCCAACGGCTCTAATACGGCCCTGTCGCCACTGGACATGCCTTGCTTGATCTATCGGCCTGTTTTCACGGCCATAGCACATCTTGCCATTTCTCCGGGGAGCAGGGGCGACCACCAGAGGGGGCGGTCACACGTTCCCCTTGTGCGCTGCCCCCATCCACCACTGCTCTCTGCTGGAGGGACTCGGGATTGCACGGCTATGTCCCTCAAAGCCCCCTCCTGCCAATAGTTGATGGTGACGCGCAAGTGGGGTAGACACCCGCTGCTGGAGAAATCTGTTGCCATCAGGTTGCTCAAGACATCTCACATCATCCCAACTGGAAACCTCTCCCTGGCACCCTCACCAGCGGCTGCTGTGCCCGTCACCATGTCTTTGCCAGATGCTGTGGGGGATCCAGAACCAACCTTGCTGAAACTGGCCAGCAGGTGGCACTGGAAGAGCAGGCAAATGGGGTTTATTTCCTCCCTGATCTTCCCAAGTGCACGTTGCATTGCCAAGGGTTCCCCTCAGCCCGGTATGTCCGGCTGCCCCGTTCCCCTCCGCACTAGTGCTTCGGAGGAGCCAACCGGTCCCTGCGGCCTGGACAGGGAGCACCCTGCTCAGTAGCTATTGCTCAGTCGTAGAGGGAAGGAAAGCTGGGCTGCAGGGCAGGGTCTAACAGCCTCGCTGGGGGAAAGGATGGCGTGACTGAGAGCCATGTTCAGTGAAGAGGTCACTTGGCCTCTTTCTGTGCCTCAGTTTCCCAGCTGCACAATGGGGTGAACTCTGTGCTGCCTGCCGGGGCATGTGAGGATAAATACATGACAGATTGCGAGGTGCTCAGACATGGGGGGGTCCAGGTGCGACTCAGTGCTAGAGATGGACATGCTGTAATGGTTTGCACATCTACAGCTCTCGTATTAGCCCCATTTTATCCATGGGGAAACTGAGGCACAGAGTGAGGCAAAGGGATTTGGCCAAGCCCACACAGCGAGAGTGGTGGCCTCTAGCCATGTGCTCTAACCACTGGCCCAAGCTGCCTTCCAATCTAGTGCCAGTCACCACAGTGGCTGAGTGCACAAAAACATTTCTCCTCCCACTTCCTAAGTGAGGTAGGTGGGCCATTTTCCCATGGGGGAAACTGAGGCACAAAGAGTAATTTACCTAAGGGCAGAGCGACTGTGGGCAAGCCAGGGTTTGGGCCCAGGTCTCCTGCTACCTAACTCAAGTCCTTAACCACAAACCCCGCTCAGCTCCCCCTGCATTGTTTGTTTGGCTGATAGGTCCTGAGGCAAACACCAGCTGTGGCCACGTCTCTGGTGGTTTCTGCCAAAGGCGCTGCAGCAGCATGACGTATATCGACTTCAGAATTGGGCCTGTGTGGGCCTGTCTGACGCTGCGTGATGGGCACGGGACGGCGATGAATTCCCCCAGCGCGCAGGCAGTGGCCAGGAACGGGCACGGATGTGCGGCAGCATTTTCCTCTGCCCATAAATAACATGACACCTGCCTCCGCTTGGGGCGATGCGCCTGGCGATGGGCATTGGCGGGTGGGCGAGGTTGATGGGGCTGCCAGGGAAGCGCGAGGAGAGGCCCCAGGCATGTGGCTAATGTATCTCAGCCTTTCCTGTCAGCGCCTTCTGCTGGTCTGGCCCTGGAGCCGCCTTCCTAGTCCAGGCATGGCCGCCTCCACGGCGCTGCCAAGCCATCCTGCCCCTGCACATGCCCTGCCGTGTGTGCCACTCTGCCAGGGCTGCTCTGTGCTGACCTGCAGCCCCTGACCCTTGCTGGTCCAGGCCTAGCCATGCCAATGCCCCTCAGTGCAGCTTTGCCAACCTGCTGCCATCTCTGCTCTGCTCCTTCGCCAGCGTAGCACAGGCGTGACCTGCCCTGCACCCCTGCAGCTGGCTGCTGCGTGGCTAGACCAATGCACACTACAGCTGATGTGCTGTACCCCAGAGGTGGCTGCATCTCAACGACTTCAGGCCGTACGCTCTGGGCTCATTTGAGTCGAACCGCAGCATATAAAGGTGCAGTCTCAGGCCAGATCCTCAGCTGGTGTAAAGAGGCTGGGGAGTCAATTAACACCCGCTGGGGCTCTGGTCTGTTACTCTCAGCTTGACTGTGCTCTTTGCACCAGGCAGCCCCCCACAGTCCCCAGGCGTGGGGGGGAACCAGCCTTCCTCCTCCTCCGCCCTTGGCCACCCTTAGCTCAACTGGCCTTATCAACGTGCACTGTGAGCAGCCACGCTTCCCTGCTGACCTTTCGGCTGCTCTATTTATAGGGACGTTTCCAGGCGAGAGACCTTCAGCTCAGCAGCTTTGAAGGCAGCGCTCGCCGCGGGGGGCTCTGGGGCAGGCGCGGAGCTGCCAGTTTTGGAGGCGGGGGGGGGGGGGGAGATCTCAGGAGCGTCCCCAGAGCATGGCGCAGGCCTCGGAGGCAAAGACAGGGAGTGGCAGAAAGCCGGGCGGCTGGCTGGAGAGCTGGCGCCTTTTATTTCACACTTGTGTGAGAGACTCGAGTGCAGCCGCGTCCCTGCTGTCAGTCGTTGGGTGAGCTGGACCCCCTGCTCTGCGGAAGCCATTTCAGGTTCATCTGAACCACAGCTGCCCTCACACTAGTGAGGACAACGCCAATGGCAACTGATCCTCATGTTTCAGGGCCCAGCTACCAACAGCCAAGGTCAGGAAGAAACATTCCCCAGCTGTACAGGAGCGCACAAGCAGGGGACTTATGATGGACTGAAATCCTTCCTCTGAAGCAGCGGGCATTGACTGCTGCTGTAGACAAGGCGCCAGAGTAAATGGGCCATTGGCTTGTTCCGGCAGGGCCGGGCTGGAGAATTAAATCTGGAATGTAAATTACCTTCCCTCAACGTCCAGGGAGCGCAGGATTTACCCCTTTGTAACAGCGATCAATGAGACCCCTTCCCCTCCTCCCCCCGAGGGTCATCTGCTTTCACGGCTCTGCCTCATGTGTCAGATGCTGCTGCACAGTGACTTCCAGTTCTGATGTGTCCCATCCATTCTGGCACAGCCCCGTGGCTGGGCTCACAACTGGGCCCAGGTACGCTTGGAAGCTTCCTGACAAACCTGAGCTGAGTTTCCCGGGAAATCGGCCGTGTCTTGGGTTCCGTTGCAAACGTTGGTGCAGAGCCGTGGTTGACGGCCCTCAAGCATCACAATATTAGACCAAGGCACTGTCAGGAGAGTGCCGGGAGCTCCAGGAGAGCTCCTAGCAGCAGGCACTTTAACTAAGGAGACATGACCCTCACGCTCGGGATCATGGGTTTACTGAAAGATTGAGAGAGGATGCCTGGTTTACGTTATATACAAAAGCTAATGCCTTGAGAACATTGCCAGGTCATTAGTGCTGACGGCTGCTGCGGCTCTGTGATTGCGATTGAACTGGTGCCACAAAGATACAGACACTAGGGCCTGTCAGCGGGGATGGAACCTGGGACCTTCCGTAGTAAAAACTCATCTGGGAAATCCTCTGTTAGATGAGAGGGATCAGCAGGCTCTCACTGTAACCGTGGGGCCAGCCACCTGGGGGAGACACAAGCACACAGTTCCCAGGGGGAAATTCTGATGGGGCAAAACCCCCCCTGTAATAGCCACAGGCTTCAATGCCAGAGCCGTTCATCGGAGCACGGTGAGCCGTGGTCTCCTAGCTACCGGGACAACCCCTGGGCACCTTGATCTTCCAGATGGAGCCTGACCAAACCACCCCCCGTAAATCAGTCCTGGCTGCAGGAGCCACGTTGCTCCTGGGTGGTGCGCCAGGGGCTGTGCTTGGAGCAGAGGCTGTGCTGGGCCCCATCAGTCACCCCACATGTTGGGCCGTGGGGTCTTTCGCTGGGAGCGGCGTGGGGCCAGGTGATGGACGGTGAGCTCCGTACATGTTCCCAGCGCAGGAGGCAGCTCCCTTCCCATGGAGAGCCAGCACCCAGGCCACTCAGACATGGCACCTTCCTGAGAACTGCAGCAGCCCCGGTCACTGCAGCCCCCTGTGCCCTGCTATGCCACTGCTGGGGCCCCACACAGCTCTGCTGATGGCCTTCGCCCCCTGTTATAATCTCCTGGATCCTCGCACAGCCCTGCCCAGTGCTACCCTAGCCCCGTTCTTCCCCCACAGCCTTGCTGCCAATCCAGCTAAATTCTGCACCTGGCCCGGGGCTTCCCCTTACAGCCCTGCTGGTGCCCCTCAATCCCGACCCGCAGCCCCCTGCTACCCCACCCCTGGGATCCCCTCGCACAGCACTGCTGGTGCCCCTCAATCCCGACCCGCAGCCCCCTGCTATCCCACCCCTGGGCTCCCCTCGCACAGCCCTGCTGGTGCCCCTCAATCCCGACCCGCAGCCCCCTGCTACCCCACCTCTGGGATCCCCTCGCACAGCTCTGCTGGTGCCCCTCAATCCCGACCCGCAGCCCCCTGCTACCCCACCTCTGGGCTCCCCTCCCACAGCCCTGCTGGTGCCCCTCAATCCCGACCCGCAGCCCCCTGCTATCCCACCTCTGGGCTCCCCTCGCACAGCTCTGCTGGTGCCCCTCAATCCCGACCCGCAGCCCCCTGCTATCCCACCCCTGGGCTCCCCTCGCACAGCCCTGCTGGTGCCCCTCAATCCCAACCCGCAGCCCCCTGCTACCCCACCTCTGGGATCCCATCGCACAGCCCTGCTGGTGCCCCTCAATCCCGACCCGCAGCCCCCTGCTATCCCACCTCTGGGCTCCTCGCACAGCTCTGCTGGTGCCCCTCAATCCCGACCCGCAGCCCCTGCTATCCCACCCCTGGGATCCCCTCACAGCCCTGCTGGTGCCCCTCAATCCCGACCCGCAGCCCCTGCTACCCCACCCTGGGATCCCCTCGCACAGCTCTGCTGGTGCCCCTCAATTCCGACCCGCAGCCCCTGCTATCCCACCCTGGGATCCTCGCACAGCCCTGCTGGTGCCCCTCAATCCCGACCGCAGCCCCTGCTACCCACACCTGGGATCCCCTCGCACAACTCTGCTGGTGCCCCTCAATCCCGACCCGCAGCCCCTGCTACCCCACACCTGGGATCCCCTCGCACAACTCTGCTGGTGCCCTCAATCCCCCTCAATCCCGACCCGCAGCCCCCTGCTACCCCACCCCTGGGATCCCCTCGCACAGCCCTGCTGGTGCCCCTCAATCCCGACCCGCAGCCCCCTGCTACCCCACCCCTGGGATCCCCTCGCACAGCCCTGCTGGTGCCCCTCAATCACAGCCCTGCCAGTGCCCCTCAATCCCGACCAGCAGCAACCTGCTACCCCACCTCTGGGATCCCCTCGCACAGCCCTGCTGGTGCCCCTCAATCCCGACCCGCAGCCCCCTGCTACCCCACCGCTGGGCTCCCCTCGCACAGCTCTGCTGGTGCCCCTCAATCCCGACCCGCAGCCCCCTGCTATCCCACCTCTGGGCTCCCCTCGCACAGCCCTGCTGGTGCCCCTCAATCCCGACCCGCAGCCCCCTGCTACCCCACCTCTGGGATCCCCTCGCACAGCCCTGCTGGTGCCCCTCAATCCCGACCCGCAGCCCCCTGCTACCCCACCTCTGGGCTCCCCTCGCACAGCCCTGCTGGTGCCCCTCAATCCCGACCCGCAGCCCCCTGCTACCCCACACCTGGGATCCCCTCGCACAACTCTGCTGGTGCCCCTCAATCCCGACCCGCAGGCCCCTGCTACCCCACCCCTGGGATCCCCTCGCCCCGCCCGGCCGGTGCCCCGCCATCCCGACCCACAGCCCCCTGTTGTCCCAGCCCTGGGCTCCCCCTCACAGCCCTGGGGGTGCCCCTCAATCCCGACCCGGAGCCCCCTGCTAGCACACGTCTGGGATCCTCTGGCTCATCCCTGCTGGTGCCCCTCAATCCCGACCCGCAGCCCCCTGCTACCCCACCTCTGGGATCCCCTCGCACAGCCCTGCTGGTGCCCCTCAATCCCGACCCGCAGCCCCCTGCTACCCCACCCCTGGGATCCCCTCGCACAACTCTGCTGGTGCCCCTCAATCCCGACCCGCAGCCCCCTGCTACCCCACACCTGGGATCCCCTCGCACAGCCCTGCTGGTGCCCCTCAATCCCGACCCGCAGCCCCCTGCTATCCCACCCCTGGGCTCCCCTCGCACAGCTCTGCTGGTGCCCCTCAATCCCGACCCGCAGCCCCCTGCTACCCCACCCCTGGGCTCCCCTCGCACAGCTCTGCTGGTGCCCCTCAATCCCGACCCGCAGCCCCCTGCTATCCCGCCTCTGGGCTCCCCTCGCACAGCCCTGCTGGTGCCCCTCAATCCCGACCCGCAGCCCCCTGCTAACCCGCCTCTGGGCTCCCCTCGCACAGCCCTGCCGGTGCCCCTCAATCCCGACCCGCAGCCCCCTGCTATCCCACCCCTGGGATCCCCTCGCACAGCCCTGCCGGTGCCCCTCAATCCCGACCCGCAGCCCCCTGCTATCCCACCCCTGGGATCCCCTCGCACAGCCCTGCTGGTGCCCCTCAATCCCGACCCGCAGCCCCCTGCTATCCCACCCCTGGGCTCCCCTCGCACCGCCCTGCTGGTGCCCCTCAATCCCGACCCGCAGCCCCCTGCTACCCCACCCCTGGGCTCCCCTCGCACAGCTCTGCTGGTGCCCCTCAATCCCGACCCGCAGCCCCCTGCTATCCCACCTCTGGGATCCCCTCGCACAGCCCTGCTGGTGCCCCTCAATCCCGACCCGCAGCCCCCTGCTACCCCACCCCTGGGCTCCCCTCGCACAGCCCTGCCGGTGCCCCTCAATCCCGACCCGCAGCCCCCTGCTACCCCACCTCTGGGCTCCCCTCGCACAGCCCTGCTGGTGCCCCTCAATCCCGACCCGCAGCCCCCTGCTATCCCGTCTCTGGGCTCCCCTCACACAGCTCTGCTGGTGCCCCTCAATCCCGACCCGCAGCCCCCTGCTACCCCACCTCTGGGCTCCCCTCGCACAGCTCTGCCAGTGCCCCTCAATCCCAACCCACAGCCCCCTCTAGCCCAGCCCTGGGCTCCCCACGCACAGCCCTGCCGGCCCTCAAACAGCCCTGCTGGTGCCCCTCAATCCCAACCCACAGCCCCCTCTAGCCCAGCCCTGGGCTCCCCTCGCACAGCTCTGCCAGTGCCCCTCAATCCCAACCCACAGCCCCCTCTAGCCCAGCCCTGGGCTCCCCACGCACAGCTCTGCCAACGCATCTCAGGGCTTCTTTTTTTAAAGGTCTATTAAACATTTATGAAGAAACACAAAAGGAAATGGGAAGGAAGCACATGGTGGAAGGTCTCAGAGGGGTTATCTTCCCAGATATGGAGACAGCTGGGAGACTAGATATTTGAAATTTAAGGCTCATTATCCTTTTCCTCATGTTGTAGGGCAAAGCTGGCCTGATTCTGAGCTCGTGCTGGTTTTACACCAGCAAAACGCGACGGATTTCTAAGGAGCCGCTCCCAGTTCCCACCGCGGTGAGGGAGAGCTGAATCCGGACCAGGAGCGCAGCCGTCTGGCCTGGAAGGAGACGTGCACAGAAGAGGGGAGTGACTCTCACTTTGGGCCTCTCATCTATCCCGGGGACTTACGTGGCCCCTGGCACTGGTATCGTCCCCTCTCACAATACTTAATGTCTTTAACCCTCTAGCAGCTCCTTAGCCCCATTGTACAGATGAGGAACTGAGGCATTATGTGACTGACCCAGGGTCACCCAGGGACTCTGTAGAGCAGGGCCTTGAAGCCTCAGCTCCTGAGCCCCAGAGCGGCCCCCCAACCTTGGGCTATTCTGTAACTCCTTTACACAGGCCCTGCCATCCGAGTCAATGGGAGCCCTCTCCCTGGGGTGAATTATACACCGATGCCGAGGACCAACCTGTCACATTATTGACTTGAACTGGGACCATATAGAACATGGTTGCAACCAAGGCCCTGCAGTGTCACCGAATCTCGTATAAAGGGGGTGAAATGAGGTGTCTAAGACCAGGTTCTGGTTTGCTGGTTGTGATTATACTGTCTCTATGTAACCCCCAAGGAGATTACACACATTCCTGGAGCTCTGTCTGCTGGCAGCTCAGGGACGAGGAGCCAAGGCAAACTCAGAGTCTGCCTGGCAACGAACAGGGAGTGGAGAGGCTGCTCCCAGGGAGTTCAGGAGAGGAGAGAAGCCATTTTGAGGAGAGGCTGGAGCCAGCCAGGGCCAGGGCCGGACTGGCTGTGGGGGGGGGCTGGTGAGTCACAGGCCTGCAAGCAGGGTTCCCCCTGAGAACTGGCCTCTAGGGACCTGACCGCAGATCCCTCAGCTGGATTTTCCTTCCCCACGGATGATTCCCAATTGTTACGTTTGCTGAGAAATTTCCCCAGCCGGGCTGGGTTCACCTCCAGCTCCCCTGGTGAGACCAGTCCCCACATGGTCAGCACTGCTAGTCCAGGGCTGCTGCCTGCGGAGTGTGTGACTGGAGGCTGGGCGAGGAGGCGACAGTTTGGATGTTAGGGTAGTTGTATAACCTACACCTTGAGCCCTGCGCCCCTTTGTGGTGAGGGGAGATCCTGGGACCGACGCAGCCTGACTCCTGCCTGAGGAGGATCCCTGACCGCAGACAGCAGCCCCTGGAATCGTCCAGCGTCATCTTCAACCCTGAAGGTCATTCATGGAGTTCGTGAGGGCACCGGCTTTAGTTAGTTAGTCAGGGAATTTGTGTTGGGGACCCTCTACTCCCTGAACTGTGTCCTCAAGCCAGGGAGTGAGGGTTGGAGGATTTTATAACCTGCTGCTTATTACACCTGTGGAGGGGTTCACCACCTCCTCCCACTTGTGGGTCCTTTGGGCTGTGCTGAACCCAGTCAGCCACACGGCTAAACCTCTGCAGAGAATTGTATAGGTCATCGAGGGCCCCAGCAAGGTACGCGTACGAACGGGACACTAATTGTACACTGGTTACATCAAGTCACGGGTATTCTCAGTGTGGGCACCGGTGTTTCCCCTGTTATGTTGTATTTGTTGCCTGTTTAATATAATTATTGTGTTGAATATATTTTTATGTGTTGAGTTATCTCTTGGAAGTCTCCAACTATCTGGCAGGTAAATGGGATTCCTCTGGAGTTAGGATTTTCCGCCCAAGCTGCCCTGGTGACCCTGCCAGGAAGGAGTGAAGGGGGTGGAGGCACCGCCAAGTAATTTCATAGCAAAAAAGAAAAAAGATTCACCCTGCTGAGTGGGTGGCGGGATCCCAAAGAGCCCAGCCCTGCCCATCAGAACCTGTCAGCGGATGGCCATTAAAGGCGGTCACCAGGTGGAGAGGGGCGCTACATATATGTGTGTATCAACTTTGCAGTTGAAGTTATGAATATTGGCTCTAGACTGTCTGTATTTCAAACTTGTGCCCTGCTTCTGGGTGACACCCCAGACAAGCTGGTGTTAGCTCTGCCTAGCCTGCTTGATGGCCCATTAAGAACCATCAGCTACACAATTGACCCATTGAGAGGAGGCAGACACGCCTTGTAACTCAGCAAAGTGCAGGGACTGGCCCATGTGACTCCAGGCTCCATTTTGCTGTAATTTTCCACAGTGAAGACAAAGAGGTTCTTACACCTGGAAAAGCCTATATAAGGCTGATGCCTCATCTCCATCTGGTCTTCAATCCTGCTTCTGACCTCTGGAGGGACTTTGCTACAGACAGAAGCTTTACACAAGGGACTGAATGACCCATCCCAGCTGGGGATGTTCCAGAGACTTGATTTGAACCGGCAGTTTATTCTATCACTGCTACAAGCCTGAACCAAGAGCTTTGCCATCACTGTATGTAATTGATTCCATTTAACCAAGTCTAGTTCTCATCTCTATCTTTTTCCTTTTATGAATAAACCTTTAGATTTTAGATTCTAAAGGATTGGCAACAGCGTGATTTGTGGGTAAGATCTGATTTGTAGATTGACCTGGGTCTGGGGCTTGATTCTTTGGGATCGAGAGAACCTTTCTCTTTTATTGGGGTGTTGGTTTTCATAACCATTCATCCCCAGGACGGGTGGCACTGGTGGTGATACTGGGAGACTGGAGTGTCTAAGGAAATTGCTTGTGTGACTTGTGGTTAGCCAGTGGGGTGAGACCAAAGTCCTCTTTGTCTGGCTGGTTTGGTTTGCCTTAGAGGTGGAAAACCCCCCAGCCTTGGGCTGTGACTGCCCTGCTTTAAGCGATTTGTCCTGAATTGGCACTTTCAGTTGGGTCCCGCCAGAAGTTACACAACCTAAGGGAGCTTGGTGTTGTTTAGACCTTGCGCTGGGGTGAGCTTCAGCCCCACGGAGAGATCTCGCAGGCTCAGCTGCTTCGCTTGGGGAGTGGTCAAAGGGATGTGCCCCTGCAGCCCAGGTGTTAGGAACACACCGTGTTTGTAGCACACAGACACTGGCCCGCTCAGCTCGCGGGCACTGGCTGCTGAATGGGGCGGCCACTCAGAACATCAGCCTGGCAGTGGGGAGAGCCCAGCACCTGCTGCAAACCCAGGCCTCCACCCCTGGGCAGCGGCATGATGCAGTTGAGGGCCTAGGACACACAGTCTGCAGCCAGTTCAGTTCAATGCTGCGCACGCTGGCACGGGAAAGACAGACAGTGCTCCGAGAGCCAGAGCCTTAGCGGGTGGCCAGCAGCGTAGCTCCGGTGAACGCCCTGGCTTGGCGCTGACTGACACCAGCTGGGGCTACCGAAGGCCGGTGTAAATCAGGCTCGCATACCGCAATGGGCGCATGAGCGGACTGGACTATCTGCCTGCGAGCTGCTCTGGGACGACATCCCATAAGATAAGACTCAGGAGCACCGGGGGAGCTTTTCTTCCCGCCGCACTCCGGGGCTGACTGTCCCCAGCCGTGTGGGCTGTGACAGCCCGGAGAACGTTCCCGCTGTCACCTAAACCCCTTCCAGCATCCGCAGGGTCACCGGGCCGCTTTCTCCTCTTGCTCTGAGGGGGGCCCCACCCCACCCCACCCACGGCACTGCTGAGGGTCACTCCAGCGTTACACCCAGGGGAGTGAGCAGGGAACCAAGCACACTGCTGGCTGCGCCCCGGCTTTCTCTGCTGGAGGCTGGGGAAAATTCTCTCCTCCAGGCTTTTTTCAGCCATGCCGCTGGCGTAGTGGGTTCTGCCAGCTGGGAACCTCTCCCAGCAGCGCGGAAACGCCGTCAGCCTCCAGTGTGGTTGCAGTGAGTTTAATCTATGTAATAAGCTCCCAGGCTTGTCACCTGTTCTCACGCCGAAGCCTGGAACGTCTGTTGAGCCTGTGTGAAGGGATGGAAACAGGCTATAGGCGCGGCTGAGAGCTCTTTTTGTTCAGCGAAGCTCCAGGTTGAATCATCGCTGGGTTTCCCAGGCTGTTACCGGCCACGTTTTACGTTCACAGACAGTTTAACTTTACAAATTACACCCATGCGCTAGCAAGACAAGACGAACGGTGGAAGAAAGGCAGGATCACTGCCCCTGTTTTATAGGGAGGAAACGGAGGCATGGATTGATTAATACGTTTCTGCCCCCTGTCTTGGCTGTTTAAACTCTTCAGGGCACGGACTGTCTCTTTGTGTGTGTGGGGGGGGGGGGTAGGAGGTGTCCTTAATCTCAGTTGGGGCTGCTGGCTGCTGCTGTAATATAATCAATGATCTTGTGCTTGCAGGGAGTTGGGCTGGGTGAAGAGACAGGACTGGCCCATCATTAGCTGCTATGGGTCTGTTGTCCTTCCATCATGGTGGCTTTGTCATCATTTGCACCCGTGCAAAGTGCTCATGGCACACTGCCGTTCTGAACCAGCGTGAGCTAGTGGGTAGTGCATGGAGCCAAAGAACCTGGGGGCAAGTCCCGGCTCTGCCACTGACTGCCTGTGTAACTGCTGTTAAGTCACGTCACCTCCCCGTGCCTCAGTTTCCCCTCCCACCCTTTGTCTTGGCCATTTATACTGTTAGCTCTTTGGGGCTGGGGCTGGCCTGATGTGTATGTGCAGCGCCTGACACAATGGAATGCTGATCTCAGCTGGAGCCTCTGGCTGCTGGAGTGATATGAATAATGCTCTGATCGTGTTTCACAGCCATTTTGCGCATGTGTAACTGACAACACAAGGTCGGAGGCCTGGGGCATGGGGATTAATGACTAAACGCTCTTGGATTCAGTGCGAGCAGACGAGAACCTTCCTCTTGGAATCAAGATCGGTTGAAAAGGGCAGCGCAACTGGAGAATTGCCAATCACAAAAAGAGGGTGTATTTTTTGCCCAAATATGGTCTTTTTTTAAAAATGACAATTGAGGGTGAAAAGTTTCAACACTTACAACGGTTTCTGCTTTACACATTATGTTCTGAGATATTTTTAACAGAAAATTGTATTGAAAAATTGGTCCAGACATTTTTCTTTGATCAAAACTGTAGTTGGCAGTTGAAACAAATGCAGTTATCGGTACACAGAGCTGATCTCGCCAAAAAGTCCCCTGAAATGTCACGAATACTAGAAAATTCATCCATTTCAACAAGGACCTCTCGATCGCCTATCTGATCTCCTCTATATCACACGCCATTACGTTTCCTCCCGTTACCCCTGTGCTGGACCCCAAAACTTGTGTTTGGCTTAAGCATGTTTTCCAGAAAGGCGGCCAGTCTTGCCTTGAAGACATCAAAAGATGGAGAAGCTCTCGCTGCCCTTGGTCATTTGTTCCAACAGTCAGTCACCTTCACTGCTGGAAACGTGTGCCTTATTTCATGTTTGAATGTGTCCAGGTTCTGATGCCAGCCGCTGGGGCCTGTTGGGCCTTTCTCCGCTAGAGTCATTTTTAGAAATTAATCTTCAGCCAGTCCTACTGGAGAAAGATTTGTCTGGATTTTATAACGCCCCCCCCACCCCCCAAATTGGTGTGGATGTCAAGATGTTTCAGGGCTGTGGGATGGGTCAGGTCTCTGTGCCGGGGAAACAAGGAATTCAGCTCAGGCAGCCTTGCGTTCCGTTTGAGTTCACAGCGTGCGGCACCCAATTGAAAGTTAATTTGCACCAGCGTAACTTCTTTCAATGGCGTTGCCCCGGGCGCTTGGTTCCTAACGCTTGTTGCTGAGCTCTGAAATCCACCTGGTACAAGATTCAGCCTGCAAATCAACCGAGAGCAGCTTCTGACCTAGCAAACGTGGCCAGGAATGAAAAGCAGATGACAATGCCCCTGCTTAATTCGGTATTTCCAATTTTCTTCTCTTGATTGGGCTCTTCGTTTTTAATTTGATTTCCGTGCTTTCTGTTTATTTCGCTGGATACCAGGGCAGCTGAGCTGGCGTCTGATTTATTGTGTCTTTCCCCTCCCTCCCAGGATATGCCCCAACCAATTTATCGCTGATGACAGAAAACAAGGGCATTAATAACAATCCAGGGAGAAATGGCTTTCACGTGTCAATTTCAGCAGCCATCTCTGTCCCCGGCTATGATGTGGGGGTCCCTGCTTGGGATGGGGGCTTCTCACTCTCCTTCTCTGTAGAGGTTTGTCCTTGCAAAGATTTGATCCTGTCCAGCACAAACACAGAGCATGAGGTTAGAGAGTGCTGGGCAGGGGGTGGAGGAGACCTTGCGTCTGTATTATGGAGAGCTCCGCTGCTAAGCCAGGCCCGGAGGTGCCGGGGCTCTGAACTGCCAGGCCCGGAGGTGCCGGGGCTCTGAACTGCCAGGCCCGGAGGTGCCGGGGCCATGAACTGCCAGGCCCGGAGGTGCCGGGGCTGTGAACTGCCAGGCCTAGAGGTGCCGGGCTCTGAACTGCCAGGCCCAGAGTTGCCGGCTCTGACCTGCCAGGCCCGGAGGTGCCGGGTCCCTGAACTGCCGGGCCCGCAGGTGCCGGGGCTCTGAACTGCTAGGTCCCAGGGTGCCGGGGCTCTGAACTGCCGGGCCCGGAGGTGCCGGGGCTCTGAACTGCCAGGCCCGGAGGTGCCGGGGCTCTGAACTGCTAGGCCCGGAGGTGCCGGGGCCGTGAACTGCCAGGCCCAGAGGTGCCGGGGCCGTGAACTGCCAGGCCTAGAGGTGCCGGGGCCGTGAACTGCCAGGCCCAGAGTTGCCGGCTCTGAGCTGCCAGGCCCGGAGGTGCCGGGGCCCTGAACAGCCGGGCCCAGGGTGCCAGGGCTCTGAACTACTAGGTCCCAGGGTGCCGGGGCTCTGAACTGCCGGGCCCGGAGGTGCCGGGGCTCTGAACTGCCAGGCCCGGAGGTGCCGGGGCTCTGAACTGCCGGGCCCGGAGGTGCCGGGGCTCTGAACTGCCGGGCCCGGAGGTGCCGGGTCCCTGAACTGCCGGGCCCGGAGGTGCCGGGGCTCTGAACTGCCAGGCCCAGAGGTGCCGGGGCTCTGAACTGCTAGGTCCCAGGGTGCCGGGGCTCTGAACTGCCGGGCCCGGAGGTGCCGGGGCTCAGAACTGCCAGGCCCGGAGGTGCCGGGGCTCTGAACTGCCGGGCCCGGAGGTGCCGGGGCTCTGAGCTGCCGGGCCCGGAGGTGCCGGGGCTCTGAACTGCCGGGCCCGGAGGTGCCGGGGACGTGAACTGCCAGGCCCAGAGGTGCCGGCTCTGAGCTGCCAGGCCCGGAGGTGCCGGGGCTCTGAACTGCCGGGCCCGGAGGTGCCGGGGCTCTGAACTGCCGGGCCCGGAGGTGCCGGGGCTCTGAACTGCCAGGTCCGGAGGTGCCGGGGCTCTGAACTGCTAGGTCCCAGGGTGCCGGGCCGTGTTTCCATATTAAACGTCTCTCAGGGAGGTCACACCACACTTGATTAGTTCTGTGGCGTGTGCAACCCGGGAAAGCAGATCAGATGATCCCAGCAGTCCCTGCTGGTCATGGAATCCATGAATCTATTTCACAGTTAGAAGAAAATTCTGGCTACCTTTTCCCATAGCCCCCCGACCTCCCCCTCTGCCTCCTCCCTTCTCGCTGCAGAGACTGCAGGCGGAGCCCTGGCGAGTCGCCCCCTCCTCGAAAAGGGCTTGGGGATGAGTCATGAGTGGGAGCCGTGCTGCCAATCAGTCTAGCAACCAGGGAAACCTGACAAGGGCCTTGGATTTGCCTAGGAAGCGCTGGAAATTTAATCAGCGAGAGCTTAGCAACGAGGGGAGATTTCATAGCCAAGGAAAATGAATCAGGGCTGCTCGAGATGGGAGAGGCAATACACTGGGTCACCCCAGGCGGGCGTGGTCCCTACAGCCGGCTTTCGAGAGGGCTGCGGTTCAGATCCGTTTGCTGGGCTGGAGCAAGGCTGTAAAACGAGCCGGGGTTCCCATGAATGGAGACTTGGCAAACTGCTCCCTCTTGCTTTCCTAGCTTCCCCCTGTGCCTGCCCACCGGTCCCTACCTGCCTGGCAGTCTCCCGGGAGATCCCGTGCTCCCCCGGGGCCCTGCTTCCTCAGCTCAGACGTGGTCTGTAGCATTAGAGGTGTGGGCGGGCTGATAAACATCCATATCAGCTGTTCTCGGGCCACGGCCGGGTTCTGACTGCGGCCACGGTGCCCTGGCCCACGTCGCCTTATCGGCTGATTTCACTGCGCTGCAGGGCATAGGACTCGCTAATCCAGCCAACCAGTTCAGCTGTTCCCAGCCCCAGGGCAGAGCCCTTCAGTGCCAACCCACGCCCTGTGAGGCCACGACCTCCGGCCACATCATTGATTCCCTTGCACCATTCCAGGAGCCAGGTACGTTCAGCACCATCGCTTCTCCAGCCCACAACTGGCGAGGCTTTCAGTGACATGTCGCTTCAGACACGCCGATTCTGGCCTGAAGAATGGGAAAGAACCGGGTACCACCAGCGTGCCCCGGGGTGCAGAATACCAAGACCAGGTGTCTGAGCACCCTCCCATCCCATTGCAGGAGCATGTCTTCCTGAAAGATCTCTCCATCCAAGAATCACTGGGTGAATGATCTGGCCGGGGCTATGCAGGAAGCCAGACTGGATGACCAGGGGTCCCCTTCTGGTCTTCCTAACTAGGAACCTTTCTGTGCATTCCCTGCGGCAAGGGGGCTAGGGGTGGGTATTTGGGGATGGGAGTTAGGGTCACAGGATTGGAAAGGACCTGCTGGGCCATTGAGCCCAATAAAAATGGTACCAAATGATGGGGCCTAAATGAGCTGTTCCCACTCAAGAAAGGTGTTGGAGTCATTGTGGACACTTCTCTGAAAACACCCACTCAGTGCGCAGCGGCAGTTAAAAAAGCAAACAGAATGTTAGGAACCGTTAGGAAAGGGATAGATAATAAGACAGAAAATACCATAATGCCTCTATATAAATCCATGGTACGCCTACACCTTGAATACTGTGTGCAGATCTGGTCACCCCATCTCAAAACAGATATATTAGAACTGGAAAAGGTGCAGAGAAGGGCAACCAAAATGAATAGGGGGATGGAACGGCTGCCGTTTGAGGAGAGATTAAGACTGGGGCTTTTCAGCTGGGAAAAGAGACGACTAAAAGGGGATATGATAGAGGTCTATAAAATCATGACTGGTGTGGAGAAAGTGAATAAGGAAGTGTTATTTAATCCTTCTCATAACACAAGAACTAGGGGTCACCAAATGAAATGAATCGGCAGCAGGTTTAAAACAAACCAAGGGAAGTATTTCTTCACACAACACACAGTCAACCTGTGGAACTCATTGCCAGGGGATGTTGTGAAGGCCAAAACCATAACGGGGATCAAAAAAGAACTAGATAAGTTCATGGAGGATCGGTCCATCACTGGCTATTAGCCAAGATGGTCCGGGATGCAACCCCATGCTCTGAGCGTCCTTAGCCTATGCTTGCCAAAAGCTGGAAGTGGATTGACAGGGAGCTGATCACTTGACAATTGCCCTGTTCTGTTCATTCCCTCTGAAGCACCTGGCATTGGCCACTGCCAGATGACAGGACGCTGGGCTAGCTGGCCCATTGATCTGACCCAGTCTGGCCATTCTTATGGGCTTATGCCCCCTGCGAAAACTGACAGGTGCCACCCACAGCGTGCGACCCATGACCCCATGGAAGCACCGCCTCCCAAGTCCGGGCTGGCTGCCATGTGTAGGCAAGGACCCCAGGGACAAACAAACGCGGTTAAAGCACTAACTGGCTGTTAATCAAAGCTAAAGCGATTCCAAGCAGGCAGCCAGGAAGGGAAGGGGGCTGAGCCCAGAAAAGAAAAGACTTTGATCATCCGTGTCAGCCGGCCACTCCAGGAAAGGGAAAGAACCCAGCGTTTAGCGCCAATCAATACACACACAGCCCTATTATTTAATTACCGCAGGCAGGTGGAACGGCGCCTTCGTGAACCGCTGCCACTCTCTTGACATGTCTACGCAATTAGTGGAGCCCACCCAGCCAGCATGTAAGGCGTGAGTGTGGCTAGAATAATGAAGTCTGAGTCCTCCGGATGCCTTCACTGGCCAACGTACCAGGGACGGGGATGGTCAAAAATGGCGTGCCCGAAGAACCCAAATAAGTCAAAGCTGGGGGACGCAGCTGCTCTCAGTCGCTGTTTCCACTTACTGGGGAGTTTGGTCCATCCCCTTCTGGCTTAGAGAACCGCGAGTTCATCAGGGCAATGGGATGGATCCTGGCCTCGAGCCTATGGTATTGTATAGGAACAGGGTAGGGGCACTTTAACTCCTTGGTGACCCTCCGGCAGTGCTCACTGTGTTCTGTGTTTCAAAAGCCAGCCAGAGAAGCAGTGTGTCTGGAGCTAGGCCTGGGGTGTTGGGGTGTCGTTACAAAATGTGGGATCTGGGACCCAGCTGAGCCCTGGGGGGTTTCTCGTTGTGTAATGAGCAAAAGACGCATGGAGCAGGATAGGACCAGAAAGCTCCTCCGTCGCTTGTTCTCAACGCCCAACAGAGTCCAACTACCGTCCTCTTCTTCCCTGATCCTCGGGCCTTTGTTGCCCAGCTGAATCCTGATCAGCCACCGCCCTCCTCTAGTTCCTTTCCCCCCGGATCTCTCTGGCCTCCACACCTGGCTGATTCACTCCCGCGCCAGAGCCATCTCTGACTGCGGATCAGCTGCCATGTTCCCCTAGCGCCGTCTTCCTCTCAGGTCCCTGCAAAGTGCCTGAGTGACTCCCCGTCCTGGCATTCTGGGCTGTCCGAGTAGGAGATCCCGCCGTTCAGAGTCACAGCCACCCCCTCACAAATGTCTCCAGCAGGTGCCCCCTGCCCGAGTGCTCAGGACTGGGCAGTACTTGGCAGCACACTGCAGCTTTGGGGGGCAGGCATGGGTCAGAGCGGCGGGTCTGGGGTCAGCGTCTCTGCCCACTTCTCAACCCTCCCTCTTTGTCCAGCGCGTTCCTCGTTCACGCACGCCTCACCCATTTCAGCTTGGTGCAGCGTGGTTAATGGCTGTGGCAGATGCTGGATAGGCAGCGCTGGTGTCGCTGGTGTGGGATGGTGAAGCTAAGGCCATTGGTCTGGATTTCTAAACCCGTTACTGTAGTAGGAAGAGATCCTGAGACATAAGCCCTTGTATCAGAGGCCTGGTATGAGGCAGGACCTGCTCACAGAATCTGGTGAGAACAGGGCGGATATTGCAAAAATACACATTCCTAAGACGTGCTAGGCACAGAGAACTTGCGCAAACACATCCCAAGATCAAGTGTTACCAGAACATCCCGATATCAAGGATGGTACAAAAACATTCCTCAAGGATAACAGGAACACACTGACCCTCCTGAAAGATAAGGTCAGGATGACAGTAGATAATAGAAATGTTTTGATCGAACCAACATGTACAAGGTGATGAGTGAAAACTAGCCACGGCCGGGGGAAGTAACTATGTCAGAGAGGCAGTACTAACTAGTTTGTCTTGGGGTATAAAGATGTATCTCAGAGGGCGTATCTTTGTCTGGCCTAGGGAGGAACGGAAAGTCCCGCCGTTCACTGAACCGGTTCATTGTTATGCGCATACATGTATTAGTGGGCCAGTAAAGTCTGCGGGATACTAGTACTGTGCTTTGTTGACAATAAACCTAGCCGGGTGCCTTCGTCCCTTAACAGATCTTGTGGTCATTGGATGGTTTGCTCGAGGTCTGCCATGCCAGCTGTCTGCGCAGGGCTGGGGCAGCACAGAAAAGAAACACACACACACACACACACACAGCCAAACATCTATCAACATCTAACCACAGTGGTGACCCATGACCACTGATCTGGTGAGTAAGCGTGCTGTCCTCTGTAGGAATCACGATCTAACATGACAGAAAACCACGAGCTAGGGAACTCCCTAGGCAGAGACACACAGCACAGCACCACACATACCACCCGTAGTGTGGGCTACACACAGAGACACAGCACACACCCACACCCACACAACCCCTAGTGTGGGTTCCCCACATAGCACATGCCCATGCGCGCACACAGCCTCTAGCGTGGGCTACACACAGCACACACCCTCCACACACAACCCCTAGCATGGGTAACCTCCCCACATACACAAAACCCCTAGTGTGGGTTACCTCAACCCCGGGTGGGTCCACCCCCCAGAAGCCCTGCATATCTGCCCCCTTGTGCGGGGTCCACACACTCACTAGTTAGAAAAAGTCGCCCTGCGCCGTTCGACCCAGACAAAGCTTTCGGGGCGATTTGTCTCTAGGGCTTTGGGCTGGCCCATTCCAGTGAGCCATCTCCCGTGTGCTCACATTGCCGCCCGGCACTGTGGTGTCCGAGCTGGGGCACTGTTGTGAAAGTCCCTCCCTCGGGTTTGGGGTTGCTTGCTTCGGGCTTCGTCTCAACCCCGGACACCCCCAGACACCCCCAAAGCCAGGCTGATGGACTCAAGCTGTGGTTGAGCTGCTCAGGGCGACAGCCCCCTGGCTCCCAGCATAACCCTTCTGCTTCTGCTTTGATAAACGCATCAGCTGTTACCCTCTGATAAGGGCTTGTCAATGCAGAGACCCCATCCCTGCAGTGCTGCAGTGAAGACGGGAGAGGTTCTCATAAGAACATAACATAAGAATGGCCATAGTGGGTCAGACCAAAGATCCATCCAGCCCAGTATCTGTCTACCGACAGTGGCCAATGCCAGGTGCCCCAGAGGGAGTGAACCTAACAGGCAATGATCAAGTGATCTCTCTCCTGCCATCCATCTCCATCCTCTGACGAACAGAGGCTAGGGACACCATTCTTACCCATTCTGGCTAATAGCCATTTATGGACTTAGCCACCATGAATTTATCCAATCCCCTTTTAAACATTGTTATAGTCCTAGCCTTCACAACCTCCTCAGGTAAGGAGTTCCACAAGTTGACTGTGCGCTGCGTGAAGAAGAACTTCCTTTTATTTGTTTTAAACCTGCTGCCTATTAATTTCATTTGGTGACCCCTAGTTCTTGTATTATGGGAACCAGTAAATAACTTTTCCTTATTCACCTTCTCCACACCACTCATGATTTTATATACCTCTATCATATCCCCCCTTAGTCTCCTCTTTTCCAAGCTGAAAAGTCCTAGCCTCTTTAATCTCTCCTTGTATGGGACCCATTCCAAACCCCTAATCATTTTAGTTGCCCTTCTCTGAACTTTTCTAGTGCCAGTATATCTTTTTTGAGATGAGGAGACCACATCTGTACGCAGTATTCAAGATGTGGGCGTACCATGGATTTCTCCCCTTCAGCATCAGCATTGTCTGCCTGCCCCGGCCTTCCAGGAAATAAATACGCCTGCAGAGGCAGCCACTGGGGGCTGGTGGCACCGATGGGCTTAGCATCTCTATAGGCTGCTGTGCGTTTAATGTGCCAGCTGCTCTCTGCTTCCCAGCCAGGTCGATGGGCGAGGGGGAAGGCGCTGATGTCTGTGGGGGATGCTTTGTCACTCGCGGCACCATCTGCTCCTCTGAGCCCAGCCTACATGTTTATACATTTGAGGATGCTATTGCAGGGCAACCGGCTGCATCAGCTCTTTGCTGCTTCTTAGCTTGCTCTCCATCCAAGTGCCAAGCCCGCCCGCCCCTGTGGAGCTCACGGCTGTATGCACATGGGGAGCCATGGCTCAGGGCATCCAGAGAGCTGCATGGTCAGATTTGAACGCTGGTACCATCTACACTGAGTTTCATGTTGAGTGGGCGGAGCTTATTATATGGGCGGAGCTTGGAAGAGCATCACCATCTCCCTGTCCCAGTTTGACCTCTGCTTTGTACCATCAGGGCCCATTGAGGTCAGAGGGGGTGTCCTCCTTGGAAGGGGGCTATCAAAATGGGCCTGACTGGCCCTCTGCTTGGCTGTCTCCCCAGAGGGGCCAACTTGGCCCTGGAGACTGATCTCTCCTTTCACTGGTGGCCCTGTCGGAGAGGGTCGGGTCGGCCTTGCAGGGCTCTTGAGCTACGCCCCCACTGGCCAGCCAGCAGCACCCTAAGCCCTGTTCAAACAGATCCTCGGGGGTCTATGTGTTCCACTCGTAGCCCGGGATGCTACGGCCTGTCTGACTCCAGCCGAGAATGACTTGCTCACGTGTCTCTCTGGTTCCTGGCTCCTGGGTCCATGGAGGGGGAGGTCAACCGTGGAGCCTTATAAAGAGGTATTGGCAGGGGGGAATCACTCTTAAGAGGGAGAGGATGCAGAGGGGGTGTGCAGAGGTGTGGAGGGGGAGGGGGGCGCAGAGACCGGGGTACCCTCCCCCCAAGTTTGCCTACGCCCAGAGCACCAGAAACTGTAGGACCAAGTTCGATGCAGACATGGGGGGCGGGCGGGGGAATAACTGACAGTTCAGCGCTGCCTGTCGCTCAGCAGTTGCAGTTTCCAGGGTTTCATTAGCACCGTTCTTCATGTTCACATCCATTGTTCACAATCCCTTCCATTCGGGTTCAACCCAACCTCAAGGCGAAATGCCCCAAAGCCGCTGAGTTTGGCTTGGTTTCGCTCGGTTCGGCTGCCATGACCTTGCTGGAACTGGTCCCTGTGATGTCAGGGGCCCTGGGCAAAGCCCGGGTGGATGGATTTACACCCCCCGTTCTCTCTCGGTGTGTGTACATACAGAGGCAGAGGTGAGCTCTGTGTGATACATTGCACAGACGAGCGATCAGTCGCACAGGCGTGTAATAAGCAAACCTATCACATCCCTGTGCATTTTAGCACATGCCCATGTGACCGCATCACCTTGCCACCAATCCATTTCCCCTGGGGCTCCTTTTGACCTGCCTAACCCCTCACCAGCTTTAGTTTAAAAACCAAACAAACCCAGTCTGGAATGGAAACGTCTCTAGCAAGCTCCAGCGCTGGATTTTCAGGGTATCAAAATGCCATGGCTGGCTTCAAAGCTCAGTGTTACCCTCGAATCCCTGCTGGAGCTGGGAGATTGATCTCATGCATGGGGAGAACCGCAGGGAGTTAGTGGCTAGGCCGGGGGAATATGAGGATCCTTTTGATGCCAGGCGCTAGAGAACTACTGTCTTGTCGGCATTAATACTTTTGTTCATTGATTAAATGGACTAAGTAAATGCCAAGAAATATCCATTAATTTTCAAGGTAATGTAAAGCAAACACAAGTAATTGTATTACTTAGTACCAGCCACTAAAAATGACAGAGGGATCCACTGAAATCTTGCCGCAAGCTTCAGTGGGTTTTGGGTCAAGGCCCAGGCATTGTTTTCTCGTTGAACAGACTGTTAGCTCAAAGGGAAGGCAGCGCTGTCTAGTGGTTAGAGCAGAGGAACAGACAGTCAAGTCTCCCCAAGCCCATTGCCAGCTCTGCTGCTGGCTTTCTGTATTGGTAAGTGGTTGTCCTGCTCTGTGCCTCCATTTCCCCACTGGTAAAAGGGGGGTTAATCATACGGCTCTCCCCTCACTGAGGGGCTCTGAGGCTGAATTGAGTTTGCACAGTGCTTTGAGATCCACGGATGGGTGGAGCTGTAATGGTAAGGAAACAAATAGGCTGCTAAGATACAAAACGTAATTGAACGTAACTCCTAACCGGGGACTTAGAGGCTGTTCCTAGCTCTGCCACTGCCCTGCTGGGTGACCTTGGGTGAGTCACTTTCCTCACCCCGGGCTTCAGTTTCCCCATCCTGACCATGGGAATGACAATCCTTATCCATCTCCTAGGGGCACCATGGGGTTCTAAATTCACTGATGTTGCCAGGGTGCTTGGAGACCCGGCAGGTGGGGAGGAACAGGCTGTATTATGATAGCCTGGACTGTGACCTGTAGGGAAGGAGCTTGGAATGGCCTCACATGACCCAACAGCTCCTTCCTCTCTCTGAGCACTATGAGCCTATGCAAGCAGCTGTTGCGTTAATGAGCCCTGCACGCACAGCATGCGGCAGCCGTGCTGGCAGTGCCTCCCCACGGAAGGTTAGCACCGGGGTTCCCCACCCCGCAGCCTGATTATTCCAGTTTAATTTGCTCATCAGCACAGATGCTCCCCTGTTCTGCACTTCATCCTCTTCAAAGAGCGAGCAGGACAGCCGGCCCTTTGCTCGGCGCTGCCGTCCCTCGCCTTTAATCATGCCAGCAGCCAGCGATCCCCCTCCACGTCCTTGCAGCCCGCTTCCCCCTGCAATTAGACCAACCGAAAGGAACACTGGGTCAGGGATCGAGCTCCTAATGCTGGATGCAGGCTCCAGCCGCGAGAGCTTTAATGATAAGCTGCTGGCTGAGGGGGTCACGGTGTCCTGAAATCATAACTCATCTGCGGTGATTGCCCTGCTAATAGCCTGCTCTGCAGAATCAGAGAGGTACAGGTTTTAGCCACCGGCTCCCTCCTTGCCCATGTTTTGGATGGATTGATCCAATGTTTTAAAGCTGATCTTCATTCTAGCAAAGGGTGGGGGATTCTGCCCCGCACCCTGAAAGCAAGTGTAACGCCAACAGACCTCGGTCGTCGGCCGGCGGGATTGAACCGCGGACCTCTAGAGCTTAGTGCATGAGCCTCTACTGCATGAGGTAAAAGCCAACTGGCTGTTAGTTAAGGCTGTAGCAAACTCATTTTATCTCTAAGTGGTCTTGGTGCCACTAGATGGGACAGCACCCCGCACCCAGGAGGTGTGTGGGTTACACAGGGCGAGATGCTGCTATTTGGGAATTGGAGTTCAGCTGAGCCTTTTCCTCATGTTTAAGCAAGAGGGCTTTATTCAACCACCCTCGCCCACAAACAAATCGCTGGGCTTCCCTGTTTGGTGTCACTGTGTTGGTGGATTCCTCTTGGACTGAGTTACAATGCCATTTCCCTAGAACTTCCCATCCCCAAAGCGAATTAATCCTCAGTCCTTCTCTTTCGCTGGTAGGGAATCGTCATTGGTGTCCTTGTCCAGGTGGGGAGGCACACACTGATGTCACTCACCTGGGCCTGGATAAATCAGATATGGTGCCGTGGCTGCTGATGGCTTTATTTTTATTTTTTTTGACGGTGCTGAGGGCAATGTGGAGGTTGATTTTCAGTTTTATATGGCACCTGGCTGCCCAAAGCAATGCCTCTTATCCTTGTAAATCTCTGGAGAAATAAAGAGATCTAGCAATTTTCATGGGAAAACTGGCATCTCCAGCTTCTAGGAGATCCAGTCCATTTTTGTCAGATTATCAGTAGCCCCGTGAGGTGTGGGGGCTATTGAAATCCACAACGCGGATGGACGGGGGTTGGTCAAGGTGGGGTGGTCCAGGCTTCATCAGGAGGTTTGTAAACAGTTGCACCTTCAAACGGACCGACCCTTACAACGTCCCAGTGAGGTGCAGTAATTGACCAGGCCTCTGGATCAGCTTTCATCTAAACGGCTCTGCCACATTGCCCATCGCGGTTGTAAGTTGCAAGGTTACTGTCCGCCAACCGGCGAGGAAAGAGCTGACTGGCATTTCCTGGAGATGAATGACACTGACCTCCCAACAGGCTATGAGGGCTTTACTGGTACCGAGTGCTGGGAAGCTGATGGCCCCTCGCCATTGAGTCGAAGAATGGAAAGTGAAGAACCAGCAAGCGTTGCTCCGGGATCACTGGAGCCAGGATCTGGATGGTCCAGATTTGGTCTGTTATTTGCTGCTTCAGTTACAGGATGAGACTGGAGCAGCACTGTGTCCCCACCCATACTCTGGCCTAAATCAGTAGCTGCAGTGAAGTCAATGGACTGGGCTACACTAGGTTAGAACAGAAGAGAATCAGACCCCCTGGATTTGCTGTGACAATCAAGTGGCGTGAGACTGAGCTGGACTGAAAAAAAGAAGCAGCAAATATGAACACTTGGTAAGTGCCCCCCAGTGACCATGACAGCAGGGATGACAAACGCCATAGTAACCAAGTGCAGTACCTGCTCCCCCTTATAATAATGATACATAATTAAATATAATTAACAGTCCCCTATCTGGCTATGATGCTCTCAGCTCAGAGAAGGTGTTGAAATTAGGTCTCTAATATCCTCCAGTACTATAAGATAGTCTCTCTCTCTCTTATGGCGGAACTGGAGGAGCTGAGAGAGGCAGAGAGGTATGTTGATGAGGCTTTCCGGGACACTGTAGAATTGTCCCACCTCCGCTTAGACAGCACCTGTGCTGTTGAGGAGGAAGAAGGGCCCAGGGAAGTAGAGCAGTCAATGGGAGCAGAGGGAAACCTTCCCGTAGTTGGGACCCTCCTTCCAGATGGTGCTGGGGTTGCCTCTCGCACTGAGGTTGCCTCTCCGGGGGAGGGAACTCCAGTTTCTAGGAAAAGGCAGGTGTTAGTAATGGGAGATTCGATTATTAGAAATATAGATAGCTGGGTCTGTGATGACCGGGAGAACCGTATGGTGACTTGCCTGCCTGGTGCGAAGGTTGCGGATCTCTCGAGGCATCTAGATAGACTTATGTGTAGTGCTGGGGAGGAGCCAGTGGTCGTGGTACATGTAGGTACCAATGACATAGGGAAGGGTAGGAGAGATGTCCTGGAAGCCAAATTTAGGCTGCTAGGGAAGAGACTGAAATCCAGGACCTCTATGGTGGCATTTTCAGAAATGCTCCCGGTTCCACGGCCGGGTAGGCAGGCAGAGCTTCAGAGTCTCAATGCGTGGATGAGACGATGGTGTAGAGAGGAGGGGTTCACGTTCATTAGGAACTGGGGAAACTTCTGGGATGGGAGGAGCCTATACAGGAGAGATGGGATCCACCTAAACCAAAGTGGAACCAGACTGCTGGCGCTAAACATTAAAAAGGTTGTAGAGCAGTTTTTAAACTAGGTGATGGGGGAAAGCCGACTGCTGCAGAGAAGCGTGTGGATCGGACACAGACTTCTCTTAGGGGAGAGTCTGATGATAGAGAATCTCCAGGTTATAGTCAGGAGCAGAGGAATGAGAAATATAATGTAAGGGCGGATCAGATGATGAACAGTCACATAAAAAAGAATCTGGCACATCAGAAAAAGGCAGGCTAATAAACAGGGACAAGTTTTTAAAGTGCTTGTACACAAATGCCAGAAGTCTAAATAATAAGATGGGTGAACTAGAGTGCCTTGTGATAAAGGAGGATATTGATATAATAGGCATCACAGAAACCTGGTGGACTGAGAGCAATCAATGGGACACAATCATTCCGGTACAAAATATATAGGAAGGACAGAACAGGCCGTGCAGGGGGAGGAGTGGCACTATATGTTAAAGAAAGTGTAGATTCAAATGAAGTAAAAATCTTAAGCGAATCCACAGGTTCCATAGAGTCTCTATGGATAGAAATTTCATGCTCTAGTAAAAATATAACATTAGGGATCTATTATCGACCACCTGACCAGGACAGTAATAGTGATGATGAAATGCTAAGGGAAATTAGAGAGGCTATCAAAATTAAGAACCCAATAATAGTGGGGGATTTCAATTATCCCCATATTGACTGGGAACATTTCACTTCAGGACGAAATGCAGAGATAAAATTTCTCGATACTTTAAATGACTGCTTCATGGAGCAGCTGATACGGGAACCCACAAGGGCGGCGACTCTAGATTTAATCCTGAGTGAGCGCAGGAGCTGGTCCAAGAGGTAACTATAGCAGGACCGCTTGGAAATAGTGACCATAATACAATAGCATTCAACATCCCTGTGGTGGGAAGAACATCCCAACTGCCCAACACTGTGGCCTTTAATTTCAAAAGGGGGAACTATACAAAAATGAGGGGGTTAGTTAGACAAAAGTTAAAAGGTACAGTGACTAAAGTGAAATCCCTGCAAGTTGCGTGGGCCCTTTTTAAAGACACCATAATAGAGGCCCAACTTCAATGTATACCCCAAATTAAGAAAAACTGTAAAAGAACTAAAAAAGAGCCACCGTGGCTTAACCACCATGTAAAAGAAGCAGTGAAAGATAAAAGACTTCCTTTAAAAAGTGGAAGTCAAATCCTAGTGAGGCAAATAGAAAGGAGCACAAACGCTGCCAACTTAAGTGCAAGAGTGTAATAAGAAAAGCCAAAGAGGAGTTTGAAGAACGGCTAGCCAAAAACTCCAAAGGTAATAACAAAATGTTTTTTAAGTACATCAGAAGCAGGAAGCCTGCTAAACAACCAGTGGGGCCCCTTGACGATGAAAATACAAAAGGAGCGCTTAAAGACGATAAAGTCATTGCGGAGAAACTAAATGGATTCTTTGCCTCAGTCTTCACGGCTGAGGATGTTAGAGATTCCCAAACCTGAGCTGGCTTTTGTAGGTGACAAATCTGAGGAACTGTCACAGATTGAAGTATCAGTAGAGGAGGTTTTGGAATTAATTGATAAACTCAACATTAACAAGTCACGGGACCAGATGGCATTCACCCAAGAGTTCTGAAAGAACTCAAATGTGAAGTTATGAACTATTAACTAAGGTTTGTAACCTGTCCTTTAAATCGCTTCGTACCCAATGACTGGAAGTTAGCTAATGTAACGCCAATATTTAAAAAGGGCTCTAGGGGTGATCCATTACAGACCGGTAAGTCTAACGTCGGTACCGGGCAAATTAGTTGAAACAATAGTAAAGAATAAAATTGTCAGACACATAGAAAAACATAAACTCTTGAGCAATAGTCAACATGGTTTCTGTAAAGGAAATCGTGTCTTACTAATCTATTAGAGTTCTTTGAAGGTCAACAAACATGTGGACAAGGGGATCCGTGGACATAGTGTACTTAGATTTCCAGAAAGCCTTTGACAAGGTCCTCACCAAAGGCTCTTACGTAAATTAAGCTGTCATGGGATAAAAGGAAAGGTCCTTTCATGGATTGAGAACTGGTTAAAGGACAGGGAACAAAGGGTAGGAATTAATGGTAAATTCTCAGAATGGAGAGGGGTAACTAGTGGTGTTCCCCAAGGGTCAGTCCTAGGACCAATCCTATTCAATTTATTCATAAATGATCTGGAGAAAGGGGTAAACAGTGAGGTGGCAAAGTTTGCAGATGATACTAAACTACTCAAGATAGTTAAGACCAAAGCAGATTGTGAAGAACTTCAAAAAGATCTCACAAAACTAAGTGATTGGGCAACAAAATGGCAAATGAAATTTAATGTGGATAAATGTAAAGTAATGCACATTGGAAAAAATAACCCCAACTATACATACAACATGATGGGGGCTAATTTAGCTACAACGAGACAGGAAAAAGATCTTGGAGTCATCGTGGATAGTTCTCTGAAGATGTCCACGCAGTGTGCAGAGGCGGTCAAAAAAGCAAACAGGATGTTAGGAATCATTAAAAAGGGGATAGAGAATAAGACTGAGAATATATTATTGCCCTTATATAAATCCATGGTACGCCCACATCTTGAATACTGTGTACAGATGTGGTCTCCTCACCTCAAAAAAGATATTCTAGCACTAGAAAAGGTTCAGAAAAGAGCAACTAAAATGATTAGGGGTTTAGAGAAGGTCCCATATGAGGAAAGATTAAAGAGGCTAGGACTCTTCAGTTTGGAAAAGAGAAGACTAAGGGGGGACATGATAGAGGTATATAAAATCATGAGTGATGTTGAGAAAGTGGATAAGGAAAAGTTATTTACTTATTCCCATAATACAAGAACTAGGGGTCACCAAATGAAATTAATAGGCAGCAGGTTTAAAACAAATAAAAGGAAGTTCTTCTTCACGCAGCGCACAGTCAACTTGTGGAACTCCTTACCTGAGGAGGTTGTGAGGGCTAGGACTATAACAATGTTTAAAAGGGGACTGGATAAATTCATGGTGGCTAAGTCCATAAATGGCTATTAGCCAGGATGGGTAAGATTGGTGTCCCTAGCCTCTGTTCGTCAGAGGATGGAGATGGATGGCAGGAGAGAGATCATTTGATCATTGCCTGTTAGGTTCACTCCCTCAGGGGCACCTGGCATTGGCCACTGTTGGTAGACAGATACTGGGCTGGATGGACCTTTGGTCTGACCTGGTACGGCCTTTCTTATGTTCTTATGTTCTTATGATCAGAGTAAAACCCAAACCAAGCTTCTCCTTAAAGTTCCTACCCAGTCTGAGCCCACTGACTACGATATTTGGGTGTCCGTATACCCCTTCGTGTGCCGAGTTACAGAAACCATTTAACAGCCATGGCTATGCACAAAGCATAAAGAAACTCCTAATTACATGGCCTGAAACACTTCTTGGAACTGCTTTGAAGCAAGCGATCATTATGCACATTAAACCTGTCAGTGGGTAGCCACATTTTCAATTTCCCCCATTTCCCCCATAGGAGGCGCCAGAGAGCTTTTGTTCCCCACAAGCCTTTGAGTATTGGGGCTGACCTCATTATATGGTCCCCTCTACAGTGTCTTTCATCTGGGGATCTTCAAAGTGGTTAAACCTCGCCAGCCTGAAGGTAGGTGTTATGACCTCTATTTTACAGCTGGGGAAACTGAGGCTGGGAGAGGGAACCTGGATAAACAACCTGATCCAAGTAATGGCCTAGTGACTAGAGCACTGGGCCAGGACTCGGAAGACCTGGGTGCTAGTCCTGGCTCTGCCACTGGCATGCTGAGTGACCATAGGAAAGTCAAGTCCCCCCTCTGTGCCTCAGTTTCCCCATCTGTAAAATGGCGATAATGATACCGGCCACCTGTGGTAAAGCATTTTGAAATCTATGGGTGAAAAAAGTGAGGGACTGTAAGGATCACACACCTGAATGAAACACCATAGACTGGGCTGGCCTGAGTGTAAAAACGGCACCAGTGAACTAAGGACTTCTCTGTGCACAATAACATTGCAATCAGCTGCTTGCAATGGTGCTGGAGTCAGTGCAGTGCCCTCGGGGGGTTTGATCTGCAGCTAGTGATGGGGCCGAATGGCGAGGTCTCTTTATTCAGGCAATACTGCACCATGTTCCCAGCGATAAATAACGACACACCTAAAGCTTGCTTGCTTCCCTGGGTGTTCCATGTGTAGCTACCCATAAATATCCAGGGGAAACAAAATAGGGATATTTTTTTAAAAGTGATAGATTCCTAGATGCCAAGGCCAGAAGGGACCATTGTGATCAGCTAGTCTGACCTCCTGTATAACACAGGCCAGAGAATGTCCCCAGTATAATCCCTAGAGCAGAGGTTTTAGAAAAAACAGCCAGCCTGGATTTAAAAATGGTCAGTGATAGAGAATCTACCACAACCCTTGGTAAATTGTTCCGGTGGTTAATTACTCTCACTGTTCAAAATGTGCACCTTATTTCCAGCCTGAATTTCTCTAGCTTCAACTTCCAGCCATTGGAGCCGGATAGACCTTTGTCCGATAAATTGAAGAGCCCATTAGTAAATATTTGTTCTCCATGTAGATACTGATAGACAGTAATTGAGTCACCCCTTAGTCTTCTCTTTGTTAAGCTAAATAGATTGAGCTATTTGAGACTATCACTAGAAGGCAGGTTTCCTAATCCTTTAATCATTCTCATGGCTCTTCTGTGAACCCTCTCCAATGTATCAACATCTTTCTTGAATGGTGGGCATCAGAACTGGACACGGGATTCCAGCAGCAGTCACACCAGTGCCAAATATAGAGGTGAAATAACCTGTTTACTCGTACTTGAGATTCCCTGTTTATGCACCCCAGGATCGCATTTGCTCATATTCAGCTGATTATCCACAACAAACCCTCAAATCTTGTTCAGACTCACAGCTTCCCAGGATAGAGTCCCTCAGTCTGTAAGTATGGCCGGCGTGTTTTGTTCCTAGATGTAGACAGTTACATTTAGCCGTATTAAAACTCACAATGTTTGCTTGCACCCAGTGTACTAAGTGATACTGGTCACTCTGACTCAGTGATTTGTTCTCTTCTGATTTTATGTTTTCTTCCAGGTCATTGATAAAAATGTTGACTAGCATAGGGGCAAGAACCTGCTGGACCCCACTAGAAGCACACCTGCTTGATGATGATTCCTTATTTACAATTACATTTTGAGACCTATCAGTTAGCCAGTTTTTAAGCCATTTAATATGTGCATCTTAATTTTATAGCAATCTAGTTTTTTAATCAAAATATTGCGTGGTATCCAGTCAAACGCCTTACAGAAGCCTAGGTATATTATGGCAACACTATATTACCTTTATCAACTAAACTTGTAAACTCATCAGAAAAAGATATCATGTTAGTTTGACAGGATCTGTTTTCCAAAACCCCATGTTGATTTGTATTAATTACATTGTGCTCCTTTAATTCTTTATTAATTGAGTACCATTATTTTGCCCAGGATCAAAGGTAGGCTGACAGATCCATAAGTACCTGGATCATCCTGTTCACACATTTAAAACTTGGCACAACATTAGCTGTCTTCCAGTGTTCGGGAACTTCCCCAGTGTTCCAAGACTTTTGAAAAATCAACATTAATGGTCCAGCAAACTCCTCAGCCAACTCATTTCAAACTCTTGGATGCAAGTTATCTGAACTTGCTGATTTCAAATTGTCTAACTTTTGTAGCTTCTGTTTAACATCCTCCAGGGATACTAGTGGAATGGAAAGAGTGTTATCATCATCATATGATGAGACTGTATCAACTTATTTCCCCCCAAATATAGCACAGAAATATTTAATAATATTTATTATTTCTAATATGTATTTATTTATTTATAATACTCTGCCTTTTCTGTATTATAGAATCATAGAAATGTAGATCTGAAAGGGACCTTGATAGTCCGGTCTCAGCATAGGGGATTGGAGTAGATGACCTAAGTATTAACTAGTCCATCCCTGACAGGTTTGTCCAACCTGCTCTTAAAAACCTTGCTCCCACATAAGGAAGCTGGGGGTTCACTCTCCTTCAGCCCATGGGGTGTTGCTCCCCTTGGCACATGACAATACAGGGTGCTGGGGAGCGGGAGAATCAGGCCCAAAGATTAACATTCCCCTCCCGAGTATCCCTGCAGCCCCAGTATGCCAGCCAGGATGGCGTCAAGGAGCCGTAGGACAGGCCAGGGAACTCCCCAAGGCAGGACATCTGTAGGGACACAGGACTGTTCTGAGGCTGGGCGGGGCATAGGAGGGAGGGGGTGTGGCCAAGGCAGACTTGTGCTCTCCAGGGGAGGGATAGCTCAGTGGTTTGAGCATTGGCCTGCTAAACCCAGGGCTGTGAGTTCAATCCTTGAGGGACCATTTAGGAAACTGGGGTAAAAATCTGTCTGGGGATTTGCTCTGCTTTGAGCAGGGGGTTGGACTAGATACCTCCTGAGGTCCCTTCCAACCCTCTTATTCTAAGTCTGCACTCCAGGGGCTGTGGAAGGAGGGGTGCTAGCCAGGTGCTGCCCCAGCTCCCATGGCCTCCCCTCACCCCCTAAAAAAGGAGGCTCAAATCACCCCTCCTCCACCCGGGTGTTGAATCTGCCTTTAAACACCTGCCAGAGAAGGGCCATGTTAAAGTTACAAATTGCCAGCAGCCTGGGGGTTTGGTGCTCAGCTGAGCTAATGGCTACCTTAGCCCCCTTCAATCACGTTCATCCATGGGAAAAAATATATACATACCCCAGGTGAAGCTGCTATCCTCCCCCTGCAACATGGTAATAAACTCAGCAGATTACTAGCTACCGCGATTTAATAGACGCACAGCCGCACTCTGGCAGACTTTAAAACAGTCATTATTTCATCAGCAGCCCCATTAAACTGTCATGTGCTTGTGCAGCTGCTTTTCCCATCACAGCTTATTCTTACAGGCACCGATGCTACAGAGTGAAGGCATGAAGCACCATGCCACCTACGCCACTCCCCCAGAACTGGCGCGAGCGTGTCACTCTGCGTCTGGGGTTCTGTTCTGGCGGGATGCACCAAGCTACTGTCTGATTGGATCGTTTGCAGCAGGATTCCTCAGGCTGATGTCCTATGGGGACTTGGACAAGTCACCTCCCTCCAACACACACACACACACACACAAACACCCTGCCTCAGTTTCCCCATCTGTAAAATGGGGATAACACTGACCTACCTGGAGTAATAAGCTTAGGACTATTACGGTAGCACTCCAGCCACTCCTAAAGCTGTATAGAGAGGTAGCGAAGTCGCCCCTGACAGCAAGGAAAAAGAAGCGGCAGTTGCCCTGAATTATTAGCAGTCTAGGGTATATGACACACTGTCAAACAGTTCCGAATCTGTCCTGTAGAGAGCAGCAGTGCCCTTGTGCATTCACCCCATTTATGATGCTATTTGGCAGCGTGCCACGGTGGCTTCCCAGGCACCGTTCACTCCCTTGCCTCGCCCCCATCACATTCTTGCAGAGACCATCTGGAGCTGCAGCTCAATGTGGAGTCAGGTGCTTCTCTGCCCAGAGCTGAGCAGAACCTTATGTTTCTCTGCAAAGCAGTATTTGTACAGCACCTATCGCATGGGGGCCAGGCCCAAGGCTGGGGCTCCCAGGTGCTACGGACAAGCAAATAATAAATAATCGTAATGAAGGCGTGCTCCGTCCTGAGTCCAAACCTGGCAAAGTGTTGGAGGAGGGGACGCTGGGCGCTTGGGAGGCAGAATGCCATGGAGCCTCCTTGCCCCAGTACGGTCACTCCTGAGCCTCTCTGCTAACCAAACTGGAGGGGGTCAGGGAATCCATACAGTAGTATGCAGCTCATGACTCTTTACTGGGGCTAGGCGTGACACCGGGCCAGAAAGGGTTAAGTAACTTGCAGGCTAAATGACCCAAATTCAGCCTTTAAAAGACATATTAGAGAAGTATATAAATGGAGTAGGGCTATTCCTTATAAATAGCAACATAGCCACATTCAATCGATTAGAGCTTTGAAAGGCAAACCTGTATTGTTAGCGAATTAGAGAGAATACTAATTGTATGTGTTTACTTATATCTCGTTAGATGTTAGCCATGTAAACAGATGGTGCCTGTCTGTTACTACACCTGTTGATTCAGAGATCAAAAGGGAATATTAACATTTAGATGAACCCTGAATATAATAATGCCATTGTCTATATGTCTCTTGGAAGGTCATAGTAAACTTTCTATGAACTGCTTAGTGGATAATTACTTTATGCTGCTGTATGCAACTAGTTACCTGCGTATACATAGGAAATAGGTAATTCTATTTCGAAGCTACCAGTCTTCACCCCAGGAATACCTGCTGGCAAGAGGTGAGCATTGCCTGCCAGTGACCTACAGAAAGAAATCTTGGGCCCTGATTCTTTCATCTCCGATCTGTCTCAAGCCTGATGTCTCCAGTTCCGTTCTGGATCGCCCTGATGTTGGATAGTTGGACATTGGACGATAAACTGATGCTGGAAAGAACTTTTGCACCTCAACAGCTCACCATGTCCACTATGAAACTGAGCTAAGAACTCTGTTCACATCTGTGTGCATTCTGAGCTTTTAACCAATACGCTCTCTCTTTTCTTTTTTAATACCTTTTAGTTTAGTTCATGAGAATTGGCTGTAGCATGTATTTGGGTAAGAGCTCGGATATTCAGTGACCTGGGAGGTAAATGTGTCCGATCCTTTGGGACTGGTAGAACTTTTTATACGATGAACAAGATTTTCATTAATCCTCCTCAGATTTGACGTGGCTGTCTGGATGGGAGCTCAAGGCTGGGTTGCTTTAAGGGAGCTGTGGTTTTGGTTTCTGGGTAACCAGTGAGCTATTGTAGAAGCTGCTTTGTTGCTGCTGTGATGAATCAAAGTATTGGAATAGTCACCAGTCTTCCCCGTTCTTTGCAGTTTGCCCCAATTGGGCAATCTTAGCGTGGCCCCTGGGGACCCCAGTCACACTAGGTAACTGGTCTTGTGTGTTTCCGGCCTGTCCAGAAGCACTCAGAATCTTCCCTGTTCTCCTGAGACTTCTAGTCCTGGTGCAGCAGGGCCCAAGAGGTTTCTCCCCTCTCTAATACATTCCCCTCCAGGTCTCACTCTGTTATCTTCTGCGTGATGCATGGATCAGGCGTTCTTTGGTCTCTGTACAAAGCTCATTGCCGTCTCTTCTCCCTGGTAAGATCACAAGCAGCATGTGAGAAACTTCCTGCAGAGAAACCAGCGAGCTCTTTCTGTGAGCCATGACTTGGCCACAAACATCCCTCTAGATGGAGATGCAGCTGCTGACATGAGTGTGTCTGATCTTATAAAGCAACTCTGATTCCTTTTGGCTAGAGATAGGCCTAGACCATTACCCGTGGGAATATCTGAAATCTGAACCCAGTTCCAGCTCCACATGTTGCATATGGTCTCTGTAGTCATACTCTATGGAATCAAAGTCCATCTAAAACAGCCACACACTATAGATACAAACAGGTTTCCACACAGCTTGAGTTCCAACTTTGCTTCCTTTGTTTACCAGTGTATTAAAAGGACAATGCACTCAGAAAAAGCACATGCAAAGTCTCCAGGAGAGAGTGCAGTGGGTGTATCTCCTCCAACAGTCTGCATGGACCCGAACTCAAAATGTCTGCTTGTCTCTGCAGGCAGCCGCGTCCTTAGCCATGTAAAGATGCAGTATACACAGGACACAATATATAATTGCTATCGAATAGATAAATACAACCTGCACAAACACGGTGGCTTAGAGCCACCTCAAAAAGCTCCCATCATCCAAAATGGAAGCAGGGATTGTCTGAGAATGAGTGTTTGTAGATGCCAGTAACCGTGCACTATAATCCCTGCCATTATATAATGTCCCTGCCATTATATAATGTCCACAGGCTTACTGCCCCATCCAGCTAGCTAACTGGGTTTTTGCAGCCCAGTCCATAGCTGCACTCATGAGACAGCGTTGCTGATTTCCTTTTCCCTACCACTCCGTGGCCTCATTCTGTGAGTCTGTAGCCCAGTCATGGCCAGAGAAGCAGGGCTCAAAATGCCTCCTTCCGACACACCAGAGCTGCTCCCGGTGTGCCCTTGGGTGGTGTTGTCAGAGCAGTACCGGTGTGGTGCTCTGCTGTCTCCTTGTTGATATCACTCGGCTGCGTGTGTGAGTCCCTCTGTGTGCTGCCCCAGCTCTGCAGACAGCACCAGCAGCAACCCCAGGAGAATCCCCATGACCACACAGAGTCCAGTAGATGCAAAGCCATCGGGGGCTAGGTTTATGCTGACCTCGACACCCCGTCAGGGTCTATTACTTAGCTCACTGAGCGCGCGCGCGAGAGAGTGCCTCTTGGGCGGACCGCCTAGGCGGGCGGGACCCCCCCCCCCCCCGGACAAAGACACACACCCCAGGATGCATTCACATACACACACACACACAAACACAGTTACACATCACACCTCGTCTTTCTACACTCTCACCTCTACAAGTTTACAACCAACGTACTAAGGCACCGCCCACCTTACCTTACATTGTTTGACAAACAAAACAACTCTATCCATCATTTTACCCTTTTGCTGTTTCATTGGGATGGCTGGCCCCTGTGATCCTGTTATGTATATGTTTGTATGTATATATTTTAGTTTAGTATTTTTTTTTTTTTTTATATGCTTAGGTGATTATGTATTTCCAGCTCAGCCCTTTTCGTCAAGCCACCAAGCCGGCCTCTGCTTCACAGCTTAACTTTGTTTTTGCTTTTTTGTTTCAGCTTTTGTTTCTTTTCAGGCCTCAGGCAGGGCTCTCCAGCCTTTAGGCCCGGTGGCACCTGCTCATGACATTACCTACACACCCCTGTTTGCTCTGCCGAGCGGCCGCAGCAATAGGTGAGTAGCAGGCTGAATTCAGTTCTGCCGCATGCCTCTGCAGCCAGGACCAGCCGAGTTGACTGACATGGAGGATTTACAGAAACGCAGCTGCACCAGAGCTGTTGTAAGGCAGTAGGTGCTCAGGAACACTGCAGAGTGAGCGCCGGACTGGCATTTTTGATTCCTGGCATCTGTGTCAGCTGCTTCATAGTAAGTGGCAGGCCGAGATCAGAAATGCGACTATTCATAGCTAGGGCCCTCCCAAATTCATGCTCCAGTTTGGTCAACTTTATGGCCATAGGATTTTAGAAATTGTAAATTTCATGATTTCAGATATTTAAATCTGAACTTTCACAGTGTTGTAACTGTAGGGGTCCTGACCCAAAAGGAGGCTGTGAGGGGGTCGCAAGGTTATTGTAGGGGGGATCATGGTATTGCCACCCTTACTTCTGCACTGCTGCTGGCAGCAGCGCTGCCTCCAGAGCTGGGCCACCAGAGAGCAGCGGCTGCTGGCCAGGAGCCCATCTCTGAAGGCAGCAGTGCAGAAGTAAGGATGGCAGGTGTGGTTTTGCCACCCTTACTTCTGCGCTGCAGCTGGCAGGGCGCTGCCTTCAGAGCTGGGCATCAGGTCAGCAGCCGCGGCTCTCTGGGCCACCTAGCTCTGAAGGCAGTGCAGAAGCAAGGGTGGCAATACCGGACCCTCCTGCAATAACCTTGCCATCCCTCATGACCTGCTTTTGGTTTGGGCCCCCCAGTCTGCGAAACGCTGGTCTCCCCCGTGAAATCTGTATAGTACAGGGCAAAAATACACAAAAGACCAGATTTCATGGGGGGAGACCAGGTTGCACAGTCCATGATGCGTTTTTCATAGCTGTGAATTTGGTAGGGCCCTATTCATAGCCAAAGCCAGAAACTGCTGCCATCAGCACTGTTTTTGGCTTCAGCTAGTGCCTTTTTTGGTAGGGACTTATTATCAGGGTGGAAGACCAATGAATTCCAAAGAGTATTTACCAAGGACGCCGTGACACGGCAGGTGATCATGTGGGCACCAATAGCATTGGTGGCACGACTAGGTCGCCAGTTGCGGACGTAGACTGAGCATCCAGCCAGCCCCCCTAAAGGACCTAGTTAGAGACGGGTCTCGGTGGTGTTTGATCGGCAAGGAGACCACCGCCGTCCGGGGTGTGCCATGATGAAATTAAGCGACGAGTGGACCTCCTCCCCAGAGCTCACCTCCCGGAGGGTGCTTGTGCGCATGTGCAGATGCAAACACAACAGCAATAAAGAACAAGGGCTTTGCACCTCAGCGATGGCGCTCTGAGGTCAGTCTCCTAACACCCCTGGGAAGCAGGGGTTGAATTCACGCCATTCACTTCACACGCCGTTCCGGGGAAATCCTTCCAGCCCTGCGGGTGGGGGAAACCTATGGACTTGGTCACGGCACCCAGCAACGCCACAGCACGGTCTAGGACAGGACGTGAAGGGGAATATTGGCTCCGACTGAAAGCATATGTGGGATGTAGGGAGCTGGCCGGTTGGAAGTTGTTCAGGAAACTATGGCGAACTGCTGCTCCTGCAGACAGGGCCATGGTAACATGGTAGGAAAGCCCAGAGAAAGCATCTACTGCTGTTCTGCAAGCATCAGCTCCCTAGAGCAGCTACATGTCCCTAGCAGGTCTCTTATCCTCTTGCCGAATGCTGCTTCGTTTGCGAGAACCGCAGGGAAGCCCAGCACAGGGGCCTATGGCTGCAGGCTGGAAACCGAGGCTCCAGAATTGTTAATTTCAAGCATCATTAAAGCAAAGTGGGTGGGGATCACAATGGAATGTTTACAGGGGAACAAAAGCCACTTGGAAGCTTTTAAGAGCAAGCACCTTGCATCTGCGTCCGCTAGGAACCCACAGGCACGATTCCCGTCTCCTCCCCCCGCCCCGCGCCATTCTCTTTTCTCCTTCTCCATTAGCCGCCCACATGTCAGTTTTATTCTTTAAGAAATGCAAATTGAATTTAGTGCTGGTGAAAGGTGCCAGAGTGACAGCTCTATTTATCCCCAGAGCAGAAATAGCACATACACGGCCTTGCCTGCTGCCGGTATGCCTCACCCTGACCTAGACTGACTCCCTCTGCGGGTGGAAATGTGCTCTCCACCCCGCCATTCGCTCCCTGCTGAGATAGCGACAGACTCCTGCCAGGCGGGGTCACTGGAGGGAGGCCTGGCTCCTCCTCGCACGGCGGACACGGAGCAGCTGGCGGTGACTCTTGGGGACACCTACACTGGAAGTGCACTAGCGTTCAGTGACTAGCTTGTCACAATCGCGGCTGATCCAGGGCCAACACACTCGGCGGAGTTGGGCCCCCGCAGTTATTGTTCATCAACTGTATTACAGGAGCAGGGGGAAGGCCCCAAACGTAGCTGCTGCACAGACACCTAGGAAGGGAGAGTCCCTTTGTGACACCCTTACAATCTAAAGAGCCAAAGACAGGGAAACAGAGTCCAAGGACCTCACTCCGGCTCAGACAGCGGCTGAGATAGGACCATGATCTCCTGAGTCACAATCCAAGAGACCACAGCAAGGGCACTGGAACAGAGGGGCCGGGGCCTCGGGGGGAGAGGTGGCGTGGGCAGGGGTGCCAGGTTTGTATAATTTTTGGTGGTGCCCAGAACAGGTCCGAGCAGAGCTGGCCCATCCATACGATGGGCTGGGGCAACCGGACTGGGCCCCATGATTTGGGGGGCCGCACGCTTCAGGTGGATGTGGGGTCCAGGCAGAGCTGTCCTGTCCATAGGACTGACTGGGCCAATGGCCCTGGGCCCCACACTTTGGGGGGCCCTGCACTTCAGGGGGACGTGGGGCACAGGGCAGCCTGGGAGGCTAGTGGGGGTCCTGGTGCTGGCAGCAGTGAGTGACCCGGCCCCAGCCCACCCTGCCGGCTCCTGGCATTGCTCAGGCGAGGGGGCGGAAGCCGTAAAGGGGTGGGGACTTGGGGAAGGGGTGGAATGGGGTTGGGGAGGCGGACCGGGGGGGGGCTGGGGCCGGGTCGCTCACTGTGGCTGGTGCCAGGCCCCCCGATTACCCCCCCAGGCTGCACTGGACCCGCATCCCCCAGAATCAAGGGGCCCCCCAAAGCATGGTGAGCCAAACATTGGTGGAGCTGGGCTGATATTGGTGGAGCACGGGCCTAACGGGCCCATATAACTCGCCGCCTATGGGTGTGGGGGTGGGGCCTCGGGAAGAGGCAGCATGGGGGCGGGGCCTTGGGAGGAATGGGTGGTCTGGCGGGCAGAGCCATGGTTCTGGCGCCAGTGGCCCCCCGCTTTTAGGGAGCTTCCACTGTTCCAGGACCATGGCACTGCCTTCCGCACCCAGCAGCCATGTGCCAGCAGGCTGTGAGCACGCACCCGACATGCTGCCTCGCCAGCGGTATCAGTGCCTGCTGGGCAAGTTCGGGCAGCTGTCTCCCAGTGCCATGGCCTGAGGCTAGGGAGCCCAGAGGGCGTTCACACAGAGCAGCATGGGAGGCAATGCATCGTGGGAGCTGGGAGGACCGTCTGACTCAGGTGCAGCCGGAGGGTCCGGACCGAGTGCGATGGCTGGAGGCTACAATGTGCCAGCCGAGCTGCACAGTCAGCTGCCACCGTTACGGAGCCACCGTGGATGCGAGCCCTGTTGAGAGTCAACACCTGGTCGCTAGCTGCAGGGCAGGCACGCTGTCCCTCACTGCTTCCCCGGGGCAAGCGCTGAAGCAGGAATCTAATGCAGAAAGGCTCCTGGCTCGTCCCCACTCCCTGAGCCAAGCAGGTTTGCTTTTAAACCATCCTGCCCTGCCGGAGGATGGCTCTCAACAGGGCTTTGAATGGAGGTTGCCATGGACTCAGATGTGAGCATGTCACCGATTGCTTGTGATGCTTGTGCCGGGGGCTGCTGAGTCAAGCTCTCCATGGCAGCTCAGGCCATCCGGGCTTCCTGGGATGGCTATCAACTTCCGTCTCTGCACGGGATCCTTTCCCCTCCCCGCTCCCGTGGGAGCAGCGTCTTGCAGGTGTGTCGGTGAATGTGAGCGCGCGTCTGTCTAGTGCATGTGGCAGCTCCGTGGGGGATCGGGGAGTGAGCCTGCTCTCAGAGCCAGCAGGATAAAGCTGGAGTGATGCCACTGAGCTCCCACAGTGGAGGAGAGAACAGAAGCTGGCCCTGCAGGCCCAGAAATGCAAGGGAGGTGATTTGCTCCAGCACTAGAGAGAGTGGAGCCTTCTTCAAAGTCTGATGTTTTTCTGGCTGCAAGCGCAGTGAGCTGACTGGAAACTACAACATCAGGTCGATGGTAGTTACACACTGTATATCTCATTGCTAGCGAAGAGACTGAGCTGGACGGGTGTCTGCCTGGAGAAGGATGGTGGTGGTAGTGGGATTACACTGTCCTGAGGTGAATTCATCTGTACCTCATCCTCCTTGAGTTGCTCCAAGATGCTTTCAAGTTAGGCCTGTGACGTGCAGCCGAAGACAATGCTGTATGCCTCAGAGGCCGAGCTGCTGCATGCACCTCCAGGAACATGTCTTCTGACAGACATGGATGCTCCCCTACAGAACCAGGGAGGAGGAAGGGGGAGCCCAGGCAGACGTTAACGCAGTTTCCAATGCCGCCGCAGGCGAACAACAGAGTCAGGCCAGGAAAGAGCTTCATGTTTCTGACACGGACAGCCAGGCTGAAAGAGACGCAGCAGCGTCAACGCCCCTGGAGCCTTCCATCCTCTGTGCTGCAGCTTTCAGAAGAATAGGCTCTGACAGAGGCTGTCTCCTGTCTCTTTATTATGTACAGGGGGTCTGACCCCCGAGCTTCTCTGCTGCAAAGTGAGTGCCACCTCTGCCCCCTGGCACTCATGCCTCCAGCCCAATATGCTGACTCTCCCCTAGGGAGCTGGGACCCACGCACTGATGGTGGCTGCATGGTGTGTGGGTCTCACAGGGTGAACCTCAGGGCTCTGATATGGACCCAGAGAATTCCTCCTGAAAGAAATGGGTGCAATTCCCTGGAACATTCAGGCATATAGCTGTCAACCTCTCACCCTGCTCTAGCATCAGCTGCTCGCCCCACTCTCCCATTGGCCGCTCCCTCTGCTCGGCTGCTCCGCTTGCTCCACCCAGCTGATTGCTCCACTACAACCTCAGGGATGACTTGAGGTCCCATCTCTTAATACAGCTCTCAGTGACTTCAGCTGTCAGTGGGGAACCCTCACTGCTAGTGCAGGCTGAGCAGTTGCTCTCATTAGAGATGTGGTCCCAAAGCAGGTCTAATGCTTAGGTCCATCTATCAGAGATTTCAGCTCTATTGATCTGTAATAAAAGACTCCCAAAGGGATCATAATTAGTCCTATCATGACACAGTAGAGAGGATCAAATGACATCTAGGACCCTCAAGCAGAACCCACATCACCAGGAACAAACACCTGTTCCCATTTTCTCTACTGGGCTTTGGAACCCCTACCCGCTGCTTAGCAAGAATAGTTCAGCTGAGGGTGAGTCCCTCAGTCAGGATGTGCCAAGCACAGTTCTGCTGCCCTTGATTAACACAACAAGGATTGCAACCCTTTATTACCCCAGCACCCAATAACAAAGTGACTTGTAATCCCACGCCTGCCAAAAGTGATCATTTGGGCAAAGCAGCCCCATCATGCTGCTCGCCTAGGCAGGGTGGGTGTGTCCATTCAAACAAGGTCGGCTCCTGAAGTCCTCTTCTCCCACTCATCACCTGATGTCAGGGGAGCTCTCATTCAGCACAGCTTATATGTAAGACTGGGCCTGAGCCAAGGGTGGACCTGGGATCGAGATCTGGGGACAGGCCGGGGTCAATGCCGAGAGCAGAGTCTAGACAAACCAAGATCAGAACCATAGCCAGAGTCCAGGCACAAGCCAGAGGTCGAAGCTGGGTGTCAAAGACAAACCAAATTGATACTGAAGTCAGAGTCCAGATATGTGCCAAAGGTCAAAAACCAGACAGTCAGAGTCCGAGGGTTTTGGGGGGAGGGAATCAGGACAAGGGCAGGGCTCAGGCAAGGCTGAGGAGCAGGTACGGATGCAGGAGCAGCCTGGGAGTTTCTGGAGCCTGGTGCACTGCGAGGCAGGAGGAGGGTTCCTGGCCGGGTTGCGCTCTTGCTCAGACTGATCTGCAGCTCTCCTGGGGCTGTGGGAATACCTGAGCCTGGGGTCACCTGATCCAGGTTCCGCTCAGTGATTGGCTGCTCCCATGTGCCTAGCTGAGTGCTGACTCACAGGTTCCTGTCTGGAATAACTCCATTGACTTCAGTGAAGGAATCCCAGTTTTACAACCGCGTATCTCAACTCACCCAACTGTGCTTGCAAAGCAATGCAGGTGGGCAGCAACTCATCACCGTGACGGTCTGACCGGTACGCTGGGCTGCCTATCCAATACTAGCACCTGTGCAAGGGCCTCAGGCTGCGTCCCAAGGTCCTTGGAAGACGGAAAGACAGAAAGGAAGTGGTGCTTGTGGAGATAAGCTGTTGTTTGTCGTTTCTGGGCAGCGGTCGGGAGCTACAGTGGTGGGCGTGGTATAAAGAACTAGTCCACCTGCAGAGAAGAGAAGAGACCTAACGTTATTTCTCACGCAACTGGGAGAATCAGACCTTTCTCTGCTCCCGTTTTCTGGCCCGAATTGCTCTGCAGCTTCTGGACAAATCTGTCCCGGGGCACCTTTTTTAGACATGTTCCAGACTCACAGAGCCACTTTAAGGACATAGAAGCGATATCATTATCTTCCTGACCTGGACAGCGGCCAGACTGGAGCACTCTGCAATCATCAGGGCATTGGCCCTGAATAGCTCTTTGGCGTTAGCTGCTGCTATGAAGTTCTTTATGCTTGAGGTCCCATTGCTGAGACCAACACATCAATAGCAATTAGCCAGTGCGCCAACCCCTTCCTTGTCTTCCTTCTGTTCTGCAACCCTGTCGTGCTGAGCGCGGCTCTTCTTTCCCTTTCATTGGGGTTATAACTTTCCTTTGCAAACTACTCCCTAGTGATTCACCTTGTGCTCTGCCATACAATGAGGGGGCTCTTTGGAGACGGGGACAATAAGGAAAAAAACCCAGAGACCTTGAGGTTTCCATGGATCCACTGTGCATCACTTTCCATTCTCTGAACACCCAGCATCTTGTTAAATATTAACCCTGGCTGTGTCGAAACTATGGAGCCATAATTACTATGTATTGAGCAATAAGCCCAACAATGTATGAAACCCAAAATGTGGACAGCCCTGGCTCCACAAATCTCACCGCATTCTCTGAGTGCATCATCGGGAGGGCTCCATGTCTGTCACAGAGGTCGCGGAAGTCACGGATTCTGTGACTTTTCACAACCTCCGTGACTTCTGCACGGGCCAGTGTGGCTGACCCCAGAGCTGCCCAAGCAGCTGGCTCCAGGGCCAGCTGCTCAGGTGGCCCCCGGGACAGCCATCCCAGCCGCTGCTCCAGCACCCCCCGGCAGCGATCCCAGGGTGGCCAGAGCAGCCAAGGTCCATGGCCTCAGGCAGTGGTCCTCAAGCAGCCGGTCGGAGTAGCCACAGTCTGCGGCCCCCAGCAGCGGGAGCTGCTGACCCTGGGAACCTCCCCCCCAGCAGCAGCCTCCAGTGTGCCCCCACAAAAGATTTAATCACAGCACAGGTATTTTTAGTATAAGTCATGGGCAGGTCACGGGACATGAATTTTTGTTTATTGCCCGTGACCTGTCCATGACTTTTACTAAAAATACCCGTGACTAAATCGTAGCCTAAATCATCAGCAAGGTTTGAAGCAGGGGCCTTCATAGGGCAGATATCATGAGCTAAAGGAAAACCTCCACTAAGTGGCAGGTGTAGTAGGCTGTTGTCCTGTAGTGGACCAGTGGCCAGAAGAGGATGTCACACAGAATCTGATGGCACAAGTTATACTCACTGTTTAAAAGACAAAGAGAGAAAAGACATGATGCACTGGGAGCCCAGAAGAGGGAATCACATTTTTTTGTCAATGTGTGTATTGGTTCACTTCCTGTGGACAGCACAGAAGAGGATTCTGGGTAATGCTGTCCAAGAGGCATTTCCTGTACTAAGTAATACTTTACTCAGATCTACCACTAGAGGGCATTCAAAACCCTTGCATGCAGCTGTAGCTACGTCTCCTCAACCATGCATGCCTTCAAAGAAATGGGCTGTCCAGCAGCATATCACACCCTATATTGCTGGGGCACTGGTTTAGTCCCATACAGAGAGGGAAAAGGGGCCACTAGCCAAAGCCTCTCTTCCCACAGCACACACCTGCTCTAGCAAAGTCTTCCATCCAAAGACTGAACAACCCTGATCACGTTCAGTTTGCAGAAGCTGGGGGGACCATCATGCACAGCGGTCACTCCGCTGAACCTCCCGGTACGTCCGTGGTGATTAACGTAATGAGCAATGCCGTGAGAGCTGGGCCGTTCAAGGTGCGTTTTATTGAAACCGTTCTGTTCAGAGTTGGCACTTCCCCTGGTTTTGGAGGATTATGCATTGACCCAGAAAAGCAGGTGCTTCGTTAAACAGCTTGACATAAAATCCATGAGGGTCAGGGGGAACTAGATCTGCAAAACTGCTCCACTGCAGAGGGAGGAGAGTGGCAATGATTAGGCCAAATGAATATAGATCACTCAGGATGCCTTTTCTCATTGCCATCCGCATGGACGCTGACAGCAGGTATGTGTGTGGGCCGGGGGCTGGGAGGAGCGGGGAACGTGCCGCTCCTTTATTCCCTTGTTTGGTGAAGGAACAAGCTGGCTTTGGCAATGGACCCTTTTCACAGTCAGGAGTTTTTTAAAAGCTATTTTTAAGTGAATGCAGGAGTCTGCTGGATTCCAAGGCCAGAAGGTTCCATTGTGATCACCTACTTTGACCTCCTGTACAAAATAGGCCACAGCATTTCCCACCCAATCATTTCTAGAGCCTACAAACTGGTCCTGAGTCTGCTACTCTTCAGTTTGTTCATTCATGACTTGGATAATGGAGAGGAGAGTTGATAACATTTGCAGGTGACACCAAGCTGGGAGGGGTTGCCAGCCCTTTGGAGGACAGGGTTAGAATTCAAAATGACCTTGGCAGATTGGAGAATTGGTCTGAATTCAACAAGATGAAATTCAGTAAAGACAAGGGCAAAGTACTTCATGTGGGAAGGAAAAGTCAAAGGCACAGCTACAAAATGGGGAGTCAATGGGTAGGTGGGGGTGTTGCTGAAAAGGATCCTGGGATTAGAATGGATCTCGGATTGAACATGAGCCAACAACGTGATGCAGTGGTGAAAAAGGCCAATATCATTCTGGGGTGTTTTAACTGGAGTGTTGTTTGTATGACATGGGAGGTAACTGCCCTGCTCCACTCGGCACTGGTGAGCACTCAGCTGGACAAATTGCAGAGTCCAGAGAAGAGCAACAAAAATGATCAAAGGTTAGAAAACCTGAGCTGGGAGGGAAGCTTAAAAAACTGGGTGTGTTTTGTCTTGAGATAAGAAGACTGAGGGGGGACCTGGGAACAGTCTTCAGATATGTTCAGGGCTGTTATAAGGAGGACAGTGGTTGATTAAAATGGAGTGAAGTCCTACATGATGATCCCCTGCAGTTTGAACTTGCTCGCCGACCAGCTGAAGAGGACAAGAGGCACAGGAGGAAGGCGAGACTGGTTTCCAGTCATGGTCAACAGCTTCCTGCTGAGCCTGAAAACATCTGCCCTCATTGTAATAGAACTTGTGGTTCAAGGACTGGCCTTATTAGCCATGTGAGGACCCATAACTCCCATGTCCCTACCCTGGTCACTTCGGAAGCCTATGGCACTGATAGGAATTGAACTCCTATTGCTCAAGGGACAGTGTCGGGCCAGGCCCATCCGCCTTCACATTTGCCATGGAGGATGATAACGACATGTCAGAGAACCCAGCTCAGATGCAGGAAACTCCCCGCTGTCCCGAGGGAGCAGGTGTTTTTTAAAGTGAATAGAAGTCAGCCCATCTTTTGTTCCGCTCTGATGGGACTGCAATGGAGAGGTACATTTCCAGTCCCTGGGCTTTGCATCGCGTGCAGGTGCCGTCTCAGCCATTCACCAAACAGCCAGAGGGGGCGCTGCTACTGTGGTGGCCACGGCCTCGCTTTCTCTTCCTCAGCCCCCGATATCTCTTAGCCCAGTGAGGAGGGCAGATTTCACTCTCACCTTGCCCTGGTGTAAATGACACCACCAGGCGATAAGCCACAAGGAGTCTGGCCCTGTGGTTCGGATGATCATCCAGCCCATGGGCATTGGTCTAGACCACACTTTTTGAGGCTATGCATATTGTCATGGCAGGAGCCACTAGGTGGCAGTGTGATACTCAGCTTCACAAGCTCTCTTTCTTAGCATGCGGGCAGTGCCCGGACTTTGAAGGAATGCTGTCTTGTTATTAGTGTGCTGTGATGCTGCCTCTGTTAGGAGAGCTGTTGCAAGCAGTGATGGAGTTTGCTTTCGGCTCAGTCTCTCTCACTAAAGTCAAGGATGCTGTGACACAAAGCAGCCCTGTATTCACACACTGTTGTAATCATCTTGGTACAAAATATGCCTTGTGGTGTCATTTGAAAACTAGTAGTTCACGGATCATTAATATTATTGCGCTATACGTACGCGGTGTGGATTCAGAGTTATGGATCTATGCTGGAATTATGACTCAAATGTGTGTACACCAGGTATGTCCGGGGAGGTGGTAAACAGGTCTGGCGTAAACAAAGGAATGTGTTTTCTCCACCTGGGAGTTACTTCCAAAGCCTTTTGAAAGGCGATGAGAATGTATTTACGTATCGCATAAACAGACCCATCAGCCTAACGAGGGGCGGAGGCAAACCTCACGCTAGCAAGTGGAGAAGAAGACACAGCATGGTGTCTATGCCTCCAGCAGGAGAGAGGCGCTTGGTCCAGGTTTTACTTTTCAGAGGAACCCATTGCAAAGGTTTGCTGGTCTATAACAATGGGGGGTAGGGGTGGGGTGGCTGAACCTCAAGTGATGAGCCACTGAATTAGCTGATCATATACAATGTTACTGTCTTACAAGAGCATTTAGCGTGAGGTCTTGTCTGAAAGCTAATGACACACTGGTGATTAATACCACTGTGAAATGTCCGTGTTACACTACATGAGGAAATATGGATACCTAGTGATATTATGTTTTACAGTCTGTGGCCAAACAAAGGGAGAAACAGCCCCCCCCCCACAGGAGAGCAGGCAGCGATCTGCTTGTCTCCAGTGAGATTAAGTGAGGTGTGACCAGAAACAATGGAAGCCCTGTTTACATAGAAATCAGCAGGGGGAAAAGCGCCCAGGAAGGGAAGAGCAGCCCGAGATCATCCTGCCTCTTGAAACAAAGTCATTGAACTTTGGAAGGACAAGCAGAGACAGACGCCGTCTTTGGCATCCATCGCTAGACAGACAGAAGGGAGCAGAGCTCTTGCAAACTGAGAAAGATGGGTCCTTCAGCCAAGGTGGGGAGAGGGGAATTGAAATCTCTGGGAACTGAATATAAGTGAGAAACCATCTTGAACAAAGTCTGTATCTTGCTAGATTAAATATTAGACTTTTAGATGCCTGTGTTCACTTTTATTTGCTTTAACCCTTCGTAGTTCTATTCCTTTTACTTGGCATCACTTACCCAATGTCCTGTTGTTAATACATTTGTTTTATTTTTATTCTAAGCCAACTCAATGCTGTATTTACCCCAGGTGAGCAGTGATGTGTTTTTGTGTTTTTAGAGGAACAAACACATTGTATTATCTCTCTGAGCTGTCCAGGAGTGGGCTGGACATTATGCAGCGCATGGTTTGGGGAAAATGTGGGACTGGGAGTGTGCTGGGGTCACCCCGCAAGGAGTAAACCAGGCTGGTGGAAGCCGGGGTGGGGCTGCAGACAGGCTGCGGGGGACAGAGCTGCTGATCCGGGCTGCCCAGCACACAGACATTCAGGCTGTGCCCTGCATGCTGGTAGACTGGTTGTGAGCAGCCTAGGTTGAGAGCAACAGTGGCAAGGCATTGTGAGGCTCCCCAGGGTTACCCAGCAGGTGGTGACGCAATCCTTCCCTGGGCTGGACTGCACCCCAAATTGCCATCCCGGAGGCAAAGGTTCTACAACAGAGATTCCTGAAGGAAAGGATTTGCCTGCATACTGTCCGACCACCTTGGTTCCAGAGCCAGTGGATATAATGTAAATACACCAGTTGCAGAAAATGCTCAGACTCTGCATCACAGATTTCTTCTTCAGCAGGAAATGGACGTGTGAGTCCCTGAGACCTGCTACTGCTTGGGAAACTGGAGCCCGACTATCTATTAAATTGTGTTCATGGGTAGCGGCAAGGTTATTGCCAGGGTCTGACTCAGTCTGTTCAGCCGCAGTCCAGAAGAGGTTGCAGAACAAGCAACCTAGCAAGGGTAAGAGCTCTTGGGAAGAACTAAGAACAGGATTTATCCTGACAAGTGAGTTCAAGGAACGTTAACTGAGAATGAAGATTGCTCAGGGGCCACCAAAGTAAATCTGCTGCTGCCCAACTCTTGACACCGTTACTGCGAGGATCAAGATAATCCCAACCTGCCCACAGAGGAATATCCATCGGCTGGCTTCAGACTCATGACACAGGGTAGGTAGGGGACTGGATGCCCTGAGTGTGGAGATCACAGGTGCAAATGCAGCACAAGGGAGTGGTAACTTGGACAGTGTTCAGGCTATCTGGTGACCTGTGCAAATGAGTTTGGTGGATCGCAGCCTGGTTGCTAATATGTATTAGTTGTATTAGGGTAGCACCCAGAAGCTGCAGCTGAGATCAGGTCCCCATTGTGCTAAAGGCTTAGTAAGGAACGGACTTTTGCACGGAACAGCTTGCAATTTAAAGAGACAACTGGAGAATTATCACCCTCTTTTTGCAGCTAGAAAGGCGAGGTGGCGCGAGATTGAATGACTCACCCACGGAGCCTGTGGCAGAGTCAGAACTTGAACCTAAGCAATACAGGGCCCAGCTGCCACCCCTACATCAGCCGATCCCTGCTTTCTGGAGCAGAGGGCTGTCTGTCATGCCGGACGCCTGACACAACTGGCAGCATGAAGACAGAAGCCAAGAGGAATCAACAGCCCCTGGAGGCTGATAGGCCCTCAAAGGCAGGGCTGGGGTTTGCTTGTGAATCGCTCAGGGGACTTCTACAGCTAGGCAGAGCAGGGCAGGGCCTGAACAGGTGGAGAGCAGGAGTAGCTGCAGCCAAGCCAGAGGAGTGAGAGGAGAATCAGGGGTGTCCAACCAGCGCGTTGATAAAGCCGAGATGAGTTTTAATGCTTGGTGCATGTAGTAGGATTAACAGAGCCCCATCAGCAACTAATGTGTGATTTTTTTCTCCACTCCTCTCTGTGGGAGACACTCACAAAAGCTAGGAAATGTCACGGCTCGGGTTGTCTTTCTCCATTAGACCAATGCTGAGTTACATTCATTTTATAATAACAGAGGCTGAAATTGACATGGAGTTTCTGTTTGCTCCCCTTCCGCGTCCTGCCTTCCCCGGGAACGGCAGCTCCCTGTGACGTCCCTGTGCATCTGCCGTGGTCACTGTCGGCCGCTCAGAAGGAACAGAGAGGCGGCTGTTTGACATATCTGGCAAAGGGTGGAATTGTTTCAAAAAACGGTTACAGAGCAACACCATTTACATGGCCATTCTGGGGGCCTATGAGACCCTTCGATAACCAGGGGATTAGGGTGAATGGGAAAGCCATTATTAGTATTAATTGTTTGTATTACAATAGCACATAGATGTCCAGTCAAAACGGGGAATCCCATCATGCCTAGTACTGTACAGACCCATAATAAGAGAATAATACCTTCCTGTGATACAGCATGGCCAGAGGGCAGCAGGAGAGGGTTAGAAGGGAGCCTTATTCCCTGTAAGGGGAAGAAAGTTTGCTATAGATTAATTAGAGCACCTGAAGCCAGTTAGAGCACCTGCAGACAGTCACATGATAAAAACCCCTGCTTCAATCAGACAGTGTGGGAGTTGGAGCAGAAAGGATTGGTGTTGGAGCAGAGAACAGCTTGGAGGAGTTGGAGCAGAAAGGATTGGTGTTGGAGCAGAGAACAGCTTGGAGGAGTTGGAGCAGAGAGGAATTGGTATTGGAGCAGAGAACAGTTTGAAGGGAAGCAGAGAAAAGTTTGGAGAAGTGCTGTGGTGGGCTAAGAAATCCAAGACCCTAGGTAAGGGACACCTGGCTTGTACAGAGGGAGGGCAGGAAGCCCCCACAAGCTGAAGGGCAGAGGAGGGAAGTAGCCCAGGGGAAGGAACCGTCAGTTCAAGTGGTTCACCACTATCCTCAGGGCCCCTGGGCTGGGACCTGGAGTAGAGGGCGGGCCCAGGTCCCTCCCTCTCCACTCCCCTCCTCTAGGACACTAGTGGGGCAATTAATATTCCAATTCAGGGGCAAGAAATGGCACCCTGAACCACCCCCCTCCAAAGAAGAGAAAGCACGAAACCCATCATAATAGTGCCAGCAATTTGCCACACTGCCCTAAAGAACTTGGAGTCTAAATAGACCAGACAGCTGAGGAAAGAGCATTATCAACCCATTTTACAGATGCATAATTGAGGCATGGAGAGATTAAGGGACTTACCCAAGGTCATACAGAGGGTCTGTAGCAGAGGCAAGAACTGAATGCAGCTCATACCCATATCCAAGCCCATACCAATGCCTTAGCAATGAGACAAGACCAGCCTATTTCTCAGTGGGAAAATTCAGATGTAGCTCCAACTTCCATGGCTCAAACTTTGTTGCTATATTCTAAGGTCACCAACATTGCTAACTACAACCAGGAAAGCAGATGTAACTCAGTCCCATTTGGACAACACCGGTCTTTGTTCTCCTCAACAAACCTTGATGCCAACTCTGCCCACATATCTACACCAGCAACACCATCACAGGACCTAACCAGATCAGCCACACCATCACCGGTTCATTCACCTGCACGTCCACCAATGTAATATATGCCATCATATGCCAGCAATGCCCCTCTGCTATGTACATCGGCCAAACTGGACAGTCTCTAAGGAAAAGGATAAATGGACACAAATCAGACATTAGGAATGGCAATATACAAAAACCTGTAGGAGAACACTTCAACCTCCCTGGCCACACAATAGCAGATTTTAAGGTGGCCATCCTACAGCAAAAAAAATTTAGGACCAGACTTCAAAGAGAAACTGCTGAGCTCCAGTTCATCTGCAAATTTAACACCATCAGCTCAGGACTAAACACAGACTGTGAATGGCTTGCCAATTACAGAACCAGTTTCTCCTTCCTTGGTTTTCACACCTCAGATGCTGGAACAGGGCCTCATCCTCCCTGATTGATCTAACCTCGTTATCTCTAGCTTGCTTCTTGCTTGCTTATATATACACACCTGCCCCTGGAAATTTCCACTGCTTGCATCCGAAGAAGTGGGTATTCACCCACGAAAGCTCATGCTGCAAAACGTCTGTTAGTCTATAAGGTGCCACAGGATTCTTTGCTGGTTCTCCTCTAGTGATTGGTCTGCCTAAGGGGTTTAGGAGTAGAGCTGGTTGGAAAAGGGTTATTCCCCCCTACCCCATAGACATTTTTGATTTTTCCCAAAAAATTGAAAACTTAAAGTTTTCAGCCAAATTCTAGAAGTTTTGATACATAAATGTCACCCCTGGGCCTCATGGGAGTTGTAGTTCAGGTGTCTCAAGCCCTCGTTCTCCCTATCAGCCAGGCTCCCTGGCTGGACCGCATCACCCATGACACACCAGAGTCTCTCCCATTGTTGTATCCTCCCTGGCTGTGGTGCATCATGGGACATGTAGGCTGGCTGAGGAAGAGAATGGGGCTTTGAAGCACCTGAACTACAATTCCCACCGCCACGGCATTTCCAAATTGAATTGTTTTGTATTTCGTGTGTTTGATTTTTGAGAAGTTGACATTTTCAGCCAGAAAGCAGATACTGTTTGCAAAATCTTTGCTGAGTCATAAACCCCAATTTCCTGCCAAAATACCAGTTTGGATGGAAAATTTCCCACCAGCCATATTTAGGAGTCTCAAACAGCTCCCTGCCTAACAGGCTGTGCTCTTAGCTCTAGCAAGAGACACTCATGCTAAAGGTCCAATGTTCCAATCCTACTATGAGCCTTGAGTCCTGGCGGAGTGCAGCCACTCAGGAGAAGTGGTGGAAGAGTGAAATTGCTGTTAGCCCGAGGTGGGTCAGCATCACAGCCCCAGATGAAAATGAAACGATGACTGAAGTGTTTGCAAAGCTGGGTGAAATCTTTGCAGTTCTTCTGGTGCTGCTCACTCCTCTGTTATGGAAATAGGTTCCTCTATGGCAGATGAGGGAGGAGGCTACCCAGTGCACTTCCCTTTATTAATAGAAAGTGATGCCACAATGTCTCCAGAGGCCGGGGGATGAGAGACTAAATAAAGCATAAAAAAAATTAGGAAAGAGAGAATTGTTTGGAGGAAAAGAAGCAGCAAAACGAATCCCAGTGCATAAATCACTTCCCCCTTAAATGGAGGCTCTTGAGAAGAAAGCAGTATCCAAGGTACTTTTCAAAAGCGTGTAGAGACGCCTCCAAGGGACACAGACGCCTCCGAGGGAGCTTTGAAATGGCTCATATCTGTCTTTATTTTGATCCCTTCATTTGTGAACCGTTTGGAAGAAACCAAGCCTGAGAATGGGCGTCTGCTGTAAACCTGGATGTTCCATCTGCCTTTCCACGGAGAACAAGACTATAAAATAAAAGGCAGGAGATATTAACCCTCATGCAGCAGGGCTCCAGCAGACCTCAGATTATAACCCTCAGGGCCCTGCCCCCGCTTGCTGTGTTAGTTTGAACCCAGTGCGGGATTCTTTTCAAAAGGCAAGAACCGTTTTTTGGCCCAGCACATGTGACAGACGTGAGTCCTGTCGCTGAAAGCGCTGATGGAAGGTGCGTGGATGTGATGGTGCTGAGAGCAGTAGGAGAGCCTCTCTAGGCTAGAACCCAAATCGACATAGTCACTGTGTCCTGGGAGGCCGCCGCCTGGATTTTGTTCTCAGTTGTTTCTTTGGTGTTAATTTAACTTGGATCCAATTTTGTAGGTGACGCCAGAATGGGAGGGATGCAAATACACAGCAGCAGTGAAGCAAGCTGCTGAGTGTCCTGGGACGAGCAGAGGAGCTGGGGATGCATGCGGGAGGCGGAGATTTGGTCACCAGCTAAGCAGTCAGTCCTAAGCTCTGGAGATGGTCAGGCTGGGAGGTCTCCAAGGAAATCTCTGTTTTCAGCAGCAGCCAGACAAGACCGAGAACTCCGGCTATAGGCAACGTGGCGGATAGCGCCATCGATGGCTATTAGCCAAGAAAGTCAGGGATGTAACCCCATACTCAGGGTGACCCTGAGCCTCTGACTGACAGAAGTCAGGAGGGGAAGATGGGCTGGATCTTTCTGAAATGACCCTGTTCTGGACACTCCCCTGAGGCTCTGGTACTGACCACTGTCGGAGACAGGATAGTGAGCTAGATGGGCCCGTGGTCTGACCCAGCATGGCGGCTCTTACGTTCTTACACAGACATGCATAGACCAGGGGCAATGGAGTCTTCTGAATAGTGGGGGGCCCACAAGGCCCCTCCCCGTCCATGGCCCCACCCCATGCCAAGCTGGAAGTCGGAGCCAGGCCAGGACCCCGGACCCCTTCTCCTGCCCGGGGCGAGGGGGTCAGAGCGGGGTTGGGGTAAGAGCTGTGGGGAGTCACAGACCCTCCATCTGCCATTGGCAGGAAGTCTGGGGGGCTGGGACATGGGCCGGGGGCTGCTCTCGGGTGCCCCCACCCCAGGCAGGTGGAGGGTCCGCGGGTCCCCACAGCTGCCTGGGCTCCCTGGGCCACTCTTACCCAGGCCAGGCTCCAGCTTCCGGCCTGGCCAGGGGGCAGGGCCTTGCGGGGAAGATAGGGTTGCCAGGCATCCGGTTTTTGACCGGAAAGCCCAGTGGAAAAGGGACCCTGGCGGCTCCGGTCAGCACCATCGATTGGGCCATTGAAAGTCCAGTCAGCACCACAGTGGGGGCTCAGGACTAAGGCTGGCTCCATGCGGCTCCTGGAAGTGGCCACCGGGTCCCTGCAGCCCCTAGGCACCTGGGCGGCCAGGGAGGCTCCGTGTGCAGTCCCCGCCTCAAGTGCTAGCTAAGCAGCTCCCATTGGTTGTGACCAATGGGAGCTGTGGGGGTGGCACCTGCGGGAACAGGCAGCGCACGGAGCCTCCCTGACCACCAATGCACCTAGGGGCCACAGGGACCCGGCGGCCGCTTCCTGCGAGCCATGGTAAGCGCTGCTAGGACCCCTCACTCCCTCCTGCACCCCAACCCCCTGTCCCAGCCCTGAGCCCCCTCCTGTACCCCAAACCCCTCATCCCTGGCCCCACCCAGAGCCCACACCCCCAGCCTGAGCCCTCTCCCATACCCCAACCCCCTGTCCCAGCCCTGAGCCCCCTCCTGCACCCCAACCCCCTGCCCCAGCCCGAGCCCTCTCCCGCACCCCAACCCCCTGCCCCAGCTCGCAGCCCTCTCCCGCACCCCAATCCCCCTGCCCCAGCTCGGAGCCCTCTCCCACACCTCAAACCCCTCATCCCGGCCCCACCCCAGAGCGCCCCCCCCCCCAGCTGGAGCCCTCACCCCCCTCCTACACCCCAAACCCAGCCCCAGCCTGGTGAAAGTGAGTGAGGGTGGGGGAGAGCAAGCGAAAGAGGGAGGGGGGATGGAGTGAGTGGGGGGCGGGGCCTCAAAGGGGTGGGGTCTTGGGGCGGGGCAGGGATGTTCAGTTTTGTGCAGTTAAAAAGTTGGTAACCCAAGGGGAAGAAGAGGGGCAGGGGGCCAGGCCTGTGGCAAAAAGTGGGAGAGCCATGACCCCCTCCCCTCCGCCCCCCTGTTCCGGCCTCCCTGCCATAGACACACATGTGCACGCTTATATGAACGTGCACACGTGGAAACACGTGCAGAGACACGCGCGTGCACACAGAGATCTGCGCGCACGCGTACATCTCTTTCTCAGACAAAACAAACTCAGAACAGCTCCTCGTGTTTGTTCCCATCAAGATCAACCCTCTTTTGTTTCTCTTCCATTTAGTACAAAGCAAGGCAGCGACTCATTATCATGCCACATTTTCCAAACCTTGAATTTAAAAAAAAAAAGAGCTAGAAAGATGAGGGATTTAATCAGAAAAGCCCTTCCCAGAGAATCACTTTGGATTGGCTACTTAGCGGTGCAGCATCCCGTAGAGAGGTTTCCATGGCTACCTGTGAGACCTCAGCAACCAGAACCCACTGTTGAGAGGGGAGCGGGGCTGCAGTGAGCCCCATGTATTGCAAATGTTTCATAACAATAATAGTGATAAATCTTTGCAGCAGGATAGCGCCTGCTGCCTGAGCGCTTGGCAAAGGGTCGTGAATTTAGCCGGACAACCTCCATCCTCCTGAGGGATGGGGATACATCATTACCCACATCATACACCAGGGAAACTGAGGCACAGAGTGGAGAAGTGACTTGCCCAAGGTCACACAATCAGTGGCAGAGACCCTAGGGGGGGTTTAGCCTTCCTCTGCAGCATGGGGCACGCACGAAGAATACCTGGTGGATTCTCTGCAATTTTAAGTCTTTAAATCAAGCTTTGAGGACTTCACTGTTTCAGCCAGAGGTTATGTGCCTACTCCATGAGTGGGTGGGTGAGGGTCTGTGGCCTGCAATGTGCCAGAGGTCAGCTGATCACGCTGGGCCTAAAGTCTATGAGATTGCCTGGCTCCCCCCATTCCCTGCGCTAACCACCAGCCTATGTGTAGCAACCCCCTCCCGCAGGCTGTTACGTACAGGTGCCATGAATCATGACGGCGATTGACCTGGGGACCTGCAGCACTAGAAAGCCAGCAGCTGCCTAGAGCAGGGGCTGGCAAACTTTTTGGCCTGAGGGCTGCAACAGGTTTCGGAAATTGTATGGATGGCGAGTTAGGGTAGGCTGTGCCTCCCCAAACAGCCAGGCGTGGCCCACCCGCCCCACTCCCTTGCTTCTTGCCCTCTGACGGCCCTCCTTCCTGACTGCCCCGGGACCCCTGCCCCATTCAACCCCTGTTCCCACCCTCTGACTGCCCCGACCCTATCCACACCCTTGCCCCCGACCCCCCCCCAAACTCCCCGGCCCGCTATCTAACCCCCCCTGCTCCCTGCCCCCTTACTGTGCTGCCTGGAGCACCAGTGGCTGGCAGCGCTGCAGCCGTGCCGCCCAGCTGGAGCCAGCCATGCCACCGCGCAGCTCAGAGACCGGGTCAGGCCGTGGCTTTGCAGCTGCGCTGCACCAGGAGCTCGCAGCCCTGTCGCCCAGAGTATTGCGCTGGCGGAGGGGGAACAGCGGGGAGGGGCCGGAGTAGCCTCCCAGGCCAGGAGCTCAGGAGGGTCCCATGGGCCAGATGAGGTGAGCCCATGCACTAGATTACAGCAGTGATTCTCAGCCTTTTTGCGACCAGGGACCAGCTTGATGCCTCTACACTGTGTCAGGGCGATCTCAGGGACCGGCCCCGGGCCATGGACCAGCTGTTGAGAAACACTGTTCCTCAGGATGACAGGACACGTGCTCCGTTGGGTGGAGGCGGCCTCTAAAGACCTAAACCTGAACAGCTGGCTGTGGTGGGAGCCAGGCTCCAGCGCCCAGGCTGGGCTCACACAGGAGCCGTGCCGGGGTCCTCGTGCTCAGCTCGGACGGCAGGGGGAAGGGGAAGTGAGCTGCCCCTGGGGATGGGGCTGGTCATCTGAAGATCATAGACACCTCTGAGATTCCTGGGATCTGGGAATATCCTGGAAGGGTCCGTCCCGCTCTGCCTTCCACCTGTCCCACCCGCTGTGCTCCAGAGAAGCAGGGCCTGGCAGCCCGCGATGGCCAGGCGTCCTGCCTGAGCCTATAGGCAACGCAACGCCCACCTCCTCCATCAGCAAAGCAGCAATCTTTTGCCTCCGGGTCACTGGTTTCAACCCAGCTGGAGACAGCCAGCACCCCGGCCGGCTGGCACACCATGCTACCAGGAGATGGTAGCAGTGTTGCTAATGCAGGAACCCCCAGCCATGTACGGGACATACCAGCCCCCCGCACCTCCTGCCACCAGCACCCAAGACATACAAGCCACAGGTACTACTCGAGCTCAGCCAGTGGGGCCGGGAGCAGGCGGTTACAGGTGCTAAAGCCAGCTGCCGGAGGGAGACATGATCTCTCGCTAAGCTCCAGCCAGTGCGGCTCAAGGCTGCGGATGGGTGACAGCCCCTCCTCTCTAGGTCTCTTCAGTCCTGACCCTTATTGCTGCCTTTGGAGGGGGGAGCCATGGGACCACGAGGAAATGGACGGAGACTCCCAAAGCGCCTGATCCTGCAGGACCAGGGCCTAACTCGTTCCACAGAGCCGGATGGAGGAGACTGTGGGTGCAAGCCCAGGCTAGGTTCACAGCAGCAGCCTCGCTCCGTGTTCCCCAGCTGCCCCGACCTCTCTCCACATTCACCCCTCTGCAGAGCCCCGAAGGCACTCACGAAAGAGGGAGCCCCTGTTTGCTGCTAAACACGCGCAGACCGATCCACTGCAGCGTGAGTCTCTCCACACGGCCCTGGCGGCGGGAAGCCGTGCTGAGCGTCTCTCTGCGGGAAGTTGCGCTTTGCAGCCCTTCCATTAGGCTGTGAAATGAGGAGGATAAACAGGAAAGCATCTGGGGCCCGGCGTGGAGATTTTAAAGCCAGTTAAGGGAAAAGCACCCGTGCAATAACCCACAAAATAGAGTGTGAGCTACAGCCTAGGAGCACATGAGTTTTAATCCCTGCACTCCATTGCCCTGGGTCGGGTAGGAAGGACAGCGGAAGGGTTCTCTGCCGGCTTTGTGACTTTGGCATCTTGCTTAATCTGCCCTGCCTCAGTTTCCCCATCTGTCCAATGAATGCTGCTGTAGCTCACAGGGGTGCTAGTGAGGCGAAAATCCAGGCACGAGCCCCCAGGAAGTGGAGAGATATTAACAGACAGGTTGATTCATCAGCTAACAATGGGTGAGCTGCGCTGGAAGGCGAAAGGATCACGTTGCTGGTACCAGTTTCACTCCAGATCAGTGGGGACAGAGAATAATAATAATCCCTAGCTCTTAACACAATTGATCGCTAAGCACTTCCCCATCTTTAATATATGGATCCTCACAACACTTGTGACGTAGGGAGGCTGTGTGTGTGTGTGTGTGTGTGTGTGTGTGAGAGAGAGAGAGCGAGAGAGAGAGTGAATGCAGGCCTGACACGAGGAGAGAGGCAGGACTCAAAAAAAGATTGTAAGCAACAAATTTCAGCCATGTTCATTTTTGTTAACACTTTGTGTGGAATTTTTCAATGTTTTGTTGAAAATCTGCAACCCCCACCCCCTCCCAGGTTTCGGAGACTGAGCGTTGGACAAAAATCTGAAGTTTTCCTCAGAAACATTTCCATTTAGGCCCAAGACCATTTTGGATCAAAGTCCCATGGCTGCAGCTTTGGCGGTTAGAGCAGGTATGTGAAATGCCAGCGAGGAGGGCCGGATGAGAGTGCCCACACAATCTGATGAGAGCTGTGCGCCTAATCCCCCTAGGCGGTTCTAAAAATCCTCAGCCCTTCGCTTTCCTCCTGGAACAAACCCGAGTCAGCAAAGGGCCGTGGGACCGCGACGATGGCAGCGCACCGTCGGAACTTCCCCGCATCCGCGGGATCGATTTCCGACTCTGGGCAGAGGCAGAGACCCCTTCCCACTGGAGCAAAAGGAGAGAAGTCTCTTCTAAAGAGCTAGAGGATGGTTAGTATGTTTCATTCCGATATTTTTCTCGATGAAATGTGGCCACTTTTCACAAAAGAAATGTTGCCAAAAACGTGTTGCTTTTCCTGAAAATATCCTTTTCAAAATGCTCTACAAACATATGGGCCGTGGTGCGGTAGCCATGTGGGTCTCAGGATATTAGAGAGACAAGGTGGGTGAGGTCAGAACGTCTACTGGGCCAATAAAAACGTACCCACCTTGCCTCTCCAAAACCATTTTATTGGATGGACTTGTATATTTGTTCGTCAGTTACCAGTGGGTGGGGGTGGGGGTGGAGGGACGGGATCAGTGATGTCAGTTTTAATTGGGTGGCATAACCACATGATGGGATGTCCCAGATCATTGTGTGAACTTTGCCATTGTTAGGGTGACCAGATGACCCGATTTTATAGGGACAGTCCTGATTTTTGGGCCTTTTTCTTATACAGGCTCCTGTTACCTCCCACCCCCGGTCCCGATTTTTCACACTTGCTGTCTGGTCACTCTTGCCATTGTCAATGCGCAAATGTTTTGTTTAGAAAATGAGGGTTTTTCAAAACAAAACAAAACAGAAAAGCTGAGAAAAAAAAGTCTGTGGAAAATATTGGAAAATTCAGAATTAAAAAAAACCAACCGATGGAACAAAGCTGTCTTCCAAATTTTCACCAGTGTTTTGGCTTGCTCAAATAAGCAGTACAGGGCCTCTGACACACAGAGGAGTAACTCAGCTTTCCTGCAGCCCAGGGCAGTGTGGCACATACAGGGCCACCACTTCACAGCAGTACAGAGACACAAGCTGTAACTAACGCTGGATAAACCTAGGAGGCAGAGACTGGTGGGATCCTTGTTAAAGGGACGCGAGCCCGGAGTTTCAGCTGCAGGGTTCTGGTTCATACTCTGGTGGATGTTTACACCATTCTGGTGAAGGGCTCTACACATGCTGCTAAAGTGAAAGAGACAGACAGAACCTCTCCAGTACCTGGCAGGGGGAACGGCCTGCCCAGGACGGGGTCACGGGCTGGGTTTGGGGTTGGATCCCCAGTACCTGCCGGGGTGTGCGGCCTGCCTAGGACAGGGTCACAGGCTGGGTTTGGGGTCGGATCTCCAGTGTCTGGCAGGGGGAACGGCCTGCCCAGGACGGGCTCACAGACTGGGTTTGGGGTTGGATCTCCAGTACCTGGCAGAGGGAACGGCCTGCCCAGGACAGGCTCATGGGCTGGGTTTAGGGTTGGATCCCCAGTACCTGCCGGGGTGTGTGGCCTGCCCAGGATGGGCTCATGGGCTGGGTTTGGGGTTGGATCTCCGGTGTCTGGCAGAGGGAACTGTCACGGAGCGTGGGGAAGTCTGGCCCTGCACCCCTCTTCCTGGGACTCACAGTGACTCTCAGCCAGCCAGTAAAACAGAAGGTTTATTGGACACAGGAGCACAGGATACAGCACACACACAACCAGGACCCCTCAATCGAGTCCTTCTGGGGTTCAGGGGCTTGGATCCCCGCATAGGATTCCCTGAACTCTCCCCCAAGCCCCAAACCGAAAACTGACCCAACCCTCTCCACTCAGCTCTTTTCCTTTGTCTAGCTCCCCGGGCCGAGGTGTGACCTCCCCTCCCCGCTGCCTAGCTCATGTTACAGGCTGACTACCTGTGCCTCACCTAAAATCCTCCCCCAACCCCCACACAGACAGCCCCTACTCCATCACATCTCTCCCCCCTTCGAGACTGAACTGAGCGGGGTCACTGCCCAGTGACCCGGGGAAGTTCGGGGCCCCCTCTCCGGGACAGCGCGTCCGCTATCAGGTTGGCACTTCCCTTCACATGGACCACGTCCATGTCATAGTCCTGCAGGAGCAGGCTCCACCTCAGGAGCTTGGCGTTGGCTCCTTTCATCTGGTGCAGCCAGGTCAGGGGAGAGTGGTCGGTGTACATGGTGAAGTGGTGCCCAAAGAGATATGGCTCCAGTTTCTTAAGGGCCCACACCATGGCCAGGCATTCCTTCTCGATGGCCGCGTAGTTCTGCTCCCGGGGTAGCAACTTCTTGCTCAGGTACACGATGGGGTGTCTCTCCCCCTTTCCATCCTCCTGCATCAATACCGCCCCCAGTCCGGTGTCTGAGGCGTCGGTGAACACCATAAAGGGCTTGTCAAAGTCTGGGTTTGCCAGAACTGGGCCACTGAGCAGAGCCTCCTTCAGCGCCCGGAGAGCCTGCTGGCACTGCTCGGTCCAGACCACCTTGTCTGGCTTCCCCTTCTTGCACAGCTCAGTGATGGGGGCGGCTATGGCGCTAAAGTGGGGCACGAACCTTCGATAGTACCCCGCCATCCCAATAAAGGCCTGGACCTGCTTTTTGGTTTGGGGAGCGGGCCAGTCTCTGATCACCTCCACCTTGGCTGGTTCCGGCTTTAGGCAGCCGCTCCCCACCCGATGGCCCAGGTAAGATACTTCTGCCATCCCCACCTTGCACTTCTCAGCCTTTATGGTTAACCCAGCCTCCCGGAGTCGGTCCAGCACTTGTCTAACCTGGGACACGTGGTCCTCCCAGGTCTGGCTGAAGACGCAGATGTCGTCAATATACGCCACGGCAAAACTCTCCATCCCCCTTAGTAGCTGATCCACCAGGCGCTGGAAGGTGGCCGGCGCTCCCTTGAGGCCGAAGGGCAGGGTCAGAAACTCGTAGAGCCCCAGAGGGGTGATAAAGGCCGATTTCAGCCTGGCATCTGCGTCCAGCGGCACTTGCCAGTAGCCCTTTGTAAGATCCATGGTGGTGAGGTACCGAGCGCCTCCCAGCTTGTCCAGGAGCTCGTCAGGCCTTGGCATGGGGTAGGCATCAGATACGGTGATGGCATTGAGCTTTCGATAGTCCACACAGAACCGGATCGACCCGTCCTTCTTGGGGACCAGCACCACTGGTGAGGCCCAAGGGCTGGCGGACAGCTGGATCACCCCCAAAGCCAGCATCTCCCTGACCTCTCTTTCTAGGTCCTGGGCAGTTTTTCCAGTGACCCGAAAAGGGGAGCATCTTATAGGGCGGTGTGACCCGGTCTCCACCCGGTGGACAGTCAAATTAGTGTGCCCAGGCTGGTTGGAAAACAGCTGTCGGTACAGATGCAGCACCGTTCTGATCTCAGCCTGCTGGGCCAGGGTCAGCTGATCAGAGAGGGGAATCGCCTCCAGGGGGGAACCAGCCTTTGTCCCTGGGAATAGATCCACTAAAGGGTCCTCTCCCTGCTCCTCCCAGTGTCTACACATGGCCAACACCACATTCCCCCTGTCATAGTATGGCTTCATCATATTCACATGATACACCCGGCGGTGATGAGCCCGGTTAGACAGCTCCACCACATAGTTTACCTCATTTAGTTGCTTGACAACCTTGAAGGGCCCTTCCCAGGCAGCCTGGAGTTTGTTCTTTCTCACGGGGATGAGAACCATCACTTGATCCCCGGTGGCAAAGGCACGGGCCCATGCCGTGCGGTCGTACCAGACCTTCTGCTTCCTCTGGGCTCGGGCCAGATTCTCCCTGGCCAGGCCCATGAGCTCGGCAAGTCTTTCCCGGAAGGTCAGGACATACTCCACCACTGACTCGTCATTGGGGGCAGCCTTCCCCTCCCATTCGTCTCTCATCAGGTCCAGGGGCCCCCTTACCCGCCTCCCATATAACAGTTTGAAAGGCGAGAACCCGGTAGATTCTTGGGGTACCTCTCTGTACGCGAACAGCAGGTGAGGTAAATACTTGTCCCAGTCCTGTGGGTGCTGGTTCATAAATGTTTTTAGCATCATCTTTAGCGTCCTGTTGAACCGTTCCACCACCCCCGTTGGTCTGGGGGTGATACGCTGAGGCCCAGTTGTGCCGGACCCCACATTCCTCCCACAGGGACTGGAGCAGGTTCGACATGAAGTTGGACCCCTGGTCCGTTAAAACTTCCTTGGGGAACCCCACCCGACTGAAAATGGTCAGCAGCGCATCTGCTATAGTGTCTGCTTCAATAGAGGACAAGGCCACGGCCTCGGGGTATCGAGTGGCGAAATCTACCACCACCAGAATGTATTTCTTCCCCGACCGGGTCGTCTTGCTGAGAGGTCCCATTATGTCCATGGCCACCTTCTGGAAAGGTTCTTCTATGATGGGCAAAAGCCTCAGAGCTGCTTTCCCCTTGTCCCGGGCCTTCCCCACCCTCTGGCAGGGGTCACAGGATTGGCAATACTGTCGGACATGGGTAAAGACCCCAGGCCAGTAAAAGTTCTGTAGCAGCCTCTGCCTGGTGCGCCGGATTCCCTGGTGCCCTGCGAGGGGAATGTCATGGGCCAGGTACAGGAGCTTGTGGCGAAACTTCTGGGGAACCACCAGCTGCTGCCTGATCCCCCATGACTCCACTTCCCCGGGGGGAGCCCATTCTCGGTACAGGAACCCCTTCTCCCACAGGAACCTCTCCTTGCAACCTCTCCTCATGGTCTGTACTGCACTGAGGTCAGCCCGGTCCCTGGGCTTCTGCAAGGAGGGATTTTTTCTGCAACTTGGCCTGGAACTCGGCAGCTGGGACAGGGATGGGGACCTGCGCTCTCTCACCAGCTGGGTCTGAGGCCACAGCCTCTCTGAGCCGTGTCCCTGGGCGTTCCCTCCCCACCAGGTTAGGGTCCGGTGCCTCGGGCAGAGTACCTTCCCCGGTGTCAGGGCGCAGTGCCCTGCGCCGACTCTGACTATGGGTCACGACCAGGGCACCCCGGGCATTGCTTGGCCAGTCCTTGAGGTCCCCCCCCATTAGCACGTCTGTGGGCAAATGGGGGTGCACCCCCACGTCCTTGGGGCCCTTCTTGGCCCCCCACTTCAGGTGCACCCTCGCCACAGGCACCTTGAATGGGGTCCCGCTCACGCCCATCAGGGTCAGGTAGGTGTCAGGCACCATCCGATCTGGGGCCACCACCTCGGGCCGGGCCAGCGTCACCTCTGCGCCCGTGTCCCAGTACCCAGTGACCTTCCTCCCATCCACCTCCAGGGGAACAAGGCACTCGCTCCGGAGGGGCAGCCCCGTGCCCACCCTGTAGACCAAAAACCCTGGGTCCGGAGCATCCAGCCCCCCCGAGGAGCTGACCTGGGGCTCTCCTCCCTCCTTCCCAGGTGGAACGCTGCCAGCCCCCCTTTCCTGGGAATGTTGCCCCTCATCCGATTGGGTTTTTACCAAGTCAACCCTCTGCGGGTTGGGTCTGCTCTGTCTGTCCCTGAGCTTGGGGCACTGGGCCCATATGTGGCCTCGTTGGCCACAGTGATAGCAGCCCATGTCTTGTGGGTCCCCTCGAGTGGGTCGGATGGACCTGACGCTGGATGTTCCCCTTTGGTGTGGGTTCTCCATAGGCCCCCGCTGGGAGGTCCCAGGGTGACTTTCTCTCTGCGTTGAGGCAGGCCTGCTCCTTCGAGACGCCTCCCTGCCATCCCCCGCCCGACTGTCCATGTATTGGTCGGCCAGCTGGCCTGCATGCTGCGGGTTCTCCAGCTTCTGGTCCATCAACCACAGCCACAGGTTGGGTGGGCACTGCTCATACAGGTGCTCCAGTACGAATAGGTCAAGCAGGTCCTCTTTAGTTTGGGCCCCGGCTGTCCACTTGCCGGCATACCCCTGCGCGCGGTTGGCCAGTTGTAGGTATGTGACCTCCCGGGTTTTATGTTGACTCCGGAACCTCTTCCGGTACATCTCCGGGGTCAGCCCAAACTCGCGGAGCAGGGCCTGTTTGAACAGTTCGTAGTCCCCTGCCTCCACCCCTCTCATTTGGCTGTACACTTCCATGGCGGTGGAGTCCAGTAAGGGGAGAGAAACAGGATCCTGTCTGCAGGGTCAACCCAGTGCAGCTCGCAGGCATTCTCAAAGGCCGTCAGGAAGGTGTCTATGTCCTCCCCCTCCTTACGCCGGGCCAGGAAGCTCTTATCAAAGCTCTTTGTAGGCTTGGGTCCCCCCTCACTCACCGCAGCCGGGGCCTCCCTGCTTCTCAGCTGGGCCAGGTCCAGCTCATGTTTACGCTGCTTCTCCTTCTCCTCCAGCTCCTGCTGGCGCTGGTTCTCCTCGTGTTTACGCTGGTTCTCCTTCTCCTTCAGTTCTTGCCTCCTTAACTCGAGCTCTTCCCGTCTCAGCTCCCTGTCATGTTCCAGCCGCATCCGCTCCAGGGACAGGGAGCTCCGCCGGGACGATCCCCTGCTGGCCGCTGAGCCCTCGGTACTCGCTGGGCTTCCCCCAACCCCTCCCCTAGGTATAGGGGGGCAGGGTCTCAGGGTGTCCTCGGCAGCAGTCTGGCCCCTCCCAGCCATGTCAGGCCCCGGGGCCCACGCTGTGTCCGCTGGGCGGCTTCCCCCTGGGACAGGGCTTGGTTCACCCAAGGGATCCTCCTCCTCCAGCTGGGCGATTCGCTGCTCTTTGGTGGACCTCCCAATGCGCAGCCCCCTCTGCCGGCACAGCTCCACCAGGTCGCTCTTAAGGCGCTTAGCAAACATCTTCCTGCTGGCCCCTCGCCGGCGTGTGCTCTCAGCTTCCCACCGGTTCCAGGGAGACCCCTCGTGCACCAGCCCTTCTTCAGGTTACCACCTCTCTGCCAGGGTCGAGCTGCAGACTCCTCCGCCCCTGGGACTGCTCCTGCAATCCCCCCGGGGGACCCTGTTACTGCAAAGTCCTTCTCACTGGGCACACACTCCCAGGGGTTAATCGCCTCCCGAAACTGTCTCTCTCTGTCTCTTCAGCCCACCTGGTCCCCGTCAGTCCCCCTTCGTTTTGCTGCTCCCCGGCCACTTACTGCAGGAAGCACCGTCCATGGGGTGCAGTAGATCCCACTGCTGCCACCAGTTGTCACGGAGCGTGGGGGAGTCCGGCCCTGCACCCCTCTTCCTGGGACTCACAGTGACTCTCAGCCAGCCAGTAAAGCAGAAGGTTTATTGGACACAGGAGCACAGGATACAGCACACACACAACCAGGACCCCTCAATCGAGTCCTTCGGGGGTTCAGGGGCTTGGATCCCCGCATAGGATTCCCTGAACTCACCCCCAAACCGAAAACTGACCCAACCCTCTCCACTCAGCTCTTTTCCTTTGTCTAGCTCCCCGGGCCGAGGTGTGACCTCCCCTCCCCCCTGCCTAGCTCATGTTACAGGCTGACTACCTGTGCCTCACCTAAAATCCTCCCCGGCTCTCCCAACCCCCACACAGACAGCCCCTACTCCATCACAGGAATGGACTGCCCAGGACGGGGTCACGGGCTGAGTTTGGGGTTGGATCCCCAGTACCTGGCAGGGGGAACGGCCTGCCCAGGATGGGCTCACGGGCTGAGTTTGGGGTTGGATCCCCAGTACCTGGCAGGGGGAATGGCCTGCCCAGGACAGGGTCACAGGCTGGGTTTGGGGTTGGATTCCCAGTACCTGGCAGGGGGAATGGCCTGCCTAGGATGGGCTCACGGGCTGGGTTTGGATCCCCAGTATCTAGCAGGGTGTCCTTGCATCGTAAACCTGAGTTCTCCCAACCCCCACTGATAAAGGCCAGAGACGTCAGTGGGCAGGCGTCATGCCGCTGGCCAGGGTCTGAGGACCCCAGCACTGACACCAGGGCTGCTCCAAAGCCAGGGCTGCCCCTCATGGGGGCTGGTCTCCAGCAGGGCCCTGGGGCTGCATTAGCCTTCCGGATATTGGTTCCTCATGGGCAGTTGACACACATCCCCTTCCTGGGCCATGGGCAGCCCTCTGCAGTGCCCACTCACAGAGCGATTGGGGCTGCAGGGCTGGCTCAGCCCCTCCCCATCTTCTAGGTGGGACGAAGGAGACGCACGTGTGGAGGGGACGGTCACAATTCCCCCTCACTCCCAAGCACCAATGTGTAACACCTGGGTTATTGCCTCAGTTTCCCCTTTCCAGCTCCTAAAAGACTCCCCTACAAGTTCTCTTGGGTCTGATATTACCCCCACCGCCTCCGTGGATTATCCCCCATAGGGGAAATAGCCCTTGAAAGCCCCAAACACTGTCCATTACAACACCCCCCTACACACACAGTGCGCTGAAATCCCCACACCAGGGCCAATGCCACGTCTCATACCTCGACGTCTTCCGCCGCACCTGGGCTCTGCGTTGGCCCCGCCTGCTCTCGGATCACAACAGCCTTCGGGGCTTCCTTCTGGCTCAGGCAGGTCAGCAGACTAGCCCGTCCGTGGGTTTCCTCGCCCTCCGCCTTCCCGGGGGAATTTCTGTAACAGCCTCCAGGGAGGGACCCCCATTCCCTCATCTTCCGTCCATTTATTAGCCCCAGATGCCGCCTCAGGCCCCACCCTCTTAATCAGGTCAGCTGGGGATGCATCTGTGCTGGCACATGGTTGCTGGACCCACTTTACTTAAAGGGGCCACCCACCCTCAGACTGGGACCCTCTGCCCTGCATGCATCCGGCCGGCTCTGGTTCCATGAGAGAGCACTGGACGGGGAGTCAGAAGAGCTGGGATCTAGTCCTAGTTCTGAGCTGTGTGTACAGCACCCTGCACTCTGAACAAATCCAGGGTAGGAGGAGTCAGCGCTGCCTGGCTAAGGGTGCGTCCGCACTGCAGGGGCAGGGGTAATGGCTGGTTTGAGGAGACGTATTTAGCTGGCATACTAAAAAGAGGCATGTAGCCAGGATGGCGTAAGAGCCGGGGGTACGATCTTGTCTGCGACCCTAGGTATGTGTCCACTGGAAACCCTCACTCCAGTGCTGAGATATATTGTGTCTCATAGGCCCTATAGTGCTAATGGAGAGTCTCCTTTAGCTCAAGTGGTTGAGACCTGGGCTTTTATTGCCGGAGGATTTGAGAGCTGTCCCCACAGGGCCCATGAATTCTGAGTGGCTGTGGGATGCCCTTTGGGGACACAGGTTGTTACAAGAAACATAACAAACTCATGGGACTTGAGCACCCAGAACCTTACTCGAGGCCCTGATGCAAGCCAAGGCCACGTGGGAAGGGCGGGGGGATGCTGGCTCCCTGACGGGCTAGGATTCATCCAGGAGCCAAGGGTTTTCTCAGCTGATTGGTTTGATGAGGTTTCAGAACACAGGTTTCCCCTGAGCGCCTGGGAGGACGAGAGCCGTCACGTTGACCAGGGGAGACAGCCAGCTGGTCGGTGCCGCTGCAGCCCTGCCTTCCTGCCGCAGGGGAATATGGATCCTAATGTGTTGCCATAGAAAATAACGAGGCCATTAGAAGGCAGGCGCTGCCGGGCTCCCCTCCCTCGCAGCACAACAGGCAGGGCCAAGAGATGCACAAATGAAGCCCGGTGGGCTAGGCACGACCTGTGGGCCGTGGCTGGATGATTCCCAGCCCCAGGGCTCGAGACCAGCCGCACGAAACCAGCTTTGGTGGCTTGGCAGCTTGACTGCTGCAGCTGGGTTCTGCTCGCTCTGAGGGGAGATCACTGCCCATCCCTGCCTCGCCTGGTTCACCACCGTACCGCTCCTTAGACTGGGAGCTCCTTGTGTGTGTGTGTGTGGGGGGGGGAACTGCTCCTTCTTCAACACCTGGAAAGTGCCCACCACGCCCTGGGCACCACCCTCACGGAGTAGGTGCCCATCACCTGCTTATCTCAGTTCAGGCCCTGCTGGTGCTTGTTTGCCTCTACCTGAGTGAAACGTGCCTTTCCCTCCCGGCCGCTGCTTCCCCCGGGCTGGTGGGCAGGAGGAGCAGGCCTTCTACCAGCGCTGCGTGATGAGCTGATTGCAGGACGGCATCACCCATCAGCCATGGGGGAGGATCCTCTGAAAGCCACTGGCTAGGGATGGAGGAGTGGTCGGCCTAAGGACCGGAGGGACCCCATTCTGCCTCCTTTACTCACGCTGATTAGGGCCATACCCTCCTGAGCTGCCCCCCCCCCAGGGAAGGCAAGGTGGCCCCGATTCTGGGGTCTGGTCTGCCTGCTGGAAAGCTGTCAGGAGCTGGTTTACGCAGCTACCCGGGAATTCCTTCTGCACAGAGCCACCATACCAGCTTTAAGCCAGCTCTAAGCCGCCTTCCCCACCCATTGTGGGCTTGGGGGCGTGGCTGGTGAAAAGGGGGCGTGACCAGATCACCTTTGCAATCTGGCTCTTCTCAGCTGCTGAAATGCCCCCTGTGTGGCAGGGCAGCTGGGCATAAATTAAAGCCTGGGGGCTGCTGTGTCTGACATGGGTGGGGTGGGGTGTAGGGTGACCAGATGTCCTGATTTTATAAGGACAGTCCCAATATTTGGGACTTTTCTTATACAGGCACCTATTACCCCTCACCCCCTGTCCCGATTTTTCACACTTGCTGTCTGGTCACTCTAGGGGGAGAGGGGGAGGGGTGGAGATCAGTCCCTGGCCACTCCCAGAATCAATGGGGCTGAAGTGGTGGCACCTTCAATCCTCCCTCCCCCCCACCCACTGATCTGCCATTGCAAAGAAGCAAACCCCGGCCCAAGCTGTTTTCCTTTTTTCCTCCTTTAAAAGCATCAGCTAATGTCAAATTCCCCTCCGAGCTCATGGGAAACCCCAGACCCAGTGCTGCTGGCTTCCCTCCCCCTTGTTCCTGTACCACAGCAGGCGGGGAGGAAGCCTGGCAGCTGCCGGGCTGGAGAAATGAGCGCGTCACCCCAGTCTCAGGCGTGATGAGACGGCAGACTCCCCCACCACGAGTGACTGACAGCCACGCCGGGCTCTCCCGGGCAGGCAGGTTGTGGCAGGCACTCCTGCAAAGTACAGGTCTCTGCAGGGCAGAATCCACGGCTCGGGGTGTCACCGGTGTCACGCTCCTGTACCAGGCCTGGCCTGGCTACGGAGCTGGCTAATACACGCGGTGTGTTCCTCATGATCCTTGGGTGCTCTGCCAGGTCTGGCAGAGGTTCGTTTACAAATAAGGTATTTGACACATAGTGACATCCAGCAGCTGAACGGTTTACGGTATCATTCCATTTCCTCTCCCCCTTTAACTTCTACCAGCCAGCCCACGACGACAGTGACATTATCATGCTGTCTTTAAAGCGCAGTACGGATCAGGCTGTTTGGCGTCTCTGGATCGGGCTGGTTTTCTAATGAGACGACCTGAACGTGTAACAACCTGGTCATTGGATCTGTCCATGCGTCGCAACGACTCGCCGGGGTCCGTTCGGAATCCTTGAGTCGTTGTCGTCTTGATCTGCACCCGCCACTGGTGGCGTTCGCGCCATTGATTGTTCTTTCTGAGGAACAAACTGTTGATGTCGAAATCTCCGCTGTCAGTCCTGGTCACATATGACCTCGAGGCTGGATTATTTTTCTTTATGACAACTGCTGTTGTTCATCTCTTTCCCCCATCTCATTTGCCATGAAGGTGGTCACCAGGTTCCAGACTTGGCCATTCTCTAACTGACGGACATCCGTTGTAAAAGGGTTCATAAGATCTTTTAGCTTTTTTAGCCGATCTGGCTACTCTCGTCGCGTCTGGCCGCTTTGAAGACAGGTTCTTTCCCAAAGCTGGAACGGTAGCTCTGAGTTGTCTTCCCAGCAGGAGCTGTGCTGGACTCTATCCAGTAGCTGCTACTGATGTTGAGCTGTAACTCAGAAGAACAAGGAATGGGTCTTCTTGCTGTGGGACGTTCTGGGCTCTCAGTACAGCCCGCTCAGCCTCCCCATTCGCTTGTGGGTAACGTGGGCTGTCAAAATGACATTGCATTTGGAAGGACGTAAAAGCTGCGGCAGCGAACTGCAGTCCGTTGTCCGTCACTTTGAAGGCAAGCCGCAGACCTGGAGGTGCGTTTGCCACGTGGTCCTGCTATTCCCCAGGCGTGTTCAAATACAAGATGATTATCTGCATTGCTCATGTTGCGCATTGTCTAATCACCTGCACACAAGAGCCTCCTTTGCCGGCTGGCATTGATTTAACAGAAATCCATTACTGCCTTCTGCACATCTAATTGATGGCTGCTCGTGGAGTCAGCGCTCCCTTCCTTTGTGCAAGACGACACGAAAGGAAACTACTTGATAATTCTGCTAATTTCGGAGTCTCTGTGTCTGGCTGGTTGGGGTTTTTTTCTAGTTCTTTTTGGCAGCCGTCTGATGAACCCATTAGCATTTGCTTCATTGCATGTGGCATATTAGCCATATAATAACTCTGTAATCACAGGGTAATATGAAACCATGAGGTGCCCTGCAGTTACTGGTGGCTCTGGATTTTGGACAAACCTCCGTGACACAAAGTGTACCTCAAAATGGCCCCCTGTAGCCCTCCTAGCTGTTATATTTCATAGAAAGCACGCCACGTAAGGTAGCATATCAAAGGTCATGATCTGCTGAAGCCTGCAGTTCTGGCCAAATATGTATGTTGTGAGTGTGTATGGAGTTATGAGATTTTGCTGCATGGTTGTTAATGAAATATGCTGTACATTTGCTAGTGACGTACAAAGGAACCCCGCCCAGGGGGGTGCTCAACGACCATTAATCAGCAGGAGAGTTGTAATCAAGGGATTTACAATTCAATGAGGGCTGTCCAAGCGCCACCCAATGGGGACTACGGGACCCCATGACGCAGTTGTACCAGACCACGCCGGGGGATCGCCCAACCCAGTGACTCAGCAAAGCCCACCAGGCCATGTCTGGGCAAGTGTCTTCTAGGCACATGGACTAAGGATATAAAATAGGGAACAGTGGCAGCAGACTGCGGCCTTTCTCCTCCCCCAAGAACGCTGAGAGGATGAAAACTTCATCTGAGGAGACTGATGCAGGTTGAAGAGGGAAACCCGTGTATTCTGAACAGTCAAGATGCACCCAGCCCCCAAACTTTGTGTTACTCCAAAGCCAGGGCTGAATTTTCCAGCTCGGGACCATCCGGATTCAAAAGTAGCTGCAGGCCAACATTTAAGAAAACAGGTTCAACTGGAATCAGCAGTGACTAGGGTGGGATGTGGGGGAGCAGGACTCAGTGGTTTCCTCAGAAATTGAAATTAGGGGGGGTGTTCGAATTTACAGGGGGGGTGTCAGGACGAATGAGATATATAAAAGAGATATGAATAAAGTAAATGTTTTGTTAGGATTATGCAAATTTAACATAAGAATAATGCAAGTTTCACCAAAACACATAACAGGTCTGGATTTCTAAAAAAATATACATTAAAAAAAAAGTATTTAATTTAAATTGACTTTTGAAAAGTAAGCCATCATGGGGTAAGAGGAAAGTCCTCTCATGGATCAGTAACTGGTTAAAAGATGAGAAACAAAGGGTAGGAATAAATTATCAGTTTTCAGAATGGAGAGAGATAAATAGTGGTATCCCTGAGGGGTTGGTACTGGGACCAGTGCTGTTCAACATATTCATAAATGATCTGGAAAAATGGGTAAACAGTGAGGTGGCAAAATTTGCAGATGATACAAAACTATTCAAGATAGGTAAGTCTCAGGCAGACTGCGAAGAATTACAAAGGGATCTCATAAAACTGGGTGACTGGGCAACAAAAATGGCAGATGAAATTTAATGTTGATAAATGCAAAGTAATGTACATTGGAAAACAATCTCAACTATACATACAAAATGAAGGAGTCTGAATTAGCTGTTAACACTCAAGAAAGATCTTGCAGTCATTGTGGATAGTTCTCTGAAAACATCCACTCAGTGTGCAGCGGCAGTCAGTGATTCCCAACATTCTGTTTGCTTTTTTAAAAAGAACAGGAGCACTTGTGGCACCTTAGAGACTAACAAATTTATTTGAGCATAAGCTTTCGTGGGCTACAGTCCACTTCATCGGATGTAGCCCACGAAAGCTTATGTTCTTTTTGCAATACAGACTAACACGGCTGCTACTCTGAAACCTTTGCTTTTTTAAAAAAGGGATAGATAATAAGACAGAAAATATCATATTGCCTCTATATAAATCCATGGCACATGTACACCTTGAATACTGTGTGCAGATCTGGTTACCCCATACCAAAAAAGACATACTGGAAATGCAAAAAGTACAGAGATGGGCAACTAAAATTATTAGGGGTATGAAACAGGAGAAGAAATTAAAATGACTGGGAATTTTCAGCTTAGAAAAGAGACGACTAAGGGGGGATATGCTAAAGGTCTATAAAATCTTGACTGATGTGAAGAAAGTGAATAAAGTAAATGTTTTGTTAGGATAATGCAAATTTAACATAAGGAAAATGCAAGTTACACCAAAACACATAACAGATCTAGATTTCTAAAAAAATATATAATTTTAAAAAAATGTATTTAATTTAAATTGACTTTTGAAAAGTAAGCCATCATGGGGTAAGAGGGAAGATCCTCTCATGGATCAGTAACTGGTTAAAAGATGGGAAACAAAGGGTAGGAATAAATTATCAGTTTTCAGAATGGAGAGAGATAAATAGTGGTATCCTTGAGGGGTCCGTACTGGGACCAGTCCTATTCAACATATTCATCTGGAAAAATGGGTAAACAGTGAGGTGGCAAAATTTGCAGATGCCACAAAAATATTCAAGATAGTTAAGTCCCAGGCAGACTGCGAAGAGCTACAAAGGGATCTCACAAAACTGGGTGACTGGGCAACAAAATGGCAAATTAAATTCAATGTTGATAAATGCAAAGTAATGCACATTGGAAAGCAATCTCAACTATACATACAAAATGATGGCATCTGAATTAGCTGTTAACACTCAAGGAAGAGATCTTGGAGTCATTGTGGATAGTTCTCTGAAAACATCCACTCCATGTGCAGAAACAGTCACAAAAGCAAACAACGTTGGGAATCATTAAGAAAGGGATAGATAATAAGACAGAAAATATCATATTGCCTCTATATAAATCCATGGTACGTGCACACCTTGAATAGTGTGTGTAGATCTGGTCACCCATCCTAAAAAATATATATTGGAATTGGAAAAGGTACAGAGATGGGCAACTAAAATGATGAGGGGTATGAAACAGGAGGAGAGATTAAAGTGACTGGGAATTTTCAGCTTAGAAAAGAGATGACTAATGGGGATATGATAGAGGTCTACAAAATCTTGACTGATGCGAAGAAAGTGAATAAGGAAATTTTCTTTAATCCTTCACATAACACAAGAACTAGCAGTCACCCAATAAAATTAATAGGCAGCAGATTTTAAAAAAACAAAAGGAAGTATTTCTTCACACAATATAAAGTCAACCCAGGGAACTCTTTGCCAGGGGATGCTGTGAAGACCAAAACTATAACAGGATTTTAAAAAGAACTAGATAAATTCCTGGAGAACAGGTCCATCTGTGGCTATTAGCCAGGATGAGAGGGATGCAACGCCATGCTCTGAGTGTCCCTAGCCTGTTTGTCAGAAGCTGGGAATGGGCAACAGGGGATGGATCACTTGATGATTCCCTGTTCTGTTCATTCCCTCTGAAGCACCTGGCCTTGACCACTGTTGTAAGACAGGGTACTGGGCTATATGGACCATGGGTCTGACCCAGTATGACCATTCTTATGTAAAAATTAATTATAATAATAATGTTTAGTACAGAAACTCCCCAACATAATGACCTCCCAAGATAGCAACAATGTGAGATAACAACCTTGGCAAATACTGCATTGTAAAAATCTTGGCCTACTGGGAAACATATTTATATAAGTTTCCATTCCCAGTCACAAATCTAGCATTCTGGAGCAAAGTGACTAAAATATAGTCCAACAAACAAATGTTTATTTAACATGCCTTCACCGCACTCCACTCACCGGTGTTGTCCTTGGTCAGTGGAGACTCAGAGTTCAGAGGTGCTTTCACATGAGTTCACCTTCCAGGTGGGGGACAAAAAGGCACAGTTCACTCTGGCCACGGCTGTTCATTGTGCCACCGTTCACTCCACCACTCTGTTGCCAACGGCCCTGCACAGTCACCTTCTGCTGTCACCTACCACCGTGACCTCTGCGAGTTGGTCTCTTGAGGTTCCACCAGCTCTCAGTGATTTCAGCTGAGCTCTTAGTGCGGGAACCTCGCTGCTAGTGCAGTCTGGGCTGTCTCTTACACAAAAACACTGTACCCACAGGAACACTGTCCCCACAACAGGACTAAGCACTTGACCTGATTGTCAGTGATTTCAGCTGCAGTGGTCACTTAACAGAACAAAAGACTCTCTATGGAGCCTAATCAGCTCTGTCTTTAAACAGTGGAGACGGACAGGTCCCCACCCTCTCTCTTGATGCCTTCAGGTCATCACAGGCTAAGTACAGTTCTACTGTTCTACTGCCCTTGCTCTTTACTCATACACAATAGACACACCCCCTTCTCTCATACAATAAGACAACATTTCCCCCCCACATTCAAGTGGTTTGTAACCCAACCCCAGCCAAAATCTATCACTTGGACAACACAGCTCTGTTTGCTGGATACCTAGGTAGATTAGGTGTGAATGTAAATATAATCTGGCCCTGAAGCCTTAGCCCCCAGATCATCACTAGCTGTCAGGGAGAGCTCATTTAGACTTTGCTTACAAATCATCATTTGAAATTATTAGGTTGGCCAACATCACCGAAATGAATGCACTGACGTCATAAAAAACAGCTGTATAAGGAAGCAAGGAAGCTAGTCTATGTTCATACTTTTCAAATCTATTATACTTTTTCAGATACACATATTTTATCATACACTGTATAAGCTTTTAAAGTGTGTATTAATGTTTCAGTTTAAATTCAGATTTCCAAACAGTCACTAAATTGGTATGTAACTAGCTCACAAAACTGGTGGGGGTGTAGGGAAATCACTGGCAGGACTCCTGAGTTCTTGTCCTAGTCCTGGCTCTCTGGTCTCTGGCAAGTCACTTAGGCCAAAACTTCCAGCAGCTGCAGCCAATTTCTGGTGCTTCAATTTCCTAGGGAGATGGCTAGGAACCTGATTTTCTGAAGAGATGAGCATACACAACTCCCATCAGAATAATTGGGAGCTGAATGTGCACATCAGACCTTGAGCATCTCAGAGGGGGCACCCAAAATTAGTGGACACTTTGAAAAGGTGGGCCTGAACCATGGCGTGCCTCAGTTTCCCATGTCTACACCGAAGGCTTTGATTCCCAGGAGTCAGAGCCCAGCATCAGCACCCGGTTACCTGGCGGGAGGCAAGGCAGGGTCAGGGCTTGATCCCAGCTCATCACAGACTCCCAGCGTGACCTTGGTCAAATCACTGCATCTCTATGTGCCTTAGCTTTGGTCCAAGAGGTGAATCTAGCGGCACGGTGCAGTAATAGTGACCATAATGTAATTAAATTAAACATTTGCATAGTGGGAAAAGTACCAAAGACGCCTACCCCAATCCACTCCACCTGCCCGGTGCTCCTGCGGGGAGCGGGGGAAGCGCCCATGCCCCAGCCCTGCTCCCTGGCAAGCATGCCGGGCGGGGGAGGAGGGGCAGGCAGGACTGCAGGTGGAAGGGGTGGGAAGGGGCCCCCGCTTGCTCTTGCCCAGGGCCCCACAAACCCCTAATCTGCCTCTGCTGCCACTGGTGACACAAGAGGACAAGTACCAGCCTAATGGCAGGTTTCAGAGTAGCAGCCGTGTTAGTCTGTATCAGCAAAAAGAACAAGAGCACTTGTGGCACCTTAGAGACTAACACATTTATTTCAGCATCAGCCTTCGTGGGCTACAGCCCACTTCATCAGATGCCTCCGAAGAAGTGGGCTGTAGCCCACGAAAGCTTATGCTACAATAAATTTGTGAGTCCCTAAGGTGCCACAAGTCCTCCTAGCCTAATGGCAGACTGTTAAAAACCAGGTCACAAACCCAGATTGGCTGAGCTTAGATTTCCCCAGCCAACAGCCCCAAGTGCAAACTCCCCAGGCGTTCCAACAGCCTGAACATAGAGTCACAGACAGTCCCCTTGTGTACTCCGGTCTGCCTCGCCTCCGGAGACAGCACGTCTCTGATAGCTGGCCCCTTACCCCAAGGCCCACAGCAATATTCACGCTACTCCTGATCCCAAAGGACCAGTCGCTTACCTCAGGTCAATTGCACTTTCGATCTCAACGCTTGAGGCCAATCCCGTAATAAACTATCTAAACATTTATTAACTAGGAAAGGACACGAAGGTGATATTTGCAAGGTTAAAGCAAGCAACTATAGACATGCAAACGAGTTCCTATCTTAGGTTTTAAAAAGTAATAGAGGCTTCTGCAGTCAGCAAGCTGACTTTGTCCTTTGAGGCTAACCCAGACTAAGCAGCTGGGGATCTTTGCTTGTACCTGCCAACACTGTGCCTCATCCAACGCCGTAGAGACCCTTCGTTCTTCTGGTTTGTGGATTTTTATCCCCCACCCACTATCCCCGCCATGTGCGCTGAGCTACCAACTCCGCTGCTGGGAGGAGTCCACTCGCATGACTCATCTTCCTGGTGCGGAGAGAAGAACAAACACTGAGCGTCTTTCGTCCTTTTGTTGATGATTCCTCAGTCCAGATGTGGGGTTTCCAGCTGTGAGCTCCAGCCACAGCCCGTCTGGTACTGATGGCTCACCTCTTTTGGAAGAGGCGTAACAATGTCTGTAGAAGGGCAGCTCTTTGCACTAATTAATGTCCATCTCCTGCATGGTGATTCACACGGTCCCAGAGGCCCCTAGTGCAACAGCTCAGATATTATATTACACTCTGGAACACAGCTAATACATGTAGGATCAGAGCAGGCAGCAGCTCACAAGCCCTCGATAGTCTAAACACTAAACACTTTCTTATAATTCTTGTACCTATTTTATCAGTATCAACCCACAAGTGAGCCAGACGGATTCCAGGTATGTCTCTGCTAGTGGCTAGTTGAGACATGGGGACCTTCGCATGAACTAGCTCCTGGCCTGCCAGCATCACAAACAAATTCATAAACTATCTGGAAAAGGGGGTGAGCGGTGGGGTGGCAACATTTGCAGACGATACAAAATTACTCAAGATAGTTAAGTCCTAAGCTGCCTGAGCAGAGCTACAAAAGGGATCTGACTAAACAGGGTGACCGGGCAAGAAAACGGCAGATGAAATTCAATGTTGATACATGCAAAGGAATGCACGTTGGAAAACATCATCCCAACTATACATACAAAATGCTGGGGTCTGTGGATAGTTTTCTGAAAACATCAGCTCAATGGGCAGCAGCTGTCAAAAAAGCGAACAGCATGTTAGGAACCATTAGGAAAGGGATAAATAATAAAACAGAAAATATCAAAATACCACTATATAAATCCCTGGTGTGCCCACACCTTGAATACTGCGCACAGTTCTGGTCGCCCCATCTCCAAAAAGATCTATTCAAATTGGAAAACGTACAGAGAAGGGCAACAAAAATGATTAAGGGTCCAGAACAGCTTCCATCTGAGGAGAGATTAAACAAACTGGGACTTTTCAGCTTGGAAAAGGTGGGATATGATAGAGGTCTATAAAATAATGACTAGTATGGAGAACGTGAATAGGGAACTGCTACCTACCACTTAACACAAGAACTAGGGGTCACCCAATGAAATTAATAGGCAGCAGGTTTAAAACAAACAAAAGGAAGTACTTCATCACACAACACACAGTCAACCTGCCAGGGGATGTTGTGAAGGCCAAAAGTATAACTGGGTTAAAAAAGGAATCAGATAAGCTCATGGAGGATAGATCCATCAATAGCCATTGACCAAGATGGTCAGGACACAACCCCATTCTCTGGGTATCCCCAAACCTCCAACTGCCAGAAGCTGGGACTGGACGACAGGGAATGGATCATTCAATATTTGCCTTGTTCTGTTCATTCCTTCTGAAGTACCTGGCACTGGCCACTGTTGGAAGACAGGACACTGGGCTAGATGGACCTTTGACTGGTGTGACCCAGCATGCCCGTTCTTATCCTATTGATACTCCATTTGGTCCTTCTGGAACTGTATCTGCTGATTCAGTTTAGCTAGAATCTCTCCTATCTGCCCATCTTGGACTCTTTCTCTTTGCCTGCAGAAGGTGGGTCTGTTCCCCATGTTTCCTGGTGCCATGTGTTTGTCGTGGAGGGCCTAGAAAGGAAAAAGGAAGAGCATATTATTGGCTGATCATGATAAAAAAGATCACGTTTTCTGCTCTATCAAAGGGACTGCTTTCATTCAAAGTCAAAAGATTATGCTTTTGAGTAACACACGCAAGCTCAGTCAGGGGAAGAATGAGGATTAGAACCACTTCTCCTGAAGCCTAGCGCCTCGTCTGAGCTGGACATTGAATCCCGGTCTCCTGAGTGCTAGGTATGTACCCCAACCATTCTTCTTCGCTTATCACAGCATCACCTAGACTCCCCAACCAAAATCACTGCCCCATTGTCTGCTGCACCATGCATATACTTAGCAAAGGATAGTCCTGCTGCAGTTTTGACTGGAGAAATCTTTGTGATGGGTTGGGCCACGGAGACCCCCTTGGGACTGACACCTGATGTGCTAAGACTATCTCTGAGCCAGTTTTCCCTGGCAGCTTGGGACTTCAGTACCCTGCCTTGTTGAGCCAGACGCTCTAGCCTGCTGCAAATGCAGACCCAGGTCTGAACCACGTCCCCCAAAAGCTGCAGACTTAACTGAAAACTGCTTAAGAAGTGTTCCTGTCTCCAGCACCCAGATATTCAGTTCCCAATGGGGTCCAAACCCTAAATAAATCCATTTTACTCTGTATAAAGCTTATCCAGGGTAAACTCATAAATTGTTCACCCTCTGTAACACTGATAGAGAGATATGCACAGCTGTTTGCTCCCCCAGGTATTAATTACTCGTTCTGGGTTAATTAATAAGTAAAAAGTGATTTTATTAAATATAAAAAAGTAGGATTTAAGTCGTTCCAAGTAATAACAGACAGAACAAAGTAAATTACCAGTACCAGGTGACATGGTCACATGTCCTGTGAGACCCCAAGCCTTCATTCTTCCCTGCCTGATTCACAGGAAGGCTTGCAAGTAAACAGAGCCATCCACAGTCAATCGTCCTAATTAATGGGAGCCATCAAGATTCCAAACCACCATTAATGGCCCACACTTTGCATAATTACAATAGGACTTCAGAGTAATACTTCATATTTCTAGTTTCAGATGCAAGAATGATACATTCATACAAATAGGATGAACACACACAGTAGATTATAAACTTTGTAATGATACCCTACAAGAGACCTTTTGCATGAAGCATATTCCAGTTACATTATATTTGCACTTATTAGCATATTTTCATATGGAGTGCACGTCACAATCATTCCTCGCTATTACTCTTAGAAAGTGCTTCTTAGCATGGCTGAAATGTTCCACCCCAGAGGTGGTTGCATTTCAATACTGGGCAAGCGATCTCTACACTACACACAGAAACAAGCTGCTGCAGACCTCTCCCCCTCATCACAAAACTATCAGAAAATGAGCTCGGGGAATGAAGATATTAGAAAGAGACCAGCTACTGCCATGGCTAGCAAGCCATCTGGCTGGGACATCTGTTAAAGATTGCATGTGGCAAGCTCTCAGACATGCACTAAACTGATGACTTTTCCCTACATTTTTTTTCTTTTAATTTTCAGATCATTTGTATCTTTTCCCAGTGACTGAAATGCAGGGAGTCCGGGAGCTGGCAGGACAAATCCTCAGTTTGCTGTGTCCGAGATAAGCTAGAGAAATGCACCTCTCATGGCCCTGGGCCCACAGCTCCTTATTGCTCAGGGTTAAGGGGATGTCAGGGGGCAAGGTTTGCTCTGCTGGGAATGGCAGGGAGTCAATCCCCCAAAATCCACAATTCCCCTGCTTTGTGCCTAGATCCCCAAGGAACCCATGGAGATTAAGGACATCCGCACTGGAGCCCTGTGATTCTTGCTGTCCACCCCGTGGGTTCCTCCCATGACAGCCAATGGGAGTCTTTCCATTGACTTCAATGGAGCTGGATCAAACCCTTGGGCAGCATGAAACTTGCAATAGGGTGGGCCTATGCAGCTGATAGGGAGCCATGCCCCAGAGAACAGCCACTCCCCAGCCCCCCATCAGCTCTGCCTGGATGAGCACAGCCTCAGTCCCACGAAGGGGCCACCAATAGAATTGGAGCATGCAAATGAGCTGCAGAATAAGCATGGTGATTGGTGTGATAAAGCATCATGTGCAGGAGGGCGGGTACAGGTGATGCTGCAGGGCTGGCATTGCCGAGGGGCACAGTTAAGGTTGTGGTGCATGGGCTGTTGTATACAGTAGTTGTGTTAAATAGGAAGCAAACACCTGGGATTGGCCATGGTTTAACTTTTGTTAATTTCTATGCAGAGATCCCCGGTATCATGCATGATGTCTCCACAACATCTGGATCTACTCAGGCGAAAGGTCCCATCAGACCATGGACTGATCACCCGCCCAGAGGTGTAATGCCAAGATAACGCTGTTGACCTCAAGTGCGTTAAATGTTTGTCACATGATGTTACTCTCCTTGAATTCTTTATTAATAGAGTCCGGTATCAGTCACTCCATTATCTAGCCCAGGCTTGACGGGGATGGGCAGCAGTATAAAACCCTAAGATGGAACAGTTTTTGGTGCAAAGGAGGTCAGACTAGACAATCACAGTGGTCCCTTCTGGCCATGGAGTCTATGAACATAGGTCTTGTCTTGCTCCCAGACCGTGCCACAGGGACTTAGAACATTGAGGAGACAGTGACAAACATCACACTCACATCATGCAATAAACTCTGGGGCCATCTAGGACTACACAATAGTCTTTCTGCTGCACACCTAGAACGCAGAACCTCCTGCTCCAAAACACAAACATCTACCACTTGAGTGATAAGAGAATCCCCATGGCAGTCTGTGAGGCGAGCAAATCCACCAATAAGCGCAGGACCCACCAAGATAATGCAACACTGTTGTACAATGTTGATAAATGCGAAGTAATATATACTGGAAAACATGATCCCAACTATATATATAAAATGATCGGGCCTAAACTGGCTGTTACCACTCAAGAAAGAGATCCTGGAGTCATTGTGGATAGTTCTCTGACATCATCCACTCAACGTGCAGTGACAGTCAAAAAAGCGAACAGAATGGGAATCATTAGGAAAGGGATAGGTAATAACACAGAAAATACCATATTGCCTCTATATAAATCCATGGTACGCCCACACCTTGAATAGTGCGTGCAGATGTGGTTGCCCCATCTCAGAAAAGATTAATAAGACACGGAATTTTCAGCTTGGACAGGAGAGGACTAAGGGGGGATATGATAGAGGGCTATAAAATCATGACTGGTGCAGAGAAAGTAAATCAGGAAGTGTTATTTACCCCTTCTCATAACACAAGGACTAGGGGCCACCAAATGAAATTAATAAACAGCAGCTTTAAAACAAACAAAAGGAAGTATTTCTTCATACAATGCACCGTCAACCTGTGGAACTCTTTGCCAGAGGATGTTGTGAAGGCCAAGATTATAACAGGGTTCAAAAAAGAACTAGATAAGTTCATGGAGGACAGGTTCATCAATGGCTATTAGCCAAGATGGGCAGGGAGGGTGTCCCTGGCCTCTGTTTGCCAGAAGTTGGGAATGGGAGATGGGGGATGGATCACTGGATGGTTACCTGTTCTGTTTATTCCCTCCGGGGCACCTGACACTGGCCACTGTCAGAAGACAGGATACTGGGCTAGATGGACCTTTGTCTGACCCAGTGTGGCCATTCTTATGTTCTTCTTAATACATGTATGGCCATGACAAGAGGACACAGCTTAGTCATTGGTGGGACTTTCCATTGTCCCCTAGGCTGGACGAAGGGTTAAAGAGAGGTATCCCAACATTTACAGAGTGAGACAATCTGGGATAAACAATTTACAAATCACCTTACGCGTGTCATGACATGTTTGTTACCTCCCCTTGTACTTTCCTCCTGATGTTTCAGACAAAACATTCCTATTCACCACCTGTCTTTGTACTTTTACTCCTGATGTTTCAGACAAGATATCACTATTCATCACTTTTGTCAAACCATCTTATCGTGTACTAGGTTGGAGTGTTCTTGTGGTGGATTGCCAGGGTGTATTTACATATTCAGTGTGTTTTAGCAATACTGGTGCCGAGTTCGTATACCGGACACTGCCTTGGCAAGCCTCTGCTTTTGACAGGGCCTGACTGTTGCTTGTAGTGTAACTTTTGCTGACTTTGATTCAGGTCTCAGGCCTTGCACCAGGCCCATGCTTCCGGCTCTCTCTACTACCAGCAGTTGTGACCCAGCAGAGGATAGTTGTGACACACACACACACACACACACACACACACATGACTCAGCTCATCGCACTGCATTATGGGGTATGTATAAAATACGCATACCTAATAGATGTTTTTATTAAACCCTTTTCTAACAGAGCTTTGGGCCAAAAGGCACCGAATGCAAATGCTTAATAACAACAATAATCTTGGAGGATGTGTCAGGGCATTTGCTGTGCAATTAAAAGTATGTTTTGACAAGGCAGAAGCCCTCGTTCAAGTGCCGGGGGACATCTCCGGCGTGAGCGAGTGACTGTTTTCATGGCAGCTCCCGGAGCTGCAGATGGAGACGCTGGCGGGGAACGAACATGGGTGGAATTGTCAGCTGCAGAAGGGTGTTAAAATCAGGTCAGCTCTCACTTTCCCTTCCTTCTCGAAGCCGATTGCTGTAGACCCCAGAGCTGGAATTTGGCTCCTTAATACCCTGGCTCCTTAATGAGCCAAACCTACTTAATCCACAGAACATCCATTATAGGGACAGGTGTCAAAATTGCCCTGAATGATGCATGGGTTATAAAATTAACTCCAGCCGTGTTGCTTCCTGTACAGTAGTGTCCCCTGCGGGACAGAAGAGACACATGCAGCTGCAATGAACACGCAGGGGATTCTTTAGAGAGGCTGCGGTGGTTCTTTCTGGCTCCCACGCTGACTGAGGCAACCCAGCCTCTGGCTCCGCTCTGCCTCGGTTCCCCACCTGTACAATGCACTGCCCTTACACGTGGTAGAGATGGCAAGCTGTTTGGGCCAGGGCTGTCTCTCACGATGTGTGCACCCCGTGCCTACCCCAGCCAGGCCCTGATTTTGACTGGGGCCTCGGTGGCCATTGCAATGCTATAGGACAGTGCCTGGCCCCGGTTGAAATTGACACGAGTGGGAGGAGAAACAGACGCAGAGGGAGGGGAAATGACACAGCCAGAGCTGGGACTAGACTGCAGGTCTCCTGACTCTCAGGCCAGCACACCACCCACTAGACCCCACTGTCTCCTGACACTAGTCTACCGGGACATGTGTAGTCACAGGCACCGACTTTCTAAAGTACCGGGGGGTGCTCGCCCCCGGCTCTGCCCCAGGCCCTGCCCCCACTTCACCCACCCCCTGCCTTTCCCTGCCCCTGCTCCATACCACCCCACCTCTTCCCGCCCAGTTACATTTCGCTCCACAGGAAAGGTCAGCGACACCAGTCGGATTATTGTGGGATGATAAAGAGGACAAAAGATGCTTGTTCTTTTGCCTTCCCCTAGTCAAGATGAGTCATACAAGGGGATTCCTCCTGTCAGCTGAGCTTGCATCTCAGTGCACAAGGGAGAAGGTGAAGAAAAACCCCTAACAAGGAGGAACTGGATCTCTATGCTGCTTGGTCTGTATGGGGCCAGGTTTACTAGGCATAAGCAAGAGATCCGTAAATGTCATATAAAGATTGCTTATTATAAAAGCGTCTATTACCTTTTGAAACTTAAGATTGTAACTCATTTGTGTGTATGTTTACCTGCTTTAACCTTGTAAATCACTCTTTTGTTTCCTTTTACTTATTTAATAAATCTGTACACAGTTTATTATAGGACTGGCTACAAGCGCTGTCTTTGGCGTGAGATCCAAGGTGCTACCTGGGGTAAGTGACTGGTCCTTTCGGACTGGGAGTAACCTGAATGTTGGTGTGATGCTTGGTGTTCGGGACCATCTATCATAAAGGAGGCTCTCCTGGGTGATGACACAGACCGGAGAACCCGAGGGGACTGTCTATGGCTGCATGGTAAGGCTGTAATGTCGCCTGAGGAATTTACACTTGATAACTGGTTGGCGAAAGCTAAATACAGAACTCACAGCCAGTTTGGGGTTTGTGTCCTGGTTCTTAGCAGTCTGCCCTGAGGTCGGTACCCACACTCTTGAGTCGCTGCAGGTATCGTTACACCAGCCCATGTTATCTGACTGGCAACAATATGTGTTACCCTCAGCACACTAGGGAACCTCTGAAAATCCAAGAGGTGCCCTGCTAACACTGAGCCAGCTGGTGTCGGTGGGCCCTGCAGTCAGCGGAGCTGGGCTGATCCCCAGTGGTTTTCAGTGTATAATCTCATTCAGCTGCAGGCAGGGAACGTGGCCAGAGACACCATGCAGATGCTTTCCCACTGACATTTCAAGCCAAGACGCAGAGGAGGTGGCAGGCCGTGCTCATTTCATAATCACTGGAGTGAGAAGAATTGACAGTAGCTTAATTACATTCTCCTGCTCCAGGATGTCGGATTAATAGGGCCTGAGTTTGCTTTTGATTCTTACACTAGGTGTAAATCAGGAGTGACTCCACTGGAATCAAATGCCTAGATTAGCGCTGTGCCCAGCAGAGGCTGCATAAGAGTCAGTTGTGACTCCCTGACCTTGGGCCTGTTCTGGGATTGTTTTGGCATAGTTCAGAGCAGCCTTGAGGCTGCTCTAAAGTATGTTGGCTGACTATGGTCCCCAGGGCCAATACGCCAGCTGAGAATAGCCAGAGCGTATTAGTGAGTTATTCTCATAGTTCTGTTTCAGCTCTACTGGCCCTCCAGCAAAATGCCAGAGTGGCATAAAGAAGCTACATTGTGGCAGAAGAGTCTGGGCCAAAGGAGCTTTTCTGGGTAAATAAGATGGGACCCAGGCCCAGTGTCTTAGGGAAACATAGATGTTAGCTCTTTTGGCCTGATCCTTGTCTGTAACTGTGTTTTTCCATTTCGTCTCAAACACAGATACAGGCTGTGAAATGAAATGAAATGTCCAGTCTACAGGGCCGGCTCCAGGCACCAGCATTCCAAGCAGGTGCTTGGGGCAGCAGTCTGCAAGGGGCAGCAGTCCGTGTGTTTTCATCGCCCCAAGCAGCGCGTCGAATTGCCGCCGCGACAGCAGAGGCAGTCTGCGTGCCGTTAGGGCAGCACGCACATTCCCGCTGAAGCGGCAATTTGGTGGCAGTTTCTGTCTTCAGCCAGAAGACAGAAGCCGCCGAATTGCCGCTTCAGGCAGCTGAACATAGAAGCTGCTGCTGAATTTCTGCCACCGCGGAAACGCGCGTATTGCCCTAAGGGCACATGGACTGCCTCCGCCGTCCGTGGCGGCAATTTGGCGCGCTGCTTGGGGCGGTGAAAACAGTAGAGCCGGCCCTGACAGTCTAGCCTTGAGAGAATGTGTCTTAATCACAAACCTCTGTGAAATTCATTTCTCTGCACGGTGACATCCTGGGGCGAGTTGCTCTGAAGAGTTCCAATCTGAGCCAGAGGAATGCAGGGCTCAGCGCATTAGGTTTCGCGTTCCTTTCTATCCATATGTCTCTGACAGCTCGAGAGAAGTTGGGGGCGATGGCTGGGATAGTGCAGATGGAAATTGGTTCTGATTAATTAGGCAGGCTATATACAGAGACTTTTACATTTGATGCCAGGGAAGGGGGTTTAAATTTGCTGTTCTCAGATGGACTCTCCCATTGAAATGGCCAGGGCTTCTGGATCAGCGATGCCTGGGGAGATCATGAACCCTGTGTTCGTGAATGAGCATCTGGCTGGCAAAGTTCCCACCTGGAATCAGAGGCCCATAATATACCAGTGGGCATTGAAAGTAACAAAAGTATGTGTGTGTGTGTGTGTGTGAGAGAGAGAGAGTGTGAAAAAATTTAAAAATGAAAATATTTTGATTTTCTCTGACACTTTTCCTTGATATTTTGGGGGTTTTCATGGAAATTTTTATTTTATTTATTTACTTCTGACAACAGAAAACCAAAACCTTTCCAGTTGGAGGAGAAAAACTTGTGGGGGGGGGGGATGTATTTATTTGTTAACAAAGACCCCCAAAATATTGTCAAATGATCATTTGAGGTTTAAGAAAAAAGGAAAAATTCCAACCCGCTGTACCTAGAAAGGCCAGTTCGCTTGCTGGGTTTTTTTCGCTGCATCTTGCCCCATTGCTTCTTGGGAGATCAACTTCCCACTTGCCCCGGAGGGCGGGAAGGTCCTTTCTGGAGCAGCCGATCGCCTCTGCTGCTGATGAGGTCTAGAAAACAACAGAGGCTTGAATATGTGTCTGCACCACACGGGCTCGTCTGGGCTGTAGGTAGTCGCTGGAGGGGGGCTACCGGCAGGGAGAGGCTCCTTGCACGCACAGAATTGCAGAGGTTTTTTATCAAGCCTGACTGCTCATGTAGAACTACGACAAACTGCCTGAAGCAGGTACACGGCAGTGCCGGCAGCATAGGACAGCGGAGAATTTCACCAAAGCTTGGGCGGCAAGCCTACATGCAGCTGACATCTCAAGGGGTGCGGCTTCCTTCTCTCATCCTGACTGTCTCATCCTCCAAATACCTGGGATGGATGGATTGCGATGCTATGAGGAAGGCCCCATAAGTATCTTGACGGGTAGGTTCATGGATCCCAAGGCCAGAGACCTGCCCCCAAATAACTCCTAGAGCAGAGCTTTCAGAAAACCAGCCAGTCTTGATTTAAAAACTGTCCGTGATGGAGAATCCACCACGACTCTTGGTAACTCGTTCCAGTGATTAATTACTCTCACCGTTAAAAATGTACGCCTCATTTCCAGTCAGCATTTGTCTATCTTCAGCTTCCAGCCACTGGATTGTGTCAGGTCTTTCTTTGCTCCGTTGAAGAGCCCATTATTAAATCATTGGCACCTACGCACCTTCCAAGACTATAGAGAGACTTGTAGATTTTCAAGGCTAGAGCGATTCATTACAATCTTCTAGCCTGTACTGCTGCGTAGCATAGGCCATGAACCTCTTCCGGTGATTCCTCTATCCCAGCCGCACCTTCTGGCTAAACTACAGCACACCTTATTAAAAAGACATCTACAGGCTTGTCAACCCCAAGTGTTCAAAAGTCACAAGAAAAATCATTTGGTCACGGGCTGAAAGGTCATGAGATTTTAAAAAGTATCAAATGTTGGGTTCTTTTCTGTTCTGCTTTTTGAGCCTTTCAGGCTAATGTTTTCAAGCTTTCCCCCGCTGCAGCAATGAGGGTCAGACACTTATTTATAAAGCAATCAAAGCTGAGGATCTCATGTAATCACATGAATCCAGGAGCTGGCACTTAAAGAAAAACACAGATTATTACGAGACTTGCGATAAAGTCATGAGAGTTGGTAATGCTGTATCCAGTCTTCTTTTAAAGACCCCATGAAGAATCCATCTCTCCCCAAGTTGATCCAATGGTTAATTACCCTCATTATTAAATATATTGCACACTATTTCTAGTCTGAATTTGTCTTCCTGCAGCAGTATGCCTTTGTCTGCTAGATTGAAGAGCCATCTGCCATCGGAAAGCTCACCCTATGTAAGTACTTATAGACCGTGATGCTTTCTTGGACAAAGGAAATAGATTGCGCTGCTTTAGTCTCTCACTAGAAGGCAGGTTTTCCAGAACCTTGATTCATTCTTGTGGCTCTTTTCTGAACCCCTCCCAGGTCTTCAACATCCTCCGTGGACGCAGACGCCAGCACTGGACACAGTGTCCAGTAACGGTCTCTCACTCGTGCTGGATAGAGAGGTAATACCACCTCCCTGCCCTTGGTAGTCCCCTCCCTACCCATCCAAGGGATTGCATTAGCTTTCACAGCCACAGCATCGGGGGGCTTCCACCAGGACCCTAAGTCCTGCTCACCCGCCCGGTGTGATCTGTGCTCTTTGTTCAGTCACGGGGTAGTGGGGCTAATAGAACAGGGCTGACTAGCCCATGGCTTCTGGCCTTTAAAGGGGCAGGCCACCGAGTTACGCACCCTCACTGTTAATCTAGAAGGTCTACACAAGACCAGTATCTCCTCACCTCCCACTGCCCCCCCACCCCCATACACACATTCCCATCCAGATCCGGGTACGACTGTCTGAATTCTTCCTTCCCCTGTGCAGACATCCAGGGATTCCACGGAGGCTCCTTTAAGAGGGCTCCTGACCCTGGGACGTGCTGAGGGCTCCCGGAGATGCTAAGGGGACGTCTACGCTGCTCTGTAAACCCCAGTCTGCGGGACCGGGGCTTGGGGACTTGCTGCTTTCAAGCCCGTGCATGAGCGTCCACACTGCATTGCAAACCCGGGCTTACGGTGGCCGGAGCCGGGTCTCACGGCCGTGCTAGGGCATCCACACCATACTGCGCAGGCCTTCTGACGCGCGTCTGTGGCTTGGGTGGCGGCCACCCTGCAGAATGCCAGGGCTTGGGCCTGAGTGTGAGCTGGGGACTGTCCTGTTTTCTAGAACTGTATATCGCTCTCAAACCTTTTCAAAAGTTCCCTAGCACTCCGAGCCACAGTCTGATCCTTTGAGTGCAGGGCCCGGCTTGCCCCAGCAGAGGGGCTTTTCAGGGAGGGAGGCTGTTTTCCAGTGCCGTAACAAGGGCGAGGCGAGTGAGGCACTCGCCTCGAGTGCACAAAGCGGAGGTGCGCAGCTCTACCGCAATCGGCGGCAATTCGGTGGCGGGTCCCTGAGTCCCTCTCGGAGGGAAGGACCTGCACCAAATTGTCGCCGCCGCTTCATTCATTCTTCGGCAGTAATTCGACGGCGGGTCCTTCCCTCCGATAGGGACTCAGGGACCCGTCGCCGAATTGCCACCAAAGAGCCTGGAGCCGGCTCTTGCCTCGGGTGCAAAAATTCCTTGTTACGACTCTGCTGTTTTCCTTCCTTAGTTCCCGGATTTTGAGCTCCTATGAGCATTGCTCCTCTCTTCCAGCTCCCCCGTGAGCTGAAGGGTTTCTAGCTGCAGTTTTTCCCTCTCCAGCTGCATCCATATTTGGCTCAGCAGTGAGCAGGCAGGGCTGGCTCCTCCCACCGCTGCAGCCCCGGCACCCTCTGTGAATTTCTGTGGACTCATCCGGTCTTCCTCTCGCGGGTCAGATTCTATGAGAAAAGTTCTCGTCTCAGCTGGCTTTTCCCCATGGGAAACAAAAGAGTTATGCGAACAACGTGGCCTCACCGCTTCCTATTACATTTAGCATATCTTTCCTTGCTTGGCTTGCCCCTGCTTCCGCTCTGTGTCCTACGCCCAAAATAAACAAACTGCAAACAACCAACCGCCACCTTCCCTCGACTGAGCTCAACCTTCTGACTCGAGAATCGCTTAAAACAAGTGTCTGAGGGTGTAAAGTGTAAACCTCGGGGAAAACAGCCAGCTGGTGTCAGTCCCGCCGTGACGTTTTGGGGTGCAGTGGAGGGTCGTGTCACCAGCTACCCTGCAACTCTGGGTGTTTTCAGAGTTTTGCTCCTGTGGCTCACAGCCTGGCCACCAGCAGCCAAGCATGGAGGGCTTCCCCGGCCCAGTTACTGTGTGCCGAGCAACCCCAGTCTGCAGTTTCCCCCAAACGGGCTCCCTGTAGTGGCCTGAAACCCTCCTCAAAGGTATTAAGTCTGCGGCTCCAATAAAGAGGCAAAAATGACAGCTTGTTATCTTGACAGGAGCTACTCATCCCTTCAGTTCAGTCACAGCACTGGGGCGGTTTAGATCCAAAGTAAAACAAGTGTATTTAATGACACAGAGAGAGAGGTTTTAAGTGAGTTCAAGTATAAAGGACTGTCGGGAGGCTAGCTGGGGCTCGTCTCTCTCCAGGGCAGCAGGGAACCCCACCGCCTCACGACCTTTGGGAATAGCTCTTGTGGGGAATTAGTCCGGCCGCAGGGGTCTTCCTCTACGGCCTTAGTGAAGGTAGAAATACGCACGGTGAGCCCAGGCCCTAGGTCAGTCAGGCACTCAGGCAGGGTTCTGAGCAGAACAGTACCTAATAGCAAGCCCAGGGCCAAGGCTCCAAAGCGCCGGGGAGAGGGGGAGATGGCCACCCGGGAGTGGGGTGGCAGGGGAGACGGAGGCCCTCCCACTCCACTGCGTCCCACCATGGGGCCCTAGCAGCGGCAGGAGACCCGCTGCTGGGTCAGTGGGGATCCTGGCCACACACACTGACATGGGCTCTGGGTGTGCTGCAGCCAGACTAGGGTCGGTTGCCCCCGGGCTACTTCCTAACTCCCCCTCTTGAGGTGCCTGGGTCGGGGTGGTGTCCTCTGGGGGGTCCAGCACCAGGGGTTCTTCGGGAGAGCTGGCAGGCTCGGCCACTCCTCCGGGTAGCTGGCGTGGGGCAGGCTCGGCCACTCCTCCGGGTAGCTGGCGTGGGGCAGGCTCGGCCACTCCTCCGGGTAGCTGGCGTGGGGCAGGCTCGGCCACTCCTCCGGGTAGCTGGTGCAGGGCAGGTTGGGCCACTCCTTGGGTTTACTGCAGGCCGCTGGGCTTTCCCAAGTGCACGCTAGGCTGGAGGCATCTGGCCTCCCCGGTGGCTGCATCCCCAGTAAGCCCTGATGTCGGGCCTTTATCCTTTAGGGGCAATGCCTGACCCTCAGGGGGCGGGCTCAGAGCTCCCTGGCTCCGCCCACTCTGGTGTCCAATGGGGTTTGTCTCTCTCTGGGGCGGCAGGGAACCACACCTCCTCACTACAGGGACAAGGATAGGAAGGGTTACCAAGGAACCAAAGTAAAAATACACTTTCTAATGGCTAAGACCAAACGTAACAAGCTACAGTCTTCAAGAGAGGTTCTCACCGATCTTCCTTTTCCAGACTAGTTCTTAGTCCAGATCCCGGCAGAGTCCAAGGTGCTGGTTTTCCTTGTCTGAAGGATCATAGAAGATTAGGGTTGGAAAGGACCTCAGAAGGTCATCTAGTCCAACCCCCTGCTCAAAGCAGGGCCAATCCCCAGACAGATTTTTCACCCCAGTTCCCTAAGTGGCCCCCTTAACGGATTGAACTCACAACCCTGCCCATTAGCAGGGCAATGCTCAAACCACTGAGCTATGCCCCCTCCCAGGGATAACTTAGGGGTTCTCTGCACCTGTCTTTATAGCCCAGAAAACCTTTTAAAAGTCTCGCTCTCCAAGTTCCTTGACCCTGCTCCAAGAGGCAGGAAGGCTTCCCGGGGTGTCTCCATCCCCCGCTGAGATGGTTAAATGATCACTTTTTCCCCACTTGCTCTCCTGACGGCTTTGCTTGCCTGCCACACAAATGGACTTTTCTTTGGCTTTGGTCCTGCCTTGCTCAGTTTACCTGGGAGACACAATCAAGCAAGCGGAACCACTGTTCTTTGCCTGGAAAACACTTGTTTAGTAGCTCCGCCAACATGCCTGGAGTCGTCATAATTTCAGCATCTCTGTATAATCCTTCGTGTGTTGACTTTGCGTACATCATGCAAGAATATTACTGATCAGTGAGTGATTCATTTTCTGATGACATGCTACATGACACTTTTTAGATACAGATTATAACCATACTGAGTTGGGATGCACTGAATTAGTCAGGCCACCTGAAATTCACTGCCCTCATCTTCTGGCATAGGGATGTTCTTAGAGTCATTCTGAGTCTCTGCTGGATTTAGGCTCTGACCCAACCCCCTAGCAGGGTTCTATGATGTGGACCCTGAGTACTTGCCAACCCAAGTCCAATTGAGTTGTGTGTGGATGGAAGCAGGGCTTGGGCTCAAACCGGAGTCAAGCCCGGGCTTAACATGCAGTGTAGACACACCCTCCAGGTACCTTTGCTCCAGCTGGTCAGCTCTCTTCTGATTCCTGTTACATCCGGGATCCAAGCACAGCCAGGGCTGCAGGGAAGGGGACCCAAAAGAGACCCAAACCCAGCCACGGTTGTGTTGGGAGCTACTCCTGGTATATAAAACACAAGGTGGAAGGCGAATGCTCCAGCTGTCACTGGCTGCACGCTCCCCTCTCATTTCTGCTCCTAAGGAAAGGAACGGGGCTGCGCTGCAGAGAAGGAGTCATATTTATCAAACAGCCAGAGTGGCTGCTTGAGGCAAAAGGGGAGAAATGAATCAAGAGGGCCGACGTGATTGTTCCCTCCCTGTGGCGCTCTGGTGCTCAGACTGGTGGCTTTTCATTATTAAATGCAAGCTGGTTAGCAGCTCCTGGTGAGTTTTGTTTTAATTTCCTTAGCTATCTGGTGGAAGGATCTTTTCATTAGCAGCTTCCTCCAAGGGATGCAAAGCCTCTTGTTCCTCCAGCTCCCAAAGGTGTTAATTACCTGCCGAGGATAAAGAGCAATAAAACACCCAATGTGTTATTTACTGTTGCTCCACTGTTCCCCTCGGATTGTCTGGGTTCTCCCTCCTCTCAGAGGAGGCGTCTCCACTGGAGCTGGCAGTGTGATCTCCAGCTCGGGTAGACATGTGCACTCGCTGTGATTGATGCTAGCATACAGCAATCTGTTCTGGGCCCGGCTCTGTTCAATATCTTCATCAATGATTTAGATAATGGCATAGAGAGAACACTTATAAAGTCTGCAGATGATACTAAGCTGGGAGGGGTTGCAAGTGCTTTGGAGGATAGGATTAAAATTCAAAATGATTTGGACAAACTGGAGAAATGGTCTGAAGGAACTAGGATGAAATTCAATAAGGACAAATGCAAAGTGCTCCACTTAGGAAGGGACAATCAGTTGCACACATACAACATGGGAAATGACTGCCTAGGAAGGAGAACTGCGGAAAGCGATCTGGGGATCATAGTGGACCACGAGCTAAATATGAGTCAACAGTGTAACACTGTTGCAAAAAAAGCAAACATCCTTCTGGGCTGTATTAGCAGGAGTGTTGTCAGCAAGACACGAGAAGTCATTCTTCCGCTCTACTCCGTGCTGATTAGGCCTCAGCTGGAGTATTGTGCCCAGTTCTGGGCGCCACATTTCAGGAAAGATGTGGACAAACTGGAGAAAGGCCAGAGAAGAGCAACAAAAATGATTCAAGGTCTAGAAAACATGACCTAGGAGGGAAGATTGAAAAAATTGGGTTTGTTTAGGTTGGAGAAGAGAAGAATGAGAGGGGACATGATAACAGTTTTTAAATACATAAAAAGTTATTACAAGGAGGAGGGAATAAAATTATTTTCCTTAACTTCTGAGGATAGGACAAGAAGCAATGGGCTTAAATTGCAGCAAGAGAGGTTTAGGTTGGAGATTAGGAAAAACTTCCTAACTGTCAGGGTGGTTTAGCACTGGAACAAATTGCCCAGGGAGGTGGTGGAATCTCCATCATCGGAGATTTTTAAGAGCAGGTTGGACAAACACCTGTCAGGGATGGTCTAGACAATACTCAGTCCTGCCATGAGTGCAGGGGACGGACTAGATGACCTCTCGAGGTCCCTTCCAGTTCTATTGTTCTATGATTCGATGCTAAAAATAGCCCTGTAGCCAAGACAGTGGGATAGACTAGCTGCCCCAGACCGTACCTAGGGTGTTAGACAGGGCTGTACTTGGGCAGATAGCCCGTCCTGCCACCCGTGCCACCGCACTACCATTTTTAGTGTACTAGCTCGGGCAGGTCTTCCTTGCTAGAGATGATATCTCCAGCTGCAGTGCAGACGTGCCCTCGGTCACTTCCACCTTCCCAGTCATGTCCCCGGCGGAGGAGGGCATTTTCTTTTGAATAATGGTTGATCCAGTGGTTAAGACACCCGCCTAATCCTTAGGAGACCTGAGTTCAGTTCCCACCTCTGCTACAGATTTCCTTTGTGTCCTGAGGAAAGGTACTTAATGCACCCTATGTTTCAGGTACTTCTCTGTACAATGGGCCTAATAGCACTTCTCTACCTCACAGGGATACTGCAAGGGGAAATACACTATCCTCTCTCTTTTGTGTACTTATGGCCCCTTCACTTCATCAATCATTATAACATATTAATCCTCACAGCATGCCCACAGGGTGCTCTTGTCCCCATTGAACAGAACGGGGCGCAGAGAGGCTAAGTGACTTGCCCAAGGTCACACAGGAACTCTGTGGCAGAGCAAGGAATTGTCCGTGGGTTTCCCAAGTCGTAGGCTGGTACCCTAACCACTGGACTATCCTTCCTCTTAACGAGTGTGAGGCACTCAGGTACTATGGTGATGGGGCCGCAGTTATAAAAGAGGCTGGAGTTCTTTCACATTGTATCCACACTATCTTTAAAACAGTCCTAATCATAGACTGGAAACATAGTTTCCCCGATCCCCTAGGGATTGATTTCGTTTTTGAGACCAGCGTTGGACTAATCGTGCTATAAACCCCACACTCTGGCTTCCTCAGTGGGTGGTTTAAAGTAGAAATGGGCAGGGAAGGATTTTTGTTCCCATAACAAATTTGGATTAAAACTGAAGTTTTTGTTTTTTGCCACATTTTTTTTCCTGCAAAAATGTGGAGGTTTTGGTTGAAAAAAACAAAACAGTAATTCCCTTCCCATCCACCTGCAGGTTTTGGCAATCAAAAAGCTTAATTGAATGTGGATGTTTCCTACAGAAATTTCCTTTACAGCAAAAATAAAAATGTTTTTTGAAAAAAAAAAATCCAATGAGGAATTTAGAGAATTTTGACCAGCTCCGGGGTTTTTGAACCTCACTCTCAGGAAAAGGCCTCTACTGAGTCCAGTGCTGAAATGCACCATGATCAGAGATCACTGTTGCTACAGGCCAAAAAGTGTCTGTAGTGTAAGATTCTGGCAACCCGGAGGTGCCCCCCTTTGTTCCAGCCTAGCAGAGCTGTGTGAAGATCCAGGCCCTGTGGATTCCGTACACCTACAGGAATATCGCTGTAGCCACGTGTAACTGCCCCACCTGCTGGGGAAAGACATTCATTATCTGACTTTTGCAACAAAGCATTGGATCCTTGGAGAAGCTAAAGAAGCCGCGGGCTAGGCCCCTGTGTGTGTTTGTCTGTGCACGTCCTGGGTCCTTGTGTACATGGTTGTCTGTGTGTCCATCACAGCCTCAGGGTAACGTTGCCCAGTTTCGAGCTCCCAGGGAGCTGGGGCTGTCCAGGGCAGTGGGTGAGAGCAAGAGCTCAGCAATGTGTGTGGTGTTGGCATGTACCTGTTGTAGGGGGGGGAGGGGTAGCTCAGTGGTTTGACTCTTGGCCTCATAAACTTAGGGCTGTGAGTTCAGTCCCTGAGGGGGAGCACTTAGGGATCTGAGGCAGAACCAGTACTTGGTCCTGCTAGTGAAGGCAGGGGGCTGGACTCACTTACCTTTTAGGGTCCCTTCCAGTTCTATGTAGGGTGATCAGATGCCTCAATTTTATAGGAACACTCCTGATATTTGGGGCTTTTTCTTGTATGTCTCCTATTACCCCCCTACACCCTCTGTCCTCATTTTTCACACTTGTTGTCTGGTCACCCTAGTTCCATGAGATAGGTATATCTCCATATAGATATTTCTATATGCAACTTTGGTGGCCTCCTATTTCTCTCCTAACTAGTGTCAGCCCAGCCCCAAAGCCCCTGCGAGATCTGTCTCTCCAGGCTGGGTGTTACTGGTAGCAGAGGCCTCCACTGGAAAGTAGAATCATAGAATATCAGGGTTGGAAGGGACCTCAGGAGGCATCTAGTCCAACCCCTTGCTCAGAGCAGGACCAACCCCAGGTAAATCATCCCAGCCAGGGCTTTGTCAATCCGGGCCTTAAAAACCTCTAAGGAAGGAGATTCCACCACCTCCCTAGGTAACCCATTCTAGTGCTTCACCACCCTCCTAGTGAATAAGTTTTTTCTAATATCCAAACTAAACCTCCCCCACTGCAACTTGAGACCGTTACTCCTTGTTCTGTCATCTGCCCCCACTGAGAACAGTCTAGATCCATCCTCTTTGGAACCCACCTTCAGGTAGTTGAAAGCAGCTATCAAATCCCCCCTCATTCTTCTCTTCTGCAGACTTAAATAATCCCAGTTCCCTCAGCCTCTCCTCATAAATCATGTGCTCCAGCCCCCTAATCATTAGACTGTGTCTATGGCTCTCAGCGTTAATTGTTGTCTGTCTGCTGGCTGTATGCTGTAAAATGAACCGGCTACTGTATATGTGTTGCCACTGCCCTCTAGTGGATGGACTCAGAGTTGCTCAGCTGCGTGTCACAGGCCCTGTACTGCTGGCTTGTGCGCTGTCTGGGAAAAAGGCTGAGTGCTCCCACCGGCCCTTTGTAGCTGCTTGTTGTTGCATTTGCTTCACTAAGAGTTGCCTTCCTCTGCCTCACTAGAGTGGAAACTCTCCCCTGCGCAGGGATGAATTTCACCCAGTCTGAATTCCAGTGAGAGCCTGGAATTCATTTCCTGCTGACATCTGCATGACGACAAAACTCTGCCTGCCTGATTGCTCCCCAAAAGTGCATTCAAGGGGAGGTGGTGCAAAGGTAGTGAGTAGAAATTGCATAGCCCAGTGAATGGGTCTTCTGCCTCCTAGCCCTGTGCCTTGGGTTCTGTTCCTGCCACTGACCTTCTCTGTGACCTTGGGCAAATTGCTTTACCCCTTTGTTTTCCTTCCTATCCTGTGTCGCTCCCGTCTACTTAAATTGTAAGCTTTTCGGGACAGGGCTACCCGTCATCATGTGTCTGAGAAACACCCAGCTCAATGGGGGGCCAGTTCTGAGTGGGGCCTCCTAGGAACTATTGTAATACGCATAATAATTGCACAACTGAAAATCTTTGAATGATTTCCCCCACTGATTGACCAGCTGATGGACGTGTGGCTGACTTAAAGTTTGACTCATAGAGATGTGAATTTGGGGGACTACTTGATTCCTCAGGAAAAGAAAGGTCAATATGTGGAGTGTGGAGAGGCCACGTAATGGGCCCAGATTGCCACAGGGAGCTGTCTGCACCTGAACCCACGTCCAAGACCAGGGGTGACCAACCTGAGCCTGAGAAGGAGCCAGAATTTACCAATGTACATTGCCAAAGAGCCACAGTAATACGTCAGCAGCCCCCCATCAGCTTCCCCGCCCCTGCTCCCAGCACCTCCTGCCCACTGGAAGCCCTGCTGATCAGTGCCTCCCCCCCCCCGCACCTCCTGATCAGCTGTTTCGTGGTGTGCAGGAGGCTTGGGGTGGGGGAGGGAGGAGCGAGGACATGTCAGGCTCAGGGGAGGGAGCAGGAAGGGGTGGAGTGGGGGCAGGGCCTGTGGCAGAGCCAGGGGTTGAGCAGTGAGCCCCCCCGGCACATTGGAAAGTTGGCGCCTGTAGCTCCAGCCCCAGAGTCGGTGCCTATACAAGGAGCTGCATATGGCTCCGGAGCCACAGGTTGGCCACCCCTGCCCTAGACATTAGTAGAGCCAGTGAAACTGGGCCAGTACAGATGGGGGCTGAGATTTCAGCAGGGACTACTGATCTGACTGCCCAACATAGGGGTAAAATGGCTTCTGAAGGCAAAGTTTCCCAGGCAGAAGGGCCTTGATACAAGGGCCCTCAAGAAGTCATCTAGTCCAACCCCATACTCAGAAGAGGACCCCTCCCCAGACAGATTTTTGCCCCCGATCCCTAAAAGGCCCCCTTAAGGACTGAGCTTTAGGCAATTCCACCAACCCTCAGTTTAGCAGGCCAATGAGAACTCTTCCACTAGAGACCTATTTTTACTCACCTGGCGGCTCACTGCAGCATGTGCTTCCTTTTGAGCATGTGAGCTGTCCAGGACGACTCATGTGCTTAATGTTAAGCGCATACTTTAGTGCATCGGGGCCAATGGGCCATCGGGGGATATTTTGTTGGCGGCGGCGGCAAGCAATTACCTGGTATGTGTGAGTGTCACAGGAAAACAAGTTGTTTTCCCAAAGCGTGTGGCAGCATCATCGGGGATATTTGGATATTTTGTTGGCGGCGGCGGCAAGCAATTACCTGGTATGTATGAGTGTCACAGGAAAACAAGTTGTTTTCCCAAAGCGTGTGGCAGCATCCAGGCGCTCTGAGAACGGCACGGCAGTGCTGCTGATCTCTTTGCAGGCACAGCCACTGCAGAGAAAATTGCTTCCTATCAGCCAACACATCTACATTAACAATGGAATTTGTATCCTTCACAATGCAGCGAGGCTGTCCAAAACTCAAACATTCGATACCGTGGCTAAGGACACACTGCAGAAACCTCGTTTTCCTATTCAGGATGCCGAACGCCAGTACGAGGGCAAGTAGCTGGCACAAGAGGTTTTAAAAACTAGCATCATTTAACCTTCCAAGCGGTAAATACAGCTGTAGAAGCCAGGGTAGCATTGAAAGCACCGGTGTTGTACGTGGACAAAGGAAGCATGATTACCTTCTGATGTGGGTGGGGGACTGAAGGCAGAGAACAGAACTCAGAGCCCGGGGGAGAGGGGTAGGAGGCAGGGTGCTTTTAAGCTCCCTTTGAACCCCCTGAATCCCGAGCTGCCCTGTGTGTAACTTATGTCAGGCTCTGCAGTGTTATGTGCTGCAGCTCCACCCCAACGCACCCCATGCACCTGTGCCTGCCAGCAGGGACGGTGCAAGGATGTTTCGCGCCCTAGGTGAAACTTCCACCTTGCACCCCCCCCGCACCTCCACCCTGAGGTGCCCCTCTTGCGGCAGCTCCCCACCCTCCACCCTGAGGTGCCCCCCTTGCGGCAGCTCCCCACCCTCCACCCTGAGGTCCCCCCCCGCCCCAGCTCACTCCTGCCCCGCCTCCTCCCTGAGCACGCCGTGGCTGCTTCACTTCTCCCGCCTCCCAGGCCTGCGGTGCCAATCAGCTTAGGCGCCGCAAGCCTGGGAGGCGGGAGAAGTGAAGCAGCCACGGCGCGCTCGGGGAGGAGGTGGGGCAGGGGTGAGCTGGGGCGGGGAGTTCCCCTGCGTACCGCCTCCCCCCTTACTTGCTGCAGGTGGCCCTCCCTGTGCTTCCCTGCCCCAGCTCCCTCCACCTAAATGCCGGCAGCGACCCGGGCTGCCGAAGATCCAGCTGCAGCGGTCGCTGCCGAAGAAAATGGCGCCCCCCAAATCCTAGTGCCCTAGGCGACCCCTAGGTCACCTAAATGGTTGCACCGGCCCTGCCCACCAGATGCGCCGTACAGCTGTCTCCCATGGTGCTGGACTGGCCGAATCCTCCCCCTGTTACCCTGGGCTTGAGTGGTGCCTTACCCCAGAATGTGCCCTAGTGTGTGCATTCAGCCACCATGAACACCACACCGTTAAGGGTTAATTTGAACCAGCAGGGCTTCTGGAGGCAAGGTCAGGGACGAGCAGCAGGCTTGCAGTTTCTGCTAATCAGACTGGGAGGAGGGGAGAAAAGTGCCAGGAAATTAGGAGACGGAAAGAAAATACGTGGCTGGAGACCTTGAGTTTGGGCGCCTTTGATACAGAAACGTATTATCGCTAGAATTGTTAGGACTGTTTGGTTGATAAGCAGTTGACTGAAGTTAGGAGAAGTGATGACCCAGTAGGGGGTCACTATAAGCCGTGTGTTTTGTACAAATTAGTTATAAAAAGACTAGATAATAGAGTGTACTTTGGAGCAGTTCTCGGAAGCTATCCCGGGAGACATTTTCCTGACACGCTACTCACCGGAGGGGGAGCAACCGGCCGTCGCTGATCTGCTGCTAATTACTCGATACCATCTCGGATTTTAGATAATTACTTTGTATGTTCTAAACCTATTGCTCATGTCTGAGTGTGCTTAACTCTAATAAATAGTAGCTGTAGATAGGAGCACGCTGACTTGTATCAATCTTTCATCAGCCGGAAGTGCTCTGTTCCCGTTGATTTATTCCTGACCCTGCCTAGAGTGAAAGTTACCACGGCTTTGGGTTCTGAAAAGCCTGGGTAACATCCCAGCCTCATCTGGGGCTATTCGTGCCCCTTTATGCCACTCTGTCCTTTTAACCCAGCGCAGAGGAGTCAGAACCTGAGCCAGAGAGACTAAGGGTACGTCTACACAGCAAAGACACCCCTGCCACAGCAAGCCTCGGAGTCTCAACTGACTCAGGCTTGTGCCACAAGTCTAAAAATAGCAGTGGAGATGTTCCGGCTCGGAGTCCAAGACCCTCCCCCCAGTGATAAATGAACGGGGGAGGTAGCTCCCTTCTATGGACACCCAGCCAGGCAGTAGCTATAAAAATCCCTCTTAGTAGCTGTTCTCTAATTGCTCTGCCTGCAAAGGGTTAAAAAGTCTCACTGCTAGGCATAGGTAAAAGGAAGGGAGTGGGCACCTGGCCAAAAGAGCCAATGGGAAGGCTAGAACTTTTTAAACTTGAAACAAGGCTCCCCTTTTGTCGGCCTGTTGTTGTTCTCCGGGGAAGAGGCAGACAGGGCAGAGCTGTGCTGGAAGAAGCTTGGGGCCAGTTGTGAAAAATCCTCGGTATCATACCTAGAAACTCCTCATTTGAAACCCCAGCTATGTAAGTAGATCAGGGAATGTCTAGGAAGAGGCGATTAGGTTTAGCTCTTTTTATTTCTTTATGGCTTGCGGACTCCTCTGTGCTAGCTCCAGATACTTTTGTTTTGCTTGTAACCTTAAAGCTGGACCTCAAGAACTATTCTTGATGCTTAATCCTTGTATTTGCTCTTTTAAAATCTAGCAATGGCCTGAGTTCCCAGATGTATTCGCTCTCTCTCTTTTTTTTTTATTAATAAAATTTACCTTTTTTAAGAACAGGACTGGATTTTTGTGTCCTAAGAGGTTTGTGCACATGTTGTTTAATTAGCTGATGGCAACAACTGATTTCCTTGTTTTTAATTTCTCAGCTTTTCCCGGGAGGGGGGTGAAAGGGCTTGGGGGTACCCCACAGGGAGGAATTCCCAAGTGTGCCTTCCTGGGCTCTCAAGGGTTTTTATTTGCACTTGAGTGGTGGCAGCATCTACCAATCCAAGGTCAGAGAAAAGCTGTGACCTTGGGAGTTTAATACAAGCAAGGAGCAGCCAGTATTAATTAGAATCCTTGCGGGCCCCCACCTTCTGCACTCGAGTGCCAGAGTGGGGAATTAGCCACCCCCCATGAGGTTTCACAGCCCAGGCCCCAGCCTGAACGTCTACACTGCTGTCTTTAGCTGCAGTCAGGTGACCCTGGCTCTGAGGCTCACCGCTGGGGGGCTTTCGTTGCAGTGTAGTTTGTCTCAGCTGCAATAAAAGACCCACGTCACAGGTTAAAAATTGCAGCGGAGACATGTAGGCTCTGAAATCGTGTAATCCAAATGCAGACCATTCGTTGGGTTTGAAGCCAGGTGGTTCTCTTTTGCTGTGGTTTTGTCCCTGTGAAGTGCTGAGACCAAACCAGACGTGTTTTGTCTGGTATCACAGACGGGAAACACCATTCTGACAAGCGCTCTGGTCCGATCACACCACCCAGGGTGGGGCGGGTGCGCTCTTCAGAATGCAGCGTGACCTAGCACACACAGTGCGTCCGAGGTCACGCCAGTCGGGGTGGGGTCATTCCAGGAGGGGAAGGCCCATCCCAGTCCCAGAAGTACCCTATGTCTGGTATTCTGGGGACAGAGCCGGAGCTACCCCAGCTAAGGCTGTCATTGCCAGGGCAATGTGCCTTTTGTGTTTGTGACTGTGAATGGGAGGGGGCATGTCCACGAGACACTCTCTGCACGAAGATGTGGCCCCCATGCCATTAGCAAAGAATAATCACTCCTGCACTAGGGCAAGGAAGGGCAGCGTGGCCTTGTGGTTAAGGTGCTGGCCAGGGGCTCGGGAAGTGCAGGTTTAATTCCCATCTCTATCATCACCTCTTTGTGTGACCTGGGGCAAATCACTAAGAGTAGGTCTACACTGCACCAAAAGCCCCCAGCACTGAGTCTCGGAGCCCAGTCCAGTGGACTTGGGCTGCAGGGCGAAAAATTGCAGAATAGAAATTCAGGCCAGGGGTCGGAGACTTTCCTCCAAATGGTGGGGTGAACACCCCAAACAGGGGCTGATAAAATGGGATGTGACAAGCTCCCAACCAGGAGAAAATCCAACTGATCCAAGAGATCAACTTATAAGTGGACATGACAATATGGAAAAGCCGGAAGTTCCCAGAGGGACGGCACCAGCTAGAGGCTGCATTAATACTACAGTTGTACCGAAAAGCGAAATAAAGTACAAATATGCATCGATCATGGGAATTTAAATAGAGCCATTAAATGGAAACATCGTATTATGAAAACTGTTGAAGCAGCAGCTAAGATCACCGAAGCAAAAAATTCTTCTCCGGATTAGACGCAGGCCATGTATTTCAGCAAGTAAAGGTGGAGGAGTTAACTCTAAGCTAATGACTTAATACTCCATTTGGATGTTACAAATCTAAGTGAATGCAGTTTGGTATTAGCTCTGCTCCCAAGGCATTTCAACGCATAATTGCCCAGACCTTTGAGGGATTACAAGATGTTGAATTTATAATGGATGAGGTTTTAATCCAGGCTAGGGACCTTAAACAACATAATTAATGCCTTAGGCAAGTGTTAACTGAACAGGAGAGAGGCACTTAATACTGAACTTAAGAGTCCAAAATTGGCTTATCAGAAGTTATCTGTATTGGGCATAAACCCACAATTTAGCTGCTGATTCAGGTTGAATAAAGGCAAGACCAGGAATCCCCACCTCCCAGTGCAAGGCAGAGCCAAAGAGAGAGCCAGATATTTGGCAAAAATCGCTTCCAAATTTATCTACAGTCAGTTGTTGGAAAATGACATTGTCGGATGTTGGGGAAATGGACAGACACAGGCACTGGAGTAGTCACTTCTCACCACCAGTCTTAACATACGATAGTGTAACTAAGTCAATTGGTTGGTCAGCGCACCTTCTAAAGGACTGCATGCAGTGTAGGGGAATGAATTCAGGGAAGTCCGATGGACTGGGTTACAGATTCCCAGGCCAGAAAAGACCAGTGTGATCCTCTAGTCATGCAGGAGGTCAGGCTAGAGGATCACAGCGGTCTCTCATTGCCTAATCTATGAATCCACAAACTGATTGTATGGGAGGAAACAACCAATCACATTTACACAAAGAGCCATGACCAAGGAATACCATAGGTCTCTATTGACTTTCTGCAGTGAGTTTCACTTTGATTGAAAAGGAGGTGTGTGGTTATCTACACACACACACACAGGGGCGGCTCTAGAAAATCCGCCGCCCCAAGCAGGGTGGCACGCCGCGCCGCTCGCGCTGCCCTTCCCCGGTCCCGCGGCCGGGGCAGAAGTGCCTGCGGACGGTCCCGTGGTTCCGCAGCTCCAGTGGAGCATCCGCAGGCATGCCTGCGGGAGCTCGAGCGGAGCCGCGGGAAGAGGGGACCCTCCGCAGTCATGTCTGCGGCAGGTCCGCTCGTCCCGGGGCTCCGGTGGACCTCCCGCAGGCATGACTGCGGAAGGTCCGCCGGAGCCAAATGCCGCCCTGCCAGGACAATGCCGCCCCACGCGCCTGCTTGGCGCGCTGGGGTCTGGAGCCGGCCCTGCACACACACACACACACACACACACACACACACACACACACACACACGTAGAGATGGAATGGATGGCAAGAGATCCTCTAGTCCAGCCCCCTGCGCTGAGGTGGGGCCAAGTAAACCTAGACCAGCCTTGATAGATGTTTGTGAAGCTGCGTCTTAAAAACCTCCAGTGACAGGGATCCCACAACCTCCTTTGGAAGCCTCTTGCAAAGCTCCACTATCCTTAGAGTTAGAAAGTTTTCCCCAATATCTAACCTAAATCTCCCTTGTTGCAGATCAAGCCAATTACTTCTAGTCTTACGTTCAGTGCACATGGAGACCAGTTGATGACTGTCCTCTTTATAACAGCCCTTCACAGATTTGAAGATTGTTGTCTGGTCTCCCTCTCAGTCTGCTTTTCTCAAGACTAAACATGCCCAGTTATTTTGACCTTTCCTCATAGGTCAGATTTTCTAAAGCTTTGCTCATTTTTGTTGCTCTCCTCTGGACTCTCTCCAATTATTTCACATCTTTCCTAAAGTGCAGCACCCAGAATTGGACACAGACTCCTGCTGGCGCCTCAACAGTGCTGAGTAGAGAAGGAAAATTACTTCCTGTTTCTTACATAGACAGTCCTATTAATACACCTACTCCTGGGGGAATTCCGTGGCACTGCGCAATGCAGAATTTGTGCAGAATTAATGTTCTGCGCCGAATTTCCTTTTCTCCCCACAGAATTTGGCACTGCAGAGCTGCTGGCTGCCAATAGGGATTGCTGGACCCAGCAGAGCCCAGCCCCGCAGCTTGCAAGTAGAAGACGCTGCTGAAGGGAGGAGGATGAGTTGGAGGGTTCCCGGCAGATGCAGTTCCCAGAATCCCGGCACGCTCTGAAGGAAGGAGGCAGTGTGCATTGCAGGAAACTCCAGAGAAGCCCAGGACCCAGCATCAGGCCGTTTTTCTCTCTAGTCCCTGGGTGAGAGGAGGGGAAGGGGTGCAAGTGTCTGGCTAGGGGGTGGCCTGCAGCTGGGCTTTGGGGGGGTAGGAAGTGTGGGTGTCTGTGTTGGGGGTCGCCCCACAGCTGGGCTCTGGGAGGGGTAGGGATGCGGGTGTTTGAGCTGGGGGTGCCCTGTGGCTGGGCTTTTAGGGGAGGATGTGTGAAGTCTGGTTCTCCAGCTGGGCTCTGAGGGGCAGGGGGCAGAGAAACAGGAACTGGGTTGTCGTAGGGGTTTCTTTAATTCTCTACTCCTGGGGGGATTTTCTGTGTGTCTGTAGTGTTACAGACAGCGTTTCTGACAGGTATTTTGAAATAAATTACCCAAATAATTGAAACTGGCATGAATATATAGTGTTATTTTGACAAATCAAATATGCAGAATTTTAAAATATCATGTGCAGAATTTTTAATTTTTTGGCGCAGAATTCCCCCAGGAGTACACCCCCCCTCAGAATGAGATTCGCCTTTTTTAACAACTGCATCATATTGTTGACTCATATTCAATCTGTGATCCAAAGTAACCCCCGGAACCTGTTCAGCAGTGCAGGAGAACCTCAGAGTTACGAACTGACCAGTCAAGCACATACTTCGTTTGGAACGGGAAGTACACATCAGGCAGCAGCAGAGACAAAATAAATAAATAAAAGCAAACACAGCACGGTACTGCATTAAATGTAAACTACTCCAAATAAAGGGAAAGCGGCCTTTGTCTTCTGCACAGTAAAGTTTCAAAGCTGTATTAAGTCAATGTTCAGCTGTGAACGTCCGAAAGAACAAACAGAACCTTTTGTTCAGAGTTACGAACATTATGAACAACCTCCGTTCCTGAAGTGTTTGGAGCTCTGAGGTTCTACTGTACCTCGCCAGCTATTCCCCGTTCTGTCGCTGGGCCTTTGATTTTTCCTTCCTATGTGAAGTGTTTTGCGCTCGTCTTTTTGGAATTTCATTTTGCTGTTTTCAGACCAATTCTCCACGTCGTCAAGGTCATTGTGAATTCTAGTCCTGTCGTTGATGAAAATATTGAACAGGGCCAGACCCAGGACGGAGCACTGTGGGACCGCACTACATATGCCCTCCCAGTTTGACAGCGACCCATTGAGAACCAGTCTTTGGTGTAAGCAGCAAAGAGTCCTGTGGCACCTTATAGACTAACAGACGTATTGGAGCATGAGCTTTCGTGGGTGAATACCCACTTCGTCGGATGCATGTAGTGGAAATTTCCAGGGGCAGGTATATATATATAAGCAAGCAAGAAGCAGGCTAGAGATAACGAGGTTAGTTCAATCAGGGAGGATGAGGCCCTCTTCTAGCAGTTTGTGTGATGAGAGCAGAAACCTAGAACCGACCCCAAGCAAAGTAAGGGTGTGTCTACACTACCCATGTTACAGCGCGACCACAGCAGAGCTGTGACGTGGGCAGTATAGACATGCTTTATCACTGGGGGAGAGCTCTCCCAGCGATAACCCCCCCCCCCCAACAACTCACCCCTATCACCTCCTGGCGATAAAGCGTTGTCTATATTGGCGCTTTTCAGCACTAAAACTTTTGTTGCTCAGGGGGCTGTTTTTTCACACCCCTGAATGACAAAAGTTTTAGCGCTAAAAGTGGCAGTGTAGACACAGCCTTAGAGTTTGCTGGAAAAAAAAAATCTTTGCCTTTATCCACTTCTGATCAAATGTCTGATCCAAAGAGACAAGCTCCTTGCGAAGAATAAACTGGCAGCAAACAGATCAACGCCCTCTGAAAACGACATCGAGGCCTATGATGCTCCAGAAGTAGCGGAGCTTCAAATTGGAGCCCGCAGACCCAGTTTTGCATCTAAGAAAATCAAAAGCTTTATAGGAGGGGCCGAAAGAAAGGAGAGCGTTTGCTCCCAAATGCAGCCCATATTGCCCGTGGAGGCCCGCTCCAGCTCCCATTGGAGCCAACAGAAAGATTCCCACTGATTTTGTTAGGTGCGGAACCGGTGGACCCTTTGTTAAGGACAATGTTTTGCCATAAGAAGAGACTAAATTGTCCCGGTGTAGACCTGCCCCGAGCGTGGAGAAAAATAAGCAAAGCCCAGGAGGTATTGAATTGTGACTGGGGCGAGTGTTCTGCTAAGGATGCCTCTACGCTGCAGCTGGAAGGTGACAAGCCCGTCCTAGCACTGCTCCAGCTAGTGCCTTAAAAACAGGAGTGGAGCTGCAGCCACGTGATGGGCTAGCCCCCCTGAACGCAAGCCGAGCCTTTCAGACGGGATTGTACTCAGAGCGACTGGCCTGCCCCGCCGGGGCTACACTTCTATTTTTAGCATGCCAGCTTGATCAACTCTAGCGCAGGGATGTCTACTCGGGCGGAGAATGACACCATCCAGCTGCAGCACAGACGTGCCCTGAGGCATGATGGGTCACCATGGCATAAGCAGTCACTTCTGAAAAGGACCTGTAGAGGGGGATGGAATCCCAGAGGAACCGTGGCAAAGCCTAGGATGGGGCTTGCCGGAGTATGGTGAAGAAATCTATTAATATCTCTGTCCCGAATGCTGTTTGGAAAGAGCCCAGAGCTGCACAGATGCAATGAGTCACCAGGGAAGTAGCTTAAGCCGGAATAATCACATGGATGCCCTCTTTCGCTATGGTGATTCTGAATTAGTTTTTGTGGGAAAATACATTAAACAAAACCTCCCTCATAGACAAGCCCACTGGATGATTCCCTGTTCTGTTCACTCCCTCTGGGGAACCTGGCATTGGCCACTGTCAGAAGACAGGATACTGGGCTAGATGGACCTTTGGTCTGATCCAGTCTGGTCATTCTTATGTTCATATGTGTTAACTGCTTCCACCTCTGCATGAATGGATGTTTCCAAGCGAACCAAATGCAAAGCAGGAACGTGGCTAGAGCTGGTTGAAAATACCGACCCCCCACAATTTTTTTTTTAAATTAAATGTTTTGTTTTCATATGTTTTTTCCTTGGCTGCAAATAGGGTGATTTCCCACATCAAAGAGCTGCAAAAAATGCCTGCTAGGGAGTGACGCAGTCAGAAGCTCAATCTGCCTGAGAGGTGACTTGACTGTGGCGAGTAAGTAGCTTCACGAGGAGAAAACACCAGGTGCTAAAAGACTCTTTAATCTAGCAGAGCAAAGCATCACAAGAGCTGAAGCTAAAGCCGGACATATTCAGATTAGAAATAAGGGAAGTGGTGGAGTGTCTGCCTCTTTGATATCTTTACATCAAGACTGGCTGCCTTTCTGGAGATACAAGGTTCAATACAGGGGTAACGGGGTGAAATTCTCTGGACAGACTAGAATAGCCAATGGTCTGTTTTGGCTTTATGATCTACGAACTCAAAGCATGACAGGCACAGGGTATGGTGGATTCTGGCTACTGACAGCAGACTACAGTCCTCAAGGGCAGGATTTCAAATTTTTAAATGCAGGATGGTGGTGCCCAGAATTCAAGAAAGATGCTGATACATTGGAGAGGGTTCGAAGAAGAGCCTTGAGAATGATTAAAGGATAGAAAACCTGCCTGATAGTGATAGACTCAAGGAGCTCAACCTATTTAGCCTGGCAAAGAGAACGTGAAGCGGTGACTTGACCACAGTCTATAAGTATCTACATGGGCAGCAAATATTTAACAATGGGCTCGTCACTCTGGCAGAGAAAGGTCTAACGTGATCCACTGGCTGGAAGATGAAGCTAGGCAAATTCAGGCTGGAAATAAGGTGACATTTTTAACAGAGAGAGTAATTAACCATTGGAACAATTTACCAATGGTCGTGGTGGATTCTCCATCGCTGACACTTTTTAAATCAAGACTGGATGTTTGTCTAAAAGATCTGCCCTGGGAATTATTGTGGGGGCAGTTCTCTGGCCTGTGGTGTACAGGAGGTCAGACTAGAAGATGATCCCAGTGGTGTGGATCATGAGTGGTGTGGAGAAAGTGAATAAGGAAAAGTTATTTACTTGTTCCCATAATATAAGAACTAGAGGGCACCAAATGAAATTAATGGGCAGCAGGTTTAAAACAAATAAAAGGAAGTTCTTCTTCACACAGCGCACAGACAACCTGTGGAACTCCTTGCCTGAGGAGCTTGTGAAGGCTAGGACTATAACAGGATTTAAAAGAGAACTAGATAAATTCATGGAGGTTAAGTCCATTAATGGCTATTAGCCAGGATGGGTAAGGAATGGTGTCCCTAGCCTCTGTTTGTCAGGAGCTGGTGATAGATGGCAGGAGAGAGATCACTTGATCATTACCTGTTAGGTTCACTCTCTCTGGGGCGCCTGGCATTGGCTATTGTCAGAACAGGATACTGGACTAGATGGACCTTTGGTCTGACCCAGTGTGGCCGTTCTTATGTTCTTATGTTCTTCCGGCTTTGGAATCTCTGAATTTTAGGTATTGCAAGTCTCACCTCCTCACCACAATGTCCCTGGAACAGGAGGGCTGGAGAGTTGTCCAGTGAAAATCACAACAAGATTTGTATTGAGTCTAATGCCACTGGATCTTAGTAATGCACTAATAAAGTGGCTGGGTGCCCCCATCACAACTGCTTAATGGGCAGACAAACAAGGACTTTTCTTCCCACTCCAGACTTTGCCTGCCATGCTGACCCATGCTGTCTCACTGTTGTTCTTCCCTGTTGATCTGTATCCGTTGTCTCTTGTCTTAGATTGGAGGCGCTTTGGGGGCAGGGACCATCTGTTCTGTGTTTGTTCAGCGCTGAGCACAATGGGGTCCTGGCCTTTGACTAGGTCTCCTAGGCGCTGTGATCATTCAAATAACAAATACTGATAGGAGTTAAAAAGGAGTGTGCACAATGAAAGCACAAGCCTTGTAGACACAGCCAGAAGGGAGAAATTGTCAGGAGGTACCTGTCCCCAGATACCTGTTGGACATCGGCGAGAAATTCTACGCCATGAGGAATCTGTATCAGCACTGGCTGGATCATTACAGGCACCAGCATATACGAGGTCACCATCATGATGAACAGCCGCATTGCTAAGATTGCCAAAGCCCTGACAGCAGCTGGCAGAAGCCACCTGGCCAGGCTAGTGCTGCTGTGTGCTGGAAGATCCAAACAGATACGGCCGGGGCTGAAATAAAGTATAAATGGATGACCTGGAGTCTGATCAAATGCCTCTTGGGTGAAAAGGCTCTGGCTGACTTCAGTGGTATGTGGATTGGGCCTTTTCAAAAAGTACTTCAGAAGCTACTGTTTCAGAAATGAAAGATCTTGTCTTAGAGATGCTAAAAGGCCGGCTGCATGGTTATTAAACAACTGGCATGGCACAGAAGAAAAGCAAGGCCGGTCTTGTGATTCTAACACTGCCTGGAGACTCAGCAGCTTAGTCCAGTTCTTGGCTTCTCTGCAGACTAACTGCGGACAGCTCGTTTAATCTCTCAGGACCTCACCTGTACCATGCAGATAACAGCCCCCGCTCCTACCACTTCTCTGTCTTGCCTATTTAGAGTCTAAACGCTTTGGGGGCAGAAGCTGTTACCGGCTGTACTAACACAGTGTAGCCAACTGTTGTGGTTCAATTGCACAAGTCTCTGGCTATTTGGTGTTCTGAACGCCCCGCCTCCTGGAGTCAGGTGATTACATGAGAATCTGAGCATTCTTTTTTTGTGTAAGTAAATTTCTCGCCCTCACAGCAGTGGACAAAGCTTCAAAATGCGACTCCCTGCAGGCCCCAAACCCGGAAGAATGAATGAAAAGAATCTTCCAAAATGGATTTAAAACACCCAAAACTACTCATTATTTTTAAGCCAGTCTGATGGTTTTTGAATACGTGGGGTTGATAATATTGTCTGCAGCTCCTAGCACAATGGGACCCTGATTTTGGCTGGGCCGGTAGATTCTACTGTAGTGTAAATAATAAAAATAATCATAATAATCATAATAAAGGAGTGACTGTTGGTTCCTCCCCTGGGTGAGCATGGGGGTGAATTCCACGTGGTGTAAATGACATAGGCCTGATTTTGGTCCCACTTACAGCAGTCGCCCCCAGTGACCCTTGTACAAGACCCGAATCAGAACGGATAAATCCAGAAGCCTGAGCAGACTCGGGCTGAGCCGAATGCTTCAGTGGTTAGTAGAAAGTGCTGGCAAACCTAGCTCCGGCACCGTCACTGGGCATAGCAGGCTGGCTCTTTGGTCGCTGCGAATCGGGGCAGCGCCATTGCAGTCTGCGGGGGAATCCCAGCGGCTCAGGATACACCAATAGGCTCTGGCTGCTTCGCACCACCCCCCTTGACTTTCAGGGAGACTTAGGTTTCGAAGTGCATGAGTCTCTTTCCAAAATGGGTCTTAGACATCAAACTCCTTTAAGCATTGCAATGCTGAGCTGAGGAACAAATAAATACCTGGCCCTAGACTCTCCGGCCTAGACGCTTCAAGATATTTAGCCCACTGAAATCAATGGGCGTTATGCACCTCAGTACGTCTGAGGATCCGTGACTCAGTTTCCCACCTGGACAATGGGAATAATAGCAGTGCCCTACCTGCCAGGGCTCTTGCGGAGATAAAGGCATTAAAGACTGTGCGGGGCTCAGACACTGCAAGGGTGGGGAGTGGGGGACCAGATAAGAACTGCAGATGGGGAACCGTGCAGGGCCGTGTCACCTGGCAAAGTCTGCTCCCGACTCAGCAAGGTGTTTAAGCCGGTGAGCAGTCCCCATTGATGTCTTACCCCTGGGTAGCTGCAGTGGGCCAGATCCTCAGCTGCTGCCCATCAGCCCTGCTCCCTCAACATTAATGGAGCTACACTGATTGGCACCAGCTGGGCGTCTGGCTCAGGGACAGCCGGGCCTGAAGTCGGAGGCTCCTTTGCTTTGTCTGACACTTTTGTCTGGTGCTTTTCTAGCCGCTCCCTCCTGCCCCCTCTGCATGTAAATTTCACTGGTTTTACACGCCCGATCGGAAGTGAAACTCCTTTGCCCCCACACCTGCTTCCTGACCCACTTACACACAATGCAAGAGACAAGGCGGGTGAGTGGATATCTTTTGTTGGACTGACTTCTGCTGGGGAAAGAGACAATCTCACAAGTGCCAGAGTGTTTCTTCAGGTCTTCTGTGGAGCTCAAAATCTTGTCTCTTTCACCACCACAGTTGAAATTACCTCACCCACCTTATATGTCTTATATCCTTGTACCAACACGGCTACAACCTCACTGCATTGTAACACTGCTGCCGCTTGTGGGACATTTCTGAGAGTGCCAACTCAGGACACATTGTTTAGAGCAGGGCAGTCACAGCCCAAGGCTGGGGATTCTCCACTTCTAAGGCACCAGACCAGCCAGCCAGAGAGGACCCCACAGGCTAAGCACAAGTCATACAAGCAATTTCCTTAGACATTCCAGTTTCCCAGTATCACCACCAGTGCCACTCCTTATGGGGGTGAATGGTTAAAAAAACAAATACCCCAGTAAAATAAAAAGGTTCTCCCAATCCCAAAGGACCAAGCCCCAGACCCAGGTCAATATACAAATCAGATCTTACCCACAAATCACGCTGTTGCCAATCCTTTAGAATATAAAATATAAAGGTTTATTCATAAAAAGAAAGAAATATAGATGAGAGCTAGAATTGGTTAAATGGAATCAATTACATCCAGTAATGGCAAAGTTCTTGGTTCAGGCTTGTAGCAGTGATGGAATAAACTGCAGGTTCAAATCAAGTCTCTGAAGAACATCCCCCTCTGGGATGGGTCATCAGTCCTTTGTTCAGAGCTTTAGTTTGCAGCAAGGTTCCTCCAGAAGTCAGAAGTAGGATTGAAGACAAGATGGAGGAGAGGCAGAAAGGGAGGTTTAGGCTCAACCTTAGGGAAAACTTCTTGTCAGGGTGGTTAAGCACTGGAACAAATTGCCTAGGGAGGTTGTGGAATCTCCCTCACTGGAGGTTTTTAAGAGCAGATTCGACCAGTGATACTCAGAGCTCAGTAGTTCAGGACCCAAATTAGTGATCAACATTACCCAAAAGAGTCACGGAGGTGTGAATTCATTGTTTCATTAACTATTTATATATATTATTCTCACAGCAAAATGACTGATCAAGTATTATTATTTTATCAACTGCATTTGGTTAATAACCTAGTAAAAGCATCCTGATTGGTTAATAACTTAGACTGGTTAATAATTAAATCACAGTATTTTAATGTCATGTGCTGCAAAGAGGAGACACATTACAGAGCCACTTGCAGCTCACGAGGCTCAGTCTGAGTATCGCTGGGTTACACAAACACCTGCCAGGGACGGGCCAGATCCGTGTTTTTCACTGCAAGGCCTGCGAGCTGGTGGTGGCTCCCATGGACCCTAAATGCGACTCCTTGTCGCTCGCACTGTCTGGTGGCAGTGGGGCTTCAGCTATGGCAGGCTCCCTGCCGGTTCTGGCCCCATGCCACTCCCGGATGCGGCTAGCACGGCCCTGCGGCCTTGGGGGTAAGCGGGGGAGCAGAGGTCTCCGCACACTGCTCCTGCCTGCAAGCACCGCCTCCACAGCTCCTATTGGCTGGGAACGGGGAACTGTGGCCAAAGGCAGTTGCGGGGGCGGTGCCTGCATTGAAGGGGCTGCCTGAAATAAGTGCTGTCCCCTTCAGTGGGCAGGTTCTGAATAGCCCTTCCACCACCCGACCTGCAGCCTCCCAGAGACAGTCCCCCATACCCCCTCCTGCACCCCAAGCCCCTGCCCCAGCCCTGATCCCCCTCCCAGAGCCCACACCCCATACTCTCTCCTGCACCTCAAGCCCCAGCCCCAGCCCTGAGCCCCCTCCCAGAACCTGCACCCCATACCTTCTCCTGTACCCAAAGCCCCTGCCCCAGCCCTGAGCGCCCTTCTAGAGCCAGCACCCCATACCCTCTCCTGCACCCCAAGCCCCTGCCCCAGCCCTGAGCGCCCTCCTAGAGCCAGCACCCCATACTCTCTCCTGCACCCCAAGCAATATTACCAATGATGGTAATATTACCCTATCAACCAACAAAGAACTCGGAGCGTTCAACCGTCTGTGTCGGGTTGATGGGGCTCTCACGTGGAAGGTTTTTTGCCAAAGTGGCTCCACTTCAAAAACAGTGACGAGCACTGGGCTAGATGATACTTAGCCCTGCCTCTGTGCAGGGGACAGGACTAGATGACTTTGCGAGGTCCCTTCCTGTCCTACATTTCTAAAATTGTGTGATCCCTCTAGCAGCGTAAAGGGGCCTTCATGGGGCTGAGAATGAGGCCCAAGGAGCAAAATCCCAGTTTAAAAAGAGAGGAAAAGAAGTCTCAGCAAGTGACTCCAACCACCACTAGAATCATTAACAGGTGCCGGTCTCTGTTTCACAGGTGTAAATCTGGAGCGACTCCGCTGAAGTCAACGGGTCAAAAACCTCAGCCGATGCAAATCATTGTAACTCCACAGAGCTCCACCCGTTTACATCAGCTAAGGGTCAGGCCCCTGTGGATTTTATGTTGGAGTCTCACCAGTCTTACCTGGGAGCAGAATCTTGTCCACCACCCCCTAGATTACCAACGGCAAATTACTGACATCTGTGGTTGTGATTTAACATTTATATTATGGTAGAGCCTAGAGGCCAGCCAGGAGAGGCCCTGGTGTGCCAGGTGCTGTACAAAACTACAGTAAATGACAGTGCCTACCCCAAAGAGCTTGCAGTCTCAGGGCATGTCTACACGGCGATCAGAGGGGCTATACCCAAACTAGCTTTGATCTAGCTTGCATGAGTAACAATGGCCGTGAAGCCGTGACGGCTTCGAGGACATCGGGGCGGGTGGGGAGAAGCACGGGAAGCCCTGTTAGGAGTTCAGCACCATTTGGCAGAGGCACTTGAGTGCCTTTCCTTGGCCAGTGGAGCTGGGCAGGTGGGTGACTCCCGACCAGCACAGCTCAGTGACGGGCAGGGGGCCAGGGACTGACGGGGGAGGCCCGTGTCCTCCCCAGAGCTGGGCCCCATGTGAAGCTGTCCATCTGGCCTTTCTGCTGCCGGGCTGCGGAGGGTTTGATTGCTCTGGCCTTCTCTCCTCTCGGCAGGTGGACGAACAAGAGATGAGGAAACAGCAGGACGAGATCCAAGCCATCATCAAGATGCGGATAGCCGGCTCGTCCAGTGGAACCCAGGTAGCCGGCCCGTCCGCCCGCTGGTGGAGGAGGGGCAGGTCTCACCTGCACACGCTCGCTCGGTTCTGAGACTTCTCTTCGGAGATCCACTGGGAAACTAAGATCTCAGGAACTCCGAAGGGGCCAGGCAGACACAGTTAGTCTCCCCCACCAGCTAACCTGGGAGGGTCGCTCTCCGCTTTAGCGGTCTGGCTGTAGAGGCTGCTTCCAGTTCTGACTCACATGGTTTCACGGCGCTGTGTGTGCAGGAGCACCCAGGTCCCGGGTAGCTTTGTACAGTCGCGGCGGCCTCACTTGCTACTGTTACTCCAGCTAGCTGGTGTATAGCACGTGCTGCAATCACACCTCTGACTGCAGCGTAGACGTATGCTATAAGACAAGGCATGGCAGATGGATGAGACGAACAGCAGGATGCGTGGGGAGAACGGGGTAACAGAACTAGTAGGACAGGCACTATTCTTAGCCGATCAGGACCAGTGATCACAAATCCATCAGTGGGAGCCAGTGGCGTTTTCTCCAGGATTAATTTGGCCCAGTGACCGTCACCATGTGCCAGGGCAGTAGGTATAAATCTGTGTGTGCCAGGCAGGCAGGGGAGATGGCTTGAGGCTGGCTCGGCTCCAGCGCAGATCTCCATAGAGCTCCACCTGGGGTGGTGACCAAAGACGCCGAAGCTGGCTCAGTTTGGGCCTCCTGGTCCCGCAGTGTCCCCAGCCCCCCCACTGCATGCTCAGGCTCAGGGATTACACACCCAGCTCCTTCCTGCCTGCTGTAACAATGCAGCCAGGCTCCCCAAACCACATGAATTAAATTACTAACATGCACCCGGCTAATAATAGCCCGAGCGATTTCAGCAGCAGAATAATGGCACCCGTATCGACTGGCTCACTCCTGACGGCAATTAACGACAGAGCAGGGCCCAAAGCAGAGCAGGCAAGGGAGCGGGCTGGGGGGCAGCGGGGGTACAGGATGGGGAGGTGATGCCCGTGGTGAACTCAGATGAGGAGGTGAGAGGGAGCAGAGGGGAGATGGGGGAGGGGATGGAGAGGAGGGACCCCCTGGAACTCGCCAAAGCTGGAGTGCAGCCACTGCTCATTGGGAGCTGTCGGGCCAGATTCTCAGCGGGTGTCAGTCAGTGTCGTTCCGCTGGTGTCAAACAGAGCTTTGCTGGAGTCACTGGAGCGAGGCTGATTACAACAGCACACCCTGCCCTGACTGACACCAGCGGAGGATCCGGCCCAGTGTGTGTATGTAGATTTCACACACACATATTGACACCAGCAGAGGATCTGGCCTAGCATATATGTAGATTTTACACACACACACACACACACACACACACACACACACACACACACACACTGATTGACACCAGCTGAGGATCTGGCCCAGCGTGTGTAGATTTCACACCCCTATACCCCCACACACGCACCTTGACATCAGCTGAGGATCTGGCCCAGCATGTACGTGTGGATTTTTCTCACACACACACACACACCTTGACATCAGCTAAGGATCTGGCCCAGTGTGTGCATGTGGATTTTTCACACACACACACACACACACACACACACACACACACACACACACACACCCCTTGACATCAGCTAAGGATCTGGCCCAGTGTGTGCATGTGGATTTTTCACACACACACACACACACACCCCTTGACACCAGCTGAGGATCTGGCCCAGCGTGTGCGTGTGGATTTTTCACACACACACACACCTTGACACCAGCTGAGGATCTGGCCCAGCATGTGTGTGACACACACACACACACACACCTTGACACCAGCTGAGGATCTGGCCCAGCGTGTGCATGTGGATTTTTACACACACACACACACCAGCTGAGGATCTGGCCCAGCATGTGTGTGTGGATTTCTCTCTCTCTCTCTCTCTCTCTCTCACACACACACACACACACCTTGACACAAGCTGAGCATCTGGCCCCGCGTGTGCCTGTGGAGTTTTACACACACACACACACACACACACACACACACACACACACACCAGCTAAGGATCTGGCCCGTGTGTGTGTGTGTGACACACACACACACACACACACACACACACACACACACGGGGTGGCCGGACTTAGTCCCAGTTGAACAAAGGCTGCTCCCCGAGCCGCACGCCGGGCCGGAGACCCCCGCCCAGCCCCGGGGCAATCAGCAAACTCCAGCCCGGCCCTTTGCTGCCGAGCGCCCGCCCGCCCGGCGGGACTGGCACCTGGCTCCAGCCCCCCGCCCGGGCGCTGCGGGGCCCGCGGGCGTGGAGCGGCTCCGCCGCGGGTCAGCCCGAGCGGGTGTTTCTCCCTCTCTCGCTCGCTCACACATGCTCCCTCGCGGCACCCGCCCACCCTGCATGCTCCAGCGAGCTGCATTAGGCTCCGTTACGGCTCCAGTCCTCAGCCACCCTCCCCCGAGCCGGCTCCGGGAGCAGCCGCAGCCGCGGCGAGCGGGGAGCGAGAAGGGCGCCGGGACCTCTGGCCAGCAGCATCCTCAGCCCTCGCCTGCAGCTGGCCGGGCTGGCGAGAGGATGAGGAGAGATGGGCCAAGCTTGCGGCCACTCCATCCTGTGCCGGAGCCAGCCCTACCAGCCGGCCGCGTCTGACATGTGAGTGCCCGGCGCGCCGCGGGTTCTAGCCCGGGGGGCGCTGGCCGGGGCCGGGGGGCTCGGGGGGAAGCGAGGAAAGGGGGAGTGAGGGAAGGGGAGAGGAGCCAGCGACGGGAGCAGCGGAGAGAGAGAATGAAACCGAGAGGGAGGGAGGGACGGAGGAAAAAGTTCTTCCTGTCTCAGAGCCGGCAGGGAGGGTAAGAAATAAAGGAGAGAGACCCAGCGACTGGGGCCGGCTCCCCTGGGCAACTGGGGACGGCTCCCCTGGGGGACTAGCCAGCCCCTGCCCACCCCTTGCTCTGCGCACCTGGCCCCGCTGGAGCGGTTGCTGCTGCCTGCCGGGCATGGGGACGCAGGCTTGGTATTTCCACAGTGGGCACTGCCCCCTGACACGTCGCTCTGTGCCACCCGTGCCGTGTGGGGACGTGGGATGAGGCAGATCTAGGGGGCTTGCTCTCTGGGCTGCTTGCTCAGGCCTTCAGACAACAGCTGGGAGCGCAGCAGGGCGAGATGCCCCCTGGTTGCCTGCTGCCTCAGTTTCCCTTCTTTAGTCCTGCCGTTTGCAAATCCCCCTTGTGTGGAAGGCGGGAAGGGGTTGTACGGACACGGTGCGGAAGCCAGGTTAGTGTAGCCCTGTGCGGGCACATGGGTGAGCTGTTTCCCAGGGAGCAGCTAGAGAAATGTTGGGCTCGTTTTGTAAAGGGCTTTCTGTGTGTGTGTGTGTGTGTGTGTGTGTGGATAGACTTTGCACTGGCAACTACAACTCTCCTTGTACCCCTGACACGGGAAACACTATAGTTTCCAAGCTATAGGAATGCTGATCCCGGTCCAGTTGTACCTGGCAGCTCCCTTCCTGGGAGGGGCTGAGCTGAGTTCTGCATCTAGATTCTATTCACCCTCCTGTGACTCCCCCGGAGGAACCTCAGGGGGACACTTGGCCGGGGGTGTGGAGCGTTTCCCAGAGGGAAGGCTCAGAGGCAGGCACGGTCAGTCGTAGCTGAACTGTTTGCAGTCTTAGCATCTGTGCAACGTGCCTCAGGTGGCACGTGAGCAGGATTCATCACCGAATTTGGTCTGCGGGTTGGATCATTAGCTTCCTCGGCCTGGGCCGGGCACTGACAGGGAGTGGGACGCGAACGCTGATCTGTGTCCCCGCTGTTTGCAAAGCCGCTCCTGTGCAGCCAGGGAGGAGGCTGGAGTTTTAAATTGCTCGGCCTGGTCAGGGTCAGTGGAGGGCCTGCCGGATCCTCGGGCTGTCTCTCCGTGGCAGTCTGCCAGGAGAAGGCAGTGAGCGTCCCGCCTGGTGCCAAGGGGAGGGGACTGTGTGCTCAGCAGGGACACTGTGCCATGTTTGGGTTCCTTTGTTTGCCCATGTAAGTCACCCGTGTTCAGACAATAGCTGAACAATCTCAGCCCATGCTGCGAGGCCTGCTCAAGAGCTGCTTGTTATTAGAAGGGGTCGCCCCGAACATCCCCCTCCTCTGCCTCTCCGAGGAGCCTGAGCAGAATCCCTTTGGCCAGCCCCCACCCCCAGTGGGCTGCCCTCTGTACAGCACCGCTCGCTTTGCCATTGTTTTAATGCTGCTGGCTCTGGTGCCAGGCAGAGTTGTTATTTTCCTGCGGGGGGAGTTGTTTGTCCAGTCGTTCCCCTGATCCTCTGGTTGCTGGCATCTTTCATGCCCGCTCACGAGCGCGCCCCCGGGAAAGGGTCGTTGCTAGGTCTCACCGCTGTCGCAAGCTGGGGGTGTGGGGGGGAACTGAGAAGTGAAACTGCCGCGTGTTGCAAGAAGCCACAGCTCCCCTCTTACCCAAGAGCTGATTTGCATCTGAAAGCAAGCAGCAGCAGCGGGGTGCTGCTCCCAGCAAACCTGGCTCTTGGAGCAGTGCCCCCGGAGCTGCGGGACCCGAGCGGCTTTAATAAGGGGGATGTACAAAGAAGCTGCCCTCTTTCTTTCCCCAGCCCCGCCGCGGTGTGCAGCAGGCAGCCCCTGTGCTGTCATTTACACGCGGGCACCAGCTCCAGTTGTAGCAAGATCCAGCCCAGCTGGAAGGCAAGGGCTCTGCAGCAGCAGTGGGGGGAAGATCCGAGTGCAGCTGCTTCCCAGCTGGCGAGCTCCCTGGCTCCTTCTGGGGGATGGCTTGTGAGCCGCCTGCTGTGGCCAGCAGTGAAGCACTCCCCCTAGGAGAGAGCAGGGGGCTTGGGGCTTGCTCTGTGCCCCGCTGGTCCACCCCATTCATCCCCAGCCCTTCAGGGCAGAGCCTGAGGCTGGGATGAACACCGTGGCAGAACACCGGGTGATGGGCACGGGTAGCGGATGGAGCGCTGGGAGCACCCCTCTCTGAGCAGCACAGAGCGCTGCTTGGATTTGCGCTGCCTCTGCTGTGAGCTCCCCGGCTAGGCCTGCCCGACCCAGAGCCAGCCCTCTTCCCAGGAGCTATTGGACACAGGCCTGTCAGTGCAGTAGCCACCACATGAATGGGACTGACTCTTCTTCCACATGGACAGGCAATGGTGCCAGGCACCCCCACTCCAACTCCACAGTCGCACAGGGCCATGGATGAGTATCTCAAGAGCTGGTGCGTTCCTCCTGATCCCTGCACTCCAGGAGCCCTCTTCTCTGGACAGGAGCAACCTGTCCAGAGATCTCAAAGAACATCAGAAGGAGAGGCAAGTGTCAGCATCCCCATGCTACTGATGGGGAAACTGAGGCATGGGGAGATGCAGTGCCCTGTCCAAGGTCGCCCAGCAGAGCTAGGACTAGAACTCGCATCTCCTGTCGAGTGGCTTCTCCCTACAATTGCAGGCACAGCTTCTGGGTGGGTGCTGGATCGCATGTTGCCACCAGGCCTCATGGGGGAATCTCAGGGGTGTGATGTGCTGCCCGATGGAGGGCTTAGAGCACAGGCCCAGAAGACAGGGCTCCTGGCTCTGGCAAGTCACGCCAGCCAAAACGATCACAAACCCTTGGATCTCTCACTTGGAGGGTGCCACGGAAGGGTTGTTAGTGCTGGCGGATGGGGTCCCACAGACAAGGCCTATATGATGGAGCCGATGCTGGACAAAGAAACGGGGTGGGAGGGCAGAAAAAAGGAGGCTTCCATGTATTAACGATCATTAGTAAAACGGGGCTGGATTGCGGCACAGCTGCCGTAGGCAGACAGGTACAGGGCTAGTATTAAGATTAACCTGAGGCGTTAGCTTGGTGTCCTCCCTGGCTGGGGAAGATTGTGGGGAAGGACTGGAGATGGTGAGCAGCTCCCTCAAAGCATTCACATGTGGGCTCAGCTCAACACAGCCCTATGAACGGAGGCAAAGAAGTTAAGTGACTTGCTCAAGGCCGCACAGCAAGGCAGTGGCAGAATCTGGGTTAGCACTCAGTTCTCCTGGCTTCCAAACCCAGATTCATTTATTCATACTGAGCAGCACCAGGCACCAGGAGGATCCTACTGAAGGAACAGATTCAAGGATTTTAAGGCAAAAAAGGGACATTGTGCTGTCTACTCTGACCGCCTGCACGGCCATGGCCAGAGACCATCACCCCTGCATCAAGCCTAACAGCTTCTGACTCAGCTGGAGCAGAGCGATAAGAAAGATGCCTGGTCTTGCTTTAAAGACTTCATGTGATGGAGAATCAGCCTCTCACCTGAGGGTTAATTAGCCCAGTCAGTCTCCAGCTCTGGCACAATGACCCTCTGAAGGACAAATGATTTGTCTGGGGGGTTCTTTTTAGTAAAGCAGCCTCCCTTCTCCAGTAACGGGGCAGGGAGCCTGACCCCCCCATTGGCTTGGCACTTTATGGATGTGCAGCGGACACTGGTCTGATGGGGTAGGGTTTTACCCTCTCTTAGCCCAGGTGAAGCGGTCACACAAGGTAACAGGTCAACTATGGTAGTTCTGCAAGCCTGGCCAGCGCCATGCCTGAGCACCTCACAATCATTGATGTCTTTCTCCTCCCCCCGGGAGGCAGGGCAGGGCTGTTATCCCCATTGCACAGATGGGAAACTGAGGCACGGCGAGACTAAGTGATTTGCCTAATATCATGCAAGAAGCACATGGCAGCGACTGAATCCAGGTCTCTCAAGTCCTAAGTGAGTGCGCTAACCACTGCGCCACCCTGCCTCCCTGAAAGCAAGGCCCAGTGAGTGAATTTCATCCCCTGAGAGATTATACAGCCTCTGCTGTCATTTACCTGGGTGCCAGTCTGGAGTAGCTCCATTGTGTGCAGTGGAGTTACTCTATATGGACATCCAAGATACAGAGCCCAATTTGACCCTATGTATCTAGAATTAAAACCACGTCTTCCCCTTTTGGAGTTCTTTGGGTTACTCTAGAAAGCACTTGTGACACCCTGCCCTGTACTCCAGAGCCCAGCACCTTAATGCGGTTTCATAGGGCAGATAGCTCAGTGGTTTGAGCACTAGCCTGCTAAACCCAGGGTTGTGAGTTCAATCCTTGAAGGGGTGACTTAAGTATCTGGGGTAAAATCAGTACTTGGTCCTGCTAGTGAAGGCAGGGGGCTGGACTTGATGACTTTTAGGGTCCCTTCCAGCTCTGTGAGAGGTGTATCTCCATATGTTCTCCCCAGAGCCTGGGGGGCAAGGGCCTGTCAATCAAGAGCTGTGTATACACCACTGCAGTGGTTCTCAACCATGGGTCCAGGGCCCACTGGGGGGCTGTGAGCAGGTTTCAGGGGGGCCTAGCCAAGCAGGGCCAGCATTAGACTTGCTGGGGCCCAGGGCAGAAAGCTGAAGTCCCACCACTTGGGGCTCCAAGCTCTGCCACCCGGGGTTGAAGCTGAAGCCTGAGCAATGTAGCTCTGTGGGATGGGGCCTCAGGCATTGCCTTGCTTGCTACCCCCTAATAGCAGCCCTGGCTTTTATACACAGAAAACCAGCTATTGTGACACAGGTGGGCCGGGGAGTTTTTATAGCATGTTGGGGGGCAGCTCAGAAGGAAAAAGGTTGAGAACCCCTGCACTCTAGCATGATTGTCACATGTAGCACTCCACATCACAGTGGGGTTTTTAATAAGCATAGAGTGCAAATCCACTGAAGGCCAGCGTCTCCTGGAACTGAACCTGCCCCCCTTTCCTCTGTGTGGCCCTTTGCAGCTCTGGCGGCGTGAGCGAGCGGGACGCCGCACGGTGCATTATTATCCAGGCAGCCTTTGAACTCAGGACATTGGGCTCAGCGCGTGGCAGAGAGCTCCAACCAGACTGGGTCACACGGTTCCACTCTTTAGCTGGGGTGTAAGGCGATGCTCATTGAATGCCAGCTTTGCACTTCCCGAGAGGAATCTGGAGCAGAGCTGTTCTCTGTCCTGCGCTGGGAGAGACATTCTAAATCAACTTCCCTTCCGAGACCCTCGCCCTTGGCAGAGAGCTCCTAGGCTGAGACCTCTCTAGCGCCACCTCCCTGCCGGGGCAGGATTGGCCCAGTGGGGCATTTTGCACAGCTTAGTGCTATCTGTTTGTTTGTGCAGTCTGTGCTGTTTGCCTCAGCTGAAAGGTGGGAGTCAGCAAACTGAGGGACCGATGTAGCAGTCAAAGCCTATTGTCACTCCCTTGTCAATCCCCAGGGCTGCTGAGGGATGATCCAGCCTCTGGTGTTACTTAGAGCAGCCTCAGGGGTGTTCTAAATGATACTGGCTGGTAAAGGCCTCTTCTGATTTGTCACCACCCTGCAGGGCTAGGAGTGAGAGCTGATACCATTGGAAAAGGGAGCTGTCCATCTTTCCAGCGAGAGACATGGTGCTTGCTTCCAGCCATGGATGCAGCCTACTGTAAAGTCTCTTATGCCTAGGAAAGCTACACTAGGTCCTTTCTCAGATCCTTCAGTATTAGATACAGGGATCCAGCTAGATATGTGGTATTGCTTATGTCTCCGGTACAACCCTGAGCACATTGTTGGCGCCTTGCAACTAACTAATGATCAGAAGAATAATCAAATGTAGGATGTTAAAGGAATTAATCCCATTGTGTCTGCCGGCTGCTGGCCAGACACTGCAGCAGATGCTGTCAGTTAGTGGGCTCTGCTCCATTGGTCTACACCCTGACTACATGACTACACCCTGTGGCCAGCACTCAGACAGGGAAGGGAGCTTTACCACCTGAGCCAAAATTGACCCTTCCCCTGGGTGAGGTGGTAGGAAATTATGTGGCTGCCTCCTTCCCAGCACAGGGCAGTATCCATGGTGTAAACATAACGTGAACGCAAAGTGCATGTCACGTTCCCCAGCTAATTGCTGTTCCATAAGAGAGCAACAGCCTACTACTGCTGGTTGCTGATGGAGCTGCTCCTTTAGCTCAAGTGGTGGAGGGCAGTGCTTTGGTGCTGAGTGCCCAGGTTTCAAACCTTGCTGTTGACTTTTGCTGGGAACCGTTTTGTGAGCATATGGCTTGGGAGGCCAAACCACCCGGGGGATTTTTTTCCTGGGAAGCCATGAATGATCTAAATGCATTTCCAGGAATGCCCAAGGTTTCTCGAGCCAGTCTCTGAGCTCTCCCCTCTACTCTCGCTCTTTCACTATTGCTAGATTTCTGCCTGTCTCTTTCCTGGCTCCCACGTGGCTTCCTGATAGCTGAGCTGGTTGTTAGCCAGAAACATGGGCATGCCGGAGCGTGGAGGAAGCCGTCCTGGGACTCTCTAGCAATCTAGCCCTGCCCTGCCAAGCCCTGAGCTGTGATACTTAATGGATGGGGCTGCTCATCTGAAAGGGGGAGGGGGCTCAGTGAATCATTTTCCCCACCAGGGCTGTGACGGCTGATGCTGCTACATCAGCAAAGGAAGAAGTGTGTCTGTTAGCCCAAGTGAAGCAGGGACAGGGCTACTGAAAGAGAGACCGGACAAAACACTGGACAGTGTGCATCGGATCACAGGACACTGGTTTTGTGAGATTAGGGATGGAAACGACCTTTGCAATCGGAATGGGTCTGGACAGCCCCCTAACCTCTTAAATTTGGGGGTGTTCTTTGATCTCATTCCAGGCAACAGCCCCCTAATTTCAAACAGGCTGAACCAAAACCCTGGACCTAGGTGCTTTGAGGTGTTGGAAATCCAGATTCAAAATTTCGCCTCTTGAGCTCAGGTTTAAACAATGTAGAGCCCATGTCCCTGCGAGCGCTGGAGCGATTCCGTGGATAAAGGACACAGGCGCACACCCCGGTTATGGGAGGCAGGGCAGGGCACCACCCTAGGAAGCGGGAGATCTGCGGGCAACTAAATGAACTAGAGCAACACGTCTCCTCCGACACACCCGACTAGTTCTGACTGTGAGCACAGGGCTGAGAAATCGGAGGTAAGGGAAAAGAGCAGAGCTACAGCTGAAACGCTGCCGCTTATGCGTGTTCTCAGACTGGTGGGGCTCTGTGCTAAAATGTCGCAGTAATTTCATACCTCACCTCTCACCGAAAAGTCAGCTTCCTAGGAACTGTTTCAAACAGATCCCGGACGGCAATGGGTCAAAGCACAGGATGAATATCCAGAGAGAAATAGTTCATGCCACTGCGGATCTCAGCTTTCCACTGCTGTCCATTTCTACCTGGCTAGATTCTTATATTGGCATTGTGATATTTCATCCTAAATACACGAGAACAAACACCAGGCTAAGGGGATGTCTATTGCTCCGACCTGGTGGGTGACCTTGGGCAAGTCACTGCCCTTCCATGTGCCTCAATTTCCCCTTTAACTTGTCTAATTAGACCGGAAGCTCCTTGGGGCAGGGATTGTTTTTTATTCTGGTCTCGTCTCCACTCGAAACACTGCAGCGGCACACCTGCAGCACAGGCACTCACTACAGCGACGGAAGGAGTGCTTCTGTCGATCTAGCAGTGTCTACACCAGGACTTAGGCCGGCTTCACTATGTCACTGTGACTCAACCTGAAGCCTTTGCAAGGAAGTACTCTGCAGCCTATCATCAGCGACCCTTAAAGAGTTAGTTATTAGCTTGTACTTTTCAGCTGGGTGACTCAGAAGACATTGAGGAGTTATTTATATTGAGCAGTTGAAATGCTAAGACTGCTTAGGAGATTTATTTTTCTTGTGCTGTTATAAACCACGGACCAAATCCAGCTGCACTTACTTCTCCCAAGGCTGCATGTGCCTCTGGCCACTCGATGACGTTCCAGTGCCAATCTGGCAGGTAGCAGCAACTATAATAATATCTAGGATTTATATGGCACTTTTCATCCAGAGATCTCAAAGCGTTTACAAGAGGGTCGCCTCATTTTACAGATGGGGAAACTGAGGCACACAGAGGCACCTTAGCTCACTGAGCAGCTAGCGGCTAAGCCAGGAATAGAGCCCAGGTCTCCTGAGTCCCAGTCTAGTGCACCTTCCACTAGGCCTACATGCAGAGAGAGTGCTAAGGGGTGGGCCTGCACACCTGATATGGAGCCCAGTATTCCTCTTAACATCAGCAGTGGTCCAGCTCCTCTACGCCACAGTGCCCCACCCCTGGCAGCGTGGGGGTGGGGTTAGAAAGCGGCGTGGGGGCAGGGCTACAGGGCCAGACTGGCGGGGAGACGTTGCAGCTTAGGACTACACCACTGCTTCAAATGGATCGAAGGAAATATACAGAACTCATCTCATGGAACTCACAGCCACAAGCGATCACTGAGGCCCAGAGCTTAGTAGGAGTCAAAAAAACCAAAAACCAAAAAGAGGATTGGATGTTTGTATGGATAATCGGAACATCCACAGCTATGTTAGCAAGGCTTACAAAATAGCTCGAAGGGATAGAAACCTTGATGCTTCAGCATATAAGCCATCCTCCTTGGTGCCACAGGTCTGGTGCTCTTGAACGGCTCTGAAACAGTGCCTGGCGGAGCCCTTCAGTGTGTCAGCCCCCTTAGGGTCACACTCTCTCACTGGGGTGAGCCCCTGGGCTTCCCCACCTCCTCGGAGCCTTCAGCACCTGTAGGGTGACCAGACAGCAAGTGTGAAAAATCGGGCCAGGAGCTGGGGGGTAATAGGAGCCTATATAAGAAAAAGCCCCAAATAGCAGGACTGTCCCTATAAAATCGGGACATCTGGTCACCCTAAGCACCCCTGCTTCACCCCCTGAGCTCCCTGCAGGGAGTGCACCTGGATTGGATGCCTGAGGGAGACTCCAAAGGGAGCAATGCACCCCCACCTTCCTTAATCCGGAGTGACTCTGAGCTCGCGGTGGAAAAGCAGAAGGAGGGTTTATTAAACGTCTGCAACACAGCATAGAAAGTCCTTAGTTAACAGATCTCACCATTAGGAAACGCTTCCTTTACAGAAATAGACCTGAGCTGTGAAGTCTGAATCAAGAACTAGATTGTCTAAATCCAAAGTTTTCCCCACCTTCTGGGCTGGTTGCATTCAGATGTGTGGGTCAGGGTCAGCTCCCTAGCCAAGCTCTGGGTGGCCTCCTTTCATTCGGGCAGCACGCTTAGCTACCCCCCTTTACCAGCCCAGAGCAATCCCCCTTTTTCCTTGCTTCTGCCCCCCTCCGTCTGCCCCGCATAGATGGTTATCAGAACCACACACCCCATGGAGTCTGACACGTTTAATTTAAACAACAACACAGCAGTGCTTTTGCCGGCACCGGCCCAAGGCAAGAGAAACGCAAGGATTAGATCAAGGAAATGAGGCCAGTTGCAAACAAACTGCTCACATGGGATTAGTCATGGGGCTTGTCACAGAATTACATTTTCTAGTCGCCGGATGGACGCAGGCGGGAGGCACAGGTGGGGAGATGTGGGGGACTCACAAGACTGACAACTAAAGGGGAGCTGGTGGCATGGTCCAGGCTCTGGACTGGGTCGTAGGAGATCTGGATTTAAAACTTGGCTGTGTCACAGACCCCCTCTGGGGATCCAGAGCAGTTGGGCTCAGCCCTCTCCATAAATAGGGGTAAAATTCACCCCCTGCAGAACGCTCACCCTGCTCAAGCCCCCCGAACAGAAACAGGACTGGACAGGAGGGAAGCTGCCATGGGCAGGGAGGTAGCTGAGGACTTGAGTGGCCAGGATTCGCTCGCCCAGATTTTGGGCAAATCATTCAAGGGACGTCTAAACACACCCGCCGGGGCTGTAATTTTCACTTTACTAAACATACCTGTGCTTGCGCCGATTGAGCTAGCGTGCTAAAAAGAGCAGCAGCATGGGTACAATCCTGCCTGACCCCCTGGGGGTGTACTGGGCTGGACAGCCCATGGAGACATGGCTACCCTGCTACGATCTGGGCTAGCACTGGGGACCTGTACCCGAACTGTAAATTAGACCCCTAGCTGCAGTGTAGACATAGCCTTAGTGTCCGTGCCTCAGTTTCCCAGCTGTCCGATGGGGGACAATAGCCCTTCTTTAACTCCTGGTGGAGTTGTGAGTCTACATGCATGAAGGATTCCGTGGGGCCGTGCGCCAGCAAAGGCCATATTCGTACCCCGCTGATACATGAAACAGACCGATTCCGGTGTCAGGTCTTGCTGCGTGGCTGCGATGAATGTGTTTTAAACACTATTGAAAACCTCACGGCGGCAGTGTCCTTTTAAGTGGAAGAAGCGGGAGGGGTGGGGGGGAATGTAGGTAGCCTTTAAATAAAAAATCGCGGCATGCAGGACACATCCAGCAGTTAAGGGGGATGCCGACTTCAGAAAAGGCTTTAATCTCCTTATTCAAGCCGAGCGACGACTCGTCGCCTAATTATTTTATTATCAGTGATGCTAAGCAAGACACTGTGTCTCAGCACTGTCGCCGCCCATGCGCTGCCCTTGTTTGCTGGCCCTGGTTGAGAACGGCCGGCACGGATGTGCTTTGCTGGATAGGGACGGAGGCAGCGCGTACTCCAACGCTGAGCGGAACGGAGGACGTGGGACAGACGATCTCCTCTGAAATAAGAGACAGTGCAGCACAGGGCCTGACCCTGACAGGCGATGGGAACCTCCTCTGTGAGGCTGAGTGCCCTTTGATTTACGTCATCTTCAGTGGGAGCTGAGGGACCTTTCAAGATCAGACCTATACTCCACCTCTCCTTTGCGTAGAGAGCGGGAGGGCATAATCCAAATGTCCCAGGGCGGAAACTGGCTGCAGCAGGGGCAGGCAATGCTGCTGGCTGCGCTGCACTGCCCGTGAATTGTTAGCCCATGTACTCTGTCCGTCTCCGGTGGCTGCGTGGTATCTATGGAGGTGCCGGCAGGGCGGGTAAAACCCAGAGGCTGCAGCTTCAGTACCACTGGATGGAAGGTCAGCTGCCAGTAGCAGTAGGCTTTTATCTTCTTTGCAGACCAGCCGCCAGAGCGAGATAGAGTCATAGTCACTTGAGAAAGCCTGAAAAACGTCGGAAGTCCTGGGCAGGCTGGGGGTGGGGTGATGGCACCGGCCTGCAGAGCTGGCCTCCCACCTTCATCACAGGTTCTCCGCACGGCCTTGGGCAAATCACTTCATCTCGCTGGGCCTCGTCAGGGAAAGGGGGATCGCAATTCTGTCGTGTGTGTTCAGCCGGCCAGCTCTTTGGGGCAGGGACTGGCCCTCACAAGCGGTTTGTGCAGCACCTAGCACAACGGGCCGTCAGCTTAGTAGGGACTGGAGTACAAGCATCCAGTATTTACATACAGCAGCGCCTCTCTGTGGTACTTCCCTGGCCCCCATCGCTGCAGCGTCCCTATCGTTAATGTAGTTAGCCTGACAACACCCCTGCGAGGTGGTCACACAGGGGGTCTAGGGGACAGCAAGGAAGCGAAGGCAGGTCTCCCAAGTCCGAGTCTAGAACAAGAATCGCTGGGCCGTCTTTCCTCACACCCCCTGTGCCGGCGGCTTGCTAACGACGCAAGAAGGGCCGGTCAGGTCCTTGAGTCAAGGCACTCACCCAGCCTAGGCACAGGAGGAGGTTGGGGGATGGGGAACGTAGACGCAAGTCACCTTGACCCATGGCAGGCAGCGGGGCTTTAAGAGGGCTGAAGTGTGGACAGGGTAGGGGCTGTGTGGACAAGCTCAGGCCAGTGGCACTGTGCGTTGTGGAGGGCCCATGGAAGAAGCATGTGTGAGAAAGCTGCTGCCCGGGCAGACAAAGCTGGGAGTATCGGAGGAGAAGAGAGGACGGAGGAGGAGAGGAGATATAGGAGGGGGCAGAGTTCTGTACTACAGCTTTGAGGCTAGCAACAAGGGGTTTCAATCTGATGCAAGAGCAGACAGGGAGCCGAAAGCCCCAAGCTGTGTTCTGACCTCTCTGCTCTGGGTTTGTTTCTCCCCCGCGGCGCTGAAAATCTCCCACACCGAGTCCTGTGAGCATCACCCAACAGCATGGCACGGGAGGAGTTTTTAACATCATCCAGGCCGGCAGGGTAGTTTGATGGGCCCCCTATGGACAACAGGTGCATTTAACAAGCTCCTTGGGGTAGCCCCAAGGTGATTAGGGTTTGTAGATGGATGGCTGCTTAGTGCACATCGCTAGCTCATTTTTATTTTCAAACGAGGAGTCTGGACAATGAGCTCTGAAATCCTGCAGAACTCCTTAGAGAACCGTTCTCTATACAATCGTCTATTGGCTCCTAACCGCTCAGCACCTCGCCTGCAATTCAGTCTACTGTAGCAAGAGATGCACTTTTCCCTTCAAAGAATAAGGCCTTGGTGTTGCTAACTTGAAGATCTGTGGGACAAATCATTGGATCTCACCCATGTGCCCAACTTTGGATTGGGAGCCAGGGGACTTGGGCTCCTTCCCTGGCTCTGCCTCTGGCCTGCAGGAAGCCTGTTCATTGGCTCTTCAGGGGAAATTGATGGTTGTCACCTGTGCCACGGAGCTGGCCTGATTTCTCTTTACTGTCCGGTGGCCCCCATTGCTCTGAGCATCCTACGTATATTCATGGGTTTACCCTCCCCACACCCCTGTGAGGTAGGGGAGGGTGATTGCACCCGTTTTGGAGATGGGGAAACTGAGGCAAAGAATAATTAGAGGCCAGGATTTTCAGAATTGTCAGCCCCCCTTTTAGGCACCAAAATAAGCAGCCAGATTTCCACAGGAGCTCAGCACAAGGGGACACGAGCTCTGCTGAAAATCTGGCTCCAGTTGGGGGCTCTGAGGACTTGAAAACTCGGCTCTTTGCGTTTTGCCCAGCGTTCCACAAAGAGTCCGTGGTAGAAGAGCCCAGCTCTTGGGAGGTCCCGTCTAGTGCTTTAAGCACCTGTCCATGGCAAGAGGAGCTGTCGCATCTAATAACTCAGGCTCATATCAGGAGTGCTGGGAGCCAGGATCGGGGCCCCTAGGAAAATCTTGATCCAGATCCAGGTTCGAATTCCAGATGCTCCCCGGAGTTTGCTGCTGTTCAGTTCCAGAGCCCACCTGGACAAGGACCCTTAGAAGGAAAAGGAGACAGGCCAGGTCCTCCAAAGTATTTAGGCTCCTAACTTCCACTGAAATGGGCCACGGTCGATGGCTGGGTCACGGTGCATCAAACACACGGCTTCAACTCAAACCATATTTGTTCTTTCTATCACACTAAGTCTGACTCCTACGGTGGAAACGTATACTGTGGTAACTACAGGGTAATTAGGGACTCAGTCTCATTAGCTTCCATGGTATTGTTTGATCGCAGTAGCTGCATTTCCACCCCACAACCTCTCCCCTCCCTCCCCCACCATTGCCAGTAACTGCTGCTTTGGGTCAGCATACCTGGCTCCCGATCGTGAAATGAAAGGTAATGCTTCGGGTTAAGTGGCACTAATTATACCTGGGTGTGTGGGCAGCTCCAGGAAAATGGATTTGGCTCCACTTTGCTTGTGTGGAAATGTAATTCTCAGAGCAGCTGGAATGCTTGTTTTCACCCAGGGTCACTTGAATCGGGAGTCACAGAGCTGTAATGTGCACTCATGGAGGGTGCACAGAGCTCTGGCTAGCAGGGTATGCCACCTGCAAGGGTGGCGGGCACCAGCTGTGCCCATGGAAGATGTGGCTAGTTTATGTTTTAGCAAGGCTTTGGACACAGGCCACAGAAGCAGACCAGGGAAATGCGGTCTAGATGGAATTACTATAAGGTGGGTGCACAACCAGTTGAAAGACCCTAGTCGAAGAGTGGTTCTCAATGGTTCACTGTCAAACGGGAGGGCGTATCTAGTGGGGACCTGCAGGGGTCAGTCCTGGGGCTGGTGCGATTCTATATTTTCATTAATGACTTGGATAATGGAGTGGGGAGAGTTTATAAAATTTGCAGGTGACACCAAGCTGGGAGGGGTTGCCAGCCCTTTGGAGGACAGGGTTCAAAACAACCTTGGTCTGAAATCAGCAAGATGAAATTCAATAAAGCCAAGTGCAAAGCACTACGTTAGGATGGAAAAATCAAAAGCAGAACTACACAATGTGGAATAACTGGCTAGGTGGTAGTGCTGTGGAAAAGGATCTGGGGGTTAGCGAGAGTCACAAATTGAACAGGCGTCAACAAGGTGATGCAGTTGTTAAAAAGGCTAATACCATTCTGGCATGTACTACCAGGAGTTTCGTGTGTAAGACATTGGAGGTAATTGTCCCGCTCTGCTAGGGTGAGGTTTCAGCTGGAGAACTGCATCCAGTTCTGAGTGCGATGCTTCAAATCTGTTAAGGACTATTATAACGAGGATGGTGATCAATTGTTCTCCATGTCCGCTGAAGGGATGATGTAATGGTCTCCACTCAGGGTCTGGTTGGGAAGCATGGCCTAGTGATCACAGCCACAATCCTGGACTGCCAAGGGGATTGTGGGGAGGGGAGCCCAGGCCCTCCCACTCTACCAGGCTCCGACCCAGGGCCCTTTTAGCTACCAGTAACCTGGCAACCCAGGCTGTCCTCCCTGGGCCTCTTCCTCTCGTCTCCCCGTCTGGGGTCACCTCAGTCCAAGGCCTTCCCCCAGTGGCAAAATCCAAATCCCAAGGAATCAAGAGGGAGTCGCCACTGTCCAGGACCACAGGATACTTCCCTCTCTGCTTGTCTCTGCGGAGGGGCCTCCCTTTCCTCACGGAGGGCCCCTTTGGGCAGCTGCATCAGAACCTTTAGGTTTCACTCTGCTCTGCTGGAGCTGTGGGCTGCAGGTCTGCTCACCTTCAGCACCGTTCGCCAACTCAGCTAATTCGCTGCCTTTTCATTCCTCCAGCAGATGGAGCATTTGCTGCAGGTGTGGTGGGGCGGGGCTGGCTGAGCCCGAAATGAGCCCTGAAGCCCTGGTTGCTCAGTGTGGGGTTTGTACATCCCATCACAGATGGCAAGCAGCAATGGGCTTAATTTGCAGCAGGGGAGATTTAGGTTAGCTATTAGGAAAAATGTTGTAACTCTCAGGGTAGTTAAGCTCTGCAATCTGCTTCCAAGTAGTGTTGCCAGACCTCCAGGATTGTCCTGGAGTCTCCAGGAATTAAAGAGTAATCTGTAATTAAAGATTATGTCATGTGATGAAACCTCCAGGAATACATCCAACCAAAATTGGCAACCCTACTTCCGAGGGAGGTTGTGGAATCCATCCCCGTCACTGGAGGTTTTAAGACCAAACTGGACAACACCCGTCAGGACTGGCCTAGGTTTACTTGGCCCTGCCTCAGTGCTGGGGACTGGATTTGGCGACCTCTCGAGGTCCCTCTAGCCCGACCTTTTTATGATTCTATAATGCAAGAACCCCTGTGGCAGGAAGTCATGAACTACCTGGTCCTTGGGGTCGTCTCTTTCCTAACCTCCTGAATTTGGCTCATGTCCTAAAGCACGAGGCCCTGCCAGACTGCAATTATCATTTACCACAGGGGACAGATGGGAGATTGGAAAGGGAAGATCTCCCCTGGGGCACATGCAGAGCATCACTGGGTGCAATGTGCATGTCCCAGGAAAGTTACAGATGTGTTCTGATCTATACCAAAACTAACTCACCAGCTGAGCTCCAGGTGAGCACTTCTGTGTGTCCATAAGAACATCATAAGAACGGCCATACTGGGGCAGACCAATGGTCCATTTAGCCCAATATCCTGTCTTCCAACAGTGACTTGTGCCAGAGGGAATGAACAGAACAGCCAATCATCGAGTGACCCATCCCCTGTCATCCACTTCCAGCATCTGGCAGTCAGAGGTTTTGGAGCACCCAGAGCATGGGGCTGCATCCCTGACCATCATGGCTAATAGCCATTGATGGACCTACCCTCCATGACCTTCTCCGATTATTTTTTAAACCCCGTTGTAGTTTTGGCCATCACAGTATCCCCTGGCAATGAGTTCCACAGGTTGACACTGCGTTGTGTGAAGAAATTCTTCCTTTTATTGGTTTTAAACCTGCTGCCTATTAATTTCATTGCGTGACCCCTGGCTCTTGTGTCATGTGATTGAGTAAATAACACTTCCTTATTTACTTTCTCCACACCAGTCACGATGTTATAAACCTCTATCATATCCCCTTTTAGTCGTCTCTTTTCCAAGCTGAAAAGGCCCAATCTTATTAATCTCTCCTCACATGGACGCTGTTTCATACCCCTAATAATGTTTGTTGCCCTTCTCTGCACCTTTTCCAATATATCTTTTCTGAGATGGGGTGACCAGAATTGCACGCAGTATTCAGGCAGACCCTGGATTTATACAGTGCTGTTATATTTTATGTCTTATTATCTATCCCTCTTGCTTTAGGACCGAGACATGCTGCTCTTCACTCAGAATCTTGAATGGGGGATCAGTAACATATCTGAGGCCCCAAATGAGATCAGGGCCCCATCATGCCAGGTGCTGGACACACACATAGTGAGAGACAGTCTCACTACACAAAGGGTGGGAGGGGAAACTGAGGCACTGAGCATGGAAGGGACTTTCTAAGCCATGTCCAACAGGTCAGTGGCAGGACCAAGCATTTAGTAAGACTCCGAGTGGAATCGGACATTTAGATGGATATCTAGGGTTAGAACAGCTGATGCTAACCAAAATTTTGGAGTGGATATAATACCTCATGCGCCAACCCAATCTCTATTAGGGGTTAGGGTGAGACCTTCCTGGGGGACTGATTATCTCACCTCTGCCTAAAACGGGGTTTCTTGCACCTTCCTGGGAACCAGCTGGTGCCATCACTGTCGGAAAGGGGATACGGCTCTGATACAGGCCAGCACTTCCTAGGTAGCTAGAAGCAGAACACAGATCTCCTGATTTTTAAGCAGGGGCAGATTGACTGGCCCACACTGTCTCGCTAATCTCCTGTAATAAAACACAGCATCTGAGCTGTGCAGCAAGGGGTTGTCAAGGGGAGGACATGCTCCTTGGATACCGGTGCTGAAATCAGCCTCCTGGCTTAGCAACACCGCACCTTCCCGGCTGCACCACAGCAAAGTAAGAAGTGCCCCGTGCACTCAGGGGTGGAGTGGGTTGGGGCCTTGCCTCTCATGGCTGCGTGAGGTAGGCCTGGTCTATACTGAGAATTTAGGTTGACATAGCTACAGCGCCCAGGGGTGTGAAAATCCACCCTCCCTGAGAGCCGTCGCTATGCCGACCAAAGGCCCGGTGTAGGCGCAGCTTGGTGGAGGGAAGAATGCTTCCGTCGACCTCACTGCCATTGCTTGTGGTGGCGGTGTTCCTGCTGCGATGGAAAACACCCTTCTGTGGCCGTAGGCTGCGTTTACACTGTGGTTACGCCATTGTAGCCACAGTGCCATAGCTGGGTCCCCGTAGTGCAGACGAGCCTCCGCCTGTCTCTGAAAGGGATGGACGGCAGCGTGAGGCCCCCGGGTTAGGTGGTGGCACCTTCCAGGAGCCCAGTGCATGGAGGAAGCCCATGTGCCGAGCCTGAACTCTGTGGTTACCTCCGGAGATCATCAGCCGTTTCCCACAGCTCCACCAGTGACTCGGTAGCTATCAGGACCCCAGGGGGAAACATTACAGCAGAGAAATAAAGGAACGGGCAGGGCCCAGTCCCAAGAAGTGCAGAGCACCATCAACAACCCCCGAGGACTTTGCAGGACATGGTCAGCGCCCCGTCGTCTATCTTCTCCCCACCCTGCACGTTGGGGACTTTTTTCCGTGAACCCCCCCAGCGGGGACAAGCCTCCTTTCCCATTCCCCAAGCCCGCTCCCCATTCTTCTCCCCCGGCTTAGCTAACGAGCCCTGACGCAGGCCCAGCCTGAGATGCGAGTCCCCCACCTGCCCGGCCATTAGCCCCTCTTCATGGCCAGATAAATTGCCCCAGCTGATCCGCAGTCAGTTCAGTGCCTACTTTTTGCTGTTTGTTACGCTGACGGTCTGGTATGTAGGTTAACTCCTGGGGGTAGGAACAGAGAGAACGTGTTAGAAGCCCCGCAAGGCTGTGTCGGATCCTCTAACGCTGGTGTGAATGACACACACCCAGGCGTTGGTAAACTAGAATTCAGCCCTCTCCTCCTTCTCCTCCCCCCAGGATCAAAATAACTCCAGGGCCCGATCCTGCTGGGAGCTGAGCATCTCTTGTGACGTGCTAGGACAGCCTGGATCCCCTTCTGTCCTCTCCTCAGGAGCTCAAGGCTTTATTGTAACAACCAGGAGGAGGGACAGGGCCAACACCTTCCATCTCTCCACCAGCAGCCTGTATCCAGCCCCAGGTCAATGGCGAGCAGCTGCTGACCATCATTCTCTGGAGGTCATCTAGCCCAGTCTCTCTAGCGCAGGCACCACCAACCCCATGGGCCAAATTCTGCACTGGCACAAGAACAGAGTGGGCGTTGCTCTATTCAGGGTCTGTGGGGGCCAGTGCAGAGCTCAGGGCAGCCCTGACTTGCACCCCTGCTTTAATGAGCACTTCAGTCACCCCGATCAACCCTCCCCAGAATGCACCTGGGGCTGCTGGGAGGTGACGCAGAGACGACGCTCAGCACAGAGGCCTGAAGGGGAATGTTTGGAGAAGGGAGGGGGATGTTTCTCTCTCTCTCCTTTTATTGCCTATTTAGGTTATGAGGATGAGGCGGCGTGCAGTGAAACAAAATGATGATACATTTAAACCAGAGGAGAGAAAGCACTTCCCCGCAGCCCTGCCATCTGGTGTTAGGCTGTGGAACTCACTGCCACAGGATTTTACCCAGGCAAAGAGCTGAGCAACATTCAGCTGCTCACCAGCTGCGGGCAGAAGAAACGCTCCCCCACTCCATGGTTCAGTGCTGCATAATTCGGTGCATGATGGGAAGATTAATGCCTTGTTCTGAAGCACCAACACTGGCTGCAGTCACCGACTATCCCCCTGGCCCTGGTGCCAGCCTAGCTGGCCCAAGGGACTGCAGGTCACTGCTGAATTGGGCCTCTTGTTGGCAATCTCAGCAGACAGACCAAGGGCTGAATGGCCCATGGGGACTAAACTGACCTGTCGCCCCTAAAGGAGGTCCCTGCAGGGCCGGGCCGAGGCTGGGTAGCGTGAGCTGAGCCTATCCAGCCCCAGCTGTGGCAGCCTGAGAACCGCAGAGCCTATTTGTCCCATGATGCCAAATTCACCCCACATAAAAGGGGATATGTCATGGCAGAAATGCCCCCTCTCTGCTCGGAGCCCTGCTCCAGCCGTACGGAACAAGGAGACAACCCAACCTAGGGCCCCTACGGCTCCACCAAACTCCCAGCAGCTCAGCCAGAGCGAGAGGCTGAGGAAACAGGTAGCTCGTCAGCAGCCGGCTTTCCACAGCTGGTCAGAGGCATGAAGTAGGTATGACGATGCTGTTCTGGTGGGACCCAACTGAGTGCGCCAATTCAGGACCAATCGCTCAAACAGGGCAGTCACAGCCCAAGGCTGGGGTTTTTCCACCTCTAAGGCAAACCAAACCAGCCAGACAAAGGGGACTTCGGTTTCACCTCACTGGCTAACCACAAGTCACACAAGCAATTTCCTTAGACACTCCAGTCTTCCAGTATCACCACCAGTGCCACCCGTCCTGGGGATGAATGGTTATGAAAACCAGCACCCCAATAAAAGAAAAAGGTTCTCTCAATCCCAAAGAATCAAGCCCCAGACCCAGGTCAATATACACATCAGATCTTACCCACAAATCACGCTGTTGCCAATCCTTTAGAATCTAAAATCTAAAGGTTTATTCATAAAGGGAAAAAGGTAGAGATGAGAGCTAGAATTGGTTAAATGGAATCAATTACATACAGAAATGGCAAAGTTCTTAGTTCAGGCTTGTAGCAGTGCTGGCATAAACTGCAGGTTCAAATCAAGTCTCTGGAGAACATCCCTCGCTGGGATGGGTCATCAGTCCTTTGTGCAGAGCTTCAGCTTGTAGCAAAGTCCCTCCAGAGGTAAGAAGCAGGATTGAAGACCAGATGGAGATGAGGCATCAGCCTTATATAGACTTTTCCAGGTGTAAGAACCTCTTTGTTCTCACTGTGGAAAATTACAGCAAAATGGAGTCTGGAGTCACATGGGCCAGTCCCTGCATACTTTGCTGACTTACAAGGCGTGTCTGCCTTCTCTCCATGGGTCAATTGTGTAGCTGATGGTCCTTAATGGCCCATCAAGCAGGCTAGGCAGAGCTAACACCAACTTGTCTGGGATGTCTCCCAGAAGCACAGCACAGATTTGAAATACAGACAGTACAGAGCCAATACTTATAACTTCAACTACAAAATGATACACAGACATAGAGACAGCATAATCATAACCAGCAACCCATAACCTGGTCTTAGACACCTTATATGACCCCCTTTACCTAAGATCTGGTGCCACTACAGGACCTTGGTTGCAAACCATGTTCTATATGGTCCCAGTTTATATCAAGAACGTCACAGTAGGGCTTGGGTGAAGTGGAGCGAAACCCGTCTCTGAAGAGGCAGGATACAGGGCAATGTGGATCAATTCTCTGGCAACATCCATGTTCCTACTGTCAGGGACAACAGTAGCAAGGCCTCCCCGACGGCAACTTGAAACCATTGCTCCTTGTTCTGTCATCTGCCACCACTGAGACCAGCCGAGCTCCATCCTCTTTGGAACCCCCTTCAGGTATGTCATAACAGATAGTTAAGGGTTAACAAGCTCAGTAACCTGATGAACACCTGACCAGAGGACCAATCAGGGGACAAGATAATTTCAAATCTCTGTGTTCCTTGTTGGGTCTTTGTTCTCTTTTTGGATCTAAGAGAGGCCAGACATATTCTTCAAGTTCTCAAGTTTCCTGAAGTATTTTCTTCTATTCAGTCTAGTGAGTATTAGAAAGGCGGACTAGTCTTATAATTTGATTTCTACATTTGCAATTGTGTGTTTGCTGAAGAAATATCTTTATTTCTGTTTGCTGTTACTTTGATTATTCTGAGAAAGAAGGAGGGGGGGAGAGCCTCTCCAGGTTTATAAGTTAGACCCTGTATTTTTCCATCCTGGTATTACAGAGATAGGGTACTTTCTTTCTTTCTTTTTAATAAAATCTTTTCTTTTTAGAACTTGATTGATTTCTTCCTTGTTTGGATTTTCAGGGGAAAGGGAGGGGTGAAAAGTGAATCCCTCTTTGTTTTGATTCAAGGAATTTGAATCCAGGTATCTCTCCTAAGCACTAGGAGAGGGGAGGGGGGAAATGGGTTGTTTTCCTTTATGTTGAGATTCAAGTTTGAATCTGTGTTCCCCAGGGAGAGTTTTGGGGGATCAGGGAGTGTGTCAGACACTTAAAACTTGACTGGTGGCAGCAAGAACCAGATCTAAACTAGGATTTTAGTTTAGAGGAGTCCATGCAGGTCCCCATCTTGTGAACGCTAAAGTTCAAAGTGGGGAATAAACCTATGAAGGTAGTTGAAAGCAGCCATCAAATCCCCCCTCATTCTTCTCTTCTGCAGACTAAACAATCCCAGTTCCCTCAGCCTCTCCTCATAAGTCATGTGCTCCAGCCCCCTAATCATTTTTGTTGCCCTCCGCTGGAATCTCTCCAATTAGTCTACATCCTGTCTGTAGTGGGGGGCCCAAAACTGGATGCAGTACTCCAGATGTGGCCTCACCAGTGCCGAATAGAGGGGAATTATCACTTCCTTCGATCTGCTGGCAACGCTCCTACTAATGCAGCCCAATATGCCGTTAGCCTTCTTGGCAACAAGGGCCCACTGCTGACTCCTATCCAGCTTCTCGTCCACTGTAACCCCCAGGTCCTTTTCTGCAGAACTGCTGCTTAGCCAGTCAGTCCCAAGCCTCTTGCTTCCTGGCTTGTTTGTTTTTTGCCTGTTTAGTTTATGAGGATAAGGCCATACGTGATGAAACAAAAAGATGACGTGTTTAAACCTGAAAAAAGAACAGGAGCACTTGTGGCACCTTAGAGACTAACAAATGTATTTGAGCATAAGCTATCGTGGGCTACAGCCCACTTCATCGGATGCATGGACTGGAACATATAGTGAGGAGATCTATATACACATACAGAGAACATGAAAAGGTGGGAGTTGCCCAACCAACTCTAAGAGGCTAATTAATTAAGATGAACTGTTGTCAGCAGGAGAAAAAACGCTTTTGTAGCGATAATCAAGATGGCCCATTTCAGACAGTTTGACAAGATACTTAACATGGGGGAAATAGATTCAATGTGTGTAATAGCTCAAAGGAAGCACTTCTGCCCCATCCCTGCCATCTGGTGTTTAACCCGTAGAACTCATTGCTGCAAGATTTTGCCCAGGCAAAGACCTGAGCAACATTCAGAGCAACTTGGGGACAGGTGTATGAATGAAATTACTCCCCCCCCCCCGAAGAAATGAAGGCTTATGCTTCATAAGCTGCTCACCTGCTGGGGGCACAGAAGAAACGCTTCGCTGCTCCATGGTTCAGTGCTGCACAATTCGGTGCATGATGGGAAGTTTAATGCCTTGTTCGGAAGCACCAGCATTGGCTGAAGTCACCGCATCCTGGACTAGGTGGTCTCTCTGTGTGGCAGTTCCTGGCTTTTATCCATATAGAATCCATCTCTAAGGATTAGTTACAACAGTGCTGGCTCTAAGGAGTCAGCGATAAGGGGGGAGGGTTGCCTAGTGGTTAGGGTGCTACCTGGGCGATCAGGGTTCAATTGCCAGTTCTGCCACAGGCTTCTGTGTGACCCTGGTCAAGTCACTTAGTTTCTCTGGGCCGCAATTCCCCTATCCGTGCAACTGGGCTCACAGCCCTGCCCTGTCTCCCAGAGATGTGTGAGGATAAATACACCAAAGGTTGTGAGGGGCTCGGGTACTGCGGTGACGGGGGCCACAGAAGTACCATCGATCGAAGCAGCCACTCCACCAAGAGAGTGAAAGAGGGACAAAAGGGAGGAAAAAGAGGGCAAATGAGGCATCTCCCCCTGCACCAGTGACACTGTACAACATCCCAGCCCCCATCCAGGGAAGGAGAGTGACAGCTAGCCTAGCCCCAGTGGGAAGAGAGGCTGAATTTCACCAGCTGGGGAACAGGCCTGGAGTGGTCAGTGAAACCTACAGGAGGAGGGAACATCGCTGATCCAGCAAAGGGTAGTGGGAGATCAAGCCCTATGGCAGCAGCCTATGATGAGAACATGTCCAGGATGCTGAGGTTAACACCTTGGTCGCCCACTAAGTGCCAGGGGATCTTTCCTGACTGCAGTGCACAGTGCCCTGACTTGATAATAACCCAGCACTGCTACAGCAAACGTAATGAAGCCGCTCCGTCCCCTTGCAGGGCTCGTGTGCATTACTATTCATGCGCTCATTACAGATGGTCAGACTTTTAATTATGAATAATATTTCTTATGAACTCAGCCACTGTTCTGGTTAGTAAATTGCTCCCTCACTGAGCTCCATCTTCCTTGAAGCCAGCAGTTCCCAAACTCTCCTGGTTAATGCACCACCTTGTGAAAACAGTTACTGGGGGGCACATCAGGCTTACGTGCTCCCTAGAAATGTACTTTGCATGGCACACAGGGCCCACATCTCTAGAGAGATCACAACAGGCATTCCCCCCCCCCCCCCAAGGCTGAAAGGCTTGGCTAGAATTCCATGTAATGATCAGGCAGCATGGACTGCCTCTCTACACTTGTAATAGGGACACAGATCCAATCCCCGCACTGCTAAGCCTCCATAAACAGCCACGTGCTTTCAGTCTAAAGGTCTTTGTGTTTAGATTAAGGAAGAACAAAAGCAGGAGAGCGCAGTGTGTGCATGTCATCTCTATGCCACGCTGCATCCACTCTGAAAACAAAATGGCCCCTTAAAGGTGCAATACATAGAAAACTTATGGAGCTACAATTTCCCACAGAACTCTAGGTTACTGGGTCAGAAGTGGTACAGGGCGGTAGCAACCATTATAAGATGCTAAGCAGCTTATGGGAAAGCATTGGTGGGCTGGGCTCGGGTCTCACCATGGAAAAAGCACTATTGAATTGAACAGAGAATACAATTATTTGAGAGAGTTTTTGGCCTATAGAATTGAATAGAAGATTTTACCCCTCCAGTGTAATTCTGTAAGATGAGTCAATAAATACAGAGAAAGAGCCTCATTCTTTATGAAGTACCCCATGTCTGTTAGAGTAATTTCTATAAAGCCCATTAAGTTTCTATTGGTTCCGTCCTTCCTGGTTTCCAGAGGGCTCTTCCTAGGGGGAAACCACCAGGGTAACCGGTCCCTCGTGGGCCACCTCACCTGAGAGGTCAAGGACCAAATGGGGCATGGAGAGGCAGCGTGACCGAATCAGAGGGCAGCCTCGTTGGTAGGACAGCACGGGGGAAGCGCTGGCCCTGTTCTACCCGCTCCCTGGACAGACGGAGCCCACAGGGCTCCAGAGCAAACAATCCGGCTCCTTTCACGTGGTGCGTGTTCGATTTCAGGGGTGGGCTGTCGTTCAAGGGCACAGTCCTCGTGCGCGAGGCGGCGACTGCTCCCTCCCGCTCTCAAGCCCCGCGGCCTCAGTCCGCGGGCAGGCGTCGGGTGTCGGTGACACTTTTGATGCGTCGGTTTCACATCTTTAAAACGAACGTTGCAGCTGAACGCCGGCATCGGGACAGGGGCTTGCGTCTCGTGTCGAGAGTTATTGGCCTCAAAGCACAGGGCCCTGCTGTGTCTCCAGCACGCTCCCCGGGGACTCGGAAGTACGATCCTTTACATTAAGGTAGCATCTAGAGGACACAGCTGAGGTCAGGGCCCTGTTGTGCTGGGTGTTATACACACAGAGTAAGAAACTGCCCCCTACCCCTTACGATCTAAAGAGGCAAGACGGATCCCACTGTACTTAGGGGCAACTGAGGCAGAGATTTGTCCAAACTCACATAGGAAGTCAGTGGCCAATTAAACTCAGAACCCCAATTCGCTGCCTTAACCCCAAGATAATCTTTCCACTTGATGTTGAAGCAAATGGCTCCCAGCGATGGCCTGCATCAGAGCTGACTTCCTAGCACGGTCGTGCCATTCGAGTCACCATTGGCAAGGCCCTCCTTGCACAGGCTTAGTAAGCCAGCCCTCACCTCCTCTCCATCGTGGCTGGACTCCCCTGCGCATGGAACGTCTGGGCTACTGCACAATCCTGCCCTTTCGCCAGCCGCTGTCTTTGCGTCCTGCCGGAGGGACTGCAATGGGGAGCGGGTTAGAGAGCTGGCCCAAGAGCCACAAATGGAAAGTCTCCCCTCGTTCGAGCGGCGGGGACGTGGGTTTCCGGAGAAGAAGCCACCACGTCCTCCCTGGTGGCTGCCAAGTCCACAGAGCAGAAGCTGCACCATGCCAGGCTGAGTGCAGAAGGGGACGCTTGCTTTGCACCAGGGGTGAAAATGTGCGTTAGCAGACGCCCTGAATCCTTGGGACACCAGGGCTGCTCCAAAGGAGCTGGGCAGAGAGGGCGGGGTGAATACCCTATGTCCCCTAGCTGTACTGTCTTGGGGCACATAGGTCCAGGCTTGTGCACAAAGGACCCAACCCAATGCCATTCTATTCGGTCAGGCCCAGCCGGTGGCTTCATGCTCTCCTTAGTGGGAATTCCACTGGATACATTGACAGCGGGTTCCCACTTCACCTGAGCAAAGGGCATTGGTCCTGCAGCTGACGGAGAGCGGCTGAAGAAACCATTGCCGACCAGCTGGGGGTTACTACTGGACTTCCACTGGTAGCGAGTGATCTTAGCCGCGCTTCCAGGGCCTATGGTAAAGAGAGACACCGGTATACCCGTGTCCCTCACTGGCTTGACGGCTGCGCTCATCATGTGCCCCATTCCAAGGCATACATGGTGCCTGTTCTTTATGCTCCACGGGCAGAGAAACAATCGCTCAGAATGAACAAGGCCCGTTCAGGCATAAAAACCACTTTATCACAAGATACGTTGCCGTCCTCTGGGGCTTTGCAGCAGCCGTCCCCACATGGAGCAGACGTGCCAGGCAATTTTTTGGTGTTACTCCCTGCTGTTTGTTTAGCCGCGTAGCGCTCTGAATCCGCCAATGGGGAGCCAAGCTGCGGTGCCCGGGTTGCGTCATGCTCTCCCCATAGGGGGCGCCACAGTGGCGGCAGGAAAGGCAGAGGAAAACGATGATTCAACAAAATCAAAATGGTGGGCGAAGCCTGGTGTTTGGACTTTGCCATTTCACCGTGTGTCTATTAGAATTATATTGTCATCACGGGAGGTTTTTAAGAACAGGTTGGACAACCACTTCTCCGGGCTGCTCTGGGTTTACTCAGTGCAGGGGGCCGGACTAGACGACCTCTCGAGGTTCCTTCCAGCCCCACCTCTCTAGCATTCTGTTCCAGGGGTTCTCAAACTTCATTGCACCGCGATCCACCTTCTGGCAGCAGAAATTACTACGCAACACCAGGCAGGGGAACCGAAGCCTGAGCCCTGCCGCCCCCTGAGTGGGGGTGGGGGCAAAGCTGAAGCCCAAGGGGTTCAGTCCCAGGCAGGGGGCCTGTAATCTGAGCCCCGATGCCCAGGCTGCAGACCCTCGGGCTTTAGCTTCAGCCCTGCGTGATGGGGCTCGGGCTTCAGTTTCGGCCTCAGCGCCCCACAAGTCTAAGCCAGCCCTGGCGACCCCATTAAAACGGGGTCGCAACCCATTTTGGGGTCCCGACCCGCAGTTTTAGAACCGCTGTTCTATTGTGGGCTAGTTTATTAAGTAAACCCTTGGATGGATGGAGCACTTCAGGAAGGTCATTTTGATATTTCTGAAATGAAAAATTTCAGAAATGTCATTGGGGGGGAAACTGAAACATTTTGATTCTTTTCTGTGCTGAGTCAGGACAAGGGGAAATGTTGGACTTTCCTGCAGAACAGAAGCTCCGAGTTTTTTCCAACTCTGCTTAGGGATCAGATCAGATCTTCAGATCAGAGCCCGGAATCTCTGTGAGCTGAATTACTGTCACCCCGACCTTTTAATGATGATCCTGAGCAGGCCAATCCTACGGAGACTAGTTTGTATTCCAGGGTGTATTGCCTAGTGATCACAGCATGGAACTAGGGATCAGAGCTTCCTGGCTCTGCTACTGACATACTGTGTCCCCTTGGGCAAGTCAGTTAACTTTCCAGTGCCTCAGTTTCCCATGCCTGCCAATATCTGCAAACAAAACCCCAGTAGATTGTATTTTACATAAAATTGCTAAATACACATAAATTCCCTAATGAGTCACTCGTTTGCCCAACTCATCCCCACCCTCCATCAATTCACTTCACCCCTGCCTTGACTGCATCACCAGCTCTTCACCCCCACACTCATCATGCACAGCTTCCTCCCCCACGTAGCGCCACTTGTTCTCCGCTCACTCTGTGTGTACACACACCAGGGCTGGCTCCAGCGTTTTTGCCGCCTGAAGCGGCAAAAAAGAAAAAAACAAGCCGCGATCATGGGCAGCTCTACTGCCGCTGCATCGTTCTTTGGTGGCAATTCGGTGGCAGGTCCTTCCCTCTGAGAGGGAGTGAGGGACCCGCCGCTGAATTGCTGCTGAAGAGCCAGATGTGCCACCCCTCTCCGTTGGCCGCCCCAAGCACCTCCTTGCTGCGCTGGTGCCTGGAGCCGGCCCTGACACACACACCCCCGTCCCGTCGCTCCCAGGCACGGCTCGCCAAGCCAGCCCCCGGGCGCCACGCCGCAAGGGAAAGAACCACCACAGCTCCTCTCCTTTATGGGCATAGCCCAGGGAAGGATGGCATGGCCTGTGCCTTCCTCCTCTTGTCCACCTCCCCTTTCCCTGGGGGAAGACACTATCCCAGTCCTAGTCCCATGTCGCTGCCTCTTCCAGAATATCTGGTCTTTGATTCTGCTGCCTGGATCCTCTTTCTCTGGCCAGGAATATCACACCCCAGTCCTCATTATATTCACCCACTGAAAGCTCAGCTCAACCTGGTTCCCTCCAACTCCCCAGCAACCACATCCCCACTCCACCCCATATCTCAGCTCCCCCAGGCAGCAGGTCCCTGCTCCACCCCTACGGAACGGGCCTGGATTCTTCCAGTGAGCTCCGTGGCAAAGGGTGAGGTTCCCAAAGTCTCCATCTGAGGTGACTGTTGCCAGGGGACTCCCCAACGTCCTGACCCCCTCCATATGCCTCTGAACCCCCACTGCCCCTTGTGCCTCTGCCACCCTTCCTGGGTCTCTACCCCCCAAACTCCACCCAGGAGCGTCTCCCCCACAGTGCCTCCATGTACCCGTGATCTAACCCTCCATGCCCTGTGTGCTGATGTCCCATGTGCCCAGCTGGCTCACTGCATCCCTAGCTCAGCCATCTGCTTGCCCAGTTGGGAGGCAGGGGTCGGTACGCCACCTGCTACGTTTGGTGATGGACTGTAGTGCCCATCAGCCTGCGTGGCAGCTCTGATTGGCTCTCTTTCCCCAAGAGGTGGGTACATGGGAAAGGACACCCTATCAGATTAGGGGGATTTCCTCCATAGACACTTAGCAGCGACCAATGGGAAAATCTCTAGCATTGGAAGGTCTGTTTTCCCCATCCATAAAAGGGAGTTAGTTAATGATCCTTACTGACCTGCCCAGAGGGTGGGGAAGGTTAAACCATGTTTAGTTAGGGTTTGGCAATCGCCGGAGGAAAAGTGTGAAAGGAAAAGCACTCACACACACACACACAATCACACACACACACAGTCACAATCACACATCCTTGCCGCGCACGTCTGCCTTTGGTCCAGCTGGCCCATCGCTGCCGCTGGTGGGCCACAGTCAAGGACAGCGTAAGTGGTTGGATCTCCATGGAAACCAGCCTTCCATGTTACAGAAAAGGCTCTGGAGAATGCCGTGCTGGGATTCTGCCACCAAACTGATGGCCGGGGTGGGGTGTTGCCCCTTTGCATCGGTTAGATCCAGCCAGGAAGGGGTTACCCCGGAGCTCATAAGGAGACTTCCAGAAGAGAAGCGATTTTAATTCTGCCTTGGGAGCGCATCAGGACCCCAGTACTTTCCACTGAAATCGGGGCCACTTACTGGGGGCAGACGGGGCTGCGGATGCAGCAAGGAGCAGCGATCAGCTCACCCTCCTCCTCGGAGGAGAACATGACTTTGCAAACGAAACGTTCCCGGCTCAGCTTGATGAGATGTGTTTTTAACCAAAGAGGTGTTGCTCTAAACGACACTCATTTTAGCAAGCTGCCGAAGCCCAAGAGTCTTTAAGCACAGTCTCTCTCTCACACGAATAATAAATAATAATAATAATAATATTTTGCATTCATATGACACACTTTCCTCCCAACAGATGCTAAAGAGCTTTCCAGGAAACAGAGAACATATCGCAGTGCCACTGAAATGCAGCCACCTCTGGAGTGGATCAGCCAAGGTTCTCTTTATTGCCCATATTAGGGGGGCGCTTAGCGGCCTCCGTCACAATGCTGGGTGCTACACATGCGCAGAATGAGACAATCCTTGCCCCAATGAGGTAGTCAAATGACTGGGACATTGACTTCTATGGGCACAGCAGCAATTCCTAAGTAATCTCTTTAAGGTCACATGGAAAGTCTGTGGCAGATCCAAGAACTGCACCCATGTCACTGGATCCTAGCCCCGTGCTTTAACCACAAGCTCTCCCCCCTCTCTTCAACAAAGGGAATTTTGAACCAGGACCCTGGGGCTAACGTCCACACTTCCAAATCATGCCCCGGGATCACTGCTGCAGCCAGGTGCGACAGTTGCTCACTTGACTGTAATTTGGCCAATGTACATGGCAGAGGGGCATTGCTGGCACATGATGGCATATATCACATTAGTAGATGTGCAGGTGAATGAGCCCCTGATGGAGTGGCTGATGTGATTAGGTCCTATGATGGTGTCCCTTGAATAGATATGTGTCCCTGTGTCCACATATCTATTCAAGGGACACCATCAGAGGTTCATTCACCTGCACATCTACCAATGTGATATATGCCATTGTGTGCCAGCAATGCCCCTCTGCCATGCATATTGGCCAAACCAGACAGTCTCTACGCAAAAGAATAAATGGACACAAATCTGACATCAAGAATTACAACATTCAAAAACCAGTCGGAGAACACTTCAACTTCTCTGGTCACTCAATTACAGACCTCAAAGTTGTAATTCTCTAACAAAAAAAACCTTTTAAAAACAGACTCCAGTGAGAAACTGCAGAATTGGAATTAATTTGCAAACTGGACACCATTTAATTAGGCTTGACTAAAGACTGGGAGCGGATGGGTCATTACACAAAGTAAAAACTATTTCCCCATGCTAATTTTTCCCCTACTGTTACTCACACCTTTTTCTCAACTGTTGGAAGATTTTTTTTCTCCTGCTGATAGTAGCCCACCTTAATTGATTAGTCTCGTTACAGTTGGTATGGCAACACCTATTGTTTCATGTTCTCTGTGTATATATCTCTTCCTACTGTATTTTCCACTGCATGCATCCGATGAAGTGGGTTTTAGCCCATGAAAGCTTATGCCCAGATAAATTTGTTAGTCTCTAAGGTGCCACAAATACTCCTCGTTCTTAGAGCTGTATCACATATTGACGGGTTACACATGCAGGAGCGGACCTCATTTTTTAAGATCGCATCTAGGATGATGACTCCATGCACCGAAACATACAATAGAACTACAGAGTCCGAAGCAGGGGCTTAGTGCATCTCCCATGGCCTCAAACAAACCCTCCTTTTCCCCCTCCTAGCCCATAAATCCTACTGGCTATAGCAGGCTAATACAAACCTTAACACACCACTGGGGCTGTAGATCCGCGAGGAACCGGGCTGAAAGAAAGGGATGGGGACGGACGTGCGCAGAGCAAGAGAGACTTTATATACGCCAGCCAAAGAACAAAGAAGCAGAAAGATAAAGAAAGAACGCAGAGGCAAATGCCTCTTCCTTATTAGAGAACAAATCCATTAATTGAAAGATGAGCTGGCAATTTTTTTAATGTTGTATTTATTAAACCACAACACCCAGCAGGGAGGGGAAGATTAAAGTTAATCATGTGTCTCCATTATCATTTCATGAGTCCTTCATTACTCCCGCCTGCTGCATATTTCTCTCATCCCAGCGGAAAGTCATCTCTCTCTCTCTCTCTCTCTTTCCCGCAATTGTATTTATTTATTTATTTCAGCACCTTCATTAAAATGAATCAAAGGTGGCGAGGTTCCTTCCCCACTTCTTTAATTCCTTTCACCCTGCAGCTCCCCTTTGAATTGTCCTTTTGGGGGGAAAAATAGTATTACAGCTACAGTAGGCAGAGATCTCAGGCCATGGGAGCCAGAACTGCAGCCCTCAGTTAAAGTCTAGCAGCCAATTAATCAAGCATAAGTCAATTTAGCTTTCAGTGTCCAGAGCGCCTGGGGCTACTCTGCCTTTCAGGAGCTGAAGGGAAATGTGTCATTTTGAGATGCCTTTAACTTGTGTTATACATTGGAAACGCGTGTGCTAATCCTTCTCTACTGGCTATGCTTTTAGAGGATAAGAGTCTACTACTGGTACCAGCTAATAGAATTCCTCTTTTAGCTCAACTGGCAGAGATCAGATCTCTGGAGTGGAAGGGCTCGATTTTGCTGCAGGCCATTACGTTATCACTAGCAGAGCGGAGATGCGGAATTAGAGAGAGGATCAGGGAGCTGCAGAGCAGTTCTCTCACTTTTGCTGTGGGTGTTTTATTATCTGTTTTCGGCAAGTGAAGGGTTAACTCCATGCTCAGGCCTTCCCCAGAAGCAGGGCAGTGGCACAGACCCAGCAAAGGTGACCTAGATTCACCACCACAAACTCTAGCACAGAGAGCAGGTTTAGAGCCTCCGGGGCTGTGCATGGCTATCATTTTAGCCTGACACCTTGGGCGGTGAGCTCCAAGCTAAGCAGGCTCTGGAGAGACTGGTACTAGGATGGGAAACGAGACACCTTTCTCCTCAGTGGTCCCAACTGCAGCCGCGCCTGCCATATGCTCCGCTGGATAGCAGGAGATGTTCAGGGCTTGATTCTCTCCCCTAAGCCTGATTCACCCTGGTATAGGGGAGAGAAAAACAAAGGGGGATTGTACAAGACACAAATCCTGCCTTGAAGAGCGTACAGTTTAATAATACCCCAGGTGCATGCACCGGTTCAATGAATCGGAGCAGAGAATGGGGGTGGGAGCAGAACTGGTGGGAAATGGATGGAAAATTACAGACATCAGAAAATGCCGATTTGTTGGAATCTAAATGTTCTGTAGGGTCGGGGCTCAGAGTTGGGGCCCCAGGATCCGCAGGTTTGCAGAAGCCCACCAGATGGGTTGTCCCCAAGTTAGGGCTCCCACACTCCCCGGGTCCTCAGGCAGGAACGTTTTGAAAAGTTCCAAATCAAATGTCATTTTGATTCCCTCCCACCCCCATATGAATTTTGGAATTCCCATCCCAAGGGAAACTTTGAAATGTCATTGGTTATTCTGTCTTGGAACGAATATTATTACAGTCAAGTTCAGGCTGAACGTAAATTCCAGTTTCCCGCTACCTCCAGGTGGGAGGACAGAGGTTGCAAGGCCCAATTCTCAGCTGATGTAGAACCATTGATCGCAGTGATTTACACTAACTGAGAAGCTGGTCCACAGAGTTTGAGAAAAGAAGAGGACGGCCTAGGGGTTACGGTGCTTTCCTAGGACTTGAAAAAATGGGGGTTCACTTCCCAGTGCTGCTATGTACATTTTCTGTGTCATTGGGCAAGTCACCTAATCTCTCCATACCCCAGTTTTCCATCTGTAAAATGGGAACAGTAGTTCTGGCCTGTCTCACAGGGGTGTGTGAAGACAAATACAGCAGCCCAGGGGGCTCAGGTACTTTGGTGCTGGGGGACAGATAAATAAGTACCTTAATATGCAAGTAAAATACAGTCCTTCAGTGCACTCACCAATGAAGCTGTGCACCCAAAGTGTCTTCCCTCCATGGTTCATTCCTTCCAGCATCTGTAGCACCTGCCAGTGAAATTTCACACTAATAATTGTTAGTATCAGAAAACATCTCCAAAGTAAATTCCAGCGCCTAGTTCCCTTATCTCTTTTGGCAGGTTCTCCTTTCCTCTCCCAACGAGTCCCCAGCCCTAGTGACGACTTCTTCAAAGCAAAGGCTTGTTTTCAGCAGAATCCCTGCACGCAGCCCTTCTCTGAGCTGAGGTAACAGTCCCCCGCCCCCACGCAGTCGGAATTAAACAGTGCGAAAGTGTCGGCAATTAACACAAACCTTTCAGTTTGTCCCTCAGATTTACACAGCATAAATCAGTTGGTTTCTGGCTCGGTAATTAAAGTAAACAGGCACTTTTCTTTCACTGCCAGGGGCGGAATCGAATCAGCACCTCAGGTTCTTTTCCCTTTTGTACACCCTCCTTGGTCTTCTACTGCTGCAGGGCTCTTTGCCACTGATCCCAGGAGCCTGTTGCCATATCAGGGCTGATGCCTCTCTATCTTTTCTAGCACTTTCTGGAGTCATCCATCTGGCTACCCCTTAACCCCTTCCCTCTGCCTATCCTGCTTATTCAGATGGGAAGTGTTTTGGGGGAAGGACTGTCTGCTACTCTGGGTTTCTGCCGTACCTAGCACAAGGGGGCTCTGTAACAGGGGGCTTATCCCATGGGCTGGTGAGCCCTGATTACAGGATGAGCCCACCTGGGTTGAATCAGGTGCTCCCAGGATAAAAAGAGCAGGGAGGTGGGGAGAGCATAAGTGCTGGGTTGTAGCATTTGCAGGGTGCAAGGAGACCCCCCCCCTTAGAGCCAGAAGCCAGCAGAGGGAGTTGAAGAAGCAGATGAAAGCTCTTCAGGCAGGGCAGCCTGGGAGACCGTCAAGACTGGCTGGACTGAAAACTCTGATTTTTGGATTAATTGAAAGAGAGCCACTGAACTGCTGAGCCCTATGGGGTGCAGTACATATCAAAGGATTAAATAAGTGGGAGTCTTTGTGGGTATTGTTTGACTCTGCTTTGAACTGTGAGTTGCTAAAGGGCCCTGAAGAGGGGGAAACTGAGGCAGGGCACTGCAGTGTGACCTCTGGCCCGGTGGGTGTGCTTGGGAGGTGGGCTGTAGGATATTACAGGCCTGAATCTTGGTTGGTCCTTAGGCACTACAGTACAAAGCATGGCTAATAGTATCTACCTTACAGTCTTATGCTGTGCTGTTCACCATAGCATCTGGGGTTCTTGTGTCAGCTTGATTAGACAAGGCAAAGTCCCTAGCAGACTTGATGACATCTCTGGCTCTCTTCTCTACTTCCTGCCTGTGCAAGTCTGAGTAAAATGCTACACCTGGTGTGAGTGGGGAATCTGGCTTTGATCCCATTGGAAAGATGGCTGGTGGTTAAGGCCCTGGAGGGTGGGGCTCAGTTTCTGGCTATGGCCAGGCTTGCTGAATAACCCCAGGGCAAGTGATGTGCTCTCTGTTCCCTATTTGGTTAAAAGTGGGGAGGGGAACAGTCTTTCCTTCCCTGACTCTAGCGGGGCTGTCTCTAGTATGTTTCTGTACAGCGACAAGCACAATGGAACACTGATCTCAGCTGGGGCCGACAGCCCGTGCTCCTGGAGTCAGAAGATTTAAGGAAAGTTGAGAGTCTCATGTAAAAAACTAAACATCAAATATTGTGAGACTCTTCCAGTGCTGGATTTCCCTGCCCTGTCAGACACCAAAGCTGAGTTCTTGTTCAGGGTTTTCTAGGAGTCATTTATAAGTTTCTTAATGTTAAAAACGTCACATTCCGCAGACATCAATTTCCTTCTTTTCCAAAGGGGAGGATCAGCCAATGGGAAAAATCTCTGGCTCTTCTATTTCCTATAACCCTTTAGGTGCCGGAACAAGATCTTCAAAAACAAGGAAAAGAAATAGCTACCCCTATGCTTGCATAGTCAGCCCCACTTGGGCTGACAGCAGGCTTTGAACCGGCTGCGTTTGGCACTAAAATCATGACCTCAACTGCTAGAGCAAGAGAAGTAGCTTCCTTAAACAGCAGCTCTAGTAGGCTGTTGTCCACCTCTGTGGAGCAGCTACTAGACAGGAGCAAAGACCACACTGTGCTCAGATTGGTTCCAGTTGGCCATCTAAGCTGTTCCCTTCTGTATCATTCAGATAGCCCTGTAGGATCATTGCTCCTAATCCTGCAGCCCTTCCTCCTGTCACCAAAGCAGCTCCATCAAAGTCAATGTTACTCTAGTGAGACAGCATTACTCAGAGGAGTAAGGGCTACAGGATGGGTTCCCTTGTTTTGCTCAGGATAACTGGTAGGAGAGGAATGTGTATAGCATTGACTTCATGATTCCCATAAGTCACTAGAGCATGTACACGTATGGGCCACTAAGTGCTGTAATTACAGCTAAGCTTTAATTAACATAATTGCATTTCTACACAAATAAAACATTCAGCATAGTAATTCCTAGCCTGCAAATTCAAACTGGCAGGTTTTCCTCCACAGAGCGCCAGTGAACGAAATTGACGTGCTGGTGAGTGGCTCTGGGCCCCCACTGCCCTCTAGTGGATTGAATTGGAGCTGCAGGTCATAAGCCCTATACTGCTAAAAGCCACCCCACCTTAGCACAAGTGTGTGTGTGGGGGGGGACTTGGGCTTCCCGTCTGTGGTCCTTATCTGCCCCCAATCACCATAATATCTGTGTATCTCACAAGCTTTAATTTGTTCATGCTCACAACACCTCAGTGAGGAAGAGAAATACTACCAACCCTTATATTATAGATGAGGGGAAACTGAGGCACAAACATACTTGCCCGAGACCACTTAGGAAATTTATATTAGAGCTGAGAATTGAATGTGGCTACCTTTTAATCCCAACTAGAGCCTTAACCACTGGACCACCATGCTGATGGGGCTATGGTACCTGGATTCCAGACCCACTGCTTCCAGGGAGTTCCACGTTACCGTGGCATGCTGGGTAGCAAGAACAAGGGAGCTGGTGGTGAGCACAGGCATGCCTTCATCATTCCCCAGGAACTGAGACTCAAGTAATCGGTTTCCTCCAATTCCCTTGGATTCTGGTTCTTCTGAAAGGGGCAAAGCCTCTCGTCCCAGGGCAGCTGCTCTGAAATGATCCTGGGCCCCTTAGGCAATGAAAATAACTCCCTGCTTGCTTTACCGGCCAGGTCTCCTGCTCCCATCCTGGAGCTGCTGGGCTGCCTTCTGGCACTTTAAGGCCAGGACACCTGGTTTAACACGGCTGCTTTGGGGAAAAGCGCTCTGAGATTTCAAATGACTAGAGGCCGTTAACATCTTGCTCTTTAACACCGTTCCCCCAGCAGCAGCAGCCGCCGCGCGGGGACCCAGAGCTGACTCAGAGGGAAGAGTGCCCCCGACTGAAACGCCACCAGCACACCTTGCAGCAGGGCTGCTCTGAAATTTGCCCACAAAAGCACCCTTGAGTTATCTGCAGCACGGGTAAAATCAAGGAAACCATGACCATTATCGTTGTGTTGCCAGTACTGCATCAGGGTGCATTGACGAGGCCAGATTCATCCTGGGCGTAACTTCTGTGACCACCCCCCACAAGGGTGAAATAAACTCAGGGCGTTTTGGCAAAGGAGCCAGAGGTCAGGAGCGACCGTGGATCGAATTCTCACTCTCGCCCGGGGCTACTCAGCAGGTAGCAGCTGCAAACCTGCTCTCATCTAGTCTGGAGACAGGTGTCTGTGCTGGGCCCTGCGTTTATTGCTTCACTTATTACAGAGAATTCTTTCCTGGGTGCTGGCTGCCCACATGCTCAGGGTTTAGCTGATCGCCATATTTGGGGTCGGGAAGGAATTTTCCTCCAGGGCAGATTGGCAGAGGCCCTGGGGGGGTTTCACCTTCCTCTGTAGCATGGGGCACGGGTCACTTGCTGGAGGATCCTCTGCAGCTTGAGGTCTTCAGATCACAATTTGAGGACTTCAGTAGCTCAGACGTAGGTCAGGGGTTTGTTACAAGAGTGGCTGGGTGAGATTCTGTGGCCTGCATTGTGCAGGAGGTCAGACTAGATGATCTTAAAGTCTATGAGTCTTGTATATCGATGAAGTATCACACCACAACGGCTTGGCTGGGGGGGGAGCTGGGTGCGCCTGTGTATTTCACGGGCTCTCGCCCTACTAATGACAGGGCACAGGAGCTGGCGAGGGGGGCTGGACTATCACCCTGCTGCTGTACAGCGCTCCTGTGAGTGACACGCTGCTGCGAAAGGTGTCTGCGAGAACAATGCCGGCTCCTGAGAATGGTTCCTCGGATGACGGGGCAAGCGCAGGGTGAAACATGAAATCGCTACGCTGGGAAGACAGGTTCAGCTTCAGCGGTCTCGGGCTTGTCACCTGAACATGACGCTCTTATTAAACACGGGGCTGGCTGCAGCTGGGGAGAGGAAATCGTCGCAGTGCTGGTTTATTTCAGCTGGGAAATGTCAGGCTGTGCCCCTGCCCTTGTTCAGGGGCTGCCAGGGCACGCTCCGAGCACACTGCCCCCGCCATGTGCCTCAGCGCTGACCAGCAGGGGCTGGAGGGGAGTTAAAATCGACTCTAATAAGAAGACTCCCTGGTCCCCAAAGCTGTCCTGGCGGTTGGGGGAGGCCCACTGGGGGGCAGTGGAGCAGATTGCTCACCAAAAGCTGCCCCAGCTGTCGTGAGGTGGTGTTGAGGGACTATGCCTTTAAGGGCTGAGCTCCCCAGCCAGGGGATCTGGGTGCTGTGAAGACACAGCGAGCTGGAACCAAACACCAACTGGAACAGCTCTTGCAGGCTGCAGAAGCACTGAGGGCACGTCCACACTGCAATAGAAGACCCACGGCGCAGCTGCAGCTGGGCTGGGTAGGGCTAACAATCGCAGTGAAGACATTCGGGCTCGGGCTGGAGTCCGGGCTCCAAAACCCCCGAGGCAGGTGCCTGAGCTGCAACACCTACACTCGGGTCTTACAGCCCAAGCCCCGTGAGCCCCAAGCTCTGAGACTCGGGGCTGTGTGGCTTTCTACAGTCGTTCCCGGAGTGATCCCTGACCACCACAGGGACAGGCTGGAGCAGCCTCGGCGCAGCAGCTGTTTACTCCAGCCGGTCCCTCCTGGTGAGTGGGAGAGGGGGCGGGGGTGCAGCCCCCTCATGTTGGCATGGCAACTCCGGGCCTAGATGCTGCTGCTCCCAGCCAGGGGTGGGGTGGCCTAGTGGAGCGGCCCCTGAAAATTCAGCACCTTGAACAGCTGCGTCGGTGCCTTGCACTTAACAGCCGCCCCCGCTCTGGGCCAAGAGTGCCAACCAGTTAGCTGTGGGCACTTCGTGAGCTGGGGGTACCTTTGCCCACTGGTGCTCCTAACATCACCCAGGAAGTAAGTGGTGGGCACCTGCCTAGGGACCCCACCACCACAAGCGGGCACGGCTCAGGCACTTGAGTCAGATGCTAAAGACTAGTCAGACCAAAGAGCCTTTAAAATGCAGCATTAAGTCCCCCCACCCCTGAATGAGTGCGTTTTGATTTACTCTGAGTATCAGATCTTGGCACAGGATTTCTCTCCTCCAGAGCACTGGTGTCTCCGCTTATTGTGTTCTCCAGGATAAAAAAACCCAGTCACCTTCCAAGATAACAGAGGCCCTGCTGCTCTGATGGCTGGGCTGTCTATTATTCCCTGTTATCTAATATTCTCCTAAAAGGGTTTCCTGGGATGCGTGCATAGGACAGGGGAGAAAATCAATGTGCTTTGTGCTGCCTCTTGCTCTCTTCTTTTCGGCTGTGTCAGACATAAGGGGAGGGTGTCTGTTATCAGAGGGATCGGTCTGTAGGGACGCTCACGCTCTCCCCAACCAAAGGCCAGACACACCTTTGCCAGGCCCCGAGGAGCACATTGGATTGTCATAGCCGATTGCTACCGTCCTCCCCTTCCATACGTCACCACGACGAGTCCCAGCATGCACTGCTTCATGTTGCTTGGAGAGGGTTTATCGTAGAACTCCAGCTGGCCACATCTGGGAAGCCCCATGGCTACTTACAGGGGAGTTGGGCTCTGCCTTGCCTGGGAGTGGCAGTTACCCCCCAGCTGATCCCAATCTGGTAGCTTCATTCCCATGTGTGACCCCAGCTGGGAAAGGGTCAGGGAGGACTACACAGAGAGGAGATCCCCATCAGGAAGAGGAGACCCCAGAGAGCAGACCAGGGGGTCCCTCTCGCTGGGGAAGGCAGGCTGGGGAGGGCCACAGGGATGGACTTAGTCCCTGGCGTGGGCTCTGAGAAGCAGCCCTGTGGATTGGTGTTCCAGGGGAGGGCCTGAGGAGAGGCTACATGAACCATAGGCTACTGGGAAGCAGCCCAAGGGGCTGGGAGGTGGGAAGCAGCTCATCTGAAGGAGCAGACCCGGCTGCTGAACCCAGGGTCCCCGGGCCAGAACCCAGAGCGGGCATCTAGCCAGGAAGCTGGGAGGGCATCACAGGCAATGAGACCAGGTGATGGTGTTGAATATTGGCCTTTGGAAGGCATCGCAGAGTATTCGTCATGGGGCTATTGAGTGAAATTAGTATTGCAGGATTGCATAAAAGCTCCGGTCAGGATCAGGGCACCATTGTGCTAGGTACAGTCCATATAAAGAAGGTGCCTGCCCAATCTCACTAGAAGACAAGAGACAACAGGCAGCTGTAACAGACAAGGAGGGCACCAGGGAAGAGTGAGGTGATGGTGATTAGCATAATACGCTGTGGTCACTGCATCCCAGCCGCCTAACTACTGTTGACTGTTTTCTGTCGCCCTCAGGAGAGAATTGGAGTTGAAAGAGAACAATGAGGTGGATTTGCGGATGTTTATAGGAGAACTTGACTCCTGGGTAACGAACAGTGGCATGGCTGAAAAGGCAGAGGTGGAGTCAACATTTCAATAACATCTGAGAGATGATTGGCAGGCTGGGGATAAAATGAAGGCAGGTGTTGGAGGCAGTAGAAAGGAAACCCAGATCCTAATTTAATTTTTGTAGCGTGACATACCAGCTCTGACCAATGGCCCATCACAGATGTGGTACCTGCCTCCAGCATGGCTAATACCAGATACTTCAGAGGAAGAAGGTCCTGTCCCATGGCTCCAATGCACCCAGGTAATTTATACAATGCTGTTGGTATGGGAAGCATCACCAGAGGGCGCTGTCATGAATAGCCTTGCAAGTTCTTAGTGTGTGAGCAAGTTTTTAGTATTGGAAGAAAATGTTATGTTGGTTGGCTTCTGAGGCCGGTTCTTTGGGGGAACTGTGGCATGGAGCAAGGGGATTTGGATTCTGATTCAATCTCTCTAATTTCTCTGCTAATTAGTTCTTTGGACAGAGTTGATCTCTGGGACCTGAGCATTGCTGAAAGGGGGGGTTGCCTGTGTGCCATTAGACACCTTGTTTCAGGATAGGTGTGGAGAGTACACAGTAAACTGATTGCACTAAGAATACACTCACAATCTGTGCTGGATTCCTCCCACAATGGGAAACCAACCCACAGGGCTGTGACATCTGCTGTTACTTGGCAGAGGGACAACGCTATATACACAAGAAAACAAATTCCTTCCTGGCCTCAGCAGCAATCAGCAAAGCCACTCCTGAAGCATGAGAGCTGGCCAGCCCTTACCTTAGCATGAGTAACTTCAAGCCAAATTATCCTGTCTTGAGTCATCAGCAGAGCCAGGAATAAAAACCCAGCATCCCTTGCTGTAGCCATGAGATCAGACAGAGCTGTTAGCACAGAGCCCTAGTTCTAAAAAACATTAACTTAGTCAAATAAAAGTTGGGGAAATGTGTAATTATGATTTTAATTTAGAATTTCCTAAATGTCCTTTTTATTTTCGTAGTTCCTTTTTTGCTAGTGCTGAATATTGAAGCAATTATGTAACTAGCAATAAATTGCTTAAAAGGAATGACTCATTAGAGCAAGTACAGAGAAGTCACGGCGTATTTTTGGATCTCTCGCACACACACACACTATACCCTAGCTCGTGTTAACCCTTCAGTGGGAACGAGAGGCATAGATTAATCACAGTCTAGGCCAGTTCCATTTCCCATGCTGGCATGCAGATTTTCACCCCATACCCCAATAGTCACCTTTCTCCCATCCCCCCAATAGCGCAGGACAGATCTGAGGAGATGCGGGGGGCACTGGGTCTGTAAAGGCCACGGTTTACACTGCAAGAAGCATGTCACCGAAGTTTGGTACCTGGGGTCTTGCTTCTCAGGGCTTGTCTATACTACCGCGCAGGGTCGATTTAAGATACGCAACTTCAGCTACGTGAATAGCATAGCTGAAGTCGGCATACTTAGATCTACTTACCGCGATGTCTTCACTGCGGTAAGTCGACAGCTGGCGCTCTCCCGTCGACTCCGCCTGTGCTTCTCGGAGTCCACGGGAGAGCGCTCAGAGGTCGATTTATCGAGTCTATACTAGATACGATACATCGACCCCCGCTGGATTGATCACTGCCCGCCCATCCAGTGGGTAGCGTAGACAAGTCCTCAGTTTAGCTCAGTGGTTCCCAAACTGGGGTTTGTGAACCCCTGGGGGTTCGTGAAATGTTACAGGGGGTTCTTGAGAAAAAATTCCCTAATGGTGGCCAGAGCTGTCCCTAGGGACCCCGGGCAGCACGGGCCCAGCAGCCCGGAGCCCCTAGACTTCCAAGAGCTTAGCCGATCAAAGCAAGCAGATCTATCACGCTGAGGAGATTTAAACTTATAAGAAATGGAAAGGGAGGTGGATATTTTTTGCTGTTATTAAAATTAAATAGGCAGCTAGTGTGTTTTAAAAGTATTATGAAGAACAAGTTTAAGCTTTGTTGTAACGTGTGTTGTTTGCCTGGACTGCTCAAGACCTGAATGCTTGTGTAGGAGGAACTCTTTGAGTTGGCTTCTTAAATCCCTTCCTGCTGGTTCACATCTGATACTCCTTGATGAAACAAGGATCCTTGTCTTATAACAGGCTTATTCAAAGTGATACAAGCTACAAAAGTGAGATCTTGGCAGAGTGTTGCCGTTTTCATAATGCAATAAAAATATTGTCATGATAAATAATTAATAATAAATAGTGTGTAATAAGCGTGTCATAAAAACAAATTTGATCTTTCCAAGATCACTGCTTTTATCATTTATACTCAGGTAAAGGAGAAAATCCCTGGCAATATTCATTTTTAGGAGGAGGTTTGCGAGACTTGACATTTTAGTGAAAGGGGTTTACAAGTGATTAAAGTTTGGCTGGTTTAGCTGCATGGAAGGAGTAAGCAGCGTTGACAGGGGAGCCGCGGCAGTTGACTCGCCACCGTGAGGATGGCCAAGTAAGTCGAACTAAGATACTTCGACTTCAGCTACATGAATGGGGGGCGGGGGGAGAATGGGGAAGAATTATGGGAAGGAATTAAAGCCAGCTACTGACGTGGCCTGGAACCAGCATGCAGATACCTCGCTAGCTCACTTGCTGCTGCAGGAGATGGAAGGACAAGAAGCAAATGGCCAGAAGCTAAGAAAGAAAATGTTTGAACTAGATGTTTGTCCTAAGGGGGAAATGTGGTGGGGAGGGGAGTTGTCTTGTGACCTGTCCAAGATGAGAGTCGTTTGCAGAACCTGCATCCAGGCATTCAAACAGCAAGATCAGATTAGTTAGCAGGAGGATCCAAGGAGGATGTGGAGGTCCCAGCTCTGGTCAGGGCCCCATTGCAGTGCTGCACAGACACAGAGTGAGAGAGAGGAAGGAAATTACGATCAGAATTGATTATCTGTAAAGCTGTGAACGGGCTCGGGGCTGGGGACTTTCCCAGATCCCTTCGCTCAGGGTTTGTCAGGAACCCAGGGGCGAAGAGAGCCCACATTCAAGGAGGGGGAGACTGGGCGCAAGGTGTGGGCTTCCTCGCGATGGAAGTGGCTACCATTGGCACTGCCCTGAGCACTTTCCAACCCTGGGGGCATGTTCCCCCAGGGCAATGGGTTCAATGAATGTGCACACCAGTACGCTGGGGGTGGGACAAGAGTCCCCACGTGGGGCACAGGGGTGGAAGCGCTGGTGTGCCCAAACACATTGAGCATCATTATTCCCATGCTGTAGGCAGGGATCCTAATTCAGACGCAGGCACAGCAAGCTAGAGGCAGGGCCAGCGGACGTAGAAACCTCCTTGTGCCAATGCACCAGAGCACCCTGCTTCCCCTGGGCTGATTTAAATCTCATTTCCTTTGCTCATTCTCCTATTACTGGAGTTGCCAAACAACCCTTGATTTGATTCCTTCTAAGTGGGTGGCTTTAATCTAGGGGCAGCAGGGGTGAATTGGCAGCAGGCACTCCAGTCCTCGGTGCGGGATGCAATAGAAAGACCTAGGTCGTAAGCGAGATGCCCCTTTTATCCCGGCTCTCCTTGCTGCGTTCTTTGATTGTATGCGGATGGCTAAAGGTTACAGACTCGCCTTTGGTTAATGATCTAGATGTGATTATTGCTGCCACGGACGGTGACTCATGTGCATGGAGATGAGACCTGGGCTCAGCTGCCGCTCACGGCTCGTTAGCAAGTTCAGAAATGAAACACCGGCTGGATGCCTCCTGGGTCACCGTTTGAAGTCCTGCCCAGTGACTGCCCAGCATAACTGTGTCAGGGCTGTGAAACAGGGCGCCCTCGGTCATGTCCTTCGTAAGAACACTCGGCCCTTGTCTTGCCAAGGAAAAGTGGTTGAGTCTAATAATCACAGGTAGCACTTGTACATCAGGAGACCGCAAAGCACTTTAAAAAGGAGGCAAGTGTCCTTATGTCCATTTTACTGATGAGGAGCATGAGGCACAGAACAGGGCAGTGACTTGCCCAGGATCACCCAGCGGCAGAGGTGGGACTGGAAGCCAGGTTTCTGGAGTGCCAGGCCAGTGCTTGATCCACCACGTCACACCACCTCCCTTGTGCTGACTTGCCCAACTGCAATCAAGCTGCCTGTGTTGCCCTCCATCAGTGCTGGGAAGCGGGGTGGATGGCACTAGTCTGTGGGAGGTACGCTCAGCCTGTATTTGGCTGCTTTTCCTGATCAAGCCAAACACTCTGATTAGAAGCTTTATGGGGCAGGGGCTGTGGCTGTACAGCACCGTGCACAATGCAGCTCTGATCCGGAGGGTGGCAGAAGTAGCCATGCTGGAGCACGTTGCATCTGAAGTTCTCAACATGCTCGGCAATGGTGGGTGAGCGGCGTGGGGCTCCTTTTACAGAGCGAGGCAGTGACTTGCCAGCATCACACAGACCTGGGAATAGAAGTGGGGAGCCTGGTATCCTGTCCCCAGGCCACCCGGCCTCCTGGAAACCATTCACAGTAGCTGTAAGAACATAAAAACAGCCACACTGGGTCAGATCAAAGGTCTATCTAGCCCAGTGTCCTGTCTTCCGACACTGGCCAATGCCAGGTGTCGCAATGTTAGGTCACCCTCAGCAGAGAGGCCCAGAATGACCTGGCCCGGTTGGGCTGAGTTCTCTCTTTCCCTTAGGGGCAGGACAATATGCTTTGCCAGTTCTGGGGGCCAGTGGAGAGCTCAGAAACCAGCTGGTCTCAATCAGCATAGATCCGTGGAGGTCAGTGGGGCTTGGGCAGCTGGCCCTTGGACTCCAGGGCTGTCAATCTTGAGTAAAAAGGAGGGTGAAGTTATACGGAGTGGAATCCCGCTTGTTCTGTTCCCCTGGATGCTCCACTTTCCTGGCCTGAACTGATTGGTAATGTGAGCTAGTGGCTAGAGCTGGGAATTCCCTACCCTGCTCCCGGGCTGCTGGGTCCCCTTGAGCAAGTCCCTTAGCACTAGGTCCTCAAAAGCACCTAAATGCTTAAATATCCTTCAGGATCTGGGCCTTTAACTGCTCTGTGCCTCAGTTTCCCCATCTGCAATATGTGCATAATGCTCCTTTGTAAAATCCTCTGAGATCTACAGAGAGGTGGGATTATGTCTGCCCCCCTACTGTAATAACACCCCCAGAAGAGTAAGTGCTGATGTCAGAGCTGGCTGGGCTGGACAAAGAAACCCCAGCTCTGCGGAAGATTTTCCTTCAGGCACTGGGGGAGCGGCAATCAATGTAGCGATGGCGAGGAGCCTGCCTGTATCCCCACGCCCTCGCCACACACACAATACGTTTCACTGAGTCTATCGATCAGCGAGGATAACTGCTGCCATGTGCAGTCTATGGAGCTCTTGCAACAAAAGGCAATGAATGCGCTGCCAGCAAAACAGCCATTGACCAAGTCCCGGAGAGTCTATCTTGTCAGAGGCCAGGGAGGCTGTCGCATCGGGACGGGAGAGATACCGCAGCGAAGGGAACAATGTTTCACTCAGACGAGTCGCATGACAGGAGTGTGGGATTAGCTGCATGCTTAAATTGAAGCCCACGCTCAGGTGATTTGCTAGATCAGGGCCAGGTCTGAGCGGTGTGGGAACGGATACGGGGCGGAATTGTCTGAGCAAGTACGTCTGTATCTGAGCGGTGCTGCTGGGTAGTGCCAGGCTTCAAGAAGGGAAGGGGCCCGATGGCTCTGCTCTGGGAATTGTTTTGGGGCAGGTCTCTGGCCTGTTCAGACGAGATGACCTAGTCTTAGAGTCTGATAGGCTCGTATCTTTTTAAGTGCAAAATTGAATGCAAGAGGTGGGCAGGAATTTCACTGAATCACTGTATGTATCTGACCTGATAAACTGCACCACAAAGACACTGTAGCCCTAATCAACCATTGCCTTAATCTTAGCGTCCCGTAGCCCTAATCATCACAGTGCCTGAGCAGCTCAGTCGGTGATGGACTTATTTCCATGACACCCCCAGGAGGCAGGGTTGTCTTCTCCCCTTTCTCCAGATGGGGAATTGAAACCCAGGGTACATTGCAGACAGTCATCTAGGAAGCCTGTAGTGGACTCAGTTCTCCCTAAATCCAAGCCCTGTAGCCTTGCCCCCATGACATTCTTCCCCACACTGTGCTGCTAGGGTAGACCTGGGTGAAACTTTGCACCTGACCTTTTTTTTTGGCACCAAATGCAGCTTCGGTGACACCAAAGCATTTTGCAAATCAGCGTCGGTTTTGCCAGATTGTTGCAACGGGAGGATGGGAGAAAAAGACTGAAAAAATTGAAAGCAGTTGCCACTTCCTAAAGAAAATATCTTCATTTTTTTTTTTTTAATCCTTGTAGGGCATAACTTTTGGTGTTGAAACTGAAGGAAACCTCATGAACAAATCAATTTGGAAACGTTACAAAAGGCCACAGATCCAAGCCATGTTTTATTTCGGGCCGAGCCAACTGTTTCATTCCGCCTGAAATGAACTTTTTCGACTTTTGGAGGTTGCAAAACATTTCCAGATCGTTTGTTCTCAAGATGACCCCAAACATTTCCCCCCCCCCAACTTCTTGGAATTATCATTATTTATTATTTGCTGCTAGCGAACCAAAAAATCCATTCTTTGCAGAGCCCTATTCCACTGGGGCCAGCAGTAGTCACTTGAAAGCCCATGTATCTACTTCTGGGAGTTCTGCTGGGTTCATCCAGAGCCATCTCCCAGACCTGTGGCACTAGAGCTGTCTCTTATCCTAAAGTGCTTTTCCTCCATTATTCCTCTCACCCTCGGAGTTGGTTTGTGGCTCTTCCTTGGGGATATTCCTTATCTATATAATTTCATTCTTGGCTTGTTTCTCCCCTTGGTTTGATGCATTTGTTCCTGAGTTGTCTCTGGACACAGGCACCCGATGTAATTAGAGTTCAAATTATTTGTGCTATCACTAATGCTATAATGACTTGCATAAGTACCTCTGGAAGAACATCGCCCAGCTGGCTGACTTGCATATCGAATTTATAGTTCATGTATAACTCGCAAGAGGGGAATTTACATTAAAAAAACCAGCAAAATTCAAGTCTGGGGTTATTCCACTGGGGCCAGTGGCATGGCACTAGAGATGGATTTGGGCCATTTTGTTTTAACACAGCTGTTTATAAATGATGGGGTCTAAATGAGCTGTTACCTCTCAAGAAAGCTCTTGGAGTCACTGTGGGTAGTTCTCTGAAAACATCTGCTCAATGTGCACCAGCAGTCAAAAAAGCGAACAGAATATTAGGAAGCACTAGGAAAGGGATAGATAATAAGGTAGAAAATATCAGACTGCCACTATATAAATCCATGGTACGCCCCCATCTTGAATACTGTGTGCAGATGTGGTTGCCCCATCTCAAAAAAGATATATTGGACTTGGAAAAGGTGCAGAAAAGGATAACAAAAATGATGAGGGGTCTGGAACAGCTTCCGTATGAGGAGAGATTAAAAAGACTGGGACTGTTCAGCTTGGAAAAGAGACGACTAAGGGGGGACATGATTGAGGTCTATAAAACCATGAAAGGGGTGGAAACAGTGTATAAGGAAGTGTTTACCTCTTCCCACAACACAAGAACCAGGGGTCACCCAATGAAATGAACAGGCAGCAGGCTTAAAACAAACATAAGGAAGTATTTCTTCACCCAGCGCAGTCAGTCTGTGGAACTCGCTGCCAGGGGATGTTGTGAAGGCCAAAAGTATAACTAGACTAAAAAAAGAACTAGATAAGTTCATGGAGGATAGGTCCATCAATGGCTATTAGCCAGGATGGGCAGGGACACAGGTATTGCTATTTGGGGTCGGGAAGGAATTTTCCTCCAGGGCAGATTGGCAGAAGCCCTGGGGGTTTTTTGCCTTCCTCTGCAGCGTGGGGCATGGGTCACTTGCTGGAGGATTCTCTGCACCTTGAGGTCTTTAAACCACGATTTGAGGACTTCAATAGCTCAGACATAGGTTAGGGGTTTTTTACAGGAGTGGGTGGGTGAGATTCTGTGGCCTGTGCTGTGCAGGTGGTCGGACTAGATGATCATAATGGTCGCTTCTGACCTTAAAGTCTATGAGTCTATGAGCCCCATGCTGTGGGTGTCCTTAAGCCTGGATCACTTGATGATTACTGTTCTGTTCATTCCCTCTGAAGCATCTGGCACTGGCCACTGTCGGAAGACAGGATACTGGGCTAGATGGACCATTGGTCTGACTCAGTATGGCTGTTCCTATGTTCTTAAGTGATGACTGATATAGAAAAGATCAGTTGGGCTTGGGTATTTTTACTTACTCTTTCATAACACAAGAACCTGCACAGAGACATCCAATGGAATGAAAAAGCTGCAAATTTAATACTGATAAAAGGAGCTTCTGTTTTATGTAACCTGCTTTATGTGTGGAACTCACTGCTACTGTATATCACTGAGGTGAGGAGCTGAGTGGGATGCAGCAAAGGATTACAATGGAATGCCGATTCAATGAATGTCCGTTCAGCCCAGAAAAGGGGATTCTGGGAATTGTAGTTCCAAGGGGGATGGGAGTCATAGGCTGGCACAGCAAGGAATGCTGGGAAGGAGCGTTGAGATATAAGCAACTCCCTTCCCTCACAATGGGAAGACACTGGGCGTAGGTGTTCTGGAAGAAGCAGAGAGAAAGAGAGATCCCAGGCAGAGGTCTGAAAAGACAGGCAGATGGCTGGAGAATGTGCCCCGAGGACGGGGCGTTGTTTTGCCTAGAGAACCAGACAAAGACAAAGCCAACAGAGGACTCTTCCATGGAGCAGGTCGAGCGGAGGAGGTGGGCTTGGGGGGAAGAGAAGCGGGGAGCATGCATGGTGGTGCCTGATGCCCGTTTCATTGTGTAGGGCTCAAAGGCTGGTTCCCTGGGCAAAGGGAGGGTGTGAGTGCCCACTGGACTCTGAGGGACCAGCAGGGGGCACTGCTGCTATCTCCCTCTGAGGGGCAAAGACTGACCCGGAGACCCGGGTTCAGTTCCCTGCTTTGCCACAGACTCCCTGTGTGACCTTGGGCCAGTCACTTGGCCTTTCTGTGCCATAGTTCCACACCTGTACAATGCAGATAACAGCCCTGCCCTGCCTCAGGGGCGTGTGAGGCGAAATACACACTACAGAGATGGGGCTAAGTACCACACATGGACACACCCTCGAGGCAGGGCCCTGGCCTCGGGGAGAGACTGGGAGAAGTTTTGGGGGTTTTCAGTTGGACTCTAGTGTTTGGTTAAACTCCCCATCCAGCAAGAGGCGAGCCGAGACGTCGAGCCATTGCTACCGCGATCTGTGGAAGCATCTCCCAACAGAGACGGGAGAACCCATCGCCTGGAACTGAACTACCATGCCCTAGAAAATATCCAGCGGGGACCCTGGGAGCCCAGCAGAGCTGTTCTAGCTCTCACCTCCAGGGGGCTCCCCAGGCTTTCTGTCTCACACCTTGTTCTAAGGTGCAAATGAATTAGGGGCTTGAGTCTCCTTTCCCTGATGCCCAGGCGATCCTTCCTTGCTCCTGACTTGCACCCGCGTATCACAGATCGGCATGCGAGGGCGTCAGGCTGTGGGGAAGCGCCGTGTGTCATAAGGGCAGGACAGAATGACTGAATCAGGCAGAGAAAAACCTTCTCTGCCCTAAACCCGTGTGGATCAGTGCTGTGTAATCTATTCTGGCTGTCTCTTCCCCCCGCCCCGCATCCTGTCTGGAGCCGTACGGATGTCACAGATGGCCACGTGGATGCCTGTGCTCCTGCTCTGGAATCTTTCCTGCATCTCTCCCTAGAGGAGGGAATCTCCAGCCGGGCAGATGGACCAATTGATTATTTTTATCCTTTCATTAAGCAGCCGGAGATCCTGCCGTGATGTTACTCTTACAGTATCCCCTGCTGCCAAAAGCAACTGTCTGCCCGGCCTGGGCATATTCAGTGCAGATCTGCATGGCTGCTGGCAAGACATGTGCCCGGGTCACAGTGGCACAAAGGCCACATGCGTTGCAACTTGGTCTCTGGCCATTGGCAGCTTGTACTGACACACCGAGCGTGTGACCAGCTCCCCCAGGCTAGGAACGCCTCTTCCATCTGCTTCCTTGAATTCTGCTTAGCTGATGACTTGGTTTCATGCCAAGCACGGGGAAGCGCTCTAGAGACTGATTCTTCATAGGCAAGTGTCATTCCTCAGCAGGAAAATCAACACTCTTGATTTTACTGTAGCACCTGATTGCCCCAGTCGAGGTGAGCACTGCCTTGTGCTGGGTGTGGGATGTACACACCGTGAGAACCGCAGGAATCTTACAATCTAGATAGACAAAAGCAGAGGAAGGGAGGATTATTGCTGATGTTTTACAGGTGGGAAACTGAGGCACAGAGCATTGAAGTGACTTGCCCAAGGTCACTCAAGGAATCTGTGGCAGGGCTAAGGAGCTAAAGTTGCAGGGCTCCCTTTATGTACTTAATATACAGCATGTCTCCTCCAGGCTGCTGCACAGCTATTACATGGGAATGGCAGCCTGGCTGTTAGGATCCCAAGGGGGAAGCTGTCTGCTGGAGCTCAGGGGATAAATCAGTGTGGGGGTTGGCTCTAGATGTTCCTGGTAATTCGCTCCCTACAGAACAACACTATTCCCTGTTCCCCGTATTACTCTCAAAACAGGTTGGTCACCCCCTTGCTGACAGCCGCCTGCCTGGTCTCCCTTTCCTTTGCAGAGGGCCCCCACGGGTGGCATCTTCACTGCACGGTAAACCCATGTCTATGGCACTTGGGCTTGTTGACTTGGTATTTGCAAGTCCGCGGATTGAGCATCCAAACTGCGTTGTAAACCCTGGGTCTCTCGGCCATGCTAACGTGTCCACGCTGCGCTACGCAGAGCTTCTGACCCAGAGCTGTGGCTTGAGCTGCGTCCATACTGCAAAATGACACGGCTTGGATCCACAGCAACACTTGGCCTCTGCCCCACCCTCTAAGCAGGGTTCTAAGGCCTGAGTCAGACAGATTTGTGTGTGGACGGAAGAGGGAGCTCAAACCTGAGTTAGCACCTAGGTTGCTGTGCAGTGCAGACATACCCTGTGGGGGCGAGGCACCGTTTACATCCAGTTCCTTTCTGTTCTGTAAAACAAGGCCTGGTTTTCCTGTACGGCGTTCAGCACCGTGGAGAGTTCCCCTCCAATCCCAGCCTCTGCTGGTTTTTTTGCCTCAAGCTAGCTAGGAATTGACAGGCTACATCAGTGGTTCTCAGCCAGGGGTGCGTGTATCCCTGGGGTTTGCAGAGGTCTTCCAAGGGGTACATCAACTCATCTAACTATTTGCCTAGTTTTACATAAAAAGCACCAGCGACGTCAGTACAAACTAAAATGTCAGACAATGACTTGTTTCTGCTGCTCTGGGTAACAATCCGCTGAAATGTAAGTACAATATTAATACGCCGATGGATTTATTTTATAATTATATGGTAAAAAATGAGAAAGTCGGCAACTCGTCAGTACCAGCCTGCTGGGACGCTTCTGTGTTTTGGTGTCGGATTTTGTAAGCAAGTCGCTTTGAAGTGAGGTGCAACTTGGGGCTACGCAAGGCAAATCGGGCTTCTGAAGGGGGGACAGTTGTCTGGAAAGGTTGAGAGCCGCTGATCTAGATCAGACCCGAGGTCCACTTAGTCCTGTGCTAGAAGCGCCAGCCGAAGGTGCCGGGACCCCGCAGTGGCAGATGTGGGGTTATCTACCCCCACGCTGGCCTTGTCCTTGTCTTCAATAGCTAGAGATCGGCTTACGCCCCGAAGCACGAGGTTTAATATCCCTGCCCAAAGGGTTGTGGTCATTAATTATGGTCCCTCTGGCTATTTTCATCCATGTCAATGTCCTGAATCTTGCCTGTGGCTGGCCTCTCAGTGGCCTCCAGGGGGCAGTGACAGTCGTGTGAGTGTATTTCATTCCGTTGGGTCTGGACTGACATTTCGCTGATCCTGTCCCCTCGCTGTTGTGCTAAAACAAGAGGAAAGCAGGGCACCCAGATCTGAGCTGCAGTCAGGTGCCCTGCCTCTGCCTTGCACTTGCTGTTGTGTTTAATACTCACCGTTATACCCCTGGATCGTCTCCTGAGCCAGAGAAGCCAGATCCCGCCACAGGGGTGTAACACAGAAGCAGGGCCCAGTTCGGAGCCCAGCCCCTAGGCTAAGAGAAGTGATCTGCCAAAGCAAACTGCTCTGGAGCGCTGTGGACTTGCACAGCGCGGGAGGCGATTGCTCCTTGGCTCAGTACAGAGCGGTGAATCTCACTCTGTCTGGGTGGGGGAGTGTCTGTCTGTCTGAAGCGGCTCCTACAGCCGGCGGCGTTAGGGGTGAGAACAGACTGTGCTTTTAGTGGAACCCCTTCGGCGCTCGACGTGGGACGGATGCTTTGCAATAACACGGCAGATCCCGCTGGCGTAGGGACGGGGTCAGGCCAATGGATTCTACCCCCAGCTCTGCCGCTGGCCTGGCCTGACCTGGGGCAGGTCGCTTAGGGCCACCCTTTCAAAATGGATTTCGCTGCCTGATTTGGGCTGTAGAATGTTGGTGCTTCAGTTTCCCCAACTGGAAAATAGGACTTTGCTTTCATACCTCCATGTACAGCACCTTGCACACCGTTATTATTATGCACAGGGTGGGTACACCATGACTGGAGTAGGGGGACGGGGCCCTGGGTCTTCGACCTCCTGTGGGGCTGCCCTCACCTCTGCACTACAGAGTCATTCTCTCTCTCTCGTTCCCCAATGGTTGTTCCACGGTGGATAAATACTGAACCAGTCGCTGGGCCAGAGGGAGAGTGGGAAACGAGTCTGCAGTCCAGTGGTTAGCGCACTCACCTAGGACCTCCCCTGCTCCAATTACTCCTCCAGATTGGGTAAATAATGGAGCGGCTTCAAGAAGAGAGTCCAAGGGAGCCCTTCATCAGAATATCCCTTAGTGCCGTGGTCAGAACACTTACCAGAGAGGTGGGAGATCTCTTCAAATCCCCCGCCCCACCCGTCTCCGCTGGCAGAGAGAGGGGAATTGCACCTGGATCGCCCACATCCCGGGTACCACTCTAGCCACTGGGCTACGAGTTAGGTATCGCCACCTCCTCTGGCTGTTTTGCATGGAGCGACTCACGCCCTGACTCATCCCGACAGGAAGCCGCTTGGGCGTTAAGCCGCCCGACTCCAGGAAGGGGGTTCCTGTTCGTGGATCGCTCAGTTGAGACGGGCACCTCCCTGCAGCCTGGACTTCAGCACCTCGCTCTGGGAGAGGGGTGGGGGCTAGGACACCCATCTCGTCAGCATCTCCCATTGGCTAGCTTAGGCGGCTCCCCGCTTCGCCTGCTGGCTTTTGTGGCTCACAAGCAAAGCTGCCTCTTTCTTCCCATGCCTTGAGTGGGGACGAAGGTGCCTCACTCAGGCTTTGGGGACCAGTGGTGCTCCTGGGACTTTTCTGGACACCCCGATGCTCAGCGTTGCAACGCCGAAGTCCCTTTGTGGGTCCAGGCCTAAATGACTTACCCAAGGCCACACACGGAGTCGGTGGCAGAGCTGGGAATTTCACCTAGAGCGTCAGTGTCTCAATTCGGTGCCTTAGCCATAAAAACCGCCCAAAAGATCACTGGGGTGAGAGGCAGATTCAAGCTGTGACTAATATGTCAGGAGTTCATCTCCAAATCAGAGCAAGGAAGACAAATTATCTCCTGAGTCAGCGCACGCTGGAGCCTCTAGGTGTGTTTCCTCTCCCCAACCAGCTCCTGGAGAAGAGTTTTCGGTTGCAATCAACACCTGAGCAACCTGGCATTGAAATCAGAGCACCAGGTAGCGGGAGTTACTGTTCAGAGGGCTCAGGTCTCCTGATTGGAAAACAGTGGGGCCGAAATGGCAGAAGCTGCCTGCCGACAGGCGAAAGAGGAGCTCAGGGGGATCCCAGTCTGTTTCTTAAAAAGGTAATAGAGAAACCCACCTTCCACTTTGTCTCCCTAATTCATCTGGCTTACCTGTGATTTTAGGAAACAAACCCAAGAAGTTGGAAGTGAATTGAATCCTGGTGACTGACGAGGGATGGATCAGTGGTGATGGCCTGTTCTGTTCATTCCCTCTGCGGCACCTGGCACTGGCCACTGGTGGAAGACAGGATACTGGGCTAGATGGACCTTTGGTCCATAGGCACCAACTTCCCCCTCCCCCACCCCAACACCACCCTTTCCCTGCCCCTGCCCTGCCCCCATTCCAACCCCTTCCCCAAAGTCCCCACCCCAACTCCACCCCCTCCCTGCCCCTATTGGACCCCTTCCCCAGATCCCCACCCCGGCCCTGCCTCTTCCCTGAGCTCACGGTGCTCCTCCTCCTCCCCCCTCCCTCCCAGCACTTGCTGCATGAATCAGCTGTTTTGCGGTGCAAGCGCTGGGAGCCGGGGGGGAAAAGCGGGCACGCGGTGTGCCCAGGGGAGGAGGTAGAGGCGGAGGTGAGCTGGAGCCGGGGGGGAAAAGCAGGCACACGGTGTGCCCAGGGGAGGAGGTAGAGGCGGAGGTGAGCTGGGGCGGAGGGGGCAGGGAGCTGCTGGTGGGTGCTAAGCACCCACCAACTTTTCCCCGTGGATGCTCCAGCCCCGGAGCACCCATGGAGTCGTCGCCTATGCTTTGGTCTGACCCAGTATGGCCATTCTTATCTCCTGGTGAGCGATGCCCCTTGCCAAGCTCTGTGGCCTACTGGTTAGGGGATGGGGCTGGTAGCCAGGACACCTGGGTTCTCTTTGGCCACTGGATCATTGTGTGACCTTGGATAAATCACTTCCATTCTGCCTCAGTTTCCCCAGGAGTAAAATGGAACCTACCTGCCTTTGCAAAGTGCTTTGGGAGCTTCACATTGGACGCATGATGTATGTACAAAGTGTTGCTTAGCCATGGGACAAGCACGGCACTTGCCAGGGGGTGTGACTTCCCCCCGGCTTGGGCCTGAGGGTCATTTTAGTTCCATCAGCAGCGCGGAAGCCAATCAGTGCCCACCGAGCTCGCCTCTTGGCAACGGAAAGTCAGATGAACGGAGCTCTTCAGTTTATGCCCTTGCCACATTCCTTCACTTCTGTGTCGTAGCTTCCCCCTCACGGCTTCTGCGCTTTATGCCTGGCTGACGAGAGCCCTGTCTCCCCCCGGCCATGTCTCCCTGGGCCTCGGGCTGAGAGGAAAAGTGGTACGTGAGGGGATATGGCCACTCTATGCCAGCTGAGGAGGGGCAATTCTCAGGCACCCAGATCCAGCGATTGTGTAAATCAACCAAGGCCGGGGGCAGGCCCCAAGTGTATGTGAAAGGCTACCACGGACTGGCGGGGGCGGGGCAGGAGTGACTGACTGCCCTGAGGGTACCGTGATGGCAGGTGAGGCGCTCTGCACTCGGAAAGCCCCTGCCGTGAGCTATACCGGGGGAAGAGCCCACCCCTTTGTGCCCGGCACTCGGATCCCAGCGCCGGCAGGAACGCAGCGCACAGACGGCGCTGTGCGGCAAGACGCAGCGTGTGGCTTGTTTTTTGTGAGGCGCTACCGGTGTAGCGCGGCTGTGGGAGTAAACAAAGCCGCTTGGGCAAAGCTTCCAGGACACAGCGGGAGGCAAGGGAAGCAAGGGGGCTGGGTTCTAATCCTGACGCTGCCACTTGTCCAAGCCACGGCTCCTTCCACCCTGTAGCTGTTTAGGCCACAAGCGAAGGACAGCCCCTGTCGCCAAAGAGCTATCGGTACGTATAGCATCTAGAGTGGTGCCCCTGGCTGGGGCCTCTAGGCCCTACAATAATACACAGAGTAGTAATGAGAGCCAGGGGGCCTGGGTTCTCTTCCTGGCTTAGCCTCTGTGCCTCAGTTTCCCCACTTGTGAAATGGGGATATTCTCTGAGGAGGCCCGGGGTGTCGCTCATTTGCTGTGCGCTTGGCGATCCTCTGGTGCTACCCACGGGACAGGCATGTTTGCTGCTATTTCCTTTCACCCCTCTCGCCCGATTCCTGCCAGATCTCAGCATCTCAAGCCCACGCTGGTGGGCGTTGTACATCCAGGCAGCTGGCCCGGGGCATGCGGCTCCGACAGCGGAGGAGCAATTCACTGCTGCTTTGTTCCTCTGAAGCAGCGTGGAGCCGGAGAGAGCGTGGCGGGCGCCAGAGAAGATGCTTCCCACTTGTGTTGACTCCGAGCCAGGCCCATCAGCCAGCTGCACCACATCGCGGCCAACTTACGGCTGGCACCACTTCCCCCTTCCCAAAGCTCTTCAATCAAGAAATCCCTCTGCCCTCTCCCAGCAGGTGAAGTAGGAACAGGAGAACGATCCGTAGCCATATCCCGCCCAGCAGAGCCATGAATAGTTACATCTCCCCAAGGGCTAGGGCCAGAGGTGCAGGGAGTGAGGCCTTTGGCCTGGCTCTGGTCTCACATACACCAGTGTAACTACCTTGATTTCAGTGACTTTCCCCAGCATGAGTGATGTGAGAGTCAGGGCATGGCTACACTGGCAGCTGTAGAGCACTGTGAGTTAAAGCCGCCTTCCGAGAGCGCAGTAGGGAAAGTGCTGCAGTCTGTCCACACTGACAGCTGCCAACACTTGGTCCTGCTAGTGAAGGCAGGGGGCTGGACTCGATGACCTTTCAAGGTCCCTTCCAGTTCTAGGAGATAGGATATCGCCAATTATTATTATTATTATTATATTATTATTACTGGCGTGGCCACATTTGCGGCACTTGCAGCGGCATTGGGAGCAGTGCATTATGGGCACCTATCCCAGCATGCAAGTGGCTGCAACGTGCTTTTCAAATGGGGGTGGGGGTGGAGTGTGACAGGGAGTGTGTTGTGTGTATGTGGGGGCAGAGAGTGGGTTTTGGGGGGGCTGAGAGCATGTCAGTAGGCTGTCTTGTAAGCTCAGACAGCAGCAGACCTCCCCCTTCCCCCTGCCTCTCTCTCTCACACACAGCATTCCACAGTAATGGTTGCTCTGTCTTGGAGCAGATAAGCAGCCGGCTGTCAGAAACGGAGCTTTCAAAGGGCATTTCCACATTCCTGCAGTGATTCAAAAACAATGACAAGAGTGGCCACTTGACTTAAGGGGATTATGAGACGTTTCTGGAGGCCAATCAGAGCACAGTCATGCAACACCTGGTTCACACTGACCCCTGGGCGTTGTAGCCAAGGCACATCAGATGTTATTCCACTTGCTGAGGTGGAGTACCAGCAGCACTGTAGCCCTGGAGTCAGAGCGCTCTACGTGCCATGCCAGTGTGGATGGGTAGTGAACTAGGGTGCCCTGGGCTGCTTTAATGCTCTCTAACTCGCAAGTGTAGCCAAACCCTCAGGCTCGGCTCTCATCTTTCCTCGGGGCCCATTGAAGTCAAGGGAGTCTTTCCATTGACCTGGATAGGTGTCAGATCAGCCCCGGAGGTGTTAACGGTGCGTGAATCTGCACTGTGGAGGAGGGGAGGCAGCCAGATGAAAGGGAACCCCCCTCTGTAAGTCACCTCTTCACAGCAGTGGGCCAGGTGGTAGTGAAATCAAGGCAGGCAGGCAGATGCTGTGGTATAAATATCTAAATTACCCCCTGCAGCGAGACGCTCACCTGAGGTAGAAAGCCGCAGGTTCATTCAACCCGGGAAATGAATGAGAATGAAGTGGAAGAGTTGTCACATGACTCATCCCCTTGTATATTTCATAAAGTATCAATCCCCGGAGCAAGGAGGGAAGGCTCAGGCGTGCGGGCAATATTTGCACTGGAGCCACAAATACAGATGCATTGTTAATGAAATGAGAGTTACTGGGGCTGAAATGCTGAGATCCTTATTCTTGGGTTATTCAAACAAACAAATTCGAATGGAAGAACTTACTGCATTGGGAAACCTTTGGGCTGGCTCCTCAGCTTTGTCCTTTTATCCCAGCTGAGACTCTGACCTATTCATAAGAACATAAGAACAGCCAGACTGGGTCAGACCAGAGGACCATCTAGCCTATATCCTGTCTACCGACAGTGGCCAATGCCAGATGCCCCAGAGGGAATGAACAGAACAGGGGAATCATCAAGTGATCCATCCCCTGTCGCCCATTCCCAGCTTCTGTTCACTTTCGTAGCTGTAATAAAGACGAGACTGTAATTTCAGATGGTTTCTGCGTATGATCAAAGAGTGAACCCGGGAGCCCTGTTAATGAGCTTTTGCAAAAAGTGGATAATTTTGGCATCAAGTAATTGTTATTAAAGATTTACGGGGCTTTTCTTTCCAATCACTCGAAGCACATGTCTGCTCCACTTTTACTAGCTAGCCACTTCTGTTAAGGAAACGCTCATTGATGGGCCCTTGAGTTTAATTTGATTCCACCCCTTCTCTGCGATTGCAATTCCATTGAGTTCAAGAGTGGGATCGGGCCTATTATTATGATTTATGTGTATTTCTGTAGGGCCTGGGAGCCCCAGGTGCGGACCAGGCGCTGTGCAGACACACAACAAAAAGATGGATCCTGGCCCAGAGCGCTTACCGCTGTCTAAAAAAGCCAGGCCATTGCACTCTCTGGAGCAGAAGCTGATGGCAATCCGCAGCTGGAAGCATGCTCTGCGGGTTAGGACTCCGGTGATGTGGATTCTTAGCTCTGACACTGACTCTCTGCTCACCTAGGCCCAGATTGTCAAAGGTATTTAGGCTCCCAAATATCTTTGACAATCTGGGACTTTTGGTTCAAGGGGGCATGCTAATCCATTCCTGTCTTGGTCAGTTTAGACCAGTGGTTCTCAACCTATTGATCATTGTGGGCCGGAGATGCAGCTCTCTGTGTGTTATGTTATGTGGGCCGCATCCACATGATATATATACTACTTGCATGATCCTATTCTGGATTATTATGTTTATTAGCGTAGTGCCCAAGGTTTTCAGTCCGGGCCTCCCTGAGCCAGGCACTGTACAAACTCTTTATTAAACTTTATAACACCGGTGCGTCACAGCTGTTGCATTCTGCCCAGAGGTGGCTGCCTTTCAGTGTTGGGCGGATCACAGTCTGTAAGTAGAGTCTGGATGAGCCTTCGCAAAGCAGCTTGGGAGCCCAGCTCTGTATAAACATGAAGCCGTGTTCATTTTCTTTGCTGCTCTCAGAACATAAAATCTTCCCCCTGGTCAGAAAAAAACCAACAGACCCTCCTCGAGAAAGAGCCTGTGGGCTCTGTGTCTCTGGTGGCCCCCCGGCTATTTGAGAGTTTCATAGGCAAGTAGACGGGTGCAGATGCTGGGATAGGAAGGAAGCTGTTCTATTGGGGAAGATTCCCTGGCGTCTCCTCGACAATGGAACAGATTAGAGCAAAGTGTGGCGTCCCGCAGCTCCAGGTGAATCAGCACCACGAGAGGCTCATTTCTGGGGATGACACCGGCTCAGGCGGAATTAGCGTTTAGCATCTCGCTTGCAGGCGAAGGTTTGTGGCCGGCCAGGGATACGGAGAGCCTGAGTCTCCCTCTTCTCAAAGCAAGATGAGCAGGGAGTCACTCTGTTGAAATCAGTGGAGATCGTCTGGCTAAATTCAATATGAGAGCAGAAGCTACCAACCCTTGGATGGGAGACCTCCAGGATTGACGGAGGCGCCGCAGCTGGTGGTTTCTCCTCTGCGGCATTGCTGAGTCAGTACTGCAGTGCCAGAGGGTGTCTTCAGTTAAGGCAGAAAACTGAGGTCCTGACCACTTGGGATCAGTAAAGAACCCAGAGCGCTTCTACGAAGCGCTGGCGTATTAACCTGGAATTTGGCATTATATTCAGCTGGCTGAATCGCCCCTACAGTTCCAGCTGGCTCATCACCTCCTGCCCTAAACTGGCATGTAGCTGTCAGCTGTTAGAGAACTTCCCCCTTCTGCCTCAGAGCTGGCTGCATTTCAGGGGTGGGTGGAGTGGTTTGCCATAGATATACTTAGTGCAGTCCGTTTGTTAGTCACACCACTTGCTGCTAACCATGTGCTCCCTCTGGGAGCTGCTTTCTCCTGCTGCAAGTGCTTCGCTCCCATGAAAGTGGCGATTTTTGAAGTTAAGTAAAGGATGTTTTAGCTGCGGAACTCCCACTGAAATCAGTATCTTCTTGGCAATTCTGAAATGAATTGGGCTGGATGGAATATGGAGATGTACCTATCTTGAAGAGCTGGAAGGGACCTTGAAAGGTCATTGAGTCCAATCCCCTGCCTCCACAGCAGGACAAAGTACTGTCCCTGACAGATTTTTGCCCCAGATCCATAAATGGCCCCCTCAAGGATTGAACTCACAGCCCTGAGTTTAGCAGGCCAATAATGAAACCACTGAACTATCCCTTCCCCTGATCTGCCCACTGCTTTGGGGTGCATTAATACCAACCTCTTTATGGTGCTTTGCATCAGTAGCTCACAAAGCACTCACTATCATGAGCCCCATTTTACAGATAGGAAAACTGAGGCACAGAACAGGGAAGTGACTTACCCAAGCTCACCCTCTAGGTAAACTGGGACTAGAACCCAGCTCACTGGATGCTTACCCCAGTGCTTTGGCCTTAAGGCCACACTACAGGCTGGATGAGGGAGCACATTGGGCCAGGTCCTCAGTGCTGCATATTGGCCCAACCCCACTGGAAGCACTAGAGGGAGATGGGCCTACACCAGCTGAGAAGCTGGCCCATTATCTGCCGACTCCTGCTCACAGCCAGGTAACAAGAATGGTGGCAAAAGAGAGATTAGGTGCAGCGTGTCGTCGCTTCACCCCGTAGACCTGCAGCGTCATGGCCCCTTCACCAGCAGCTACCCCAAAAATCTCCCCTCTGCTGGCTATTTAAGTTCACACCACGTGGTAGCAAATGAACAGCTGGGGACAGCTCCAGTTTTTCCAGTGGCCTGAACTAAAATCTGCCCAACGTTGGGAAAGGTCTGAATAGGATGCAAACTTGGCAGCTGCTGTCTCCTATCTCAGGCTGAGCCAAATCCCTGGATCTACCATTAAGACAATGGGCTACACCTACTGGAGGCCTGTAGCTTTACTGCTGATGGACACAGGCAGACACCAGAAATCCCCCGGGCTGCAATTTAGTCTCACCCCGACTTTTGCGCCACCTGCTCGGAGAGCTGAGTTTGTAGCTAAACACGCCATCACGCTCGTCATTCATGGCTTCTAGTTTTGCTGCTTGGTTGCGATCAACAGGCACTGCCAGTCTTTTGGTATGGCCTCCAAAAGGCGGGACTTCCCGGCAGTGTTGTTACAGGTGCCCAGATACTAAGGTGATGGGCACCAATACGAGACCCTAGACCGCAAGATGGACAGTATCAGGGTGGAGCCGTGTTAGTCTGTAGCCACAAAAACAACAAGGAGTCCGGTGGCACCTTGCAGACTAACAGATTTATTTGGGCATACGCTTTCGTGGGTAAAAAACCTACTTCTTCAGTGGCAAGATGGACAGTGACAGCTGTGTGGCCATCACTTGTGATTTTTGATGTTTTTCTTGATTTTTGAGGCCTCATGCCTGATGTTTGAATCTTTGCGGTTGTCCGGGAGGTGCCGATATATCTGTGTGGCCTGCAGGGCCGCTGCTGCCATCGTCGGGCCTGGTGCCTTATGCCAAATATCGCCAAAAACAAGGGCTGCTTGTTGTAGGATTTTTTTTCTGTGATAGCTCTGGAATGAGTGACTCTTAAAAGGAGGCTGACCATATTTCACCTGAGCCACACCCCTCCCACGTGCAGGGCCGGCCTACACACTGCTCGCCTGAGCCCCGTCCCATGCACAAGAGTAAACGGGACGGGGCTCAGGCGAGCAGTGTGTGGGAGGGGTGTGAAAAAACAAAAACAAACACCCTCCCCCCCAGGACTCCCACGACAGGGCTTAAAAAGGGGACTGTCCTGGCCAAAATGGGACATCTGGTCACCCTACTTAAAAGTGACCCACTACAAGAAAAATAATTGGACTGGTGGCTCTTTTTGCGTCTCTTTGATGACTAACGAAGGCCTGGAACATTTTGCTTGTTTGTTTTCAAGAGGGGTTTTCTTCTAATTATTTTACAGTAGAAATTCAAGATGAGGCTATTGTGGTTTTCCTGGAAGATTCTATGGGGAATCTGGATTCTGATACTGCAGGGAAGTAGGGACGTGAGACCTTAGGTGTTGAACTGTGGCAGGGATTATGAAATGCTAGCTTGTTTTAGAGACGGCTTTGTTCCATGGTGATTCATATTTCACTCAAACGTCCAACAACCATTAGGGAGAAAGCTCTCTTTGTTAAAGATTCATTCTCCCCCCCCTGCATTTTCAACTGAGGGCTGATGAAGTCTCCAGTTCCCCGTTTCTCCAAGGAGACCTCCCGAGGAACAACAAAGATGAGGCTTGGTATTTCTAAAGTAAAAATCAAAAAAGGCGTGTGCAATGGTTTAAACGCATGCAAGAAACACAACTCTGTTTTATTCACACCAGGGATAGATGTGGCCCCCAGTATGTCTACAAAAGGTTTAGCAATTTGCCACTTGCCACCTACTCAGTGGCATTGTCACAGGCCCAGCATCTGGCTGTTCTCTTTAGCTGGACAGGAACCCTCTTTCCAAGGGAAAGGAATATTGGTTTCTCTGTGCCTGAAGCATTAGCCGGGTAACACAGAACGAGCCTCTTAGACTAAGATGTATTGATCATGCACCTCCTGAGCTGCCTGTAGCTAAGCAACAAGGGCACCTAATGCTTCTGATGCCAGGTCGACAGGTTATTGCCAGAGACCTAGCTGGGCCGAGCATGGGTGAAGACACAGACCCTTGCCCAGCTGCGGGGCCTGTGACAGTGCCACCGCGTAGGTGGCAAGTGGCAAATTGCTGCACCTTTCATAGACGTACTGGGGGCCAGATCTATCCCTGGTGTGATTTCACTGCCCCTATGGAGTCATGCTGTTACCTGTTCACCATGTGCCACCCCAGAGTCGGCTGCATTTCACTGCCCGGTGAAATGATCCAGCTTGTTTACAATGATTTGCACCCTTCCGAGAGAAAGGTCTCCTCTCCGTAGGATCTATTAGGAAGATGGTCATTCATTCTGCAAGCCGACCGCGCCCCCGCAGCGAGTGGGCTGGAACGAAGGCCCTGCTTTCTTTCTTCATGAGCGGCGAAATGGATATCGATCCGCAGCCGTCTCCACCTCGCCTGGGAAGAGCCGAGATCCCAATCTCGGCAATTCCCCGGGGGGCAGCTTCTCAGTCAGCGGGAAGGACCTGCAGCCCTTGCACAGCTGCTGCTCTGAGCTCCGAAGAGAACGGCCACCCTACTGCACCCCTCTGGCCTGGGGAAGGGATTAGCAGGCTTGCCAGAGAACAGATGGGTTTATTTCTGACTGAATTTAGAATGGGCCAGGTTCACCCCTCTGGAGGAATAACACCTTTATTTGTCCACCCAGCAGATGCAGCCACCCATAGCTGCTGGCCCTGCCTCTGCAGGGGCCCAGAGGTGGGAATTCCATGTCTGTGGGTCATTCTGCTGAGACTTTCAATGCAAGCCCCAGTGTGTGTGTTAGAGACCTGGGGTGAAATCCCAGCCGCGCTGAAGTCAAGGGGGGCAGCATTCTGGCCTGCCGAGTAGGACTGGGTCTGGGTCCATTGACTCCTTTCACAGAGAGTAATAACTTCCCGTGACTACCACCGTAAGTGGGGCGCAAACCCGTCTCCTAGAAGGGAAGCCTTCCGGCTCCTGTTACCAGTTCCCGGCTTGTGTTGCTTGTCTCTTTAGGTTGTCAGCTCTCCTAGCTCCTCTGAAGTAGTCTTCAGGCCTAATGCACCACCGTCCTGAATCTGGTGCTGCCATGTGTGCCAGCACAAGCAGCGACCAGGTCAGAACAGTAGCAGGGTGAGTATAAATTAGCCAGAGATCTCAAAGACTTTAGAAAGGTGGGTAACTTCCCATGTTACGGATGGGGAAACTGAGGCACAGAGCGCCGGCCAGCCTCCTAAGGTTATACTGTGAGTCAGTAGCAAAGCCAAGAATAGACCCCAGGCCTTCTAATGCCTAGTGCAACATCCTAGCTCCTGGACGCACCGTCTCCCCATCTAAATAATGCCCCTCGCTCCATTTCCTTGAAGCGGCTGAAATCTGAGTCTGGCCTGTGAAGGAGCCTGGGTTATGTTAGAGGGAGCTAAACCTCCCCTCCCCTCCCTGAAAGGATTCGGGTCAGGCACACATGGCCCACAAAGCTCCCCAATGCTCCAGAGGAGCAGAGTGCATTGATGAGGATTAGATTTTTGCACGAGACAGGCAGCAGATTTATGAGGCTTTCTCTAGCCGCCCCTTAACAGTTCCTGTTTAACGAGTCAGCTCCTCCCCCGCTTCCCTGCTGAGCCCATCATTTCTGAGGTGAGCTTTAACGCCCTAGGGCAGAAAAGAAAAGAACCCCGAAATTCCAACCCGCCTGACCCTAGCAGCTGTAAGCTGGTGTCTCAGCACAGATCACAGGCTGGGCGTGCGTATGGAGGGGCGGCCTGGGAGGAAACGGGTCTGAGCAGGCGTGTGGTGCTGGACGTGTTACTCCTATGGCGTGCAATGGAGCAAGGGGCAGAGGACGATAGGATGGGGAGGACAGGGCCAGAGATGGGGGGATGGGAAGGGGAGAGGACCTTTGAATTTGACAAGGAAGGCTGGAGAGAGACACAGGGCCAGATCCTCAGCTGGGTGGAAATCAGTGCGGTTCCACTGACTTTACTGCTGATTTATACCAGCTCGGGAGCCGGCCAAGCGTCGCCTTCCCTTCTTCCTGGGGGTAAATCTACAGCGACACTAGCGCCCATTGCACTGTCAAAGGCTCCGAGCCGCTCACCCCTCTGTGTCAGACGGATCCTCCCAGCCAAGGTGTGGTGGGGTGGATATTTGCCTCTTATGCCCGTCCACTTCCCCTGGAATTTTCCATAGGGCCATCGCCGTCCTTCCCGTGGCTGGGCGAACCTCCAGGGCCCTGCAGACGTGCCACACAAACGTGACGAATCATTTCTCCCTGCTAGTGAGCAGGGATTGGCCAGCCAGCGTGCAGGGGTCACAGATCGAGAGGAGCGGTGCTACGCCCCAGCTTTTCAACAGCTCCCTGGAGGAACCCTGCAGTGGGCCAGACCCCCCGAGGGGTCCCGCTCCTCCCGCGGAGTTGGCCACGTGGCCTCACTGCTTCCGAAGCAGCCTCTGGGCTCCAGCCCTCCTGCTTCACGCCATGAGCTCTGCCCAGCAAGTCCAACTGAGAGAGAGTCCTGGCCAGAGACTTGCCCTCTTCAGGGATCAAAATGTATGAGACCAGGCAGGGTTTTCAAAGCAGAACAGGGTTTGTTAATCGACTGGAATGCAGCATCGGGGGATCCTGAGGTTAGGCTAGGGGAGCAAAACCCTGCAAACAGCTGCTGCTGTAGCCTGGCCAGTTTCTGCTTGAGCAGCAGGTGTTTCATAGCATCAGAGACGCTATAGATGGGAAAGACCGGCTGGCTCGCCCAGTGTTCCTCAGCCTGCTCTACGGGGCATTCCCAATTTCAGTTCAGACAACCCCAGTCCCAAGGCGACCCCCACTCTGCTTGGGGAGACAGGAGAGCCACCTTTGATCAATTCCATCCCGTCCCCTCTAGTCACAACCAGAAACCCAGGGTGGCTTCGCTCCCCCTTCCATTCCAGATGCCGATCCCTAGCCGACTGATGGCAGCGGGAGAGCTCTGGGTGCTGGATGGGGCCCGTGGTTTGGGTGGAAGGAGAGTTCAGGGTGGTTGGCCCGTCGTTTCCCCACCGTGGCACTCATATCTCTGCCCCTGCTCCGGAGTATGGCGTGAGTACAGCCGGAGGCAGGACAACCCAGCACAACAGCCAGCAATCACATTGCTGGCTGCGTCCCCCGTGCTGCCGACTGGCTGCACCTGACTTAATGAAGCTTCACTGATCCGACATGATTTACAATAATGCTGCCAGAGCTGGTAATTGCCGTGCCGTGTTCCATTTACATCCCCCCCACCTTTGCCAGGCGTGCTGTGCCCTGCTCCCATGTGTCGAGCATAATGGGGACATGCTCTGGCTCTGCCAGGGGGCAGCTGGCAAAGCTAGGCAGTGACAGCAGCCTCTGTGGTGCATTCACTGTAATGGAAGTTACAGTTGCTAGATCTTAGGACAGGTTTCATGGTGTAGGGGCCGTCTCTAATAGGGCAACCTGCTGTCTTAAAGGGGAACTTCTACAGGGAGCGGGAAGGTTGTGTTTCTGTTTTGGGTTGGGGCTACTTTATGGGGCATAAAGAGAAGGCCTGAAAGTATATTTCTTTCTGCTTGTTTTTTAAATGTTGACTGTCAAGTCTGGCTTTGCTGGATAACTCACTGGAGGTCTCAGTGATGTCTATTGTGAGCGTTCGCTGCTTTCCACTGAAGGAGCTGGGTGGGATCTTTAACACAGACATCTTCTCTCCCAAGTGTGTCTGAGGCCTTGGAGTTAAATAAGTGTCAGTGGAAAAGTGCACTCAGTGGTCTGAATGAACGTCACTCCCTCAGCCAATTAAAAGGCTTGCTTCGTGCCTTCGATGTCATGATCCTACAAGTTCTCCCGTCAGCCACAGAGTCCTCAAGGGAACGCAAGAGCGGAATATCTAATGCAAGACGTTAGCAGAAAGAAACCTGCCTCTCTTTGAAAGAAATTAGAAAAATAACCACCATAAAAAAACCCACTGAGTCTGCCCCAGGCCGAGTGCCTTGTGGGGCACACCGCCGCACCCCAGCTCCTCAGGGAGCAGTGAAAGGCTGCAGCCTGGCTCCAGCTCGGCTGCAGACAGCCTGGCACTGCTCCATGTACGTGCACACAGCCCAAGAAAGCTTTGCTGCCCAGCCCCCGGGGGGAGCGCCAGGCAGAGCCCAGTGCATGGAACTGGAGTGAATCTCATGCCCCCTGCCTACCTCAGGGTAATAGGGGGCAGGGTGGGGGATGGGCATCTCTGCAGATGCTCCTTGTCCTCCTTATTGAGGTGTTTAGTTCTGTCGTCTCCTCTTCAGTCCTCGGTGGCCCTGCAGCCGGGCTCCCAGTTGTGCAGGACTGGGCTTCCCTGACCACCCCCTCCCCTTGTGCTCCTACACTGGGCAGCATCAGGTCCCCCTTTCCTCACCTTGATTCCCCCTTGCTGGCTCGTCCCCTTAGCTGGAAATCACTCCCCGGTGCCATCTCTGCTCAACCAGCCGCCTGCCAGAGCACTTGCATTAGGCTGCGATTTCCCTGTGGGGCTGCGGTGGAAGCTGGTGATTTTGGTGGCCGTGACGCTGCAGTTACCTGCCGGGGGGTGGGGGCGGAGCTGTCATTACCAGCGGCAGGGTGGGGGATTCGCGGCAGCCCTGTCATTACCAAAAGCTGCTGACTTGATACTTCCCTGGGGCGTCTCTCATCCCGCTGGGTTCCCCGGCCCTGCACATATGGTGGGGTTATTCCATCGCCCAGAGCCCCACACGAACACCCCTCTGTGGCAAGACGTGCCAGTGATTCGTTAATGACCACAAGGGAGCAGGCCGGAACCAGCTAGTAACAAGCCAACAATGACCCTGCACGCGTTCCTGAGGGGTGGCCTCAGCGCAGGGGAGGTGCACTGCCCACATTCCTAGAGGATAACAGTCTACTACTGCTACCAGCTGGCAGAGCTGCTTTTCCAGCTCATGAGGTGGGTGTCCGAGCCACAGTGCTGAAAATCCCAAGGTCACGCCTCATGGTGGGGTCGTTATCCCTAGTCAGTCCTCACTCAGGCAAAACTCCCATTGACTTCCCGGTTAAAGGGGAGGGTCTTGGCACTGCGTCGCCGCTCCATTTCCATCAGGTTTCTGATGTTGTTTTCCTTTGGCGGCTCAGTGCCCTGTCGGTCATAGGGACTGAATAATGAAATCTGCTGTTCATTCCAGCTGACGCTCATGAATTAACCCACACTGGGCTACTGTACCTGTCACAGGGTGACTGGCCCTTTAAGGGGAGATGGTCCAGCCCCACCTGTGACACCCTTCACTCACCTCCCCACTCCCCAGATGGCACAAATGAGCAGCCACATGATAGGCAGGTGCTCGGGGGCAGGGCCAACGAGAGGCGGGGAAGCCAGTACAAATTACCCGGGCCCGGCGGTCTGGAAGGAGGCCCAGGGCCCGGCTTTCTTGGCTCTGTTTAGCCAGTCCGCCCTTGCTGGGGGGCCCGAAAAAATGTTTTCACCGGGGCCCGAACCCGCTCTGGGCGGCCCTGCTCGGGGGCGGGGAGAGATTAGATCAAAGCCTGTGGAGAGAAGGGAGACTCCAGGAATAAAGCCACTGTTTTGTAGAAAGCCAGGAGAGACTCAAAGAATTAGATCAGTTCCTGGAGGATAGGCCCATCATTGGCTAGTAGCCAAGATGGTCAGGAACGCAGCCCCACACTCTGGGTGACTGATTGCCAGGTGCTGGGGCCGTGCGACAGAGGATGGATCACTCAGCGATTGCCCTGCTCTGTTCATTCCCTCCGGGGCATTGGCCACTGTCGGCAGACAGGGTGCTGGGCTAGGTGGGGTGCGCCTGGTTCGGCCCCCTCCAACCTGCTCTCATGATGTGGATTAGCACAAGGGGAGGCTTTAGCCACGTCACTGAGCCCGAGTCAGCAGCACGACCGGCTGGAACTACCCCTTCCACTCCCCTGCGCTGGGGAGCCTGGGCAGCCTCTCAGTAAGAGCCGGTGGACGAGCGGGTCAAGGGGGGCCTTGATTCCAGTCGATAAGTACCAATGTGGGGAACAACTATTTAACAATGGGCTCTTCCGTCTAGCAGGGGCGGATGCCATGGCTGGAAGCTGAGGCTAGACAACTTCAGACTGGAAATATGGTGTAAATGTTTAATGGTGAGGTTAATTAACCAGTGAAACAATTTCCCAGGGTCGTGGTGGATTCTTCACCACTGACACTTTTTAAATCAAGACCGGCTGTTCTCCTGCCTGTGTTATACAGGAGGTTTCTGGCCAGTTAATCTATGAACTTACCTTGGTTAGATCCGCGCTGGTGGTTCTCAGACATGGACTAGCACCGGGGTGGCCAACTTGTGGCTCCGGAGCTGCATGCGGCTCTTCAGAGGTTAATATGCAGCTCCTTGTACAGGCACCGACTCCGGGGCTGGAGCTACAGGCGCCAACTTTCTTATGTGCCTGGGGAGGGGGCTCACTGCTCAACCCCTGGCTCTGCCACACGCCCTGCTCCCACTCCACCCCTTCCTGCCCCCTCTCCTGAGCCTGCCTTGCCCTCACTCCTCCCCCTCTGAACCTCCTGCAAGCCAGGGAACAGCTGATCGGAGATACGGGGAGGGAGTGGGGGCACTGATTGGTGGGGCTGCCAGTGGGCAGGAGGTGCTGGGAGTGGGGTGAGGGAGCTGATGGGGGGCTGCTGATCTGGATCCTTCTCAGGCTCAGGTTGGCCACCCCTGGGCTAGCAGGTTTCCCAGGGAGTTTTTGCTCTGGGTAACTCCCTGGGTTGAGGGTGTCACATCCCCCCCAGCGGCTGATCCCACACAGCTGATTTCTATTACTGCTCTTATCCCGTTTCCGTCAAAGTGACACTCCAGTGACAGGGGCCTGCGTGGTGATGCTGAAGGCCCTGGGTTGTGTCCCTCCTTAGGACTGTAGCAGGGGATCATTACATTGACAACAGCAGTTTTAATCTTTACGGTCACCCTTTGTGTGGGGGCGAGGTGGGAGCTGACGTGACGCTTCTTGCTGCAAAGCGTAGCCGGCCCTCTTTGTCTCTTCAGCTCATTATTCCAACGCCCAGGAGATCTGGCAGGCTCAGCAGGGCACAGCCTGGCTGCTCGCTGGATGGGAGACTTTAAAGGGAAAAGTTAAGTGGTGATGGTGACCCCAGTGCCCTGCACAACACTAGGGGGTGCCATGCTGCACAGAACGCTGTGGGTGACACAGCAGGGGGCGCCATCCCCGCTGAGTTTGTACTGCACCAATGCCCCAGTGTGGCACTAGGGGGCGCCGTGCTGCACAGAACGCTGTGGGTGACACAGCAGGGGGCGCTGTCCCTGCTGAGTATGTACTGCGCCAATGCCCCAGTGAGGCACTAGGGGGCGCCGTGCTGCACAGAACGCTGTGGGTGACACAGCAGGGGGTGCTGTCCCCGCTGAGTATGTACTGCACCAATGCCCCAGTGTGGCACTAGGGGGTGCCGTGTGCACAGAACGCCGTGGGTGACACAGCAGGGGGCGCCATCCCCGCTGAGTTTGTACTGCGCCAATGCCCCAGCGTGGCACTAGGGGGCGCCGTTCCATGGGAGGTGCTGGCGTTCAAATCAGATGTGAAAGTTGGATCCTGGCCACGTGGGGTCATTAAGGAGCCCACGGCCGCCGGGGTGTCTAACAGAGATAGGCCCCCAACCAAACTCTGGGATCCCCACGCCCCGGAATGGCTGTTTGGATTTCTGTTCTGAACCCCAATTCTGCAGCCCGGGCCTGTCTTTAACACACTCCCTGGTGTCCTGGTTTAATTCCATCTCCAGCCTCCCACTCCCTGCGATTTCCAATGGCAACCCCGTTGTTCAGCTCCTGGGCCGGGCTGTCGCATGGTGTTGCCCCAGAGGCGGCTGCCAGTCGACGCCGGGCGGAGCGAAAGCGCTCCCTGGGTCTGGAAAGCGCTTCGCTGCCTGGGAAAGGTGCTGGAGAAATGGCTTACTAATGATAATTAATACTAATTTCCGTGTACCCTTTCCCACACGCCCACAGTGCATTACGCCTGTAACCATCACAACGGGGCCTTTATCCCTAGCGTGGGAGCTGGCTGTGAAGGCGGCTGTGCTGCGGGGGACTAAAAATATCTAACAATTATATTGTTAAACAAAGAGCCTACTCCGGCTGGGTTTCTCTCCACCCCCCAGCCCTCTCCAATTTATCCCTGATTTCCCTGCAAATCCCGGTGGCTGCTCCGGGGGGCCCTCTGCCCCGCCTAGCACTTGCCTCTAGGAGCTTCTGCCTTGGGAGAAGAGACAGGACTTGGTTGTAGCCGATACACAGGGGACTGGGTATTGAGGCTGCTGGCTATAAGCAGAGGGACCCTGTGGTTCCCCCATGGCTGTCTGAGTCCCGTCTTGTGCCGCACGCCAGGTGTCCCTAAATCCTGACCTGGACTCTGGAGTCACGGGAGGGCCAGGTGGCTGCACAGAACAGCAGCTCTCTGAGTCAGGTACAGTGGGAATTCCAGCTGAGTCCAGAGGAGAAGTCTCTTCTCCTTCCCAGCCTGGGGACCCAACGCGTGAGTGGATTCAGCTGGGATGCATAAGAAAAGAGTCTGAATCTCAGGGCCGCTCAGAGGGGGCGGGAAGTGGGGTAATTTGCCCCAGGCCCCTAGGGGCCCCCATGAGAATATAGTATTCTATAGTGTTGCAACTTTTTTTAATGGAAGGGGCCCCTGAAATTGCTTTGCCCCGGGCCCCCTGAATCCTCTGGACAGCCCTGCTGAATCTCAGCCTTTGTCTCCCACCGACTCCCAACCCCAAGATGCCCCTGTCCCGTAGGCGCATGTGCCCACGCCCCTGTTGGATTTCCTCTCATTGCCCAGAACCACCTCCTGGTCCCAGCGGACCTGCCAGCCTCTCAGCTGCACTCTTCAGAGTCCCAGGGGCAGGGGGAGAGGGTCGGGGGAGGAGGTCGCCGAGATGAGATGCGCTGGGGACAGTGATTTTCTTTCCTAGCACTGGGTTAATGCCCCTGGTGCATGACGGGAGTCAGTGCCCGTTGGCTGCAGTTGCTGCTGGCACACTGGACTGTATTTACCCCAATTAGTATCCGTGGGGACTTTCTGGGGGTTTGCCGTGCTGCCCTGGCTGAATCCCAGCTGGGACTGTTACATTCTGGGGCGGCCAGTGTGTACCAAACAGCAGCCACAGTGCCTGGGCAGCCACATGTCTGGGCAGGGGCGGCTCCAGGCACCAGCACACCAAGCACGTGCCTGGGGCGGCAAGCCATGGGGGGCACTCTGCCGGTCGCTGCGAGGGCGGCAGGCAGGCTGCCTTCGGCGGCATGCCTGCGGAGGGTCCGCTGGTCCCGCGGCTTCGGCGGACCTCCCGCAGGCGTGCTGCTGAATCCGCGGGACTGGGGACCTCCTGCCTGCCGTGCTTGGGGCGGCAAAATACCTAGAGCTGCCCCTGTGTTTGGGGGTCCTGTTTGGAGGCAGGGGAAGACGGGGTGACTGGTTTCCAGGCCCACTCCTCTCTGAGCCTCTCCTCTCGCCGGAATCCGCATTCGGATGGCTGCTTGGAGCTGTCCGCAGCCTGCGGTGGAGAATCGGTTCACGCCCCACCCCGCGTCCCATGCGTCAGACTGACACCACTGCCCCCAGGCTGCTCCCCTGCGGGGTCCCACGCAGCAGCTGCCAGAGATCAGGACGCAGGGCCTGCCACGCGAGAGTGGAGTTGGGAGTGAAAGGGTGCAGCCCTGGGGGGGTGTGAATCCCCCTCTGGCCAGCAAGGGTCGCTCTCCCCCCCCACCCCCCATGCAGCACTGGGGGCAGTAGCTTTAAAATGTCATTGACACAATAACTCTGTTCCCTGCATCTCTACGCCTCCTCCTCACACTTGGCAGCAGTGAAGGGGACCCCAGGACGGAGTATCCCCCAAGCCCAGGAGCTGTTTGCAGCATGGATTGCCATCCAGCTTTTGCAGCAGCTCTCTCGCAGCATGCAATCAGCTCTGCCTAGGTACTGGTCCCAGATCACCATAGTAACTAACCCTGGGCTATGTGCATCACAGTAGCTGGGATTGAACCTGCAACCTCCAGCGCCGATCCCAAGCAAACCCAATGGAAACAGCCGGGGGAGTTTAGAGAAATGGGCTCTAGCTAGTTATGGCATCACAGACCTCAGAGACTCTGGCCTCAGAACACCATGGGAGCTAGGGAAGGAGGCAGTATTGCCCATTGGCCAGCCCACAGGATGGGGACTCAGGAGACTTGAGTTCTATTCCCAGTGTTGCCACTGGCCCGCTGGATAACCTAGGTGAGTCGCTTCACCGTCCCCTGCCTCAGTTTCTCCACCTGTAAAATGGGGATGGTGGTCCTGATCTCCTGTGTAAAGTGCCTTGTGATCTGCTGATGAAAAGCTCTAGCTACAAGCTGGGGATTGTTACTGCTCCCTTTTTATAGAGGGAGAAACTGAGGCACAGAGCCATTAAGTAATTTGCCAAAGGTCACCTGGGGAATCTGAGCAGAGCCAGGATTTAAATCCAGCTCTGATGAGACCCGATCCAGTGCCTTAACCACTAGGTCATCCTTCCACTTCTCTCCCTCGCCTAGCCTTCCAGCTTCCTCTCGCCGCTGTGCTAACCCTGCAGTCTGCAAAGCGCTTTGAGAGCCTCAGCCAGAAGGTGCCGGTGAAACACCCCATGTGGCTAATAAGTGGGTGGTGATGAAAGCTGATAGCAGCCCACCGGACTTTGCCCTCTCCCTTTTGTGCCAACCAGCTGTAGCAGAGGAACGCAATAACCTGCGACTAAATTACCATCGCCATAGATTAAAGCAAATGTCAGAGCAGATAATGAGATGTGACTTGGTAAATGGTAAATGTATGTGGGGGGAGCCTCTTGCATACAACAGAATAAATTAATGGGAATGTGAAATCCGCTGGAGAGAGAAACCCATCTGACAAGCATAAAACCCATGGAGTTTAGCAGGAACAAAGGAAGCTGAGCTCCGATTTGGGGTGGACGTGATTTTCATGTTGGCTTTTTCAGTCCGATCCTATTTTGCCCATTGAGTCCAGGGCGTGTTGTGAGCTGGACATAAGATGCCATGAAGTTGCCAGTAGCGCTGGCCAGTGCTTCCAAGTGCTGGCAATGCAGCAGCTGAGCACCAGAAGTGAAAGAGACTCTGTCCAACTGCAGGGGGGACTGAGGAGAAACGTGGCTAGCAGTAGTATGCCTTGTCGCCTCTCTGTGGCTGAGCCACTAGAGGGCAGCATCACACTCCCATACAACACAAAGCCAGTGCATTGCACTAGAGCTGAGCCCTGTGGTGCCGGAGTCAATGGGTCCCTTGGTTTATTATCTGTATGTGCAGGGCTGGAAGCAAGATCTCCTCCATTTGCCTTCACATGCGATGCCCTGCTGACCCTGCCAGCCTTCTAGTGGTGGCCAGATCCCTCCCACTAGGAGCAGGAGAAATAACCTGATTCGCTTTAAGATGGATCTGGATACATTGATGAATGGGATGATATGGCGAGGCTGCCTGTGACAGCAGGGGCCCGGCCTCAGGACTGGAAGGGATCTCCCGGGTCATTATATCCTATGGTCAGATAGCAGGGGGTCTGGGGATATAAGTGAATTTTGGATAGCTGAACTTCTGCAGTGTATAGAGATCACGTCAGCCAATGCAGCCACCTCTGGGGCGGAACGTGGCAGCTGTTGAACAGTGCAGCGCAACATGGGTTAAGCCAAAAACCGCGAGACAGCCAGTATCCAACAGCAGGATGGGATGGAGGTCAGCAGAATGGCCCAGGCTGTGGGAGAGCACCCTCTCCTCTTCCGAAAAGAGCCCTGGGACCTGTAGTGAGCCCCTCTGAAAGCTGGCAGCTCTGACGGGTGCTGGCACCTCACCTCCATGCACAGCAGTTGCCTAACAAGCATTTCTCTCGGGCCACCAGCTCAGCAGTGGTTTTAATTTCTGCCTCCTGGGTAGCTTAACCAGCCCTTTCCCTTGGAAGTCTTGGCAATTGGAGGGTGCCTGGGCGTGACCCCTCTGGCTGCTCCCACTCAGGAGGTAGCTTGGCTGGCCTGTGGCTGACATTATCGAGGCTTTTGCTGCTGTTGCTTTTTTACCCCGGCTGCGTGGGCCTGGTTGGGTTACCAGTTATCCAGTTCTACCTGCAGGGGGAGCCCCCCGACGGCTCAGTGCAGAAGGCAGGGTGCCCTGACCGGCGTTTGATGGATCCAGATTTCGGTGACTTAGAGGTTGGACCATGCCCTGGTTGGTGGGTGTTAGGGACTGGGTTTCTCTTGGGCTTCTGGAGGGAAGCCAGGCTCTGCTTTTCCGCATACAAAGAGACATCCCCCCCCCCCCACCCCGTTTGTCTGTTTCTCACACACAGTCACTTTGTTTGCCCGTCCCTGGAGCATCTGGGCACCGGGCTTTAAGCTCCAGCCAGACAGTTCGTGCGGCCCAGAACCCTGATTCTGAGCAGTTTCTCTTCTCCGAGGGCCCCAAACACCTCCAGCCATGCCTGGTTTGATGTCTCAGCTCATCACAGCTCCAGATACTCCGCAGGCAGCAGGCTCTTGGGTTTGCGGCGTCTCTTGTGGGTGACACGAGGCAGGGCTCAGTTCTAAGGAATATACGGGGCGGGTGCTTTAGTGAGGCTGCTGGGCACAGGCAGCCCCTGTGGGGTTTTTTTCTCTAGCTCCCCTAGGAACTAAACCCAGCATGTGCTGCCCTGTGACGCTAAACAGGCTCTTCCTAAACCCAGGCCTGGGCTGTGCATGCAGGGGCTGGGTGCCTGAGGCGGGAGTGAGGAACATTGTGTGACAGCAGCATCCCAGGGGAGGGCTGAGATTCCATTCCATTCCATTCCACACAGCCACTTCTCGCCAACCGTTGCCATCCGCCCCAACAGGCCTGTCACAAACTCGGGGTGCAAATGCAGGAGTCCCCGTCACGACAGAGGGAAGCCCGGGTAGGATTCAGACCCCAAAACCTGACCCAGGTGGGGGGTCCGCTCCCATCTGCAGGGGGCTGAGTGCTGGAGCAGCAATGGCAGTGGGACAAGACTGGCTCAGTGGCTGCTCTGCAGACCGCCTGACGCCCGGCTGGACATAGTTACACTTTCGCTTCCTAGTCAGTTTCGCTCTCCGGTTCTGTGCACTCACAAAACCTGGATGTGTTTGAATGGCTAATAGGAACTACAGTGCAAGGCCAGGGAGAGGGTAATGCTGGTGAAAAGAACTCGGATCCCCCTGCTCAAAAAGCACAGCCCTTATCATGAGCTACAGGAGAATCTCCATTAGCTGTGTAGGGCTTATGACACACAGCTTGAGCAGCTGTGATTCCATCCAGTGGTCCGCATTCAGACAGTGCATTACAATGATGCCCATTTTGCAGCCTGATCTGTAGATTATGAATAAAAATTCCCAGTCATCACTTTGAGGGTTGACAGGTTCTCGTCCCAAGATCAGGCCCAGTGTTATTAAAATGATTATATAGCTGGGACCCCCGATGTGCACAGGTGCCACACTCACACTATATGAACCCTGCTATATTTACAAATACATAATTTATGAATACATTTAGCAAAGCCACAGACACTCTAACTCGGTAAGGTAGATAGAAATCATACAGAAAGTACATCGGCACATCCGTACTCCGGAACATCCAGAAAGTACCTCGGACCATCCACCATCCCCTGCAGTGCAACCTGAAATGTTAGCCATTATCTTCCTCATCACTGGCACCTGCCTTATCTTCACCAGTGGCCATCACTGTGCCCCCCTCCCTGCAAGGGCTACATCCGTCCCCCCTGCTGCCCTGGGATGACACTTTTATAATATCATGTTCTGATCGGTAGTCTTCCCCGCGTTCAGTATACTGCCACTTGGGGACGCGCTCATACGGCTTCGAAGGTGGCACCAGTGCACCAAAGAGCATCCTTAGAGTGGGCTGCTTCTCTGGACTCCAGACCACAGTTACTCCTTAGAGCTCAGCATTGAAGGTTTACAACAAAGTCTGTTTTCTTTGCTCCCTTCACATGGTACAAACTCTGAGACTTGGGAGTCTGCCTCCCTGGACGAACTGTCAGGACGTCAAGACTGCTGCAAAGGAGGAACAGTGCTGTCAGCATGGTGCTGTGAGCTGGGTTTGGCTTGGGTCTCCGCCGAGGGTCTTGTCTTTGCGTACCTGCAAAGATGTGTCTCTTTCCTGGTACAGCACTGTGGGACTTGATGTTATGGCATTTACCAGTTTTGAATTTGGCAGCTTCATTCCTTTCACTGCTCCTAAACAGTGTCCCAAATTCTACGAGGGCAAATACACAAATAGTTAACAAGACCTGGAGGTTTTTCACCTTCTTCTGTGGCGTGGGGCCTGGGTCACTTGCTGGAGGATTCTCTGAAGCTTGAGGTCTTTAAACCACGATTTGAGGACTTCAATAACTCAGACATAGGTTAGGGGTTTGTTATAGGAGTGGGTGGGTGAGATTCTGGGTCCTGCATTGTGCAGGAGGTCAGACTAGATGACCATAATGGTCCCTTCTGACCTTAAAGTCTATGAGTCTATGACTTTCATCTACTATAGACATAGGCACCCCCTTTGTTGGGATGATGATGTGAATGATTATTTTAATACCATGTTACTTTAAGTAGAACTTGACTTCATATTTACGTGGAGTTTGATTATGAGAACCTGTCATAGGTCTTCTCCCCCACTTGGAGCTTTTGGGTTCCAAGATGGGGACCTGCATGGACTCCTCTAAACTAATCTTAGTCTAGATCCGGTTCTGCTGCCACCAGTTAAGTTTAAAGTGGGTAACACACTGCCTGTCCCCCAAACTTCCCCTGGGGAATCCAGATTCAAACCCCTTGAATCTCACCAGAGAGAGAGAAACAGCCAGTTCCCCTCCCCCACCTTCCCTCTCTCCAGCCTGCTCCGGAGAGATTACACACCGAGTCAAATCCTTGACTCAACACAAAGAGGGACTCACCTCCCCCTCCCCTTCCCTTGAAAATGCAAACAAGAGAAGAATCAATCAAGTCCTAAAAAGAAAAGAGTTTATTAAAAGAACAAAAAGACAGCACACTATCTCTGTAATACCAGGATGGAACAATACACAGGGTCTAACTTATAAACCTGGAGAGATTTCCCCCTCCCCTTTTCTTTCTCAGTAAAAGCAAAGTAACAGCAACAGAAATAAAGATATTCCTTCAGCAAAACACACAATTGCAAATGTAGAAATAAACTTATAATACTAGTTCGCCTGTTTAACACTTACTAGTCTGAATAGATGAACAATACTGCAGAAATCTTGGAGGACTTGAAAAAGGTGTCTGGACTCCCTTAGCTCCAAAGAGAGACTCAACTCAAACAAAACAAAAAAACTTCCCTCCACAGAGATTTGAAATTATCTTGTCCCTGATTGGTCCTCTGGTCAGGTGTTCATCAGGTTACTGAGCTTGTTAACACTTTACAGGTAAAAGAGACCTTAACCCTTAACTAACTGTTTATGACAGAACCAAACAAAATATATTACATTATAAAACATTATCGCGGTAATATAGCTATTAATCTTTAATCTGATTAACCATTAATATGATGGTGGTTTGCTCTATGAACGTCTACATTTTAATCTGGGTTCTGCCAAATAGATTGACCAAATGTCCTGATTTTATAGGCACAGTCCTGATATTTGAGGCTTTTTCTTATATAGTCACCAATTACCCCCCAACCCCGTCCCTATTTTTCACACTTGCTATCTGGTCACCTGACTGCCAAATAACTGGCCACATTGCCTGACAAACTCCAAATCAAAATGAGTATGTATGTATGTATATATATGTATATATAGAAATTAGTTCCAATTAAATTGGTCATTGAGAAAAACATACCTACCTTTCTGAATGATTTATGCAAAGATTGAACCACCCCAGGTGTCTTATAGGGTAGTTAGATTCTAATTCAAATAACTAAATAGTGTGGTACCATAAAGAAAAATGTTTTACTTGTTAATAATTGTATTATTTACACCTCTGCACACAAAAAGATTGTTGTTGTAACAAAACCTCCCCAAAATATGAAAAATTAGAACCTAGTCACGTGACACAAAACATAAAAATAAATCCATACAAATAATCCCAACCAGGGGCGGCTCTAGACATTTCGCCGCCTCAAGCACAGTGTCATGCTGCGGGGGGCGCTCTGCCAGTCGCCGGTCCCGCAGCTCCGGTGGACCTCCTGCAGGCACGCCTGCAGGAGGTCCACTGAAGCCGCGGGACCAGCGGACCCTCCGCAGGCATGCCGCCGAAGGCTGCCTGCCTGCCGCCCTCCTGGCGACCGGCAGAGCGCCCCCCGCGGCATGTCACCCCAAGCACGCGCTTGGCGTGCTGGGGCCTGGAGCCGCCCCTGATCCCAACATACCACAAACCATACCACCCAGGGATTAAACATTGTTGTTCAGAGCAGGTCCACGAAGCCTAAGGGTTGGAATTATTAATTGTCCTGGGTTTGTAACCTTGGTTTGCCTATAAAGTAGGTGTGATTATTTAGTCAGGAGCCTGATTTTCTTGAGTCTTTAGATCCCAGATTAAAACAGAAATGGGTGAAACAGAAAAATATTAACACATGCTTTATTTATTTAGGGAATAAAAAAGGCAAAATTGCAATTAGATAAATTTAACATTTTACATTGATGAATTAGGACCTATAATAACAAGCGTGGTAGCAAAATCTGCTACATGTCACTTGAGAGAGGCTTCGATACTTCCTTAAAAGAATAATCCCTGTGTAAAGCAGAAAGATTTTATGTTGCTGGCTTCCTTTACCGTGTTGGGTAAGTCCGAAGTTGCAACTCACTTGATACGTATTTTTGGAATAATGATGCACAACCGATGAGTTAAATTAGGAAGGTATCTTATACAAACATGCAAGTAACAAAACAATATAAATACTTAATGCTTGAATTTTCCCTAAGGGTGTTACCTCGCTCCTTTTCCTGGGGCTTCCCCTAACCTTGGCTAAAAGGATGCTGAACCTTATCTTTTAAATTGTGGGATATATATTTTTAAAATATACATATATGAGTCAATGCTTTACGGGTTCCTAATTTTAATATTACTCTGCCAAATTCAAGTTGGAAGCAATTTTCTTTGCCTACTTCCCTCCCCCTGCCCCACCTCCGGCACAGAGTGCAAAAGCGCTTCCGCTTTCCAGCAACGTGTTAGCTGCTGATCAAAGCCTCGGTGATTTTTGCTGCTGGATTACTTTGAAATTACAAGTTAAAGGCACAGAGACTGTTGGCTGGGTGTATTACGTGGTATGGGCTAAATCAGTGGCTCTCCAGCTTTTTTACTGGTGACCCCTTTCACACAGCAAGCCTCTGAGTGCGATCCCCCTTATACATTAAACACACTTGTTTATATATTTAACAGTATTATAAATGGTGGAGCAAAGTGGGGTTTGGGGTGGAGGCTGACAACTCGTGACCCCACCCCCCATAATAACCTCGTGACCTCCTGAGCGGTCCTGACCCCCAGTTTGAGAACCCCTGGGCTAAATGAATAGTCTTTAAGACCTGTGTGCGTGTGCTGGGGGGAGGGTGGGGAACGAAGCTTTTGATACTTTCTGGTAAGTCTGGATTTTTCCCTTGTTCCTTTGATAGCTCTTATTTAACCCTTTCTTTATATTATTATTTAATTTGGCCTCCTGGGATTTGAGCACCCTGTTTCGGTGGAAGTTGGGCTTACACTTACAGCTGTGCCTACACAGTCTTGTTGCGCCTCAATTTTTTTTTTCATTTGAGTCATTACCCACTGACAAGCATTAGTTGTTACATTACACTAGACATGTGATCAAACCCCACCAGTTAGGGTGATTGAAAATAGCCCGGCTATGTTCGTACGAAACCTCCTCCGTGATCTTTCATATATTTTTGTATGTTGTGTTTTGGTCGACCACAACCAGAATTCTCAGCCGACTACTCCACTTACCCCCAACGCTTGCTCCAGATGAGCTCAGTTAAATCTTACAAGCTGACCTCATTCTGAAGCACTTCACACTATACATATGTCGAGGCGTCGTCCCTCCTTAAATAATTAACCCCTTAACCGTTTTCAACAATTACGTGGACCAGTCCCAAGAAAAGCAGAGGGGAAGGGGGGTTCTACTCCCTCTCTCTTCCCTTGATGGCTAATGTGCTCGTAGATGATTGAGAGGTTATTCCCCAGTCGGCACCTGCGGAGCTGCAAGGGGGAGGCTGGTGATAGAGGGATCTGGGTGCAGCCCAGGAGAGATGAGGGGACTGAAATTAGGTTGCCCGAACCATACAAGTTCTGAACTACTGCGGCCTCTTGGCGGCAATGAAAACATAAATCAATCAGCTCCTCTGCCACCTCATTGGGTCATTGGGCCTCATGTGACTGCCATTTTAACTCTTATAGGTACCTCAAAATTACAACCAGTTTGCAAAGCCCCTTTAACACATGTATAAAGGAATCTCCTTCTTGCGACATTCTAAACCCCGGGGGCTAGTCAGTAACACCCAACGAGGAGTGCAATGAGGCCGATGTCCTGCATCACCCACTTGCATCCTTACACGGTTACAATTTCCATGGCGAGCTAATGGTGGGAGACGGTTACCCACAAGGGTCCTGCCCTGCCACTGGCATGCCTAGTGAATCTGATTGTCGAGAGCTCGAGCGCTCCTGCCTCTGTTGCGTGTCTTTGTTACTACTCTCCCCCAGGAGGCCATACCCCTCCCTTCCTTGCTAAGGAAAGCAGACACAGTAGGCTGGAGGCAAAGAACCAGAAAAGGGAAACAACAGCTGAGGGGAAAAGAGGAAGTCCCTGGTGAGTTACAGTGAGTGTTTCTGAAAGGCACCAAATTCTGACTGAGAGGTTACCTGGATTTTAATTTAGATGTTACCCAAGGTGAGTTTACCTATTCCGGGTAGGGAGGTTACCCCTGCGCACTGCTGGGGGTCCCTGTTCGGGCGCCAGTCTGTAGCCTGATCTATAGATTATGAATAAAAATTCCCACATATCACTTTGAGGGTTGACAGGTTCTCGACCCAAGATCAGGCCTGGGATTATTCAAATTATTATATAGTTGGGCCCCCCAATGTGCACAAGTGCAACACATCTTCACCAGTGGCCATCACTGTGGCCCCTCCCAAGCCCTACATCTCTCTCCCCTGCGGCCCTGGGATGCCACTTCTATAATATGTTACGCTGATGTGACCATGTCTAATGCATATTCAATAGGGTTTCTCCCCTCTTCCTTATTTGTATCTGCTCCCCTTACCAATAGTAAGGTGTCCTTCTATAGGTTAGTGTAGTTATGATTTCACCCCGTTATCATACAGGTCAATTTGTTGCCATGGCACTTTGGTGATCAGATGTTCAGGCCAAAACCTTCCAGAAGCTGGGGTCAGTTCGTGTTCTGTGGTTGGCTGATGTCGTTATGGACAAATTCCCCCTACACTCTGCTTCCAGTTCCCCAAAACTTATGAGCGACCTAAGTTTATCTGTGCTGAAGTTCGAGGCCTCAAGCCTCAGGCTCACTGCTGGAGCCAATGTCTTACAGGATACAGGCCTGCAGGTTCCTTGCATGACTGCTGAATATACGCAAAGCAGCGAATATAATAGAGGTAAGCTGGCCCACTGCGCTACCATTTCCCGCTCTGTGCATCACAAGGAAGTGAAAAGCTGGGGGCTGTCCCCTGCTCCAATACTATTAGCTCATAGAGATGGAGCCAAACCCCAGTGTCACACACCGTAGAGCAGAGTGACGCCAGGGTTTCTGGTGCCCTAGGCAGAATTCGGGGGGGAGGCATTTTGTGCGCTCCCCACGGGGCGCGCGGGAGCTTCCGCTTCTGCTCCCGTCGCACCGCTGAAGAAGCACCCTCCGCCGAAATGCGGCAGGCGACAGTGGCACTCATTGAGCTGCTCAATTGCCTGCCGCTGTTTTCCGCGGCACGTTGGCAGCAGGTCCTTCTTCGGCCTCGGGTCGCCTAATGGAAGCGCCGGCCCTGCCGTAGAGGTCAGGCTGTCCTCTCACGGCTGCTGATTTACCCCCATGTGAGAGGAGATCTCTGTGGTGCTGGAAATTTGGCTCCAGGGCCTGGGATGCTCCCTGCTCCACGGAGCTGATGTTGTCCATTTGAGCAGGTCGGTGGATCAGGGAGTTCTCCGCTCTCTGTGTTGATGGGCAGGGGCAAAGCTCCCTTGGCTTTGAAATCCAAGAACTGCTCTGGAGACACGAGCGGCAAGGAGCCCCTGCTTTTGTTCCGACCCACCTGCAGAGATTTCCTGGGGACGGGGACTATGAGCCCCCTCTTCTTCACCGAGGCAACTTTCAGCCGCCTATAGCTCCTGTTCGAGTCGTGCCAGCTGCCTTTGCGCAGAGCAAGGCCGCCCGCTGGGTCATGGGGGCCCTGCTAGCCAGACAAGGTCTGTCACTGGGTAGCAGGCAGTACTGCCCCTCCTTATAAGTGCCAGGGGGCAGGAGGACACTGTCCTTACCTGTACTGCCCCGCCCCTCGGTCCCCGGTGCACAGTTCTGTGATCGTTGTGGTCATTGGATGTCACGTGTCATGGCCATTGGGCGGATCCACTGAGGTATCAGGAAGGAATCTCCCTATAATGTCTAGCACTGCACCATGGTGCATGTGTCTCATAGGAGATTTTCACCTTCTTCTTCTTCAGATGGCAGAGGTAGATGTAGAGCGACAACTATAATTTTACATGCAGGTGGCTAAGCCACAGAATTCAGTCTGGAGTAGCAGAGTGTATTGCTGTGATGAACAGAACATAAGAACATAAGAACAGCGAGACTGGGTCAGACCAAAGGGAATGAACAGAAGAGGGAATCATCAAATGATCCATCCCCTGTCGCTCAGTCCCAGCTTCTGGCTCCTTTGTATTTGTGAATCAGACACTGAGTCATTATCTGTTCCCTAGTCTGTTCTGGGCGACCACAGGCACACACGGGAGAGTTTTTAAGTTTCCATTTGTGCAGCAAGTATCTGCATCTGCCATGGTTTGTGCAGATGCGATTTAGGGTTGCCCCTGAGCTTGTGGAAGCCTGACGCTAGAGATCTTCCACGTCGTGTCTTTCACGAGGGGTTTGTTTGTGATTTCTTGTGAATTCCATTCGGCTTTCCAAGCTCCACCCCGGTTGAAGTTGCATTGTCTTAAGCATGTCTTCCTCCTCAGCACGGGGTATTGGTCGCCGCTGGAGGCAGGATACGGGACCAGCTGGACCAACGATCTGATCTGGTTCAAAGAATAATACTGCAAGTGGCCTGTTAGTGTGTATGTGTGCCACTGCCCTCTATGTCTGGAACTGCAATCACTCAGCTGTGTGTCATAAGCCCTATACTGCTAACAGCGATTCTCCTTTAACTCCAGTGGCAGGGGCCTGTGGTTCTGAACAGGAAGAGCTGGGTTCCATCTCTTCTGGTGCCACGAGCTCTTAGAGTCAGTGATTCCAAGGCCAGAAGGGATCACTGTGATCACCCAATCTTGTATGACACAGGCCATTAAAAAAAAAATACCCCTCCAGGGGGCTACAGATTTTTTACAACCCTTTGCCTTCCTGCGGCGCCTTTTAGCCAGGCTAGGCACCAGGATGTTCATCAATTAAGCATCAAAGCCTCCTTGAGAGGAAGGTGAGTAGAATTCCCATCCCTCTCTGGCTTTAGGAGCAACAGGATCCTGCAAACTCTGAGGAGGAGCTTGTCTTTGGTTCGACTCCAGTCTCCGCTCGCTCTGCTGCTCCCGCAGCCCCCAGGATGTTGCGTCCCAGCTGAGACGCCGCGGCTGGTTTCCCTAGTATTTTAATAACGAGATAACGAGATTTAATTTGGAGCAGGGGCAAATACGGTCCCAGCATGCTCCGAGTCCCAAGCCGAGGCATCAAATACTGATCCAGGCAGGCATTAGACCCGCTCTGCGGGCACAGCTGGAGCATCAGACCCTCGAACTTCCCTTCTGCTGGCAGAAGATTGGGGCCAGGGCAGGTGGACAGTCTCCTTGGCTGCATTCACCAGAGTCCAGAGCAGGTTAATTGGCTGTGGGGCCTCCTTCCTGCCAGGAGGTTTCAAGGCTACATGCACCAGGGTTGCTGACCCCCGGGGCCCTGGCACTGTTTGGGAGGGCGTGGGAGTGGGGAGATGCTACTAATGCTTGAGGACAGTGAGGGGCTGATAAAACGCCCTGCATAAGCCAGCCAGGTTCCCTGTGCACCCTACTCCGTGGTTGGTTCTGCTGGATCTCAATGCACGTGGCAGACGTTAGCCCCTGGAGAGCTGGTTCAGTGTTATCCAGGGGCTGGAGCAGAAACTGAGACACAGCGGGATTAAGGATCTGACAGGGGCTGAGCACTGAACGCGGAGAGGGGCAGCACCGCTCCAGGCTGGCCCACATGGCTGAGCAGGGACTAGAGCCCAGCCTCCCGACTCTAACCACTAGCTGGTACTGCCGCAGCCCAGCCAGGCTCTGGGTATGGCTCCACCACGTTACAGTTGCAGGCAGGATTTTCACGCCCCTTTCCCAAGTCCTTGAGCTTGTGTGTTTGTGTGTTTGAAATCCCAGGCTTGGCTCAGGTTGGAGTATAACCAACATATGTGAGTTGCAACCTCACGTTGCCGGGGGGTTAATGGCGCCCCCCTGAGGAGTGGGACATTAGGACCAAAGGAGCAGGAGCAATATCTTGTCCTTGATGGTGCATGAATGCTGGGAGCTGATGACCCCAGAGTCTACCCGGCTTGGCTCCAGTGCCCTGCAGTGCTGCTGCTGGCACAGGCGAATCCCTGTCTGGAATTTGTGCTGAGGGTTAAGTGACTGGCTGGCCGTGGCACAGCATTAAAGCCACTGCAGGCAGGGGCGGTGGATCAAAGGGGGGCAGGCGCCCACCAGTTGGGAGCGCAGAGGGTTAGGGTAGAGGAGGAATCTGTGGGTTACCTGTGCTGGCACCTGGGTCTCCGTGTCGCTAACATGGCACGGGACAATAAGCTTGGCAGACAGTTGTGGGGGACACCCAGCAACGTGGGGGAGCCCTAGGCAGCAGCTGCTGCTGTCCGACAGGCAGCGGGGAAAGCCAGTTTGACAGGGACATGTAGGTGGAGCTGACGACAGTAAGAACTAGAGCTGAAGTGGGAAGCTCTTTCTCTGAGGGCCGGATACCCGCCCGCCCTCTCCCCTGGGACCATCCCATGTATTTCTGACTTGGCTGAGGCCCTCCAGGGAGTCCAGCCTTGCAATGTCTCCACCCCGATCCCCACAGCAAGAGGACCTGGGTAATTTCAGAGGTAGGGAAGCCCCTTGGTGCTCAGCAGGGATGGAGCACAGCTCCTCCGGGGGCACTTCTCTTGTGTCAGCCCCTCGGCGCCCGGCTGCTTGGAGCGGAGGGATGCTCAGAAGGGGAAACTCAGTGGAGGCAAAACTCCACGTTCTGGGCTGCTAACCGACACATAGTCCCTTGGCTTGTGTGTTGGGAGGGCGGGGAAGGCCAGTGGGTCTGTTAGGGTGTGGCAGGGCCACCCAGAGGACTCAGGGGGCCTGGAGCAAAGCAGGGGAGCTGCGGTGCTTGTACTCACCCGGCGGCAGTCTGGGTCTTCGGCGGCATTTTGGTGGGGCCCTTCAGTCGCTCCACGTCTTCGGCAGCCCTGAAGGGCCCCCCGCCACTGAAATGCCGCCGAAGACCCAGACCGCCACCGGGCCAGGGCTCGCGGGGCCCCTGCGGGGCCTGGGGCAAATTGCCCCACTTCCCCCCCCCCCTCGGGTGGCCCTGGGGTGTGGTGCTGCCATCCCGGCCTCATTCCTTCTGATCTCACTTGGACCCCAAAGCGGGGGGCCTTGTGGGGTGTTAAATGCGTTCCTCTGGGGGGGCCCTGCTGGGGCACGGCGCTAAAGGAGTGGATCTCTCCCCAACACATCAAGCTCGCCCGGGGAAGGGAAGTGAGTACTCTCAATTCCCTTGACGTCTGCTGTCCCTGCTCCGTGAGGCAGAACTCCCCAGCGGATGAGGGTCTGTTCTGTCCTGCCCCCATGACGGCAGCATCCAAGCACGTGACACAGCGAACCTCTGTCGTGTGTAGTTCACCCTCTCCCGTCCTCTCCCGGGGGAGACCTGTGTGCGCTGGGAGGGTTTTCTCGCCATGTACACCTGGGACTGTGTTTGGTGGCGGGGAGGAGAGGAAACGTGCCTTGTCCTTGGAGCGGAAGGTAATGAGGTTTGGGGAGGTTCTTCGTTTGGGACCAGCCCCCGTGTCTGGCACAAATGAACTTTATCCTGAGAGCAGAAAGTCCCACTGAGTCTGATGAGCCAAGTTGTCAGCAGCAGTTCTCCTCCATGAGCTTCCAGCTCTGTCAGGGATCCTGGACCCTGGCCATTGAGCACCTGGAAGGGAAGGACGGAGACCTGGGATTTGACAGCAGGGCCTTTGCGGTGGCAGCGAGTCCCGTGGGCCAGTTGCTCATTGTGTGGCAAAGAGTTTCCTCTGCGTGGTGTTAAATTTCCTGAGTTTCAGTTTCTTGGGCTGGGTCTTCGTGCAAATCAATACATCAGCTGGCTTGATAACAATCAAATGACCTATGGGAAGAGCATAGAATGGAACCCCCCCTCCCCCACACACACACATCGGCGCCTGTATGAGTGCTGCTAAGATCTCTTTCAACACAATCCGTGCATTCAGCTAGTTAACAGCTAGCCGTGACGTAGCGCTTCCGAGTCAAATGAGCAAAACCCCAAAGCAGATGGGGATCTAAACAATCAATACGACAAACCCACTGAATCCTAGAAGCCGCAGCTCCCGGTGCCGCGTTGTTAGATAACCATGCAAATGGAGATGGCTTGGCTGGAGCGTTCGGCATCCGTTTCCAGTGCTGGAACAGCTGGCTGCTGCACGTACCGAGCGTTGTCATTATGGAGATGGAATGCAGGTGAAGAGTTCATAAAGCTCTTTGTTCCAGGGCTGGGGGGCCACCTTCTGTTCTCCTTCCTCCTGCGCAATAGCACATGGCAGCACAAATAGTGCCGCTGAATCTGATGGGACGGCTTGGGGAGCGGAGTGTAGCAGGGCCTGGGCCCTGGGGGAGCAGGGAGGATTATGGGATGGTGATAGCAGGAAGCAGCATGATCCAGTGCAACGAGCACACGTAGGAACCCCTTCCTCTCACTCCATGAACTTGGGTCAGTCGTCTCCCTAGTCTGTGCCTCAGTTTCCCCTTCTTGCCCAGAGACCCCCCCCCTACTAAGATCAGAGTCCCATTGTGCTAGCTGCTGCTCATACATATAATGGGAGACACTCTCTTTCCTGAAGCTCTTACAGTCTGAATGGCTAGGACAAAGGAGGTAGCACTAGAGTGTCACACATTTCATGGCTTCTGCAAGCTGAGGGATAGCTCAGTGGTTTGAGCAGTGTCCGTCTAAACCCTCAGTCATAAGCTCAATCCTTGATGGGGCTGATTAGGGACAAAAATCAGCACTTGGTCCTACTAGTGAGGGCAGGGAGCTGGACTCGATGACCTTTCAGGATTCCTTCTAGTTCTATAAGATAGGTGTATATCTCTGTATACTTACCCCAATCAGAGAGAGCAGCTTATTAAACCGCTGCCCAGGAGGTGGCACCAGAGAGTTCTCACTAACTGGGTTTTTCCACTTTTCACCCCAGTCGATAGGGTTCTGCCCAGTGGTGCCCAGAGCAGCCGTGGGAAGTTTGGAAGTGATTGGCTGCAGCATTAGTGTATCAGAGCGAGCGAGCAGGCACAGAGGTCAGCGTGAAACCTCGCTTTGCTCGGCCAGTTATCCCCGCGGTCCTGAGGTGGAACTGCGGCACAGGGAGATAAGTGACTTGGCCAAGGTGTGACGAAGTGGGACTGTTCTTACTGGGGTCTGTGAATGCTGTGCTGGGGCCTCAGTGCCCCTGTGCAGTTCTTAATATCTAGGTGGTGGATCAGGGTGTGGGATTGCTGCAGAGGAAGGGGCCAGTGCACCTGAATGCCTGACGCTCTGTCTCCTAGCAACTGATGGCCTGGGCCCCTCAGCACCTTTCTGCTGACGGTGTTGGAGACAAAGGGGTCAGGTGACCTCCTGGCCCGGGATAGGGGGTTGGGCAGACTGGAGCTGGCTGGGGAAAGGAGGGAAGCAGAGACAGGGCTCTGATCTCCAATGGGGGCTATGAGGCTCCTGGGGCCCCAAGATGGACCTAACAGGGGGGATCCTGTTATCTGTGCCTGCAAGACCTGTCCTGGACTGTGTTCCTGTCGTCTAAATAAACCTTCTACTTTACTGGCTGGCTGAGAGTCCTGGTGAATCGCAGGGAGCCGGGGGTGCAGGGCCCTGACTCCCCCACACTCCGTGACACAAGGTCATTGTAACCCCTGGGAGCAGGGTGACCAGATGTCCCGATTTTATAGGGACAGTCCCAATATTCAGGGCTTTTTCTTATAGAGGCGCCTATTTCCCCGCCCCTCCCCCGTCCTGATTTTTCACACTTGCTATCTGGTCGCCCTATCCAGGAGTCAGGCGGGTTAAGGGGCAGTCCCCATCGGGGTCAAAGTTCACCCCAAAGGACTGCTCACTGGCAGATCCAGTCCAAGGCGAAGGTACGGAGCGGCGGCTGGTGGAGTCAGGAGGGTCCGAGCAGCCGCTAGCAGGGCTAGCCAAGGCCAGAATGGAAGCAGGAGGTTTATATATATAGTGGCCAGTGACCATGTGGCCTATCAGGAAGCGGGTGGTGGCGCCCCAGAAAGTGGCCAACCCACGTCTGTGAGTTCCCTGGTAACCTAATGCAGAAGTGGGGCACAATGGCGGAGGTTGCTTCCCAAAATCCCCTGGGTCTGGGGCGTTGGGGGACCACAGTCACAGTGGGAAGCTGGGGCAGAACTGGCAGATGAATCCAAGACCGCCCTTGGTGATCATTCCGGATTCGTTATCGGTGCGGCTGTAGGACACGTGGTCGTGTTTCCCAAGCTCTACTCACTTTGTCTAAACTTTCGCCCCAAACACATTTTGAAATCAAACGAATCTGGGCCCAGATTTTGCTTTGTGCCAATATCCATAGCAACGAGCTATCATAGGCCTAAAGTGAGGCCACAGGGGGTAGGAGGAGAGCTACCTTCAAAGGCCAGTCAGTAGCTGTTGGGGAGTAATTTTACCCCTTATTTACCTATAGTAATAACACTCCCAGACCTCATGGGGTGTTGTGTTTGGTCATATCTCCCCCTAGTGGCTGTCTTATAGCAGTTACAATAGCCTACTAGTGGCTTACAGCTAGAGGAATTATTCCTTTAGCTCAAGTGGTAGATGCTTTGACTTGAGCGCTAGAGGTTTGAGGTTCGCTGGCCCTGTATACGAATAGCCCTAGGGTTGTTGCTCTGAGTACGGGGATCAACGCTATATAGTGCAGCCCTACAGCGAGCGGGATGGGGAGACAGACATTAAAGCAATGGCTTGTACGTGGTAATCGGGAGTCAGCACACATCCGAGAGCCTGGTAACGGGATCCATATTTCAAAGCAAAGCGACGGCTCCAAAGCCAAACAGCCGCTGGAGGCGAAGAGCGGCTCACCTGAAATCAAACCCTCCTTCCGCTGATTTATTTATTGATCAGCTCCTTCGCGGCCTGCCCGGGGCTTTTCCCAGGGACACGGATCACTTTATTAAAACCTACGCGTGGCAGCTCTTTGAACGTTTCTCTGCTGCGGCTGTGCCCTGGTGGTCCCCGCATCGGGAGCGAGCTTGTCAAAGGAAAGGAAGGACAGATGCTCTTCAACTTTTCAAACATGCACAAAGGGTCCCGGCAGCAGGAAAGCCGAATTAAGGATTCTCTTTCAGCATGGAGTTTTTCTGCTAACACGCCGTGATTTGGAAGGCAAAGTTATTGGTGCGGGGGAGCTTCTACAAAAGGCTGGTGATTTTTTCGCACTGCTTCAGTATGGTACAGGGGTCACGGGGTGCGTGTTTGTAGGGGGTGGGGTATTTCTGATCTTGGGAGTCCAAAGGGCAAGCCAGCTAGTTCGATTGCTTCAATCAACGAACTATGATGTGTGGTCCACCAGTGCCGCCAGAGTCTGACTGAGATCAGGGCTTGATTGTGCGAGGCACTGTTGTGCAAGCCCCTGCCCCTACGGGCTTACAGCAGAAGCAGACAGAGGGCTGGAGAATGGGAGGATCGCGATCTCCATGTTACAGACAGGAAGCAGCTGATCCCTGGAGTGACAACGTGCCTTGCTCAGGCCACAGGGGGAGTTTGTGCAGAGTTGGGATCTGAGCTGTGTGGGCTGCTCTGTTGGGCGGGTGAGGGGCAGGTTGCTTTTTGTGAGGTGTGCTCAGGAGGCGGGTGTGGCGAGTTGACCAATGGGGGTAACTGCCTGGGGAGATGTGGGAGCTCTCAGACAGGATCAATGTGATGTGTAGATGACCCGATCCCTGGGCAGGATGGCAGCCTGCAGCCCAGGCCCGGCCCTCTCCCCACTGATTGTCGGCAATGCTGGCAGAGGGGAGGCTGCTCTGGGCTTGTCCAACCCCCAGGATTTGTCAGCCCCCCGCTGGATGTGAATAAACAGGTAGATACTAGTGATGGCTGGTGCCTGAGCTGCTGCATGGCTGGCATCTTGGCCCAGCTCTGCCCTTGTTTGGCTTGTTGACAGGCGAGCAGGAAAGTGAGAGAATTCACCTTCCCTCCAGTTCTCATGTGGCAGGGAGTTCCACAGGCTAATTGTATAGCTCACATGCCAAGGGGTTTCCTCATGGGCACATCCTTGGGCCCTGCACACCGGGTGGGGTTAAAGTCCAAGGCTGCTGGCGGCTCTCCTGGCACCTGCTCTAACCACCCATGGCCCAGCAGGATCCACTCTATGGTTTCACTCGCTAACCAGAGCAGAGCCCCAGGCAATGCCCCAGATCCCCCAGGCAGGGGAAAGTCACACTTTGCGGCTTGGGGCCCGCTCTCATTTTAAACTGGTTCCAGGAGGCACTAAGGGACAGCAGCCTGCCCCAGGCCCACCCAGATCCCCGGCAGGCCCTACTGCTTCCCGCCCCCTATGCCTAGCGGGACAAGAGGAAGGCTGGTGGTGGGGCGAAGGCCTGAGACTTGGGTTCAATGCCTAGCTCTGCTACAGACTCCATCAATGAACCGGGGCAAGTCATTTAATGTCTCTGGGCCTCGGTTCCCCAGCTGTGTCCTTCTCCCGGCACTAGCACAATTCAACTACTGCTGTCATAGCACATTGCAATGTAGTGGCTGTGCATGGGGCCCTCTAGCAGCTAAGGATAAAGGACCTACTACTGCTAACAGCTGAGGGATCCTTCTTTAGATAGGGGAGGGGGTTATTAGTGAGGGACCAGGGATCTAAGCCGGGCTCCCCCATCTCTCTGTGGCCTGGGTGTGCAGCATGGCTGGAGCCCGCTGGGTGGTTGCATTCCCCGCTCCACCAGCCTCATGTCTGCCAAGGGCCATGCCCTGACTGGCTGGGAAGCTGCAGGCTCCAGTCCCCCGGCCTGGGCGCTGGCCCGGCTCCCTCCTGCAGGTGCTTAGGACCCAGAGGACCCCTCTCCTTGCATTCCCCTTGCCAGTGCCTGCCGCCTGCAGCCGCTCCAGCGCCTGGCTCGGCCTGCCCCCGGGACGGCCCTGCTGCACCCGCCCGGCGCGTTGGGGAGCAGGTGCGGACGCGAAGCCAAGCCCCTGGCAGCGGCGGGGAGGGAGGCGCGGGGAGGGGCGGCGGCGGAGCTAGGACGGGCCTTGGCCGAGGAGGGAGACGAGCGGAGCCGGCCCGGGAGCAGCATGGTCCTGATCCTGCCCCACATACTCATTGCGGTTGTTCAATTTTTTAGACGGGGCCAGCAGGTTTTCCTGAAGGCGGAGGAGACGCTGCCCAGCTCCGAGGCGCTACAGGTAGGAGCCGCTTCCCCCGCGCCCCGCTGGGGCTCTCGGGCCGGCGAGCCCAGGGCGGGGCTGGGTGGGGTGGGGAGTCCTCGAGGGGACAGGCTGGGGGTGGGCTCGCATCCAGCGGGCACCGGGCTCTGCCTCCTCCCGTGGCTGCTGCTTTCTCTCTCCTCCCGCGGGCTTTTCCCTTCCCTCTCTTTCCTCCTCCTCTTTCTCGCTCTCTCCTTCTCTCTCTCCCTTTCCTCCCTCTTTCCTTCAACCTCTTCCCCTCCTCTGTTTCTTGTTCTTTCTCTCTCTCCTTCTTCCGTCTCTTTTCTCCCTCCTCTTTCTCTCTCTCTCTTTCCTTCTCTCTTTCCTCCCTCTGTCCTTCAACCTCGTCCCCTTCTCTCTCCATTTCTCCCCGTCTCTCTCCATTTCTTTTCCTTTCCCTCTCCTCCTTCATTCTCCTTTTCCTTCTCTCCCTCCTCTTTCTTTCACTCTCTTCCCCGCCTCTGTTTTCTCCCACCTCTCTCTCTCCTTTCAATCTCGTTTCCTTCTCTCCCCTTCTTTCATTTTCTCCCTCCACTTTCCTTCTTTCCCCTCTTTCAATGTCTGTTTCGTTCTCAGCCTTTCCCCTTCTCCCCCGTCCCTTCTCCCTTCCGCGCTCTCTCGTTCCCTCTCTCACAAGCTCTTTCCACCTTTCGCTCTTCTCCCTCATTCATTCCTCCCCCTTGGCTGGCGGCGATCGGGGCCGGGGGTTGCCCGGGGCCGGGGGGAAGCGGACCGTGGGGGTCTCTCCCTAGCCGGAGCAGCCCGCGCCCTGCTCGCTGGAGCGGGCTGAACTTTCCGTCTCTCCCCGGTTGTCGGCCCAGGGGTCCAGCAAGCGGCTGGGCCGGGGATGCGGGGCGGACCCCCCGGCCGGGGGCAGGGGCCGCGGGCAAGGCAGGGGAAGCCGGGGCCCGCTGGGGGAAGGAGGCTCCGGTGGGACGGGTCTGCGGCTGCTTTGCACCGGGGCTGGCCCCGCGCCGCCCGCTGGGTTTGCTCGGAGCAGCGACCCGCGGGGAGCCGGCGCGAACTTGCGCGCAGCCCCCGCAGCCGGCGGGCGGTTCAATCTCACCGCGGGCGGGTTACCCCGGCGGGGTGGGCAGGGCAGGGCAGAGCGGGCCCCTCTGCAGCGCTTTGGGGCGGGCTCAGCCCCCCCAGCTCATCCCCCTTTGGTGCCAGCTGGGGGGGTGGGATCCTGGTTCTCGCAGCCTGGCCCTGCTCCCGTCGCGCCGCGAAGTAACCGACCCGCCCGCAGGCTCCGGAGCCAAACAATGGCAGGTTGCGCCTGTTTATTTTCACCCAACCGTTTTATTGCCCTGCCGAGCGGTAACGTGCCAGGCACTTCCTGGGAAACCGCGGGGAGCCAGCTTGGGGCTGGGGCTGCGGAGAACAGCCAGGGGTGGCCCCATCCCCCCAGCGCCTCCCCATCCTCCTGGCCACACCCCGGGGGGGGGGGCGTATTATATCCCTGTTTTACGGCTGGAGAGTTTAGGCACAGAGCAACCAGATCTGGACCTGGGGCTGGGGCTGGGGGGAATTCTTCAGGAGACATGCTCCAGCTAATTGCCCATAAACAAAGTAGCAGCCAGGTCCCAGTACATCCCACTTGGGGGCCAGGGACATACTGAGGCTGCCACCCAGGGGCTACCCTTGCTATGTAACCTGCTCGCTGATCAGAGCTAGCCCATGTATGTCTCCTCCACCTGGAAATCACCGCCCAGCTCCAAGTGTCAGTGTATCCAATGTGGCTAGGCTCATGTCACAGAGGAAGTCTGTGGCAGACCATAAACGTGAACCAAGATCCATCACCTACTGGTCCAACCCCTGGCCGCTCTATCCTCCCACAGCTGATACCTCTTGCTCTCTGGTTGTTTCTGATTAACACTAAATTGGAGACCCACTTGGCAGAGGGCGAGGAAGGGCAGCCTTGTGGTGAAGGCATAGGGTGGGAGTATTGGTCAGGTCCTGTCTCTGACACAGACTCCCCACAGGACCTTGGGACAGTCACTTAATTCCCCCCCCCTCGTGCCTCAGTTGCACCATCTGTAAAATGGGGATAAGAATGCTTACCAGCCTGGCTGGGAGGCTTGGTCTGTTAATCCTCCCATGGAAGCTGACAGTGAAGTGTAAGGGGTTATTATTATGGCTGTAGCAGTATGTCCCCCAAATACCTGATGTCACAATTTTTCCATGTTCCAGATTGTGGAGGGGGCCGGTGGCGTGTAAGGCCTCAGAGGGGATTGCTCTGGCCAAATCATGAAATCCGTATTTGTATTACAGTAGCACTTAGCTGATTCAGTGGAGACCAGGGCCTCAGCACTGAGTGAACTCACGATAAGTGACAGCCCCTGCCCCAGAGTGGTTGCAATCCAAATAGACCAGATGGGCAAAGGAAAGTTCATTATCCCCATTTTGCAGATGAGGAACTGAGGCACAGAGAGGCCACCGTCCAGATCCTCAAAGGTATTTAGGCACCTAACTCCCCTGGGATACCTTTGAGGATTTGAGCCAAAGGGAGTCTGTGGCAAGGCTGGAAATTTGAACCCAAATCTCCTGAGGTCCAGTCAGGCACCCAAGCCTAGTAAGATACTGGGAAAGCCAAACACCACAGGCTTGTGCTACTACCTGACAACCTGGAAATGAAACTGACTATACACAAACTGAAACTGACCGTTCTAGTTCCACCAGCCTTGCTGAGGGTGATGCAAACTGCAGGCAAAGAGCATCCCTACATCGGATTGAAAACAAAGCCAGTCAGTTTTTAAAAGCTCAGGTGTCCTTAATATCATACAGGCCGGGAATTCTTTCAGTACTCTCCTATGGGGGAGGCGATACAAGGTGCTTCTTATACCCTCAGAACATGACTCAGGTGGTGCATAGGTCTTGTAGGACCTCTCTATAGGGGAACTCCACCCTCCAAATCTGATCTGGGAAGTGTCCCTTCGCTGCCCTGCTTTCTTAGCAGTGACACCGGGCAGTGACGGGGTTTGTTAGCCAGAGATTTGTTCAGGGCCCATGTGCTCTGGGCGACTTTTCCGCACACAGGATGGGACCTGGCAGTGTTAATCAAGTGCCCACGAATGCAGGAAGGGGAATGGGCTGGACAAGGCTGAAAGGCAATAACCGGAGACAAAAAAGTGGCCTGCAAATAGCTGAGGGCAACGGCATTGTGATTGGAAAATAGGGAAACACATTTATTTCCCTCTTAATGAAAAATATCTGGTGATGGGATGTTTAACGCAAACCACTGTGCAAAGAGCGTTTGGAGATTGTCTAATGCACACCCGGCTGCCTGGGGCTGGGTCGCAGTCAAGGTGCCGTCCTAGGGGTTCTGCTCTGGCAGCGCAGGAAGGGCCGTGTGTCACCCCCTGCAGCCCGTTGAAGGAACAGCCTTCACGGGCAGCAGGGGGAGCGGTAGTCAGCCCTCGGTGCTGGATGGGAGGCAGAACCTCTGAGAGGGAATAAAGGCAGGATAGGTGAGAGGAAGGATGATCCAGTGGCTTGGGTGTGAGCTTGCCGTGTTGGAGACCCGGGTTTAAGTCCTGCTTTGCTGCAGGCTCCCTGTGTGACCGTGGGTAAGTAATTCAGTCTCTCTGTGCCTCAGTTTCCTACCTGTGCTATGGGGTGATAGCACTGCCCTGCCTGGCAGGGGTTTGGGGAGGCTATTATGTTAAAGAGTGGGAGGTGCTCAGATATTGCAACAAAGGGTGGGAGGTCATATAAGTACCATTGATAATAATAAAGAGGAAAAACAGAGGATCCCAGATCATTCTCCTCATCTCTTGCATCCGATGAAGTGGGTATTCACCCACGAAAGCTCATGCTGCAAAACGTCTGTTAGTCTATAAGGTGCCACAGGATTCTTTGCTGCTTTTACAGATCCAGACTAACACGGCGACCCCTCTGATACTATTCTCCTCACAGACACTCTGGGTCCACTTGAGTCAATGGCAAAGCTCCTTCTGAGCTCAGCGGGTGTGGGGATTGGTCCTGGCTGCCCAGATCTGCAAAAACTCTTCCTTGTGCATGGGCTTGACTCCTGCTAACCTATGCCCAGTAACAGGTAGTTACTGGGATGGTCACACAATGACTCCTGGGGGCTAAGAATCCCTTGAAGTTAAGAACATGGCGGGAGGGATGGCTCAGTGGTTTGAGCACTGGCCTGCTAAACCCAGGGTTGTGAGCTCAATCCTCAAGGGATCTGGGGCACAAATCTGGGGATTGGTCCTGCTTTGAGCAGGGGGTTGGACTACATACCTCCTGGGGTCCCATCCAACCCTGATATTCCATGATTCTATGAGCATGACCCCCAGCCTGACCCATGCTGAGGAGCCAGTTGATTCCTCTGGCTGGCCGACGGGGTCAGTGTGAGCCGGGGTGGCAGGATCTAGCCCTCTGCCAATTGTAGCAAAATCAACAGCTGGGTTGGCTCCGTGGGCACTGGGAGGCAGTGTGGAGCTGCAGACAGGGTCCAGGACTAGCAGGCAGGTCTGTTCCCATCGCTGCTGAGTGGCCTCGGGCTAGTCACTTACTTTCCCTGGGTCCCATCAGTCAGTGGGACATAGAAAGCGCTTTGAGACCCAGGGGTGAAAGAGCAAAATATTAATCCTGCCTGGGCACCTAATGAGGTGCCATCAGGGTCAGCTTTAGGGCGATTCCCCCGAATCGGCCCCCGCGCCCCTAAGGACCCGCCGCCAAAGGCACCGGCAGCTAATTGAGCTGCCACCAAAGTCCCGCCACTGTCTTCAGCGGCAGCTTTTTCGAATCGGGCCCCGCAGTGGCTAAAGCCGGCCCTGGGCGGCGTCCATTGCAGGCTCGGGCCAGTAGAGATTAGCAAACACTGGCAGGCACAGTATCTCCTGGCCTGGAAGCCTGTGAGGCTGGGCACAGTCTGAACTGTAAAGCAATCAGTTACCCCGGGCTGTTCATTGGGACCCGGCTCCCACTGTAGGATCGGACTCTGCGGGCCTGATCCAACGCCCAGTCAAGTCAATGGAGAAGCTTCTGTTGATTTCAGTGGCTTTTGGCTCAGGCCCTCAATGGGTCACATCCGACCCTGCTGTGCCCCGACTACTCCTGCAAGCACAGATGAGGTGTGGGCGCCAGCCTGGCATGCCGGGGCCCTGAGGTGGAACGGGCAGTGAGAACGGGGTGGATCCTGTTCTGTGGTGTCTGTAGTGCTGGAGGTTGGCAGTGCCGCGGTCTGATCCTTGTAAGCACTAATTGGCGTGTACAGTAATTGCAGGTCACTGCTTGGCCCTGTACTTACCCCCCCCCCCCTCGGCCTGAGGAAGGGGAGGCCCCGCCCTGCGTGCCCTCACTCACGCAAACACTCTCGTGAGGAAGGACTGCAGGCTGGACATTTACCTGCCTGCCTCGTAACTCGGCCGGCACAGGTGCGAGCGGGGGGCCCCGGTGGCACGGGTCAGCTGGGAAAGGTCTGTGCCAGCACAGAAGGATAATTCCAGCTAGCAATGGGACGTTTCCTCTGGGTTTAGGTGGCCTCCATCTGGCACTGCGAGGCTCCTGCAGCCTGTGACTTTTGGGGGCGGCACAGGGATGGGCTGGCAGTATCAGGCAAGGCAGCTGGGGTAGATGGAGCACCCCAAGTTAGGCCGGACAATAACACGGTGGCACAGCTGTGGTCACCACTGAGGGGCGGGTAACAGGAGTACAATCGACACAGCGAGTCCAGGCTAAGCAGCTGCTCTCGCCGCAGCTGGAAAGGAAGATATGACTGGGGGGGGGGGGGCGGAGACGTGGCTGAAAACAGTGAGCTTCCAAGTTCCCTCGCATGTGCTTTGCTTGCTAGACAGCGCGGGGTGTCCCTCCCCCGCCCCTTCGCCGGGTGGACCCCATGCGCTCCAGGCTCCGATCAGCTCGCCGGTGACAGCACAGCCGCCTGGAACAGCCTCTGCCTCTGAGGTCGCCGGCGGCTGCGGAGAAGTGAGATTCCTGCAGGGGACTGGAGGAAGCGGGTAGGACGACCCCGTCTCCTGCAGACAGAGCACATCCACTCACAGCCTCGGCGAGCTGCCCTGTCCAGAGATCCCTGCCACCATCTCGGGGGCTGGTGATGGGCTTGGAAGATGGAGAACATCCAGGACAGTGTAAGGCCAAAAACCCTTCACTTTTTATTGTTAATGCCGAGGGCAGGTCCTGAAATTCCTAGTGCCTGCTCAGCCCCAGAGCATTTGTCTCTCCCTCTGCTCTCACCCTGGATTGTCAGTTCCCAGCTTTCTTCTGCACTTCTCTGTCTCTCTTCTCTTCTGCTCCCCCTTTCTTTCCTTCCCCTCCATTCTCACGCTTTCCCTTCTCGCTCTTCCTTGTCTGTTTCCTCCTCCTCTCCTTCCTCTGTTCTTTCTCTCGTCCTTGTGCGGATGACTCTCAGCTGTGTCCAGGCGGCTGCTTTTTCTGCATTCTCTCCCCCCCCAGCTCTGCGTGTGTGTTGGGATGAGCTTGTGTGTGTCACACGCACCCCTTCCAAGTTGCGTAGCCATCAGGTGTTTGTGTGAGTATCTGTCAGAGAATCTTCTGCAGGAGACTCTGGAGGCAGAGCCTCACCTGGTGTAAATCAGCATTAAAAGCAAGGGAGCCCTGCTGATTTATACCAGCTGAGGATCTGATCTTTTTCCCCCCGCGGGGGCTTTGTTACGCTGTTTTTTTAGGCTCTTTCGGCTCATGTGCCAGAACTATTTGAAGGTACCCGAGCTCCCCCATTGAGATGCATGCTGCAGCCCCAGCAGAACCAGCCGCGGGTTCTGAGCTGCCATCTCCTTGGTGCCAGTACAGAGCTGGCAGTGGTGGGGGGAGGCAGAAAGGGCACTGCTGGTACATGAACCTACAGCGAGTGACCCCGGGGGTGATGGGAGGTGATCAGATCTCAGGCTTCAGGGCGTGAGCAGATCATGTCGGGGTCAGGAAGGGATTGTCCGCAACGCCATTGGGCTCTTGGCTAGGGGTGTTTGGGGTGGGAAGACCACATTCCTGGGGTTAGCCACTGCTGGGGGCCGGTCTGATCTGCTGCGCTCGTCACTGTACGTTGTCCCAGAGCCTCTAACAGCCCAGGACAGGAGCACTGCCCTGCAGAGCAGGGAGCATTGTCTGTATTCAGAAGGGAACAGTGAAACCAGCGAGAGGCTAGGGCCCGATCCTGCTTCCGTGCGAGTCATTGGCCAAACCCCAGTGTGAGCAGGATCTTAAACTTCTAGCGTCTCTGTTCCCTAAGACTTGCTGAAGGCCCTTCCTGGCCTGCCTGCTGTCGGCTCGCTGAACCCTTTCTACCCATCCCCCATGCAGGGAATGAAGCCCTCCCTCCCCCCATCCCACCAGGCAGCAATCTGGACCCCCTCCCATGAAAGGTGGGACTGAAATTTCACCTGGGTAGCTAAGTTTGCATGGAGCCTTTGTCAGTAAATACAGACAGTCTGAGGAGACAGAGGGCCTATTCCCAGCCCCAGCTTTTGCAGGGAGATCAGCTCCCCCGCCGCGAAGTGCAGCATCTGCCCGAGGCTTGCAGTTTGGGGGGGTGTGGGCAATGCTGTCCTCTGCCCCCAAACTACACCGATGTTAAAAGGTGGGGAGGCCTGGCCCCCCTGGCTCCCCGAGTTGGGTGCCGGTGCCCCCCCCCCACACTTCTACAAAGGCTCCGGCGTTCTTGCTGCACACACTATTTTAGCCTTAGTTGGGGTCGACATTTGGACAGGGGGTGAGCCAGCACCTCCATGAAATCCACTAGGGACCTGGCTGTCGCCAGTTGATTGTACATGGATGGTGCCCGGATATTAGGAGCATAGGAGCTGACAGACTGGATCAGTCCCAAGGTCCATCCAGCCCAGTCTCCGGTCTCTGACTGGCCAGTGCCAGGTGCTTCAGAGGAAGTGTCAAGAAACTCCAGAGCAGGCCGATGTGGGATCATTTGCCTCCCTTGAAAAACTCATCCTAATCCCTGACAGTTAATCCTGCTAAATTCTTGGCCTCTGTGGCATCCTGTGGTGGTGAGTTCCACAGGCCAATTACAAGGCAGCATTGCATTTGTAGCCATTTTGAATTTGCCACCTTTTCGTTTCGTTGTGCTTGTGTCTGAGACAGAAGAGAAACACTGGATTGTTCTGTGTTCGGACAGGGCCTAGCACAGCTGGTCCTGGGCCATGACTCTTAGGCATTATTGCAAAGTGTGTTGGTAGATCAGAAAGGAACGAGTGTGTGGAAAACAGGGAAAGAGGGAGGGAGAGAGAGAGCTTTTTTATAGCACTCTTCTTTGCAGCATCACTGGTGCATACTCAGTATCTATTGATCAGATTTTATTTCTTTGTGTGTGTGTTGCAAAGAGAGGGGAAGGAAGATAGCGCACGAGAAATAACTGAGAGCTGCTGAAGGGGAAAGAGGAAATGAGCCCGAAGGCGGCTACTGTATGGAAGCAAACAATGCCAGCCGCGCTGATCTCCTTCAGATAACAAAACCTGGCCCGCGCTCTGCCTAGTGGAGATGTTAATTTGTCTGTAGGCATCACGTGTCTGCAGGCTGCAGCGTGCCAGGCACTTTCCTGGGACAGAGGAAATAGTGGCCCAAGGAGTTAAGGGCCATGGATCAAGACAGCAGTGCTGGGGGAGGGATAGCTCAGTGGTTTGAGCATTGGCCTGCTAAACCCAGAGTTGTGAGTTCAATCCTTGAGGGGGCCACTTAGGGATCTGGGGCAAAATTAGCACTTGGTCCTGCTAGTGAAGGCAGGGGGCTGGACTCGATGACCTTTCAGGGTCCCTTCCAGTTCTAGGACATAGGTATATCTCCAATCACTGTTATAGTGCTTCTGATTTCTTAATGATCTGGGAATGCACAGCGCTCTCCTTTAGAGCGGGGTGACCTGGAGAGGAGGCAAAGAGGTGTGTACATACGTACGTGTGTGTGTGTGTGTGAGAGAGAGAGAAACAGAGGGTCCATTTGGCTGACTGATGGTGACGTTACCCAGAATCACCCACCGTAGGGGTTTCGAACCATCCATCGTGAAACTGACCAGCCTCTATCTCAGCAAGGATATGGAAATCGACTAGCCTGTCTCACCCGCTGCCCAGCTTATGAATCCGTTTCCAGCTAGTCAGCAGGTGGCTCGCGCCCAAGAGAGCGCGGCAGAGGGATGCGCAGGATGGAGCGAACAAATGTTGTGGCCCTGAAGGCCGGTGATGTGGCGCCAGCGCTTTAACAGGTGGCTAAAGGCTCCCTAGCACGCGTTGCCGATAAGAGGGGTGGGAGATCCAGGCCTTTGATTTCTCTCTCGACGCTCCCTCTTAGGACCAAAGAGGGAAGCAGTGCAACCTGGCAGACTCCTAGCAAATGCCCTTTGCTGCTTTGGTCTTGAAGAACATGCCACGGTTCGGCTCGTGCCGGGTCCGGCGTGTGTGGCTAGACATAGAGGTGGGGGCAGAGAAAACACCTTGAGCACCACCCTTCCCCCAGCACAGGTGCTTCTTAGAGATACCCCCTGGTGAGCCCTGTGGAGAAGCGATCTGTTGGTGGGGGGAAGGGACGTGCCAGTGTCTAGGGGTGCCCCCCAAAACATGGACTGGGAAATCACTCCACCCTTGCCTTTGATGTGGTGCTGGAACGTGAACAAGGGGCTTCCCTGCTGGCTCAAAATCATCCTAGCAGCTTGCCAGGCCCCTGCTGGCTGTGCCTAACCGTTTACAGTGGACTAAATCCTGATGGAGTTACTCCACCGCCCCCCCCTTTGACGTCAATGTGAGTAAGCGTAACACACACCCTGGTAAGTCAGCAGCAAGATGGGAACCTGGGATTCCCAACCCCGAGAGCCTGGGCATCTGCCACTTGAGCTGAAGGAGTGACTCCGCCAGCTAGTGCCAGTAGTACTCTCTTAGCCGCGTCTGTGTCCCAGCCATGCATGGGACACTTCACCACTTAGCCAGTGTGAGTTACATGGGACTGAATGAACCCTGGGGAGGATGGAGTTCCAGCCCCAGCAATACGTGCCCATGACTCCATTTGCACCTGCCTTGGTGGTGGAGTGGAGGGGGCCTCTGGCTGTGGCTGGCCCCGCCGTTACAGGCAAGGCTGCAGGAGCACACCCAGGATGCCAGGGGCTGCGTTTTGGATGCCTCTGAGCTTGGGCGACGACACGGTGCATCAAGCACGGAGGGGTGTGATCGCACCGCTCCAGCACCTCCACTTAGTTCTACACCAGCAATCCCACCTGCGGGTTAATGAAAGTCCCAGGCCGAGCGTTGGCCGGGCTGCATGCTGGGAAGCTTTGTGCCGCGAGCCAGGTGACCAGATCACCAGGAAGTAGGGCCAGCTGGCGGGGCGAGATGGGGGCTCGAGGGCAGAGCGTGGGGTATTGCCCGGTTTGCTGGGCACCATCAGGCTGGGACCCGACAAGGAGCTGCGAGCGGCCTGCTCCAGGGGGGTGAGTGGGAGCCAGAGCTGCCGCTGTCCCTGGCTAAGCTAAGCATTTCCTGCTTTCTGCTCTTGTTAGCCCTGCACTGCCAAATCGACATAGACAAGACAAACACAGGGCAGGAGGGGAAACCGAGGCACGGAGCGGCGAAATGACTCGCCCAAGGTCTCACATGAGTGCAGTGGCGGAGCTGGGAATAGAAGCCGGCCTTCCTGACACCCCGTGCAGCACCCCGCCCGTAGCACCTGCTCCCTCTGAAATGGTAGCGTCGACGCCTTTGGCATGAAAGGCACGCTAGCCCGATATTAATAGTCCAGCTGCACTGGAGCTAGGCTGCCGATCGACATGGGATATGTCCTGGGCGGGGCGGGCAGGGCAAATTCTTCCTGGGCGTCATCTCAGGCCTTGAAGCATGCAGACGGGACGCCCTTGTAAATTCCACTCTAGCAGAAGCTGCTTTTGTCCATAGGAAAGTCTAAGCCCATCTCAAGATATATTAAGGTCCTTGACTCCATCTTTGATGGCGCAGAGCAGGGCAGGGTTGGCTTGTGCTGCCAGGTTATTATAACTCCTTTACTCTGGTGCATCTTGTTGGAGGATCCTAGCCTCTGCCAGGGGATGGGCTGTTCCGAAGCAGATGCCTTTGATGATCGATTCCCCATGTTAGGGAGCTAACGGATTTACCCACTGATCCACCACCTGATCTGCCCACCCTCATTCCGAGCCCCTTATGGCCAAGCGTAAATCAATCGCTGCGATCCTAAGGAAACTGTCACTTGGTCTTCCAGGCAGAACCACCCGTCTGCTCCCTAGCTATTAATCTGAGGATGCTACGGCAAGAAACTTGTCTGCAGCTGGGCCTCATCACATCCGTTCTTCCCGTCCCCCAAATAACAGCTCACTCAGCCCAGTCCTGCTCTGCCATTATCCCGTACCCCCTGCTAGCAGCCCCTCTGCAATTACCTGCTGACACTGCTATCAATCAAAGCCTGGGTAAGCAGGAACTACTCTAATAGGGGATCGCGCTGCTGCTCCTGCAAGAGAGGCTGGGTCCTAGTGGAGGGCGAGATGTGCGTCTGTCTGGAGTCAGTGCACCGTCCTCTCCTTGTGTTATTCCCAGCTGGAGACACCCCCCCGCCCAGCTCTGGTACAGCTGTTAGGGATGCAGCATGTCACCTTCCCATCCCATAGGTGTATCCGGCTCTGGTCCTCTTATGGCTTTGCGTTCCCTGGCCTGGGTCTTCACATTTCGAGCTTGCCTCCAGTGGCGGGGGCAGCGCGCCAAAGAGGGGCACACTCTGTGCTCTCTCGCCCTTTCTCTGTCATGGCGGCTTTGCTTTTCATAGGCTCAGGGAAGTGTGGGGCTGGAAGGGCCCCCGAGCGGCCGTTTAACCCAGCCCCGTGTGCTGAGCCAGGGCCATGTCCACCTCAACCAGCCTTGACAGGGGTTTGTCCAGCCTGGTCTTCAAACCTCCAGTGCCGGGGATCCCACGACCTCCCTCGGCTGCTGATAGCAGAGTTTAACTTAGAGTTAGAAAGTTTTTCCTACTATCTAACCTAACTCTGCCTTGCTGCAGATTAAGCCCATTGCTTTTTGTCTGACCTCCAGTGGCCATGGAGAACAATTGATCATTGTTCTCTTAATTACAGCCTTTAATGAATTTGAAGGCTGTTATGATGTTACCGCTGGTCTTCTTTTCTCAAGACGAGACCTGCCCGGTTTTTTTAACCTCCTCACAGCTCAGGGTTTCTCAGCCTTTGATCACGTTTGTTGCTCTCCTCTGGACTTTCTCCAATTTGTCCCCATCTTTCCTAAAGCCTGGCCCCCTGAACTGGACCCAATTCTCCAGCTGGGGCCTCACTGGTGCCGAGCAGAGCGGGACAATGACCTCTCGTGTTTTGACATAAGACATTCCTGTTAATCCACCCCTGCATGATACCAGCTTTTTTTGTAACTGCATCACATTGGTGGCTCACGTTCGATTTGTGCTCCACTGTAAACCCACCCTCCCTCCCACGCTCCTTTTCAGCCGTACGACCGCCTAGCTGAGGTCGTTTCCCTTACCTCTAGACGACGTCATTAGACTGTAAGGTCTGTGGGGCAGGGACTGAATAATTCTGTACCTGTACAGCGCCTTGCACAGCGGGAGTCTGGGCTGACTGGGGTTCCTAGGCCCTCCTGCAATGCAAACGTGAAGTGCCGACGGAAAGCAAAACCCTGCCGTGTGCAGGGGAACTCGTTACAGAAGCTGGGCAGTGAGTCCAGGATCCTCCACCAGTGCCCGCTGCCTCCCAGAGCGAGGATACCGAACCCAGGTGTCCGCCTGCCAGATCTTAGCCGTAAGCCCTACACTCGCTGACCCTCCTTTCGGTACAGTCCCCTTCAGCACACACCCAGCCAGCCACAAGCGCTCGGCGGCGTGGAGCTCGGTGAAAGCGATTTCAAAGGTCGCCCGAATGTCACTCCACGGTGACTAATACAATGAAATATTAACACCCACCTCCCCCTGGGCGTTTTACAACCGTGTTTCCTTAAGGGAGCTAATTCTCCTCAGGACTCACAGGCTGCCTTGGTGATTAGCAGGTCTGCCCTGGGATGTGCCGGGGGACAGAAGTTTGTAAAGGGAAGGAGGATTGAGTGGTTGGGGAAAAGAGACCGGGAGACAGGACTCCTGGGTTCTATTCCCAGCTCTGGGAGGGAGTGTTGCTATTACTACAGTTCGAGCAAGGGAGTGGGAGACAGGACTCCTGGGTTCTATTCCCAGCTGTGGGAGGGAGTGTTGCTATTACTGCAGTTTGAGCAAGGGAGTGGGAGACAGGACTCCTGGGTTCTATTCCCAGCTCTGTTGCTCTTAGAAAAGACAAACAAAGGCCGGGAGGGGAAACTGAGGCACAGAGCGGGGAAATGACCTGCCCAAGGTCACACAGGAGGTCAGCGGTGGAGCTGGGAATAGAAGCCAGCCTTCCTGACACCCCATGCACCCCTGCCCATAACACCTGCCAGGGACTGGGAGTTCAGGCTCTTGGGCTCCAGCCATGGCATTGGGAGGGAGTGTCATCTAGTGGTCAGAGCAGGGGAGCTGGAAGTGGGGGATCCTGGGTTCTCCTCCCAGCTCTGGGAAGGGTGCTGTTCCTGTAGATGGAGCAGGACGCCTGGGTTCTTTCCCTTCTCTGGTTCAGAAGCACTTGGCCTTTCGGGCCATGGCCTTGCAGCGGGCGAGACTTCTGCTTTCTCGCTGGCACTGGTGGCAGCTGCCCCCTCCCGCCCGCTGTGTTTGCATAACGGATTAGCATCAGGCCTTATCTCCCCGCTCCTTATCTCTCCAGAGGTATGAGCTGCTGAGCCAGGGTGGAGGTGAGTCACCCTGGCTCGGGGCGGCGCCGAGGAGGACACGGAAAGCCAGCGAGCTCCTGCGCTCGCCCGGGCATTGGTGCGGCCTGGCACCTTCTGCTCACCCGAGCCTTAGTGCCGGGGGGGGGGGGGTGTTGCTGAGAAGGGGGCTGCCAGTTCTTTGGGTCTGGGGGGAGGCGGCTTTCTCGCGGCTTTCCCTCGGCGTGGGCCAAATTCTCCTCTCTGTTTCACCCCTCTAATCCCAGTGACTTCCAAGCTATGAGAAGAGACCCCCCCAACTCTCAGGGAGGCCTGGCCCCCTCCCACTGGGGGGCTGCGTAGGGCCCCAGAATAGCTAGGTAGGGATGGCCCTGCTGGGGGGTGGGGGGGTCACCTGGCCCCCTGACAGCTGACAGGTGCCGGGAGGCTTTCCTGCCTGGCAATACAAGGCCTCCGAGGCAGGATCTTGGGGGAAGGGATTCAAACCAGCCCGGACAGGGGGACTGGCCTCGGGGCTGGGGCGAGCAGAGCTGGGCGGCCGAAGGTCACACGGCTGGAACGGCTGACCCTGACCCAGCTCTGTGTGAGGCTCATGGCTCGATTCTGCCCTGCGGATCCAGCCGAACACTGATCGCCGGGGCTCTGAGTCGGGTGGGATGGATCGGCTCGAGCTCTGAAAAGCACACGCTGGACCACGGTGCGGATAGCTGCTGGGGGGAGGCAGAACCTCGCTACCCCCTGCATCTGTACAGCAGCAGATCACGAATGTGCCCCCTTGCCCCCGAACACAGGGTGCTGCCTCCTGCGCCCCCGGAAGCACCCTGGGGCCATGGCCACACCCCACGACTCAGCAGCGGGTGGGTGGGGGGCACCCTGCCCAGAGGGAAGACCGGCGAGGAAGCATAGGCCTGTGCTTTGGAGGTAGAACTGAGCCCCCTGTGACTTTGAGCATCCCCCCCACTCCTTCGTGCCTCAGTTTCCCTATGGAGCTAGCCTGGTTCCTCCCTCCCCCGGGGTGTTGTGTGGGCTGTCTCCAGTCACCTCTGCATCGTAGTGTCCCAGAGGGGCTGAATGTTACTGAGCATTTGGAGCGGCCAGGTGGCTGTAGGTTTCCCAGAGAAGCATTTGTCTCCGCGACTGCATCATTTCCTCCCTGCGACACAAGCCCATTAGCAGGGCAATAAAGGAGAGGAAAAGGCCTGGGAGTGCCACTGCACACAATGCAACATTCAGCAGCTGGTCAGGCTCGCGGCTTCCCCTGGCGGCTTCCTCCCCCGCCCCACCCGGACTGAAGGGAAACGGGCCACTGGTCACCCTGGGGTGATCTCCCGGGGGCGGGGTGGGGTTAGGTGCCTGGCCACCCGAGATCCTCGCTTCAGTGCAGGGGGTTAAATTGATCCCCATGGTTAGGGCTGGGAAGGGGTTTTTCCTAAGGCATGGAGGGCTGGTCTGGAGGTTAAGGCACTGGCATGGGATTCAGGAGACCCGCCAGCAATTCTCAGTTCTGCCACAGTTCCCCCGTGTGACCTTGGCCATGTTACTTCATCTCGCCGGGCCTCGGGTCCCCGTGTGTAATACGCCCTGTGGCAGAGACAGTCTCGTACCGTGTGTCTGAAAAGCACCCCGGGGCCCTGATCTCTAGGTGCTCCTCTAATCCCAGGAATGCTGCTCTCAATCCAGCTGTTCACAGAGAGGTGTAAGGAGGCGCCGGGTGGGGATGCGCACGGGGGCGGCTGGACCTGTTTGTATTGAACATGGAGCCAAACATGGGCCAGAAACTCCCGTCTGCCAAAGCGAACAGGGCGGAGGCCTGGAGCCAGTACCCCCCGGGAAAGGCTGTGTGCTTCTGGTCTTGCCAGGACGGGAAGGCTCCCAAGGAAGCTGTTCTCCGGAGAGCACCAGCTGTGCTGGGGAACCGGCGTGACCCTCTGGAGCAGAGGCTCATCATCACTCCCATAACCGCCTTGGTCACTGGGGCACCATCACTGATGAGCAACCAGCCAATTGTCCGCACCCCTCACGATTGTGGGTCAGTGCTTGAGTCGCTGCGAAGTCCGTTCCTGTCCCCTCGTGTATGTTGTCAACCCAGCTCTTCTTCTGTCTACCCCTTCTGCTCTTCCCCTGGGCTGTCCCTCGGAGGATGAGCTTGGATAGGCCAGATGATCGTGTTCGTATCACTCCAGCTTGTGCTTCTTCGTGGTCATCAGGAGGCTTCATATGCCCCAGCGCGCTGGGTGATGACGTTGCGGACCTCTCTGTTAGTGACGTGGTCGAAGTAGGAGATGACCAGGATTTCATTGAAGTATCTCATCTCTACTACCTGTATTTTCCATTCAGTTCAACTCGGGAGGCTCGCCCGAGACTAATCCAGCGGCAATCAGAGAATCGTCCTTGGCATTGCTGGGGAGCTGTTCAATGGAGGAAGATAGATAGATAGCCAATGAGGACGATAGCCAATGAGCTATCCTCACGTCCTTCTGTGAGGGGTGGCAGATAACGTCTCCTAGAGGCACAGAGAAGGCTGATCCGCTTGGCCAAGAGCACACAGCAGTTTGAGGCAGAGAACCCAGGAGGTTGGGAGCTCCCTCCCGCCCCAGCACAGCACTGCCCTCCGTGATCTCCGAGCTCAGCCTCTCCCGGGGACATGAGTGGCATGTTGTGACCCTGTGTCAGCAATTGGCAGTCCCAAGAGGCCAGGGAGAGAACGCCCAGCCCACAATGGGGTTCTCACACACTGTGACACGCTACGGGTGCCTACAAATTAGACAGGCCACGTTCATCCCCTGCTGTGACTCTGGGTTTACACCAGCTCAGGGGGATCAGAATCTGCCCCAAAAAACATTCCCCCTGAATCAGACCGAGACCACACAGCTTGGACACCTTGGACATGATGCCATCATGGGTTGGTCCAGTCGGTTCGATCCTCCCTCGACCCATCACTGAAGGGCATGGAGGCAGAAGAGGGCTCTCAGGAGGGACGTGGATGGGGAGAGGAGGGAGGTTGAGTGCCCAAGGGGAAGGATGGAGTCCCAGGCACAGGAATAGAAAGTGGTATCCAGATGGGACGAGGTGGAGGACACTAGCAGGGGGCTGAGGAGGACCTGGGACAGAGGAGGTGAGGATGAGAAGCCAGTGAAGGGATTCGCGATGGGCTCAGAGCAGTAACAGAGGCACCGCAGGCCACATCGGTTGCTGCCGTGTCTCTGCCGGCTGCAGTGAAGGTGCAACGGGGGGAAGCGGCCACTGGAATGAGCCGTGGTCCAGCTTTGGAGAATGTTCATTCAGGCTGGAGATACTGGAGTCTTGGGCTGTAGTGGTGGCTTTGGGGTGACCTGCAGAACATGCCATGGAAGGAAGAAAGCTGAGCCCTGGGATCTCTGGGCCACCTTCGTCCCTGGGAGGAACCGGTGGCATTCCACCAAGAGAGGAACGTGGCTGTCTGTGCCTAAGCAGTGCACCCATCCAGTCTCTCCCCGGTGGCAGCCTTCGCCTGCCAGAGACTCTTCTTCCTCCTCCTTTGGCCAAGCAAGTTGCAGCAGAGCTAGTGGTGGTTGACCCTGGTGGGCTCCCTGGAGAACGGGACTGGATATCGCATGGGAACAGGCTCTTCCTGAGGCATGGCCGACCCATCTTGGGGAATGGGCGTCATGGATTGGTGTACGTCTCCTCTCCTGGGCAAGTTCTCTGTCTTGCCAGTCCTGCAAACTCCCCCAGGATCTGAAAACCAAGCTGGGCGTTTAAACCAGCCGGCTCCACCAAGGAAGCGCCTACAGTGCCCCTTGGCTAGTGGTCTGGCTGATGGCAGCGGAGCCAGGCTAGGAGCCAGCTGGACTCAGCAGGGCAAACGGGTAAGATTTGTGTGTGCTGGTTAAAGCCAGCGGAAGCGATACACTGGAGGGCTGGATTCTGATCTCAATGACACTGGTGTAAATCTGGAGGGAGCCTGGGGGGTTACTGTGGATTCACACCTGTCAATACGGCCCGAACGCAGCTGACGATGGGGAGCTCCGGCCTCTGTGTTTCCACCAGAGTGGAGGGATTTACGCACCTCTGGGATCTGCCTTTTCACATGGCAGCAGCGTTCCTCCAGCGGTGCCAAAGCGCAGCCCCTGCGAGAACCGGGCCTGGCCTGGGAACATCTCTGGGTCACTCGGCAGAGACCCCATCACAGCCAGCGGGGTGACGCTGCAGGGGGCAGTGTCAGCTCCGGGGGCCTGGGGAGTCTGGGAAATTCCTCCGGGATGGATTTTTTTGTTGAACTGAGACATTTTCCACCTCGCTGCTGGCACACATCTGCCAAGCCCACATGGGCCCTGCACAATGGGCCCATTCAGCCCTGGGCTGCCTGAGCACCGCCCCGGGGGACCCGCTGAGCCCAATCAGTCCGTCACCGAAACGGGGGAGCGGGTTAGCCGCCAGCTCCTCCAGCTGCGGCCAGCAAGGAGACCAAGGCAGGCAGGGTGTCTGCCCCGGCAGCATCCGTCATCTCCAAGAAGGGAGCACCAGGGCTGGGGTCTCCTGTCCCATACCCGGCTGTCAATCTGGAGTGACTCAGTTGACGCGGTCGCTGATGGGAGACTTGGCGCCGTGGTGTCTGCAGGGGTAACGCTCAGCTGGACTCGCTCTGTGCTCCAGGGGGGCCTGATCCAGAGCAGTGGGGGGTCTTTCCATTGACTGCCAGGGCCTAGGCGCCAGGCCAGGAGTGAGATGCCAGGGGAAGTCAAGGAGGGTGAGCACCAAGGGTCTCTCCTAAGCGCTGTTTCCATATTCGAAGGAATGGAGTGACTGGAGAGACCGACAATGGTGAATCAAGAGGGAAAAGACCCCCCTCCCCCCACCTTGGATCTGTGCCCCCCCCCAGCTCCTAAATGCAGCCAGGGCCAGCATTGCAGCTGCACAGCACCCCCGACGTGCCAGCTGCCCTGTACTATCCGCTGACAGATCCGCGCGGGGCAGCCTGCCGTGCAATTGCTCTATCAAGCGCTGACACCCTAATGAAGCGGCAGCCGCTTGGGCTGGCAGTTGCTTGAAAGCTCCCGACCTCCGTCTGACAGGGGATTTACGCTCTCCCTCCCCACCCAGCCGCCTCCCCTCCCTGCCCTTCCCTCTCCCCAGCCTCATCAGTGACAGAGAGGCGTGAGGCTGCAAGGCTCGGGCTGTCTGGAGCGCTTGGAGCTAGAAGGAGGGTCTCATGGCTGAGGCACTGGGCTGGGACAGAGGAGATCTGGATCTAGTGCCTGCTGTGAGTGATCTTGGCAAGATCACAGCCCCTTTCTGTGCCTCAGTTTCCCCATCTGTAGAAAGGGAGGTGATGATGCCGCCCTTCCTCACAGGATGTCTGGGAGGTGCCCAGACACTGCAGTGATGGGCGGGGGTGTAATAAGCAGGTAGAGAGAAGGTCTGGTGCCTGGTATTTTCCACTCACAGGACTCTTCAGAGGATGCTGCTCCTGTCTCACCTGACTGCTGGGTGAGATCGCACTGCCCTGTTCTGGGTCGAGCGGGCTAAACACTGTAAAAGAAACACAGAGAAAATAGTGTGACAAGGTGGGAATTTTCTGTAGTATTTTTATGACACCCATGTGTGCCTCAGTTTCCCCATAAAAGGAAAGGTGGAAGGGACTGTGTGCTGTCAGGGCAGGCTAGAAGACAAGGGTATGGATGTTGGCTATCTGTCTGGGCCTTCGTCCCCATATCTGTGGAGCATCTGAGAAGACCGTGGCAAATCCAGTCACCAGGACATTCACTGACTCCTAGCATCCAGCGCCCCAGAGGGAGATGGATTCCCCCATCTCTTGGTCTGAGGTGTGGGGGATAAGAGCTGGCTGCTGGACAGAGTTGGGGCTCGCACCTGGGAAGGGACCAAGGGGATCAGATGCAGACAGACACACTGGCCATGGGGTCCCTGCAGCTTGGCTGGGCTCTGGGCTGGCCAGGCTGGACTGGGCTTTCACCTTCAGTTCTCTGTGCTAACGTAAGGGCTTCCTAGGCTGCGTTCCAGCTGATGGATAAACCCGGCTGTTCGGACACGGTGCGTGTGGTCCCTGTGGAGGCTCGGCGAGGGGCAGTAACCCCCGAAGAGCGAGCAGGTCTCCGGCAGGGGTCCGTCTTGCTTGGACTTGCTGAGCGGAGCTCACAGCGGGAAGCAGGGGGCTGCAGGCCCAGAGGTCCAGTCTAAGGAGGCGGTGAGGCCGGGTGACGTACCCTGGAGGAAGAGCGAGACCCTGGTGGGTCTGGCACACAGAAGGGTTCCTCCCAGGCTGTTCCAAATTTGGGAGGAAGGAGGAAGCCCTGATCCTGTGGGGCCGTGACAAATGGGGCTTTGTTGTTTGGGTAAAGTCCCTTTGCATGCATTCATTCCCCTTTTGTGTCTAGTGCTTGTGTCCTGCTCAAAGATGTGAGCTGTGCTCTGAAATCAGTCTAGCATGCTTCTGGCACAAAGTTAAACATGGGGGGCTGGGGCACGGGGCTGGGTCTGATTCTCGTCTCTCTCCAGATCGACAGTAGTTCAACTTCCCTGACGTCAGTGGGATTGCTCCTGATTTCCACCGGGCTAAGTGAGGTCAGACTCACGCCTTGTAGCTGTGAGGTCGGTGAAGCACAGAGAATCCACTTGGAGGCCCAATTCTCCTTTCACGTCTACTGGCGTAAAGCAGGAGTCAGTCCACAGTCGCCAGGGGCCCAGATCAGTGGCTGGCGTCAGCCGGAGTCACTCCCCGGCAGTCGGCTGTATTGCACCCCAGCGGCTGGCATCAGCTGGAGTCACTCCCTGGCAGTCGGCTGTATTGCACCCCAGCGGCTGGAGTCAGCCAGAGTCACTCCCTGGCAGTCGGCTGTATTGCACCCCAGCGGCTGGCGTCAGCCGGAGTCACTCCCTGGCAGTCGGCTGTATTGCACCCCAGCGGCTGGAGTCAGCCGGAGTCACTCCCTGGCAGTCGGCTGTATTGCACCCCAGCGGCTGGCGTCAGCCGGGAGTCACTCCCTGGCAGTCGGCTGTATTGCACCCCAGCGGCTGGAGTCAGCTGGGAGTCACTCCTGGCCGTCGGCTGTATTGCACCCAGCGGCTGGCGTCAGCCGGAGTCACTCCCCAGCAGTTGGCTGTATTGCACCCCAGCGGCTGGCGTCAGCCGGAGTCACTCCCTGGCAGTCGGCTGTATTGCACCCCAGCGGCTGGAGTCAGCCGGAGTCACTCCCTGGCAGTCGGCTGTATTGCACCCCAGCGGCTGGAGTCAGCCGGAGTCACTCCCTGGCAGTCGGCTGTATTGCACCCCAGCGGCTGGCGTCAGCCGGGAGTCACTCCCTGGCAGTCGGCTGTATTGCACCCCAGCGGCTGGCGTCAGCCGGGAGTCACTCCCTGGCAGTCGGCTGTATTGCACCCCAGCGGCTGGCGTCAGCCGGGAGTCACTCCCTGGCAGTCGGCTGTATTGCACCCCAGCGGCTGGAGTCAGCTGGAGTCACTCCCTGGCAGTCGGCTGTATTGCACCCCAGCGGCTGGCGTCAGCCGGGAGTCACTCCCTGGCAGTCGGCTGTATTGCACCCCAGCGGCTGGCGTCAGCCGAGTCACTCCTGGCAGTCGGCTGTATTGCACCCCAGCGGCTGGCGTCGGCCGGAGTCACTCCTGGCAGTCCGCTGTATTGCACCCCAGCGGCTGGCGTCAGCCGGGAGTCACTCCCTGGCAGTCGGCTGTATTGCACCCCAGCGGCTGGCGTCAGCCGGAGTCACTCCCTGGCAGTCGGCTGTATTGCACCCCAGCGGCTGGCGTCAGCCGGGAGTCACTCCCTGGCAGTCGGCTGTATTGCACCCCAGCGGCTGGCGTCAGCCGGAGTCACTCCCTGGCAGTCGGCTGTATTGCACCCCAGCGGCTGGCGTCAGCCGGAGTCACTCCCTGGCAGTCGGCTGTATTGCACCCCAGCGGCTGGCGTCAGCCGGAGTCACTCCCTGGCAGTCGGCTGTATTGCACCCCAGCGGCTGGCGTCAGCCGGAGTCACTCCCTGGCAGTCGGCTGTATTGCACCCCAGCGGCTGGCGTCAGCCGGAGTCACTCCCTGGCAGTCGGCTGTATTGCACCGAAGGCCAGGAACCCAGACCAGCGGCTGGTGTCAGTCAGCGTAGCACCTTCGCTGTCAGGCAGTCGTGTGCCCGTGCCGTGCTGCCGCAGCTGTACCCAGCGACCGGACGCTGCGAATGGCCCGGCACAGCTCCGCCAGCCGCCGGGACTAACGCACACGGGCGGGAGTGCTGTCCCCGGCATTCCTCAGCTAAGGAAATGGCCCATTCATAATGCCCTGCTGTCATCCTGTAGCTCATTGTGTCCCAGGCAGGCTCCGCTGACCTCGGGTCAAGGCCTGAATGGTAAACATTTACCAAGGGCTACTCCCCGCTGGTTCCCTCTGCGGCTAGCCCAGCGCTCTGCCTAGGCAGTTTGCGCCCTTGGGTGGTCGCGCTCCAGACCTGATCCTTGGCTAGCGTGAAGCAGCGTCATCCCCTTGAGGCCCATGGACATTGGCCGAGTTAGATTCTGGATCGTGTGCGTAAACTGAGCACCCACTTTTTCCTTCCAGAGCCGACTCCGCGTCCCCGGCTCCTTGTCCCTGGCTCCTCCTCCTCTCGCATCCCGGCCGTTCTGTCTTTGGGACCTACGGCAAATCCGATCCTGCAACTCCCGGCCTCCAGGCCAAAATTCTCCGGTGCCAGTTCCTGCTGCTTCGCCCACGACCCCCCTACTGCCCCCTCCTGTCCATCTGAAACACGGCTGCTAAAACCATCTTCTGAGCATGCCGCCTCTCTTTCTGTATCTCCCCCCCTCTTCCTGTAACCCTCACCTCCCTTTCTGTAACCCCCACCCACCTCCCTTTCTGTATCCCCCACCCCTCTTCCTGTATCCCCCACCCACCTCCCTTTCTGTATCTCCCCCCCACCCCCTTTCTGTAACCCTCTCCTCCCTTTCTGTATCACCCCACCCACCTCTCTTTCTGTTTCTCCCCACCTCTCTTTCTGTAACCCCTAGCCCCCTTTCTGTATCTCCCCAGCCCCCTTCTGTATCCCCACCCCCTCTTTCTCTATCTTCCCCCTTTCTGTATCACCCCACCTCCCTTTCTATATCCTCCACCTACCTTCCTTTCTGTAACCCCACCTCCCTTTCTGTATCTCCTGCCACGGCCCTTTCTGTATCTTCGCCCCCCCTGCGTTGTGTATCCTCCGACCCCCTTCTGTATTTCCTCCCACCCCCTTTCTGTATCCTCCGACCCCCTTTCTGTATCCCCCCCACCTCCCTTTCTGCATCTCCCCATCCCCCTTTCTGCATCTCCCCACCCCCTTTCTGTATCCCCCACCCCTGTTTCTGTATCCCTCACCCACCTCCTTTTCTGTATCCCCCATCCCCGTTTCTGTATCTCCTCCCCCACTCCCGCAGCTTCCCGCCGCGTTAGCCTTAAACTCTCTGCCCTCGTTTCCAAGCTTCTGAACACCCCACGTCTGGGGGTGGGGGGAACAGGCACCTGACGTCCAGTGGAATTTGTTCGTCTTCAACTTCCAGCCATTGGCTCTTGTGCTGCCTTTACCTGATGCATCAAGGAGCCTCTGCTATCAAAAATCTCCTCCCCACATAGGCCCTTACAGACCCTGATCCAGTCACTCCTTAACCATCTCTGCCTCAGATTTCCAGCCTGCCAGAAGCTGGGACTGGCCGACAGGGGATGGATCACTCGGTAATTGCCCTGTTCTGTTCCTTCCCTCTGACGCACCTGGCTCTGGCCACTGCCAGTGACCGGATCTTGGGCTGGATGGACCGTTGCTCTGGCCCCGTATGGCCGTTCCTGTATTCTGTGTGTGGAGCGAATGTAGTGAGTGCTTGCCAGCCCTGGAGCTGATAGAGCAGACAACTTCCATCCCCACCCACCTCTGCCAATACTCCTCGAGCGCTGGCAGCTCTGGTGGGGAGAGGGGCCTGCCTCCACGGCCCATTCCTTCCAGGTTCCCTCTGCTGATAACCGCCTTGAGTTATCAGCGACAACGTTAGCCTCGGGCTCGGCATTGTCACCTAGCCAGCGTCCCATCACCGTCACGGCAGAGGCTGGGATCTAGGAGACAGTGGACTGTGGGTGAGTTTGGGAAGGACGTTACCTGCACGAGGTGACCCGTTCCCCCAGGATCTTGGCCCGATTCTCATCGCCGATGGAGCGGAGGGCTGGCCAAGGGCACAGGGCAGGTGGATAACCCTGGAGCAAACTGACTCCATTCCCAATGGCCAGCCAAGCAAGCCAGGAAGAGGACGAACCTACGGACGCCATCAGGGAGCATTCAATGGGTGTGCGATGGGGTCTTGGTGATATCCAATCAAATCCAGACAGGCTGCCTAATGACGCAGTGGAAGGAGTATTTGTCCTGTGTCCATCTCATTACAGAACCCCAGGCCATGTAGCTCTGTCCCTTTGTCCCCAGATTCAGGCCAAGTCTAAATCCTGCCACAGCCTCCCTGTTACTGCTGCCGTGAAAGAATTTCTTACCTGGTTTTTAGCTTTGGCTGTTTGCTCACTGGAACCCCTCTGAGCCCTCCTGATTTCCAGCTCCCCTGCCCTGACTTATGCTCCTTTCTCGTGGTGTCACTTGGGTTGGGTTTCTGATCTCAGGAGACCCGTTTGGCTTGGCTCACGGCTTCACTCTCTTGTCTGCAACACGCGAGAGTTGGGTTCAGTGCCTTGCTCTGTTACAGGCGCCCCGTGTGACCTTGGGCACGTCGCTCTGTGCCTCAGTTTCCCATCTGTACAGTGGGGATAACAGCCCTGTCCTGACTCCGAGGGGGGTGTGGGGATAAAGACCGTGAGGTGCTCAGATAATGCAGCCATGTACGTACTGGACGGATGGGTAACCACTCGAGGATGGCATCACTTGCGTTTGAGCAGCAGGGCGTGGTGAGTACACAACCCTCCATAGAACGGGTCAGTGCTTTTTGCACGGCCCCACCTGTGTGACATCACAGTTTCTCAGCATGGAAGTGACCGGGATGCGAGGAGCCCCGGACTGAGGGAACTGAGCTGGATAGAAAGGTGATGGCCTCTCTTAGTCAGTTGCTCTTTGGAAGAGTGAGACCTGGGCCCGAACGAATCTGACTCTGACAAATCTGATGGACTGGGCAGTCTGTAGGGGCTGGGTGGAGGACTCTGTTTTGGGGGCACGGGTAGAAACGCTCGGTGGTTTGGTGGATCTATTTCACCTCGATCCAGCCCCGTATCTCCCATGGATGCAGAGACGATTTGAGAATCAGCAGAGACATTCCTGGTGGCTTGGTAGGATTCGGATAAAACCCAGAAGGTTTCGAAGTTTGCCTGAGTGTCAGTGGGTCCGAAGCGCCAGATAGGCTGGATGAGGGAAAAGAGGCAGGAAATCTTGGGAAGCGAAGGAGAAATGCAAAAGAGCAATGGCCAGGGATTCAACTCCAGCAGGGTTCTTATACCGCGGCCCATTACCCCAGTGTCTGAGCACCAGGAGACTCACGGCAGGAGAACCTGAGGCAGGTGTAGAAGAAGCAGCACCAGATGGTTTCCCCAACTGACCAAACCCTGATCCTCTGCTCTGGAAACCTGGTCACATTCTGGTGAGCTTTTCCAGAGCCACCTCGTTGGGGCCTGGGGAGTATCCGAGTCACAGCTGCTGGTATTTGGGGATGCCCAGGATTGTGAGCGTTCTGGGGAAGGACTGGCTGCTTGTGTCTGTACGATGGTGTCCCAGTCCCAAACCCCAGCCTCTTGGCACTGCTTTCCTCCTGCTTCTGCTGCTAATAACTCTGGTTCTGCTGTCTCATCTGCGTCAGAGCCAGGCAAGAGGCCGGCAGCTGTGCCCTCAGCAACTAAGATCTCCTTGCGTATGGACAACGAGCCTTGACTTTGCCCTAACTCTGAGCTCTGTCAGTCACGTCTGCGTGGCCTGGGTATCCAGAGCCACAGACCAGCTCCCCAAAGCCGTGTCCCAGCATGCGACCTTTCTGTCCAAGACCCCAGAAAGGACGGAGCCTTGGGGGTTGCTGGAGCTAGGGATGGGAGGCTCGGGTTACACTTTAGATCTGGAACTTGAATTCCTCCAAACTCCCAGGGCGGGCGGATCTGGGTGTGGGTTCAGGTGCAAACCTTATGAAAGGCCGAGCTTTTCTGGATCGCTGCCGTGTGCGGCTCGTTTTGAATCTTGGGCTGGGGCGAGGGTCTGGATCGGTTCTGGGGGGAATTCAGAGCCCATTTGCCTCCATCTGAGATGGATAGGGGACCCCTGTAATGGTTCCTGTGAGCTGGCAGCCCTAGCCATGCTGTTGCCAGAGCAGATGGCTTCCTGTCCCAGGATCTTGCTTCCAGACTCATTCCAAGTGCCCCTCCCAGGCCGGAGCGGCGAGGCTGGGTCTGGTGCTGACTCTGCCAGTGCGTGCTTTGGAGCCCGCTGGGATCTGTAGTGCCAGCACACGGTGGGGCAGCCGCTCTGCGTGTGCATCTGCTCTGAAAGGAAACCAAAGACAATAGGCCTGTAGAGAGAGGAGACTTCCCACCTCGTGCACAGCTCTCCCACCCCTGGCAGCACAGCAGAGGGTGGAGAGACACCCGTTATCTCTGGGATGGATTACCCAGCCTACTAATGCTCCCGTGCATCCTGCAGTCCTGCCCCTTATACTGTCCCCTAAGGCCTGGTCTACACTGGGGGGGTGGTCGAACTAAGGTACGCAAGTTCAGCTATGCGAATAGCGTAGCTGAACTCGAACTACCTTAGTTCGAACTACTCACCCATCCAGACGCCGCGGGATCGAAGTCCGCGGCTCCCCCATCGACTCCGCCACCGCCGTTTGCGGTGGTGGAGTTCCGGAGTCGACGGGAGCGCGTTCGGAGTTCGATATATCGCGTCTAGATGAGACGCGATATATCGAACTCTGAGAAGTCGATCGCTACCCGCCGACCCGGGCGGGTAGTATGGACGTACTCTAAGGGAGGCAGCGGAGCCTAGAGGCTGGAGAAGGAGGGACTGGTTGGCAGGAGACCTGGGTTCTGTTCCCCATTCTGGCACAGACTCACTAGAGGACCTTGTGCAAGGTCACTGAGCCAACAAAGTACTTAACAGCATGCGTATGTCGTTGCTGGAGCAGGGTGGCACCGTGCCTCAGTTTCCCCATCAGTAGCATGGGGGTAATACCTGCATTACACAGAATATCGGGGTTGGAAGGGACCTCAGGAGGTATTTACTCCAACCCCCTGCTCAAAGCAGGACCAATCCCCAGACAGATTTTTGCCCCAGTTCCCTAACTGGCCCCCTCAGGGATTGAACTCACAACCATGGGTTTAGCAGGCCAATGCTCAAACCACTGAGCTATCCCTCCCCAGTGGAGGGGTGAAACATACAGCATGAGGCAGAGGCTGAGCTGGCGGAGAGCCGACAGCGCTCCCCCGGGACTAGGCGGTAGCGGAGAGGGAGCCCTCCCTTGACTTCAATGGTGTAACATCAACTAATTACACCAGAGGAGAGTTTGGTCCACTGTGCAGATGGGCCAGATACTCGGCCCCTGCTCCGGGGGATTTGTGCTGCTGGAAACCCAGCTTCACCAGCCAGCGGGCATGGTGGGGAATAACTAGAGCCACCAAGCCATTCCTGCCATGTGTGGTAACACCGCTGGAGCCAGCTGTTACCTGCCCCATTCCTGCCCTCCAGCCCATGGGGTGTGGCTCGGAGAGGAGGGGCGCCAGCGATCCCCAGCAGGCAGACCAAGCCCTGAGACCAGAGCCAGCCAGCACAGATCAGAGCAGCCTCCGAGTCAGAGCACTCGGCTTCGGCTGACCTAGCACCCCACACAGCTCGGCAGCTGGCCCACGCTGCCCTGCAGGGCTGCCGTTGCCGTTTCCAGGGTGCCCCTAAGGATTGGGGAGGGGGCCAGCTGGCTCATGAATTGCCTCTCTCCCCCCAAGTCCTGTGCCCAGAGGTGGGGGGCTGGGAGCTCTGCGGAAGGTGGAGTGTTTGATCTCGGTGCTTTTAGATCAGGTTGTCCCAATGGGTGGTCCTGGGACAGCCTTGCTGGCAGGAAATGCACCGAGTGCAGGTCTGTCTCCGGTCAGGCCTCTGCCCAGCGTGAGGGCCGCCTTAATGCTTCCTGGTGAAAGTGGCGGTCAATGTGTATTGATCGCCGGCATGCTGGCAGCGCTGGGCCCCGGCTCAGGCTGAGCCTCGGGTTTTTGACTCAGCTGTGTGTGCGAGAGAGAGCTCGTTACTCTCTCTGTGTGTGTGAGTCTCTGGGAGGTGGGGCGAGGACCCTGTGACTTTACACCCTATAGGATTTTATGAAAATATGCTAATGAGTGTGACTATAATGTCACTGGAATATGCTTCATGCAAAAGGTCTCTTGTAAGGTATCATTACAAAGCTTATCATCTACTGAGTGTGATCATCCTATTTGTATGAATGTATCACTCTTGTATCTGAAACTAGAAATATGAAATATAACTCTGAGGGCCTATTGTAATTATGCAAAGTGTGGGTCATTAATGGTGGCTTGGAATCTTGATGGCTTCCATTAACCAGGACAATTGGTTGTAAATGGCTCTGTTTACTTGTAAGTCTTCCTGTCTACGTGTGTGCTGGAAGTGGGTAATGAAGTTGTCTTAGGCTTTGGCTACACTTGCATTTCAAAGCGCTGCCGCGGCAGCGCGCGCGGCGCGCTAGCTGCGTAAGGTGTCAGCGCGCAAGCGCAGAAACTCTCCAAAGCGCCCCCGCCGTCCTCCCCCTGTGGGCGGAACAGCTGGGGCTGCGGCGCCTGGCGGCGCGCTGGGGCTTGAGCTGACTGCACGCCAGCGCTTAGCAATGCTGCAGCGGGTGTGTTTGTTTTCACACCCTGCTGCAGCGCACACTATTGTAGCTGCCCCTTAGTTACAGTAACGTGATCATGTCACCTCAACTGGAATCCATCTTTAGCCTGGTGCTTTTCCATTTAGAACAGTGGTTCCCAAACTGGGGTGCGTGAACCCCGGGGGGTTCATCAAATGTTACAGGGGGAAAAAAACTCCCTAATGGCAGACAGAGCTCTCCATAGGGACCCCGGGCAGCATGGGGCCAGCAGCCTTGGGGACTTACACTTGCTTTGATCTGCTAAGCTCTTGGATCTGTCACACTGAGGAGATTTAAACTTCAAGACTCCTTATAAGAAATGGAAAGAGGAGGGGGATATTTTCTGCTGTTTTTAAAATTAAATAGGCTGCTAGTGTTGTTTTTAAAATGATTATGAAGAACAAGTTTAAGTTTGGTTGCAATGTGCGTTGTTTGCCTGGACTGCTCAAGACCTGAATGCTTGTGTAGGAGGAACTCTCTGAGTTGGCTTCTTAAATCCCTTCCTGCTGGTTCACATCTGATACTCCTTGATGAAACATTGGAGACAGAGGCGCCAGTATGGGGGGGGGAGGGGGCAATGAGCGTCATGCACTGCCCCCGTCTTGGTGCACCCCTCCGTGGGTCCCTCCCCTTTTTTTCTGTGGCCCCCGTGGGCCCCCCCACTTTTCTGGTGGTGCCCCCCAGACCCTAGGGTGTGCGGGGGCTTTGCCCCCTCACCCTTTTTTTCTACTGGCGCCTCTGATAGGAGCCTTGTCTTATAACAGGCTTAAAAAAAAGTGATACAAGCTACAAAAGTGAGATCTTGGAAGAGTTGCCGTTTTCATAATGTAATAAAAATACTGCAATGATAACTAATAATGACTAAATAGTGTGTAATAAGCATGTCATCAAAACAAATTTTATATTTCCAAGATCACTGCTTTTATCATTTATGTTGAGGTAAGGGAGAAAATCCCGGAAATATTCATTTTAGGAGGGGGTTCATGAGACTTGACATTTTAGTGAAAGGGGTTCGCGGGTTGTTAAAGTTTGGGAACCACTGGTTTAGAAGGAGGAGTGGGCACCCAGAGAAGGAAAAAAGGATTCCTGCCTTGTGCAAAAGATCTATAAGGGGGGGAACAGAACAAAGGAGGCTGCAGTCATGAGAAATCCCCTAGCTACCATCTGAACTGGAACAAGGGCTGTGCCAGAGGAAAGGATTGTGCCCAGACTAGGAAGGCTCCAGTCTGTGAAAGAAGCTTATTGGAACATCTCTGAGGGTGAGATTTTATCTGTGTTCAGTTGTCTACTGTGCTAGGCTTAGACTTGCGTGTTTTATTTTATTTTGCTTGGTAATTCACTTTGTTCTGTTATTACTTGGAACCACTTAAATCCTACTTGTTATATTTAATAAAATCACTTTTTACTTATTAATTAACCCAGAGCAAGTATTAATACCCAGGGGAGCAAACAGCTGTGCCTATCTCTCTGTCGGTGCTATAGAGGGCCAACAATTTATGATTTACCCTGGATAAGGGTACAACGGATTTATTTGGGGGTTGGACCCCATGGGGAGCTGGGTATCTGAGTGTTAGAGACAGGAGCACTTCTCAAGCTGTTTTCAGTTAAGCCTGCAGCTTGTAAGGGGACGTGGTTCAGACTTGGACCTGTGTTCGCAGCAGGCTGGCGTGTCTGGCTCAAACTAGGCAGGGTACTGAAGTCCCAGGCTGGCAGGGAAAACGGGCTCAGAGATAGTCTAGGCACATCAGGTGGCAGTTCCCAAGGGAGTTTCTGTGATCCAACCCATCACAGACCCCTTACGCAAAGGTCAGATGGGGGGAGACCCAGTGGCATTTCCAGCAGGGTTTTCCAATGGGGATTGTGTTTGAAGGGAAGATTTTGATCTGAAACTCAAAGCAGCGAACCTGGGGAATGTGCAGGGAAGAACTGTGGCCTCAGAGCAGGCAGAGAAAGATTAGACAATAGGCCATTCACTGAAGTGTGTGTCTATGTCTGTTGCATGTATCGTCTGTCTGGGGATGTGTTTATTCATGCCTCATGTACCATGTGCAGGTGTCATATGTTTGCATGTACATTTGGCCTATCTGTGTGTGTGTGTGTGTGTGTGTGTGTGTTTGCATGCGTGATCTGTGTAACTGCCAACCCTGAAGTGCATGTTCTGTATGTGCCATGTTAATTTCAGCCGGTATGCCAGGGAACTGTGCATGTGCCACAACTGAGTGTGTGTGTGTGCATCCCATGTTTATCATGTGTGTTATGTAGTGTGTGTGTGTGTGCGCGAGCGAGACATAGAATCATAGAATATCAGGTTGGAAGGGACCTCAGGAGGTATCTAGTTCAACCCCCTGCTCAGAGCAGAACCAACCCCAACTAAATCGTCCCAGCCAGGGCTTTGTCAAACCGGGCCTTAAAAACCTCTAAGGAAGGAGATTCCACCACCTCCCTAGGTAACCCATTCCAGTGCTTCACCACCCTCCTAGGTAAATAATATTTCCTAATATCCAACTTAGACCTTCCCCACTGCAACTTGAGACCATTGCTCCTTGTTCTGTCATCTGCCAACACTGAGAACAGCCGAGCTCCATCCTCTTTGGAACCCCCTTCAGGTAGCTGAAGGCTGCTATTAAATCCCCCCTCACTCTTTTCTTCTGCAGACTAAATAACCCCAGTTCCCTCAGCCTCTCCTCGTAAGTCATGTGCTCCAGCCCCCTGATCATTTTCGCTGCCCTCCGCTGGACTCTCTCCAATTTGTCCCCATCCCTTCTGTAGTGCGGGACCCAAAACAGGATGCAATATCCAGATGTGTCCTCATCAGTGCCGAATAGAGGGGAATGATCACGTCCCTCGATCTGCTGGCAGTGCCCCTACTTATACAGTCCAATATGCCGTTAGCCTTCTTGGCAACAAGGGCACACTGTCAGTATGCATGTCTATTTGTGTGCAAGCCTAATGTGTCTGTGTGCCACATGTACCATGTGAGCTTTGTATGTATCACATACCCCTGCAGACGTACATGGCGTGCCAGTGTGCCATCTTCACTTCCTGTCCCAGCCACTGGGCAGCGTTGCTGGGTGCTGCTAAACGGCCGCCAGAGGTGGCTGCATTTCAGTAGTGGGTGAAATGATTGGGGCTGTCGTTTGCACATTGCCTTGGAATGAATAGAGCTGGGGACCGTTTGTAACCCCGACACACCATCGCCAGCACAGTTATAGCAAGGGATTAATGTGCACCCTTATATATTTGCTTCTCCTGGCCCTAACCGCACAGGCCCCGCCATGCAAACCCGAAATAAGATTCCACCAGGGCTCAGGATCAAATAAGAGCTGCTTCCACATCCCTCTCTCTGCCCCCTGTCTCCTCTGCCTGACAAAAGGAAGTGCAGTGCGCACCGGCCCCTCCCAGCCCGTTCTGCTGCCTGACCTCCGCCCTGCTCAGTTCTGACAGAGGAGCTCATTTCCTGGTGAGAAGGGGTGTCAGCCAGTCCCACGCTGACTCTGACCCCACCCAAGCCAGGATTCACACCAGCTTTTCCCAGCAGCCTTCTTTGCCTATCGTGCATAAGCAGGTTTTCACACACGTAGTCAGAGAGGGGAAAGTCTGGAATAGCTGGGGTAGCGTGGCCTAGTGAACGGAATGCAGGCTACTGTATTGGAGTGTCTGGTTCTGTGACTTGGGGGTGATGCCTCAGTGTCCCCATTTACAAAATAGAGATAGTATTGTGGCCCTGATAGGGCTGCTTCAAGGATTAACTAGTTTCCATTTGGCAGATATTAAGTGCACTGCGCTGTATGATTAATGAACATTTTTTCCTTCTATGGACACTTTTCCTCCTAAAGATCTCAGAGGGCTTTGCAAAGCCAGGGAATTGAGGCACACAGAGGCTGCATGACTGCCCCAAGGCCACAGAGTCAGTCTCTGGCAAAGCAAGGGACAGAAGCCAGGTCCCTGGCTGAACCGCTAACCACTAGACCACACTCTCATGGGAGGTCATGTCATCAGAAGAGACCCCAAACCCCTGGAGGTTTTCTGCCCCATCTCATACTATAACAACCTCTTGCACTGATTAGCTCCTCTGATCCCACAGTGCTTTGCTAAGTGTCTATAGGGATCCCTGCCCCACCATTGAAATGCAGCCGCCTCTGGTGTGGCGCGCAGCATCAACTCCATGCTAGCAACACTGCACAACTGCAAGAAGGGACACGAGGGATTGCTTCTCCGAGTAAAACTCCAGGGGATTCTTAGGCAGGCAGTAAGTAACTACCCACCCCAGCACCAAGGGTCTTCAGTGAGCCCATGTGGCCAGGAGCTGGGGTCTGCATCGCTGCTGAGTGGCGATACCTCCAGCTGCACAGTGCCCCCTAGCTCCATTCCCGGGTGGTTGGTTCAGCGCTGACTCAAAAAGGAGAACCTCAGGGTTATGTCTACACTGCACTCTAAACCTGGACTCTGACTCAGGCTTGAGCCCAAGCTCCCCTTCTGTCCACACCCAAATCAGCCTGATTCGGGTCAAGTTCTGGGCCAGAGCCATGTCATTCTGCAGTGTGGACGCAGCTCAAGTTGCAAACCCAAATCAGAAGGGCTGCATAGCACAGTATGGACGTGTTCGCACGACCGTGAGACCCGGCTCCAGCAAGGTTAGGCCCAGGCGTACACTGCAGTCTGGATGCTCAAGCATGGCTTGGAAACACCTGAGTCCCCAAGCTCGGGTGCCGCAGGCTGGGATTTCCAATGCAGTGTAGACAGACCCTGTGATTTCCAACTGCCAGCACTGCCCCTGCAGCTCAACGCGCTTGCCTTGGGAATCTCTGCAGTAGCCTGAATCCCGGGCTACAGAAGAAGCAGCTGCTGTTGCCCATAGGGGTCACAAGCTTACTAGCCCCTAGCCATGCTGCACACAGCATCTCCCCTCCCCCGCCCCCAATCCGGCCTCACCACGCTGCTTTGGCTAAGGAGAGCCGATCCCAGGGCCAGGTGCAGTGACAGACAGTGAGCTGGGACGATCTGGCCAGGATCCTGCTCCGTTTGGAACCTGAGGGTGGTTTGTAACATCCTGGAAGAAACCCAGAGGGATTTTACCCTCTGGCACAAACCAGTTCCCCTTGCTCCTGTATGTAGGGTTTTACGGTAGCTGAACAGGGTCATAAAGCCGGGCCCGATGCTGCTCCTGTGGAATTCAATAACAAAACTCCCACTGATTTCACTGGGGACAGGCCAGGGTCCGCTGGACCGTCGGGGACTGAGCGACAGCTCACTCGAGTCAACAGGAGTCTGTCCATTGATTTCACTGGCTTTTGGACCTGGCCCCCGCTGCAGATCCGGCGGGTTTCCTGCTCTCTCCTCTGCGTGTGGAATGTTCTGTTGGCATCGGTGCACCTTCCACTTGTATTTAGGAACATGAGAACGGCCAGACTGGTCCAGCTAGCCCAGCGTCCTGTCTTGCGCCAGTGCCCGCTGCTGGGGGCTTCAGAGGGAAGGAACAGAACAGGGCAATTGATCGAGTGATCATGGGCCAGACCCAGAGGCTCCGGGTGTGTCTGCACTGCAGTTAGACAGCCGTGGCTGGCCTGTGCCAGCTGACTTAGGCTTATGGGACTTGGGCTGTTTAATTGTGGTGTAAACTCATCCCCAGCTCTGGGACCCTCCCACCTCGCCAGGTCCTAGAGCTCGGGCTCCCGCCTGAGCCCAAACATCTACATTGCAATTAAACAGCCCCGCAGCCCGAGACAGTGTAGCCTACCCTTAGGGACACCCACTGCACGGGGCTGCATCCCTGACCACCTGGACTAATAGCCACTGATGGACCGATCCTCCATGGACTTAGCTAGTTCTTTTTTGAACCCAGTTATACTTTTGGCCTTCACAACATCCCCTGGCAAGGAGTCCCACAGGTTGTAACGCTTCCTTTTCTTTGTTTTAAACCTGCTGCCTATTAATTTTATTGGGTGACCCCTGCCTCTTGTGTTAAGAGAAGGGGTAAATAACACGTCCTTATTCACTTTCTCCACGCCAGTTATGGTTTTATAGACCTCTGTCATATCCCCCTTTAGTCCTCTCTTTTCCAAGCTGAACGGTCCCAGTCTTTTTACTCTCTCTTCAGATGGAAGCTGTTCCGTACCCCTAATAATTTTTGTGGCCTTTCTTTGTACTTGTTCCAATTCTGCTATTATCTTTTTTGAGATGGGGTGACCAGAACTGCACACAATGTTCCAAGTGGCATTATGATATTTTCTCTCTTATTATCTATCCTTTTCCTAATTGTCCCTTATATTCTGTTCACTTTTTTGACTGTAGCTGCACATTGAGTGGATGTTTTCAGAGAACTATCCACAATGGCTCCAAGATCTCTTTCTTGAGTGGTAACAGCTAATTAAGAACCCGTAATTTTCTATGTATATTTAGGAATATGTTTTACAATGTGCATAATTTTGCAGTTAGCAACACTGAATTGCATCTGCCATTTTGTTGCCCAGTCACCTAGTTTTGTGAGATCCTTTTGTAGCTCTTTGCAGTCAGCTTTGGATTTAATTATCTTGAGACATTTAGAATCATCTGCACATTTTGTCACCTCACTGTTTACCCCTTTTTCCAGATCATTTATGAGTAGATTGAACAGCACAAGTCCCAATACAGATCCTTGGGAGACTCTCCTATTTATCTCTCTCCATTGTGAAAACTGACCATTTATTCCTATCTGTTATTTCCTATCATTTAACCAGTTACTGATCCATGAGAGAACCTTCCCTCTTATCTCCTGCCTGCTAACTTGGTTCAAGAGCCTTTGATGTGGGACCATGTCAAAGGCTTTCTGAAAGTCCAAGTACACTGTATCCTCTGGATCACCCTTGTCCATGTGCTTGTTGACACCCCCAAAGAAATCTAATAGATTGGTGAGCATGATTTTCCTTTACAAAAGTCATGTTGACTCTTCCCCAACAAATCTTGTTCATCTATGTGTCTGATAATTCTGTTTTTTACTATAGTTTCTGGTACTGAAGTTAGGCTCACTGGCCTGTAAGTGCCAGGATCATCTCTGGAGCCTTTTTTAAAAATCGATGTTACATTAGCTATTCTCCAGTCATCTAGTACAGAGGCTGATTTAAGCAATAGGTTACATGCCGGTTAATAGTTCTGCAATTTCAGAACTCTTGGGTGAATCCCATCAGGTCCTGGTGACTTATTACTGTTTAATTTAGCACTTTGTTCCAAAACCTCCTCTACTGACACCTCAATGGAGGACAGTTCCTCAGAACTGTCACCTAAAAAGAATGGCTCAGGTGTGGGAATCCCCCTCACATCCTCTGCAGTGAAGGCCGATGGAAAGAATTCATTAAGCTTCTCCGTAATGGCCTTGTCTTCCTCGAGTGCTCCCTTAACACCTTGGTTGTCCAGTGGCCCCGCTGATTGTTTGGCAGGCTTCCTGCTGCACTTAAACCAAATGTTGCTGTTAGTTCCTGTGTCCTTTTCTAGTTGCTCCTCCAATTCATTTTCGATCACTTCAGTCTGGGTTGCATGGCCCTCCATTGAAGGAGGAGCCTGACGCTGCTGGGTCAGGGACTCTTGCTCCTTCTCACAGCCAGCGTGGGGAGATCTCTGGACGAACTCCCTTGTCCTTGTGTCCCACAGACGCGGCGGGGAGGGGTGGGAATGTAGATCAGACAGGGAGCTGTCTTCTCCCGAGAGAAGTCATGATCTGGGAGGTGGGACCCCGAGCAGGCACTCATAGACTCAGAGACTTTAAGGCCAGAAGGGACCATTATGATCATCTAGTCTGACCTCCTGCACAATGCAGGCCACAGAACCTCATCCACCCACTCCTGTGATAGACTCCAAACCTCTGGCTGAGTCACTGACGTCCTAAATCATGGTTTAAAGACTTCGAGTTACAGAGAATCCACCACTGACACTAGTTTAAACCTGCAAGTGACCCTTGCCCCACGCTGCACAGGAAAGCGAAAAACCCAGCCAGGGTCTCTGTCAATCTGACCGGGGAGAAAATTCCCTCCTGACCCCAGATATGGGGATCAATTAGACCCTGAGCATGTTGGGGAGACCCACCAGCCAGACCCCTGGGAAAGACTTCTCTGGAGTAACTCAGAGCCCTCCCCAGCTAGTGTCCCATCACCGGCCGTTGGAGATACTTGCTGCTGGCAGTTGCAGGTTGGCTACATGCCATTATAGGCGACCTCATCAAACTATCCCCTCCGTACACCTATCAAGCTCTGTCTCGAAGCCAGTTACGCTTTTTGCTTCCCTTGGGAGGCTGCTCCAGAACTTGACTGGCATTGCTTGCGCCTCTCAAATGCAGCCACGGGGGGGAAGAAGTTAATTCATTCTTCCTTTCGCAATGCCCCTGAAAACACGGCTGCTGCGGATGAACAATTTCTCATATTCCTCTAATTTCCACCATGCCATTCTTATAATCACTGTGATTAAACCCCCTACCAGGAGTTAGAGCCAAAAAAAAATTATCTGCAGAACATTGTTAAATTTCCTGGGCCTTTTGTTGCTGTGTCGGGAGCAGAGTAATAACATTAAGCCCTCTTTATAATTCTGTATCACCATTTATTCCCATAGGGCTTTGCGGGTGTACAAAGATCCTTTCACCCACCACTGAGATGCAGCCACTTCTGGGGTGGAACACACCAGGGTATCAGTGCCAGCAGCACAACAGTTTTTAGGAAGGGAAGGAAAGAAATCTGCATCCTGTAATGGTTGGAAGCCATGTAAACTGGGATTTTCAAAGAAGTAAGGTACCCAACTGGCACTGCAATTGAGCGGGAGTTGAACATCTAGCTCAGATAGGAGCCTTTGAAAACTCCAGCCATTTGTTTATGTGGGAATAACTTGTAAATAGCAACTGAACCCAAGGAAAGTGAGCCTTAGTCAGAGGCAGAACAGACTTGGCTGGTCACATGCTCACCAAATTCAAAAAACTGCACCACAGCTCTCTTTGAGCATTTCTCCAAGATCTGTCTCTTCTCCATCCCGATTAACAGAATTTAAAGTGCTATCTGTAACAGTACTACCTAGTGGCTGCCACGAATTTTACCAATCCAGTTGAAACTGCAAAGGGGAGGGATTTTAGTTAGGCAAAATCTATGGAACTCAACTGGGATGGTCACACAAGTAGCCAGGACCTTGGCTTATGTCTCATCTGAAAGAAATACCTTCCAGCAGCATAGCGCCCCCTACCCTCGTGTCAGCCTCGTTCACATTTATTTGAAGCTTGGCAGAATTTGATTTTTATTATTTGATAATGTTGATGGATAATCTCAATGTTTATTTTAAGCATTTTTTTCCTATTTTTATTTCTTTAAATTTTCACCATTTCAGGAAATTATAGGAGGCTCAGACAATGTGTGTGTGTGTGTGTGTGTGTGGTGGGGGGGCGGGCAGGAGTTTCCGGGAATAATTATTTAATGACAGTAGCTGTGGGGATTAAAAAAGGGAAAGTTTTATAACCACAAATTGCCAAGATCAAATGTCAAAAATGCACAAAGTAAATAACCTTAAATCAACCTCTAGTAAGTTCTCAGGCAGCATTTTTCTGACTTTGCCTCTCGGCATATTTCGATTATTATCTGTGGAAAAATTGTGTTGTCAGTTTGTGTGCATGTGTGCGGCGAAACTGATGTTTACTGATAAAAATCTAGTCCTTCTAAGGCTGTTTATACAACCCAGTGAGCTCTGTTCATCTTCAGACATTAACCTTGGCATATTTCAGGCTCAGTGTAAGATGCATGGCTGGGTTCAGGTTCGCTCCTAAAGAGAGGGGTTGGACTGCCCTTGGCAAGGGGCTTCTGGCCAGCATGTCACCTGCTATTATTAGTTATTTGTATCACCGGGGCACTAGGAGCTCCAGTCATTGATCGGGATCCCGCTGTGCAAGGTGCTGTACAAAACATGGAGCTTACAACCCAAGACAAGAGAAAAGAGATGGAGACAGACTGATGGGATAGTGCAACGAAACCATGAGACAGTATTGGTCAGCGTGACAGGCAGTGGTCTTAGCACACCAGCAAGTCACTTGTGCCTTTAAGAAAGCAGTATTGGCTGAGCTGAGAGGGTTTGCTGGGTAGGTAGATGGTGCGCCGGATGTTACAGGTAACAGCACCTTGGCATGATTTTAATACTGTAATACAGAGCCCTGGCCAGTGGGGAAGTCCTGGTATCCGCAGGACATTACAGATGGGGAAGCGAAGCAAATCATTACTTCTGGGCCTTGGTGTTAAATTAGAATTTGTGAGTTCCTGGTCTTATGCTCCAACCACTAGCCCTTACTGCTCCTTGGAACAGGAATTGCCATGTGGGATCAGACCAGGGCTCTGTCTCCTGTCGGAAGGTGCAAGAACCCCTGAAATGGAATAACCTCCCGCAACCCCAGGCAGCCAGTGTTTGGCTTGCACCTTGGGAGGGTTTGTTTTTCTGTCTTTATCTGATCTAACGACGCTGTAGACTTTCTCATCATCCATTTGAGTGTCTAAACTCTCAGGGAGCCCTTGATGTCCATCATATCCGGTGGCAGTGAGTTCCACAAGTTAACTATGGACTGTGCAAAAAGAAAAGGCATTTCCTTTAATCAATTTTAAACATGCTGCCTTTCAGTGTAGGTGGCTGTGCCCTTGAATCACGGCCTCGTTCCGTGTTTTTGAGGCCCTTGGATTGGTGAGGCGACAGTGGCTAGCAGGGCTTGGGAGTTGGCCACATGACTTATCAGCATTGTTTTCCTGCCGTAGGAGGTCTCTTGTCCAATTTCCAGGGCCTCCCTGCCCTATTTAAGCACCTCCCAGGACTCCATTGCATGAGTGGGGGCCTGATCCTGTGCAGGGGACTTGTAGGATGGGACAGGAGAGTTTGGTCTGGAGGCTTGTTCATTAGCTTGGCATGGTGGGGGTTAATGCCAGTGCCCCGACCAAGGATGCAGCGCCCCCTGCAGCCTGTTAATGGCCCAGCTTGGCTTCGAAACCCCCTGAGGGCTCGTCCTCACTGCAGCGATAACATGAGTTAGAACCCGAGTCCCGTCCACACACGCAACCCTTGAATTCAAGTGGCCCATTTTGGGGGTAGAGGCGCCAGCTAGAGGGGGCTCAGCTCACACCTCCGCCCCGCCCCATACAGCTTGGGTGTTACATCCCAGCATGGCTGATCTAAGCTAGCTGGAGAGGAGGCATGAGGGTTAAGCCGGCCGTAGCCACAAAGCCGGTGCGGGGCGTCCCCCAGGCGCACGCCCTGCCAGCGTGCTCAGCCTGGCGGCGGAAGAGCCAGCCGTAGACATGTGAGGGGAGTTCACGCTGGTCCGTTCAGCCCACGGCCTCTGGGCTGAGACTGCTGCCAATGGGACAAGCCGTGCTCAGCATCTGTCCGCCTAGCCTCGTCTTTGGCCCCTAGCCTCGAAGCCCCTCCTATGGCTTGTGCTGGGTGGTTGCTTCTGCGCTCCAGACGCCCCACCCCACCAGGATGCAGGCTGAGGACCCCCCCAACTCGCTGGACCCCTGTGATCAGTGAGTGACCCATTCGCAGCCCCGGACCCCGACTCCTCCCCGCTCCCTCCAAGGCCTTGCTGGTTTTTGGAAAATAGAAACCTCAGCGCCAGGTATTCCCGTTGCCACCACGTGCCCCTGGAAGGAAAAGCAACCGCTTGTCTTCACCAGTGTTCCTACGCTGCCTGCCTACCACGCGCTAATAAACCCCAGCCCTTTTGGAGAGGCAGCGGATGGAGTTTTACAGCTAACAGGATTCAGGGGGCTGACAACCCCCCTCCCCTACAAGGCAGGTTTTGCTATTTCTGGCTGAAAATTGCTTTTCCCAGGAGGGAGCTCTATTCGTTCTCTGGCTGCCGTCACACGAGCGGCCTGCGTTTGTCAGCTGTCTGCGGAGATTCCAGCTCACCGGGCCAGAGAGCTCTGATGGGATTGAGCAGCTCCCTCTAAGCAAGGTGTATATTGCCCGGGAGCCTCAGAGAGGGGCGCGCAGCTCAGCTTCCATCCCGGCGCCGGCTGAAGTTCAGGGGTTTGCAGGACTGGAAACTGGGCTAGGAGTTCATTGGTACCAGGCGTCCTCTCTTCCTACCCTTGGCTCGCTTTTCTTTCTTTCTCTCTCTTGCTCCTTCACTTCTTCTCTCTCTTCCCCCACTCTTGCTTCCCTCTTTCACTCTATTTCTTCTTTCTCTCACTCCCTCTTTCCTTTTCGCGCCACGGAGACCTGGGATTATCTCGGAGTAGGCACAGCCGTGGTTAGATTTCCCCAGCCTGTTCTCGGCAGAATGCTGGATATTATGGGACCTTCTAGCTCAGGCCCCCGTTGTGCTAGGGGCTGCATATAGACCCTGCCCTGAAGTGCTTCCAGGCTAACCAGACAAGGGGAGGATTCTTGTCCCCGTGTTAGCTGCGACACAGAGTAACCCAGGGTACGTCTCCACGGCAATCACCCGGTGTGACAACAGCGCAAGCCGTCACACCCCAGCTAGCTTTGATCCAGCTAACTCCGTCACAAAAATGTTGCTTCAGAGTAGCAGCCGTGTTAGTCTGTATCCGCAAAAAGAGCAGGAGTACTTGTGGCACCTTAAAGACTAACAAATTTATTTCAGCATGAGCTTTCGTGAGCTACAGCTCACTTCTTCGGATGCATAGAATGGAACACACAGACAGGAGATATTTATACATACAGAGAACATGAAAAGGTGGAAGTATGCATACCAACAGGAAGAGTCCAATCAATTGAGATGAGCTATCATCAGCAGGAGGAAAAAAAAACTTTTTGAAGTGATAATTAAGATGGCCCATAGAAGGTGTGAGGAGAACTTAACATAGGGAAATAGATTCAATTAGTGTAATGACCCAACCATTCCCAGTCTCTGTTTAGGCCAGTGTTTAATTGTATCTAATTTGCATATTAATTCGAGTTCAGCAGTTTCTCTTTGGAGTCTGTTTTTGAAGTTTTTTTGTTGCAAAATTGCCACCTTCAAGTCTGTCACTGAGTGGTTAGAGAGGCTGAAGTGTTCTCCCACTGGCTTTTGAATGTTATGATTCCTGATGTCAGATTTGTGTCCATTTATTCTTTTGCGTAGAGACTGTGCGGTTTGGCCAATGTACGTGGCAGAGGGGCATTGCTGGCACATGATGGCATATATCACGTTGGTAGATGTGCAGGTGTACGAGCCCCTGATGGCGTGGCTGATGTGATTAGGTCCTATGCTGGTGTCACTTGAATGGATATGTGGACAGAGCTGGCATCGGGCTTTGTTGCAAGGGTAGGTTGCTGTGGCTTCACTGCTCCGGTGCCTGAACTAGCTTGATCAAACTAGCTCAGGTACATCCCCGCCTGCTGCAATAACACCTCCAACCGCAGTGTAGACAGACCCTCGGGGACATGCCCACGGGCACAGAGCAGGCCTGCACCAGAGACAGGAACTGACCCCGTGCTAGTGTCATAGCCACAAGGGATCCATCCCAGCCAGCCCAGCTCAGCCCAGGGATCCATCTTGGCTAGTAGCCCCATCCACCCCAGCACTGGTCCAAGCCAGTGAAAGAAACCTGAGCAGCGATTTGCAGTCCCTGCGGAGTTTTCTCTGAAAGCAGCGCGTGCCTTTCTGCCGGGAGAGATAAAGGCGCCAGACACAAGATGAGATTGAAACTGGTGCGGGGATGGGACCTTAAAAAGAACAAAGGATTAGAAGAGCGATCAGGCTGATAGAAGCACCCTGCAGTGCGGGGCGAGAGAAGGGAAATGGAATTGTGTTCTCCTGGAACGTGACCCCGTCCCAGGCCTTTAAAGAGCCGAGAAGCCAAAGGCACCAGCCTTTATCGCTCCCTAACAGCCAAGAGGAGCAAGGAGGAGACAGGCAGGGGAGCTGCTCCCAGCTGCCAAGCGATCTGGCCGGTTTTAGCCTTTGCCAGGGGTGATCTATTAAAAGATAGCCCTGGAAATCTTCTCCGCGCCTGTCTCGGAGCAGATGGAGACCCTAGCAACCAGAATCGTCAGCCGCCGTGGCAACAGGCTGCTAATTATTATTTTTGATAAAGGCAAATGAATCTAGATTTTGCTTTGTCCATTTCCCTCCTTTCGAGCCTTCCCTTCTCCCCAACGTTCTCGCCATCCTGTCCGGGGAAGGAGCACGGGCAGGTGTGTAAGGCATCGGGGTGCGAGGTTCTAGTCTCAAGATTTAGTGGGAGACCTCAGCCAAGTCCTTTCCCTTCTCGGTGCCTCAGTTTCCCCACCTGTATGATGGCATCGATTCACCTTTTGGAGGCTCTCACCTGGGAGATCCATGGATGGAAAACACCCTGGAAGAGCTATTATGCGTCATTAGTTCAAGGGCCGCTAAGAGTAACACCAGAAAGAGTCACACGGCCGTAGCCATGGGCCACTCCCAGGGCCCATCTCTGTCCTCGCTGGGGGATGTCTTTGAGGAAAAGGGCCAGGCCGATTCTGGAGAGGGAACTACCCGGGGTTTCGCCCTGCCTCACTACTGTCTGTGGCGATTGTCAGGGTGGCACTCCCGAGCGAAGCATGGCTGGGCTCGGGCGGCTGCTCGACCTTCACGCACTGCTCCTGGGGCGTCACCATGTTCTGCTCCCCATTGCGAGGGAGAAGGGAGGTGGGGTGTGTTGCAGGGAGCTGTGGCATCTCCTGGGTGAAGTGGAAAGCTGAGGATCTCTCCTGGCTGTTGAAGATCCCAGGACCTCTCTGTGATAGGGATAATCCTGGGCCTCTGGCCAAGTTACATTGTCTCTTTGAATCCAGCCAGACCCTCATTTTTGCAGCTGGAGTCTCTGGATACTTTCCTCTTCTAGAATAGCATTTTTATCTGCTAAGAGCAGGCTAGGCAGCTCTCACCTTGCTAGGTGTTAGGTGATCGCTGCAGGGGCCCCTGGAGGAATTTCTCTCCCCACCCCCATGCGATTGTGGAGAAGGATTATGTGGAAGGACCTCACTGTAACAAGTGGGGTGTGGTCCTCAATCGGTTACCACATTCTTCGCCTCCTTTTCCTAAACTGTGGCTGCGTGCTGCTACACAGCTGCTGCACTCAGCCCCAGAGGTGGCTGCACATCAGTGGCATGCCACGACAGTCCTGTTTATTTAGTCCATTGAGGGTTTCCAGAGCCTACACCAAGCGGATAGGAATTACACCGCTGGCCGCCTCGTGCCCACTCAGCCTGCAGAGCCGAGGAGTCGGCCGACCTTTGGAAAGCCCCACTAAGCCAAGAACAAATGTCTAGGAAAAGCTCCCAGACACACCGAGGAGCTTCAGCTTTGTCTCCGGCAAAGGACGACAGGAAGGAGAGCTCTGTTCCAGGGGAAGCATTCCAGGAACACACTGTCCTGGACAAAAGGTCTGCGCCGCGGCTTTCAGTCTCATTACTAATGGATGGGGAGAGACGCCTCCTCTCTCCAGAGTTATGAAAGCGGAAGCTGCCTTCCCATTATAAGCATAACTCAGCCACCTGCTGCATCCCACCCCAGAGGTGGCTGCATACCATTGCTGAGAGAATGATCCAAGTGCTGCTACACAGCTTCCCTGGGGGGCAAAATCTTCTCCCGGGGCAATCGTCGCATTTGGTCTACATAGGAATCACTTCACCCATATGAATGATGCAGCCACCTCTGGGGTGGAACCCGGTGGCTACGCTAGGCCAAAAGTTCTTCTTTGAATTAAGGTAGAGCCTAGAGGCCCCAATATGTTGGAAAGAAACTGTAGGGAGAAGGCAGAGCTGGAGCTGGCGTCACCACTGTTGCTCTGCCGTCGTCACTATCTCACGTCCCAGCATTTTGCTGGCCTAGGCCAGCCGGGGGGGCTGTAACGCTCAGGAACGCTTGAACAGAGCAGTTATGGCATGTTAAACAGAGAGCAGGGATTTCCCTGCCTGCTGGCGAGAATCATAGGATCATACAATATCAGGTTGGAAGGGACCTCAGGAGGTATCTAGTCCAACCCCCTGCTCAAAGCAGGACCAACCCCAACTAAATCATCCCAGGAAGGGCTTTGCCAAGCCGGACCTTAAAAACCTCTAAGGAAGGAGATTCCACCTCCTCCCTAGGTAACCCATTCCAGTGCTTCACCACCCTCCTAGGGAAATTTTTTTCCCTAATATCCAACCTAAACCTCCCCCACTGCAACTTGAGACCATTGATCCTTGTTCTGTTCTCTGGTTCCGCTGAGAACAGTCTAGATCCATCCTCTTTGGAACCCCCTTTCAGGTAGCTGAAAGCAGCTATCAAATCCCCCCTCATTCTTCTCTTCTGCAGACTAAACAATCCCAGTTCCCTCAGCCTCTCCTCACAAGTCATGTGCTCCCGCCCCCTAGGGAGCGAAACTTTCTGCTTCTTGATGTGCATGAGAAAGGGAAGGGCAATGTGTTGTCACTCCAGTGCAGCCCCAGGGGCATTTCCAGCCAGGGACGGGGCTGGACATTCGCGATCCACCTGGCTTCAATCTGCAAGATCTTGCGTGGCAGCAAACGCGGCGCTCACTGTCTGGAGAGGCAGGTGAATCCTGGGCCAGAGCAAGTGGGGGCCCCACCCCACCCCTTCCACCTGTAGTTTCCCCACCCTCACGCTCCTGCCTGGCACTCCTGCCAGGGAACAGGGTCAGGGGGAGCCCATTTTCCCAGGGCCCCCCAATTGGCCGTGTTCCCTGGGCCCGCTGGCTAGTCCCCCACTGAGGAGTGCCCTTGTGCAGAAGGGGCCTGAACACCTGAGTTCAGTTCCTGCCTCTGGGGCCATGGGCGAATTGTGCTCCAGAGAGGCTCCCCTGGCCAGAGCAAAAGCAGGTTGACTGAGATCGTCAAAAGTGACTCTGGCCAGGCGCTGCGCGGAGCCCTGTTGGGCCGGGCGCAGCTGCGTGGAGATGAGATCTGGCTGCAGAGCTTATTTAAGCCGAGAAGTGACGCACGGGAGCTGGGGGGGTTGGGGGGAGAAGGAGCCACTGGCACAAATCCTGCTTTGACAGACGTAGGGTGCCTTGGCAGTTGGGTTTGCTAATTATAAGCGAAGTCAGCGCCATACATGGAGCCGTTCCCTGGCGAGAGGATTTGAGTCTCCAGGGCTGCTATTAATAATAGAGTATTTAGCAAATTGCCGTCTTTAGAGGAGCGGGAAGCCCCATTAGCTCATCCAGCCGTGTGCCCTGTTCCACTGGTGCTTTAGCCAGATGAATTGCAAGCACCCCTCGTCCCGGGGCTCCAGTCCGGAAGCTGTCCCTCCGGCTGCGGGAGCTCCTGTTTAACCGCCATACGCAGTAACTCCCACATCTCTGCTGGGCCCTTCGCTGCATGCTGGGATTTCAGTGTCCCTGGTCCATAGCATCCAGACCCTTCCTGTAGCCAGGCCCACGGTCCGTACTCTCTCAGTAGGGCTTGTTACCTGCTGGTGAAGCAGCTAGGAAGGGGCTGGCAGGACCCGGCGGGCAGAGAAAAGGCTCCGGCGTGCAGGAGACCTGCATTCCTTTGATGCTGGGGAAAGGGGCCAGGTTATCAGAGTGAAATGTAATCGCAGTTATGGGATGGGCAGCACAGGGTAAGGGTGCCCCCCCCCCCGGTGCGTCACCCCCATCCTCGTGGTACCCCCTCCCGTGGTTGGAGGGTGGGTTAGCATACAAGGCCATTCAGTGCGACTTCTGCTAAGGCTCCCTGGCCTCAGACGGGACCCACGAGACCCAGAGTCTAGTCCTAGCTCTGTACAGACTCCCGGGCTGACTTCAGGCCACCCATTTGGCCTCAGCTCTGCACCAGTACAACGGGGATCATAATCCTTCCTTTCTGTCTTGTCTATTTATTCCATCAGCTCCTTGGGGCAGGGCCCGTTTCGTACTGATGATCGCGCATGTGTCTGCTGGGAACTCTGCTGAGAACCACCAAACTCATTTCACTTAGGCCCTGAACCTGCCAGGAGCTGATAACGACCTGAGCTTATGGCTGACCTGTGCTGGATTCGAACCAGCCACTGTAGCTCCCTAGCTGATTCTCTCTATCCTGAGCTGGCCGATGCCCATGCATTGCCCTGGCGATAGACCGCAGACCCGAGAGAGGTGTCGGGGAAAGGCTGGTCCATAACTCAAGATTAAAGAGGAGATGATTTAGGGAACAGTGTGTTACGGAGAAACTGCATCTTGCGCCTTCCCTCTCCCTGAGCTAATCAGCGGCTCTGTCCTCAGTGATCGCAAGCGACCTTTCAGCCGGGGTTTTCTCACTCTGCTGTTACTTATTACACTGCAGTGGCTGCCTCCTCCTGCCTTCACCTCCCTCTGGCGCTGCTGAAACCTCCGGGTGCGTTCTCCTGTGATTGCTCCGGCTTTGCTAAGGCTCGTAAGCAGACCAGGGAAATGTGGGCAAGATGAAATTACGGGCGTGCAACCGGTTGAAAGACCTTAGTCGAAGAGTCGTTCTCATTGGTTCGCTGTCAAACGGGAGGACGTATCTAGTGGCGTCCTGCAGGGGTCAGTCCTGGGGCAGGGGCTATTCAGTATTTTCATTAATGACTTGGCTAGTGGAGTAGGTAGTTAGTACCCATGATGCCTCTGGTGTTTAGGGCAGCGACGAAGTTCCTCCCCTCCTGTCTTTCAATGGTTCCCCAACTGCTCGGCTTCCACGGCTCTTCGCCACGTTGTTTTCGGGCGACCTCGTTTCCGCTTGCCTTCAGGTGGCCATCGTAGTGCTGCTCTGCTGATGGAATCAGTCTCCATCCGAAGCACATGGCCCATCCATTTCCAGCGCCTCCTGGCAATGGCGGTGCTCAGATCCTCTTGGCTGCCCTGTGTCAATAGATCTTGGTTTGAGATTGTTCTGGGCCAAAAGATCCGGAGGATTTTCCTGAGGCAGGTTGTATGGCAAGAAGACGGTTTGGAGAGGTCAGACTTTCTCATTCCCCAGCATTCTGCACTATAAAGTAGTGCTGAAAATACGCAGCGCCGATAAATCCTGAGTTTGGTGTTGGTGTTGGATTTTGAGGATTTCCAGACTGTATGTAAGCTCCTGAAGGTGTCCCTGGCTTTATTGATTCTGTTCTGGATGCATAGGCACCAACTCCGTGGCTGGGTGCTCCGGGGCTGGAGCACCCATGGGGAAAAAGTAGTGGGTGCGGAGCATCCACCGGCAGCCAAGCTCCCCTCACCCCCCGCCCCACCTCCGCCTCCCCCCTGAGCGCACCATGTCCCTGCTCCTCCACCTATCTCCCAGTGCTTCCCACCGCCTGCTGCCAAACAGCTGTTTGGCGGAGCAGCAAGCTCCAGGAGGGAGGGAGGAGGAGTGGGAACGTGGCGCACTCAGGGGAGGAGGCGGGAAAGAGGCAGGGCCAGGGCGGGGATTTGGGGAAGGAGTCAGATATAGGGGCAGGGAGGGGGTGGAGTTGGGGTGAGGACTTTGGGGAAGGGGTTGGAATGGGGGTGGGGGGCGGGAAAGGGCCGGAGTTGGGGCAGGGCCGGGGGCAGGGCAGGGGGGGTCGAGCACCGACTGGTGGGAGCGGAAGTCGGCGCCCATCTCCGGATGTCCTGGCTTGTTCCACCATCCTGGCTGATGGCGCTGCCCAGGTATGTGAATGTTTTTACACTGGTGAGAACATGATCCTCTATCCCTACCGGTGATGGTGAGGCAATATTAAGGGTCATGATATCTGTCTTTTGTGGGTGATTTTCAGTCAAATTTGCTGGCTGGATGTGTTGAGTTGGGTTGTTTTCTCTTGTATATGGTGCTGGGTATGTGCTAGGAAAGTGAGGTCATCTGCGAAATCCAGGTCTTCACGGGAATGGACTGGAGAAGCTGCTTATAAAACGTGCGGATGACACCAAGCTGGACGGGGTTGCCAGCACTTTGGAGGACAGGGTTAGAATTCAAAATGACCTCGACGAATTGGAGGATTGGCCTGAAATCAACCAGATGAAATTCAACAAAGACAAGTGCAAAGCACTTCACTTGGGAAGGAGAAAAATCAAATGCACAGCTACAAATTGGGGACTGACTGGCTAGGTGATCGTACTGCTGGAAAGGATCCGGGGAGTATAGCTGATCTCAAACTGAATATGAGCCAGGCTGTGATGCAGTCAGGAGACAGACTAGTATCACTCTGGGTGGTATTAACAGGAGTGTTGGGTGTAAGATATGGGAGCTAAATGTTCAGCTGTTCTCGGCACTGGTGAGGCCTCAGCTGGAGAACTTTGTCCAGCTCTGGGCACAAACAGTGGACAAACTGGAGAGAGTCCAGAGAAGAGCAACAAAAATGATCAAAGGTTGAGAAAACCTGAGCTGGGAGGAAAGGTTAAACAACCTGGGCGTGTTTATCTTGGTCAAAGAAGACTGAGGGGCGACCTGAGAACAGTCTTCAAATACATTAAGGTCTGTTATATAGAGGACGGGGATCAATTGTTCTCCATGTCCACTGATGGTAGGACATGAAGCAATGGACTTAATCTGCGGCCAGGGAGATTTAATGTAGATATTAGGAAAATATTTCTAATCTCAGGGGAGTGAAGCTTTGCAATAGGTTTCTGAGGGAGGTTGTGGAATCCTGTCACTGGAGGTTTTAAGACCAGGCTGGACAATCCCCTGTCAGAGCTGGTCCAGGTTTCCTTGGTCTCCAACGCCGTCATTCTGCAACATTTGTGAGTTGGTGTTGCCATGGACAGTCCTTCCTCATTGACTCAATGTCCTTCTGAGCTCGGGCTGGCCCTGCATGGGGTGGCTTTCCAGTGTGCAGAGGACAGATCCCTTTGGAGCAGTAGTGTGGTCTAGTGGTTGGAGCAGAGGCCCTGGGGTGCAGGACTCCAAGGTTCTATTCCTGTCTATGCCACCGAATGTGTTGCATGGCCTTGGGTGAGTTACAAAGGCAAACCAAACATCCTCTGTTCTTGGGTGCCGTGATGTCCGAGCGCCTGGCTTCAGACACACAGGCAGGATTTTTCGTGCTCATTGGTTCAGTCGACCCCGTGGGGAAGAGCACCCCCTACTGAACCACCCTCACCATTGCCACTGGCTTGTGCTGCAAGCTCTCCCGCTGACGGGACCCCGCGCAGCAGGTGCGATGTGACTCCGACAGCACTCTGGGGTCACTCGGCTGTGCAGCGTAACTATCGCCCTGGCCAGGGGTGGCTCCAGACCCCAGCACACCAAGCGCGTGCTTGGAGGGGAGATGAGCTGGAGATGTTGCTCTTGAGGCTGTTGTTAGTCCTTTCATCTCAGCTGGTGTTTGGGATTCACTTGGAGCCGGTGGGGCTGGTGATGTCACCTGGGTCCCGCTCTCTGACGCGGTCGGGTCAGGACGTGGCTCGGGATTAGGACGAAGCTGGTCCTGGGGCTCAGGGGTCGGTGCGGGTGGTGATGTCACCTGGGTCCCGCTCTCTGACGTGTTCGGGTCAGGACGTGGGTCGGGATTAGGACGAAGGAGGTCCTGGGGCTCAGGGGTCGGTGCGGGTGGTGATGTCACCTGGGTCCCGCTCTCTGACGCGGTCGGGTCAGGACGTGGGTCGGGATTAGGACGAAGCTGGTCCTGGGGCTCAGGGGTCAGTGCGGGTGGTGATGTCACCTGGGTCCCGCTCTCTGACGCGGTCGGGTCAGGACGTGGGTCGGGATTAGGACGAAGCTGGTCCTGGGGCTCAGGGGTCGGTGCGGGTGGTGATGTCACCTGGGTCCCGCTCTCTGACGCGGTCGGGTCAGGACGTGGCTCGGGATTAGGACGAAGCTGGTCCTGGGGCTCAGGGGTCGGTGCGGGTGGTGATGTCACCTGGGTCCCGCTCTCTGACGCGGTCGGGTCAGGACGTGGGTCGGGATTAGGACGAAGTTGGTCCTGGGGCTCAGGGGTCGGTGCGGGTGGTGATGTCACCTGGGTCCCGCTCTCTGACGCGGTCGGGTCAGGACGTGGCTCGGGATTAGGACGAAGGAGGTCCTGGGGCTCAGGGGTCGGTGCGGGTGGTGATGTCACCTGGGTCCCGCTCTCTGACGCGGTCGGGTCAGGACGTGGGTCGGGATTAGGACGAAGCTGGTCCTGGGGCTCAGGGGTCGGTGCGGGTGGTGATGTCACCTGGGTCCCGCTCTCTGACGCGGTCGGGTCAGGACGTGGGTCGGGATTAGGACGAAGGAGGTCCTGGGGCTCAGGGGTCGGTGCGGGTGGTGATGTCACCTGGGTCCCGCTCTCTGACGCGGTCGGGTCAGGACGTGGGTCGGGATTAGGACGAAGGAGGTCCTGGGGCTCAGGGGACGCTGGGGGTGGCAGTCAAGATGGCAAACCTCGCTCCAGCAGCCTCTGTTTGTTTTTCATGATTGTTTTTCCTTTTTTTTCATTCTTCCCCCACAAAATCTCTTTATTTTCAGGACCCAGGAAGGGCCCGATGGGTGGACTAGACCCCTCCCCTCATTATTTTGTTTACTAATTAGGCCCAATCGCCGACCCACCACTTTTAGTTTATGAACTCCCAGCTCCCCATCGCCTGTTTTTACCAAGCACGGTGGGAACTCTTTCACCAGGGCCTTTTCAGTTAGATTAAGCCAGTGTCTCTGCCTGGCTGCTTTACCCTATTTTTATCCCCAGGTGTTATTATGGGTTAGTGTGACAGCTTATCAATTTTTACTCACTTCTTACAATTAAACTCATCATTAGGGTAAATGCGTAGGCCCTATTATTACACCCGGCCTCTAGGCTCGACTGTAACATAAAGAACAATAACGAACCCGCCGGATGGAACACGCGGTGCCCCGGGGCGCTATGCTTGTCTGAGGGCTGTCACGCTGATAACATCCCTTGGACGCTCCCTGGCTGACTGGAAGGCAGAGCGGGGAGATACTGAGTCCATGAGGCAATCTAGTCCTGCTTGAGTCAGATGTCTGTTACCATCTCGGGTCCCCCTAGTGCCACATAACGGGGCACTCCATCCCTGCACTATGTACATCAGCGAGAACGTCTTTCCCAAGTGGAACGGATCTGGGAAGCAATATTAGAGCCGACAAACTGCAGCACATGTATCTCCACATCAGAGCTTCATGTGCATATGCAGAGCCTTTTGCTTAGCTTGTGTTATTCATAGAGTCCAAGGCCAGCAGGGGCCATTGTGATCATCTGCTCTGACCTCCTGCCCGCCAATAATTCCCAGAGCAGATCTTCTAGAAAAACAGCCAAGCTTGATTTATAAATGGTCACTAATGGCTCCACCGTGACCCGTGGTAAGTTCCTGTAGGCTGTCCCCTCTGCTGAAATGGGTGCAGTACACACACACCACACACACACGCACACGCACCACACACACACACACACCCGGCCCAGACGAGCCGAGTCCGACAGCTGAGCCAAATGCCGTGCATTTCACCCGCCATCTAGGGGGCTTCTTCTGCACCACGTTAATCTGTCCTGCCCGAAATAAGCATCCGGCGACGGCTGCAGTAGCTGCTGGGCGTGGCATGGCACTGCCTTAGCAATTGGTTTGTTTAGGAGGCAGCTACTCTATCCCTCTCTGGCCTGCCACGATCAATCATCTCCCCCAGGGGAGAGCCCGTATGGGCCTCTCTTCCCCACCTTCCTGCCACCCTGGGTGGGTGTTAACTCTGTTGGCACCTGGCTGCCCCCGCAGTCCCGGTGCGGTGTTGGCAATGCCACGGGGCACTCGAGCAACTCAGCTTGCCCCTCTTCCCCTGGGCGTTAATGTTGTCAGGGTCTCCAGCGTCTAGGGGCGAGACAATTAATAACGCTGGAGCAGGTCTGAGTCCCTCCAGCAGGGGGCAGTGCTCGCTCTTGCTCACACCCCATCCCTCACCCCCATGCTCGAGCAGGTCTGTGTCCCTCCAGCAGGGGGCAGTGTGTCCAATCCGTCTAGCGAGGGCTGAGCCAAACGTTCAGATGGGCGCTGCCCGAGTTCGGGGCAAAGCTGTCCTGACGCCATGCTTCCCGGCTCGGATGGGTCTCTTCCCTCTGTCTTTCTCAGCTGGGCCTCCACTTCTGGCCGAGCTGGAATAAGTGCCCCCACGCCCCGCCCTCGCTGAAGCCCCTCTATTTGCAGGCAATGATCCTGTTTGTTCTGTTTCCTCCTCCCTGGTTCTCTTAACTCGGGCCATGGCAGCCGGTATCCTCCGAGCTGCCTCCCGGCTGAGCGTTCGGAGGCGAACGGCCAGCGTGGGAGGAGCTGCCGGGGAGATCGGACCCATGGGCGGGGAAGCTGCTATGGCGTGGGCTTTACTCGATGCCCCCCTGCAGCGCAGACCGTCCCCTGGCTTGTCAACAGGGCCTTAGTGACAATATTTCCCCTACGGATCAAGGCTTTTACCCCCAGCATCGCACGGCTCTTTTCATTTGAATAAAAGCCTGTTGAGCGAGGAGCCTTTCAGCACACCCTGGCTTGACTGACAGCTCCTCATTTAGCTCAGGAACAGAAGGGCAGCAGGTTCAAGTCTCTGCCCAGGAACGCCAGTGCCGTAATTACAGCCGCCGCTTTGTGCTCGCATCTCTTTTAATTCTTTACCAGCTCAGGCGCTTTCATTTCCAATTACAGCTCCTGTTCTCGCTCTTGCACTGCCAAGCGTGCTCCTGACGCCACCTGGGTAGCTCCCCTCCCCCTTTCTCCTGGGCAGGAGCAGAGAGTCCAGTGGTGAGGGCATGAGCCTAAAACCTGGGATCCTGCTCTGCCACAGACTTCCCGTGTGACCTTGGGAAAGTCACTTAACCTCTCTGCGTCTCAGTTCCCCTGCAGCGGCCCTATCCCAGAGCAGGGTGCGAGGATAAATATGTTAAAGACTGTGACGAGCCTTGAAAGGTCCTGATGAAAAGTGCTAGGTAAGTGTTAGGTGGCGTTATTCGCTGGGTGGCAAACTCTGGGTCAGGCTGGCAATTGCAGGTGCCGTACTGCTGAATGCACGGGGCACCTCGGGCTAAATCGAACCTGCCCCGGGTGCACCCAGGGAGAAGGCACCCATTGCACTGCCAGGCCTATCTAGGCAGGACACTCTCCGGCATGCCCAGGTGGCACAGACCACCAAATGGAGCTGTACCGGGCACTCCCACCACTGCTTGCACCACCCAACATAGGCTGGGCTCTGCTGTGCCATGGCCGAAGCAGGAAGGTCCAAGGAGGATGCACATCCAGGGAGACTGTGCCTGCTGGGATGCCCGTCGTGCCACCTACCTGCACGATGGGACACCTGGCAAGCTACCCTTGCTGGTTTGGGGCCTGACCCAGACCCCTGGACCTCAACACCCTGGAACTCAGGAGAACGTCAGTTCCTGATTCGGCCGTGGCAGCTTGCAACGGTGCCCTCTTCTCAGCCACCCCTCCCCGAAAAGAAAGCAGCCGTTGTCTTTCACTGCCTGACTGACAACAGGGCATGGTCCGGCGGGCCCAGCGGGCCCAATCCGAGGGGTTGGAAATCAGTGTGGTGAAGTCAGTGGAGCTACAGCGAGGATCTGACCCGCCATACCAGGGGTGGGCAAACTTTTTGGCTTGAGGGCTGCATCCTGTTTCCAAAATTGTATGGAGGGCTGGATGGGGAGGCTGTGCCTCCCCAAACAGCCAGGCTGCCCTGGCCCCCGCTCGCTATTTGACCCCCCGCGCTTCTCGCCCCCTGACGGCTCCCCCCCAGGACTCCTGCCCCATCCAACACTCCCATTCCCTGTCCCCTGACAGTCCCCGGAGCCCCCGCCACCCTATCCAACCCCCTCTTTCCTTCCTGATGGCCCCCCTGGGACCCCTGCCCCATCCAACCACCCTTTCTCCCTGTCCCCTGACCGCCCCTGGAACCCCTGCCCCTGACTGCCCCCACTGCTCCCTGCCACCCCATCCATCCCCTCCTCCTTCCTGACTGCCCCCGGGACTCCTGCCCCCATTCAACCCCCCTGTTCCATGCCCTCTGACTGCCCCAACCCCAATCCACACCCCCGCCCCCGACCACCACCTGGAACTCCCCTGCCCTCTATCCAACCCCTGCTGCTCCCTGCCCCCTTACCGCACAGCACAGAGTACAGGCAGCCGCGCCGCCCAGCTGGAGCCAGCCATGCCACCACCAGCACAGAGCACCAAGACAGGCAGCCGTGCCTCCCAGCTGGAGCCAGCCATGCCACCACCAGCTCAGAGCACCGGCTCAGGCTGGGCTCTGCAGCTGGGCTGCCCCAGGAGCTCACAGCCCCGTCGCCCAGAGCATTGCGCCTGCGGCAGGGTGAGCTGAGACTGTGGGGGAGGGGGAACAACGGGGGAGGGGCCCGGTAGCCTCCTGGGCCAGGAGCTCAGGGGCCAGGCAGGAGGGTCCCGCGGACCCTAGTTTGCCCACCTCTGCGCTATACCCAGCAGGATGCAAGCGGCCAGGGGCTGATGCCCCCACACGCTTCCCGTGCCCTGCTCCCTATGCTCTGCAGAGTCGTCTCTGCCTTCCTGCTCAGAGCCTGCTCCCCAGGCCTGTGCGTCCCTCCCCTACTGCCAAGAAGCCCGGCTCTCTTGTGGCACACGAATCCTATCGCCAAACAAAGCAGCAGGAGCAGCGGTTTCTCCTCTTCCTCACACAATGGACGGGGGGAGCGGGGGGTTCCTAGGACAGAAATGTGCCTCGGTTGCTCGCTTTGGCGAAAGCCTTTGGGAAATCATTTAACGAGTGGGATTTATGTGCAGAAAGGAGGCCAGGTGCAATAGTGCCAAAACCGTGAGATCCAGACAATGAGAATAATGAATTTGGGCCACTTTCTATTTACCTTTGGGTTTTGGAGCCCTTAGGGGGGTTTTCTGCCCAGCCAGGCGGGTTAGAAACATGCTGTCCACAATGTACTCTCCGCCGTGGTGTTGTACAGACAAAACTACACAGGATCTTTTCAGGGGGCAAGACAAAGATGCCACATTTATTATGATAACAATTTGATTTATGACCAATAACTAATATTTTAATCCTTATACACACACATTGTACCTAATACCTATACACACACACACATACACACACATTCACACACACACACGTTTCCATCAGATGTTCTGCAGCTGCTGCATCGTTACCAGTCCTGAACATAGCTTGAGTTCATGGCTTGATTTTGCGGCTTGGGTTCGTAGCTTGTGGTGGCGAACTGGCCAGGAAAGCCGGGCACAAGGATGAGCTGGGTCTCTGTTGGGCCTGCACTGATGCCCTTCCATGTTGGCAGCAGAATGTTACCCTCCAAAGTCTCCCATCTCACCCATCCTTTTTGTAGGCTTTAGTTTGAATTCAGAGTCTATAGGTCTTGCTGTGTCACGCTGCCTCTGGGTTTGGTGATTGATCACTGGTCAATTGCAGGTGTGACTTTCAGCCTGGGACCTGGCTTTGATCTTCCTTCTATTGTACCTTTTCTTTTTAGAGTGGACTCTTCTTACTTTGTTAGGGCTCTTGTCTGCATCTTCAGCCGGTGGGGTTTGAACTTTATTTCATCAGGACAGGCTGGGGCTGGGCTGGGGCTGGAGGTTGATTCCATCATCCATACATACCTCAGGCACACATCTAAACTAAATTAATAAGATTACTGTACTTAATAAGATTACAGCAGGATTTGCAAAAATGCAGGTTGGAGGAAGCTTTCCCAAAATGGAGTGAGCGTTTTAAGATGGGGTTTGAATTACCATAAGGGAAACAGTGAACAGAAGTTACAATATAGACAAGTGTAGTGGATGGCAAACAGTGAATAGAAGTTACAATGTAGGCAAGTGTAATGAATGGTGAACAGAAGTTACAATACTGAAACAGTGGAAGTCTCAGTGATTTAAGCAGGAATTGGACTGATAGTGAAACTTACAAAGGCAGCTGACTGAACAGCTATAGCTCTTAACAAGTGTTTTTATTGTCAATTAGCCAGTTAATGGGGTAACCGGTTTTCTGAATGAACATTGTTTCATTCAGAAAACTTTACTTATGAAGTTACATTAATAAAGTGAACAATTAAAAACAATTTCACTCATCAGTTCTACAGTACCTACCATCTCTCATTGACTGTTGAGATGTCAGCTCCTGTCACGGAGTCCCCGGGCGATGCTCTGGAACTGCTCCCCACAAAGCCAGTCAGGGGTCTGGGGAGCCTCCTCTCCCTTGGAGCAGACTGTCTTCAGGGCAAGAAGCTCACACGGCTTCACCTCCTGGGTCTCTCCTTGGAGCATTCAGCATCCTCTGCCCCTCCGTGCGCTTCCCACAGCGAGTCCGCCCCAGCGGGGTCCTGGGGAAGCCAGAGGGTCCTGCACCCCCACTTTGCAGTCAGACGTGACTCTCAGCCAGCCAGTAACACAGAGGTTTATTAGATGACAGGAACATGGTCTAAACCAGAGCTTGTAGGTACAGAGAACAGGACCCCTCAGCTGGGTCCATTCTGGGGCCCAGTGAAGCAGACCCCCATGTCTGCCCTCACTCCTCGTCCCCAGCCAGCCCCCAACTGAAACCCCCTCCAGCCCCTCCTTTCTGGCCTTTGTCTCTTTCCTGGGCCAGGAGGTCACCTGATCTCTTTGTTCACCTTTAGCCATCCCCTTGCAGGGTGAAGGGCCCAGGCCATTTGTTGCTAGGATACAAAGCGTCAGCAATTTATGCACACTGGAGACTTAGGAAATGCATAGGGGAAACTGAGGCACACACGCAGTATTTAGAGGAAACATTAAGAACAGTCCCACTTCATCACAGCTCCGGCCTCTGATCAGCCTCCGTCACCCAGTGATTACACTTCCAGACAAGCCCCTTTGTGCTGTCTCCCCTGCTGCCCCTCCCTGTTGGGAAGAGCCCCGTGTTCTCGGTGAGGATGGAAAGACAATAACAGAAAACACAGCAACGGACGCTGCGTTAGACGCCTTTTTTGTTTCACCAAAAAGATTAACCGTGATTGGACAGTGAACATAGTGACCATCGGTGTAAACAGGGCAGGATCTGCGGGTGAAATAGGGAAAGAACAAGTTAACAATGACTTAGCTTAGATGTCTTCAAGTCCACAGGGCCTGACGCAATACATCTTACGTAAGGAACCGGCAGAAGAGATCTCTGAGCCATTAGCGATGATCTTTGAAAAGTCATGGAAGATGGGTGACATCCCAGAGGAAGGGGAAAGGGCAAATATAGCACCTCTCTATACAAACGGGGAATAAGGGTAACCCAGGGAATTACAGACCAGTCAGCTTAACTTTGGTATCCAGAAAAATAATGGAGCAAATAATCAAACAATCAATTTGTGAGCACCTAGATGATACTAATGTGATCCTTAACAGTCAATATGGGTTTGTCAAGAACAGATGATGTCAAACTAACCTGCTCTCCTTTGACAGGGTAACAAGCCTTGTGGATGGGGGGAAGCGGTAGACGTGGTATATCTTGACCTTAGTAAGGCTTTTGATACTGTCTCACATGATTTTCTCATAAGTACACTAGGGAAATATAGCCTAGGGAAATCTGCTCGAAGGTGGGTACACGACTGGTTGGAAAAGCATCCTCAGAGAGTGGTTAGCAATGGTTCACAGCCAAGCAGGAAGGGCATATTGAACAGGGTCCCATAGAAATCTTCTGTGGCTCCATTTCTGTTCAGTAGCTCCGTAAATGATTTGGATAATGGCATAGAGAGAATGCTTATAAAATTTGCAGATGAGACTATGTTGGGAGGGGTTGCAAGGGCTTTAGAGGACAGGATTAGAGTTCAAGATGATATTGACAAACTGGAGAAACGGTCTGAAATAAATAGGATGACATTTAATAAGGACAAATGCCAAGCACTATACTTAGGGAGGAATAATCAATTGCACACATATAAAATGGGAAATGACTGCCTAGGAAGGAGTACTGAGGAAAAGGATCTGGGGATTATAGTGAATTACAAAGCAAATATTAGTCAACAATGTAATATCATTGCAAAAAATGCAAACATCATTCTGGGATGTATTAGCAGGAGTGTTGAAAGCGAGACACAAGCAGTAATTCTTCCACTCTACTCCGTGCTGATAAGGCCTCAAATGGAGTCTTGTGTCCAGTTATGGGCCCCGTGCTTTGGGAAAGATGTGGACAAATTGGAGAAAATCCAGAGGAGAACAACAAAAACAGTGAAAGGTCTCGAAAACATGATTTATGTGGAAAGACTGGAAAAATTGGGTTTGTTTAGGCTGGGGGTAGAGAAGACTGAGGGGGGACATGAGAACAGTTTTCAAGTACGTAAAAGTTTGTTATAAAGAAGAGGGTGATAAATTGTTCTCCTTATCCACTGAGGACAGGGCCAGAAGTAATGGGCTTAAATTGCAGCAAGAGAGATTTAGGTTAGACAGTGGGAAATTAGGTTGGACATTCCTAACTGTCAGGGTGGTTAAGCACTGGAACAAATTGCCGTGGGGAGGTTGTGGAATCTCCCTCATTGGAGGTTTTAAAGAACAAGTTAGACAAACACCTGTCAGGGGGGGTCTAGCTAATACTTAGTCCTTCCTCAGCGCAGGGGGCGAAGCCCAGTGTTGTTATAATAAACAGAAGCTGAGATTGCCACATGGTCACTTCACTCCAGCAGCTAGTGCTTAAAGAAAAGCTGCCAAAATCACAAGACTTGGCCACGCTGCAGGTCGCGGGGGGTCAGCTCCCGTCAGGGCCTGTTTGTGCTTTATAGGTTCGCGACAACGCTGTGGTGGAGGATTTTTCAGGAGCTTCTGGCCTTGTGGGAACGACGCCAGATGAAACTGACATCGGCTGTGGGTGGAGTCTGGCATCTCCCAGCACCTGGCTGCTATGGGGCAGCATTCCCAGTCACTGTGACCGTATCAGTGAGATGGGATGCGGACGGAGACAACCGTAGGGATCAGCATTGATGAGACACAGTGGGGACCTCTACCCTCACTACCCTGGGTAGAACACACTGGTTTGTTATTGTAGGGTTGTTCATCGGGACTGGGTAGAACACACTGGCTTGTTATTGTAGGGTTGTTCATCAGGACTGTGTATAACACACTGGTTTGTTATTGTAGAGTTGCTCGCCAGTACTGGATAGAACACGCTGGTTTGTTATTGTAGGGTTGCTAACGAAGGCGGGGCTGTGTGTTGGGTTTGTACTGTGGGGTGGCTAATGAGCACTGAGCTGGGATGACTGCTTTGCTCTTGCTGGGTTCTTTCTGAGCGCTGCGTCAGACACGTGGATTCTCTGCAGAGTGCAGGGCTGGGCCCATCTATTTCTTATTGTAGAGCGACTTGGGTGTAGCTTTGTTGCCATTTCTGCGGCCGTTTTGCGAACAGATGAGTAAGGAAAAAGCTGGAGCTCAAACACGGGGCCTAACCCAGTGGGAGTGGGCACTTTTAAATCATCACTTTTGTTCCCCAGTAAGAAATGCTTTGTCTCCTTCACAATGGAGCCATGCAGGCATTTTCCCCTCCCAGTCAATTATTTCTAATTCATGAGTAATCAGCTGTTGACAGCTGTGCAGAGAGGCAAACCGTGCTGGAGATGCAGGGACCCGTTGCTCTGGGGTTGCCAGGGTTTTCAGGCCTGGAGGCTGTGAAACACTCTCTCCGGAAGCCGGCTGTCAGCAAGTCATCAGTGGCATTTGAAACAGACCATAACCCGGGTGTTGAGTGCTCTGGAAAGTTACGGGGCTAAATCCTGCAGTAACTAGCTGGAGAGAACCCTCTGGCGACTCAGCCAGGAGTGGCAAAACCAGCTGCCCGTCTCCATCCATGAAAACCAGGGACAGACAAGGAATATACGGAGCTCTGGCTGCCCCAGACTCGGTGGCTGTGGCGTAAACCCTTGAGCATGGAATGCAGCATGTTCCCAAGAGCTGTAGTGTAGGCACTGGGGAGAAACGGATGCCAGGCTGCAGGAGTGCAGAGGTGGGGATGGGCACCGCTCATCCCCATTCCTAGCAATGCCGTCGTTTGGCTGCGAGGGTGTAACTCAATGCAGGGAAGGGGGGTCTGGAAGTAAATAAAAATAGAGCCTAGGAATTGCCACCCTGGATGAGAACACTGGTCCCTCTGTCCTTCTCTTCCATCCAGCTTTTCCATTCCAAGACCCCCACCCTCATCTAGCTGGAACCCCCCTTTCACTTACAATATAGGAAGGGCAGGGTGGTTGCCACCCCCAACACCTGTTTATGACCTCGCTGGGAGTGTGTGTGTCACAGCCCCTAAGTTGAGCATCCATGCTCTAGTCCTGTGCCCTGGCGCTAATAGTGGGTTATACCAGATGTTTCAGAGGAAGGTGCAAGAAACCCTGTAGTGGGCAATGGCCAAACAGCAGGTTCCTTCCTGACCTCCAGATAGCAGTTGGCTTATGCCCTGAAGCATGAGGGTTTATAACTCTTCTAACTATATATCCCTCCAAGCCAATGTGATTGTGAATGATCCCATTATCCAAATCTTTTTTTAATCCTAAACTAACCTGCTACGTAATCCTGCCAAGTTCCTGACCTCATTGGCATCTTGTCCCAAGGAGTTCCCCAGGCTAATTGTGCACCATATAAAAATGATTGCCTTTGATCAGTGTTGCCTTTGTAGCATGTCAGCTTCATTGAACGGTCCCTTGCTCTTGTCTCACGAGAGAGGGTAAATAGGAGTATGCACCTTACCTCCTTTCTACCAGCTGGTTTGGTTTTTTTTGTACCTGTCTCATGTCCCTTCAGCTTCGTGTCCAGATCTTCTGGGCCGCGAGCCCACAGGAGATCCTGCCATGCCAGTGCTGTTTCCTGCCGTGAACATGGTTAAGCCATTTTGTGCATATTCTCTGTGGCTTGTTCATTTGCCTCTTCCGCCACTCCAGGCGCGAGCTTTTCTTACTGTGCCTGCTTCAGAGTCCAGTCCTCCGCTGCCAGGGAGCTGGGGGACCTGGATTTACGTGGACGCACTGATTCACAGCCAGCTGGATGGCTTGCTAAACAATATGCATTTTAATCTGGCTAACTGTAAATGTCCACATCTGAGAACAAAGCGCTTGCAGGATGGGGGACTCTCTCCCGGAAGGCAGTGACTCTGGCAAAGGTTTAGGGGGGGAGGGTATGCTGGAGAATCAGCTGAACATGAGCTCCCCGTGTGACACAGTGGCCAAAAGAGCAAATGCAGAAACGGGAATCTTGAGTAGGAGCAGAGAGGTGATTTTACATCTGCGTTTGGCACTGGTCCGACCCGACCGCTGCTGGAATCCTGGGCCCAGTTCTGGTGCCCCCAATTCCAGAAGGAAGTTGGTAAATTGCAAAGAGAGAACATAGCAGAGAGAACCATTAAAGGGTTAGAATTCCTGCTCATAGCGAGAGACTCTGAGAGCTCAGTCTATTTAACTGAACAAGTAGAAGGCTAAAGGGACACTTGGTTACAGCCCCTAAGTACCTACATGGGGAACAAATATTTAACAATGGGCTCTTCAATCTGGCAGCGAGAGGTCTGACACGATCCAATGCTGGAAGTGGAAGCTAGACACATTCAGACAGGAAATAAGCTGTACGTTTTTAAGTGAGAGTAATTAACCACTGGAACAATTTACTGGGGTTGTGGTGGATTGTCCATCACTGGCAATTTTTAAATCAAGACTTGCTGTCTCAGAGATCTGCTCTGGGAATGATTGTGGGGCTGGTCTCTGGCCTGTGTTATACAGCAGATCAGACCAGCTGATTGCAATGGTCCTGTCTGGCCTTGGAATCTGTGAGTCTACAGAAGCCTACTCCATCGGCGTGTGTCAGGCTTAATTCCCCAGCCATGGGGCCGGCCCTCTGGGTAAGGCACTGGCCGGGTAGTCAGGACGGTTGGGTTCAGTTCCTGGTTCTGTCACGGCCTCTTTGGGTGAGTCACTCAGTCTCTCTAATGCCTCCGTTGCCCCAGAGCCGCTGAATGCGGCAGGCCCAGGCAGTGTCGTGCCGGATCCCACGCGGCAATGGGAGACAGCACGACAGATGGGCTCGCTGCACCTGGGTATATGAGGAGCCCAGCAGAGCAGCAAGGAAGAGCACCGCTGGTGATGCCCTCTCAGGAGACACTCCCTCTGCCCTGCTTTTCAGGCAGCAGCAGTGGTGCCCGGCCTCACTCCTCGCAGCCCAGTCCTGGGCCTCGTCTCGCCTTTCCACAGGCCGTGGCTAGGAGCAAAGGGACAGGCCCCTGGAGCAGCCAAACCTGGCCCTTCTCTAGCACCCTCCGGAGGATCCGTCGGGGATGGCGACCCAAACTGCCACCTCCCGCCTCAGGCCGGGCAGCCCCCAGGGGGAGGTGGCCCGGTCAGCTGCCTGCTGATTGACTTTAGCTGGGTCAGGACAGAACCTGCTTGTTTTGCAGCCCGTTTTATAGGAGGGGGATGCGCCACAGCCGTGCTAGTAGCCCCCGAGGGATTCTGCCGAGCCCTATAGAGACTCCGCACACGGGCCCTCCCTCCACTGAGGAATCCCTGGGGACCGTCTGGGTTTCCACAGGCTTCATGAGACGGCCTGGAGGGAGAGGCTGTGATCTGCGCAGGCCGAGCACATCACCGGGGCACGCGTTCATTTAACGCATTGCCTTCGTTCTGACTAGGGCTCCTGAGTTATGGCTGGACCCACGGGGCCATCTTTCCTCCACTACCACTGGGCTTCCACCCACAGGCAGGAGCTGGCCTGGCCTGGCCTAACCCCTGAGAGCAGGCAGGCAAGAGGTACCAATGTCCTGCCCTTCCTCTGAGCAGCTCTCCTCTGGTGTGTATGGGGAACTAGCCACTCCAGGGAGGTGGCGCTCGACGCTGGAGGAATCAGGATCTAGGTCTGGGTTGAAAGCTGCTGGCAGGTCAGCCTTTGGGGCCGGAAAGAGGAGGTACTCTTGAGAGGAAGCTGGTCTTGTCATTCAGGCAGTGAACTGGGGGGGCTGGGTTCGATTCCTCCTGGTGCGGTGACAGTTCTCAAGTTAGGCCATCACTCCATGCCTCAGTTTCCCTTCTCTAGAGTGGCTATAATCCCCTCCGCACTTCTTTACCTGTTTAGATTGCAGATTCCTCAGGGTGGGGAGGTCTCACTGAGCATGTGTACAGCTCCCAGCACAATGCTGCTGTTCTACAAATAGCAACACATATGTCACGCCGCTTCCCAGGGCCCGGGTGGAAATACAGCAGGAACAAAGTTTCTTGGGGTGTACGGGGCATGGCTGATTCCAGGCAGAACCAACTCAGCTGCTCTCCCCCGGAAATGGGAGCCCCCCAAGGCAGGTCTGATGTGAGTTCCGGGGGAGAGCAGCTGAGATGGTTCTGCCTGGAATCAGCCATGCCCATGAGTGAGGCGAGAGGGGGAGTGAAGGGGAGAGCAGGCAATCAAGCCCATTTCACTGCTCCTGCAATTTGTTTACCACGTTAACTTCCTCCCCCTCCCCTTCTGAGACCACTTCAAAAAACCTCCCAAACACCCCAGTCCCTTTCAGCTTCTTCCTTATCAGCAGCTCGTTAGGAGCAAACGCTTTTCTCAGCCCCGTTCCAAGAGGACCGTGATGTTCCGGGCGACGGGAAATCCTTGAAGGAGATGGCCAGCTTCCATGACACCGCTTGTCCTCCCCGGCAAGAGTACATCAACAGGAAGGGGCCTTGACTTCGGCTCCTTTTTATCAGCACGCCCGGCGGTGCGCAGAACGAAGGCTCTCTGTGGCTGGAGAGGAGGGTGCCCAGGGCGTGGGAGGAGGGTAGCTGATAGCAGGAGCTGGGCATCGGTTTCCAGCTGGACCAGCACCAGCAGGCGCACGCTTTGCCTGTGTGTTACGCGGGTATTTGCTGGCAGACTCAGGGGTCCTAGGTTCCATTCCAGGCTCTGGAGGGGAGTGTGGTCTAGTGGGCACAGACTCGTCTGCCTGTTTCCCACCCCCAGGCTTGACCCCTTCCCTCTAACCCAGGGGTGGGCAAACTTTTTGGCCCGAGGGCCACATTGGGGTTGCAAAACTGTATGGAGGGGCAGGTAGGGAAGGCTGTGCCCCCCCAAACAGCCTGACCCCCGCCCCCTATCCGCCCCCTCCCACTTCCCACCCCCTGACTGCCCCCCTCAGAACTCCCGACCCATCCAACCCTCCTGCTCCTTGTCCCCTGACCGCCCCCTCCCGGGATCATTTAAGCACTTAAGTGGTTCCAAGTAATAACAGAACAAAGTGAATTACCAAGCAAAATAAAATAAAACACGCAAGTCTGAGGCTACTACAGTAAGAAACTGAATGCAGATAAAATCTCACCCTCAGAGATGTTTCAATAAGTTTCTTTCACAGACTGGACACCTTCCTAGTCTGGGCCCAATCCTTTCCCCCGGGTGAGCCCTTGTTCCAGCTCAGGTGGTAGCTAGGGGATTTTTCGTGGCTGCAGCCCCCTTTGTTCTGTTCCACCCTCTTATAGATCTTTTGCACAAGGTGGGAATCCTTTGTCCCTCTCTGGGTTCCTGCCCCTTCTTCTAAATGGAAAAGCACCAGGCTAAAGATGGATTCCAGTTGAGGTGACATGATCACATGTCACTGTAAGACTCCATTACCCACTTGCCAGCACACATGTAGACAGGAAGACTTACAAGTAAACAGAGCCGTCTTCTGCCAATTGTCCTAGTTGATGGGAGCCATCAAGACTTCAGACCACCATTAATGGCCCACACTTTGCATAATTACAATAGGATCTTAGAGTTATATATACTGATACAAGAGTGATGCATTGATACAAATAGGATGACCACACTCAGTAGATTATAAGCTTTGTAATGATACTTTACAAGAGTCCTTTTGCATGAAGCATATTCCAGTTACATTATAGTCACACTCATTAGCATATTTTCATAAAATCGTATCGAGTGCAACATTACAACAGCGAAAGTACATTTCCCTGTCCATGATTGTGCCTCTCTCAGGGAGCCAACGCAGCCTGCTTGTCTGTGCCGGGCTAAGCGGTGATTATATTACATCCTCATCAGCTAGACCTCATAATGCATCGACAGCACCTGAAATTACTTTTAAAGTGCTCTTTAGGGAGAAGCAAAGAGCCGTACTGCCGTCTGTATCCATTAGGTGGTGTTGAACTGAAGCATTCCAGCTTCCCCGTGGGATGAGATGTGTTAGTATTTGTATGTGTAGGAGTAGTTACAATGACCATCAGTCTCATGCTTCAGGCCTTAAGCAGATCAACTGCTGTGGTCAGGAAGAATTTCTCCCATGTTGTATGACAGCACAAAATCTGGCTTTCCGCAGCTGGGAATGCTACAGCTTTTATCTCACCAAGGTGGCCCCTACCACTGTAGCATCACCTGATGTCTTTATCCTCACAACATCCCTGTGAGGCAGGGCAGGGCTGTTATCCCCAGTGGGAAACTGAGGCACAGAGAGACTTGCCCAAGGTCATACAAAAAGCTTGTGGCAGTGCAGGGAACTGAACTGTCAACTTCCACAGCCTAGGCAAGCACCCAAACAACCAGGTCACCGTCATCTTTATTGACTCAGCCAGCCTTGCTGCCCAGTGACGCAAACCTGGACGAGCAGATGCACCGGTGTGTCCTGCTGCAACACACCCAGGTTGCCAGTGACCAGCCAAAGCACCTGGGCTTAGTTCTGAGTCCCCAGTTTGTTTATTGAAACAGAACGTGAGGCAAAGTGACCCCAGGAGACAAAAGATTCCCCAGGAGAGTTGGCTTCCCCTGGCTGGTCTATAAAAGATGATGTAATTAAGGGTGGCACCTCGGGCTCCAGACTGTTTGCAGCTCCCAGAAGGAGAAGGAAGCCCTGTTCTGCAGATTTTACCCAGGGAAAATTCCCAGTGCAATCAGCGAATGCTCAGCCTGCAGGGTCAGGCCATAAAAACCCGAGCGTCCAGCTCCGGGACCTGGGTGGCGGCCGACAGAAGCAGAGCTCCAGTCTCCAGTGCCTGTTTCAACCTGTCTGAGCCATGTTCAGCATCTCTGAACTCAGCCGCCTGGCTCCGTCCTGGGTGTTGCTTCCCCCCGGCAGCTGGGTCATCAGGAGTGAGAACTGGAGCGGGGGCGTTGCCCTGTCCTGCAGCTTCTAGTGAGTCTGTAGCCAGCTCGGCTCCCGCTACGGCTCACATCCGCATGCAGCAGGGTTAGTAACCAGGGTCAGCTAGTGGCAGAGACCAGCGCCCGGGTGCCTCCCTCTAACTGGCTCATGCCGCTGGCTCTTTGCCATGTGGATAAGAGACCCTAACCCGTTTGGCTGGTCCTCCTTCCTCCCCTCCGTCCTTGCACTCATCCCTCCCAGAGGGCACTGCTCCGGGTGCTGCTGATGCCCCTGGGGCACTCTGGGATGGCTCTCTGGATTTTCCCAGCATGCAGCAGTGCAGTCATGCCATGTGCAAACACCCAGGCTCAGCTGTGGGTGTAGAAAAGCTGCAGGGGGGATGCAGGGTCGACCCTTGCGTTTGTCGCCGGGGGCACTGGCTGTGCCTCTGACTGGCTGCAAAATCGTGGCTCGAGGCTGTGGTGTAGACGGGGCGTGTTGGGGCCGGCACTAGCCAGTCAGACCGACCCCTGAGCCCTTAGGCCGAGGAGAGAGGAGCTGTTGTGATTTGTGCCGGTGGGAAAAGCACTCACCCGATTTCTGCCTGCCAGCACCTCGGAGCTCTTTGGGAGGAAGGAGAGCAGCATGCGAGTCTGTGGCTCGGAAGAAGCACCAGGCTGACTGCCCTGTACAGCCCAGCAGCTCCTCCCCAGCACCAGCCAGACGAGGGAGCGGGCTGGGGAAAGGTGGCCACAGTGGCTCTGTTCCCTTGTAAAGCACCATTGAGCAAGGCTGCAGCTCAGTTCCGCTTGGAAGGTTTCCCTAGCTGATGCCTGGGGGATGCACCAGCCCCTGGATAGAGGAGGTGCAAGCGACTTCTCCCCATCTCTGAGCCAGGGCTGGACGACTCTGCCCCTGGGGGTTAAAGAACTCGGACTGGGAGAGCCCTTTGGCTAGACTGGGCAGAAGTAAGGACAAGACCGAAGCGGGACAGCTGGACCCCCATGAGGGCTGGCCAATGGGCTGAGGGAAGGATGCGCACCTGGGCTGCTGACTCTCTGTGTGACCGTGGGCAAGTCAGGTCCCGGCTCTGTGCCTCGGTTTCCCCAGCTGTAATATGTGGATTAAATACCTCACATGGGGCGCTGGGGGGGGGGGGGGGCGCCCCGCGCGGGGCTCATGTCACTAATATCTTCCGTGTGCTTGGAGATCCTCCGAAGGCAGGTGCCATATAGTATAAGTGTATGGCCCTGTCCAGGCGTCAGGGCCAGGACTAGGGGCCGGGTAAGCGTCTCCCCGGCCGCCGTCACTCGTCTCCTCCCAGTGACTCCCCTTTGCTGAGGGGTGGCAGCACCCAGGTCTGGTGGCAGCTGAGCCGTGGCACTGCCAGCTTTGCTGGCTAGGCCTCTCTGGGACTGGGTGACAGATCTATGCTCGGGGCGGATTTCAGAGCCCACACGGAATGGAGTCTGGTCTGCAGGGCTGAGATTAGCCACCAGATCTGCAGCTGGGTGGGGAGGGAGCCCCAGCCGGGGGTCTACGGGAACCCCTGGGGCACTCCCTAAAACAGGAGGCTTCACAGAAGGTCCTGGGTATCCCCCTGCCCAGCCTTGACCCTGCTGGTATCAGCTTCTGCGTTCCTGACACTCCGGTGCTGCCAAGCCAGCCCATAAATAGGTCAGAAATGCAGCCCTGTCCGGCTAGGCCTGGGAGGGGGACACACACACAGCAGCTGGGGCTGGGCTCCCGCTCGCTCTCCATCTGCCTTTCCCCGGCAGGGTCTGTGCCTAGTGCAGGGCATCTCCGGGTATTGTGCAAATAATCTTCCCCTTCCTGGTGTTTACAAATAAACCCATCGGAGCCTAGAACGAAAGGCTGCTTCCTTACCCCTATTTTGCCGAGCCTGTTCACATCTGCTATGTCACCTATACCTTGTACGGGTGGTAACCAGGCTATGTACATGGGGTTGTTATTGCAGGGTTACTCCTCAGCACTGGGCCGTGGGCGCTTGTTTGTTATTGTAGGGTTGCTTGCAAGTGCTGGGCTGTTTCCCCAGGTTTGTTATTGTAGGGTCAGGGGTGAGAACAAGACTGCGTGCACTGGTTTGTTCTTACAGGGCTGCTCATGAGCAGTAGGCGGCTCACAGACGTTTGTTATCGTAGGGTTGCTCAGAAGCTTTGGGCTGCCCCCAGTGGTTTGTTATCGTAGGGTTGCTCAAAGGCTCTGGACTGCCCCCACCGATTTGTTATCGTAGGGTTACCTGTAAGAACTGGGTTGCTAGCACAGATCCTACTCCATTTCCAAACACCTGAAACCAGAGCCCTGGGCTCCTGTGACCAGCTACGTGGCAGTGGGGTGAGGGGAGCAGACAGACACAATGAAATAATGGATCCTGTCACCTTCTGAGCATGCCACTGCACCCGACCTTCCCTGACCCAGAGCTGCAGATCCCGAGTCGCCTTTTGCGCTCCGTGGGGAAGGCGGGCCCAGCAGTGCCTCGGCGTCGGGGTGGGCTGGGAATGAGACACAGCCCAGGCATGTTTTTAGCGCCGCTGCAGATTGTTCCCCAAATGGTATCAGGAGAGAGCCGATGTTTTCGCTTGGCAGCCTGTCGCTGGAGACTGGCCTAGTTCAGACCTCCCCTGGGAGGGACGGAGAGATCAGGAGGCAGATCCACTGAGGGCTGCTAAACTTCTCCTTCACTTCCAGAGCGAGGTGGAGTCTCTCACTCCCAGCCCCAGCCTCCCGGGGTAGGGAGGGGGTAGGGCCATGCTTCTTAGCATGACAGGTGCCGGAGTCCCACCCAGAGATCGGCACCCATCTGTACAAGCACAGACTAAGAGCTGATCCTTGCTCTAAAGCACTCGCAGTCCTGATAGACAAGACAGATGCAGGGTGGGTGGGGAAACTGAGGCACGGTACAAGGCCGGGACTCGCCTGAGGGCATCCAGCACAAGCCAGGTCCCCGGACGCCCGTTCCCGTACGACCACGCCGCTTCACTTAACGCTGGACAGCACCATAGGCCTAGCCCTGCCAGGAGCTTTCTGCAGACCTGCCCCTGACAAGCCCATTCCTCACCCTGTAAAATAGCCACACACATCCCGGCCGCTCTGCCTTTGTTTCCCCCAAGCTAGGATCCACAGCCGGGACGGGCTGGAGCGGCCCGCCAGGGGCTCCCCAGCGTTAATGGGTTCCAAGTGGCTCGTCCGAGGGGACGTGACTCTTGATTTTACTTTGTGCGACCCAGGATGCCCCCAGCTCGGCCCAGTCTCTCATCGTGCGCTCGAGGTAACTCTTCCCTGCCGTGCGGGCCCCAGGCCGGACACACCTTGCTCCCTGGGATCCTACCACAGCTCCACCAACATTAGCCAAGTCCAAGGGTGGCGAGCGAGAGGAGAATTGGGCCCACCGTAGCATGGCCTTGTCCATGGGGCCAGGGCCGGCTCCAGCATTTTGGCCGCCCTGAATGGCAAATAAAAAAAAAAAAAGCCGCAATCAGCGGCACTTTGGCGGGAGCTCTACCGCCACCGCTTTATCCTTCGGTGTAACTTCGGTGGGAGCTCTACCGCCACCGCTTTATCCTTCGGCGGGAGCTCTACCGCCACCGCTTTATCCTTCGGCGGGAGCTCTACCGCCACCGCTTTATCCTTCGGTGTAACTTCGGCAGGAGCTCTACCGCCACCGCTTTATCCTTCAGCGGCACTTCGGCGGGAGCTCTACCGCCACCGCTTTATCCTTCGGCGTAACTTCGGCGGGAGCTCTACCGCCACCCCTTTATCCTTCGGCGTAACTTCGGCGGGAGCTCTACCGCCACCGCTTTATCCTTCGGCGTAACTTCGGTGGGAGCTCTACCGCCACCGCTTTATCCTTCGGCGTAACTTCGGCAGGAGCTCTACCGCCACCGCTTTATCCTTCAGCAGCACTTTGGCGGGAGCTCTACCGCCACCGCTTTATCCTTCAGCGACACTTTGGTGGGAGCTCTACCGCCACCACTTTATCCTTCGGCGTAACTTCGGCGGGAGCTCTACCGCCACCGCTTTATCCTTCGGCGTAACTTCGGCGGGAGCTCTACCGCCACCGCTTTATCCTTCAGCGGCACTTTGGTGGGAGCTCTACCGCCACCGCTTTATCCTTCGGCGTAACTTCGGCGGGAGCTCTACCGCCACCGCTTTATCCTTCGGTGTAACTTCGGCAGGAGCTCTACCGCCACCGCTTTATCCTTCAGCGGCACTTTGGTGGGAGCTCTACCGCCACCGCTTTATCCTTCGGTGTAACTTCGGCGGGAGCTCTACCGCCACCGCTTTATCCTTCGGCGGGAGCTCAACTGCCACCGCTCTATCCTTCAGCGGCAATTTGGCGGCAGGTCCTTCCCTCCGAGAGGGACTGAGGGGCCCGCTGCCGAATTGCCGCCGAAGAGCCGGACCTGCCACCCCTTCTCCTTGGCCGCCCCAAGCACCTGCTTGCTGGGCTGGTGCCTGGACCCAGCCCTGCCCGGGGCCGATGGCTGGCACGGGAAGCTATCCTACAGGGTGTGAGCTTTTCCCCGGAGGATGGGACGGGGACGCGGCTCCAAGCAAAGCAGGCAAAGCCGTGAGAGCTATTCCACACCGGGATGGCCGAGAGGCACCGTGTCAAGCCCTGCTGTTTCACAGTGGGTACGTCTACACTGCAGTAAAAGACCCGTGGCATGGCTGATCCGACTTGGGCTTGCAGGGCTCAGGCTGCAGGGCTAAAACCGGCAGTGGAGCCATTCGGGCTGGGGCTGGAGCCTGGGAGCTGAAATCCAACACTGGGGCTGGGTCTCAGAGCCTGGGCTTCTAGTGTAAACCAGGCCTGGCAATTTTTAGCCCCCTCCGCCTGCAGCCATAGCCCCACAAGCCTGAATCAATTCCCCCGGGCTCTGAGACTCGGTCCCGCGGGTGCTTTATTGCCGGGTAGCCATAGCCGCTAAGGGCACGAAGGCGAGTGACCAGGTCCGCAGGGACAGAACGTGGGAGGGGTGCAGGTTGCAGGGCCACGAAGAACGTTGTGGGGACCAATCCTTTGCCTTTGATGCCTGGCTCTGGGCCTCATAGACTGATCCAGGCACTTCTTCACCGTCTCTTGGGTGCACCAAACAGACTGAGCTTCTTTAGTGTCTGCGTGCGGCAGCTTTTCCGGCCCGGGATTCGTCCTTGCAGGCCTTTGCTGAGCCCTTTTCAGTTTGTCAACATCCTTGTGGACGTGTGGACCCCAGACCCGGACCCAGTATCCGGTACTGGGCTCACTAGCGCTGGGCACCGGGGCAGCACCACCTCCCTAATTCTATTTGTTGCTCTCTGACGTACACCTCCAAGGATCACAGTCCCCCTCTCAGCCACAGCACGGCACTGGGAGCCCGTGGTCAGCTGGTTACCTGCCGGGACCCAGAAATACTGGGAAGAGTCACTGCTTTCCAGGCTACAGTCCGAGTGCGACCAAAGGGTCATTCCACGTGCACACCTAGATACGCCCGAAAGAAACATACGAAAGAAGAGAACGCCCTAGATAAACAGTCACGCTGGGCCGCAGCTTCGTTTCACAGCAGGCAAAAGGGAATCCTCAGACACGCTTGTTCCTCCGACTGGAAACAGCAAATCCCACTTGACAAATGAAAGCAAACAGATTCCGTTCAGGGGAGCGTAAAGCGGCATGTCCTAAATGGAAGCGTAAACACAAGCCCCGGCCATTTCAGTTCCAACATCAGCACTTTCCTCCTGTCGTTTTCCAGGAAGCGGCTTGTGAGGCTAACGGCGCCGGGAGCGGCTGTGACTGTTGGGAGTTCTCTGCACCACGCGTCAGTTCAGCTCCTCTCTAACTCACCCTCTTTACTCTGCCTCCGTTAAACGTGACTCGAATGCTGGCTTGGGTCGCATTAGTGCTTCTCCACTGGCGTGCCTCTGTACTGACCAGAGGGGCTGCCGCTGCGAGAGAGGTGGAAGTGGGCCCAGTTCGTCTCCCACATGGAAAGCAGAGTGATTCCACTGACTCCAATGGAGATGTGTCCATGTGAGACCGGGCCCAGGCCCAGTGACGTCCAGGCATTGTCCGTTATTAGAATATGGGTCCATGCACACGCCAGCTGTTCTGGGTCTGACTCTGCCGTCTCAGCCTTGGTGTGGAGGGGGAAACTGGGGTACAGGGAAACTCAAGGAGGGGAGCAGTGTGTGGGAAGCCAACTGATGTCCAGTGAAGGTGGTCAAATGTAAGGTCGGACGTGCAGGGACAAAGAATGGAGGCCATGCGTCCAGGCTGGGGGACTCTCTCCTGGGAAGCAGTGAGTGTGAAAAGGACTCGGGGGTCACGCTGGATAATCAGCTGCACGTGAGCTCCCATTGCAACGCTGTGCCCTTAAACGCTGCTGTGATCCTGGGATGCGTAAGCAGGGTAGGATTAGGATCAGAGAGGTGATTTCACCTCTGTATCTAGCACTGGTGCGACCGCTGCTGGAATCCTGCGTCCAGTCCTAGTGGCCACAATTCCAGAAAAAGTTGGAGCAGGGTCAGAGAAGAGCCACGAGTATGATTAAAGGGCTGGAAAACCCGCCCGATAGCGAGAGACTCAAAGGGCTCCATCTATTTAGCTTAACAAAGAGAAGGTTGAGGGGTGACTTGATCACAGTCTAGCTGCATCTCCAGGGGGAAATTCAGTCCCGCAGCGAAAGGTCTGATGCAATGCAATGGCCGGGAGTTGAAACTAGGTGAATTCAGATTGGAGGAAGTGTCAGTGTTTCCCAGCGAGGGGTAATTCACTCACCCAGGGTTGTGGCGGCTTCCCTGGCCCTGGCAACGTTTAGATTAAGAGGGATGTAAACGATCTGCCCTAGTTCAGCTGCAGTGGTTGGACTTGGAGGAGTAATTAACTCAGGGGAGTCCTAAGTCAGATCAGAGTCCCTGGCCCAGGAGCTGGCCTAGAGCATCTGTCTGACCCAGGGCTTGTCTACACCTACAATGCTACTGCTGTCGGACGTCAGTGTAGACGCTACCTACACAACCTACTGATCTAGTGTAGACCAGGCCTGACTGTCTGTGTATCTAGGCACTGAGGCAGCTCCCACCACCACAGTGTCTGAGGCCCAGATCCACAGATGTATTGAGACTCCGAATTTGCCCTGAAAGCAGAGGATGTTAAATACCTTTGTGGACTGGGCCGGAGAGACTGGCAGGATCTGCCTGTTTTATCTTTCTATCCCACGCTCATTTCTGGGGCAGCGGAGTGACTGGCCGTGCTGTGGAGTGAGACGTCGTGACAGAACCTCAGCTGCTGTAACTCAGCACCGCTCCATTGACTTCAGCTGGGGCGAATTCTAGTCTCACTTCCCCTTGGGTGCCCCGGTCAAAATCAGTGCGGTTGCTCAGGGCTCAGAGAGGTTTCGCTCACAAAGGCCCGGCTCCGATCTCCTTACCCTGTTCTTCCTACTGGTGTGAGAGGAGAATTGGGCTCCCGGGCTGTACCAGAACGGTGCTGGGGAAGCAGGCAGGTCTGGGCACTTTTTCGATTTCAATGCTGTGTCTAGCGTTTTCTGTGAATCGGTGGCACTGACAGGTAAAGGAACCTCCTGCCTCTGGCATGTCCCTGCTGTTCTGTGCATCTTGTACATCAGGCCGCGGAGCAGCTGGAGGAGGAACAGGGATGTTGAGCCAAGCCACAGATGTCATTTTGCCTGGCCGGACTACAGGCATTGATCAGAGTGAAAAGGGGAGCGGACACGTGCACCTCTCGGGGCGCGCACCGTGTCACGCCATAAGCTGATGATTGTGTTTATTCTGACACCAGTCTGGAGTTCTAGTTTCGACATGGGGTAGGGGGCGATCCAGGAAACGAAGGCTACAAGCGCAGGAGAAATGCCAGACCAAGCGTCTTCTTGAGGGGCAGTGCGATGGACTGAGACCAGGCAGCTGAGCTCCACGGCGTTTTCACTGCCCTCTGCAATGCTACGTTTGGATGGCAGCGGGCGCCCCTTCAAGTGGCTCGTAAGGAGACCGATCAGGTGGAACAGCTTTGTTGCTCTGAGTTGGAGGAAGATGGATGTTCGGACAAGCTGGGATACAAAGCCGGTCTCTGGAGGGCAGAGAACTCAGTACCGTGGTTATAAGAGGGGACTGCACCATTTCTTCACCAAAAGCACAGGCCTCTCCTTCAGCCAAAGGAGCGCTCCCTGGTGGTAGGGGCTTGTGCGACTCGGTGACGAAGGTCTCAGGCCTGCTCCATCCCAACCCACGGTGGCTGGGTGTGTCCGTGGCCAAGGGGTGTTCAGTTCACCACTGAGGCACCCAGGGAGATGGGGGCGGGTGAGGGGCTGTGAATCATGCACTCATTTCACCATGAACCCCCGGAGCATGCAAAGCGCTGAGGATTGTATCAAATCCATGCCCCTCTGAGCACACCCCGTTGTCTCTACTGTCCTCCTACTCCCCAACCCAGGCCACTGCTGTTTGAGCCAAAGAAGCTGGGAGCAGTATAGGGCCTATGGCACACAGTTGAGCAGTTCTGATTCCAGCCAGCAGGGGGCAGAGGTTCACTCACCCACCACTCTATTTATATCGCTATTATTAGGACAAGAGAAATCTCAAAGTCACGTTGCCCTGCAGCTCTGGCTACTCAGGTTATTTGGCATGATCATGCTTCTCTTGTACCTGAGAAGATCCTGCCTCTTGTTGGGTGCCAGTGACCTTCTCTTGGCTCCAGGGGAGCATGGGTGGGGAGATGGATTTGCCGATGCTGTGGTGCTGTGATAGGTTGATCTTGCCCTGGTGGGAGACCCAGGCATTTGCTGCATGTTTGCTGGTTCCCTAGAGCCAAGACCTACTGACATCTGAGTGATGAAAACTGTTGTGGCACCTGCTGGAAGCATCCGTGCCAATACACACAGACCCCAGGCTCCCGGAGGAAATCAAGGCCAAGCTTAGGAGCTCTGGGACCGCATCCAGAGACGGCTTCTTGAGCGAGCAGGGCAGACTTCTGCGAAGTCCCTTGTGCTGCAAGTTGGCTCCCAGATTTGCACTCAATACCGCGAATCAGAGCTGGAAGAACAGCAGAAAAATGCTGCCCGATTTGCAAATATCCCCCCCCGATGCACCTGGTCCACCTAGGAGTGGGAGGCTGAGAGTTAGCGACGCTGGCTTTATACACCCTACATCAACTCCCATCCTCAATGCGTGGCCACATCAGCCCAAAAGGGATGGAGCAGGGGGCTCAGTCTCTCTCTTAGCATGTTGGAGAAGGGAGCTGGACTCAGTTTTAGGGCCCTACCAAATTCACGGCCATGAAAAATACATCACAGACTGTGAAATCTGGTCTCCCCCCATGAAATCTGGTCTTTTGGGTTCTTTTACCCTGTACTATACAGATTTCATAGAGGAGACCAGTGTTTCTCAGACTGGAGGTCCTGACCCAAAAGAGGGTGACAATGGGGCTGCTGGCCGAGGGCCCAGCTCTGCAGGCAGCAGCGCAGAAGTAAGGGTGGTAATACCCTACCGTGCCCTCCTTACTTCTGCGCTGCTGCTGGCGGCGGTGCTGCCTTCAGAGCTGGGGTCCCGGCCAGCAGCCGCCACTCTCCAGCTGCCACCGCCAGCTTCAGCACAGAAGTAAGGGTGGCAATACCATGACCCCGCCACACACAATAACCTTGTGACCCCCCCAGCCCCCTTTTGGGTCAGGACCCCTACAGTTACAACACCACGAAAGTTCAGATTTAAATATCTGACATTATGAAATTAATGATTTTTAAAATCCTATGACTGTGAAATTGACCAAAATGGACCGTGAATTTGGTAGGGTCCTACTCATTTTACTGTCTATATATGATCCTGAGCCTCCGGGAGCCCCGTTACTTTGTGATGTTCTGACTGCTTGTTTCCTCTTTCCTCTTCACTTGCTTGTGGGGTGGTTTGTTTCTCACCGGGAAGATCAGCTGGCTGCCAGTGTTGGGATATTAGAGAGATCCTGCTTATTGAGCACTGGCGGGCCGGCGACTGCACATGGAGTCCGGTTCTGGAGTCCACACTTCCGAAATCAGAAAGGGTGCAGAGGAGAGCTACCCAAATCATGCCTTCCAGTGAGAGACTAAAGTTCAATCTGTTTGTTTGTGAAAGAGCAGATTAAAAGGTGTCTCGATCAGTCTACAGCTACCTACATGGGGAAGGCATTTCTCTTAGCAGAGGCTTCTTTAGTCTAGTAGATAAAGGCAGGACAAAAGCCGGCAACTGGAATCAGAAGCTAGATGGATTTCAGACTAGAAAGAAGGTGCACGTTTTTTAACACTGAGGGGAATTCACTATTGGACCAACTCACCTAGGGCCGTGGTGGATTTTTGATCGCTTGGAGTCTTCAAATCAAGACTGGTATCTGTTTCTAAACTATATGCGCTAGCTCGACCATAAGATATGGGCCTGGAGCAGGAATTGCGGGGGAAGGGGGAAATTGCATCGCCTGTGCTACGCAGGTGTTCAGGTTCGATCATATCCTGTGAACCCCGTAACACATAGTGCCTGAGATCCCATTGCCCTCTAAAGCCTGGAATTGGGGAGGAGACGGGACCAAGTAGACAGAGCACTGGGCTGGGACTCAGGGGACATACACTGTATTCCTGGTTCTGCTGCTGGCCTGCTGGGTGGCTTTGGGCAAGTCACGGCCCCTCTCTGTGCCTCAGTTTCCCCATCTATAAAATCGGGGGAAATGATCCTGGCTTTCCTGTGTAAAGTGCTTTGAGATCCATGGATAGAAAGCAATAGGCACTATTGTTCCTGGCCATGCAGGCCGGTCTCCTTGAGTTCAAGTGCTAAAGGCCTGTGATTTTTAGAATACTGGCACCAGGCCTCTCGGGTTTGCTCCCCATGGATGCGTGACGTAGCCAGTAACTACGTCCTTTCCCAGAAGCGCACGGCTCATTGCACATCCTCTCTGGCCTCATTTAAAGAGACGTCACTTTCCTTTTCAGCCTCCACCCTCCCCCCCCGCCAAACCGTGCCAGTGCTGACAGCTTCCAGCTCTCCTCCAACTTTTAATCTAGTTTGTAACCCAATTTGGGGCCTGCCGCTCTATTGTGTCACCAGATTAAGCCGTGTGTGTTTCTTATCTCCCCAGCAAAGCGACAGCATCTTAATAACGGCTTGCTCCCAGCCGAATACGAGGCCGGATTACCTGCTGGCTACAATGAGCCCATCCCAGGCTCTGACGTGAGCATACATGGCGGCGTTAGATCTCAGCGCCTCTTTGAGTGACTCCTTCTCTAAGCTGGTAAATCCATCCAGCCTGGCACATTATCCCCTACTTAGCTACATAGGAGCCGCCCTCTTAGAATCATGACTGGGGATGGGAGATCTGGTACACGTGCCTTGCTGAGAATATCACCCGCCGGGGATTGGCAGCTCAGCTGGTTGCTGCTTCCTGTGCGCTTGAGTCCCTGCTGTGGAAAATGGATAAAGGCCAAAGATCTTCCTGTCCTTTGTCCCTCTGTTCTCCACTAAGCCTCGCTGGACGGAGCCATCTTTTGCTGTAGCTACCGCGCACTCTGTGCTCCAGATCCTTAGCTGGCCCCGATCAGCACAACCCGAGGGAGTGGCCCTGATTTACACCAGCCGAGGATTTGATCCTCTGCCCCTCAAAGCCGTGGCTTTGCAGAGATGGTCTCTGGGAATTGCTGGTGGGCACTTGGGATTTGGGATCCAGGACAGGATTTCTGTCTCCCGCAGGATAAGAAGTTGGGGAACCCCTGACTAAGGTGGGGGGTGACAGCTCCCATCTGGGGCTCTTTGGGGAAGCTCATGCTGGTGATTCTGCAGGAAGGAAGCTCGCCCCAGCGAGTATGGATGGTGCAGAGATCAGCGGGTGAGACTAGACACCTGAATTCAACCCCCTGCTCTGCTACGTGCTCCTTGGATTGGTCACTGAGGCCAAGTCCTCACTGCTGCCATAACATAGACCTTCCCTACGTCGCTGATGGAAGGGGGTTTTCTGTCAATGTTGCTAACCCGTCTCTCTGAAAGGCGGCAGCTACCCGAGGGGTCAGGCTGACGTCACTACAGCGCTCAGGAGGTGACATTTATCAGGGTAACTGAATGACACAGTTACATCAATCTTCATTTCTCAGTGTAAGCCAGGCAGATGGAATTCAGTGTTGATAAATGCAAAGTAATGCACCTTGGAAAACATCATCCCAACTATACATACAATATGATGGGGGCTAAATGAGCTGTTACCATTCAAGAAAGAGATCTTGGAGTCATTGTGAACAGTTCTCTGAAAACATCCACTCAATGTGCAGTGGCAGTCAGAAAAGCGAACAGAATGCTGGGAATCATAAAGAAAGGGATAGATAATAGGACAGAAAATATCATGTTGCCTGTATATAAATCCCTGGTACACCTGCATCTTGAATACTGTGTGCAGATGTAGTCACCCAATCTCAAAAAAGATATATTGGAATTGGAAATGGTTCAGAGAAGGGCAACAAAAATGATTAGGGGTCTGGAACGGCTTCCATATGAGGAGAGATTAATAAGACTGGGACTGTTCAGTTTGGAAAGGAGACAGCTGAGGGGGGATATGATAGAGGTCTACAAAATCATGACTGATGTGGAGAAAGTAAAGCAGGAAGTGTGATTTACTCCTCATAACACACGAACCAGGGGTCACCCAATGAAATTAATAGGCAGCAGGTTTAAAACAAACCAAAGGCAGTATTTCTTCACACAGTGCACCGTCATCCTGTGGAACTCATTGCCAGGGGATGTTGTGAAGGCCAAGACTATAACAGGGTTCAAAAAAGAACTAGATAAGTTCATGGAGGACAGGTCCATCAATGGCTATTAGCCAGGACAGGCAAGGATGGTGTCCCTGGCCTCTGTTTGCCAGAAGCTGGGAATGGGCGACAGGGATGGATCACTTGATGATTCCCTGTTCTGTTCATTCCCTCTGGGGCACCTGGCATTGGCCACTGTAGGAAGACAGGATACCGGGCTAGATGGACCTTTGGTCTGACCCTCTGTGGCCGTTCTTATGTTCTTCGTCTCTCGGCTTTGGCTTCCCAACTGTGGAATCAGGATGCTGATTCTTCCGTTGCCCGGTTCATTGGGAGTGCCTTGGGTAGGAGATCTCCGCTCTATGGACGACTGCCTTCTGTGCAGTGGTGGCAGATGGGGGCGGGGGGACGACTGCATGTCGGTTTCCCATTGGAGAAGGAATCAGTGAAGCAAGATCTGGTGGGTATCCAAAGAGTGTGGGGGGAGAGAAAGTGCCGTGTTTGATTTACCTGTAGGTACTCAATAGCAATGGGGCATCTTCTTACCTAGAGAGCCTCCGAACATCCCACACGTTTGCTGGGGTTCGCATCGACCGACCCCCATTTAAAATAAGCCACCCCTGGGGGACACAGTCAAGCCATTTGCTCCCTGCTGTTTCTTTCCACCCTTTGATCCCTCCCATGCACCTTGTCAGCATCCAGCACCAGAGTGCCGAGGAGGAGAGATTCCCAAGGGGAAACAGGCCAGGCGGAGATTTACATGTGCCATAAACATTCAAATAAGCCGGGAGAGGGCAGAGCAGACAGAGCGAGGATTGACCGCGCCGTCTGTCTGTACTCAGCCATGGGCTTCGTGGCTCTGACCGAAAGACCTGATACAGGGACACAGGGTGGCTTGGGTTGGTTTTTTTTACAGCCATGAAAATAAGCTGAAGTGGGCGTGGAAGGCGAGCTGGGCAAACAATGGAGCGTGTGTTTTATTTCCGTTTACTGTGGCTGCCGAGCACGCAGGAGCTCCGAGCGCCCCTTGTGCAGCCCACGGAGGAGCCGGGTCTTGACTTTGGAATCATCGCAGATTTCTACAAACATTGGGGAATGCTTAGCGGCCACACCGCTCAAAATCGATAAATGGAAACGTGAAAGGGGCTGGGATGGCAGCCTGGGGCCTGGACACTGCTGTGACAAGGTAGGGACATCTAAGGACCTAGAGAGGCTACTTAAAGGGCAGCAGTGCAGGCCAGTGGATAAGGCATCAGGCTGGGAGCCAGGAGGCTTGGGTGTAAATCTTGGCTCTGCCACTTGGCCAAGTGACTTTCCTGCTCTGTGCCTCAGTTTCCCTGCATCTATTTAAAATATGTGCTCTCTCTCTCTTGCTAGGGGTTTATACGGTGCCACATGGTGGTTAGGTGCTACCGAAATCACAATGATAGAGATTGAGATGTTATTAGTCACAGGCTCAGCCCAGACTAACAGGACTAGCTTCCCTCCCCCACACATGCCACGTGCCCTCTCCCTGCTCCCCTAGGAATGAGAAAGTAGTTCAGGTCCATTTGATCCCTGGTGGCTTTGCTGACGCTGTCATCAAGGGGGAACAAAGATATGGAGCCCCTAAGCCCCATTACATCCAAGTGAGGTGCCTAGACCACTTTGACGTCCTGGCCCTTAGTGCTGACCGTGTTGGGTTGGGAGATACAGACTGCGAACTCCCGAACTCACTCCACCGAGGGGCTTGCTTTACACCGGCGGCGTGTTGTCGTGCACCGTGGGCAGATGCAAGCAGCAACCGGACAAGGCCGCGATGGCCGCCTATGCGCAACCTGGCGTTTCGGTCCATTTGCAGCGCGCCGGCCACGAGCCTCCGGCTAATAATAAATCAGCCTCCATTTATAGCCGCTGTCGTCTGGGAAGATGGAATCTGGAACCGCCCCGCCCTGGCTGGGCGACCTCCGAGCTCTCGGTTCTCTGCTTTCACACCACTTAGCAGACAAGAATCGAACCCACAGGGGGATGGAGGCTTTTAAAAGGCGAGTCCTTCGACCAGGCCGGTTAGAGCCCCGGCAGGGAGGGGAATGCACTTAACCCTTCCCCGGCTATTTTTAACAGACCCATTTCTAGCTCCTTGTTTCTGTTCCTCCCCCACCTCCTATCCCCCATAGCTGACCCCTTTACAGCAAGGTTGCATCACAGCACCCGGGGCTCAGTCCGTCGGCGTCAGTCCTTCTGGGAGTGCAGCAGCACCTGGCTTTTGCTGCACGGCAGCACAGTTAGGAGGGGATCGAAGGCCCCGGCGTGACCCCTTCCTCACATGGCACAAGTCAGCAAGGATTCCCCCCAGCCCCAGGAGCCCTGACCCCCGGCGATAAACCTCCAGCAAAGGGAGAGCTCATCTCCAGGAGGGCTGGAGATATTTATTGCTACAATACGAAGACGCCACAGAACAAAAGCGTAGGCCATTAATCCAGGCACCAGAAGATCCCCTCTGCCCCCAAGCAAGGAAATCAAGCTCAGACCCTCAGAGGTATTTAAGCCCCCAACTTCCACTGAAACCAGTGGAGCCTAAATACCTCTAAGGGTCTGGGCCGTGCAGAAGAGCTCTCCGTTTTCTGCCTGCCAACGCATTGCTGAGCTCACCTGCTTTGGCGCTGTCGCTTTAACAGCAGCCTGGCCCAGCATGCTCGCCTGGTAGCTGGCCCTTTAAATCTAGGAGAGCCAGCCGGCTGCAGCCTTACAGGGCCATTTTGCTTGTTGCACGTCCCTCCTCGGTGCCCGTGAGTCTGGATGGCCTTTCGTGCAGTTTTCTCGCATGCCTGCTGTCACGGTAAAGTCCTGTGCTGCGTTCTGCCCTAGCCATTAGGCTGCACCGCTCCCATAGGCTGGGTTTGGCTGCCGGCGGCGCTGTACGCCAGAGGGGACGAGTGGGAAATAGCTACGGTGTCTTGGATGCCCTGGGATGGTGACTGTGGGAGTGGCAGCCGCTGTAGCCAGTTCCTCCTGCTTATTCACCACTGAGCACGGGCTACCTCTTCCGCTGCTTTGAAAGCACTCGTCACCTTTGTAATCAGCCAGGGATGTAATAATATCCCGGCAGCAGTGACGGGCTTCATACTGTAATGAGCTGCTCTCTGTGTTCCCATTGCCATTTAATGGACAGAGTACGAACTCCTCTAGAGTGTGGGTGGGTGTGTCATAACCCCTATACTGCTAAGGATGAAGGGAGATTCTCCTTGAGCTCAAGTGATAGGGGTCTGGCGGTTCTGAGGTCTATCCCTGCTGTGGCTGTGAAGATCTTTGCAACCTCAGAGTGTCGTATAGGGAGAACCATGCACACCCAGGTGACTATGGGTTTTGTTAGAGCATAAAGCATGAGAAACTGATAATCTCGTAAGAGTTGCGTCCCCATGAGAGTGTTTAAAAAGCTACGGCCTGTGGGTGAAGTGCATGTAGTGATGCTCTGTTCTTCTTAGGCAGTCCTTGCACCCCACCCCAGAGGCAGCTGTATCTCAATGCCAGGCAAGGTGTCTCTATATAATCAATCAGCTGTCATGCCCTTCCCCAGAGGTGGCTGCATCTCTTCCCTGGGCGGTGGGGAGATCCTTGTATAAACAGCTGTTGTGGCTGCAGCTTAGTGCTTGCCTTGGCTTGGAGTGACAGAATTTATTTGTTGTTTAGTTTGGTGAGGGGAGAATTATGGCTTCTCAGCAATAGAGTCGTTACCCTTGAAATCGTACTGAAGCAAAGACCAATCCTATGCATTAGTGAGACGTATGAGTTTGTAAATCAGGTTATGGCTCCCTCTTGGAATATGGAAGGAAAAACAGCTCTGGCATTTTGCCATGCTGGTAAGAAGTCGGCATATTGTCCATGCGTCCCCTCTGCTTGCTGGCTGGGGCGTGTCGCCCCCGCACCTCACCCATCACCGTGTGTGTTACTGTTAATGTCACCTTCCTAATGCAGCGTGGATTCTATCGGGACGAACGAATCTGTGATCTAACAGGCATCTCTCATCAATGCAATTAGGAGTCTCCATAGCTCCCCTGTTAATAAGGGAGCTCAGTGCTGCTGAGAGGGGTTATGTTCACAGCATACACACATAGAGAAGTTAAATAAAAAACATAAAAACTTACAGGGAGGTTGCAGCCTAGCGCCACTTTATATCTTAGATTCCAGAACGATAACACACAGGAACCAAAACCAGAGGGTGAGAAAAACAGGCTGCTCCCTGATGCACACAGACACAACCCACCCCACCTTACTCTAGGCTGGCTCTGCGCAGACTGACCACGTCCCGTGCTTCGCCGCAGTGCCCCCTTGCCTGCACGCAGAGCCAGGAAACCTTCCGAGCGTTTAAGCATTGAGCACTTACAATTGTAATATGGGTCCCGGCATGCCACAGGAGGGGCTGGACTGAGACCTCAGTTGTCTCTGTCTCAGCAGATTGGGTGCATCAGGGCAGGACAAGCTGCTCCATGCCGCGCTGGGGATGCGTCTGGAAGGGATTGGATATGGGATGCAGGGGGAGATCCTTCTGGCCCGTTCCACCTCTCTGAGACCGCTGGCAAGCAGGGTGCTTGGAACGCGCCCCCCGTCCTGCACAGAGCTGGGCTGAGCCGGTGCATCTCATTGCACAGGAGCCACTGAGCAGTGACTTCACGTCGCTTTCTCAGTGTTCCCACCTCCCACTTTCCTACCAAGGCCCGATTCCCAGCTCTCGCTGGCATAAGCCTAGGGCGACTCTGTTGAAATCGTTGTAAGGGATCCGTCTGGGCTGCAATCCGAGGTGTGGCTGCTACACACACAGACACGCCAGTATAACAATTGCAGTGAATCCGCTGCAGCATGGGCTAGCCGCTCGAGTACCCACCCGGGGTGGTACAGCGTCTGATTGCAGTGTAGACATACCCTGGGTGAGATCAGGGTCGGGTGGGTGGTGGATACTTGGCTATAGATAGCTCCTGGGGGCAGGCCAGCTGGGCTAGGGGATGTGATGGTTTATCATAACCATAGAAACCAGGTGGCAGCTGCACCGGGGCGTATTTCTCCGGTGCAGCCATTTGTAATTATTGTTAGCGTAAACAGTAATTAGCAAATAAATGAACGAGCGTGGAAAAGTCCTCGGGGGAGGAGGGATGGTATGAGCAGAGTCCAAGGCAGCTGGGCCTCGAGCTCCGTGTGGGAAGAGAGGAGCAGCGTAAAGGGGGCCGCAGCGTCACTAGGGGAGAGGAGAGTGTCTGTCTAAGGGGCAGCCCGGCTGTGGGGCAGAGGGGACGTTGCCAGTGGTGGGAGTGGGGGAGAGGCGTGGTCAGAAGGCAGGGGTTTGTGGGGGTCAGCGGGCATATGGCGGCAGCGTAAGGAGGTGGGGATGCTGCCTGCCCTTCCTGCCTGGCGCACATTTCTCAGAACTCTTTCCAGGCTGTCAGGGCAGGGTGATCCCCACCACCAAGCCACAGCCAGAGACAACGTGGTCAATGATCGTGTCACTAGGCAGCCCCCCAAAGGTGCTGAGATGGCCCTGGAACATTCTGCTCCTACCATGCTGTGATGGGTTGGGTCACAGAAACCCCCTTGGGACTGCCATCTGATGAGCTGAGACTATCTCTGAGCCTGTTTTCCCTGGCAGCTTGGGACTTCAGTACCCTGCCTTGTTGAGCCAGACGCTCTAGCCTGCTGCAAACACAGACCCAGGTCTGAACCACGTCCCTCAAAAGCTGCAGACTTAACTGAAAACAGCTTAGAAAGTGCTCCTGTCTCCAGCACCCAGATACCCATCTCCCAGTGGGGTCCAAACCCCAAATAAATCCGTTTTACTCTGTATAAAGCTTATCCAGGGTAAACTCATAAATTGTCCGCCCTCTGTAACACTGATAGAGAGATATGCACAGCTGTTTGCTCCCCCAGGAATTAATTACTTGCTCTGGGTTAATTAATAAGCAAAAAGTGATTTTATTAAATACAAAAAGTAGGATTTAAGTGGTTCCAAGTAATAACAGACAGAACAAAATAAATTACCAAGCAAAATAAAACAAAACCACACAAGCCTAAGCCTAATACATTAAGAAACTGATTACAGATAAAACCTCACCCTCACAGATGTTCCAATAAGCTTCTTTCACAGACTGGACTCCTTTCTAGTCTGGGCCCAATCCTTTCCCTGGGTACAGCCCTTGTTCCAGCTCAGGCTAGGGGATTTCTCATGACTGCAGCCCCCTTTGTTCTGTTCCACCCCTTATAGATCTTTTGCACAAGGCCGGAATCCTTTGTTCCCATCCCTCCTTCTAAATGGAAAAGCACCAGGTTAAAGATGGATTCCAGTACCAGGTGACATGGTCACATGTCACTGTAAGACTCCATTACACACTTGCCAGCACACACCTATACAGGAAGACTTACAAGTAAACAGAGCCATTTACAACCAATTGTCCTGGTTAATGGGAGCCATCAAAATTCCAAGCCACCATTAATGGCCCACACTTTGCATGGTTACAATAGGCCCTCAGAGTTATATTTCATGTTTCTAGTTTCAGATACAAGAATGATACATTCATACAAATTAGATGACCACACTCAGTAGATGATAAGCTTTGTAATGACACCTTACAAGAGCCTTTTTGCATGAAACATATTCCAGTGACATTAGCATAGTTTCATAAAACCATATCGAGTGCAACGTCACACACGCAGCCTCCTTGCCATCCCGTCTGGGCACCGGCTTAAAAGTCACTCCCCTGGAATAAGCTCCTGGGGTCATTAGCGCCGTGACATCTTGAGGTTGCATTGTTGCTCGGTGGCACAGAAGGGCTTTGTGCGGCCTGGTGGTGTTGCTGTGCCGTCGCCAGAGCAAACAGCACCATGCAAAACGTGGCCGCGTGCCAGCGATTTGCGTGGGGCCCCATAATTTGTTTTTTGCATGTTTCCTGGAAAGCACAGTGTGGGGAGTGAAAGCTGCCAGTTTAACTGGCCTGGAAATTGAAGTCGTCCTATCCCAGGACAGGGCCCAGCGAGGTGAAATGATTTTCCCTAAGGTCACCGGGAGACCCGGGCTCTCCTGAGTCCCCGATTAGTCTTGTACTCACTGGGTCGTGCTGCCTCCGTCTAAGGGCAGGAAGACCAGGGAGTCTGTTGCCCTTGCAGTGTGGCGACTTAGCCAGGACCTGGACTAAGGCCAGTGACCCGTTTCACGCAAGAGGCAGCCAACAGCTGTCAGAGTCAATAACTTGTTCTCTCTCCAGCCCATGCCTTTGTTGCTGGGCTCCTCTTCCTCTGACAGTCTCTTTCAGCAAAACTCAGCATAAAGGGGCCATGAGGCAAGATCCAGGTCCGTGCATCCCTCTCCCAGGTGTGAGAGCTCTAGCCGGCTGTTGCCTTCCGAGCCGCTGCTGCAGCTGGCCAGCAGGAGGCGCTCAAACGGCAGGCGGGCACTAGCCTCGTCCTTTCGCTCCCCTTCCCAGCCCAGGCATGCAGACGCATCCCTCGCTCGGCGCTGCGCCAGGCCGGCCCTGGCTCGGGGCGCGGGGGACTCGCAGTAGAGCCGTCTCCCTCGGAGTGTAGGGAGCCAGATGGCGTCGGCTGCTCAGGAACACGGCACCGAAGCCAGTAATGCCAATGAGTTTAAATGGCAGCAGGACAATGCGTGAGGGAGCTGGGGGATGCTGGGACTTGGGGGGGGGCAGTGCAGGGAGCTCAGAGAACAGGTGATCGAGGCTTCAGGCGTTTCAGTTGCTGCTTGACGCATCCTGATGCCGTTTGCAAATAAATCCACGGCCGGTGGGAGCGGCTGTGTTCTGCGCCTAGAGACCATCCTATCTGAGCCGTTCACAAGCAATGGTCTATCGAGCCTCACCACCCCCACCCCGCTCCGGGAGGTGGGACAGTGCTCATGCGGCCGTTCAGCAGGGGGAAACTGAGGCACGCCTACTGGACAATCATTCCTGCTCTGGAGTTCCCTTTCTCCAGGGAACGGGCAAAGCAACGCAGTGGTTTCCTCACACGACCTGCCCCAGCCCTGAGTGACCCCCTCTAGGGGCAACGGGGAAGCTCAGTGTCCTAGTTCATTTAGAGCCCGGCATCTCGGCAGAAGCCCGGGGCCTGGTTCTGACCTATCGACCCACCTGTTACCAGTCAGAGGCCAACGCTTCTCTCATGCGCCGTCTGGGGAGCCAGGGGAGAGGAGCAGCTTTGCAGTCAGGGGTGTCTAGCCTGGATCTGAACCCACCAGCTGGCAGCAGAAGGCTCATGCACCTCAGACAGGCACCCCCTGCCCTGGCTCCTCGTGCCGTTTCGTAGCGTTTCCAGCACCGACTCTGGCTGCTTTGGCTGGGATCACACCTAGGAACCCCAGTGGGGCCCGGAGCACCTTCGTGCGAGGCGCTGTCGACATGACCCTGCTCCAGGAAGCTTGCTCTCCGCACGTCAGGCGGGACGAGGGACCAACAGAGAGCTGAGCAGCAGTCTCAGCTCGCCGCTTGCCTAACTCGTGCCAGCTGAGGGTGGCTTGCAGGCACCCTGGCAAAGGTGGGTTGTTAGGCTGGTTAAAGGAGACGCCCCACCCCTTGGGCACTGGAGGGGGACCCCCGGCCAGTGTTGCTGCCTCTCCTCAGCCTCCTCCCCCATCCGATCCCACAGGTGCCACCATGACTACAGCAGCCAGCTCTGCTATCAATGCCCCCAGTGGGGCACTGGTGGAAGTGGGCACAGGCGGGGACTACATCCCTGCCATGACTCCCACCTCGAGGGAGTCGCCCCGGCCGGCAGCAAGGCCCAGGGGTGGAAAAAAGGCAAGAGCCCGGCCAGCCAGGCCTCCCGCGGCCCCCCCTCCAGCTCTGGGAGAGCTCTCTCTTCAGCGTATGCCCAGGTGGTCTGGCCCCTCCAGCGGCACACGACACTTTAGTCTCCTGAGGGCTGTGATACTTTGGTCTAATCCAGGGAATTGGGAGACACACCGGATCTGGTGGGTCCCTTGTGCCCTGGTGGGTCAGACCAATGGTCCATCTAGCCCAGTGTCCTGTCTTCCCACAGTGGCTGGTGCCAGGTGCTTCAGAGGGAATGACCAGAACAGGGCAATTTATCGCGTGATCCATCCCCTGTCATCCAGCCCCAGCTTCTGGCATCCAGAGGTTTAGGGACACCCAGAGCATGGGGTTGCGTCCCTGCCCATCTTGCTAATAGCCGTCGATGGACCTGTCCTCCAGGGACTGAGCTCATTCTGGTTTGAACCCAGTTATACTGTCAAGCTTCACGACATCCCCTGGCAATGGGTTCCAGTGGTTTTGGAGATGGGGCGACCACGACTGCACACACTATTCCAGGTGTGGGCGCACCAGGGATTTATATAGTGGCATCGTGATATTTACTTTCTTATTATGTGGCCCTTGCCTAATGGTCCCTAACACGCTGTTCGCTTTTTTGACGGCCGCTGCACACGGGCTGGATGTTTTCAGAGAACTGTCCACTGATTATTTTTTCCGATGTGCATCACTTTGCACTTATCGACAATGAATTTCGGCCAGTTTGTTGCCCAGTTACCCAGTTTACTGAGATCCCTTTGTAACTCTTCGCGGGCAGCTTTGGACTTAAATATCCTGAGTAATTTTGTATTATCTGTACATTTTGCCACCTCCCTGTTCACCCCCTTTTCCAGATCATTTATGTATTGGTCCCAGTACAGATTCTTGGGGGACCCTGCTATTTCCCTCTCTCCAGAAAACTGACCATTTTTTCTACCCTTCGTTTACTCTCTTAACAAATTACTGATCTATGAGAGCACCTTCCCTCTTATCCAATGACTGCCGAGTTTGCTTAAGAGCCTTTGGTGAGGCTCTGAAAGTCAAAGTGCGCTGCATTGACCAGATCACCCTTGTTCACATGCTTGTTACCCTCCAGGAATGCTAATAGATTGGTGAGGCATGATTTTCCTTTACAAAAGCTGGGTTGACTCTTCCCCAACATACTGTGTTCATCTAGGTGTCTGATAATTCTGTTCTTTCCCATAGTTCCAACCAATTTGTCTGGTACTGAAGTTAGGCTCACCGGCCGGTAATTACCAGGATCGCCTCTGGAGTGTTTTTAAAAAATTAGCATTACACTAGCTACCCTCCCAATCATGTGGTACAGAGGCTGATTTAAGTGATAGGTTACATATCACAGCTAGTTCTGCAATTTCATATTTGAGTTCCTTCATAACTCTAGGGTGAATCCCATCTGGTCCTTGTGACTCACTTCCTCTATTGACACTTCAGTCCGGGACGATTCCTCAGAACTGACATCTAAAAAGAATGTCTCAGGTGTGGGAATCCCCCTCACATCCTCTGCAATGGATGCAAAGAATTCATGTAGCTTTCCAAACGTGGAAGGATTTCTCTTGGAAGGGTTTTAGCACCTTCTTCTGAAGCAGTTGGTGCTGGGCCACTGTGAGACAGGGTACTGAGCTAGATGGACCCAGTTCAAGCTGCCTGTTTCTAATGCTTATCTAGGTCAGGAGTGTCTTATGTGGGCATGTTAGTGGGTTGTGAGTGCAACTGAACTGGGCGGAGAGCTGGCAGGAAAACAAGAATTCGGCTTTGAGGAAAATGTCAAGGGTTTGACATTGGTTTTCATTCTGCAGCAGGACAAAAACCAGAGCTTTAGAAATGTCTCATGAGAGAACGTGGCAGCTGGACTCACGAGGCGATGGCCTGCTGTCCAAGGTACTCATCAGGATGTGGGAGACCCAGGGCACAGGAAGGACTCAACCTTGGGTCTTAAGCACACAAGGGGTGAGCCCTCACCACCAGTCCATAGAGCCTGCTTCCTGGCTTTCATGAGCAATTCCTTCCTGGGACCACAAAACCTTGGCGAAGCATCTGCGTTTACCGATGAAAAAATGTTTTGTGGAAAAAGTCCTGAGTGCTCCCCAGTGATCCTGGGCCCCGATCCGAGCTAGCTGCGATGCAGCAACTCCTCCATCGTATTTGTTTGGCTAGAAACAGTTAAACCGCACCACTGAGTTCCTAGCCTGCAGGTTCCCTTTGGTGAGGTGTTGCTTTGGCTTCTGTCCACCGGCAGGACTGGAGCGGACTGGTGGGAAGCGGCCCTACAGAGATGCCATAGGCGCGGATTTATTCCAGAGCTGTTTATTTCTCCCATTGTTATGTTTTGCCTTCGGGGGCTCTGGAGGGCTCCAGCTGGGAAGCGGGAGATTATTTTGCAAGCCGGGGAAGTGAAGGAAGCAGAGCTTCCATTTTTGCTGTTGTTGAGGAATTTCAATAGCTGCCTAATAGAGGTCCAGCCCATGTGAAATCAGGTCAAGCAGCATCCTTTTCCCTTCCCACCCGGGCTCAGCAGATAAATGCGGCACAATGGGCCAGAGGGCTGGCCTCAATAAAGCCCCTAGTCTTTGGTTATTTTTTCATTTAAAAAACTGCAATGACACCTTATTTCACATGCTCTCTGGCTTCCTTGTGGAATCCTGCTGGCACCAGGCCACTTCCGAACCGCTGCCCTCAAACCTTGGGAAGTGTGTGTGTGTGTGGGGGGGTGTCAGTGTTTATTCTGACTGCCGAAACTGTAGCTTTATGCTGTGTTAGCACTGTTAATTAATTAACCCCCACACCCTCCCCTGTGAAGTAGCTCAGGATTATTGGCATCCCCATAGGGAAACTGAGCCACAGAGCATTTAAGCCCCACTGACTTCATACACAGGTGTCTAAGATTTCCTCATGCTTCAGGGCAAAAGCCAACCTTTAACATATGGGGTCAGGAAGGAAGTGCCCGTGGGGGTAGATTATTCCCTCTCTGCCTACTGCAGGGCTTCCTGCACCTTGCGCTGAAACATCTGGTGCAGGACGCTATCAGAGACGGGCTACAGGATTGGATGGACCACTGGACTAATCTCGCATAACAATTCCTCTGCTCCCTAGTCCATATTTCAACTCCTAAATAAGTGCCTGATGCCGAGAGATGCTGGCCATTCACAGCTTCCATCGACCTTGGTGGCGTGGGAGAGCTTTGATCCAGGTGGTGTATTCAAGGCCAGGCAATGAATTGGAGTCAGCCTGGGGACTGGAACGTGGCTCCCAGTCTCATGATTGAGCCACTGGAGTCTGCATTCTTTGGATACTCCTCTCTGGATTTTAATAGCTTTATAGAGCATTGCGAATGGAGCTCACACTAGTAGCAATTCCTCACTCTTGAACAGCACTTTCCACCAGTGGATCTCCACGTGCTTTGCAGAGGAGGTCAGAATCATCACCCTCGTTTGGGGGTGGGGAAACTGAGGCACAGAGCAGTGCAGTGACTCGCCTGAGCTCACCCAGCAGGCCAGTCGTAGAGCCCAGATTAGAGCCCAGCTCACCTGAGGGGCAGTCCAGTGCTCTCGTCACTAGGCAACACTGCCCCCCTCCCAGCGACTAGACAGCCCTGGGGACTGATCCTGTGAGCACCTAATCACCCGGCGTGGAGCTGGAATCTGTGGCTTGCGGGGGGGGGGGAGGGGCGTAGCATGCACTGACCAGTGGCTCAGGCGGCAGCACTCGCTATTCAGCAGCAGCCTCCCCGTCGTTCGGCTCATGAGCCAGTTTGCTGAGGCGGCCGCAGGGAGCAGAGAGAACTCCGGCGCTGCCTGGGCTCGGGCCTATAGCCACTTTGCCTCTGCCAGCTGGAGTGCCAGGGGGTGGGGGTGTGCACGGAAGCCCATACCAGGGCGAACATGGGTGGCATCTGAAAGGCAGCCGGAGCCATATGCTGCGTGAAGCGTGGCACCGGGGAAGGGCGTTAGGCAGGCGAGAGCTGGCGTTAGTTATTTGAGGGCCACCTCCCAGTACGGATCAGACGACACGATCCCGGCTAGCAAAGGGATCCCAGGCAGGGGGGGCGCTAGGGGACGGGGCGGGTGGGGGCCAGGTTAACGGGATTGCTTCTCAGACTGGCAGCCCTGATGCAGAGAGGCAGGCCAGGGGCGTGAGTGGATTCGCACGCTGCTGCTAAGCATGGTAGCAAAGGCGAGACGGGACTCGGGTGTGATTGACATGCCGGGGGTTCCACATTGAGGCTGCTGGACATAGACAGATGCTGTGGTTCCCTCTAGCCCCCAGGCTGACCTAGTGTCACCACAGGGGATCTCCCGAAGCCCCCAGGCTGCATGGACGGATAGTCCCCACGCCCAGGGAGCGTCTGAATCTGGTGCTGCAGCGAGTGTGGGGAGATATGAGAGGGCTCTGACGCCTTCAGCTGGAACAGTGGGGTTGGCAGTGCCCACGCTCTGGGATGCCAGAGAGAAGCCGAGTGGTCGGCAATTAATTAGCGAGCAAGGGAGTTAATGTGAAGAAATCCCCTTCCTGGGAAGGCGGAGAGCATTGTCTGGGCGGCTTAGCTGGGAAAGTGCTGGGGCCAGGGCATCTCCTTTGCTGCTCCATCTTCCCGCTTGGCTTGGGCCAGGAGGGATCAGTGGAGGGCAGGAAAAGCTGGTTGGAGCGTGAAAACGTTGCACTAGGAACAGTCCGGTCAATGGCTGACCCTTTTCACCGGCCTCAGTGGAGCAGCTCCTGCCAGCCCCAGCAGGGCTTGGGCACTGGGGAGAAGCAGCAGAGACGTGTGAAGATTTTTCTTTCCCGAAGGGAGACCTGCGCTTAGCTCCTGGCCTGGCTGAAGGGAGTTTGCTTTACAGGGGTGATTGAAATCCCTGCTCAGCGACAGGAGAGAGACCAGAGTTAGAGCACCCAGCACCACAGGGAGGTTTAGGGCTTCCAGGATCCACAGCTCTGGGACAGGCCAGCAGGGGGAATGAAACCAAATTTTGAAATACTGGAATCCTCCACAAAACAGTATCAGAGGGTTACCGTGTTAGTCTGGATCTGTAAAAAGCAACAGAGTCCTGTGGAACCTTTAAGACTAACGTCAGACATCTGACGAAGAGGGTATTCACCCACAAAAGCTTATGCTCCAATACATATGTTAGTCTTAAAGGTGCCACAGGACTCTCTGTTGCTTTTCACAAAACAGAATGACCATTCTGCGCCCAGCTCCTGTACATGTGTTACTCTTAAGCAGGCTGGAAAACCAATTGTGTGTACACACACCCCTAGTGAAAAATTGTATATATTGCCCATTTCCCTGTGATGGATGGAATCAAAACAGCTCAACTATGTGTCATAGGCCCTCTACTGCTAGCTTAACAGAGATTCTCCTTTAGCTCAGGTGGTCTGGGCCAGAGCGTTTGGTGCAGGAGGACACATGAGTGTTCTCGCCACTGTTGCTCTGAAGTTGCATGTCACCGTGGCATCCAGGAGGTGTGACCACAGTGGAGTTCTAAGTGGTCACAGACTTGTTCAGAATAACCATAAGAGCTCGCCTGCTTCCTTCTACCGGAGTCCTGTGCCGAGCTCTCTGAGCCATGCAAGTTCTACCAACCCTGGGGTCAGCATCCCAGGGACCGGCAAGCAGAGAAGTCCTTATGACTATAGCTAAATACTGAGCCACAGAGCGGGATATGCTGTGTTTTGTGACCAGGAAGGACAGATCTACCATTCTGCATCGGAGCAGTGATCCATCTAGCCCAGAGTCCTGGCTCTTCCAGTGGAAGGTGCTCCATAGGAACGTGCAAAATAAACCTTAGTGGGCAGTTGTGGAATTGCCTTGTGGTGGATATGTCTTCTTCATTCCCCATCAGTTAGTGGCGGGCTTAGCTGGGTTGTGATTGGCAGGGTGCAGTCATGTCCTCTGCTGTGATTGGCGGGATGCCATCAGGTCTTTGCTGTGAATGGCGGCGTGGCGGCGTCTCTTCTGCTGTGATTGGCGGCATGAGTTGCGCTGTGATTGGCGGCATGGGTTGCACTGTAATGGCCTTTGCTCAGATAGGTGGGAGGCCGTCATGTCCTTCACTCTGATTGGGGGGTTTCATGCATGCTTGACAATACAAGTCCCAGAGAGGTGGGTGGGGAATGTTGGCGCGCCGCTCAGAAACAAGACAGCATAAGTTCTTCGGTAACATCTTCAAGGGGCTTGGTTGCTCTGTAACGGGCTTGTTATTTAAATGCATTTAATTCTGCTAACCATAACCGTGTATAATGAAAAATATTTCCTAAAAAGTCCGTAACCGGAATTGGACAAAGGGGGAATCTAATAAAATCCTTTTGAAAGTTTTGTCCTGTCATTTCCAAAGGCTGTAACTGATGGCTTCATTTAATAGCAGCTCGTGGCAGGAATATTACCCCAGATCACATCAGCGCCTGTCGTTTAGGTAGAGATATTTCAATTTAATGTCCCATAGGTTGGAAAAATAGCACTGAGCCAAAGACTGACAGGGGCTACTCATCAGTGTCATAGAACCCAAAGGGAAGGAGGAGGGGAAATGGCTTAAAATAGCACTGAAAAATACAACCCTTGTTGGACACTTGTTCAACAAGGACAAGTGCACAGTTCTGCACTTAGGAAGGAAGAATCCCGTGCACCGCTACACGCTGGGGACCAACTGGCTAAGCAGCAGTTCTGCAGAAAAGGACCTGTGGATTTCAGTGGACGAGAAGCTGGATATCAGTCAGCCCTTGTTGCCAAGAAGGCCAAGGGCATATTGGGCTGCATTAGTAGGAGCATTGCCAGCAGATCGAGGGAAGTGATTATTCCCCTCTCTTCGGCACCTGGAGTATTGTATCCAGTTTTGGTCTCCCCACCACAGAAGGGATGTGGACAAATTGGAGAGAGTCCAGCAGAGGGCAACGAAAATGATCAGGGGGCTGGAGCACATGACTTACAAGGAGAGGCTGAGGGAACTGGGGTTATTTAGTCTGTAGAAGAGAAGAGTGAGGGGGGATTTGATAGCAGCCTTCAACTACCTGAAGGGTGGTTCCAAAGAGGATGGATCTAGACTGTTCTCAGTGGTGGCAGATGACAGAACAAGGAGTAATGGTCTCAAGCTGCAGTGGGGGAGGTTTAGGTTGGATATTAGGAAACACTTTTTCACTGAGAGGGTGGTGAAGCACTGGAATGGGTTCCCTGGGGAGGTGGTGGAATCTCCTTCCTTAGAGGTTTTTAAGGTCAGGCTTGACAAAGCCCTGGCTGGGATGATTTAGTTGGGGTTGGTCCTGCTTTGAGCAGGGGGTTGGACTAGATACCTCCTGAGGTCCCTTCCAACCCTGATATTCTATGATTCTATGACAATTACTTGTACAGTGACTAGAACCAAGCACTGAGATTAGCATCCCCTTGTGGTAGGCGCTGTGAAGACACATGGTAAAACACAGTCCTGGCTGACAATCTTAATAGGCAACACAGACAAAGGAAGGATCAGTATTCCCAATTTCAAGAGGCAAAACTGAGACCCAGAGATGAAGTGACTTCCCAAAGGTCACACGAGGGGTCAGTGGCAGGGTGAGGAATAGACCCTGAAACTCCTGAACCCATTGTCTTAGACACGAAGCCACCATCCCTTTCCTGCAGGGCAGTAGAATTTTCCAGCTGCTCAGTCCAGTCGCTCTTTTGAGGGCGTGAAAGCGCCGAGCCTTGGGCAGTTCGAGAAAGGAAGGAGAGCTCTGGCCTGCGAAAGTTCGGACGGGTCCCCACGTGTCTAGGGGCTCTCTTCAGAACTCTCGCATTGTTCCTGGTGCTCTGCCCTAGCCAAGTGGAAAGTTCCTCTGTCAAACGAACACTGTGGGGTCTCCTCGCTGGTCTCTCTCACAGACGCCCATTCAAACTCTTCAACGCAACCAATCCTGAGCTCAGATCTGTGGCAGGGTGCAAAGCTCAGCCCTTTCCCAACCGGCAGCAGTAGTAAGCTATTATCTATGCAGTGGACTAGCTATTAGAGGGGGAAATGATACACATGGACATTTGCTGATGTATTTGGGGGCTTGGCTCATGATGTTTGAATTCTTGGCCATACTGCAGGCTCTTTAACGTCGCAAAGGCTCCTTAAGGAAAGGGCTCAATCTAGATACCAGAAGGGGTCTGTTTCAATGGAGCAGCAGCCAAAAAAGCCTGCCTCCTTTGGGGCCTGAATGGAGGCCTTCCTCAGGTGGCTGTGGGTTAAGCCCTTCATCCGTGTTTGCTCTTAGATGCTGAAGACAATTTAGCCAGGTTTGAGATTTTAGCTGACTCTTGCTGTCCGGCTGTGCTGCCTAGTGATTGGGGCCAGGAACTGGGCATCAAAGCACTTGGGTTCTGTTCTCTGATTTGCTGAGTTATGTTTTGGAGAGTGGGATCAGGGAGCTGGGCTGAATCCCAAGCCCTGGGATGGTTTTTGGCGAGGTCTTCTCTGCCAAAATCGGTGCATTGTAAACAGGGAGGTAACCCACACACGATTGCCCTCTCACCCTCAAGGAGGCAGGCACAGGCGTTCTTACCATGCCATTTAGGGATTTGGGGATTGGTTCTGCTTTGAGCAGGGGGTTGGACTAGATGATCTCTTGAGGTTCCTTCCAACCCTAATAATCTATGATTCTATGATAGTAGTTCAGAACGATCCCCTGACCTGGTTTGACCTCACCTAGATACAGTATGGTGGGAAGCACAGAGCCGTGTCTCCACTAGGGTTTTATAGCCAGAGAGCTAACACATGTTAAAACACTGTAAAAACCCTCCTTAAGTGAAGACTTCACCTGTCACTATCAGCTCTAGGAAAAAGCAATGGACTGTTGTTTGCTGCTGACGTCCACCAGCTCCCACAGGAAGCCCTAAGACCGCAGTGATGCAAAGTGATGAGGGAGACTGGGTTGGGTTCAGGTGGGCAGTGGTTGCATCTGCACCTGCCTATCCAGCACACACTGTGCAACAACTATGGAAACGAGAGACCCGCCCCTTCAAAGGGCTGTGCTCCCACTGGGTGCCGGTGACACCGTTGTTCGTGGCGAGGCAGCCGATTGCTGGCTTTGTGCGTTGTTAGTTTGAACTTAGATGGGTTCTTCAGCCTGTAACTGCTGCCCAGCTCGCACACCCTTCCCGGTGTGAAATAAGGTGTGGGGAGGCATCGTGGTTCATTTCCAATCCCAGCTGCCAATGGTAGCTCTCATCTTCCTCCCATCCCCCGGCTCACGCCCCCCAAAGCGAGGAGGGGAAATACCTTTCGTCCCACAAATAGTTCCCGTTCCAGAGGAGTAACTAATTCAATCGGTGTTGCTAAGGAACCACAATCCCACTGTGGCAACAGAAACACTATCGACCCAGCTAGGATCGTCCCCTCTTTCCAAGGGCTTAGCTCATGCACGTGGCATGCGGGGAACCACAGCTGAATGCTGAGACACCTGTTTCTCCCAGAGGGAAGAGGCTGCTAGAGCAGAGGGGTGGGATTTTTGAAGTGAAGAGTCAGGGCATCTGTCCCTGCTGTATGACGCTGGGCAAGTCCCTTCCCCGCTCTGTGCCTCTGTTTCCCTTCCCACCCCACATCTGTCTTGCCTGTATGGCTTGTGAGCTCTTCAGGGGCAGTTTTTTTGTGCAGCGCCTTGCACCCGGGGGTAGGGAACGAGGGATTGGATGGGACTTCCCGTCTCCAGCGTCTCTGATCAGGTCAGTGAGCTCTGTCAGGCTGTGGGACCAAGGAGAGATACCACGCCTCACTCACCTGCACAGTCTGGTTGACGTTGTGGGTACAGTCGTAAGAGGTGTGTCGTAAGCTCTATACTGCAAGTGGAGATTTTCCTGTAGTTTAGGGGCTAGGGACCCTCACTCTGTAAGCATAGCAATCTGTGATTAAAGTGCTGCCCTGGGAGGAACCGAAGGAAAAGAGGTGTTTGTTCTCCTGCTGGTCTTGTTCTGTCAAATCTGGCATGCTCCAGGCCATCACTTGGGAGACGTCCCCTGCCCTTCCACAACAATGAACTGGAGTCCAGATTGTCCTTCCATCTCAGAAGTGCAACACTGATGGTAGCTATGTACCACCATTGCCCTACTGGGTAGAATCAGGTCCCCTCACCCTGAACTGCTCATGGAGAGTCTTCTTTCTTTCTTCCACCGCCTGGGCACTTGGCACGGTGGACAAGGAATGTAAGACCAAGATGCACCAGGTTTAAAAGCTTGCCTTAAAGTGCCAGGGACGCTTTAAGAGTCATGAGCTATCTCAGCTAATACTGCAGCCTTCTGGCTGTGAAACAACCTTCCCTGCTAAGGAGCCCATCTCAGAGATGCTAAAGGCACCAAGAGCAAGGGACCTGTCAGGTAAAGAACAGTGCTGCATTTGTGGCATTTAAGGCTGCTCTGGTCTCCAGATGACCCTGGGATGGTCCAGGATGTGTCTACCCCCGGCCTTAAAGTCACGGGCAGGGCAGCTGTGTCAGAACAGCATTCGGGACTGTTAGCCTGAAAGGAGCTGGGGGAGAGCAATGGAGGGGGGGGAGGTGTATCTGTGAAACCCCCCCTGAGACAACATATGCAGGAGGGTCTGAACAGGTCTGCGTGTGTGAGAGACACCCACATGCACACCGAGCCGGTCCGCTTTGAGCCGTATAAATGCCTCGTCAGTGTGCAACTGGAGAGGGATCACCGTTATTCATTAACACTTCTCGACAGTCCTGCAGGAGGGCGGGGCACCAGGAGCCGAGATGATTCTCCATCCCCCTGTGTTTAGCATTGTCTTTCTCGCCTCTGCCAAGCAAGCCTCATACGCTGCCACGTCTGAACTATCCACTCGTGTAGGCCAGTGTGGCATTTCATCCCCGTTTGGCACAGCTATTACTAGTATGTAGGCCACAGGGTCCAGCCGAGACTGGGAAACCTCCATGCTGGGTGCTGTATGTGCAGAGACCCGGTCCCTGCACTTATCGATAAACAAGACAGACAAAGGGTGGGAGGCAGAGAGAGGGGAAGTGACTTTCCCAAGGTCACCCAGCAGTTCTGGGAATAGAGCCCAGCTCCACGTCTAGCTAACAGAGGCTAACAACATTAGCAAAGGGATAGAAAATGAGGCAGTAAATAACATAATGCCACTATAATAATCCGTGGTATGCCCACACCTTGGAATCTGTGTGGAGTTCTGGGCGCCCCATCTCAAAAAGGATATAGCGGAACTGGAAAAGGTTCAGAGAAGGGCAAGAAGGCTGATCAGTGGTTTGAAACAGCTTCCATACAAGGAGAGACTAAAAAGATTGAGGCCGTTCAGCTCAGAGAAGAGATGGCTAAGGGGGGATCTGACAGAAGTCTATTGACGGGTGTGGAGAAAGTGAATGGAGACGTGTTATTTACCCTTCCACACAATACAAAAACCAGGTCACCCAATGAAATGAATAGGCAGCAGGTTTAATACAAACAAGAGGAAATACTTTTTCACATAACGCACAACCAATCTGTGGAACTCATTGCCAGGGGATGTTGTGATGGCCAAAAGTTTAACTGGATGGGTTCATGGAGATTAGGTCTATCAATGGCTATTAGCCAAGAGGGTCAAGGACTCAAACCTGTGGGTGACTCTAAACCTCTGACTATCAGAAGCTGGTGGCGGAAGACAGGTGGATCATTCCAGAATTGCCCTCTTCACTCTCCCTGATGCTCTGGTACGGGCCAGGAGACAAGATACTGGACAAGATGGAGCATGATCTGACTGAGTATGAAAGTTCTTATGTTCTTACGTCTCCAGACTCATGGGCCATAGAGTCATAAATTTAAGGCCAGAAGGGACCATTATGATCATCTAGTCTGACCTCCTGCAGAACATAGTCCATGGACTGTCACCCCGTAATTCCTGTTTCAAATCCCTAACTTCTGCATGAGCTACAGCATCTCCATAAGAAAGACATCCAGTCTTGATTCAAAGCCTTCAAATGATGGAGAATCCACCACCTCTCTAGGTAAGTTGCTCCGATGGTTAAGTATCCTCACTGTCGGGAACTGTACCTTCTTTGTGGCTTGAATGTGTCTAGCTTCAGCTTCTGAACGTTGGATTTTGTTCTGCCTTTGCTAGACGAAGGAGCTCTCTCAGAGATCATCTCCCCATGTCAGTACTGATAACCCATGATCAAGTCACCTCCTAAGTTTCTCTATTCATCCAGAATACCATGTACAGCTCTGGTCACCCATGTTCAAGAAAAATGACTTCAAAGTGGAAGAGGTCCAGAGAAGGGCCTCTAGGATGGTCAAGGGGAATGGAGAAGCCTGTCTTATGAGAGACGGCAAGAGCTTGCCTTGTTTAGCTTGGTGAAAAGCATGCTGAGAAGTGATACGGTTGATCCATATAAATATATCACCAGGGGACACTCCAGGGAGGGAGAAGAGCTACTGAAGCTAAAGGACAATGTTGGCACAAGAACAAATGGGGATAAATTGATAAGGAATAAATGGAGGCTGGAAACTGTAAGGCAGGTTTTCCAGACCTCGCCTCACTCTAGTACCTCTTTTCTGAACCTTTTCCAGACAGTTCTCTAACCATTGGACGACACTGCCTCAGCAGGGACGAGTCCGGGCCCCCTGCTCTCCCATGCTGCAGCAACTGCTCTGGCCTTCGGGGCCACTGCTCAGGATTTTCAAGGAGAGCCAGCTGACTCCTGTGTGGCTCCTCAGTTTTCAGCCTAGGTATGCTAAACCTACCCATTCTGCAGCTCACCTGAAACCTGCTGCGAAAAGGCACCTTCCAAAAGCAGGAGCACTGCTTAGCCATCCAGGGGCATCTCATACATACTGGGGTAGGGGAGAGGGTTTGGGGAGTGCCCTAAAATGACAAGAGTTTCATAATGAGTGGCAACCTTAAAGCAACAGCAGTTCTACCAGCCACCAGGAGGAGGTGCTGCAATGGTGCAGCTAAGTTGTTGCATCGGCTTTTCACATCTTCAGAACCTGGTTTTAGGCTACGAGGGCAGATGGGGTCAGTGCGTCTGTCATCCTAGCCCAGCCTGCCCAGCTTTGCTAAAGAACGGCTCAGCGCTGGAGCCAGGGAGGGCGTGATTGAGTAGACAGATCGCTCACGGGAGCGACAACAGGCTGAGAGGGGGCAGCAATACGCAGGCGCTGAGGGCTGGAGATTCAGGTACAGCCATATGATCTGTAATTAGTGCTGTGTGATTAGCGCTCTCTAAGGTGCCCAGGTGGACAAGGGGCACAAGGGAGTCCTGGTCCAGGACTGGGTAAATGCAAATATAATCCCTAATTATTTTAATACTAGGCCCTGTGAGCACTAGCACTAGGGGATGCAGATAACTCACACCAGGCGAGAGGAAGGTGTGGGGACCGTGGCTGTGTCTAGTTCTGAATTGCATTGGCCTGTGCGAGCACTAGCTGTGCTGCTTGCGGTTCCTGTGAATTTGATCAGCCGTGTGGCAGTGGGGACCGAGCAGGTGGCAGGGAGCTGTGTCTGGGCAGGTGTGACAAAATAATCAAAGCCATCAGCATTCAGTGGTGCTCGTCTGTTTGAACCAAGGCATTTCCGCTGGCGGGGCTGTTTCCTTGGGCTGGTCAGAAACCAGTCTGGGGAGGAAAAGGGGGTGGGGGGCTGGTGTCCTCCGGGACCTGAGCACGTGGCTGGGGCAGCTGCAGCTTTCTCCAGCTGACCCAGTGGGGACAGACCCTTCAGACCTTAAAGTCTATGAGTCTGTAACAGGGGGCCCGTCAAAGACAACGAGAGCAAGTCCATGGCGAGGAGAAGACGCAGCCAGAGGAGTCAGGGCACGGAGGGCTCTGCCTTCCTCCGAGGACACAGACCAGCCCCAAGGCCACTGAGGAGTGATGGGGATTTGTGATGGGTGGGGGGTTGTTTGGCAGGAATTTGTAGCTCCCCTGTGCTGTTAGAGGAGAGGGGAGTGAAGGGTTGTTAAAGTTCCCTGGGTTCCTCACTCTACCTGCCCCATGTCTCCAAAGAGATAAATGACAACCCAGAGCCCCAGGGCAGCGGGGTTGGGCTCAGGGGGAGCGTGACAGACCAGAGCCCCAGGGCAGCGGGGTTGGGCTCAGGGGGAGCGGGACAGACCAGAGCCCCAGGGCAGCAGGGTTGGGCTCAGAAGCGTGACAGACCAGAGCACCCAGGGCAGCGGGGTTGGGCTCTGGGGGAGTGTGACAGACCAGAGCCCCAGGGCAGCAGGGTTGGGCTCTGGGGGAGCGTGACAGACCAGAGCACCCAAGAGAGCAGGGTTGGGCTCTGCGGGAGCATGACAGACCAGAGCCCCAGGGCAGCGGGGTTGGGCTCTGGGGGAGCGTGACAGACCAGAGCCCCAGGGCAGCGGGGTTGGGCTCTGGGGGAGCGTGACAGACCAGAGCCCCAGGGCAGCGGGGTTGGGCTCTGGGGGAGCGTGACAGACCAGAACCCCAGGGCAGCGGGGTTGGGCTCAGGGGGAGCGTGACAGACCAGAGCCCCAGGGCAGCCGGGTTGGGCTCAGGGGCAGCGTGACAGACCAGAGCCCCAGGGCAGCGGAGTTGGGCTCTGCGGGAGAGTGACAGACCAGAGCCCCAGGGCAGCGGGGTTGGGCTCTGGGGGAGCGTGACAGACCAGAGCCCCAGGGCAGCGGGGTTGGGCTCAGGGGCAGCGTGACAGACCAGAACCCCAGGGCAGCGGGGTTGGGCTCTGGGGGAGCGGGACAGACCAGAGCCCCAGGGCAGCAGGGTTGGGCTCAGGGGCAGCGTGACAGACCAGAGCCCCAGGGCAGCGGGGTTGGGCTCTGGGGGAGCGGGACAGACCAGAACCCCAGGGCAGCGGGGTTGGGCTCTGGGGGAGCGGGACCGACCAGCGCCCCAGGGCAGCGGGGTGGGGCTCTGGGGGAGCGGGACAGACCAGAGCCCCAGGGCAGCAGGGTTGGGCTCAGGGGCAGCGTGACAGACCAGAGCCCCAGGGCAGCGGGGTTGGGCTCTGGGGGAGCGGGACAGCCCAGAGCGCCCAGGGCAGCGGGGTTGGGCTCTGGGGGAGCGGGACAGACCAGAACCCCAGGGCAGCGGGGTTGGGCTCTGGGGGAGCGGGACAGACCAGAGCCCCAGGGCAGCGGGGTTGGGCTCTGGGGGAGCGTGACAGACCAGAGCCCCAGAGCAGTGGGGTTGGGCTCTGGGGAAGCGTGACAGACCAGAGTGCCCAGGGCAGCGGGGTTGGGCTCTGGGGGAGCGGGACAGACCAGAGCCCCAGGGCAGCGGGGTTGGGCTCTGGGGGAGCGGGACAGACCAGAGCCCCAGGGCAGCGGGGTTGGGCTCTGGGGGAGCGTGACAGACCAGAGCCCCAGGGCAGCGGGGTTGGGCTCTGGGGGAGTGTGACAGACCAGAGCACCCAAGAGAGCAGGGTTGGGCTCTGCGGGAGCGTGACAGACCAGAGCCCCAGGGCAGTGGGGTGGATGGGCTCTGCGGGAGCGGGACAGACCAGAGCGCAGGTTTCTCTGATAAAAGCAAATTGGAGGGTGCAGGTTTCCAGGCCATGGCATGTGTCTCCTGGGGGTCCCTCTGCAGCGGCTCCCTGCTCTGTCTCTTCTGCTTCCCCCCACATGCGGCACAGTCTCTGCTGCTTCCCCCCACTTGAACCCAGCCGCAGCGTCTGGCAGTCGCGCCCACTGTTCCCCAGCTCCTGCTGCAGCTCGCTGCACATGCAGTACCCTGGTGCTTTCCCCCTGCATCCAGCTTCTCTGCTGCTCCTGGCTGAGCATGCGGCTGCTGCTTCCCCAAGGGACTTTCTGGCTCAGGGGCTTTCTGCCCCTTCTCCTCCTGGCCGGTCATAGGTCAGCGGGGAGGGGGCTGCTGTGAAGGGCAGCTTCCTGCTTAGCAGATTCGTGGTAGATCAGTGGGTTACTCGGCTCTGGTGTGTGTCCAGCTTGGGGGTGACCTGGATTAAGATAAATGCTGCTGACTTCCTTATGGGCATTGCCGCGAGGAGCCTGAAGGAAGGACTCAAGTGGTGGTTAGTGGCCGGGCAGGCCAGCCCAGGAAGGGCATCCCGTGCACAGGGGAAGGTGGAGTTAGGAGAGAAGGGAGCACGGAGGCTGGCGTTGCTGGCAGAGCAGTGTGTGTCAGGGGGCTGTGATGAGACATTAGGCTGCATGCGCCGTCAGGGCTAAGCGATGGGGAGCCTGGAGGATGAGGACACATTATCTGTAGGTCAGAACTGAGCAGTTAGCCAAAGTTGGGGGTCCTGCAGGTCGCTCCTGCTAGGGGGAGAAATTCAGGCTGGAGTCTGGTACCTTTGATGCAGTCCTGTTTCTTTACAAAGAAGGGACAAAGTCCTTTTACCCTGAACACAGGAAGAATCAAACAGCAGGAGAGAGTCTCTTTGCTAACTGCTCCAAGCCCCCTTCCAGCTAGCACTCTGCTCAAAAAGCTCTCTCTGTACAGGCTTTTCTTAGGGGAAGCTCCCACGCTTGTCCAGGCTGTGTCTGGTGCTTCCTGTTTGCTGTCTCTCTCCAATTCCATGGTCTTTCTCCTCTTTATCTCCTGGACATGCAATCTTACATGTGCCTGTGTTTGAGGTGGAGACCGCTACTATTTCAGCTACCTGGTTCCATAAAGAACCTTAATGATTTCCTACAACTATCTTAAATGAAGGAGCGGGCAGTTATGCCCCCCACATTTCAAAGTTGTTTAACCCAACCCATAACAGAAGCCCAGGCCTAGGGGGCTGCAGACGAGTGCTGAGAAGGCCATGAGCAGAACTCTGCAAGGCCCCTGGACTGGAGCAGCAGGGGGGCTGCAGGCCAGGAGTGAGATGCCCTAGCAGGGCTGTGTGAGGGCCTTAGGCTGGCCAGGATTGGAATGCATTACAACTCCATCTGGAACAGGTGAGGGGGCATCAGCAGAGCTGGATGCAGAGTCCGGAATAGCAGGGGTGGGGGGTGTTTGCAGGTCAGGAGTGAGGGCCGTAGGCAGCAGAGCAAAATAGATGGTGCCATATCTGCCTGCCAAAGCAGGTGCAATCTGCCCATAGGTCACAGCTGGGGTTTTTTATGGTTGGCAGCCTCCCTGTTTCAATCAGCTACATGATCAGCTGCTTTGCAATCCTGGGCGTGATTCATTCATTTGTCCTTTCAGGCCCTGCCTTGCTGTTACTCTAGACTGAGAAGCCGGGAAGCTGGACTGATGGCTGCTGGTTAGTTTGTTTGATGTCAAGGGCTGATGAAGTTAACTGCCAGCAAGCTCCTCCGTGATCTGAGTGGGGGTGGGGAGGGGCGAGTGGGAGGGGGAGTGGAATTGAATAGCAATAGGCTGCAAGGTACCAGTGTGTCTGCCGCAGGATAAGCACTTCAGCACATTTTGCTCCAGTGAGACCAATCCGGGGACAAAAAACTGATTGATGACAATTGGTCTGGTTAGCAGCCCCGTGGTGCCAGCTGATCACTTCCAGAGGTGGGCTTTGCAGTAGAGAGACACGGCCAGACTGTCTGGTTAAGGGAGAGGCAGGGCTCCTAGACAGGAGCCGGGTCCTGAGGCAGCAAATCCCATTCCCTCCCCTCCACTGCAAATAGAAGTGGGGCCTTATGGGCATGGCACTGGAGTGGGGATTCAGGAGACCTGGATTTAATTCCTGTCTCTGCCACAGACTTCCTGTGTAACCGCGGGCAAGTCACTTCATGCCATAGTGCCTCAGTTCCCCACCTGTAAAATGGGGATAGTGAAACCTGCTCCCCCCCCCCTTTATCTGCTTTGTCTAGTTATGGCGTAAGCTCCATGGGGAAGAGGCTCTCTCACTGTGTGTCTGTACAGCCTAGCACAAGGCAATGGTCGTGCCTGGCACCTCCAGGTGCTCCTGGAATGCAAGCCGTGCAGGGAGACGGTTGCGTGTCTGAATTGCTGCCCTTCTGCGACGCTAGGTTTCTCATGAATTCCTTTCCCTGTGCATAGCACCCCCACCTCTGCAGCTTCTGCTCCCAGCTCTGCCACCGACTTCCTGTGGGACCTTGGGCAACTCACTGAATCTGTGCTCGGTTATCCCCCATTTACAGAGGGGGAAGTGACATGGCTGGCTGCTCACGCGGTGGCTGTTAGGTGGTGATGATTACCCCAATCCACAGCTGGGCCCATCTCCGGCTGACTGGGCTGGCTAGGCCCACCCCACTAGCTCTGAATAGTGGAAGCGCTCCAGGGCCAAGCTTCCGAGCTCCAGCCTTGGGTGACTTCAGGGGTATCAGCTGACCAAAGAATCCTAACGGGGCTGTTGCCTGACCTATTGACTGGCCAGATATGAATCAGAATCCCCAATGTAGAAGTCTGTGGCTAGGTAGGTCCTTCCTCGGGATCAGCCCCTGAGTTATTAGGGTTGTGATTAGCGTGAGAACCTCGAGTGGCCCAGTAGAGACCCCCATGCTTGGGAGAGGCTTTAGGGCTTTGGAAGTCTTGATTAGCGCAATTAGCAAAGCCACAACGGCTCCAACCCAGCAAAGGTGGAAATGACACAAAATGAGCAGCTGAGCATTCATATACACACACCATCCCTTGCAGAAAAAGTGTCAGTCATCACCCTCACCATCATCATCCCCAGAGGTCGTCATCCTGGCATTTGCCAAGGCCGTCGGGTCAGGGGACAGCGTTTATACGCTGATCCCCACTGTGCCTGATGCCTATACAGGACGGGGTTCAGCCCCTATTCCTTATCTCTATTTCCTCACCCTTCTCATGTGGGGTGCCCTTCCCCAGAGATTACTAGGTCTTTTGCCTCAAGTTTATTAGCACATCTGTCAATTAGTCATTCTTGGGATTGGACTTCGGCTGATGTTCCCTAACTTCAAATACGAACTGCTGGCATCAGCTGGCATCTCCTGGTTACCTGTCAGCAGGTTAGCAACGCTTCCTGGCAGCATCACTCCATCTTGTGACATCGCGTCGTTTCTGGGTTCGTTACTTAGGTCAGCTCTTTGGGCCATGGGCTGTCGTGAGTTTGGCTAAGCCTTCATCCTCGCCGTTATCTCGCCTACCGGTACCTACAGGCTCCAGGGTCAAAGCAACCGGCCGAGCCGCTGTTACCGCGTCAGGCCCATTTGTCCAGAGGTGTCGGCATCCTGTGGGCCTGGCTGGGCAGGAGGGTGCTCGGTGTCACCGGCAATGACAAGCCGGGGGCAGGGAGTGTTGGGACCAGTGGGTGCAGAGCTGCGTCTGGGAGGAAGGCGAAGGAGGCAGGCGGCACAGGGAGCTGGAAAGGGCGCTCGGGGGAGAGCGGACGCCAGGGCAAGAATTCAAGTGCTGTAAGTCTCCATGAGCGGCTGGGCTGTCTGCCTGGGAGTCAGGGCTCCAGGGCTCTGCTCTGAGCTGTGACTGGGGATGAGGGACTCCGTGGAAATGCTCCAGCGCATGTTGATGTCAACGGGGGCCTTCCCATTACCCCCCTTGGGAAAGGAGCCGAAAGCTGAGCTCAGCTGAGAGGGGTGGAGCTGCGTGAGCTCACGACGCACAGGCCAGCATGGGTAGGGTGCTAGCCTGGGACTCTGGAGACCTGGCTTCAATTCCTTGCTCCTCGAGCAAGTCACTTAGCTGCTCCATGACTCAGTTTCCCCACCTGTGCCAGGGGGATGACAGCTGCCCTCCTAGTGTAGAAAGGAGAAATACATTACTCAGGGGGTCAGCTCCAGGCATAGAGATCAGAGCTGAGCCCTGTGTTCTCTCTCGCTCTCTCTCATGGGGAAACTGAGGCACAGGGCAAGCCAAGTGGCTTGTCTTGGGTGTCAGCAGTGCAGTTGGGAACTGAACCCAGAGTGCTCCTGCTCCTGGTCCCCTATGGGGAGGTGCTGTCTAACTGACGCATGCTTGCAGTGCCGGTGCCGAGGTTGATTATTCTTATTAAAGCACAGGGCTGCAGATTGATGACTTCCTAGAAGCAGCTGTCAGCGCGGAGGCACCCGGCGCAGCAGTTTGTTATGCACCAATAGCCGTGACCTTTTCCCTCCATGATGGGCTCAATGAAGGGGAAAACACTAGGCAGGAATCTGACATCCTTTGTATTTATCAGCGGCCCCTGAGAGATGAGTGATTAAAGCAATTCGGGGGGAGGCAGCACGGGGCATTGGCCTTTCGAAAAGGCGCAGCCTTGGGTACGCAGCAAAGCAAACAACTCCCCCCATGGTCGATCAAGGCTGGAAAATCCCTAGGTCTGAGCGCCGAAGTGGGAGGAATTGCGCTGTGTCCCTGGAGAGTTGTTTCTCTGGTTCACCCCCGGCCCTACCCCGTTCCCACTCCCTTTCTCACCTTGCTTTGAAAGGATCAGCCTTGGGGTTTAAAATGCTTTTGAAACTTCCTGTGGCTTTTTCCCCCACCCCGCCCTGTAGACTTGGCCCGAGCAGCCAGGGCTTTTAAAGATTGTTCTTTTCCACAGCTGCCATCCCAGGTGAGAACACCGGCCCACCCACTCCCCAGCAACAAACTGCTACCCGGGAAGACACAAGGTGACAAGCCCAGCCCCCGCTGCACATGGGCTGTTGTGCAATGTTGTGCAGGGTGTGTTTGTTCAGAGGGATGAGGGTTTCTTTTGGATCCCTGCACCAAAGCGTGAGAGCTGATTACTGCTGTCTTAGCATGTCTAACGAGCCAGCAGCCTGGGTCGTGACATTAGCCATCCATCCCCTGTTCGAATCCCACTAGAGCGTTTGTGCCTCTGGTCCTGGAGTGGATTCCACAGGCTGGTTGAACAATCAAAGCCCTGTCCCACTCCATCCCGCTTAGGGCTGAGACATACAAAGGGATGTTCTCTTGTGAATGGGGAAACCGAGGCACAGGCAAGCTAAGTGACTTGTCCAGGGCATCAGTAGTGCATCTGGGAATCAAACCCACACCCTGCTGGCCCTATGGGGAGGTGCTGTCTAACAGCCACATGGCTTCCCCACTCGCCTCTCCTGAGCAATGCTGCCAGCCCAAACTGCCGGTAATGCCCAGCGCACCAGTCTGCATTTCCTGGAGCTGAGAGCCACAGAGCTGGCTTTTCTCTGAGGCCAGGAAGACAGTCTCACCGTGCCCAGAACTGCCTCCTCTGCCAGGAGGAATAGAGCAGAAACAGCGCCCAACGGAGGCTAGCCTCCTTGAAGCTGCATGGTGCGCGGATACCACAGTGATGGGCGTGGGAAAGAGTGCCAGGCTCGTGGAGTGAGGCTGCAATCTTACTGAACTCCGCCTCTTTCCCTGTCATTCCCCGGGGTTCATTAGCGATGGAGCAGATCTCTCTCCAGCATGCTCAGAGACCTGTGTCTGGCCGCAGCCTTGCATTCCCTGGCACCTGGTAGCACACCCGACTGGGTCCCTCCTGAAACCTGACCATGGTACGCCCACATCTCGAATACTGCGTGCAGATGTGGTCGCCCCATCTCAAAAAAGATATATTGGAATGGGGAAAGGTTCAGAAAAGGGCAACAAAAATGATTAGGGGTCTGGAACAGCTGTGTTACCAGCTCTGCCCGTTACTTTGGGGTACGCTCATTTATTAGAGTTACTCTTGGGGGAGGGGTTGTAATTCTGTCACTGTTCTGCTTGTGTCACTTGTGTTCTCATACGGAGCTCTACTTCCCACTGCTGCAAGTCCCTCCCCATGGAGTTACCCTGCAGGACCTCGGTTCCCCAGGGCTGGGTTCCTCCAGATGAACACACACACACACATTAACAGAGCGAGTCTGAGCGGACCAGGTCAATCAGCACTTTCAAGCTGACCCTTTATATGTCTTTGGACTCACTGGGCTGGATGAAGCAGCACTTTCAAGCAGCCCCCCCCCCCTTATATGCCCCTGGGCTCCATAGACTGGGTCAAGCAGCACTTTCAAGCTGCCACCCTTATGTGTCCCAGATTCAGCATCTCCCTATCCCCACTCTCACATCACCATTGTACTGGCAGTAACCTACTGGATGAGAAAACCCCACAGTATATCGGGCGCCGCAGGGATCTTCAGCTTAGGTAAGAGAAGCGTTGCTGTAGAGTGAATGGGGGAAGCTAAAAACACAAAAGAGTGAAGTTCAGCAAGAGAGAGAGAAGCAACCAGCTTAACCATAACAGTTATTTATTGAATACTGGTGATAACTACACAAGGAGCCTAAACCAACATAACCTACATTATTAAAGGTTAATACCGAAGGTAGAAAGGAAAACCGAGAGAGAGAAAGACGGGGGGATCTCACTGCTCCCTGAAGCTTGAACTGGTCGGGGTTCCCAGGTAATGGTGGTAGCTCAGGGTCCTGAGGGCGGGAGACAGGCAGAGTCCCCAGCACGATCAGTCAGGAGAATATGGAGTCCCAGTGGAACTGATGCAGAGTTTGGATCTAACCATCAGAACCCTGACTGGAGGGTGAGTAGGGATTTTTGTAGAGAAAATACAGTGGCTCAAGAGAGAACAATAGAATTGTTTATAGATAAACTGATGACACAAGGGTTTTCTTTAGGCTAGACAATAGGAGCTGGTCACTCTTGGCTATGGGTGGTGTTTTCTTCCAGGGAGCTCACAATGCAACTAGGCTGCTTCAGTATTTTGGATATCAATCAAGGCTTCATTACTAGAATTGGTCTGATAACTGCTGAGCTGGGTGGGGGCAGGCGTAGGTTCATTAACATCTGGAGCAGAGATTCCCACGATGCAGTGCGTCCCTGTTTTTCTGGTCCCAGAATTCAGTGTGGTTCTCTGTGCTCCATTCTGTATGCAAATGGAGATGTCTCCCTGTCCCATCTTTCATGCAGATGGGGCTAGGGGAGTTGTTCTGTATGCAAATGGAGATGTCTTAATCCTGTCCCCCTTGTCAGGAGGGGTCTAGGTGTGTCTCCCAAGGCCCTTCACTGCTCTCTGCAAATTTTTTCCTCTGATGGGTTTTGGTTTAAGCAGAGGTGGGGGGACATGTCGGGGGGTGTCTTTCATGAGTCAGACTGGATACTGCACCCTGGTTCCCCAAGACCACAGAGCTGACTGGTATCAGCTGCCATATGAGGAGAGATGAAAAAGACTGGGACTTTTCAGCTTGGAAAATAGACGACTAAGGGGGGATATGATAGAGGTCTATAAAATCATGACTGGTGTGGAGAAAGTAAATCAGGAAGTGTTCTTTACTCCTTCCCATAACACAAGAACTAGGGGTCACCCAATGAAATTAATAGGCAGCAGATTTAAAACAAACAAAAGGCAGTATTTCTTCACACAACGCACAGTCAACCCGTGGAACTCCTTGCCAGAGGATGTTGTGAAGGGCAAGGCTATAACAGGGTTCAAAAAAGAACTAGATACATTCATGGAGGCTAGGTCCATCAATGGCTATTAGCCAGGATGGGCAGGGATGGTGTCCCCAGCCTCTGTTTGCCAGAAGCTGGTAACGGGTGACAGGGGATGGATCACTTGATGATTCCCTGTTCTGTTCATTCCCTCTGGGGCACCTGGCACTGGCCACTGTCAGAGGACAGGATACTGGGCTAGATGGACCTTTGGTCTGACCCAGTGTGGCCGTTCTTATGTTCACTCTCCCTACACTTCCACTGGTTACTTTCTCCTTTCTGCCCATGGGCAGTTGTAAAGCCACGGCCTTTTCTTCCTGGAACCGTGGGCGCTAAATCTCCAACTCTTGGCATGCTGCCCCCAAACCCGGTGGCCGGCGTGTCCTCTGCCTGCCAGCTCTGTCACCCCCCTGCGTGAGCTGGGCAGAGAATCGACCGAGGAGAGGGGCAGCTTTCAGCCCGAGCCCTTGGCCTGCCTGGAGCTGTGACTCTTCCCCCTGAATCCAGGCTCTGTCCAAGGCTGTGTGCGCAGGTGTAAGCGGGGGAACGGTCCCGCTATTGTGGGGAACTTTCCTCGCTCCCACACCCTTTACCCAGAGGCCTCCCTGCCCTCGAGGACTCCCCTTCCGCTCTCCTGTCTGGCAGAGTCCTCGGAACCCCGACAAGACAAGGATTCCTGGGGGGCTCGACCCCTAACCTTGCTGTGGTCACCTAGGACAGGGGCTAGGGTGTCCCCACTCCGGGGTGCTCTCTCTGTACTGGATGCTTTCCTGACCCACTGATCATTACATACAATTTAAAGCAACACAGTTTATTTCAGGGGTCAGCAACCTTTCAGTGCTGTGCTGAATCTTCATTTATTCACTCTAATTTAAGGTTTCGCGTGCCAGTCATACATTTTAATGTTTTTTTTTAGAAGATCTCTTTCTATAAGTCTATAATATATAAATTACTGTTGTATGTAAAGTAAATAAGGTTTTTAAAATGTTTAAGAAACTTCATTTAAAATTAAATTAAAACACAGAGCCCCCTAGACCAGTGGCCAGGACCCGGGCAGTGTGAGTGCCACTGAAAATCAGCTCGCGTGCCGTCTTCGGCACCCGTGCCATAGGTTGCCTACCCCTGGTTTATTTAATTAACAATTAGTTTAAGAAGGAATAAGGAAAAATGGGAAAGGTTAAAGGAAACACATCACCCTGCTCTGTGGCAGGGAACATCACAAACAGTGTCTCTGGGATGTCAGGGCAGTTCACAGTCTGTTCCTTGTAGGTCCCAGGCCTCCTTCTCAGGCCCTGGCTGTGCTGCAGGGACGCTGCGGGTTGGACACTTGCTCTGGTGGTGGACACACGCTCTCAGCCTCTGGGTGGCAGGACCCTTCTCCCCAGCGTCGCCCCCGCCCCGTCGGGGTTACGATCCCCCTCCCAGTCTGGCCTGCAGGGCCTCTTGGCTGAGACGTCTCCCTATGCTGGGCCCACTGCCCAGGGTCCCCCTCGCTCTCCCCAGGTGCTCACCTAGGGTGACCAGATGTCCCGATTTTATAAGGACAGTCCCGATTTTGGGGGCTTTTTCTTATATAGGTACCTATTACCACCACCTCCTGTCCCAATTTTTCACACTTGCTATCTGGTCACCCTGTGCTCACCATACCCGGCTCTGGACTGCTCCACTCTGCCCCAGCACGGCTGCTGCTGCTGCTCTGCTTCCAGCTCCCTGGGCTGCTCCTCTGGTCCCTCTGGCTCAGGTTGCTGCAGCTCTGCTCCCAGCCCAGGTCTCCTCTGCAGGCTGCTTCTGTGACTCTGATCCCAGCTCTGACCTGCTCCCTGGGCTGCTCCTCTGGTCCCTCTGGCTCTGGCTGCTGCAGCTCTGCTCCCAGGGCAGATCTGCTCTCTCTGGGCTGTGCACTGTCTTTGGGGCTGCAGCTCTGCTCCCGGCAGCTCAGCTCGGGCCCCTGCTTTCTCCTTAGCTCGGCCCCACTCGGTCTGACCCAGGCAATTCCAGCTCACAGCCAAGACGGGACCCGCCGGCCTCCTGCCTCCCTCATTAGCCTGCCCGCCCTGTCAGTCAGGCTGACCTGGAGCTTTGGCCTCTCCCCATTGCCCCTGGGGACTGTCAGTCTCAGGGTCCTGATTTCCCATCGACCCCTCCCCTTTTGGTACTGGGCGATAGCAACCAAAACACCCCACTGAATGGTAGTAAGGGGATAACAGTCCCCTTACAGGGGCAAAGGGCCTGGAGAGGTCCTGGCTGGGGCGGTGGCTACCTGAGGGGGAAGGGACTAGGGGGAGATGGCCTGGCCCTGGGAGCCGTGTGGTGGCCTCACGAGAGAGCTGGTTGTGGCAGCGGCCGGCCACCAGCCACCTGTCTCCGTTCCCTTTGGGTGCCGTGCGTTAGTCCAGTGGTACTTCGAATGGGCCGGGCAACACGCATCTTTTCCATCCCTCCCTGCGGGTCTGGGCCCCCGCAAGGTGCAGCGGGGCTGCGTAGGGTCCCCCATTTCAAGGGCCCTCAGGAGTTTGTTCCGAGCAGGGACAGGCCCTGCGAGGGAGCCCCATGCGGAGATGAGCCTGATGGGGGCCCGGCAGCTGTCATTCACCGGGAGTCCCAGCATCACGGCGGCTTGGCCTCACGCCCGCTCTCAGGGATTAGCTCTTCGCGGAGAGGCCTGGCTGTATTCTACAGTGCATGTGTCTCCAGTGTTACTAAGCAACTGGAGATGCAGCCCTGTTGGAATAACAGCCAGAGCCAATATCGTCAGCAGATGCCCCTTGGGTTGGATCCCCACCACTCTCCGCCCTGCAGAGACGGGACAGGCGTTCAGTCCGGAGTGCATATGTGGTGCTGCAAGATGCTCTGTGCCCCTAGCTGTGTGCACCGTGTAGTGCCATGGGGAGCCTCCCACCAACCTCCTGCCCAGGGCTTCAGACCAGCCGTGATCACCACTTCCTCAGCATGTCCACCCGCCAGGGCTCCGCTGAGTGCCGTGCATGCTTGGACAGGCATTGGGAGGCTACCCAGAGCCCAATGGACGCCCGCGTGAGCAACGCTCCGGACTGTGCGTTTCCCATCGGGGTCCCAGTGCCGTGGCTGGAGTCGCTCGTTGTCTGCTGGGGCTCAGGGCGATTTTCACTGAAGTTGCGTAAGAAAACGGAATAAATCCTCTGTGAGAGTCCAGCACCCCGCGCAGGGGGCACTAAGGTCAGTCAGGGTCTGGGCAATGCCCAGCATAATGGGGCCTGTCCAGCTGCCCTGCAGCGGCTCGAGCCTAGGTGCCAATCTCGGGGCAGAGTGTTAGGAAGCTGGGCACAAACCCCAGATTGGCTGTGAGCTCAGTACTTAGAGTTCACCAGTCCAGGGTGAGCCCCTCGGGCGCTCTACTATCCTCACCATCGAGTCACAGACGGTCCCGTGGGTACACCAGTCTATCATGCCACCCGGGCGAGCCTGCCTTTGTCATGGGTGGCCGCTAACACCAAAAATCACAATAGTCAGGCTGCTCCTTGGATCTCATGCCAAAGACAGCGCTTGTAGCCAATCCTATAGCAAACCATCTAAAGTTTTATTAACGCATCAGTTGGAAATAACTGAGGAGGAGAAGGACCTCTGAGTATTGGTTGATCACAGGATGACTATGAGCAGCCAATGTGATATGGCCGTGAAAAAAGCTAATGCGGTCTTGGGATGCATCAGGCGAGGTATTTCCAGTAGCGATAAGGAGGTGTTAGTACCGTTATACAAGGCACTGGTGAGACCTCATCTGGAATACTGTGTGCAGTTCTGGTCTCCCGTGTTTAAGAAGGATGAATTCAAACTGGAACAGGTACAGAGACGGGCTACTAGGATGATCCAAGGAATGGAAAACCTATCTGATGAAAGGAGACTCAAAGAGTTTGGCTTGTTTAGCCTAATGAAAAGAAGGCTGAGGGGAGATATGGTTGCTCTCTCTCTATATATCAGAGGGATAAATACCAGGGATGGAGAGGAATTATTTAAGCTCAGTACCAATGTGGACACAAGAACAAATGGATATAAACTGACCATCAGGAAGTTTAGACTTGAAATTAGATGAATGTTTCTAGCCATCAGAGGAGTGAAGTTCTGGAACAGCCTCCCAAGGGAAGTAGTGGGGCAAAAGACATATCTGGCTTCAAAACTAAGCTTGATAAGTTTATGGAGGGGATGGTATGATGGGATAGCCTGATTTTGGCAACTAATTGATCATTGGTTATTAGTGGTAAATATGTCCAATGGCCTGTGATGGGATGTTAGATGGGATGGAATCTGAGTTACTACAGGGAATTCTTTCATGGGTGCTGGCTGGTGAGTCTTGCCCACATGCTCAGGGTTTAGCTGATCGCCATATTTGGGGTCAGGAAGGAATTTTCCTCCAGGGCAGATTGGCAGAGGCCCTGGGGGTTTTTTGCCTTCCTCTGCATGGGCATGGGTCACTTGCTGGAGGATTCTCTGCACCTTGAAGTCTTTAAACCACGATTTGAGGACTTCAATAGCTCAGACATAGGTTGGGGTTTGTTACAGGAGTGGGTGGGTGAGATTCTGTGGCCTGCGTTGTGCAGGAGGTCAGACTAGATGATCATAATGGTCCCTTCTGACCTTACAGTCTCTGATTCTAACTAAGAAAGGGAAACAAGAGCATTATTTACAGGGCTAAAGCTGGTAAACGTAGCTACACAAATGAGTTACAGTCTTTCCAAAGGGAAGAGATGTTTCTCTACTGTGACAAAGTTCCTCCTCTACCTTGGTGGGTCCTGCGCTTATTGGCGGATTTGCTCACCTCAGTGATCTTCCCCTCTGGTGGAACCCACAGTCTGGGTCAACTCCTCCTGTGTCTGATCGGGAGTTGGGAGGTTTGGGGGGAACCCAGGGCTGCCTCTACTCCGGGTTCCAGCCCAGGGCCCTGTGGATCGCAGCTGTCTATAGTGCCTCCTGTAACAGCTGCATGACAGCTACACCTCCCTGGGCTACTTCCCCATGGCCTCCTCCAAACACCTTCTTTATCCTCACCACAGGACCTTCCTCCTGGTGTCTGATAACGCTTGTACTCCTCAGTCCTCCAGCAGCTACACCCTCACCCTCCGCTCCTTGCGCCTCTTGCTCCCAGCTCCTTACATGCACACCACACGCACATCCAGGTGCCCTGATTAGCCTGCCTTGATTGGCTGCAGGTGATCTAATCAGCCTGTCTGCCTTAATTGTTTCTAGCAGGTTCCTGATTACTCTAGTGCAGCCGCTGCTCTGGTCACTCAGGGAACAGAAAACTACTCATCCAGTGACCAGTATATTTGCCCTCTACCAGACTCCTGTACCCCACTGGCCTGGGTCTGTCACACTACTAAGCAAACGCTATGTGTCCCTTAGGCGAAATGCTGGGGATCTCTTGCTTATGCCTAGAAACCCTCCTCAAGCCCAAGCAGCACAGAAATACAGTTTCTTCTTGTTAGAGGTTTTCCCTCCTTGTGCTTCTCAGCTGATGGGAGGAGTTCACTTGCAAGACTCATGTCCCAGAGGGAGGGAATAGCAATCGGTTAAGGTTCGGCACTAGTTCATCTGCCGTTGGTGGGGGTGGAAGGCAGCATGTCTCCCTAGCAGGGGTCTTTCTCCGGGTTGATGATGTGCACAGGTACAGAGGATTATAATGCAAACACAGAAGTATTACCGTACAGCATGGGAAGCGGCGGTTATACGTGAGATCAATGCTGGCAGCAACTCACCAGCATTTTATAAAGTCTAACCGCTAGCCACATTCTTATCACTCGACTGCCTGTTTTAACAATACCAGCACCCAGGGGAGCCAGCCTGATTCCAGCTCCGTATTTGTCAGTGTTCGGTTGAGACGTAAGGGCCTTGGCATGAACTGACACCGGGTCTGTCAGTGTGACAGGGCCCTGATCTCAGGCGGGGTCTGGGCAGCCCCGGCACAGCGGGGGCCCTGAGCTCGGTGGGGGCCTGTGTGGCACCTGGCCTAATGAGGTACCTGATCTTGGTGGGGATCTGTGCGGTGTCTGGCATGGGGGGCGGGGAAGGGCAGGTCTCGGTGAGGGTCTGTGCAGCATCTGGCACAGGGGGTGAGAGGGAGCTGATCTCGCTGGGGGTCTGTGCAGTGCCTGGCACTGGGGCGGGGGGTGGGGAGTTAACGCTGATCTCGCTGGGGGTCTGTGCATTGCCTGGCACTGGGGGGTGGGGGAAGCTGACCTTGGTGGGGGTCTGTGCCTTGGCTGACACTGAGGAGGAAGCTGATCTCACTGGGGGTCTGTGCAGTGCCTGGCACTGGAGGTCGGGGGGAAGCTGATCTCGGTGGGGGTCTGTGCAGTGCCTGGCACTGGGGTGGGGGAGATGATCTCGGTGGGGGTCTGTGCAGCACCTGGCCCTGGAAGGGGGGGAAGCTGATCTCGCTGGGGGTCTGTGCAGTGTCTGGCCCCGAGGGGGGAGGGGAGATGATCTCACTGGGGGGTCTGTGCAGCACCTGGCCCCAAGGGGGGGGAGATGATCTCACTGGGGGTCTGTGCAGCACCTGGCACTGGAAGGGGGGGAAGCTGATCTCGCTGGGGGTCTGTGCAGTGTCTGGCACTGGCGGGGGGGGAGGAGCTGATCTCGCTGGAGGTCTGTGCAGTGCCTGGCACTGGGGTGGGGGAGCTGATCTCGGTGGGGGTCTGTGCATTGCCTGGCACCGGGGGATGGGGGGTGGGAAGCTGATCTCACTGGGGGTCTGTGCAGTGCCTGGCTGTCATAGGTTTATTCCCCACTTTGAACTTTAGCGTCCAAAAGATGGGGACCTGCATGGATCCTTCTAAGCTTAAATCCTAGCTTAAATCTGGTTCTTGCTGCCACCAGCCAGGTTTCAGTGTCTGGCACACTCTCTGTTCCCCCAAACCTTTCCCTAAGAACACAGATCCAAACTCCTTGGATCTTAACACAAAGGGAAATAAACCATTCCCCCCACCTTCTTCCCCCTCCCCTAGTCGTTGGGAGAGATCACCTTGATTCAACTCTTTGAATCTAAACAAAGAGGGATTCACCTCCCGCCCCCCACCTGTCCCTGGTGAGTCAAACTAATCCCCTGAGGTTTCAAACAAGGGAAAAATCAAACAGGTTCTTAAAAAGAAAACTTTTAATTAAAGAAAAAAAAAGAAAAGGTAAAATTTAGCTCTGTAAAATCCAGATGGAAGTTTACAGGGTATACAGCTTATAAAAACTAGAGAGAGCTAGCATCAGTACAAATACAGCAACCAAAAATAAAATATTTCTCCAGCAAAACACACATTTGCAAATACAGAAATTAATTAGAAGACTAATCCGCCTTTCTAATACTCACTATACTGAATAGAAGAACTACTTCAGGAAGCTTGGAGAGCCTGGATATAGGTCTGGCCCCTCTTAGATCCAAAGAGAGAACAGCCCCCAAAACAAAGAACACAAACAAAGCCTTCCCTCCACAGAGATTTGAAATTATCTTGTCCCTTGATTGGTCCTCTGGTCAGGTGTCCGTCAGGTTTACTGAGCTTGTTAACCCTTTACAGGTAAAAGAGACCTTAACCCTTAACTATCTGTTTATGACACTGGCACTGGGGGGGAGCTGATCTCGCTGGAGGCCTGTGCAGTGCCTGGCACTGGGGTGGGGGAGCTGATCTCGGTGGGGGTCTGTGCAGTGCCTGGCACTGGGGTGGGGTAAGATGATCTCACTGGGGGTCTGTGCAGTGTCTGTCACCGGGGGGGGGGGTTATCTCGCTGGGGGTCTGTGCAGTGTCTTGCACTAGGGGGGGAGGAGCTGATCTCGCTGGAGGTCTGTGCAGTGTCTGGCACCGGCGGATGGGGGCGGGGAAGCTGATCTCGCTGGAGGTCTGTGCAGTGTCTGGCACCGGGGGGGGAGGTTATCTTGCTGGGGGTCTGTGCAGTGCCTGGCACTGGGGGTGGGGGGAGATGAACTCAGTGAGGGTCTGTGCAGTGCCTGGCACCAAGGGGGGGGGAGCTGATCTCGCTGGGGGTCTGTGCAGCGCCTGGCACTGGGAGGGGCGGGTGGAGAGCTGATCTTGCTGAGGGTCTGTGCAGTGCCTGGCACCAAGGTGACCCCTATCTCAGTTGAGAACTCCAGCTGCTACCATCATATTTTTATTGTCACATTTCTGTTCCATTTGTTTTCCTACCGAGCTCCGGAGCAGAGCTAATAACCCAGCCTGAGATCGTTTCGCCTTCGCTCTAAAGTACACGGGGCCCCAGTGGCTCAGTTGCTACAGTAATAAAGTAGTGGAGAGCCAAGGAGCCATTCTCACTCCACTTTGCAAGCAGCCTTGGTGCTCCAGTACGCCCTGCGGCCCTGCACCGATGATGCTCAGTGGCAGGGCAAAGCCCCCGAGCAGCAGAACAGGGCTGGTTTGAGCTGCCGGATTTGCTGTCAGTTCGAGTTCGAGGGGCCATGTTCATTAGAATTCAGAGGCTCTGATCTTGGACCAAAATAGCCTCAGAGAAGGGTTTTCTCTCTCTCCGTATGTCCAGCTTTGTCCAGACCAGGGAACCTCACTGGTGAGCCTGCCCTGGTCTGATTCAGACCCTGATAACCGGACGCTTCTCACAGAGACAGGTCCGAGCCAGCTCATATCGGGAAAGGCGTCTTTGGGGCTCACCTGTCCTTTCCGTAGCAGCTTTCATCCCAAACGACATGCACAGGAATCATGTTACCCATCAGCAAAATGCGGCTCTCTCTGGGGTGGACCGCAGCAGGTAACGGCGCGCAGCAACGCTTCCCAGCAGCTCAGGAGGCAGAAAGTGAAGGAGAAAGCCACAGCTCATTTTGACTGCGGGGGGCTCAGAGAGGTGGAATAAAATGGCTGGCACTGGAGCCTGGTGAGGCCACCAGGGCAAATGCCCTTATGCATGTCACAAGGCCGGTGTAAGCTCCTTGGGGCAGGGAGGACGGCTCTTCCTTAGTGTTTGAGCAGGGTGTGGCATTTAGCTTGCTGTGACAGTTGCAATAGAATAACGGATTCTTTAACGATCCCAAGCCCTCTGGGCTGCCTCGTTTTTGTGTCTCATTCAAATTTCTGAGGAACCTTAAAATAATCAGCAGCATCCCTCATTCTTACACAGTGCTTTTCGGCTGCAGATCTCCAAGCACTTTAACAAAGCGGGAGGTGGGGCGGTCAGGAGCATTATTTCTATTTTATAGATGGGGAAACTGAGGCACAAGGCAGGGCTGTGACTTGCAGGTCAAGGGGAGGAGCCAGGAATAGACCCGCTTGGGGACCGGGGAATGGTGGACCCGCCCAGGGTAAGGATGATGTTAGCAGGCCATTATAAGCATAAGAACTTGTTTCAACTACCATGAATCCCCCTGAAAGACGCCTGCCAACATCCATTTCCCACCTCCCCTCTCCTTCCTGGCTCTGGGAAGTTTGGTCAAAGCCAGAACCAGGTTTTTAAAGGGTTGAAGTTCCGCAACGTCCCCATTTTTTCTTCCCTCGGGGGAGATTCTGCACTGGGTGGAGGCATGTGTAACGTTATTGATATAAACTGGGACCATATAGAACATGGGTTGCAACCAAGGTCCTGTAGTGGCACCAAATCTTAGGTAAAGGGGGTCATATAAGGTGTCTAAGACCAGGTTATGGGTTGCTGGTTATGACTATGCTGTCTATATGTATGTATCATTTTGTAGTTGAAGTTATGAATATTGGCTCTATGCTGCCTGTATTTTGTATTTGTGCTCTGCTTCTGGGTGACATCACAGACAAGTTGGTGTTAGCTCTGCCTAGCCTGCTTGATGGCCCATTAAGGACCATCAGCTACACAACTGACCCATGGAGAGAAGGCAGACACGCCTTGTGACTCAGCAAAGTATGCAGGGACTGGCCCATGTGATTCCAGACTCCATTTTGCTGTAGTTTTCCACAGTAAGAACAAAAAGGGTTCTTACACCTGGAAGAGCCTATATAAGGCTGATGCCTCATCTCCATCTGGTCTTCAATCCTGCTTCGTGCCTCTGGAGGGATTTTGCTACAAACTGAAGCTCTGCACAAAGGACTGATGACCCATCCCAGCGGGGGATGTTCTCCAGAAACTTGATTTGAACCTGCAGTTTACTCCATCACTGCTGCAAGCCTGAACTAAGAACTTTGCCATTACTGTATGTGATTGATTCCATTTAACCAATTCTACCTCTCATCTCTACCTTTTTCCCTTTATGAATAAACCTTTAGATTTTAGATTCTAAAGGATTGGCAACAGCGTGATTTGTGGGTAAGATCTGATGTGTATATTGACCTGGGTCTGGGGCTTGATTCTTTGGGATCGAGAGAACCTTTTTCTTTTATTGGGGTGTTGGTTTTCATAACCATTCATCCCCAGGACGAGTGCACTGGTGGTGATACTGGGAGACTGGAGTGTCTAAGGAAATTGCTTGTGTGACTTGTGGTTAGCCAGTGGGGTGAAACTGAAGTCCTTTTTGTCTGGCTGGTTTGGTTTGCCTTAGGGGTGGAAAAACCTCAGCCTTGGGCTGTGACTGCCCTGTTTGAGCGATTGGTCCTGAATTGGCACTCTCAGTTGGGTCCCGCCAGAACCGCATCGTCACAGCATGTCTTGGTTTTGAGCGCTCCGGTAGGTTTCACTGCCTGGGTTTTGAGACCAGCAGTGGGTTTTAAGTGGCTTGTGCAGAGAGGCAGCCTGGGGGAGAATTTCACCAGCTGGAAACAGTTTCCCAGCCAGGCTCCGTTGCTCTTGGAAAGGGCCCTTCGGGTTTGGGTGGTGAGTGTGGCAGTGAGTGAACTGAGGATGGGCCATGTCCATCCTCTGCTCTGCCACAGATTGCCCGTGTGACCTTGGGCCAGTCACTTAGCCTCTCTGGGCCTCAGTTCCCCATCTGCGCAATGAGAGATGGAGAGTGAGATGGGGGGCGGGGGAACAGGTCTTTTGACTGCTCACTTCCCAGCTTTCCAACAGCTGTAGGGTGGGGTGCCGCCCTGAACCTCATGAGCAGCCTGTTTGAAGAAGCTTTGTGTTTCGGGGTAGGGTGTGGGTCTGATCTCACACTGGCATAGCACCAGCAGTTTCTTGCAACAGAGAGCAGCAAGCAGATGCAGAGCCACTCCGGGAGCACTTGATTCACAATGGAAACCAAAATGCTGTGCCACTCGCCATGGAGGGGTGAAATTGGTCTCATTTTCCTGCCACTTTCCCATTGAAATGGCTCTGTATTTTAAGCTGAAATGTGACAGTCAAGCTCAACTGTTTTCACTCTAAAAGGATGGTTCGTTTTTTCATGTTTCCCCAGGCACATTACCACCTTGGCAAAATGTCCTTAAACCACAGAAATGGGCACAACACATCTCTGGAAAATGTCTGTCTGCTTTCTGCCATTGCACGTAGCTTTAACAGAGAGAGATCTGTATTGTTAGAGGGCTCTTCAATCTAGCAAACAAATTCAGAACAAAAAGGAGGAGGAGTACTTGGGGCACCTTAGAGACTTAACAAATGTATTTGAGCATAAGCTTTCGTGGGATAGAACCCACTTCATCTGATGCATGCAGTGGAAAATACAGTAGGAAGACACACACGCACGCACACACACACACGCATGCACACACACACACACACACACAAAACATGGAAAAATGGGTGTTGCCATACCAACTGTAATGAGATTAATCAATTAGGGTGGGCTATTATCAGCAGGAGAAAAAAAAACTTTTGTAGTGATAATCAGGATGACCCATTTCCAACAGTTGAGAAGAAGGTGTGAGTAACAGTTGCGGGGGAATTAGCATGGGGAAATAGTTTTTACTTTGTGTAATGACTCATCCACTCCCAGTCTTTATTCAAGCCTAATTTAATGGTGTCCAGTTTGCAAATTAATTCCAATTCTGCAGTTTCTCATTGGAGTCTGTTTTTGAAGGGTTTTTTTGTTGGAGAATTGCGACTTTGAGGTCTGTAATTGAGTGTCCAGGGAGATTGAAGTGTTCTCCGACTGGTTTTTGAATGTTATAATTCTTGACGTCTGATTTGTGTCCATTTATTCCAATGGCTGGCAATTGAACTCAGCAAGGTTCAAAGTGGAGCTAAGGCATTAGAATTCTGTTTAGAATGCTATTAGAATTCTTGAGGGAGTCAACGAACGTGTGGACGAGAGTGATCCAGTGGCTATAGTGTACTTGGACTTTCAGAAAGCATTTGACAAGGTCCCTCACTATAAGCTCTTAAGCAAAGTAAGCTATCATGGGATAAGAGGGGGAAGGTCCTCTCATGGGTTGGTAACTGGTTGAAAGATAGGAAACAAAGGGAAAATGGTTAGTTCCGCAGTCGAGATTTTTCTACATTTTCAAATACTGTATTAGAGCAGAAAAGGTACAGAGAAAGACAGGTGAATGATTAGGGGGATGGACCAGCTTCCATTGAGGAGAGATTAAAAAGACTGGGACTGTTAAGCTTAGAACAGAGATAACTAGGGGGAATATGACAGAGGTCTATAAAATCAGAAACGGTGCGGAGAAAGTGAATAGGGAACTCTTATTTTCCCCTTCACATAACACAAGAACCAGGGGTCACCCAATGAAATGAATACACAGCAGGTTTAAAACAAACAAAAGGAAGTACTTCTTCATGCACTGAACAGCCAACCTGTGGAACTCATTGCCAGGGGATGTTGTGAAGGCCAAAAGTATAACTGGGTTCAAAAAAGAATTAGATAAGTTGATGGAGGACAGGTCCATTGACGGCTATTAGTCAAGATGGTTAGGGACGCAACCCCATGCTCTGGGTGTCCCTAAGCCTCTGACTGCCAGAAGCTGGGACTGGCCGACAGGGGATGGATCACTCAATAATTGCCCTGTTCTGTTCCTTCCCTCTGATGCACCTGGCATTGGCCACCATTGGAAGACAGGACACTGCGCTAGCTGGACCATTGGTCTGACTCCGTCTGGCCGTTCTTCTGAGGAGCACGGCTTGAACAGGGAGGGTAATAAGCCATCGGAAGAGCTCACTATGGGATGCGGTGGATTCTCCAGCACTTGAAGTCTTTAGCTCAGGACTGGGCACCTTTCCACAAGAGACGTTCTCATCCAGCTGTAAGTTACAGGGCTCTGGAGTCATTGGGTGAAATCCTCTGGCCTGTATTGTGCTGGAGATCGGACTACGTGATCATAACAGCCCCTTCTGGCCTTAGCATCTCTGGTGGCTATGGCTATATAGATGTCTGGCGATAGCCGGGAGAGACTGTATGTTATGTACATGGACTGCAGGCCATGGGGTGGTAATAGGTATGTTTGGATGTAGGCTATTTCGCAGGTAACTGAGTCGGCTGGCAGTGTGCCCACCTCAGGTGACTCTGGTGCTATCTGTACATCTATGGAAGGCGAGCACACGCTGTTCCTGATGCCATCTGAAGCCTGTGCTCGTCCGCTCTTTCCTCCGTGCGGTGCTGTTTATGTTTAATGGCTCAGACAAGATTTCAACAAGCAAAAGCTGGTTTATTAAACTCTTCCCTTCGCTCTCCCTCGCCCGTCCAGAGTGTTTGTTTCTCTTCCCAGACACGGTGATTTATTTCAGCGTTAACAATACAGGAGCGGATTTCTGGTTTTCCATCTGAGTTTCGTCGTTTTGCTTTAATCAAAGACAGAGGAATGGCCACCAGGTGAATCTCTCTGCTTATGTGTCATTTGTCAAAGAGCTCCGACATCCCGGCAGGAATAAAACACAAGGGATCAGATGCATCCCAGGTGGCTATCCCTTCCGGAAGAAGGGACGTTAGCTAATTAATCACCACCACAATAAGTATCGTTAGCCATTTGCATGTTTCAGGACCCGGACTGGCCCCCAGAAGGAAGTGGACTCTGGACATTGTGCTCTAAGCTGTCAGAACAGCTTATTTTCAGTATGTTGCCGGCTCATAGGAGTGTCGCGGCATGGATAATGCAGACAGCGATCAGCTGTTAGAGGCCCCAGTTGCGGTGAGGACTCCATTGCGCTAGGCGCTGTACATACACAGTGAGAGACAAGATCGTACAGCCTAAGCAGCTAAGACAAAGGGTGTGAGGGGAAACAGAGGCACAGAGAGAGGAAGTGACTTGCCCAAGGGCACGCAGGGAGCCTGGGCAGTGAGTCCATAGTCCAGACCCTTAGCCACAAGATCAGCCATAAAAGAAGCCATGCAGGTCACTGGACGAAAAATCCCTGTTCCCCTACTCACACCATAAGGAGGCATTAGCCTGCCACGCTCATAGGATTTCCACTGCAGGTGCTGTGAGTCCAGTCCGAAGCCAGCAAAAGGCAAATAGAAAGCAAGTTATTCTGTAGCTTCTAACGGTGCTCAGGGAATGTGGGCAAATTAGCTCCGAGACGGCGGGCTCCCAAGACAACACGGGCAAGGCATGAGGTCAATTTGGCACAAGCATATAATTAGCTAGGAACTACCGGGCCTGATTCCAAGTTCTTTATGCCACCGTCACTCCACTGGCTGCTGACCTATAGCAGGATTTGGCCTCGTACCTGCTAGACGTCATCTTCCCCGGAGGTCCAGGGTCATTGTAGCTCCATCACCATCGCTGTGGATGGGCCGATTCCTCGCTCGTGCTCCATTGGGATGAACTCCGAAGCGCGTGCTTCTGGGACGTTCCAGTGCGCACAGCTCAGCCAGCAGCTCTCCAGCGTTTGCCACGTCGCTCTGCTTCGTCACGGGGAGATTTCTCTCCGCATGGCTGCTCTTGGCTTAAGAAACCCACCTAATAAAATCCCTGGTGCGGATGCTACTGCGATGGGACAAGCCTGCCTATCAGGGGACCTTCATTTTCATTGGAAACTTTTTGCTCCCCCCAAAATGGGCTTTTATTTGTCAAAATGGCTATTTCAGCAGGAAATGTCCATTTTTCCTTAATTTTTTCAGTTTTTTTTTTTAATTGTGGTCACAAACCTGAAAACGTTTTGGTTTTCAGCTGAAATGTTCCCATAGCTGAGAAGTGAAATTGATGGATTTTATTTTGGACAGCCCAGGAAACTCTTGAAGAAAATGTTAAACAAAAGCCTGCGTTTTCTGTCGAAACGGGTCTGTAGCAGCTCTTGTTGTGCCATCGTGGCACAGAGCAATGTTCCTGCATTGTCTGTCACTAGTCCTAGCGTTACACTAGAGCCAATCAGAAATCAAAGTCCCATTAGGCTGGTGGCCCTGCCAGCCCGTTGTATAACTGACTCTGCCCACAGAGCTTATGATCTACGTTAGTGACAAGACACGACAAGTCAATGAGACAGGTCTGGGTGGAAGGAGGAAGAAGTAATCCAAGGATCTGTAGCAGGACTGGTGCTGTTCAACGGATTCATAAATGATCTGGAAACGGGGCTGAGCAGTGAGGTGGCGACATTTGCAGATGATAGGAAATGACCAGGGCCGGCTCCAGGGTTTTTGCCGCCCCAAGCAGCAAAAAAAAAAAAAAAAGCCGCAATCGCGATCTGCAGCTTTACCGCTGCCGCTTCAGCCTCTGGCGGCAATTTGGCGGCCGGTCCTTCGCTCCTAGAGGGAGTGAGGGACCCGCCGCCGAAGACCCGGACGTGCCGCCCCTCACCATTGGCCGCCCCAAGCAGCTGCTTGCTGGGCTGGTGCCTGGAGCCGGCCCTGGAAATGACACAAGTTAGTTAAATCCAAAGCTGACCGCGAAGAGTTTACAAAGGGCTTTCACTAAACTGGGTAACTGGGTGACAAAATGGCAGACGAAACCAGCCATACGTGCAAAATGATGGGGTCTAAATGAGCTGTTACCACCCAAGAAAGATCTTGGAGTCATTGTGGATAGCTCTGAAAACATCCACTCAATGTGCAGCAGCAGTCCAAAAAGTGAACAGAATGTTAGGAACCATTAGGAAAGGGACAGATAATAGGACAGAAAATATCTTAATGCGACTATAAATCCATGGTATGGCTGTACTTTGAATGCTGCGTGTAGAGCTGGTTGCATCATCTCAAAACCGATATATTGGAATTGGAAAAAGCACAGAGAAGGGCAACAAAAATGATTAAGGGTATGGAACAGCTGCTGTATGAGGAGAGATTAATAAAACTGGGACTGTTCAGTTTAGAAAAGAGACGACTAAGGGGGATATGATAGAGAACTATAAAGCTGTGACAGGTGTGGAGACAGTGAATAGGGAAGTGTTATTTACCCCTTCACAACACAAGAACCCAGGGTCACCCAATGAAATTAATAGGCAGCAGCTTTAAAACAAACCAAAGGCAGTATTTCTTCACACAACACACAGTCAACCTGTGGAACTCCTTGCCAGGGGATGTTGTGAAGGCCAAAAGTATAACTGGGTTCAAAAAAGAGCTAGATAAGTTCATGGAGGAGAGGTCCTTCAATGGCTATTAGCCAAGGTGGTTAGGGATGCAGCCCCATGCTCTGGGGGTCCCTAGCCTCTGACAGCTAGAAGGTGGGCCCGGATGGCAGGGGATGGATCGCTCGATAATTTGCCCTGTTCTGTTCATTCCCTCTGGGGCACCTGGCATTGGCCACTGTCAGAAGACAGGATACTGGGCTAGATGGACCTTTGGTCTGACCCAGTGTGGCTGTTCTTATGTGTTGCCACCTGTAACAATGCGGCCTCCGGTGGGACACAACTGACAGTATCAATTTGCGTAGAGCAGGGCAGTTACAGCCCAAGGCTGGGTTTCCTTTACTATTAAGGCACCAAACCTGTCAGACAGGACTTTGCTCTCACCCCACTGGCTAACCATAAGTCACACAAGCAATTCCCTTAGACACTCCAGTTTCCCAGTATCACCACCAGTGCCACTCGTTATGGGGACAAATGGTTATGAAAACCAACACCCCAGTTAAAGAAAAAAAAGGTTCTCCCGATCCCTAAGGACTAAGCCCCAGACCCAGGTCAATATACAAGTCAGATCTTACCCACAAATCACGCTGTTGCCAATCCATTAGAATCTAAAATCGAAAGGTTTATTCATAAAGAGAAAGAAATATAGATAAGATGAGAGCTAAAGTTGTTTAAATGGAATCAATTACATACAGAAATGGCAAAGTTCTTGGTTCAGGCTTTTAGCAGTGATGGAATAAACTGCAGGCACAAATCAAGTCTCTGGAGAACATCCACAGCTGGGATGGGTCATTCAGTCCTTTGTTCAGAGCTTCAGTTTGTAGCAAAGTTCCCCCAGAGGTCAGAAGCAGGATTGAAGACAAAATGGAGGGGTTTCCAGGGCCTTTTATCTTCTTTCTCTTGTGAGCCGAAACCCCTTTGTTCTCCTGTGCAAAATCACAGCAACAAGATGGTGTTTGTAGCCACATGGGCAAGTCACATGTCCATGCATGACTCAGTTTGCAGGCGGCAGCCATTGGTCACATGCTACCTTGAACGTTCCTAGGGAAGCTTCTCAGATGTGGATTGGAGTCTCCCAAGGTCCATTGTCAGTTAAGTGTTTCTTGACTGGGCACTTAATCTGGAAATTCCTTTCTCAAGAAGCTGACCAAATGCTACTTAGAATCAAACACATTGAGATACAAGTACATAGCCAATATTCATAACTTCAACTACAAAAATGATACCCCCATACAGACAGCATAATCATAACCAGCAAATTGCAACCTTTTCACAGACACCTCACGCGGCAACTTTTGTACAATACTTGCGGCAAATATGTAACTGTGGTTGCAACCATGATCTATACCATCACAGTGCATGTCAATAAGGTCACACCATCCACCACTGTTGCTGTGTGAGGCTGTGCTGGAAAACATCTTTCAGGAGCCTTTAATGGAGCTGCAAAGCTGCAGAATGCTGGGCAGTGCCCTGGAGCCAGGAAGGTGGGTGGCAGCAGCCCACAAAATGCTTCCAAACAGTCATTATTGGTGTATTGCAAATGCGTGTTTCTTTGCTTGGTTTGTGGCACACCTTGCTGTCCCCTGCCCTGTTCTGGCTCCTACGCAGGTTTTCAAACCCGGCTGCAGTGTGATTGGCCAGTAGGTAGCCGTGGCTGGAGAACACACAGCTGGAGACCCAAGTGCTCTGGTTTGCTCCCACAGTTATATTTTGAGGGGACACATTTTGCAGGCACTGATGTGTGTCTGGCTCCACCAACAGCTGGCATGCTGTGGAGCTTCTTCGCTCAAGCATCCTCCTTCTCCTGGCCACTCACCCACTCACTTACCTGCAGCCAAACCAACTTACACACTGGCTGACTTCTCCCTTTCCTGCCTCGGAGGCTCCCACGTTATAGAAAGAGCCCACGGCTTCTGTGTCTTTAATCGTTACACCATGGGTCAGTTTGGGGATGCGTCAGCAACCTCACAGAGCATAAGACAGGGGTACATGCGTGCACAAGTCCCCTCTTCACTGCCTGAGCTTGCAGATCGACTTCCATGCACTATGTCAGAGCAGCCTCGAGGCTGCTCTAATTTACACCTGGGTGGAACAGCCACAGGAGGCCAAGGATTGATGCTGCACCAAGATATCCTGGCCAGGTCCCCTTTAGCTTGTACCATGGCAGCAGTAAGGGGTTATCGTCACGAGCCCTTACACAAGCCCTGTGCCACTGAAGGATCCTACTGTACTACGTGAGCTGGTTAAACTGGTTTGCAGCCAGGTTAATGAAGCTACTGTCAGTGAGATAGGGGAGCATTATTACTCCATTTTATGGATGGGGAAACTGAGGCTCAGACGGACTGAGTGACTTGCACAGAAAGTCTGTAGCAAACCTGGGAACCAAACACAAGTTGCCGTAAGCCCAGTCAAATGCTTTAACCACCAGGCCATCCTTCCATTCCTGATTAAATTGTCGGGGGCCGAAAGGAAGCTGGCGTGATAGATGGAAACAAGGTAAAAGACAAGTTGTGGTTTTTATTAGTTTTACCTTTGCAAGGAGCGGGCACCACTGAAGTGGCTGGGCCTGTCTGGCTTTGCCTGGGAGTGTCTCTGAAAATTTCAGGGGGAGACAACTTTACTCAAACTTTTTCCTATGCTTCCCGATGGCTAAAATTTTAGCTCGATGCCCGAGTGGCGGCGTTAGAGACCTGTTTCCTAAATATAGGCACTGGTTTAGCTGACGGGGAAGGTGGGCTGTGCCTCCCTCAGTGGAAAAATCGGAGCGACCTTCACAGAAAAAGCTTTCTGCTCCAGGATAGGTTCCTGTCCTAAAAAAGGAAAAGAAAAAGAACGAGGTTAAACTAGGCGGAGGCGTTGTCCTCAAGAGGCAGACAATCCCCTTCCCCGTTGTATCATGAAAGCTCCTTTCCTTCGGGGAGATTTTGTGTTAGCCAAGGGAAAGGCAAAGCCTCCCTCTTGCCAACTCGCCTTTGGACAGGCTTCGTGGGGTGGATAGACCAGGACGTGCCAGGACTCCTGGGTTCTCCTGCTGCCTCGCTGGTTCAGTCTGACCTTGGGCAAGTCCCTCAGGGTAGATGGTTCCAAAGCACCTGTGCCCTCTCCGTTTTTACCGGTGGTAACAGTGAGTGAGGGGGGAGGGGAGCGGATGGAGAAGAGTGAGCGAGGGGTGGGGTCTTGGGCGGGGAGGAGGCAGCATGGGGCAGGGCCTCAGAGGAAGGGGAGGTGCAAGGATGGGGGGGAATGGGCAGTGTGGGGGCGGGGACTCAGGGGAAGTGGTGGTGCGGGGGTGGGGTCTCGGGGAGAAGGGTGGTGCGGGGGCAGGGATTCGGCAAGGGGCGGTGTGGGGGTGGGGCTCAGCGAGAAGGGCGGGGATTCAGGGGCAGGTGTGGCGCGGGGGGCGGGGCATTCAGGCACCGGTGGGCGCCCCCTCACTTTCAGGAAGTTTCTGCTCCTGACCTAGAGAAAGTTGATGGTACTTGAGTGATTTTGAGATGTCCACCTGAGTCGCTTTCTGGGAGAAGAGGGCTGACCAACCTCTCTGGGGGACGGGGAAGTGTTGTAGCTAAATCACAATGTAAAGGCACCTTCCGTCTGAGGATCTGCACATGCTCGACAGAGGGGCAGTCTCCTAGGAGGCAGGATGATATCATCATTAACGCACTGGAGTGGGACTCTGGCGTCAATTCTCTGCTCTGTGGTAGGGTCCCTGTGTGAGTCACTTCACCCCTCTGTGCCTCAGTGCCCCATCTGTAAAATGGGGGTAGTGACACTTCCGTTCCCCCCACCCTGTCTCCAGCTTGTCTGGCTGTAGATACAGATTGCACCCTCTAGAGGGCGGGGACTGTCTCTCACCTTGTGTCTGTACAGCACCTAACACAATGGGGCCCTGGTAACCGTTGGGGCCTCTAAGTGCTGCTGTAATACATATAGTAGGAACATGAAAAGGGCCATCCTGGGTCAGACCAATGGTCCAGCTAGCCCGGTACCCTGTCTGCCGACGGTGGCTGTTGCCAGATGCTTCAGAGTACAGGGCAATTTATCGAGTGATCCATCCCCTGTTGCCCACTCCCAGCTTCTAGGAGTCAGAGGTTTAAGGACATCAGAGCATGGGACTGAGTCCCTGACCATATTGGCTAATAGCCATCGATGGACCTATCCTCCATTATCTTATCTAATTCTTTTTTGAACCCCTTATACTTCACAACATCCCCTGGCAAGGAGTTCCACAGGGCGACTGTGCGTTGCGTGACGAAGTACTTTCTTGTGTTTGTTTTAAAAATCTGCTGCCTATTCATTTCATTGCATGACCCCTGTCTTTTGTGGCATGTGAAGGGGTAAATAACACGTCCTTATTCTCTTTCTCCACACCAGTCGTGGTTTTATAGGCTTCTCCCTCAGTTACCGCTTTTCTAAGCTGAACGGTCCCAGTCTTTTTAATCTCTCTTCAGACGGAAGCCGTTCCAGACCCCTCATCATTTTTGTTGCCCTTATCTGTACTTGTTCCCATTCTAATATATATTTTATGAAATGGACAACCAGATCTGCACACAGTATTCGAGGTGTGAGCGCACCATGGATTTATACAGAGGCATTATGATAATTTCTGTCTTATTATCTGTTCCTCTCCTATTGTTCCTATCATTCTGTTCACTTTTTGGATTGCAGCTGCACGAGTGGATGTTTTCAGAGAACTATCCACGATGACTCCCAGATCTCTTTCCTGAGTGGTAACAGCTCATTTAGACCCCACCGTTTTGTATGTAGCGTTGGGGTTGTTTCTAATGTGCATTACTTTGCATTTAGCAACACTGACTTTTGTCTGCCGTTTTGTCGCCCAGTCACCCTGTTTAGCGAGGTCTCTTTGTAACTCTTTGCAGTCTGCTTCGGGCTTGCCTGCCTTGAGTAATGAATAATACTAGCTGGGCCAGGTTTGGCCGCTGTTGAGTGTCGATTTTGGGACTGGCTGTTCCACTGAATATCCCTTTCCTCTTGGCAGCATGGCCTTTTGTGGCTCCAAAAGCAGGGGCGGGGCGTGGCTTCCATATAAGGAGGCGGGTCCTGGCCTGGCCAGGGCTATGCTTTGCAGTGGTGAATTTTTGGGTCAGAGCTGCGGGATGGGAACGTATAATCGACTCCCACTGTGCTGCCCCTGGAGACGCCTCACCAAGGCCCACGCGGTTGCTGACCCATGGATAAAGCTTTTAAAAGCCAGCAGCTGATGGGATTGGGGGACAGGCTCATTAGCGAGCGAGCCCTTCAAACCCCAGTTCCCGCCAGCCCCAGTTTCCTGTGATATTTGCGAGGCGGCAGCATGCAGAGATTTGGTTTGCAGCATGGAGCCGGATCAGATAGGAGCTTTGTGAGTCGGAGCCTGGGTGGCTGGTGGGGTTTGCCAGCCCGCTGTGTTTTAGGTTCCAGCTGCAGCCATAGCCTGGGGTGCCAGGTGTCTGAGACGGGGTGGGGCATGGGGAAAGAAGAGGGGCGAAGTGGGGTTTAGGGCTTGGTCCGACAAAGTGTCACGTGCTCACTTCTGGGGAGGGCAGGGGGAGTTGGGAGAGGGCTGCCCCTTCCGCGAGGCACTCGGCACCACAAAGGATCAGGCCCTTCCAGACAGCGGCGCTCTCCGTGGTGCTGAACGAGGGACACCAAGGCCTGATCCAAAGCCCGGTGGGCAGAGGGACGCCCATTGAGCTCAGCAGGCTGTGAGTGGAGCTCTGAGATAGCAGATCCAACTCTGTAATTAGCAAAAGGAATGGGGGGTGGGGTGGGAGGAGAAGCGCCCCAAGAGTTCCTCATTTGCCCTTGTGACACTGCCAGGCCAGGTGCCAGCTTATGCCAAGGCCCCTAGGCCTCACTGAACGGTGACAGATGCACAGCTGGCAACCCATCTGGCTCACCTGTGCATTAGCATCATTAAAACAGCTGTTCCATTGATAAGAATGGGCTGAGTTTTTAAACCTTACGAACAGGATGCTGCAGATCTCACCTATCCGTACCCCAAGTTACAGAGCCATAGCATTGTAAACCCCTGTGACTGTGTAACTCACCAATGAGGACGGAGCATTCAGTACTGTAAAAATTCAAAGGGTCCATTGAAATCAAATGAGCCATTGTGTAACATCAAAGGCGAAAGACCTTGTCCATTGCCCTCCTCACTCACACGAAGAGGAGTTTGGACTCTGGGGGAAGCGAATAAAAATGCCCGACTAGGAGAAACTTTATTGCTCTGCTGCTTGATCTCTGGGGGGTGAGGATTTCTATGCATAAGGAAGGAGTCCCCAGCTAGTTAGCTTGGGACTTGGGTTAGCCCTAAAGGATGTACCATGCATATTAGAGCAGATACTCTCAGCTTTTGGAACCCGAGACTGTATCTCATTTGCAAGTGAATCTGTCCCGGTTTTAACCTTGTAAATAAAGCTCTTGTTGCTTTTTCCTGGTTAATGAACCTTTAGTCAGTTTGTTACAGGATTAGCTCCAAGCCTTGTCTTTGGGGAGAGATCTGGGGTACAACTGACCCGGAGGGAGTGACGGGTGCTTTGGGACTGGGAGTAACCAGAATACCGGTGTGATTTGTGGTGTGAGGGACCAACTGGCACAGATTGGTGGCGAGATTGGCCGGAGTGCTCCGGGGGACGCCACGGTGAGGCTGTTACAGTGCCAGAGGCGTTCACACTCGCTATTTGTACATTCTATAATTAGATTTTGCCAACCGACCAGTTTCGGGGTTTTGCTCTGTTTCTTGCTAGTTGGCATTCGTGGTCACGAGCCGCACCAGAAAGCCGGACCATTGCTGGACTCCGGCGAGTCACAGCCATTGTGCTGGCAGGAAGACGGGCTCAGGGCTGTGGATTGTAACCCTTTACTGCAGGATGGGCGTGTTGCAAAGCCGGAGCAATACAGCTGCAGTTCTCGGGGCGGCTGTGCCTCTCTGCAGCCAGCGCACACGCATGCCCCTCCTTGCCAAGACGCTGTCAGCAGCAGAGAAGAGCTGCCAGGCGGAGCTATCAAAGGAGGGTGTTGATGGGATTCTAGGCTTCCATTCCACCCCTATGAGCCTCTGTTTTACCTGACAGCAAACAGTAGGGAGTGAATAATGAGCGAGAGGAAGCAGGAGTTTGTTGGAAGCAAAATCTCCGTCCCCAGGGCCGGCATGAGAAAGGGATTGGGCTGGCGCCGTACATCTCAGGCCAGTGGGGACGTGGGAAAGGGACCATCTGCCAAACGCAGTCACTGATGGAGCCAGAGGCCCAGGCTGCTTTGTTTCCCACATACTCCCTGTGACGCATTGGATCACAGAAACCCCCCTTGGGAACTGCCAACTGATGTGCTGAGACCACCTCTGAGCCCGTTTTCCCTGGCAGATTGGGACTTCGGAACCCTGCCTGGTTGTGCCAGACACGCCAGCCTGCTCCAGCACAGACCCAGGTCTGAACCACGTCTCCCGCAAGCTGCAGCTTAAGAAGTGTTCCTGTCTCCAGCACCCAGATACCCAGCTCCCCGTGGGGTCCAAACCCCAAATAAATCCCTTTTCCCCTGTATAAAGCTTATCCAGGGTAAACTCATAAATTGTTGCCCTCCATAACACTGATGGAGAGAGATGCACAGCTGTTCCCCCCCGCCCCCCAGGTACTAATACATACTCTGGGTTAATTAATAAATAAAAAGTGATTTTATTAAATATAAAAAATAGGATTTAAGTGGTTCCAAGTAATAACAGAACAAAGTGAATTACCAAGCAAAATAAAATAAAACATGCAAGTCTAAGCCTAATACAGTAAGAAAGTGATTCCAGATGAAATCTCACCCTCAGAGATGTTCCAATAAATTTCTTTTACAGACTAGCCTCCTTCCAGTCTGGCTCCAGCGATCCTCACACCCCTGTGGTTACTGTCCTTTGTTTCAGGTTTTTTCAGGTATCCTTGGGGGTTGCAGAGGCTACCTCTTGAGCCAGGTGAAGACAAAATGGAGGGGTCTCCCAGGACTTTATATAGTTCTTCTCTTGTGGGTGGACACCCCTCCCCCCCTGTGTAGAATCCCAGCTGCAAGATGGATGACTCGGAACTTTACAGGTGGCAGCCATTGCTCACATGCTACCTTGAACACCCCCAGTTAGACTTTTTATGTGGATTGGAGTCTTCCAAGATCCATTGTCCGTTAAGTGTTTCTTGATTGGGCACTTAACTTGCAAATTCCTTTCTTAAGAAGCTGCCCAAATGCCTTACAAAGGCCACTTAAAAATCAAACAAGTACACAGCCAATATTCATAACTTCGAATACAAAAATGACACACGCATACAAATCGGATGAATACATGAAGAAGATCATAACCTTTGCAGAGATATGTTACATGGCATATCTAGCATAAAACATATTTCAGTTATGTCATATTTTCACTCATAAGCATATTTTCATAAAGCATTATGGGGTGCAACGTCACACTCCCCATGGCTTCTCTTGCCTCCTTTTTGGGGGAGACATTATGTGTATCCCTGCGGTACCTAAAGGCTTCAACCAGGACCAGAGCCCCATTGTGTTAGGCATTGTGCAGGCACACGCAGTCAGTCCCTGCCTCAATGAGCTAAATAGACAAGATAGACTAAGGGAAGGGGAAACTGAGGCACAGAGAGAGGCTGTGACTTGCCCAAGTTCACCCAGTAGGTCATTGGTGTCAGCAGGTCTCCTGACTCCCAGGCCGGTGCTCTATCCGCTAGACCACACTGCCTGTGTGTGTGTGTGTGTTCTGTATTCTACACCTATCCAACTTGCAGGCCCTCTGATCTGCCTCTTACCTTTGGTCCAGCCGCCTGCTCCCCCTCCCATCCGCATTGGCGTCCTCGCGTCACCTGTGTCATTCACTTTGAAATGGTGAGCAGCCAGGACCCGAGGCTCACTGGTATGAAGCTCTTTAAATATACTCCTGGCATGACGGAGCCCTTGTTCCTGTGGGGGCCACGGGCCGCTGCCATGAGACGAGCAGGGAACTGAGTGCTGGGGACAGATAATGGGCCACCCGGCCTGGAGGGCGGGTCTGCTGCGGGTTGTGCTGATGGGCCTCAGCCCTGCTCTGGAAGGACCCTGCTGCTAGGGGTTGTTCAGTGTCCCTGCCCTGGATGGGAGCCAGTTAATAAGCAGCTCAGCCTTTCTTGTGGTCTCCGCTGTCCAGGGCTTTTCGTGTGGATCTCGCTGCAGAGCAGACGGGCGCGGGGCGCAGAGGGAGGGGGTGTTTGTGCTTCAGGAATGACTGGACGTGTGCGCGAGGGTGGGGGGAACCCTGGCACTGAGTAAAGGACCCGGTCGCCGCACATCCCGAGGGGCAATTCAGTGTCACAACCCCCTGCACAGGGTCCGGTTTTAAACGCGCTGAGCGACGCCGGCCTCTGGCTCCCCAGCGCCACTCATTTATTGCCAAATTTGGGGCCAAATTCAGCTCTCAGAGACCCCAGGGTAAATCCATCAATGTCAGTGGGGACCCGCCGGATTTACACCAGTGGAATTAAGAGCAAGCTGTGCCCCACGGGTCGCTTTATGGTATACATTTCGGACTGCGGGTATTTCCCGAAGAAAGACTGATACGCGGCTAGCAACCCACCCCTCGCTGGCACGCCGCACCCAGCTCCTCGCGAAGCGGCTTGGGTAGGGCCCTGTAGGCCAGGGGTGGCCAACCTGGGCCTGAGAAGGAGCTGGAGTGTGCCAATGTACATTGCCAAAGAGCCACAGTGACACGTCAGCAGCCCCTCATCAGCTCCCCTTTCCCCCACTCCCAGTGTCTCCCACCCGCCAGCAGCACATAACCCTCCATCCCTGCGCCTCCCGCCGGCCGCAATCAGCTGTTGTGTGGCGTGCAGGAGGCTCGGGGGGGGGAGGGAGGAGCAAGGGCGCAGCAGACTCCCCCGGGGGAAGGGGTGGGGCCCTTTGGGAAAGGAGTGGGGCTGGGGCCTGGGGCAGAGCCAGGGGCTGAGCAGTGAGCCCCACCCCCCGGCACATTGGAAAGTTGGCGCATGTAGCTCCAGCCCCGGAGTCGGTGCCTGTAGAAGGAGCCGCATATTCACCTCTGAAGAGCCGCATGTGGCTGCGGAGCCACAGATTGGCCACCCCGGCTGTAGGCGTTTCCTGTACCAAGCGGAACTGTAACCAGAACTACCACTAGAGGGCACTCTAACCTGCCCTCGGATACATGCTGTGTCTGCATAGACTGGGCTGCGTCTGCCCGGGTCCCAGGGAGGGTCGTTCCAATGAAGCCAACCTAGAGCAGCTGAGGATCCGGCTTGATCTAATTACTGGACGTTTAAAACCTGAGCGTGATTTAGGGACCTGCTGGGCCTATTTCAAAAAGTGGGCCTAGGCCGGGCGAGTTCTCCAGACCAACCTTAATCCGCCGCTGCTTACAGGCGGTCCCAGGGCTGTCCCTGCAGGACCAAGGTTTCCATGAGGTTCCCCAGCTCCTGGTTGTGTGGCTAACCCCGCTGCTCCCTTACATGGGGCTTGGTGAATTTCCCCCGAGTTGTCCCCAGCCTGTTCCTCCGAGACGCAGACGCCTACGCGCGCATGAGTCAGCGCTCGGGTCAGTTTGACTAACCTTTAACGTGGCAGCCGGGACGCCGTGGCTTTGGAAACGGTCCCGACTGACTCTTTAAACTGTAAATATCGAAGTGATAAAATCTCTCTCTCTCCTCGGATCAGCCTGAGTCAGTGGAGCCCGGTCAGGGGCGCGTTGCTTTCATTCTGGGGCATCTTGGCTTGACATTTTCTCAGGCTCAGCGCTCTTGAAGTTCATTAAAATCCAGCCCGGGGCATTGGCAGCCAGGGGAACTCCTGACTGGTGACTCAGTGGATCCTCCCTGATCTGAGATTCCCATCTGTGTCTCGTATCAGAGGGGTAGCCATGTTAGTCTGGTTCTGTAAAAGCAGCAAAGAATCCTGTGGCACCTTATAGACTAACAGACATTTTGCAGCATGAGCTTTCGTGGGTGAATACCCACTTCGTCGGATGCAAGAGTGGAAATTTCCAGGGGTAGGTAAATATAAGCAAGCAAGAAGCAAGCTAGAGATAACAAGGTTAGATCAGTCAGGGAGGATGAGGCCCTGTTCTAGCAGTTGAGGTGTGAAAACCAAGGGAGGAGAAACTGGTTCTGTAATTGGCAAGCCATTCACAGTCTGTGTTTAATCCTAAACTGATGGTGTCAAATTTGCAAATGAACTGAAGCTCAGCAGTTTCTCTTAGAAGTCTGGTCCTAAAGTTTTTTTGCTGGAGGATGGCCACCTTAAGATCTGCTATTGTGTGGCCAGGGAGGTTGAAGTGTTCTCCTACAGGTTTTTGTATATTGCCATTCCTAATATCTGATTTGTATCCATTGATCCTTTTCCTTAGAGACTGTCCAGTTTGGCCGATGTACATAGCAGAGGGGCATTGCTGGCATATGATGGCATATATTACATTGGTGGACGTGCAGGTGAATGAACCGGTGATGGTGTGGCTGATCTGGTTAGGTCCTGTGATGGTGTTGCTGGTGTAGATATGTGGGCAGAGTTGGCATCGAGGTTTGTTGCATGGATTGGTTCCTGAGCTAGAGTTACTATGGTGCGGTGTGCAGTTACTGGTGAGAATATGCTTCAGGTTGGCAGGTTGTCTGTGGGCGAGGACTGGCCTGCCACCCAAGGCCTGTGAAAGTGTGGGATCATTGTCCAGGATGGGTTGTAGATCCCTGATGATGCGTTGGAGGGGCTTTAGCTGGGGACTGTATGTGATGGCCAGTGGAGTCCTGTTGGTTTCTTTCTTGGGTTTGTCTTGCAGTAGGAGGCTTCTGGATACATGTCTGGCTCTGTTGATCTGTTTCCTTATTTCCTCATGCGGGTACTGTAGTTTTGAGAATGCTTGGTGGAGATTTTCTAGGTGTTGGTCTCTGTCTGCGGGGTTAGAGCAGATACGGTTGTACCTCAGTGCTTGGCTGTAGACAATGGATCTTGTGGTGTGTCCGGGATGGAAGCTGGAGGCATGAAGGTAGGCATAGCGGTCGGTAGGTTTTCGGTATAGGGTGGTGTTAATGTGACCGTCACTTATTAGCACCGTGGTGTCTAGGAAGTGGACCTCCCATGTAGATTGGTCCAGGCTGAGGTTGTTGGAGGGGTGGAAGCTGTTGAAATCGTGGTGGAATTTTTCTAGAGTCTCCTTCCCATGGGTTCAGATGATGAAGATGTCATCAATGTAGCGTAGGTAGAGAAGGGGTGTGAGTGGACGGGAGCTGAGGAAGCGTTGTTCCAGGTCGGCCATAAAAATATTGGCATATTGTGGGGCCATGCGGGTGCCCATAGCGGTGCCACTGATCTGGAGATATATATTGTCATCAAATTTGAAATAGTTGTGTGTGAGGATAAAGGCACAGAGCTCAGCAACCAGTTGTGCTGTGGCATCATCAGGGATACTGTTCCTGACAGCTTGTATTCCATCAGTGTGTGGGATGTTTGTGTAGAGAGCCTCTACATCCATGGTGGCCAGGATGGTGTTTTCTGGAAGGTCACCAATGCATTGTAGTTTCCTCAGGAAATCAGTGGTGTCACGGAGATAGCTGGGAGTGCTGGTAACATAGGGTCTGAGTAGAGAGTCCACATATCCAGACAGTCCTTCAGTGAGAGTTCCAATGCCAGAGATGATGGGGCATCCAGGATTTCCAGGTTTGTGGATCTTGGGTAGTAGATAGAATAACCCTGGTCGGGGCTCTAAGGGTATGTTGATTTGTTCTGGTGTTAGTGTAGGGAGTGTCCTGAGTAGATGGTGCAGTTTCTTAGTGTATTCCTCAGTGGGATCTGAGGGAAGTAGCCTGTAAAATTTGGTATTGGAGAGTTGTCTGGCGGCCTCCTTTTGGTAGTCAGACCTGTTCATGATGACAACAGCACCTCCTTTATCAGCCTCTTTGATTATAATGTCAGGATGGTTTCTGAGGCTGTGGATGGCATTGCGTTCTGCACGACTTAGGTTGTGAGGCAAGCGATGTTGTTTTTCCACAATTTCTGCCTGTGCACGTCGGCGGAAGCATTCAATGTATAGGTCCAGACTGTCATTTCGACCCTCAGGAGGAGTCCATGTGGAGTTCTTCTTGTGCTGTTGGTGGGAGGGTAACTGTGTATCAGTGCGCTGTTCAGTGTTGTCCTGAAAGTATTCTTTGAGTCGGAGACGGCGAAAGTAGGCTTCCAGATCGCCGCAGAACTGTATCATGTTGGTGGGGGTGGCAGGGCAGAAGGAGAGTCCCCGAGATAGGACAGACTGTTCTTCTGGGCTGAGTGTGTGGTTGAATCCTGTGGCACCTTATAGACTAACAGACGTTTTGCAGCATGAGCTTTCGTGGGTGAATACCCACTTCGTCGGATGCAAGAGTGGAAATTTCCAGGGGCAGGTATATATATGCAAGCAAGAAGCAAGCTAGAGATAACGAGGTTAGATCAATCAGGGAGGATGAGGCCCTGTTCTAGCAGTTGAGGTGTGAAAACCAAGGGAGGAGAAACTGGTTCTATAGTTGGCAAGCCATTCACAGTCTTTGTTTAATCCTAAACTGATGGTGTCAAATTTGCAAATGAACTGAAGCTCAGCAGTTTCTCTTAGAAGTCTGGTCCTAAAGTTTTTTTGCTGCAGGATGGCCACCTTAAGATCTGCTATTGTGTGGCCAGGGAGGTTGAAGTGTTCTCCTACAGGTTTTTGTATATTGCCATTCCTAATATCTGATTTGTATCCATTGATCCTTTTCCTTAGAGACTGTCCAGTTTGGCTGATGTACATAGCAGAGGGGCATTGCTGGCATATGATGGCGTATATTACATTGGTGGATGTGTAGGTGAATGAACCGGTGATGGTGTGGCTGATCTGGTTAGGTCCTGTGATGTCTGTGTCTCCTTTCACCTGCCTGCTGCTTCTGGCTTTGATAGCCCCAGCTATCTCTAGAGACTGCCATCCTGGCGGGACCAGACTCCCTGCCAGCCAAGGCAAGGACAGGGGGGAGGGATAGCTCAGTGGTTTGAGCATTGGCCTGCTAAACCCAGGGTTGTGAGTTCAATCCTTGAGGGGGCCACTTAGGGATCTGGGGCAAAAATTGTTCCTGCTAGTGAAGGCAGGGGGCTGGACTAGATGACCTTTCAAGGTCCCTTCCAGCTCTAGGAGATTGATATGTCTCCAATTATTACTTTACCTAAAGCCAACAGGCACCGATCATTCCCATTAGGTTCCTCCCATGCAGCGAGAAGGGGAAATGGGGGTGAGGGGGCTGCAGCTGAAAGAATTTTGCAGATTAGACTCAGACCAGGCACACACCCGGCCGCGGGGGAATGTTTGCAAGGGGAAGTGGAGGTTGCACCTCCGCTGGCCGACGCCCATGGGAGGCTTAGAGAGGGAATAGGTGAGGGCAAAGCAGGGTTAGGAATGGGATGGGGGGACGGGCTGCTTTAGTGAATCCCCCTCCACAGCTGCTGCCCCCGGGGCAAAAGCCCCAAGACAGGAATGCGGCAGAGGCAGTGCGTGAGGGGACGGGGCAGGGTAATGCGGCCTGCGGGCTGCACCACAGCGTTCCAAGGGACGTTAGGAAGCGCCTGTCACTGGGGATGCCCAAAGCGGTGGCTTCTGTAACGTCCCTCGTTGGGGAGCTGAGTTGGGACTCAGCCGTCATGACTCCCCGTGGTTCTCGCTAGCTCCCTGGCTGGCACCGGCCGTGCTGCCCGGTGTCACCTTTACGTGCTGGACTGGATGTGTGGCAGTCCTGGACGGGGCTGCTGCCTCCTCTTCCCCATCTGTTAGGGACGTCAGAGCAGCTCACCAGCTTCCATGGGCATCAGCCACCTCCAGCTCAAGGCGGCTCTGTTCAGGCGGAGGCTGACGGCATGTGGCAGGGGCAGGGGCCAGGGGGGAGCTTGCACCGTGCCTGGTCAGGATTTCTGCCCTCACCCCTCCCCCCCGTCTGTCAAGGCAGGATGACAGCCGCTAAAAGCAAACTCTGGCTGGGTCGGAGGTCAGTTTTGATTTACGCGGAAGCTGGTTCCGGCTCAGCAAGCTGCATGTTCTGTTTAAAATTCCACTTTTGCTTGTGATCTCGAGGCTCCAGAAGGGAGCAGCAGGCGAAGGGCGTCGTTAGTAATGCAAAGGAATTGACAGCAAGGCAAAGGAGTAAATAAATCAAGTCCAGGTCGATGCATGAAACTCAGCTCAGTAAGTTTGATGGCAAAATGGCCCGATATGCTGCTTCCTGTATGCTCTGCCGTCAGCACAGGCAGTAAATTAGCAATGCACAGAAGATCAGAATACATTACATAGGCACCCAGATGGAGATGTACTTGTAGGCTAATCAGGTGCAGGGAGATATGGGTGTAACGAGATAAAATATTGTTTGTGCATTATTTGAGCAGGCCACTGCTGTCTACTGGATGAAATCAGAATGGCTCCACTGTGTGTCATAGGCCCTCTACTGCTGATTGCTAATGGTGATTCTCCTATAGTTATTTCCCTGCAGTAGCCATTGAGTTCTAAGTGGATGTCATGTGCAGCATAATGGCACCTAGTGAATTCCTGGCTAGCTGTGGGTTTGTTACTAGAAATATAGCAGAGCATGTGCTTGTACAACACGCTTACTTTAAATGGGCTCTCTAGGTAAAATTCATGGGGCTAACTGATCCCTGGGGTAGCTCCGTTGATTTTTGGCCAGTGAAAGGCTGATTGTTCTGTGGTTACATTTGCTTAAGCTCACTCTCATGCTTCAGGGCACAAGTGAGTTAGTACAGGGGTCAGGAAGGAATTTCTGTCTCTCACATGCTGCATTGTAGACCTTCTGAGACACATTTTAGAATCTTCTCTCCTTCCTTTGTAGCACAAGTTGTTGTGAGCCACGCGTCTGAACTGCTTGGGCTCAGCAGGGTCCGTGTGTATCCGTGCAGAGTGAGTCGGTATCCCACCAGGCTGTATTGGCGTGGAGAGGAGATGCCATCCCGAGGTTGGCGGGGCAGCACTCAGGATTTGGATGACTACAGGCGGTGCGAGGGCAGGCGTTCGCACCGATCAGGGCAGGCTTTGCGAGGCTCAGCTGTTCCAGTCCAGTGGGACGGCTGTAGCCCAGGGCAAGGCTATCAGAGAGAGAGAGAGAGAGACGCAGTTTCAGAGTTGGGCAGTAAACGAATTGACTGGAACAAGCTGACGCAAGAGCCCTCACAGGAAAGGGACGTTTGTTCCGGAGCTTTGGACTCCGTCCCAACCACTCACAGCAAAGGGCGCACCTACACACCGTCAATCAGAGCAGAGGACACAGATATCCCACCAATCAAAGCAGAGGACACCAAACTTCCTCACCAATCAGAGCAGAGGGTGCCCACCACTCCACCAATCAGAACAGAGGACCTTAAAGAATTTCATCAATCATGGAACAGGTCATACCCACATTCTAACTATTTACTCCCCGCCTCCTCCGATTGTCAAGCCCTGAAAGTCATCCCTCCAATCACAGCACAGGAAAATCCAACAGTCCTCCAATCACAACACAGGGCACCCGGATGTTCTAAAACACCTTTTCTCCCCTCCAATGTATGGACCTTCATCTCATCAGTCAGAGCCCAGGACATATACCAACTTTGCACCAATCACAGCAAAAGACATGCCCCACACCCCACCAATCAAAGGCCCCGTTAGAGCAGTTCTGAAGCCACCCACTGCGGGATAGTGACACACACACACCCTTACCTGCCTTTGGGTTTGGTGTTGCAAAACCAAATCTGAGTGGACGTGTGTGTGCCCTCAGCTGGATGATCTCAGAACTGTGTGTCATGAGCCTTATACTGTCAGGAGAAATTAGTTAGTAGAGAGTGTCCTTTTAACTTGCAAGGCGTGTGCTTCTGCGATCTCTCTCCCGGCTGACCACCACCCTGCTCTGGATGGGCACGGTGTGGGGCGGAGCAACAGCAGTTATGTTTCTGTCAATCCTTGGGGTCCCCGCCAAAGCAACGAGTGAGGATGCCACGTGATGGCCACTTCGGATGGCTGGTTTGGTGATGTGTCCGGTTGCTACTGATCTAGATCCGTGCTCCCTCCCTCCTGGGTTTTGTTCCCATTGGGGAAGCCTGAGTGGTGAGGAAGAGGAAGCAAGGAAGTCACACTCATGTAACCTTTTACTGAGGGGACCAAACTTGCCAGAGTTGAATCTCGCCTCGTGTTGGTTCTGCACCACTGTGGTTAGAGTCGGGAGAGTTTTGCCTGAGTAGCGGCTGAGTAATGATTTCTGGAGGTGACATAATATAAACAGTACAAGACATTGCTTCCCGAAATGTGTGGCATGCCCCTGAAGGAATTTTGGATGAGAGACAGGCCTCGGTTGTTGTTCAGACTCTCAGCTTTCATTAAAATAAATGAGGACATTTCTCACTGTTACGGTTTCCGAGAAAGCCTTCTGATTGTGACCCATGTGTAACTGATGCAGCACTGCCTGCCTGAGTTTGCAGAGAGCCTGAAACAGTAGCTCTTCGGCTCGTGCTCCCCTGTGCATTTCAGTGGATGCTAACGCAGATGGCAATGTTTGAAATGTCAGCTAACTATTGCACTTCAGATCCTAAAGGTGGGCCCTCACTGGTGCACGATGAGGTTGTAGGGGGCTCAGCTTGTAAAAGTTCAGGGTAGGCAGGTGTGAGTGCTAACCATTGGTACGTAGCAGGGAATGACCAGGCCCTAGGAGTTAAGGCATGGACTTGCTGTATCTTTCCCTCAAAGATCATAGAATATCAGGGTTGGAAGGGACCTCAGGAGGTATCTAGTCCAACCCCCCTGCTCAAAGCAGGACCGATCCCCAGACAGATTTTACCCCAGTTCCCTAACTGGCCCCCTCAAGGATGAAACTCTCAATGCTGGGTTGAGCAGGCCAATGCTCAAACCACTGAGCTATCCCTCCCCCCCAGATGGAAAGAGGTAGCCCTGAATCCTACTTTAGCAAAAAGCAACCGAGGAGCGATTGGCCCCAGGTGAGGACACTAGCTGCCAAAAAACTCAGGGTCAAAGTATCCCTTGAATAAACACTGTCTAGTGAGCAGAGGGCCCGGGGAGCGCTCGGCAGGCTGTGCTGACCTTCGCTAGCCAGAGCGTGGCTGGCAGGCTTAATCCCTGGGAGTGAGCCCCAGCTCCAATCAGCAGGGCACGGGGACCGGGCTTGCTGCTAGTTTGTACGATCCTTAAGCTGGGCACAATTTAGTGCTTTAAAGAGCAGCTCTGACTCCTCCGAGATGCTTTTCCTGCCTGTCAGAGCCACAGGTGCTGAGTTCAGTGAGTCAGCACAGCTGAGGGAGAGTGAGCTGGATTCTGTTCCTTCTCGCGCCTCGGCTGAGCTGTTCACTGAATTTCAATTACAGGGCAATATTCTGCCCTGGGTGCTCCATTGTGCCAAGCGCTGGACATACGCACAGCGAGGGAGGCTCACCGTGCCAGGCGCTGGACGTATGCACAGTGAGGGACGCTCACCGTGCCAGGTGCTGAACGTACGCACAGCGAGGGAGGCTCACCGTGCCAGGTGCTGGACGTACACACAGCGAGGGACACTCACCGTGCCAGGCGCTGGACGTACGCACAGTGAGGGACGCTCACCGTGCCAGGTGCTGAACGTATGCACAGCGAGGGAGGCTCACCGTGCCAGGCGCTGGACGTACACACAGCGAGGGAGGCTCACCGTGCCAGGCGCTGGACATACACAGAGCAATGGACACTTACCGTGCCAGGTGCTGGGCATATGCACAGTGAGGGACGATCACCGTGCTAGGCTCTGGGCATACACACAGTGAGGGATGCTCCCCATGCCAGCCACTGGACGTACACACAGTGAGGGCTGCTCACCGTGCTAGGTGCTGGATGTACACACAGCGAGGGATATTCACTGTGCCAGGCGCTGGACGTACGCAGCGCAATGGTCACTCACTGTGCCAAGGGCTGGACATATGCTCAGTAAGGGACGCTCACTGTGCCAGGTGCTGGACGTATGCACAGTGAGGGACGCTCACCGTGCAGGCATTGGACGTACGCACAGCAAGGGACGCTCACCATGCCAGGTGCTGGACGTACGCACAGCGAGGGACACTCACTGTGCCAGGTGCTGGACGTACGCACAGCGAGGGACACTCACTGTGCCAGGTGCTGGACGTACACACAGCGAGGGACGCTCACCATGCCAGGTGCTGGACGTACGCACAGCGAGGGACACTCACTGTGCCAGGTGCTGGACGTACGCACAGCGAGGGACACTCACTGTGCCAGGTGCTGGACGTACGCACAGCGAGGGACACTCACTGTGCCAGGTGCTGGACGTACGCACAGCAAGGGACACTCACTGTGCCAGGTGCTGGACGTACACACAGCGAGGGACGCTCACCATGCCAGGTGCTGGACGTACGCACAGCGAGGGACACTCACTGTGCCAGGTGCTGGACGAACGCACAGCGAGGACACTCACTGGGCCAGGTGCTGGACGTACGCACAGCGAGGGACACTCACTGTGCCAGGTGCTGGACGTACGCACAGCGAGGGACACGCACTGTGCCAGGTGCTGGACGTACACACAGCGAGGGACGCTCACCATGTAGCCGCTGGACGTACGCTCAGCGAGGGACACTCACTGTGCCAGGTGCTGGACGTACGCACAGCAAGGGACACTCACTGTGCCAGGTGCTGGACGTACGCACAGCAAGGGATGCTCACCATGCCAGGTGCTGGACGTACGCACAGCAAGGGACACACACTGTGCCAGGTGCTGGACGTACACACAGCGAGGGACACTCACTGTGCCAGGTGCTGGACGTACGCACAGCGAGGGACACTCACTGTGCCAGGTGCTGGACGTACGCACAGCGAGGGACACTCACTGTGCCAGGTGCTGGACGTACACACAGCGAGGGACGCTCACCATGCAGCCACTGGACGTACGCTCAGCGAGGGACGCTCACCGTGCCAGGCGCTGGACGTACGCACAGCAAGGGACGCTCACCATGCCAGGTGCTGGACATATGCACAGTGAGGGAAGCTCACTGTGCCAGGCGCTGGACATACGCAGAGCAATGGACACTCCCTGTGCCAGGGGCTGGGCATATGCTCAGTAAGGGACACTCACTGTGCCAGGTGCTGGACGTATGCGCAGCGAGGGAGGTTCACCGTGCAGGCACTGGACGTACGCACAGCGAGGGACACTCACTGTGCCAGGTGCTGGACATACACACAACGAGGGATGCTCACCATGCAGCCGCTGGACATACGCTCAGTGAGGGACGCTCACCGTGCCAGACGCTGGACGTATGCGCAGCGAGGGAGGTTCACCGTGCAGGCACTGGACGTACGCACAGTGAGGGACGCTCACTGTGCCAGGTGCTGGACGTACGCACAGCGAGGGAGGTTCACCGTGCAGGCGCTGGATGTTCGCACAGCGAGAGACTCTCACCATGCAGGCGCTGGAATTACGCACAGTAAGGGATTCTCACGGTGCCAGGCACTGGACATACACACAGCGAGGGATGCTCACCATGCAGCCGCTGGACATACACTCAGCGAGGGACGCTCACCATTCCAGGCGCTGGACGTACGCGCAGCGAGGGGCGCTCACCGTGCCAGACGCTGGACGTACGCGCAGCGAGGGGCGCTCACCATTCCAGGCGCTGGACGTACGCGCAGCGAGGGGCGCTCACCGTGCAGGCGCTGGATATACACACAGCGAGGGGCGCTCATCGTGCCAGGCGCTGGACATACGCAGTGCAAGGGACATTCACTGTGCCAGGCACTGGACGTGCACACAGCAAGGGACACGCACCCTGCATAATGTATAGTGAGATGCAGTGACTTTCCCATTGTCTGACAAGACTGTGGCGCAGCTGAGAGTTGAACCCAGGTTTTTGAGGCCTCGTCCACTGCCTTGCCCACCAGATCAGACTTTCAGCTGTCCAATGTTGGCTAGCAGCATCCCTGCTCGTTCCATTCCCCCCTCCCCATCTCACCGTGGTCTGAGCTGCCTCTCCCTGGCTGTGATTTGAACCTGCTGGGGCGGCCGATCTGGCCCGGCTCATCCGGTGACATTTGGCGAAGGCAGCAGGCTCCGCATCAGTCACAGCTGGGGAAGAGCCGCAGCAGCAGCTTGACGCACGGGGAGCAGGATGGATGGAGCCAGAGGGATGAGCTGCCACGGCATCCAGCTGTCCCTGCAGCCTCAGCTTTGCACGGGGAATGTGGCCTCATCAATCTCCCCTCGCCCCCGCCCGCCTCCTTCCCCTTGCGACGGCACCCGCTGGTGTCTGCTTTCAGGGCTGGAAGCCCCTCTCCCACCTGGCTGGCTTCCGAAGGTTGTTAGCAAGGCACTGACCCGGAGGGGGAAAATGCGCAGCTCCCTGGCTCTAAAGCAGTGGGGTCCAGCAGAACGCCCCGGAGCCAGGCGGGGAAGGCCCAGCGGGCTGGGTCTCTGGCTGCTGCTGCCCCTTGGGACGCCATGTGCTCCTGGCATTCCCACCCACAGCCAGCTCTGCACCCAGCCCGGATCCCATAGACAGGAGAATGCAGCCAGCCCGACCAGATCCTGGGATCGCTTCATTTTTGCCTCCCTCCACAGCTGCGCTCGTGGGCGGGGGAGCAGGAGCCGGCTCCGGCAGCTGGGCAGCGAAAGGGCAGACTCGGGGTAATTACATCCTGCTTCGCCTTCCAAGCCCCCTGCAGTTTCGGTTCAGAATTCACGTAGCAAGTGCGGGAGCGGAGCAGATCTCTGAGCCACCGTGCCCGGTGTCCCCTCTCCAGGTGCCCCGGGGCAGGATGGACGGGCTAATGGATAAGGCACCAAACTGGGACTTGGGTGACCTCCGCTCCACCCCATTTCGGGGAGGTCTTCGCCAGGAGCAGTGGAAGTTGGTGCCTGGTTTTCACGTGATGTCTGTGCCTAGAGCTTTAAAGTCCCACTGTCCCGTTGAGGCAGCCTTCTCGGGGGGGGGGGGGGGGCTGTTCCCATCCCCTTTGAGGGTCCTGTATGCTCAGGGCTCCCAGATCTGCCTGCTGTGTGCCGCGGCTGACACAAAACCAGGCTCTTACCCTCCCCCTCTGTGCCCCCCCTTTCAGTGGTGGGGGTGAGGGGAGGAAGCGTGCCAGGGTGGGAGGCTGAGACAAGACACATGGTGCTTCTCAGCCCCTGGCACGGCCGCTCTTAGTTCCACCTGGGCTGTTTCGGGGCCCCGGCTAGCCCAGGATCTGGGGAGCCAGCCCAGCTCCTGGTGCCATGGCGTGACCGTGCTGGCGGGGACCCTGGCTCTGTGGAGTGCAGTCATGGGGACTGGACCCCCACAGCAGTGCCGAGGGGCCTTAGCATCCCTGGGAATGGTGCCCACGGAGCCGGCGAGGTGCATTCTGCTCTGGCCCACCTGACAAGGACGTGTGGTGTTCTCTGAGGAGCACAGATGAAGAGGCCCGTGGGGGTGGTTTCATTTCTCTTTGCCAGGCTCAGTGACTGTGTTAAGTACTATTCAACCCGCGCCGCGCCGAGGGGCCCCGTGGCACAGCCGTCTCTCGGCGGCTTCCACGGCTGACAGCTTTTCTAAAGAAAACATGTTCCCCTGGGATACCGCGCTCCAGGAGGAGGGCGGCCTCCGAAAGCGTCTCCCCAGCCCTTCTCTGCGCGGATCTGAGTTATTATCCAGCCTGCTGCCACCCCGTTGTGCCAGTCCCGCCATAGAGAGCGTTACAGATCGCTGCGGTTTTGTGCTTGGGCCCAGGTCCGAGCTGCAGCACTCCAGCAATGCCCCCCAAAACCAGCCACCCCCACTATGGCCCACTGCCTCCCTGGGGGCAGGGGGTTAGCTGGCTGGCTAAGCTGCCCTGGCTAATGCATCGGGGGAGGTGGTGTGGAACCAAGGCCCCGCTGGCCTCCTGGAGGGTGTGGGGAGTAGGGGGTGCAGGGTGCATGGTGCCTACATCGGGGGGCCATGGTGGGAGGGAGCTGGGGGGCATGCAGGGCGTGTTTGTAACAATCCCTGCATGTGTGTGCAGCCGACGGGAGAATTCCCAGTCATAGCGCCCCGAGCGCTTTCCAGAGGCGGGCCAGCATCATTCTCCCCGTGTTACAAATGGGGAAACTGAGGCACGGCGCCGGAGCGAGCTGCCCAAGGTCGTACGGACAGCCCATGGCTGGGACTTACACAGATGGCTGGGTCTGTTAGCCTGTGTGCTGTGTGGGGCCTGCCCCAGCTCTTCCCTACACTAGGGCATAGCAGGAGTAACTCCATTGGGTCAGTACAGGTGGAGTCACGATCAGGCTCGCCAGCTCACAGCGGGAGGGGTGGGAGATCCATCGCTTTAAAATTGAACTGGACGTGGCGGAGGCCCGGGGGACTTTGGTACCGTTGGCTTTCAGCTCTGGTTGGTTCCCACCCGGCGGTCCCAGACTGTGGATCGGAACCTGTTCTCACTTACGCTGGAGTAAATCAGGAGTAGCCCCATGGGCGGGGTGCAGCCACGCTGGTGGGAGAGGAGGTTCTGGCTCCGGGGGCAGCACAGCAGGTGCTGGGGAACGGCAGGAGACCGCCCCCTAGAGTCGTAGAAACGTAGGGCTGGAAGGGGCCTCGAGGAGCTCTCCCGTTTGAGGTGAGCCTGGATCCACGTTTGGATCCAGGTCCGAAGCTGGTGGCTCAGGCCTGCTGCTGAGACAAGCCACACGGATGTGTCGTGCGAAGATGAGACCCGGCTAGCCCCACGCTGGCTGCTCTGACAGCCTGGTCCCCAGTGCAGTGAGGGAGGGGACTTTCCCCAGCTCCTGGGCGCACCCAAGCAACTCGACCCCGCTCGAAGGCTGTTCTTTCCGTGCCCCAGAATGGAGGTGCTTACTGAGAAGCAGGATTAGCTCAGGGGACCTGGGTTCAGCTCCCAGCTCTGACACCGATTCACTGTGCAGCCTCTGGTGCGTCACCGCCCTGCTCCGTGCCTCAGTTTCCCCATTGATGCAGTGCTGCGAGATCCTGGGATGAAAGGTACCGTGCGTATAACATTGCCTCAGCTTGCTCCGCTGGTCAGGTTAGGATTGGCCGTTATGTAGGCTGTTTCCTAACCACCTAGTACACTGGCTCTTTGCATTCTGAGCTAAGCAGGCACCGTGTTTGTTAACACGTTCTGAGTAGGCCACGTTCGTCCCTGGGACAACTCCACTGGTGCCACGGGAGCTACCCTGGGTGGGGGAGTATTTCCAGTTAAATTAGAATCCAGCGTCTCCGGAAAGCGGCCCAGTTCGCGTGGTAGATGCCAGGCTGTGGCACGCCCCCGTCCGACCCCAGGAGGCCTTCGAGGCAGCTGTCAGGGTGCCTCATCTCCGCATCGCCGCCAGACGCTAACCAGAAAGGCAGGTGGCGCGGGCGTCCTGGCCTGCGAGACCTTCGGAAGGTCAGGAGGGAAGGCACGGAGCTGTCACGCTGGCCGCGGCGGCCCTGCAAGCGTGGAGGACGGACGCCGAGGGGATGAATCAGGCAGTAAATTGTGACTGGCAAATGCCCATCTTCCTGCGTTGGCCCTGGTTCTTCAGTTCTAACAGGACAATGACACGGCTCCTGTCCCCTAGGCGCTGAGCCGCCCGCAAGGATTTAAACATAATGTAAATGATCATCAGCTCGCTGCTTTCTCAGCGTGTAGAAGAAATGGCTGGATTAGTTGGGCAGAGTTTTACGTGTGTGTGTGAGAGAGAGAAGAACTCACTGAAGGTCTAAGAAATAATAATAATACCCAGCTCTTATCTAGCACTTTTGACCAGTAGATCTCAAAGCACTTTACAGAGGACGTCAGTGCCATTCTCCTCACTTTACAGGTGGGGAAACTGAGGCACGGAGAGGCAAAATGACTTGCCCAAGCGTCATCTGGCAGGTCAGTGGTAAAATCAGGAATAGAACCCAGGTCTTCTGAGTCCCTAGAGCCAATGTGCTACCTACTAGGCAACACTGCCTCCCTCGGGAGTTTTGGCTTTAGCTCTGAGCACAGGGCGTCTGACTGGTTTTGTCTCTTGTGGCAATGAGTTCCACAGCCTAGGCTTGGGTCCGCTGGAGATTCTGTCTTCCCCCTAGAGCAGTGGTTCTTAACCTCTACTGCAGCCTGCACCCCGTTGGTTCCCGCACCCCTTAACCCTAGAAAGCCTTTTTGTTTGTATATTACAGTAACCGGTAAAAAATGCATAATGTTAATAAATACAGCCGTTAGATGAAACAAAGTAGTTGTACTTACGTGCTTGTGCTTAATTTGTGTTTTCGATGATTTACCTTCTAAAAAAATCTGGCATGTCTCGCACCCCCAGAAAGGGCATCTCTCCCCCTGCCTCCCCGGGGGGGTGCGTGCACCCCAGGTTAAGAGGTTCAATCTAAATTGAGGTCTGAGATCAGACGGGGAGAAGGAACCAGCGTTAGCCCTCATACTGTGCTTTATAATCCCCACCAGTATAACTAGAAAGAATGTAATCGTGGCACAATGTGCTACCTGGGTTTTAGATTCATAGATTTTAAGGTGAGAAGGGGCCATTGTGATAATCCAGTCTGTCCTGCCCAGCACAGGCCAGAGACCCTCACCTAGCAATTCCTGCTCACGGGCTGGCTGGCTCGGGGGTTTCTGCAGTGCCCATCACCATGGGATCGAAGCCAGGCCGGCCGCAGGCAGCTGCACGTTACACGCCTGACCTTCCCATTGACACGTGGGTTTTCTCTTCTTTCCCAGGATGCCTTACTGAGTCTGGGCTCCGTGATCGACGTCGCCTGCCTCCGGGAGGTCATCAAAGATGCCATTACGTCCGTGCTCCCCAAAGTGGTACGTAGAGGCCGGTTCCGGCTGCAGGGGACAGGGGCCTGCGGCTCTGTTTGCGTTGGGCTTTCAAAGTGCAGCGAAGACCACCCGCTCCTGCTTCGGAAACAGGGGCAGCGACATAGGGAGTCGTCCTTAGCTGCGTGGTTTATGCACGATACAGGCAGAGTTTCCTTCTCACGCTGGGCGCTGGAGCTTGCTGAATGCGGCAAAGGCTCCTGATGCCATGGCGTGGACACGCTGGCTGGGACCCTGGCATGGCTGGGCTCTAATCTCCACTGTGCTACTGACTCCCCCTGAGGCCTTGGGCAAGTCACTCGATTGCTCTTTGCCTCAGTTTTCCTCTCTGTATAAGCACATTACAAAACCTGACTAGACACAGCCCCACCAAATATAGCACAGGCAGCAATCCTCTGCGTCCAGGGGGACAGATCAAATCACCAGTCAGGCCTCTCTGTTGTTTAACCTATGCCTGAGCCAGTGGATCAGGAATCACAGAGGAGAGGGGGGCTGGCTGGCACAGTGGATCAGGAATCACAGAGGAGAGGGGGGCTGGCAACTCTTCTCTGCCCACAACCCAATGCAGGACACTACCAATATCTGAGGTTTTGCCAGTGATCTGAGTGAGGGGCCTGGGGCCCCAGGATTTCACGTTCTGTACATGAAAAGCAAACGTGATCCCTGGGGTGGGGGTGGGGGTGGGGGGGAGATGGGCCCACGCGCAGAGAGCCAGCCCCAAGCCTTGGCATTGCTTACGCTGGAACTTGAGGACTTCAGGGGGTGCTTGGGCTGGTCCTGGTGTCCTGTCTCCCAAGGCGAGGATCAGTCCATGTCTCTATTCCTGACAAGCAATGGAGCCAGGCTCCGACCCTGGTGCCTTTCTGCCGGGGCCCGGAGTTGCTGGCTGAATCTGACGCTGTCTCCTTCACTGCTCGGGAGGTCCCTGCGCGCTCGGTGGGTAGCGAATCCCCGTGCTCCGGCTGTAGCTGTGTGTTGGGACAGCAGGGGTAGCGTGTTCTAGAACCAGAAAACTCCAGGGACAACCCAGCGGGCAGAAATACGGGCACTGGAGAGAGCCCCTCTGCGTCTCGGGGTGGCAGCTGTCAGCTTCCAGGGGCCTGATTCCCTACAGGTGCTGCCCTGCGAGGGGACTTCACAGTCCCACTCCACACTACAGAGTCACCACCCCAATCCGCGCCCTGTTACAGCACTGCAGCGAGATCCCCTCCCCCAGCAAGCTACGGAGGTGGATGCAGCGCCTCTGTCAACCCCCCAGTGGCTGTCCCACCATGTCTGTAAACTGTGCTGCCTGGGGTCACAGAGACCAGAAGCTCCCCAATCCCCTAACTCCATGTATATTTGAAATGCCTTTTCCACCTTGCCAATCACATCTCGCTGTTCTCCTGCACTGCATGCACCTGGCCAGCCCGCTGCACCGGCTCCATGTGTGCCCGGTCTGGGCAGAAGCTATTGGATCTCCTGGGCCTGTGGGGAGTAGTGCCCAGAGTCTCCCACCATGATCCAGGCTGCATTGTGCACGGTGCTGTACGAACACACAGCAGGAAACAGCGCCTGCTTGAAGAATGTACAATATAGACAGACAAGGCTGCCGGAAAGCAGCCAGGAGGAGCTTCGTTCACAGCCATGCAGCAGAGACCAGGCTAGAACCCAGCTTTCCTGACCCCCAGAGCAATGCCCTCACCATCAGACCACAGCATCTCCACTGCCCCCTGGCCCCTTCCCCCTACTGCTGTGTGGCCAGTGCTCAGAGGCCCTGCCTGCCTCCCTAGGCATTGGCAGGGGCGGGAAAGGTCAGTTTGGAACCTGCTGGGCGGTTTCTGCCCCAGCTCTTGTGTTAGCTGAGCCTGCAATCCCCTTTAATTGCCTGTCTCTTTGCCAGCCGGTGGCTACAAAGCCCGCGGGCCCGCTGCTGGCCTCTTGGTCATTTTGAGCCTGAAGTCGTTCTTGGGCTGCCGTTTGCTAATCGCATTCTCCCGCGCGCTCGCCCGAGAGCGGAGCGGGCAACAATGCAAAATCCCCTCCGCTCCCGGGGGCTATTGTGTTCCTAATCTCCCGGCATTATAGCATTAGCGCGGGGGATAATAGCCGCGTGTTCTCCCTCTCCGCCCATTGTCTGTTAGCGCTTGTAATCGCGGCGGATTCTCCTCTAGCAGGAGTGGGTGGCATATCCCGGTAGGGGAGGGGGCTGCTCTCCAAGGACTGCGGTTAATGCACAGCGTGCCAGGGCTGCTGCCATTCTTCAGCCTGGGCGGCTCTCCGCCCCCGCAAAGAGCCTGGAGAATCCGGTGCCTCTCTGCATGGGGATGCCCAGCTGTAGTGTGAGTCACGCTGAAGGTCCAGGTAATGGAGCAGAAGAAAGTCATCTGTGCCCAGAGGGGGGTTAACCCAGAATGCTGCATGTGGCAGCCCCCCGGGGCATCACAAGGCTGTTTATACCTAGCACTTCACGGGGCTGGGGAAGCATTATAATCCCATTCTCCATCAGGGGAAACTGAGGCACAGGAAAAAAAACAGGAGTACTTGTGGCACCTTAAAGACTAACAAATAAACAAAAAGGCACAGGGTGTATCTTGCTCATGATCACTCTGCAGGGAATAGAGTACAGCTCTTCTGAGCCCCAGGCCTGCTTCAGCCACAAGACTGGCCACCCCCTCTAAGCATTGAAGCCCGCCGCTCTTTTGACACAGACTATCACACGGCTTTTGATGACAACCGGGCAGGGCTGGATTTGAGCCAGTGACATTGTGATCTCATGCCTCTTCCCTTCCGGCCCAGCAGCTGCCCAGGTTGCAGACCCACCCGCCCGGCACAGGTAATGCACCTCCCAGCAAAGGAGGAGGGCAGCGATTCCCTGGCTAGCAGGACAGCCCCACCTCCACCCCAGGCAGTTGGTCTAATTAGAATGTCCTAGTGGAGTCCAGGTGCTTCTGCATTCTGGGCCAGATCCTCAGCAGGTGTCGATCAGCATCGCTCCACCAGAGTCAGTGCAGAGCTACCCTGCTTGACGCCCGCTGGGGATCTGGTCCGCCGAATGGGAAGCTGTGCAATCCCACACCTTCCGGGTAAGGAGCCGCAGAGCTGGTTCTAAAGCATTCACGAGCAGAGCCAGCTCCTGTCTTTGGAGGTGGAACCCCTGTGTCCTTTGCACGGGGCTGCCTGATTTACTTATGCACAGTGTACGTGCTCAGGCGTTTCAGTGATAGCAAGGAACAGAACACCCCTTAAAATCCTGCTCGTGTTTGCACCAGTGTCACAGAACACCCCTTAAAATCCTGCTCGTGTTTGCACCAGTGTCACAGAACACCCCTTAAAATCCTGCTCATGTTTGCACCAGTGTCACAGAACACCCCTTAAAATCCTGCTCATGTTTGCACCAGTGTCACAGAACACCCCTTAAAATCCTGCTCATGTTTGCACCAGTGTCACAGAACACCCCTTAAAATCCTGCTCATGTTTGCACCAGTGTCACAGAACACCCCTTAAAATCCTGCTCATGTTTGCACCAGTGTCACAGAACACCCTTTAAAATCCTGCTCATGTTTGCACCAGTGTCACAGAACACCCCTTAAAATCCTGCTCATGTTTGCACCAGTGTCACAGAACACCCCCTAAGATCGTGCTCATGTTTGTACCAGTGTCACAGGACACCCCCTAAGATCCTGCTCATGTTTGCGCCAGTGTCACAGGACACCCCCTAAGATCCTGCTCGTGTTTGCACCAGTGTCACAGAACACCCCCTAAGAGCCTGCTCGTGTTTGCACCAGTGTCACAGAACACCCCTTAAAATCCTGCTCATGTTTGCACCAATGTCACAGAACACACCTTAAAATCCTGCTCGTTTTTGCACCAGTGTCACAGAACACCCCCTAAGAGCCTGCTCGTGTTTGCATCAGTGTCACAGAACACCCCTTAAAATCCTGCTCATGTTTGCACCAGTGTCACAGGACACCCCCTAAGATCCTGCTCGTTTTTGCACCAGTGTCACAGAACACCCCCTAAGATCCTGCTCGTGTTTGCGCCAGTGTCACAGGACACCCCCTAAGATCCTGCTCGTGTTTGCGCCAGTGTCACAGGACACCCCCTAAGATCCTGCTCGTGTTTGCGTCAGTGTCAATGCGGGGTGACCGCTGACAGCAGCAGTGGGCCGCCTGGTTTAAACCAGCGTCTCTAAGAACCGGATCGGGCCCTGCACGCCTCGCCTGAGTAAAGCGAGCGCCGCTCCGGCCCGCTCTGCTTTATCTGTCAGAGCTGAGGGTTGCAGGAAGGCTGGATTCGGCAGCACAAAGGCGGTGGAATGAGGCTGGCGTGATGAAATGTATTCTTTTCACGGACGGCTCTGCTGCAATGTAAGCAATGGAATCTGTTTTCACACAATACAATTATTCCAGTGAACTGTTAGCAAGGGGCTTGTGTAGTAGGGTGTTTTTCTTTTTTTAATTAGTTCTTTTCAGTTGCCTGGTATTTGAGTGCACATTACTCCTTTGTTAACCAGCTCTCCCTTTATCGCTGCGATAAATGCAGCTCATTCTCAGGCGCCTTGCTGCATAGAAAATTAGGGATAATTGTCAGTGGGTTTTTTAATCAAATAAAGGGGGGGTGTATTTATTCCAGACCCTCTTAACACTGGGTCCGTGGCTTGTTTGCATAGCTCAGGTGCTGTAATATGCTTGTAAAGTGTGTGTCTGATCTTGGAACACATTGCGGATAATAACCTACTACCACTGTCGGAATACCTAGGCACTTCTTTAGCTCAAGTGGGAGAGGTCTGTGCTTTGGTGCCGGTGGTCCAAGATTCAAGCCCTCAGAATCTATGGTTGAGATTGACACAAGTCCATTTTGCTTGTCAAGAAGTAAGATGAGAGCCGGGTGACCTGTTCCTGGCACGCAGCCTATCAGATGGATGGAGCCCCTTTCTTTCCGGGAGCTACCCTGAAACAGCCTCCGGGATGGCTGCTGAGCACTTCCGACAAAGGAAAGTGCTCATCTGCCTCAGTTTCCCTGTCAAAACCAACCCTGCTCTCCCTCCCTGCACTGCTGTGAGGCTGAATAACTGTTTGTAAAGGCAGTGCTCTGTGATCCGGATTCCCAGCCCCCATACCCTATCCACTAGGCCACGCTGCCTCTCGGTGCCCACAGGGAATTAGCCAGAGCAGACAGTACTGAATGTCTTCACTTGTCCACGCAGTGCTCTAGCCCTCACTGAGTATCCACGTTATCATATTGCTTAGCCCCGACCTTCCTCCCTCCCTCCTGCCGTCTTACCCCCTTTTCCCACCATGCCTGCCTTGAGGCCCTGTGTCGTGCGTTGGGAGGCACTTACCATGCTCTGGGGCTCTGAAAGACGCGCTTGTACTTGTGCCATAGTCCCTGATCTAGCCTGGGGCCAGGCTGGTTTCAGTTGCCCATGTCACTGATTGGCCACTGGCTGTGGGTGTGGCCGATTACTGGAATTAGGAGACCAGCTGCTGCTGCAGATGATGATGGGGGGGAGGCCGGAAGGGTGATGCCCATCCATCTCCTAACTGTACAGGAGACTCCTGACTCCTGTCTGCCCACCGGGGCTGTCTAGTAAAATTCCCTCCCAACTGCGGTGGAGTGGCCAGGGGTCGTGTGTGTGATACGAGAGGCGATGGAGGAGTTAACTTCCTAGTGTGCAGTCTGACAACTTCACTCACCAAGCAGGTGTGGAGCTGAATTCAGCTGGAGCTGCAGCCAGGGGCTGGGCACCTCTTCGGATCCAGCCCCAAGTTCAGTAGCTGCTAACCCTCATTAGGGTTAATGCTCCATGTGCCATCTCTGCCCACTGCTTTCTTGCTAGCGAACGGTGCTGTGGTGACAGCCCGGGAGGCTGATACCCTCCGCGTATCCCTGGGACAGATGGGCCCACCTTTGGGGGCAAGTGAGTAACTCAGCTCAGTCCCACCAACTTGTCTCACGGAGCCAGCAGCTGGTAACGACTTCCAGTCACTCTTATTTGTAGTGTAATAGCACCTGGAGGCACTGACTGAGATCAGGGCCCTATTGCGCCTGGTGCTGCACATGCACGGAGTCAGAGACAGCCCCTTGCGCAGAGAACTCACGGTCTGACTAGACAAGACAGAGGATGGGAGAAGGGATGAATTCCTGGTAGAACTGCCCTTCCGAGCCAGATAGGAAGGGGGGAGCTAGCAGAGACAGGACCTGTAACCAGGCGCAGTCTACTGAGTTTATCCAAGAGAAGGCTAAGAGCTGACTTGGTTACAGTATCGAAGTCCTTTATGATGAGATTTCTGATAGTCGCTGGCTCTGTCCCCTCACAGACAAAGACGCAGCAAGAGCCAATGGCTGGAAGCGGCAGCTAGATAAATTTGAACTGGACATAAGGTGAAATTTTTATAAGTGAGGGGAATTAGCCCGTGGTGCAACTAGAGATGCAGTGGCATCCCCATTGTGAGAAGTCGTTAGATCAAGACTGTCCGTCTTTCTAAAACAGCGGTTCTCAAACTGGGGGTCGGGACAAGTTTATTACATGGGGGATCGCGAGCTGTCAGCCTCCACCCCAAACCCTGCGTTGCCTCCAGCATTTATAATGGTGTTACATATATTAAAAAGTGTTTTTAATTTATAAGGGGGGGTGTCTCACTCAGAGTCTTGCTGTGTGAAAGGGGTCAGCAGTGCAAAAGTTTGAAAACCACTGTAAAAAAATCTTCTCCAACTCCACCAGAAGTCACAGGCGTGGTGCAGAGTTTATTGGGTGAGGTTCTGTGACCTGTGTCACAGCGGTCCTGTCTGGGTGTAGCATCGCTGAATCTTTCAGTCTTTGCAGCTCTCCACTCCCCTGCACCCTCCATCCCTCTTTTATTAAAAGCCAATTAGGCAACTTTGATCTTAGTCAATTACCGACGGCCTTACAAGAAGCCACATCTATTGAAGAACCGAGCTGACTTGCTGGGAAACCATTCTTTGTGTTTGCAAACGGACCGAAGAGAACACCATTCTGATTCTATCTCACGGTGCAATATAATTATCCAGACATTCAGGTCTGGTTTGTGCATGGTGGGAGGGAAGGGGCGCATGCTTTGTGGAGAGAAGAAATCAAACCAACACAGTGCTTAACCTGTTTCATTTTAACCACTTCGGTCCTGCCTCCCGGAGACGGTGCGTCCGGGCAGAGTGCACCTCCGTGTGGAAGGGCCGTCTCTCAGCTGGAGAGGGGCGTTATGGTCTAGCGTAGAGGGTAATGAGCGGAGATTTAGGAGAGCTAGCGTTCCACCTTAGGACTTTTACGTAATGGCTGAGTGCCTTCTCCAGGTAATACTGAGCCAATAGCAAAGTCCCCTGTGGACGTCATAGCTTCCAAGGCCAGAAGGGAGTGTTGTGACCACCTGTATAGCACAGGCCAGAGAACCGCCCCAAAAGCATTCCTGGGGCAGAACTTCTAGACAAACAGCCAGGCTTCATTTCAAAACCGTCCGCGATGGAGAATCCACCACGGGTCTCGGGAACCTGTTCCAACGGCGAATTACTCTCACTCTTAAAAATGTCCACCTTGTTTCCAGGCAGAATTTGTCTCACTTCTGCTTCCAGCCATTGGATCGTGTTGGACTTTTCTCTGCTAGATAGAACAGCCCATTAAATATTTGTTCCCCAGGTCGGTACTTAGAGACTAATCACATCACCCCGTAACCTTCTCTTGTGAAACTAAATCGACTCAGCTCCTTGGGTCTATTGCTATAAAGCAGGTTTTCTAATCTAATCTTGTGGCTCTTCTCTGAACCTCTCCAATTTATCAACATCCTCCTTGAATTGTGGGCACCAGAACTGGACACGGGATTCCAGCAGTGGCCGCACCAGTGCCAAATGCAGAGGTCAAATCATCTCTACTGCTTGAGATTCCCCGATTTATGCATTCCAGGTTCGCATTCGCTCTTTTGACCAGAGCGTCACACTGGGAGCTCCTGTTCAGTGGATTATCCACCATGACCCCCCAGTCTTTTTCAGAGTCACTGCTTCTTAGGATAGAGTTCCCATCCTGTAAATATGGCCTTACTAAGTGCTCCAAATCGCTCCCCCATTTTTGTATTACCTGCAGACTTTATCAGTGATGATTTTATGTTTTCTTCCCGGTCATCGATAAAAATGTGAAATATTGTACTGCCAAGATGCGATGCCTTCGGGACCCCCCTGGAAACACCCCCGTTCAATGATGATTCCCCAATTACAGTTACATTTTGAGACCTTCAGTTGGCCAGTTTTTATTCCCTGCAGTCTCTGGCCCAAGATACGTACCTAGGACCGTACCCAAGATAGATACAGGGCCCAGCCAAAACACCAGCTCTGAGAAGTTTGGGTCTGGCTCCCTCTATTGGGGGAGGGATAGCTCAGTGGTTTGAGCATTGGCCTGCTAAACCCAGGGTTATGAGCTCAATCCTTGAGGGGGCCATTTAGGGAACTGGGGTAAAAATCTGTCTGGGGATTGGTCCTGCTTTGAGCAGGGGGTTGGACTAGATACCTCCTGAGGTCCCTTCCAACCTTATGATTCTATGACTGACACTTGGACACACCACCATTGTGTCTGCCTTCCCATTGAGAAGATAACCCAAGCCATGAATTGCAATACAGTTGGAAGTTCTCAGGCTACCTGTGCTTCATTCTCCAAAGCCTTTCAGGGGCTCTTGGCGATGGCCTGCTGTGGCTATGTCATCTCTCGACAGAGCCAGGCACCTCAGCCTTTCTGCTCTAACGAGATGGGGAACCAACGAGAGAGGGGGCTCACTCAGTCCTGCAGTTTTTCACCTCCCACCCGGAGTCCAGGCCAGGTCATCAGTGACTGAGATGTACCAGATCTTTGGTAGCCCCTGCGTGGCCTTAGTCTGGTGTTGGGTGCCAGTAGGGTGTAGGCAGTAACTGGCCCTCTTGTGCCTGTCCGCAGCAGAAAGGCCAAAGAAGGACTTCACGGGCCGAGGACACTGAATGCTCTCCTAACAAGGGTGTTCTTGTTAAAGCACAGATACGGATGTAGTACAAAAGTGTGTGTGTGTGTGTGTGTGTGTGTGTGTGTGTGTGTGTGTGTGTGTGTGTGTAAAAACACAATTGCCCCCTGCTGGATGGAATCAGAACTGCCCATCTGTGTGTCATAGGCCTTACACTGCTGTGGTGGGGATTCTCTTTTCACTCCAGAAGCAGGAGCCTGGTCTTTTGGAGCAGGAGGGGGCTGAGTGCCAGCCCTGGAGCTGATGTTCAGCGTTGCTGTGGGGCACAGAGCAGTGATGTCCTAGGTGGAGATACTTTTTTAAAAGGGTCAAAGTGAATGAATTCTATGGCTATCCCCAGTCTACAGGTGGGGAAACTGAGGCACGGAGTGGCAGAGGGGACGATTAAGCCTACTGAAGTTAATGGAAAGACTCCTGTTGATTTTGGAGTAGGCCCTAAAAGTCTCACAGCAGGTCTTTGGCAGGGGCAGGAATTGACTCCTGTCTCCAGAGCCCAGTGCCGTAACCGCAAGACCCACCCCCCACCCTCCTCCATCCCATCATCCCCACCGCCGCTGCTGCTCCCTGTCCCCATGGCTGGCGGCCCGTCGCTTTCTTCTGGGGCTGGGTGGTTCAAAGCACTTGCTTTGCTGCTGTCTCGTCCCCTGGGGGCAGACGATCGCCTCCCCATAATGAGCTTGATTGAGCATGAAATTGGGAGGCAGCCCGTGTCCGCCCCCAAATAAATCAATCGGTTCGACAAACCGCGACAAGGCAACAGCTGGCTCTGCTGTCAGCTTGGTCTGCCGCGATCAGGGGAATTCAGAGAGAGCAGCCCCACCCGGGCTCAGCCGCCGCTCAGCAATGAGCACCTGTTCCGTAGCAGAGAGCCCCGGCTGCCCTTGCTGAAATGTGCATTTCCCAGGTACCCCCAGGCGTCGGCAAGAGCCCCAGCCCCGCACTGCGGCATCGGATGTGGCCTGGGAGGGTCCCAGGCCAGACGTGGGTTGTGCTGAATTGCTCGGGGGGTAGGAGTTTCCCCCTGTGATCCGGCCGGGAGAGGAGCTGGGGCAGGCGGAGGTGCCATCTCTCCTTAAACTGAGGCTCGGCGTTCTCCCTCCTGGGATTTCAGAGGCCTCCCTGGAGCCTGTTGCAGGGCACGGCCCAAACCCCTGAGGTTTTCTGGGTGTTTCTGGCCAGAGCGTTCACTCAGCCGGCTCAGCCCGCGCCGAAGGCAGCGCCAGCGAGCGCTCCTTTGTCTGCACTCAGCCCCTCGCACGAGCTAACGTCACCTGGCCCAGACAAGGTCCCGGCCGAGGGAACTTCTCTTTGCTGACGTTCAGCGTCAGCCCCCTCCTTGCTCCTGGCCATCCCCTCTGACCCAGCCTCTCTTCTCGGAGGTTTGCTGACACTCATGGGCAAATCTGTTCTTCCCCCTCCCGCCGGCCAATGTCGTTATTGACATTACTCGTGGGCTGCAAGCGAGCAATTGCTCAGCAATTGCTGAGTGCCCCGAGTCCTCTCCCTGGGCCGTGGGCTGAACCCATCACTTGCCTGGCAGTAATGAGTTAGACAAATCAAGCCCATCAGATAGGCAGCGGCTGATGCAGAACAAAACTGTATTGTTGCCTCTAATGTTTCCGCGGCATCATAACATTAAATCACTCAGCGGCGGAGCCAGGCATTATCTCTTACATGAGCCGGAGCTAATGGGATTTCATGCACCCGGCGGCCCGGAATTAGCCTTCCCTCCTTGCCGCTGGCTTCCTGTGGAGGCCCTGGACTCGGGTGACTGGTGACCCTCCCGCCCGTGCTGCTGGGAAGGACGATGGAACGTGTGCAGTGAGCCAGGGAGAGACACGTGCCTGGCCACCCAAGGCGGCGTGGCACTAGCTGAACAGGGCAGGAGGTTGTCCCAGGTCATTTCCTGGCAGGCTGAGGGTCCCCTCTCAGAATGGGCCCCTATTCCAGTCTCGCGCCCCTGCCCGTCGCCCGTGGCCCTCTGCTGGTCCCATGCCAGCTGTAGGCGGTCTCGGGGTGGGCAGTCTGTGTCTCTGCGCTGGCCCGCCTGCTTCCGGACACCACAGTCTCAGTGCTAATGCCATCCCAGGGCTGGCCCGGGAAGCCCCCATCCAAAGGGTGCCCGTGCAGCACCCTTGAGGCGGGCTCCGGACGAGGCAAGGCCGGACTGGATCCTCAGTCACTGCAGCATGCGGGAGGGGGATTGATGCGGCCCCTCACATGCCCTGCGGCCATAGCCACCAGGGCGCCTCCAGCGGGTGGGTAGCCCCGCCCCTAATTCAGCACTGCCCAGTCGCGCTCTGCTGGATGAATAGGAAGATTTCTGCCCATCGCTCTCCTCAGTGGCCTTGGGTACAAGCACCGCACCAGGCTGCTGGGCCAGGAGCGGAACCGCCCAGGCTGCTTGCCGCAATCGAGAGGTTAGCTCTCGGGGGAGGGACTCTGAGCGCGGCACACAAGTGGCGTAATTCACTTGGCCTTAATAAGGAGCTTTCATACAGGTGGGCGCGGGCATACAGGGTGTGTTTGCACTGAGGAGGGGCACCTGAAACATTCCTCCACCCCCACTGCATAGCAGAGAGGCTGGGCCCGAAACAGATTGGACAGCTGGGAAACTGAGGCACACAGGGAGTTGAGCCTAGGTCCCCAGGGAGCATCCTAACCTCTGGGCCGTGCTTCCCATTCCCACAGGCCACTTAGATCTGGCTGGTAGGGGTGACTCGCAGTCACCATCAAGCTGGGCTGGCTCTGAAGCCATGGCCTCAGCGGAGAGGGTCTGACCCTGCTCCGTTGTGCCTGTGGGAATTGGGAGGAACTCTGCTCATGCAGGTGAACTTCAGGGGCCTGACTCCTGATTTATGCTACTACGAGTGAGAGCAGATTCAGGCCCAGTGGTATAAAACTGGAGCGGGGGGGAGGGGCTGGCCTTCTTTGATGTCTAATGTCCCACCAGCTTCTCCAAAGAAGGAGCCATTAACAATCAGTTAATCAAACACCCTTAGCAAGCAAGGAGGCTTGCCGGAGGCTCGTTCCCCGCACTACACCTGCGTGCTTTGGCACCATGAATGAAACGTTGCTGGACGGTGTCTCTCAGCCATAAGCGCTGCCCTAGGTCTGTCAAACGCTTGTGTTTCATTTCTTTGAAATGCAGCTTGTCATCTTCCCCAGGCTGGAGGATCCATCGCCCTGAGCGAAGGCTCTGCCAGGAAATCATGTCCCTGGGGAGAACTCTCTGGCCTCAGCATGAAGATTCCCTCTTTACTTTGAAGCACGGAGGGTGGGGGGAAGAGGAGATTTGATCTGTCAGATTTGCTGTTCCCCAGGAAATCAGCACGACTCCCGTTTGCTGAGCTGTCACCGGTTCGTGTCTGGCGGGGATGACTGTCAGCGGCTGTGGGTTTCGGTGTTTCCATCAGTGCCTCTTTGTAGTGATTACTCCTTCGTGTTCTCGGCTTAGAGGGGCCTGGTGGTGAGATCTCGCCCTGCCACGGGGGCCTGGCTGCTAGAACGGGCCTCATTTCCTCCCTGCCCCAGTTCTGCTGGAGTTCTTCCCCGGCCAGCCGGCATGAAGGTCTGAAACCCAGCGAGGGGGATTTGTCACAGCTCCTGCAGCTTTAAATGGAGTTAGCCTCAAACTGCCAGGAACATGATCGATATTACAGGGAGGTGCTTGGGCAACAGGCATTAATTAGCTGGGTTCTCCTTCCTGCCGGCTGTGCAGATCACGGCCCTGGTGCATCCAGATGGCAGAAAGAAACTGACGTCTGCTGGAGGGTCAGTGGAGAAGGGGAGGTGAGGGAGCAGCGGAAGGCAGAGGTCTTGTAGGCAGGGTGGATGTCCAATACCCCTACCCTAGACTCCAATGGTTTGGGGGGCAGGTCGCTCAGGGCCAGGTTTTTACTGGTACTTAGGTACCTGAAAATGCAGGTTGGCACCCAGCGAGCTTTTCCAAAGTATTTAAAGCGCCTCGGTTTCCCCTCTGTACAGCAGCCCTGCCACACAGAGCTGTGTGAGGGTAAATCCATTACTGACCGAGCTCAACGGGCCATATAAGCACCATCGATAGTGTCAAGCCGTCTGGAAGTGACTCACGAGTGTGAGCACCCAGCTCAGGGCAGGCTGTTAAGAACCAGGCACAACCTCCAGCTTGGCTGGGAGTTCTGTACTTAGCTTTCACCAGCGAGTTACCAAGTGTAAACTCCTCTGGCACTTACCATGGAGTCACAGGCAGTCCCCTAGGGCGCCCCGGTCTGTCTCACCACCCAGGTGAGCCTCCCTTGGGAGAGATGGTCCCTAACACCAAGGATCACAGCAATATTCAGGTTACTCCCTGTCCCAGCGGACCAGTCACTTACTCCAGGTCAATTGCACTTTTGATCTCACACCAAGGCCAGCGCTTGTAGCCAGTCCTATGGGATTTATTAGCTCATAAATCCTAACGATTTATTAACTAGGAGAAGAAGAATTGTTTACAAGGTTAAAACAGGAAAAGACACACACGTATGTGAGATGCAGTCTTAAGTTTCGAAAGGTAATAGACGCTCCTAGAATAAGCAAGCTCTATATGTCCTGTAGGGCTAACCCAGGCTAAACACTGGGGATCTTTTGCTTATGCCTAGTAATCCTGGCCCCCCAGAGTCCAAGCAGCATAAAGATCCAGTTCTTCCTTGTTAGGGGCCTTGACATCCTTCCCCCGTTCGGCTTGGAGCTGCAGTGTTTGCCTATGGGAGGAGTTCACTTGCAAGACTCATCTTCCTGGGCGTGGGGAGAGCGTGAACAACAACGGTCTTTTGTCCTTTTTAACGGCTCACTTTAGTCTGTCTGGCATCAGTGGGCCTTCCTTGTCAGGTGGAACATGATGCCTTCTGTTGAGACCACATTTCACACCCGTTAGTGTCTCTCTCTTCTGTCTGGTGATTGACGCAGTCCCAGAGCTGTACAATGCAGACACTCAGATGCAGACTTGCAGCGTGGGATGCAGAAGTTATACATGAGATTAATGCCGGCGGCCACTCGCAAGCATTCGATAACATTCTTATCACACTAGTAGCTCGTTAGCAATGCCAGCACGCAGCTGAGCCAGCCGGAGTCCAGCTGCATATATATCAGCGCCTCCCTGGGGTATGGAGACCTTGCCCTGTGCTGCCAGTGACACAGAGAGCAATCGGGGCTGCTTTGTAGGATCCAGGGATGTATTTGGGGGAGCTCTGCAGAACCTTTGGGGAGAAGGAAGTGTCGACACCGAGGGGTTTAATGAGGCATCACGGGGTGAAAGGATTTTCTCAAGGCGATAGATTGTTTCAAGCCGGTTGCAGAGCTGGGATTAAAGGTCGGGCCTGTGCTTGGAGCCATTACTTCTGCTGCAAGGCCTGACTACCCCTTTGTCTCCCTGCTCTGAGATCCTGAGTCTACCATCCTACTGGCTGAGATCCAGCCCTTGCGACCAAGGGGCTGGACGTTTCCAAGCATGAAACATCACTGCCACGTCTCCCTCATCGGCTCAGCCCAGCCCGCTGCTCTCAAGGGGATTAATATGGAAATAGACCTTTCAGACTAATTAACAGCCGCAGAAATGAGGGCAGCCATCCGGCCTAGGAGCTGCTTGAAATGCTGGCTGGATCTTTGCGTTACCATTTCCTTCTGGCTCTGCAGCGTTTCAGGGGACGGGAGGCGGGCGGGTCGGCTGCCATTCCAATCCAGACCTGGGCTCTGGGGATCAGTAGCCATATTTCAAACCTGCAGTTTAGGACTAAACAAAGACTGTGAATGGCTTGCCAATTACAGAACCAGTTTCTCCTCCCTTGGTTTTCACACCTCAGCTGCTGGAACAGGGCCCCATCCTCCCTGATTGATCTAACCTCGTTATCTCTAGCTTGCTTCTTGCTTGCTTATATATACACACCTGCCCCTGGAAATTTCCACTGCTTGCATCCGAAGAAGTGGGTATTCACCCACTAAAGCTCATGCTGCAAAACATCTGTTAGTCTATAAGGTGCCACAGGATTCTTTGCTGCTTCTACAGAACCAGACTAACACGGCTACCCCTCTGATATTTCAAACCTGCACTCCCCGAATCCCCAGCTCAGGAAAGTGCTGACAGTCAGCGAGACCTACTCAGATCCTGACCTGCTGGCCTGAGGCATGGCCCTCGAGACTGAGGTCAGATGACGGGGAATTGTTCTAAAAGTCCCGGCTTCTAAATCAGATGCTGGCATGGGGGGGGGGTGTGTTATTTTTGCTGTGAACAAATCAGTCTCAACTGGCCAGGAGAAACTGAGGCAGGACATTATAAGGTTTCTAACGTAATGGAGATATACCGTGTCATAACTATAAAGGGAAGGGTAACAACCCTCCTGTGTACAATACTATAAAATCCCTCCTGGCCAGAGCCACCAAAATCCTTTTACCTGTAAAGGGTTAAGAAGCTCAAATACCTGGCTGGCACCTGACCCAAAGGACCAATAAGGGGACAAGATACTTTCAAACCTTGGAGGGGGAGAGGGGGAGAAGAGAGTTTTGTTTGTGCTCTTTGTTTTGGGGGTTGTTCGCTCTTGGGACTAAGAGGGACCAGACGTCAATCCACGTTCTCCAAATCTTTCTGAACCAGCCTCTCATATTTCAAACTTGCAAGTAACAGCCAGGCCAGGCGTGTTAGTTTATCTTTGTTTTCTCAACTTGTGAATTTTACCTTTGCTAGAGGGAGGTTTGTCCCTGTTTTGTGGTAACTTTGGACTAAGGCTAGAGGAGGTTCCTCTGGGCTCTTTGAATCTGATTACCCTGTAAAGTTATTTTCCATCCTGATTTTGCAGAGATGATTTTTACATTTTCTTTTTAATAAAATCCTTCTTTTAAGAACCTGACTGATTTTTCCATTGCCCAAAGACCCAGGGGTTTGGGTCTTTGATCACTTTGTAACCAATTGGTTACAATATTATTCTCAAGCCTCGCCAGGAAAGGGGGTGTAAGGGTTTGAGGGAAGAGGAACTCCAAATGGTCCTTTCCCTATTTCTTGTTAAATCACTTGGTGGTGGCAGCGTACCAGGTTTTAACCTAAGCTGGTAGAAATAAGCTTAGGGGGCTTTCATGCAGGTCCCCACATCTGTACCCTAGAGTTCAGAGTGGGGAAAGGAACCCTGACATACCTATCTCACAGAGCTGGAAGGGACCTTGCAAGATCAGGCCCACTCCCCTGCCTTCACAGCAGGACCAAGTACTGTCCTTGACAGATTTTTGCCCCAGATCCCTAAATGGCCCCCTCAAGGTTGGAGCTCACCACCCTGGCAGTAGCAGGCCAATGCTCAAACCACTGAGCTATCCCTCCTCCCATCACAGGAGAGAGGTTCTGGAGTGGCCCCCCATAGGTGTGGCAGAGTGTGACAGGTGTACTGTTAATTCCTAGGGTTTAAAACTACCCTGCCTGTCCGGATGGTGTGAAATGCTCCGGGTGGATACATGGCCCCTGCCCTGCTGCCGGATGCACCTGTCACCCCCTGGGTACAGCGCCCCTGCCCTACTGCTGGAGGCACCTGGCACCCCCTGGGTACAGCGCCCCTGCCCTGCTGCCGGATGCACCTGGCACCCCCTGGGTACAGCGCCCCTGCCCTGCTGCCTGATGCACTGTGCACCCCCAGGGCACAGTGCCCCTGCCCTGCTGCCAGATGCACCTGGCACCCCCTGGGTACAGCACCCCTGCCCTGCTGCCGGATGCACCTGGCACCCCCAGGGCACAGTGCCCCTGTCCTGCTGCCGGAAGCACCGGGCACCCCCCCGGGCACAGGGCCCCCCAGCAGATTTCCATGGGTTGAGTCCTGGCTGAATCCAGCTGCCCCCTGCGCCCCCGCAATGTGTCTCGGGTGCACCCCAGTGCTGCAAGAGGAAGTCAGTTCCCCAAGTGAGACAAACCCGCAGGGAGCTGCATGTACAGCCGGCCCAACCACAGGAGGGGAGACTTAGTTGCAAAGCTCGTTAGTGGCTGACAAGATCATTAGAGCCGAAATCACACAGCAATGCAGGGAGCTTAGGGTGCCAGGTTCCTGCTCCAGTGCATGGGGAGCTGAGGATTTGTTTGTTTTGGGGCTGGGAGAGGGGTGGGGGGGAGCTTTATGTGGGCACCCTGGCCCTCCTCCCTGTGCCATGCAGTGCCGGGTCTCCCCACACAGGAACAAGAGGGGTCGGGGGGTCTTTGGGCTTCACATCCTGTCACTTTATTGATTTGAACTGGGACCATACAGAACATGGTTGCAACCAAAGTCCTGTAGTGGCACCAAATCTTGTATAAAGAGGGTCAAATGAGGTGTCTAAGACCAGGTTATGGCTTGCTGGTTGTGATTACGCTGTCTGTGTGCATGTGTCATTTTTGTATTTAAAGTCATAAGTATTGGCTCTATCCTGTCTGTATTTCAAACTTCTGCTGTGCTTCTGGGTGACTCCCCAGACAAGTTGGTGTTAGCTCTGCCTAGCCTGCTTGATGGCCCACTAAGGACCATCAGTGACACAACTGACCCACTGAGAGAAGGCAGATGCACCTTGTGACTCAGCAGGGTATGCAGGGACTTGCCCATGTGATTCCAGACTCCATTTTGCTGTAATTTTCCACAGTAAGGACAAAGAGGTTCTTACATCTGGAAAAGACTATAAAAGGCTGATGCCTCATCTCCATCTTGTCTTCAGTCCTGCTTCTTACCTCTGGAGGGACTTTGCTACAAACGGAAGCTCTACACCAGGGGTCGGCAACCTCTCAGCAGTGGTGTCCCGGGTCTTCATGTATACACTCTAATTCAAGGCTTCGCGTGCCGGTAATACATGTTAACATTTTTTTAGAAGGTCTCTCTATAAGTCTATAATATAAAACCAAACTACTGTTATGTGTAAAGTAAACGAGGTTTTCAAAATGTTTCAGAAGCTTTATTTAAAATTAAATTAAAATGCAGATCTGATTAGTTTGGTGTGATCCTTGCCCTGGCTTTTCCTTGCTGAGTTTTCCAATGTCTGGTGGGGCGTATTTGGATACTTTAAGCTGCACACAGGCTTCTGAGTGATCAGTTGTTAACCGGCTGGAACCCCAGATTGGCAGCTGAGGTGAGTGGAGCTGGCGGCTGGTAGGGCTGAGCAGGGCCAGAGGCCTGGACCCTGTCTGGCAGGGGGCCTGCGCTGGAACTCCAACCGGAAGCAAGATGTGTGGGGCTGTGGCGGGGGACCCCGGCAGCGGGAACCCCAGAGCAGCGACTGAGCGGCTCAGCCCGCCCCAGCTCTGGGGTTTCAGCCATCGGCTCCTGCCAGCCGCGGTCTCAGCCCGCTGCCAGCCTGGGGTTCTTTCACCCAGGCCAGCAGCGGGTGCTGAGTGGGACCCCAGCTGGCAAGGGGCCAGCAGCGGGAACCCCAGAGCAGCGGTGGGCTGAGCGGCTCAGCCCACACCGCGTGCCATCAAAAATCGGCTCGCATGACACCTTTGGCACACGTGCTGTAGGTTGCCGACCCCTGCTCTACACAAAGGACTGAATGACCCATCCCACCTGTGGATGTTCTCCAGAGACTTGATTTGAACCTGCAGTTTATTCCATCACTGCTACAAGCCTGAACCAAGACTTGGCCATTACTGCATGTAATTGATTCCATTTAACCAAGTCTAGCTCTCATCTCTACCTTTTTCCTTTTATGAATAAACCTTTAGATTTTAGATTCTAAAGGATTGGCAACAGCGTGATTTGTGGGTAACATCTGATTTGTAGATTGACCTGGGTCTGGGGCTTTGTCCTTTGGGATCAGAAGAACCTTTTTTCTTTTACTGGGGTGTTGGTTTTCATAACCATTCATCCCCATAACGTGTGACACTGGTGGTGATACTGGGAGACTGGAGTGTCTAAGGAAATTGCTTGTGTGACTTGTGGTTAGCCAGTGGGGTGAGACCAAAGTCCTCTCTGTCTGGCTGGTTTGGTTTGCCTTAGAAGTGGAGAATCCCCAGCCGTGGGCTGTGACTGCCCTGTTTGAGCAATTGGTCCTGAATTGACGCTCTCAGTTGGGTCCCGCCAGAACCGCATCGTCACAGAGCCGCACTGGGACATTCCGACGGCTTCGAGCGCGGGGTGGCATGGGAGCTGTGCCCAGCTCGTGTGAGGCTGGGGGTGCCCTGTGCCAGTTCCCGAGCCCTCTGCCAGCTCAGCACCAAGGCCGCGGGGAAGCGAGGCAGGGAGGGGGCGTTCGATAGGCTGGTTTGCACTAGGAGAGACGGGCTGGGCAATGGGAATAAGCCCAGCCCAGGGGGAGGGGGCCCTGCAGGACAGGGCTGAGCCGGGTGGGAAGAGCAGTAGGGGAGGGACGGTTCAACCCAGATCAACAGGAGGCGCTTTGGGTCAAAGTGAACTAGCGAGTGTTTGGGGCCTCCAGGGCTGGGAGCACCGGCAGAGCTGTGAGGGCCCAGGCTGGGGTAGCAGGGGGCTGGGGGGCACCGGCAGAGCTGTGAGGGGCCCAGGCTGGGGTACTGGGGAGTTTGGGGGAAGGGCTGGGGTAGCAGGAGCTGGGGGGCACCGGCAGAGCTGTGAGGGGCCCAGGCTGGGGTGGTTGGGGGGCACTGGCAGAGCTGTGAGGTGCCCAAGCTGGGGTAGCACCAGCAGAGCTGTGAGGGGACCAGGCTGAGGTAGTTGGGGGCTCGGGGTCAGGGCTGGTGTAGCAGGGGCTGGGGGGCACCAGCAGAGCCGTGAGGGCCCAGGCTGGGGTACCGGGGAGTTCGGGAGCAGGGCTGGGGGGCACCGGCAGAGCTGTGAGGGGCCCAGGCTGGGGTACCGGGGAGTTCGGGAGCAGGGCTGGAGTAGCAGGGGCTGGGGGGCACCGGCAGAGCAGGCTGGGGGGCACCGGCAGAGCTGTGAAGGGCCCAGGCTGGGGTACCCGGGAGTTCGGGAGCAGGGCTGGGGTAGCAGGGGCTGGGGGGCACCGGCAGAGCTGTGACGGGCCCAGGCTGGGGTACCCGGGAGTTCGGGGCAGGGCTGGGGGGCACCGGCAGAGCTGTGACGGGCCCAGGCTGGGGTACCGGGGAGTTCGGGAGCAGGGCTGGAGTAGCAGGGGCTGGGGGGCACCGGCAGAGCAGGCTGGGGGCACCGGCAGAGCTGTGATGGGCCCAGGCTGGGGTACCCAGGAGTTCGGGAGCAGGGCTGGGGTAGCAGGGGCTGGGGGGCACCGGCAGAGCAGGCTGTGGGGCACCGGCAGAGCTGTGAAGGGCCCAGTCTGGGGTACCCGGGAGTTCGGGAGCAGGGCTGGGGTAGCAGGGGCTGGGGGGCACCGGCAGAGCTGTGAGGGGCCCAGGCTGGGGTACCGGGGAGTTCGGGAGCAGGGCTGGAGTAGCAGGGGCTGGGGGGCACCAGCAGAGCAGGCTGGGGGCACCGGCAGAGCTGTGATGGGCCCAGGCTGGGGTACCCAGGAGTTCGGGGCAGGGCTGGGGTAGCAGGGGCTGGGGGGCACTGGCAGAGCAGGCTGAGGGGCACCGGCAGAGCTGTGAAGGGCCCAGACTGGGGTACCCGGGAGTTCGGGAGCAGGGCTGGGGTAGCAGGGGCTGGGGGGCACCGGCAGAGCTGTGAGGGGCCCAGGCTGGGGTACCGGGGAGTTCGGGAGCAGGGCTGGAGTAGCAGGGGCTGGGGGGCACCGGCAGAGCAGGCTGGGGGCACCGGCAGAGCTGTGAAGGGCCCAGGCTGGGGTACCCGGGAGTTCGGGGCAGGGCTGGGGGGCACCGGCAGAGCTGTGAAGGGCCCAGGCTGGGGTACCCGGGAGTTCGGGGCAGGGCTGGGGGGCACCAGCAGAGCTGTGACGGGCCCAGGCTGGGGTAGCTGGAGGGCTGAAGAGGTGCATTCGCTGGGCTGGACGCTATCCTGGATGTCTCTCCCGGTGGCAGCCTCTGCAGAGGGTTCCCAGTCTCAGCCATGCCAGGCTGGTCAGTCTAGCTCCAAGTTGGGATTTAGGGGCAGCCTGGCCAGTGTCTCACCCTCCACTCCAGGGGGTCCTGTGAGGCTTCTGGGAGCCAGGGCCAGGCCCGGGCGGTTTTCAGAAGCGACTAATGATTTTGGAGCCCCCCATAAAGGGGCCCAGGCAGTGCTGTGCACCCGCCCCCTGAAACTCAGGCCCCTTTAAGGGTCCTCTGCTACCCCACCCTAGCCACGTCTGCAGGGCTCAGTTGCTGACGAGTTCCCTGGCAGGGGCCTTGCCCTCCTCCCTCCCCGAGATCAGACCAGGCAGCTGTGCACCTGCAGCTCCCCTCATCACAGCATGGGCGCACCCGGCCCCGCTGGTAGAAACTGCCCTCGCCGCACCCCGGGAGGGCAGATCTCCACTGTACAGACGAGGCACAAACTGATGTGTCCAAAGGCCACATAGAGAACCAGTGTCTGGGCCAGGAGTCGAACCCCGATCTCCTGGGTCCCCGTCCACTAGGCTCCTTCCTTCCCGGAGTCGGGGGATATTCTCGCTCAGAGAGAAGAGAGGCGATGCCCGTGTGTATGCAGGGCTGAGGGCCCCATCCCATAGTCGCCTGTTCAAGCCCTGAGATGTGTGCCCTGGTGACTGACCGCAGTGTTTTCTTCCCCCTAGGAGCATGTGTACGTCTACCTGCTGGACGGAGAAGCCAGGCTGACCTGCGACGACCCTCCCCACGAGCTGCCTCCCGAGGGAAAAATCAGGTAAGCCCCAGCTGTGGTTGTGCGCAGCAGCTCTGTCTACGTCCGACAGCCTTGCGAAATAATCCCCTTTCTCGGGCTCAGCTGCCTTACGCCCCTCGGGAATTAGCTACCGATGAGACCAGGTCGAAGTCTGTTCACCCCATTTGGGGTCATTTGAATGTGGGTCTCCTATATGCCAGGCTGGCCGCCTACCCACCCGGCGATAGAGCCACTGTAACCCCCTCCCGCAGCTACAGCGGGTCAGAATATGCTGTGTCAGCAAAGCGATCAGTGTCCGTGAAATATTCCTGAGAATGTTTTAGCTGCGGGGGGAGGGCGGAGAGCCTCATGCCCCAAGCACCCAGCTCCAGAGGCTGGTTTTGCAAACACGTTCCAAAGGGTTCGGTTTTGTTTCAACACGGAAAGGGGGGGGAACCCCCCAACCCTCCCATATGGCCGTGAAATGGGATTGTCGCCCTCCAGCCGGCTCCGCTGCCACCGTCAGTGGCCCGTTTCGAAGCCTTAATGTAACAGGCTAATGCCAGCGATCGCTAGAGTTAAGCTTGAGACGTGGTCTCCGTTCTGACCCCCTTTATTAAAATGACTCAGCATTTTCCTGAAGGCTAAAACATCCCAGGCTCGGTCCAAACCCAGAAGGTGAACTTGGGGGAAATGTTTGAGCCAGGTCATTTCTGCTGCTTTTTGCGGGGGAAAAGTGAGAGACAAAGCACTTGTTTCGGTCTTTTTCAGTTGAACGTTCTGGGCTTCTTCTGAGGCACCGGAATTCGGAGACTCTCTTAAAAACTTCAGCAATTCTTATTAGGCCGATATAGTCGGGTCTGATTATTTTAGGAGGACTTTAAAAAAATGGGTTTGTGGTGTTGGGATTTTCTGATTAAAGTAAGAGGCTTGTGTGTAACTTTAACAACGACTGCAGGTAGGAACTCCAAACTGGGAGGCTTTTGTAGCCCTCACTGCGGCAGGAAGGAAAACCTCTAGTGTAAAGAAAATGAGCTCAGGACTGGGAAAGTTCTGACCCTGCGAAGGCAGCATTGTTATGCACAGCTGGGCGCTTTTCAGTGGTTTCTAACAGCGAGGGGAATTAACCGATGGAGCAACTTGTCTAGGGACATGATGGATTTGTCGTCACTTGACATCTTTAAATCAAGACCAGGGCTGCCCAGAGTGGGGGGGGCAAGTGGGGCAATTTGCCCCGGGCCCCACAGGGGCCCCCACGAGAATATAGTATTCTATAATATTGCAACTTTTTTTTTATGGAAGGGGCCCCCGAAATTGCTTTTCCCCAAGCCCCCTGAATCCTCTGGGCGGCCCTGGTCAAGGCTGGACACCTTTCTGAAAGTGATGCTCTAGCTCAAACAGAAGTTATGGGCGTGATGCAAAGGTTACTGGTGAGGTTCTCTGCTCTGTGCTATGCAAGAGATCAGATAACGGGCCGTCGGGGTCCTGGCTGTATCTATGAATCTAATGGGACAGGGATTTGTCTCTGTCTTTATGTAACGAGGCTTGTCCCATTGGGAAGCCCGTTGCTGCAGTGGCACCAGAGTAGAGAAACGGGAGTGTGACAGGGATTTCTAAAGCTCTTTTGAAAATGCCCTTTTAAAAAATGTGCTTGCTCTGTGTGCACTGATCGCCACCCTCTATTGGGTGGAATCAGCACTGCTCAGCAGCGTGTCATAGGCCCGATACTGTTGCCAGCTACTGAAGGTTCTCCCGTGGCTGAGGGCTGGGTTTCTTTCTGAGCAGGAGGATCTGGATTCTAGCCCTGCTGCCGTTTCGTAGCTCCAATAAGAAATGATGCGAAGGGTAGCAATAAACATGGAATCCCTGGTGGCCCTGGGTTTGTTACAAGATATTCTCACTTCCTCGAGTTATTTGGTTCTCTGGGGTATTAGAATAAATCAGTGTCATTTCTTCTCGACTCTCATCTGCTGCAGAACTATTGCAGCCTGGGCTGGAGTTCGTTAGGAAGCAGCCGGCTTGCTGAGTAGACCATTAGCCAGAGATCAATGGAGTTGGTACAAAGCTTCGTTCTGTCATTTGAATTCCTCTCTCTCAGCCCGCTGCCGAACGTCTGCAGCATGAAATCACTTGCTAGCCAGTCAAATGGAGCAGCGGCGGGGAAGGGGGGCAGACTTACAAACACAGCACTTTGCCTTCCCAGGAATTGTTTGTTTGATTGATTTTTCCATCTGTAAGGGAATTTACAGCTAATGGCAGGGAAGGCTGCGGCAGCTCTAGGGGGACGGTGAGGGAGTACTGTAGAAACTTCCCGCCCGGCTCTGCCAGTGCATCTCAGTCCTGGGCTTCAGTTCCACCCGCTGCTATTCCTGGCCATCACGTGGGCCCGATTAACAGCTGTTTGCTAATCCACTGCCTCGCGCGGGATTCCTGTTCTGTGGGTCCTTTTCAATGTTTTCAACTGCTGGCAGCCCTCGGTAACTCCGTGGCTCCCGGCACCGGGGTATCTGAACAGCACTCAAACTCTGTGAAGTCGGTCAGTGGCCCTGTTCTCTCCATTTTAACAGATGGGGAAATTGAGGCACAGAGAGGGGAAGTGACTTGCCCAAAGGTCACATGGGGACTCAGTGGCAGAGCTGGGAATAGAACCCAGTAAGGGGGGAAGAGTTGTCCGTATGTATACAAATATCACTGCACCCATCACTGAAATGCAACTGCCTCTGGGGTACAGTGTGGCAGCTGACTCACCTGGAAGGGAAGGACCGCCCTCTGTAGGGCAGAAGTGGTTTTTCTATTCATTCATTAGCCCTGCTAAAGATCTCTGCATCACAGACATTTCTGAAAAACATTCTAGTGTCGGAGTGCACCAGTGACGGGCATCCTAAAAGCACCATGGACAGATGGAGGGATAGGAGTCTCGTTCTGGAGGCGGCGCCCTTCATTTGTTTTTTATTTATGTGTAAGGACAATAGCATGAAAACAGGATTATTGTTGCTTAGGAATCTTAAGCCTCTGCTTTTGTGACATCGTTGTCTCCATGGTAACAAATTGTGATGTCAAAACAGAGGATTGTGACCTCACTGGGGGAGAGGGAACTGAAAAGCCCAAGGAATCCTGCAGTGGAAAAGCAGGCTGGGGAGGGAAGCAGTTAATTCTGTTCTGAGAGCAGCAGGGCTATCTCTGAACAGACAGCCCGCTTTTCTCATGTGCATCCAGAATTAGTCGGGCAGCATGTTGGGGAAGCCTGCCACTGCTCTGCTCTGTGAGACCTTCAGACCCCAGAGCTGACAACCCTGCCCCTTTCGCTGGCACTAAAACGTACATCCTCCTGCCCCAAAAGCACAAGTTCCTTCCTCATGCACTAGAGGAGAATCTCCATCAGCTGTCTGCAGTAGAAGATCTATGACACACAGCCGGGCAGTTCCCATTCTATCCAGCAGAGGGCAATGATGGCATAGATACACTAGCCCATTCATTACAATACTTGTATAAACCCAACTTTGGCGATGTGAGTTCTTCCCCCCGCCCTTGCTTCTAGGCTCCCTGACCCCACTGCTAACTACGTTTGCTCTTTACTGCCCTAGGGAAGGAGAGGCTCTGTTAGGCAATAAGCTGAGAGGGAAGGAGGCAGAAATTAAATTGTTCCATTCAATGACTCAGTGCTCCTCCTCTATTTAATTTCTTAGCTGACGTATAGCTCAGGCTGGCACCTGCTCCATGAAACGCTGTCACCATATTAATAAAGCCAGAGGGTTTTATAGCTCTCAGAGTCGCTGGGTTTTAAGCTTGGTTTTCTGGTGCATTCCGGCACGGCTCTAGGGGGGCAGTGATAAATACATTATGACCGTAAGGCGCTCAGCTGCTAAAGGAATGTGGGCTGTATAAATTCAGCATAAGAGAATGGGAACTGGAGATAAGTACCTCAGGGATGGCAGTTTAAAGATAAGCTCTAACTGCTGCTGCAGAATGTCGGCGTTTCCAAAGTAGGAAGCCTTGTTGCTATGCGACGCACAGGTAGCTGTGGAACTCCCTGCGGCAGGAAATGACTGAGGCAAATCGTTAGAATAGCAGCGGATAAGAGAAGAGTTGGAAAGGGTTTCAGTTCTTAGGCCTGAACTACATGCAGATTTTGTACCGGTCTAACTATGTCAGTCAGGGTGGTGGGTTTTTTACGGATTCCCCTTAAACTGGTACAGTGCCTCGTGCGGATGCAGTTACATGGTGAACCCTGTGCTCTCATCCCTCTGCCTGTACCAGGGCTCTCCATGCTGGTATAATGGGGAGCAAGGGAAGACGTTGTGTTTTGTGCACACGTGGCTGGGAGTTCTGTTTGCTGAGACGTCCCCTGGGTGCAGCTCCCTGCCCCTGGCTCGGATCCTTGCCTGCCCCACGGATTGCTGAGCACGGCCCTGGCCACCTCATTCATTCACGTCGCCCTTCCCCAGCCAGGCCCCTCCATAGCCCCGCATGCTGCAAGCTCCCTCTCGCTGCGAATCCCTCACCATGGCGAGGGGCTGGTTCTGTTCCAGGCAGGGACTGGCCTGGCAGCCGGCGGGTGTCAGTCTGGCCCTGCTTGACAAACAGGGCCACCGCGGACATTCCTGAGCTGCGGGAAGAAACGAACCCGCAGAGGGAGGAGACTGGCAGGGGCTGGCGTGGAGGCGGCTCTCCCAAATGCCAATCCGAGAGACTTTTTGTGCCATACCCACAGCCCCGGAGACTTCTGTGAAATAGGTGCCGCAGGAGCTGCAGCAGGGCAAGCGATCCCCATTGAAGGGCAACGGCCCAGCCCTGGCATGAGGGGAGGAGACGGTACCCAGGCCCCAGTCTGCTTCGGAGCATAAACTCAGCCCCAGCCGTGGGCAGATCAAACGCCCCTTTTAGGGCACAGACGCGGGATCAGCATTTTGCTCCTTGTTGGGGGGGTGCCGGAGCTGGGACACCTCGGACGGAGATAGACCATCAGCCTATCTTGCTCCTTGGTCCATGCACATGGGTGCGCCTCTGGGCTGGGAATGCCTGGGACTGACGTCCACGGTGAGCGCTGGATAACGAAAGGGGGGGAACCTGTCTGGTTTGCCCCCGCTGGGGCTGCTAGGGTGGGGTCCACTGTTTCAAACGCACTGCCTGTGCTGTGACCGTACTTCTGAGCCCCACCCCGCTGGGTTATGGGGGAGCTGCGCCCACGGCCCAGCACACTGCCCAGTCGCATCTCATTGTTTTCTGGGGCTCCCCCCGTCTGTCTGGGTCCGTCTGCTGTCGCTCAGCTTCCATTCAGCTGTTCGGGGCAGGGACCGTCCGTTCGTTAGGTGTTTGTACAGCACCCACTGCAATGGGCCCCTGATCCAGGATCTGGGCCCCTGGGTGCTACTCCAATGCAAATAATGATCAGGAATCTCGATGCGCTCAGGGCCTGGCTTTCCTGGCGTGCTGAGCACCCACAATTCCAGCTGAAGCCAAGCGCAGCTTTGAAAATCAGGCCTCCATCCTCATCCTAACAATCCCGAGCTCTTCCCTAGTGCTCTTCATCCGCTGCTCTCAGAGCGCTTTACAAAGGAGGTGAGTGGCATCACTTCCATTTCACACCTGGGGAAACTGAGGCACGGAGCGTTCAAACAGCAAGGTATTGATAGAGTCAGGATCGTGGTCTTCCAAAAACTAACAGACTCTCCCAGCTGGCCTGCCTTGTCCCACATTCCTGGGCAGGGCAGGGAACTCTGCCTCAGTTGTTTTAAAGTCCTGGTCTGGAATATGTTCACTTCCATCCCCAGGTCTCAATGGTACCAGCTATTGTGGGACAGCAAATAAAGCATGAGGCAGGGAGTCACGACACTCTGTCGCTATCACTGCCTCACTCTGTGACCTTGGGCAAGTTCCTCTGCTGATCCGTGCCTCAGTTTCCCTATCTGTAAAATGGGGGTGGAGACACTGACCTGCCTTCCTAACGTGCTGCGGGATCTAGTCCTGGGAAGCGCTGGATGTCATTATTAGTCTCCTACATGGGCTGATTTTCCTATGTATTTAAAAAAAATGGATTGCTGAACTGATTAAATTGAAGTTCCGAAGCAGCGACCTGGCTGCTGATCCTTGTGGCTAATGGCCCGTCTGCTGTGTCATCGGGAGCCAGTGACCTGGATGTTCCCGCTCTGGGAGCGCCACGAGCAGCCAGCCCTTGTTTAATTAAACTTTTTAAAGACATCCTTGTAAAAATGCTGCTGTGGCCTGGAGAAACAGATCCTGGGTGTGTTTGGAAGTGAAATAGTCTGACTGGTTTCAGGATAAATTATTCAGGTCCGGGTTGGGGTGGGAAGCTACACCCACGCAGAGTCTTCTTCAGTCAAGGGTGGCACAGAAATAGATCCATTCCTGGCAAGGATAGATTCACACGGGCTGAAGCTGTTCACTCCCAATGCCTTGCTCCTCACAATCAGTGGCTGCAGTGAAGTAGGATTCACAAAGCTGTGTGATCAGCACTATGGAGCCCCACCACTCCTGTTATCAGCAGGAATTGAACCCAGGATTTCTGAGGTTTGAGCCTTTGCAGGCAGCTAGAGGACTAAACCCCCTGTAGGGAGCAGTCGCAGACTCGTAGTCTAGAATGAGATTGACAGGTTGGAAGGAGCTGAGAAAAGAGCCACAAACTGCTTGGGGGGGCTGGTTTCTGGGATATTATGAGCTATCACGTAAATGTAGGGCGGATTCCTTGGCTGGAGAGAGATCCTGGCCTCGTTTGCGCTGAAGTCCTGGTGTGGAATAGGTAGGGGTCGCTCTAGGTCAGCGGTTTTCAACTTTTTTTCATTTGCGGACCCCTGAAAAATGTCCCTTTGAACATCTTTGCCCTAGTCTGCGGACCCCCAGGGGTTGTCAATCACTGCTGTAGGTTGTTAGCTGCCATCATTGGTTTTGTGTGTCATTGGGCAGGGCAGTAGAGCAGATAAGGCACGGGACGGGGGTCAGTTGACCCTGGTTCTGCCACTGCCCTGCTGTTTGGCCTTGGGTGAGTCCTTCACCTCTCAGTGTGTGTATCTCAGGGGATGAGTCTGCAGATATTTGACCCTGCGCAGGGAAAGGAATGAGCCAGCATATAGGATGAAATGGGGAGATAACATCAGGGCTGATTACCAGGAACAGCTTCCTGGCTGTGAGCTGGCTTTGACCATGGAAAGTTCTCCCCATAGGAAGTATGGGGGCCCATCTCTTGGACAATTTACCAGCACCCTGGGCAAACCCAAACTATATGAGTGAGATCACAACCCTGGCGACAACTGATCTTTTTAACAACCTGCCTGGAGGGAGGAGCACAGGTTGCAGGGGGGAAGCGTTCCGAGGAGGGACCAGGAAGTCAGTCTGTGTGCACATGGCTGGAATGCTGGCTGCAGCCGCTCTGTAAATAGTTCTCTTAATAAAGAGCCACTTTGTCTTCTCTTCTGATTGCCCAGCACCTGGTACATGAAACAATCATCACAACCCCCACACCGACAGATGGGGGAAACCGAGGCACAAAGCGATAAAGCGACTTGCCTAAGGTCACACAAGGAGGCTGTGGCAGCACGGGGTATGAAACCCAGGGCCCCCAACTGCCAATCCAGTATCTTAGCCACAAACTAACCCTGTCCCCCATACAGCTTCCCTCAACCTGCCTTGACTTGAAGGGAGCAGCTGGAGTTCAGCACCCACATCCACTTCAGGCCTTGCGCTCACTAAAGTCACCGGAGGGGAAAATACGCTTAGGCTGGAAATCTGAGCTCAGGTGGGGCAGCAGCTGCTGTGCACAGATTTTCCACATCCGGTGTTTTCCCCGTGGGGTAAGCGGCTCTGTGACTTGCCCGAGGGCCCCACAGTGAGTGGAATAGTCAGTCGGGGTCAGCCTGGTTCTCAGCCTTTCTCTGTGACCACTAGGCCTGCTGGCCTCCTGGTAGCTTCCCCCTTATAAACCGTGTACGCTCCCCGCGCCGTCTGCTCTCTGCCACAGACGGCTGTGTCTCCTGCCACAGTCTCCATCCTTTCCTTCCAGGTTAGGGGTGACATTGACCCCCAGGGCCTATGCACCGTTACTGGCTCCAGTTTGACGCCCAGGGGTGACTCCTACCCCACGTTCATCACCCATGCAAAGCACAAAACAAATCAACGCCAGCTTGATAAAATATCCAGAAAAGTGAATTACAACGAGTGTTCCCCGGTATATCGGAGGAAGTGAAGGAATCGTGGGCTAGTGCTTAAAGCAAAGGACTGAGAATTGTATTCCCGGCTCTGTCACTGAATCACTTTGTGGCCTGAGGCAAGTCACTTTGCCACTCTGTGCCTCAGTTTACCCCTCTGTAACATGGGGAGCACACCTCTGTACTTCAGAAGGGCAATGGCAAAATTAATCTTTGTAACCTGCTTTGCTGTTCCTGCTCGCACGGTGCTTCAGACATTGCGGATTTCAGCTGAGCCCCTCCGGATTTACACCAGTGTCGCTGAGGTCAGAATCGGGCCCAGTGTGTATCCGTGCCACTGCACGTTAGCCTAGATCCTGCCTTTCTGTGGCCCAGCAGCGCCATGGCTTCAGTGGGGCTACTCCGGATTTACGCCAGCATTGCTGAGATAAGGGCCCACCCCTTTCAATGGATGTAACCGTTCATGATGGACTGAGCTCAGGCATGTTCACTCCCTCTGCGTCCCACCGGGGGCCCGCGTGGCTCTGCAAAGCTGGCACCTCAGCGATTTCCCACCAATTAGGTCTTGCTCTCTCTGCCTGGGGGAAGTTTACTGCCTTTAGCAGCAGCTTGTGGCTGCAGGGCCAGAGGGTAACACCCACCCAACTGCTCTGGACAAACAGAGCAGGCGTTGGGCTGAACCCTGTGAAGGGAGGCTGGATTAACCCTTTCCTAGCGGATGCTCCCAGGGCCAGATCCTGCTTTCTGCTGCTCTGGTGCAAATCAGGAGGTAACTACGTGGAAGTGCACAGTTACATGCGGGTACAGCCGCTGTAAATCCATCCATCTCCGGTACCTGTCTGGCCATAGCATCGGATCAGCTCAGTCTGTCTGTACAACAGCCCTCCCCCATGAGGCCGGGCTGTTAGCCTCATTGCAGAGATGGGAAACTGAGGCACAGAGAAGCTAAGTGACTTGCCTGCAGTCACGCAGGAAGTCTGTGGCAGAGCAAGGGAATGGAAACAGGCCCTCCTGCTTCCTAAGCTTTTGCTGTAACCACTGGACCACGCTCCCAAGCCCCTGGGCCGTTTTTGTCATGAGAGAAGATGCCTGCAGGCCAAAGGCAGGCCTGGTGTAAACTAGTGCAGCTCCACTGACTTGTTGCGTCCCCTTGCCCTGGGGTGAATCTGGCTGCTCGGTGCTTATTCGGGAGGCGCCAGGGCTCTCGGAAAGGGGAATCGGCCGAGTACCAGTTTTATGCCACGTGTTGCCAGGTCGGTCGGTGCCAGGTCCCTTTACAACCCTGTTCAAAGTGGGGGGCTGTGCGCCAAAGGATGCACCATCACTGCTGATCAGCTCAGGGCACTCAACGGGGCCGCGCTCTGCTTGGCTTGTCTCTGGCTGCAGTTGATAATTCAGTTAGGGCGAGGATTAACCAGGCATGCTGCTCAGGCTGGGTAGCAGCTGATGGCATGCGGAGGGGCGGCTGGCTCATTGCACTGCCTTGAAACCTCCGCTCTACTGGGCATGTGGGCAGGGATCTGATCCAGATTTTGGCCTCACCTGCACAGGAGTGTGATGGCCAGGAATGGCCAGGAGCCTGCGTACTGCGTGCTTTGTATGGCAGGACACCCAGCAGCCCCGAACGAGATCGGAGCCCCGTTGTGCTAGGTGCTGCACGTGCACACAGTGAGAGAGTTCACAGCCTCATTGGACAAGATGGACAAAGGGACCCTTCTCAGCCCTGTACTGCAGGTGGGGGAGATGAGTCCCGGCGAGCGGCTGGTCATTCACACCCGTCGCTGCTACCCCACGCGATCCGCCGTGCAGCCAAACTCAGCCCGCGTTCCTCTTCCCTTGCCATGGATCCATCCCTAATCGGCGTGTTTGTTCTGCTCTGAATTGCCTCCGAGCTGTTGACATCCCACTGGCCATAAGGTGCGTCCAGAGCTGGCCATGCTATTCCAGATGCGGCCTTACTGGGACCATCATGCGCACAGCCCCTGCTCTCTGACACCGCTCCTTGTTTGACTTGCTCGGGGTTGCAGGAGATTGCCGGGGGGGAGGGGTGTGCCCCGGTTTCATCGCCACGGCTGCGGTAAAAGCCTGTAGGCAAACAGTTGTAAAAGGGAGGGTGCTGTAAACGGTACCTAGACACACACCCCAGGTGTATCTCTTGTGTACACCGTGCCATAAAACGCTCTTCAGCACACGCAGGATCCTGCTGCGCAAACAGCCATAAAGGGGATAAGTGGCCACGCACCAGACGGCAGGTCTCCAGTAAACCTCTCGCTCTCGTGCATGTCTCACAGCTGACCCCTTCCGGCTGGACCCTGGATGAGACAGGAGGCAGAGGCCTCCATCGGGAAGATGGGCTCAAGGCCCGTGCCCCTGCCTCACCCACCATACGGAACACGCCCCGTCACACCCACCCTGGGCGGTGGCCCCTCCCCTACACCCAGCACAGAGCACCCAGCAGAAGGGCTGAACAAAGCTGCAGTGAGGACCTCTTGGTTGGCCCATGAGCTGCAAGCGGGCCGGGGCAGGGACCTCGCAGCCCGTATGCAGCAGCAAAGGGACCTTCTCTCTGGCCGAGAGGGCACAGAATCAGTGTGAGCAAACAGCAAGTCACGCCTGCTGGCTGAGTGACAGCAGATGAGAGCAGGGGGGCAGAGACAGGCTGGGACAGCGTGAATCCTCTGCCTTGGCTCCGCTACCTAGGGGTTGCCAGTACAGCTGTTCTCCTCGCGGAGCCGTGGCTCGTAGTGGAAGACGGGTGCTTTTGCAGTTTAGATTATACCAGTTTCCAAATGATGTAAGTTACACAGGCAAAAGCTACACAGGCTCTCTCCTGCCTTTTTTTTTTTTTTTCTTTTTTTGCTGGTGTACCTGCGTCTACGCTAGGGCACAGCTCTGCTGCTAGGGGAGAAGTGTTTCACACTCCCATGCCAGCAAAACGTGTAAGTGTAGACAGGGCTGAGTGTGTGAGGTGGCGATGGGCCCAGCGAGGCAGGCAGGCTGCTTACCCAGGGATGGATTGAAAGGGACCCACCGGTGTTCTTACCCAGAGGCGTCTGTGCCCCCTTCTCATCTTAGCTTCCTAGGGAAAAAGCCGCATCCTCCCTGCGGTACGGCAGATCTCGCAGTGGTTGGTGCTCAGCGTGCCTCCACTGGGAGAGAGGACGGTTCAAGCCCGCTTGGATCCGGCAGAATGATGCCGCTGGAACACCTGGCCACCAGGGGCTGACTTGAGACCATCCCAACCTATTCCCACAGGCCGCCTCTCTGAACCAGGTCTCTCCAGCCTGGAGCCCATTGCTGGCGGCCGTGCTAGCAGGAGGCCAGGCTGGCTTGGAAAAGGGCTTTGCTGACAGTTGAACTGTGCGAAGCGAAACAGCTTAGAAAACTGGGTCAGTGACACCAGATTGCCCCGGTGTCACTCCGGGTCTGTCTCCCCTGCCGAGTTAATCGAGTTCTCTCCGCTCGAGGGACGCCCCTCCACTTTGCCCTGCTGGAGTGAGAGCAGAGGGCGCTGACGGGGCTCTGGCCAGGCTGGTCTGTGGCACTGGGAGTGCCAGGGGCCCATCTCCGGCTTCTTGGTACTGCCTGGCCCGAGCTGCTCAATCCCAGGGGATTGTGGGAGAACCAGCCCCGAGAAAGCCAGGGACCGGTGCCCACCCCTGCAGCGCAGACCAGAGAGGAGAGCGTTGCCCTGCCTCGGGACAGCGTCGTGTTTAAAAGTCTGCGAGGGCTTAAAATGGGAGCCGGAGCCTGACTTCAGACAGGAAGGGGGGTGCAAAGGCCGTTCAGAGTGGGAAGTGGGTTATTAAGGTCACGTTAATGTCTGAGCACTAATTGGAGAGGAAGGTGGGGCTCGTGGGCGAGGAACTGGTCTCGTTTGGGAGAGCCGTACCTGGGGCCAGACTTCCCAAGGGCTTTAGGCACTGAAGCTGCAGATTGGCGCCAGGTAGGATTTTCACAGGCCAAAGCTGCTTAGGTGGCTAAGTGCCATTGAAATCAGTGAGCTCAGCACCCAGCTCTGTCCTATCTGTAGCTTCAGGGGCCTAAAGACCTTTGGAATCCAGCCTGCCGTGGCCTCCCGGTGCGATCTCGGGCCAGTCCCTTGGTCGAGCTGTGCCTCAGTTTCCTATCTGGAAATGGGCACAACGACCTTTCCTTTGCCACTCATGTCTGTCCACACGGGAAGGCCCAGGTCCTCGGAGGCGCTTGGGCATTGCTCTGCTTACCTTGCACTGCCTAACCCTGGGCAGGCTGCTGCCCGCTGGAATCCTCGCCCCGCACCAGGCGCCCAGATAATCCAGACCCTAAGCCAGATCAGCCGTCCAGGTCGGTCATGCCTTAGCAGCCAAACCTCTCTTGCCCTGTCGCCCGCTCCAGCCCTCTGCCACGCTCCCCCTGGGTTTCCCTGCTCCCCTCTCCCCTGCTGTCTCTTGCGTGCTGCCATTTCTAGGGTTGAGTGTGACCTGAGCGGCAGCTTTGGAGACATCAGTGGTGCCTAAATTGTGGCCTTAGGTGCCAAAGGCAGGGAGCCGCCTGTCACGGACCCACAGGATCGGCGCTCCCCCCGCCCCCTTCCAGTTTTGGAACAGTCTGGGAGGAACCCTTCCGTGTGCCAGACCCACCGGGGTCTTGCTCTTCCTCCAGGGTACGTCACCCGGCCTCACCGCCTCCTTAGACTGGACCTCTGAGCCTGCAGCCCCCCTGCTTCCCGCCGTGAGCTCCGCTCAGCGAGTCCAAGCAAGACGGACCCCTGCCGGAGACCTGCTCGCTCTTCGGGGGTTACTGCCCCTCGCCGAGCCTTCACAGGGACCACACGCACCGTGTCCGAACAGCCGGGTTTATCCATCAGCTGGAACGCAGCCTAGGAAGCCCTTACGTTAGCACAGAGAACTGAAGGTGAAAGCCCAGTCCAGCCTGGCCAGCCCAGAGCCCAGCCAAGCTGCAGTGACCCCATGGCCAGTGTGTCTGTCTGCATCTGATCCCCTTGGTCAGTTCCCAGGTGCGAGCCCCAACTCCATCCAGCAGCCAGCTCTTATCCCCCCACCTCAGACCTCTCCAGTCCTTTGTTCTCCAGCTAGGGGATTGTGCTCAACTTCCCTGCCGAGAGATGGGGGAATCCATCGCCCTCTGGGTAGTTGGTTGCTACCTGTTGATGCCTGGGCAATTAGATTTACTAGAATCTTCTCAATTACTCCTTTGACATGGGCACCAGGCCCAGACAGCTAGGTGACACCCATACCCCTGTCTCTTAGCCGGCCCTGAGAGCAGCGCAGCACACAGGGGGAAACTGAGGCACACACAGGACTCATCAAAATAGTGCAAAAAGTTCCCACTTTGTCACACCACCTAAGTTCCTGTGAGGGGCTGGATCTAAGCTCTCTGTGGCAGGACTGTCTCTCACTATGTGGGGTCCTGCAGGGGGTCAGTCCAGGGGCTGATACTATTTCATATGTTCATTAATGACTTGGATAAAGGAGTGGAGAGGCTGCTTATAAAATGTGCGGATGATGCCAAGCTGGGAGGGGTTACAAGCACTTTGAAGGACCGGGTTAGAATTCAAAACGACCTTGACGCATTGGAGGATTGGTCTGAAATCAACCGGATGAAATTCATTAAAGACAAGTGCAAAGTGCTACACCTAGGAAGGAAAAATCAAATGCCCAGCTGTGAACCGGGGAGTAATTTGGCAGGCGGCAGTACTGCTGTGTGGCCGCAAACTGAATCTGAGTCAGCAGTGTGATTTCACCAACAACTGCACCGAGTGCAAACTCCTCCGGCCCACTGAGAGCCTTAATATGGAGTCGCCGACACTTCCCTTGGGCACGCCGTCTGTCTTGCCACTCAGGCGAGTGTAACTCTGCCATAGAGGGCCCCTTACACCAAGGATCACAGCAATATTCAGGTTACTCCTGATCCCAAAGGACCAGCCACTTACTCCACATCCATCACGCTGTAGATCTCACACCAAAGCCAGTGCTTGTAGCCAATCCTCTAGTAATGATATGAAAATGTTGGCTAAGCAGCTGGGGATCTTTTGCTTATGCCTAGAAACCCCTTGTCCCTCCAGAGTCCAAGCAGCAGAATGATCCTTAGTTCCTTTCCTTTGGAGTTTTTACCCCCTCCTGGCATGTGCGCTGAGCTGCAAATTCAGCTGCAGGGAGGAGTCCACTTGCATGACTCATCTTCATTGGGAGGGGAGTCATTAGTCCTTTTGTTGTTGGTTTTTCAGTCCAGATGTGGGGAGTTTCCAGCTGTGAGCTCCCGCCACAGCCCATCTGGCATGGATGGGTCTCCTCCTTTGGAAGGAATGTAACAATGTCTGTAGAAGAGCAGCTCTTCCCACTAATTAATGTCCATCTCCTGCATGGTGATTCACACAGTTCCGGAGGCTCCCAGTACAACAGCTCAGATTTTACATTACACTCTGGCTTTGTCTACAAGGGCAATTGAAAGACAAAACTTTTGTTGTTCAGAGGTTTAAAAAAACACTCATGCCCCTGAAAGATAAAAGTTTTGTCAACAATAAGGGCTGTTGCGAACAGCACTTTATCTGCAGGAGAGCTCTCCTGCCGACAATGCTAATGATGCTCCTTGTGGGTGGAAGTATTTCGTCAGCAGAAGAGCTCTCTCCTGCGGACAAACAGTGGCTACACAGCGTGCCTTTTACAGCCGTGCCGCTAAAAGCTTCGTAGTGTAGCCAAAGCCTCCGGAACACAGATATTACCCATAGGATCAAGGCAGGCAGCAACGCACAAGCATTCAATAGTCTAAACACTAGACACTTTCTTATAATTCTTATACCTATGTCATCACTATCACGCCACAAATGAGCCAGACGGACTCCAGCTCTGTTGGTGTCCAGCTGAGACATGGAGATCTTGGCATGAGCTGGCACCCAATCTGCCAGCATCACAGGTGTATTAACAGAAGTGTCGTATGCAAGACACGGGAGGTCATTGTCCCGCTTTACTCGGCTCTGGTGAGGCCTCAGCTGGAGAATTGTCTCCAGTTTGGGAAAGACGCGGACAAACTGCAGAGAGTCCAGAGAAGAGCAACAAAAATGATCAAAGGTTAGAAAACCTGAGCTGGGAGGGAAGCTTAAAAACCTGGGTGTGTTTAGTCTTGAGAAAAGAAGATCGAGGGGCGACCTGATATCAGTCTTCAGATATGTTAAGGGCTGTACTAAGCGGACAGTGATTGATTGTTCTCTGTGTCCACTGAAGGTAGGACAAGAAGCAATGGGCTTAATCTGCAGCAAGGGAGATTTCGGTCAGATATTAGAAAAATCTCTGTAACTCACAGGATAGTGAAGCTCTGGAGCAGGCTTCCGAGGGAGGTTGTGGGATCCCCGTCACCGGAGGTTTGTAAGACCAGGCTGGACAAACCCCTGTCAGGGCTGCTCTGGGTTTACTTGGCTGCACTTGATGTCCCTTCCCGCCCGACACTTCACTGATCCTCTGTGTCTGCACCCCACCTAGCACAATGGGGCCCCGAGCTCAGTATCCCCATGGAAACGATCCCCATGGAAACTGGTGTCCCCTCTCTTCATTTCCTTTTCCCCACGCAGGGATCAGAAGCGGATTCGAACAAAGAAAAACCCAAAGCCCAGATAATGACAAAGTCCAAATTAAAAAACCAGATTTAATTTGTTCTCTCGACTGGAGGGAGCAGGGACAAAGCGACTCCACGTCGGAAGGCCCATGGAGGTGTCTGCGGGAGCGACTGTGCCTTATTAATATTCACATGAGCCGCACCTGTTGGCCGGGAGAATATGTCCGTAGACTGGAGCGTGTGGCTATGCGGGTATAAAAGGAAAGACAAAGGAAATAGTGATGGTTTGGGTAAATATCAGAGACCGTTTCTATTGATCCGCGTGATTCATTTGCCAGTTGGCTCCGTCCGGGCCTCTTTCATCTCGTTTATATCCTCAATGAGCTGCCGTTAATTGCATAAACAAACCAGATCAGACGGAACCAGAGACAAATTGAAACTTGACATGAAAAGGAACGAATCCCACCCGCATGCCTTAGCGGTTTGTGTCTCCCCCATCCTGCCCCCCCTCAAGCGCCCTCGGGGCTCTTCCAAATGAAAAACAAAGCCGCAGCACGGGGCGTCTGGAGAGGCAGCCTGGCTTTAATCTCCCTTTGCAAATCCCGGTGTCTGGCGCTGCTGGCTGGACGGAGCAGGGGAAGGGGAGTTTACTGGGGCAGTTGTGGCTACAGACTTGAGGCAGGGTGTCCTGTGCATCTCGCAACCTGTGGGCCTCGGTGCTGCAGATGAGCCCTAACCTGGCCCCTGGCTCTTTGCAGGTGGGCTTAGTGCCAGATTGAGAGCTCAGGCTGCTGAAGGCAGGGCCAGCTCCAGCTTTTTTGCCGCCCCAAGTGGCGAAGTGGGGGAAAAAAAAAAAGATAAAGCCGCGATCGGTGGCAGTTCAGCGGCAGCTCTACTGCGCCGCTTCATTCTTTAGCGGCAATTCGGCAGCGGGTCCTTCGCTCCGAAAGGGACCGAGGGACCTGCTGCCGAATTGCCGAAGCAGGGCCGCCCAGAGGATTCAGGGGGCCCGGGGTCTTCAGCAGTGGGTGGGGGCGCTTCGGCGGTAATTCGGCGGGGGGGTCCTTCTGCTCCAGGGCGGAAGGACCCCACGCCACGGAAGACCCAGAGCAGAAGAAGCTCCGGGGGCCCCGGCCCTGTGAGAGTTTTCCGTGGCCCCTGGAGCGAGTGAAGGACCCCGCTCCAGGGGCCCCGAAAAACTCTCCTAGGGGCCCCTGTGGGGCCCAGGGCAAATTGCCCCACTTGCCCCCCCCTTTGGGCAGCCCTGTGCCAAAGACCCGGATGTGCCGCCCCTTTCCACTGGCTGCCCCAAGCACCTGCTTCCTTTGCTGGTGCCTGGAGCCTGCCCTGGCTGAAGGACAGACCTGGGATGGGACGTGCAGCCGCAGAGCAGGCTAACCCTGCTGGCCCGCTGCCTGGGCCCAGGAGCGCCGTGCTTCTTGATGGCTGGTTCAGAGCGGGGCCGCTCCGCTGAGATTTCCATGAATGGGACCATTTGCCATGTGGATGTGACACTCTGGCACCCTGGGCGTGATTGGGGGTGACTGGGGGCGCTGTGCTGCGAGCGGTGCTGTCTCTCGGAAGAGCTGGAAAACCAAGATAGCCACGTCCGCACGTCTCCAGTCGCTGGAGGGGGGCCCGTCCCGCCCCTGGACGCAAGCAGACGGCCTCACAGGGCGGCCTCTCCCCTGCCAAGCAGACAGGGAGGTGCCCCCGGAACGTTCCCGCAGGCCTCCCCTCCCTGCTCACAGCCCAGGGCTGGAAAGGTGGCCGTGCGTGAAGCCGCTGTGGGGGCCGGAAGGGGCTGGCGACGGCGGATCGCTACAGGGAGACGTCCGGCGAGGAGCGATACCGAGATGCCATCTGGCTCGGCGTGACTGGCAGGCGCCAGCCATCAGCCCATGCGCGAGCGTCTGGTCCGTGGGAAGGGGAGGGCAGGCAGACTGATGGGGCGTGATCGGGGAGCCGTCCCAAGCGCTTGCTGAGCAGCCTAGCAACAAAACACACCCCGACGCCTCTGCCAATCCACAGCCCGCCTGTCCACACCTCCTCACAATCCCACACACGCATCCGCCTGAGCACAGGTGCACTCTCCTGGCCGGACACACCCAGGCGTCCATGCGTGCTCACAATCTCCCAGCCACACGTGCTGCAGGACGTGTGTGTGAGAGAGAGATGGGGCCAGCTGGTAATTTTAGAATGCGAAGGAATGAAATCAAAGCGTGGCTGGGTCGAGACAGAATAAAAATCTCCCTTTGGCTGCCCCAGCTGGGAGCTCTCTTAGCTCAGTGTGGAGGTGCCTGGGCTTTCAGAGCAAGCAGGCCCAGGTTCTACCCCCAGCTTTCTGGGCAGGGTTACAGATACGCTGTCTCCACCCAGGGGTCTGGTGCAGAGCTCCCTCAGCCAGCAGAAGCTGCATGCACCCAGCAGCTGGCAGAATTTGGCTTAGTCATTTAAAAAAAAAAACCTCATTTAAGTTATTATTTTGATTTTGAAAACTCAGATTGGAATTTACAAAGCTCTGGCCCCGCCTTTGAATTTCCAGCCCCCACCCCAGACGCCGCCCGCTTATTCCGATCATTTCAATGCACTTGCACAACAACCGTTGGGGCCAATCTGGGGGATCAGTCTGGCCCGTTGGATGGCTGCACACTTCTCACCCACGAGGATTCTGGTGCTCCAACGGCTCGGGGGCTTGATTGGCTGCGTCGAAAGCTGGAGCTGGCAATCAGGGTGCGATAAACAGCAGCTTGCCAAGCTGACGGGAGGCGGATTATTGTGACAATTGCGTTTGTATTTCAGCAGTCCCTAGAGCCTGCAGCGGAGAGCAGGGGGCTGCCTGTGGTACCGGCACAGAGGGTCGGTGCATTGTGAACCCAGGACCCGGGGTTTCCAAGCCATCCTTGAGTGTCCACACTGCCTTGTAAACCTGGGCTTGCGATGGCTGGAGCCGGGTCTCACGGCCGTGCTAACGCGGCCGCACTGCGCTGCGCAGACCTTCTGACTCGGGTCTGCAGCTTGAGCTGTGTCCACGCTGCAAAATGCCAGGGCTTGGACCCCAGAGCCAGCGGGTCAGAGCCACAGAACAGGCAGCCAGCGTGGTGGGGTTTTTTTAACCGGAGCAAAAACAATGTCTTTTTCTCAGGGACAGTGGAGATGTTTTGGCTGAAATTTCCCAGCCAGGTTCCACCTGAGGCAGACCCCCAGCGTGGAATGTTTCAGCCCGAATGGTTTAAGTGTGGCAAAGTCAGAAACAACCGAAAACAGAGTCTCTAACAGCAAGCAGCAAGTGACCTTAATACCCACCAGGTGGGTGGAGTAACTCGGCTGATTTCAGTGGGGTTACTCCGGAGTCACCCCCATGTCATGGAGATCCCACATGCAATCACATCCACACCCCAACGGCACCACCTCCTGGCAGCCCCATGCTCCTGTCCCCACCCAACCCGCCAGCGGTGCACACGTTCCTCCTATTCTCAGCAGCTGGGGCAGGAGGCTCAGCCGCTCTGTGTCCCAGGGCCGTACGCAGAGGCCGTGGTGCAAAGGCCTGTCCAAGGCCCAGACTTGGGTGACATGATGGCCAGGGAGGGGGGAGTTAGTCCTGCAGTCATGGCCTGGTGCCGGTCACTTATTCCCGGGCAGAAAGAGCTGGCGCTTAGGGCTGGACTGCGGGGAAGGAGAAAGGGCTCAAAGCCGGGTTCCTGCTAGCTCCAGACTGCACTGAGCGTGGCCTGGCTGGGGATTTCGGTCACTGCTCCAGCCAGAGCTGGTGCAAAGCCAGGTGGGTGGAGAGGGGCCTATTAACCCCTTCCCTGCTGCGCCTCCCCTCCACCAGGTGCTGCACAGCCATGGGCCCTGCCAGAGGCACTTTCCACCGGGCGTGGAGCTCGGACCAGGTTCTGCGGGGGCCAAGCCCGTCCCAACGGAGCTGGGGCTGCTGCTCCTTGGATCCCAGGGGCCCCACCCAGCTGCCAGGGAGCGACACAGCAACCAGACGTTGGAGCTCAGAGGAGCTTAATTCGCTGGTGCTGGTGACATTTGCAAATGCCTGCGTCTGCTGCGGCGTGTGGTGTGTGCAAACAACTCGGAGACGGCCCGAAGGGAGTGGAGTTGTCAGGGCTGGGATGGATCCTGCCCGTACAGCGACCCCAGCCCAGGAAGTGGGAGCCTGGCCCACATGGGGCATGAGGAAGGGGGCTGCTACGGACTAGGGACTGAGTGGCTAGGCAGCAGTTCTGCAGAAAAGGACCTGGGTATTACCGTGGGCAAGAAGCTGGATAGGAGTCAGCAGTGTACCCTTGTTGCCAAGAAGGCTAACGGCATATTGGGCTGCATTAGTAGGAGCATTGCCAGCAGATCAAGGGGCGTGATCATTCCCCTCTATTCAGCACTGGTGAGGCCACACCTGGAGTGTTGCATCCAGTTTTGATCTCCCCACTACAGAAGGGATGTGGACAAATTAGAAAGAGTCCAGCGGAGGGCAACAAAAATGATTAGGGGGCTGGAGCACATGACTTATGAGGAGAGGCTGAGAGAACTGGGATTGTTTAGTCTGCAGAAGAGAAGAATGAGGGGGGATTTGATAGCTGCTTTCAACTACCTGAAAGGGGGTTCCAAAGAGAATGGAGCTTGGCTGGTCTCAGTGGTGGCAGATGATAGAACAAGGAGCAATGGTCTCAAGTTGCAGTGGGGGACGTCTAGGTTGAATATTCAGAAACACTATTTCACTAGTAGGGTGGTGAAGCACTGGAATGGGTTCCCTAGGGAGGTGGTGGAATCTCCATCCTTAGAGGTTTTTAAGGCCCGGCTTGACGCAGCCCTGGCTGGGATGATTTAGTTGGGGTTGGTCCTGCTCTGAGCAGGGGGTTGGACTAGATACCTCCTGAGGTCCCGTCCAACCCTGAGATTCTATGATTCTGTCTGCCAGCTGGGGCCAGCGCACTGGAGGCAAATCGGAAGCCTGGACTTGGGGAGACGTTCCAGTCCCTATGTGAACTACCTGGACTGTCCCCTGGGTCTGACCTGTTCCCCGTCGAGGGGTCAGACTTACGCGGCGTGTGGGCTCCTGCCTATTACACACCATCACACTCCTATACAAAGACACAGACACACCTGCACCCTCACACGACCCCACAGCCAACCACAAGGAGTCCGACCCAGAGGTCTGCATCCATTCACAGTCACCCGTCGGGTGTGCCCAGGCACCAGTGCACCCAGCAGCAGACATGCATACAATGGCTACAACCCTACTTCCCCCAACCCACTGGATCTCGTCAAGCGCAGCAGAACCAATTTCCTTTCCCGCTTTGCAGCAATGATTCCCAGAGCCACCTTCCAAAGGATTTTAAAACAAGCCCCTAAAGAAACCAGCACAGCCCCCACAGTCTCCCCAACTGGCTCTTCAAACTATTGCTCTGTGTTCCCCCCAGCCCCCGGGCCTTTCCCGAGAATGACTCAAGAGCATAGTTTGAAAAACCCCAATTCTTTTTTTGCGGAAAAGCCTGAAAAAAATCCTTTAAAAAAACAATAATCCCCCCTACCACCGCCCTCCCCCAACCCCCCACTTTGAAAAGCACATTTTCAGTTTGGGAAAATCAAACATAAACTTTTTTTTTCTTTCGTTTTCTGTTTCCGGTTCTTCATAGGGGGGGAAAAATAGACCATTTGGAGCAAAGCGACAAAGCGCTGTGAAAATGTTCGTTCTGGTCTGGCAGTGGGTGGGCTTAGCATCGCCTGCGACTAACTAGCGGCATCCCAGGGGGTGGGGCTGAGGCTGGAGACCAGTTGAGAGACTGCAGGTCACCCGGGCCTTAGCTAAAAGGCCAACCCGCAGCATAGTTGGGCGAGACAGAGAGGAGACCTGTGTACACCACCCTCCGGGCCCTGCTTGAGACCCAGATGTGCTGGGAGCAGCTAGGCAATTCCCCAAACCCCTAACTAAGGGGAAAGGCCCTCGTTAATCTGTCGGATTTACGCTGGACTGGTTTGGTTCTTGAGGAATAAACCCATCGCTCAAGAAAGGCACCAAAATTCCTCAGGTGTTGGGAGCTTTCTTCCCTGCCCGGGCTGGTAAGATGGCCCCAGTGGCCGAGGAGCCATTTTCCCTGGGCAAACATTTTGATGAAAAGGTTTCCCCCAGGGAAAGGCGGTGTGATCTGTGGCCCCTCGCTGGGGTCGCAGTACAGCGTGTTTTACCAATTCCAAACCAGCGGGGGCGAGCCAGAGCCATTCCCGCCCCATGGCTGGCTGGAGACCCACGTGACACCAGTTGGTGCTAGCCCACTTGGGAACGGGGTGTTCCCACCATCCAGCAGCACAGCCGGAGTTAACTGGAGCTCCTGGTGGATGGTTCCAGCAGAGGCCCGACCGGTGACTGGGCTCCAGGGACTGAAATACTGAGTGGGTCCCTCCCAATCAGCGCTGGACAGGCTGGCAGAGGGTGGGTATCAGCCACGCTTATCCTGGTGCTTCTCCTGCCCGGGAGGGAACCAGAGCACATCCTTGTCCCGGGCCGCCAATCCAGCGTCCTTCACCAGTGCGACAGCTGCCTGTATAGACATTAGCCGGAGACAGCCATCAGTCAATGTGGAAAGCCGCGATCTCCGTCTCTGGGCCAGTAAGCAGCAACCAAGCACTGGGCGTGATGGATCTCAGGGGTTGCTAACGCAGACGGGTCCGTTCACACATGGATCGTGTCATCCGCACTCCTGCAGGTGGGCAGTGCTGCCTGCGGCAGGTGGCCCTTTAAATAGCACTGCCCCAAGAGCCACACCTGGGCCGCTCAGCTGCTAACTTTCTAACCCTCCTCACCTGCAGAGGGCACCCTCCCTCCCCACATTCCTCTGCATAGACTGTCTGCCAAAGGTGACCCAAGCATGTGCTGCCCCTAGTGGGAAGGATGAATTACTGCATGCTAAAAGAATGTCTTTGCCCTGCCGGCTCTTACATATTGTACTTAGACCATGGTTGCCTTGTACCTGGTTCACACAAAGATCAGAGATGCAGTCTCCTTGCAGGAGAAAATGTCCTATAGTCCAGGGGGATTTCAGGGGGGCAGGTCACCCCTTAGATGAGCATATGAGTTTTTCTTTTCTATGTTAAAAGAAATAAGTCGCATTTCATTTCATCCCAAAGACTCTCTCTTCAGTACCAGGGGAGAGAGGCTGTCAGATTCCAGCACAAAGGAGATGCCCAATGCTAGAGGATTGCTGACTACGTTTCTCCCTGTGTGAATCATGAGGAAATTGCTCCTGGAAATCCACTGGGGGCCCGGATGTAAATCTGGAACAGGAGTTTGACCCAGCACAGACGTTCACTGTTGCTCCGTGGACGAGGGTTTGACCACATGAACACAGTCACATGCGCTCCTCCAAGCCAGTTTAGATGAGCCGGCTTTAAAGCGGACCAGACTGTGACAGGCAGGGCACAGATCCTGTATGGCTGGAGTGGTTCATCCTAGAAGAACCCGGAGCGCTGCTGTGGAATTCTGGACACTGCACTCTGAGCCTGGGCTGTCACTCCGGTTTGAGCCCAAACCCCTTTTCTGTCCACACACAAATCAGTCTGACTCGGGTCAGCAAGCGCTCTGGATGCTGGTCCTAGGATCCTGCTGGGGGCGTGGGTCAGAGTCTACGGTTCTGTGACCCGCCGAGAGCTGAGGCCAGGCGACAGGACTCGGATCTGGCTCTCCGACAGCCTGGTGTCTGGAGATTGTAACTTTTCTTTGCTTGTAACCCTTCCTGTCGTCACTCCTTATCCTTGGCATCACCTAACCCGGAGGCTTTTTGTTTAATAAACGGGTTTCGCTTTTAGTATAACCCCACTCTTGCTGGGAAAGAAGAGTGTTTGCTCGGGGACAGCCAGAGCTGCAGGCCCCAGTGTTACCTCTCTGCCTTAGCGCGAGAGAGCTTCGCTAGAGATATGACTGTGGGTCAGCTCCTGGCCATGCCAGCCTGTCTTCCTCCCCAGCAAACTGGTCCAGACTGCGGCACCGGCAGACCAGGCCATGCTCGATTCGCTTGTGTGTTAGTATAGATCAAAGTACCGGCGAGCTGTGTAAGAGTGTACGGGGCGTGTGAACTTCATGAAAACGAATGGGACGTTACTTGCGCTGTTTTCACGTCTCTGTTCCTGTTAGAATGCAATACCGAACATTTACGTTGTGTCTTGTGTGTACCCTGGGACTAAACAACCCTTCCAAGACATCTTGGGAAATGCTAATCAGCGACGGTTCCAGGCACCAGCGCAGCATGTGTGTGCGTGGGGTGGCAAGCCGCGGGGGGTGCCCTGCCGGTCCTTGTGAGGGCAGCAGTCAGGCAGCCTTCGGCGGCTTGCGTGCGGGAGGTCTGCCAGCTCTGCGGATTCGGCGGCAATTTGGCGACAGGTATGCCGAAGCCGCGGGACCGGTGGCCTTCCCGCAGGCAAGTCGTTGAATCCGCAGGACCGGGGACCTCCCGCAGGCAAGCCGCCGAAGGCAGCCTGCCTGCCGTGCTTGGGGCTGCAAAAAAGCTAGATTTCAGAGTAGCAGCCGTGTTAGTCTGTATCCGCAAAAAGAACAGGAGTACTTGTGGCACCTTAAAGACTAACAAATTTATTTTAGCATGAGCTTTCGTGAGCTGCAGCTCACTTCTTCGGATGCATAGAATGGAAAAGTGAGCTGCAGCTCACGAAAGCTCATGCTAAAAAAAGCTAGAGCCGCTCCTGATGCTAATGAAGGACTTAAGGACTTTAACAGCAAATGCTGATTTCAGAGCAAGTGGCCATTATGTGTGATGGACGGAGGCCAAAAGATTAAGTGCCTTCCTCACTCCCCATCCTCAAAGGAAAAGCCCAGTGGGTAAAGAGGCTGTCAGCTCGCCTTCTCTCACGCGAAGATACAAGAATGGATTCAAAGAAAGATCCTTCCTCTCTGGACTGTCTGGACTCTTACAAGGAGAGGTACCAGATGCAAAGCAGAGATCCCCGGAGACCATCCAGGTACCCTGAAAAGACTTTGGGGAACTGGCAGTTTATTACAAACTGTGACTCACCTGTGTATATTTTTTCCCTGCTTTAACCTCTCAAAAATTCTCAATCTTTTTTCTTGGCTAATAAATCTTTAGTTAGTTTCCTATAGGTTTATTTGCCTGCTAGTGTTGCCTTTGGTGTAAGATCTGGAGTACCAACTGATCTGGAGTAAGTGATGGCCTTTTGGGGGCGGGGAGAAACTTGAGGTGGTGTGGTTTTTGGTGTAAATGACCTGCTATAACAAAGCCCGGTTTGTCTGGGTGGCCAGATAGACTGAAGAGTCTAAGAGGACTGTCTGTGACTCCATGGTAAGCCTGGTAGAGTGACCCAGGAGTTCACATTTGTTACTGGCTTGGTGAAATCTAATTACAGAGCACACCGCCAGTTAGGGGTGCCCGCCCTGGGTTCTGCCAGTCTGCCCTGAGGTCGGCAGTCGCGGTCGTGAGCTGCTGCAGACAGCGTGACAGAGACGCTACCTGCCTTAACCGCGCCTAGCAGAGACGTTCAGGGACCTCCCGCCTAAGCTGCTCAGAGATGTCTCTCTGCACTGCACAGCCTCTCTCATTCTGCATTCGCAGACAATCTTACGTCTGTTGCTCCTTTAGGAGTCACTGTGCTGCCGCTGATTAATTTAACGGTCGTTTGACAAACCCTCTTCTTTCCCAGCAGCAGTGGGGTTATACTAAAAGCGAAACCCGTTTATTAAACAAAAAGCCTCTGGGTTAGGTGATGCCAAGGATAAGGAGTGACGACAGGAAGGGTTACAAGCAAAGAAAAGTAAAGGCTGCTTCTAAGACTAAAACCCCAGTGTAATCAACTTGAGTTCTTGGTCAAGACAGTTTCCCAGCTTCTAGCGCCTTCTCCAGCGTGATGGGCTTTTCCAGCCAGGATCCATCCTTCCCGCCTCAAAATGCTGCTTTCGTCGTGTCCCCACAAGAGAGGGATAAACGCAAATGTTTTTTTCCCCTTATGTCACCCCGCAGTCTCTGTATCAGGAGACAGGAAGGCTTCCCGCTGTTGTTTGCTACCTGGAGACTCCCTGTGCCCCCCTGCCAATTCGTATGTTAATGGGGCTTCCGGGGTTTGATTTCACCCTGCTTAATTTGCACTGGAGACCCGGGGACAGATCTGCCTGCCCTCCTGTCTCCCTTTGGTTGGTCACAGACTTTAAAGCATAATATCAGTGTAGGGTTCCTACTGACATTTCGCAGGGAGACGGATCACCAGGGTGTCACTCCACTCTATCGCCTGTGATGGTACAGGAGTATTGGATACAATCAGTTGATTCAAGAGCTCGTTGGTTGGGGTTCAGGCCCCCTGCTTTTCCCCTGGCGTGTCTGGGCCCTGATTGTCACAGGGATGCTCAGCTCCGGTGCCTAGGCCAAGCCCATGGTTGAAATTCAAATCTGGGTTTGTGGATGAATTCCAGCCCGAAGCAGGGCAAGGTTCAGCCGTAGTGATGCATTTGGCCCTGTCTGTAGTGCTCCGGTCTGAGACTAAACTTGTGAACCCAATTCCGGCCAGAGAAGCAAGTGCCATTGGCCTAAGTGGAGTGCCGCTCGCCCCGCTCGGCTCTGGGCTCCCGGTGGCTCAGGTGCTAGCTCTGAGCACTCTGGCACTGCCCGGGGTGCCCGTCAGAGTGCCTGTCTCCCAGGCCGGGGCAGGCTGTCTCCAGCCCGTCACTGGTGGCTAGGGAAGCCTGCGCCTGATTCTCCAGCCGCTCTCCTTGGAGCACCGTCTGTGCCCCGGGTTGGCTCAGAGCTGGGCCTTCTGCTCTTGTGCTTTCAGGGATGCCGTCCTCAAGCAGAAGCTGGTGGGATGCAATGGGCTGCCCCAGTCGGAGCTCCAGGGCAAACCGATGGACAGCCTGGCGGCACCTTTGCCTCCTGAAAAACAAGGTAGGAAGAGGCCGGGGTGGGATAATGCGGGTGGGGGTTGAGGGGGTGGAGCAGGAGTCCTTGTGTTTCATCCTCTGCATTTCTGACGGACTAGTGCTCAGTTACTGCAGTGACACGTGCAGGGCACAGATAGATCAATCAACAGCTCTGTTGTGGGGTATGTGGGAGATAAAGACCACGAAGCACATGGGATAGATCGATGGATGGAGAGGGGGGAACATGGGATGGATGGAGGGATGGAGAGTGGACTTCATGGGATGGATGGAGGGATGGAAAGGGGATACGTGGGATGGATGGATGGACGGATGGATGGAGAAGGGGGGTACATGGGGGGATGGAGGGATGGAGAAGGGGGTACATGGGTTGGGTGGAGAGGGGGGTACGTGGGATGGATGAATGGATGGAGGGAAGGATGGATGGAGAGCGAGATATATGGAAGGGAGGAATGGATGGATAGATAATGAGGTATATGGGATGGATGAGACTGGGATTCATGGGGTGGATGGATGGATTGATGGACAGAGGGTACATGAGGTGGGTGAATGGATGGATGGATGGATGGGCTGATGGAAAGGAGCGTACATGGGGCGGATGGATGGATAGCTACCCATCTGTGGTATCTCACCAGGCATCACCAAGTCTCCAAATGCCAGCATGTGTCCCCATCCTGCTGCCCCTATTATCGCCCTAGTTTTGCATCTCCTCTGCACCGGGCTGACTTTGCTGTCTTGATTTGCAGTGTTGATAAACCCGCTGGTGGACAAGGACTCGGGGGAGGTGGTCGCTGTCATCCTGGTAAGTGAATGGGAGCTAGTGGGAAGGGGAGAAAGCTGGAAGGGGGCAGGCCAGAGGAACGGGCAGCCAAGACGTGCTCTGGGGCCAGCCTTTGTATACAGAGGTGTCTGTGCTGCAGGATTGCACAGCCCTTCGCAGACGGGCCCCCAACTCCCCACCTGCCCCCCATGTGACGTAGGAACCTACGCAGCGGGATGCAGCGGCTGCTTAGCCCCACGCAGTCCCAATACTCTGGCTTCTCTCGGCCCGGAGACCGTGCGCCTGCCACGTGCTCCCTAGCCGAGGGGGTTGGGCTTTAGCTCAGGCGGAAAGGGGGGTGATTTGCAGGGGACTGACGGGCCACCTCTCCCTGTAGCCATCAGCTGCAGGCAGGGCTTGGATCTGATCGGTGCATGGGATGTGCCCACCGCAGGGCCCTGGGGGTGGCAGGGAGAGGGCGGCCTCCACACATGGGTGCCCAGGATTGCCCCCTGCCCCGGCTGTGTCCTCACATGGGTGCCACCGGCTGAGCAGGGCTGGGGGCAGATCTCACAAAGTCTGGCCGTACGAGTGTTAGTTCCTGGGGGGTACATGGGGTGGATGGCTGCCACCGGCTTCCCACCCATCTCTGGGCTGCCCAGCTGCCGCTGCTCACCGTTAACTTTACAACGACCAGCCCGGGGCAGCCAGGTGGACACCCGGGCCTAGCGGACGTGGGAACGGAAGCTCGCTGGCTCCCTCTAGAGGTGAAGCCGGAGAACTGAGGGTGCCTTGCTCCCCGGCGCTCAGCTGTATGTGCTGCTCCCTGGCTCCCGCTGCGGGCGAAGGGGTAGAACTGCAGAGGGGGCCTGTCATTTTTCCTCTATTAAATGGAGCCCCGGGGCCACACCGGAGCCTGGCCGTGACTGGACAGATCAGCCCCCTGCTGGGTTAGGAGCAGTCAGTGGGAATGTGCTGCCCCTTGCTGAGATGAGTCAAGGGAAAGCTAAGCTCATCAGCTATCGCCGCACCCCCGTCCTCAGCAGGGAGCACTGAGCATGGGCACCTACCATGGCGCCAGAGCGCCACGTACTGGCCAATGCGCGTGTCTCCGCTGCCCCCTCGGGGCTGCACTGGGAGCAGCACCAGGCCCTAGACTGCAGCAGGAGATGGTAGGTGAGTGCCTTGAGAGCAGAGGGCCGGGGGTTCGATTCCTGTGGAGTCCTGCCTGGCCGCAGGGCTGTTCTGGATTGTAAGCTGCTCCGTTTCGTGTCAACTGCTCCTGTGCGGTCAGGGGTTTGCACACACCAGCGTAGCACAGGGAGCTGTGGGCTGGCTGGTACAGGGACCGCTACAACTGGCAGCTCCTGGGGTGACTCAGCAATCAGCTGTGTGCCAAGCAGGCTGTTGCAATGGGCCTGGCGGGGGCCAGGAGCCCGGTAGGAGTGAGCTCTTCTGAACGCTTGCATTGAAGTGGATTCCTCCCAGCCCGAGGCACACGTGAAGGGGGCAGCGAGATGAAATACAAGGTTAACAAAGAGCCCCTGTCTGCCTCTCGGCACATACTGCCTGGGCTCAGCCCTGAAAAGGTCCCGATGCCATCGGGGAACACGGCTCCCGCTAATCAGCCCAAGGAGCAGGGAGAGAGGAAGGTTTAAGTGGATTAAGGAGCGAGACAAGCAGCAAGAGATTTTTCTCCAGCGCTTATTAAAAAGGAATTAAGATGATTAACAAGCACTGACCTTTCTCCAACTCACGCGTTGGGCCCGTCGCGGGGGAGCACTCCCAGCCCCGCCGCTGTTCACGCACACGTGTGTTCACGTACGTGCCAAGGGCTCGCACAGATGTGACATGTTCTCCTCTCTGCCCCGCGGCACCTCCGTGCATGAGGCCCATGCACCAGTCAGACATGCCGCCAGCTGTGGGAGGCTCCCGCGGGTTTTTCACAGGCACGGGGCAAACACGTAGTCCTACATATGTGATGTACACATATGTCCTTTCACACACGTGACCCAGGCTGTTCAGTTCAGGGGGCCTTTGTTGGCATGACATGCTAGACAAGCGTTGCCAGAGTGTCGAAAAGAGACACTGGCTGTCACAGGCTGGAGAGGGCTGATCCCAGTTAGCAGGGTCCATTCCTGGGAGGATGGTGGGTTAAGCCAGCTCTGTAGATTTCGGACCCGCATTGTGCAACAGGGCTGCCTACAGTAGCAGGGGACCTGGGCGGTCCTGCGCAGCCCTATGCCCATCACACAAAGCCGCCTCTGCTGTCAAAGCCACCTCTGCATGGCACACTTGCGCCCTTTCACATACATAAATCCCTTCCCCGCTCTGTCCCTCCTCAGCCCCCTTCTCCCTCCATCCCGTCCCCACCTCTCAAATGGCAGAGTTCAGATCGAGCCCCAAAGAGGCCCCAGGTGCAGCTCCATCCAATGTCGGCTCCCAGGGGCAGGTGCTGGGTCATGTCCCTGGTCTGTCCAGCTCCTTCCACGCCACGGGCACTGTGGAAATACAGTCACTGCACTCAGCGGCCTGCCCTGTGCTAAAAGAGCTGCGCCACTTTCACGAAGCTGATCTGGCATAAAACCCTAATGGCGACACACTGAAAAGGCTGTGTAAGGGCTGGGCACTGGTGCCCAGCCCCCGTAAAACACCAAAGCAACAGGGACACAGACGCCAGTGAGTCTTCAGCTCTTCCTCCTCCTCGGAGCCAGAGCTCGGCCTGGGATATTTGCTCAGTTGCTTTCCCCACTGTACCCAGCACACGTCCGGAGACTCCAGGGGAGGGACGCTCCGTGGGAAGATCTGCCAGTCCGAGCCACCCTGGCCCGTTCCGCGCCTCTCATGCCGCGCCTCTCCTCTCAAACAGCTCACGCTCTAATTCACTAATGCCATTTCCAAGTGGCAGCAGGCCCCCCTGGGAGCAGGTGAGTCTGTTACTTAATGACTGAGGGAGGAGAGCAAACAGCCCATTAGCTCGCTGGCGAGGCCTGATGTCTCGGAGCCCTCGCTGCTTCCCATGGAAAGCGCCTGGCACCGGTTCAGCTCCTTGGAACAATGAAGAGCGAGGAGCCTTGCTGGGCCGTTCTTGGATACCGTTTTGGCCCAGCTTGTCAATGTTGTCAGCCTCCAAGCAGTTGCTAAGAGCAAAGCGCTAATTAATTAGAGACAGTAACGAGCTAGGAGCTACACACACACCAATCTGAAAGAGGGGGACAGGGGATTGGAATTGAGAAGCAAAGAAAATACCCACAGCCTCTTCATCTGTGTAACCCCATCTGTCTGCCATGCACATGCCTATGTGCTGTCACACACACGTGCATGGCAGACAGATGGTGTTACACAGACACACACACAGGGGTTCTAATGCACGTGCTGTAACACACAGCAGTACATGTTCTAACACACATGCTGTAACGCACAGGGGTCCATTTTCTAACACACAAATGCTGTAGCACACAGGAGTACATGTTCTAGCACACACATACTGTAACACACCGGGGTGCATGTTCTAATGCACATGCTGTAACACAGGGTTACATGTTCTAGCACGCACATACTGTAACACACAGGGGTACGTGTTTTAACGCACGTACTGTAACACGCAGGGGTACATGTTCCAGCACACACATGCTCCAACACACAAGTGCGAGTTCTACACACCCAGCTTGGCCCCCAAGTGTAAGATGGGTTCCAGCTGCAAAGGTAGCACTGAACCCCAAATCCCTGAGAATCTGGGGGTTGAGAGCTGAGGACTGCGGCTGGCTGCCCTGGGCACGCAGGCAGGAGTGGAAGCGATCTCCTCTCTGTCAGTGCCCCTGGCGTCTCTTTTCAGGTGTGCCGGTGAGTGTCATTTCCCAGGTACCTAGTGTGAGCGATGGGCAGCTGGTGGGTGGCTGAGAGCCGCTACTGTGAATTGGAGGAAGAGAGCTAATGAACCCGAGCGTGTCTCACCGGGAGCCAGGGAAAAGGTGATCACAAGAGACACATGGTGCAAAATGGTTGACGCACACACCGCAGTCTTGTGATATCTCCACACACACAAACACTCCCACGCTCTGCCACCCGTCGTGTATTGGGGTGAATTTGCTTCTTCGCCCGGCCAGCGTGACGTGCCGCAGCGGCCGGCACGGGGAGCTCTGAGCTGGTTGACAAATCACCTGTCTAGGTGAGAGCAGGCTCCTGGCCCGACGTGCCGGAGTCAAGCAGCGCCTCGCTGACTGCCGCCCAGCTGGGCTCTCTGTTTGTCTTTCTGGCCCCGGGGGCAGGCGAAGCCTGGGGATTGCTAGCGCTAGCAAAAGTCAGGTGGCCGGGCAACCCCCCGCCCCATCAAGCTGGGTTGCTTTGGAAAGGTTTTTGCTGATCAATTAGTCCCCAAGTGGTGCCTTGCTCCAGCGCCTTTCCCCGCAGATCCCAAGTGCTCCCCAAACACTGGTGAGTCGGCAGCAGGGAGGCGTTATGAGACCCAGCATCTAGGCCCATCTGGTGCCTTCGCGTAGTGCAGGTGCCTCTGCCAGCCCACCTGCGCCCGAGGGTGGAGTCCATTGAATAACACTGGGGTCCTACCACACCATCACACGCAGCCTTTCCCGCAGGGCAGGGGGGGATCCTGGGCCGGTCGAATCGGCCTCACTACAAGAGCTCTGTGGATTTACAGCGGCCGAGGCGCTGGGCTCCAGGCTTGTCCCGGAGCTACACCCCAGCTTCGAAACAGTCCCTTGGAGGTCCCCGGTCAGTGGGCCAGACGCCCAAGGGGACCCGCTCCTCCGTAAGGGGCAGCCCCACGGAGACTGGCTTCAGCTCTCCTGCTCTCACGACCCAGACACTGCTACAGCGAGGCCAGGCACACACCTCCTGTCCCCTGCCCTGCCCCAAGGGCAGATTTAACCCTCTTGCCTCCACCGGGCAGTAACGCAAAGTACAGGAGGGAAACCGAGGCACGCACCACGTCATAAAAATATGACAGATGTTATCACTTCATCTGCAGGCTCCAGGTGCTGATCCAGAGCCTCCTTTGGATCAAGCCCCGGGGCTGCTTTTGCCCAAGGAAGCGTTGCTCTCGAGTTGTCCAGCTGCTCTGCTGGCTGTCGCCCCCTAGGGGTTGAAGATGGGGCTGGAAATGGCAGGCTGAGCGGTTCAAGCTCACCCCCTGGCTGCGCCATCAGCTGCCCTAATCCAGCGCAGTCTGGACAAGCCAGCGTGGACGGAGAGCTAGTCTCAGCCCGGCTGCCTGGCTGGGCAAAGCACCACTTCCGGCCGTGGCTGGTGAAGCCTGAGCCCGTCTGCCCTGCCGCCGGCGTCGCTGGACGTCTGAAGTCAGCGCGGCGAGAGCAGCTGTTACAGAGCGACGGGCCTGGTCCTGCAGCTAGTGGGGCCAGCTTTGCAGCTGCAAACTCCATGGATTTCCTGGGCCTTCCTCCCGATTCCCGCCTGTGTGAGCGAGAGTCAAACAAGGCCCTGGGGTGGGTTGAACCGGCCTGGGTGTCTATATAGTAAATGGTCCCAAAGCGAACACGTTGGGTCCCAGAGAAAACCCTTCTTCAGAGCAACTGCAACGTAGCACCGGGCTGGGAGTCAGGCTTGCTAGATTCAGGACTCCTAGATCCTGTTCCCAGCTCTGTCACTGGTGCCCGGAGACACTGAGGGCAGCTGCCTCCCTGCTCCCTGCCTCAGTTTCCCCAACAGTCAGGTGAGGATGAAAACACTGACCTACCTCCTGGGCCGGTTGGGAGGCTTAACGCATTGGCGTTCGTAAAGGCCTTGGAGACGTGTGCACAGAAGGAGCTGGGAAGGAACAAGTTAGCCTTGTCAATGCTGTTATCGATGCTCATTGACCTCCCAGCTTAAAGGCCCGGCCTGGCCTGGAAGTGGCTTTTTAATTTGCTCGCTGTTGTCTGGCTGACAGCAGAATGGCTGGCTGGCCCGTTCCCGGTCTGCTGGCCGCTAGCTGTGGGCAGACGCCGCCAGTACAGTTGGGTTGAGCAGCCCGCGCCTACCCTCATTGCTGGAGGCCAGAGATGGCTCAGGGGCGTTTGGATGTGGGCTCACGGCTCTGCGGAGAACAGGGTGACGTCTCGGGTGCGCTCTGCTCTCCCGTGGCCCCCAGGCAGCAGGGCCGAGCTAGAGGCACAGGTGGGTTATCTGGACCCCATCGCGTCCCGCTGGACCTGCAGGCCGGGGGTGCTAAGGGCGTGAGAGAGGCCGAGGGCGGGCGGCGGAGCAGGGCTGTGGCGGGAGAGCCGGCTGCGCTCTGGGCAGGATAGCGCAGGCGCCAGCGCTCTGGAGAGCCGCGTGGTGCTCTGGGAAAGGGCCAGCTCGTCGGGGGGTGCGCACAGTGCCTGCCAGCAGGGGGCGCAGCGCTGCTCGTCCATTTCTGTTGCCTTCTTGTTGCCTATTGACTGTTCGTTTGCCCCGTGCGATTCTCACCCATCCGGCCCCGGTAGTCCCTGGCCGCCACGCGGCGCGGGGCTGACAGAGCTAGGTTGCTGCAGGCCTCAGCAGATCGGGGGACGGGCGCAGGACTGGGAAGACAGGGAGGCTGCTGGTCAGCACTGAGAGCTGGGGGCGGGAGACAGGGGTTGGCGGGGGTGCCCGTGTCCTCACTGTCTCTCCTTGCCCCACCAGGTGCACTGCGGGCGGCTGAGCGAGTCAGATGAGCAGAACCTGCGGGTGCTGGAGCAGCATGTGAGTAACTCCGGGGCTCCCTGCCCTGCGCCTTCCCCAGCACCTGGCGGTGCCCCCACTGAATGGGGCTACAGGTCTCTGCCAGCCAGGGTGCCCAGGAGATCAGTCACACTCCTGCCCAGTGCCCCTGCTGCCCAGTTCCCTGGGGCAGCCTGCCTCAGCATCAGCCAAAGGGGACTTCAGCACTGGGTGCCAGAGGGGGAACGGCCTGGCGGCGCGCCCTGGGGGAGGCTGTAGGGGGTGATGGCAGGTTGGGGGATAAAGAGACTCAGTGACCTTTCCCCCATAGTGTGTGTGCATGCATGTGTGCAGGGGATCTGTGTGTGTGTGTGTATGCACTTGTACAGGGGATCTCTGTGTGCGTGTGTGTGCACGCATGTGTGCAGGGGATCTGTGTGTGTGTGTGGACGTCTGTGTAGGGAATCTGTGTGTGTGTGCACATGTGTGCAGGGGATCTGGGTGTGTGTGTGCACATCTGTGTGTAGGGGATCTGCATGTGTGTGCGCACGTGTACAGGGGATCTGTGTGTGTCTGTGTGTGTGTGCAGGTGATCTGCATGTGTGTGTGTACGTGTTTAGGGGAGGTGTGCTCTGTGTGTGCCAGGGGTTTCTCTGATCAGGTATGCAAAGAGGATCTGCATTGGTGGGAGCGGGGATGTGCCGGGGTGGGATCGGTGCATACACACATTTGCTGGTGTCTGTCTGCAGGAGGGGGCCTCCCTCCCCATCTGCTGCCACTGGGTTAGAAGCCTCCCTTTGCTGTGCCTGGAATGAGAATCATCCGGAGGATGTGAAATAGCCAAGCCATGCAGGGGGGGCTGTGAGGGGAGAGCAGTAGCGGAGGGAATGGCACCAGAGAAACCTCAAATCTCCAAGCTCCCCTTGGCTCAGCAGGGCTGGCCTGGAAATTTCACCCGCCAGCCGGCTTTGCGGGGAGCTCTTGCTCCTTCCTCTGCCTGGTGCTGGCGCTGCCCCCTGCTGGTCACCGCAGCAAAGCCAGGTCCAGAGGGAGCAGGATCCGATCTCCCTCCCCGCTCCCATTCTGAACCATTTGTCAGGGATGGAGAACCCACCATGACGACTTACCAAGGGGCACGGTGAACTCTCCATCCCTGGCCATGTTTAACTCATGACCGGACGGTTCTCTAGATCTGCTCTAGGAATTATGGGGGCACTTCTCTGGCCTGTGTCAGGCAGGATCACACAGGTCCCTTCTGGCTCTGGAATCGAGGAACCCTGGGGACGTCCAGCTCCAGAGCCAAACTCCCTGGCTCAGCGCCTACCTCCGTGGTGAAGCCTGGATTCAGAGTTTGCTCCTGCGGCTCTCCCAGGCGCTAGCGTGGCAGACGGACGAGGCCCGGCTGCATCTCACAGAGACCTGTTCCCACCCCAACCTGGCGGGGTTCGCCTCACGCCAGGGAAGGGCCCCAGCTGCCTGGGACATCTGAATTGACATGCAAAGAGGACACCGGGAGCGCAGGGTTTTCTGAGCCGGTGAGTGGATCAGACCGACGGCAGCTGGGGAACGGCCAGGAGCCAGTTACTGCGCCCGCCCGCTGACGTCACAGTGACGAGATGAGCCTGATCCAAACTGCGCTGACGTCAGTGGGACCGTTGCCACTGATTTCACTGGGCTAATACTGTCCTGCTGCGCTGGCCCAGACGGGCTCTGCCGAGTGAGTCTCCAACCCCACCTGGCCTCCGCTGAAACCTCCCTGGGGCACGGCCCCCGGCTGGGAAGCGAGAGGACACCTGCTCAGGAATAGAAAAGTGGAGCAACTAGAACCTGCTCCGTGATTTCACCACTTCAGCGCAGATCGAGGAGAAACGCCTCCTCCGGGATGGATGAGCTGCTAGTTGGTCGAGTGCTTTAGGACCCTCGGGACAGAAGATCCCGCATATATGGAAGAGATATTCATTATAACAGTCCCTTGTCCTTCTCTGCTCCCGCCGTCTGGAGATCTCCTAGCGCTTTAACGGCATTAAATCAGGAAGTTAGCAGAGGCCCCAGCTGAGATCAGCTCCGCTTGTGCTAGGTTCTGCCCGGACACGGCGTGAGAGGAGGGCCCTGCCCCATACAGCTTAAAATAGACACGGGCAGCAAAGAGTGGGAGGAAGGAGACATTAGTCTCCCCGAAAGCACAGAAGGATGAAGAGACGGAGTTTATAAAGCCCCCCTCCTGCTGACCAGGCCAGTTTTTAATTTTTTCCCCAATTATTTCTGACGAAACCTGAAAAACAAAACCATTTTCGCAAAAAGCACAGGAGCACTTGTGACACCTTAGAGACTAACAAATGTATTTAGCATAAAACCCACTTCATCGGATGCATAGAATGGAACACACAGAAAGAAGATAAATATTTATCCAGTCCATGCATCCGATGAAGTGGGCTCTAGCCCACGAAAGCTCATGCTCAGATACATGTGTTAGTCTCTAAGGTGCCACAAGGGCTCCTGCTCTTTTTGCGGATACCGACTAACACGGCTGCTCCTCTGAACCCATGTTTGTTTCCCTGCCCCCTTCCCCTCTGTGGTCAGTGTCAAAAGGCACAAAGGGGAAGGAAGTGGGGGGAGGGACAGGAAAAGGGGCTGAGAACAAGCAACGGTGAAATTGACGTGGTCACACACGTTTTGGAATAAAGGACAAATGGTTCTTTTTGGAGCCTGCGGCGCTCAGCTGATTGGGAAGTTTTATGGAGAAAGCCCGAGCCCTTTGCAGCCGGCTTGGCTGCTGGCAGTGACTGCCTTCCAGCCTCGGTGGCACGGGCATGGGCACTGGGAGTGGCACGGCCCAGGGGCGGCTCTAGGATTTCCACTGCCCCAAGCCGGGCGGCACACCGCGGGGGGCGCTCTGGCGGTCGCCGGTCCCGCGGCTGCGGTGAACCTCCTGCAGGCACGCCTGCGGACAGGGCCGGCTCCAGACCCCAGCGCGCCAAGCGCGCGCTTGGGGCGGCATTTTGCCGGCAGGGCGGCAGGCAGCTCTGGCGGACCTTCCGCAGTCATGCCTGTGGATGCTCCACCGGAGCCGCGGGACCAGCGCGCCCTCTGCAGGCACGTCTGCAAGAGGTCCCCCGGAGCCGTGGGACCGGCGACCAGCAGCGCGCCCCCTGCGGCGTGCCGCCCTGCTTGGGGCGGCCAAATTCCTAGAGTCGCCCCTGCCTGCGGATGCTCCACCGGAGCCGCGGGACCAGCAGACCGTCCGCAGGCATGCCTGCGGGAGGTCCACCGGAGCTGCCTGCTGCCCTCCCGCGGGACGCCGCCCCAAGCGCACGCTTGGCACGCTGGGGTCTGGAGCCAGCCCTGCACGGCCTGAGCTTGATCCTTGTGTAGTTCCTAGTGGTCGCAGTGGGTGGCATCACGGCGTCTAGGGAGACACTGGGTTTTTTCAGCCTTCATTCCCATGATCGAGGAGCCAGGGCCGAGCACCGGAGAAAAGCCAGCTCTCAGCAAGAGTTCCCCAGAGTGGGCCCCTGAATGCCGCGCGTCACCAGCTGTTTGCCAGCAGTGCTGTGGCTAGCTCTCGGGCTGGTGGGAGTAAAGCAGCGCCGCTCGTTCAGGAGCCAAAGCCCCAGCCGCTCTCGGAGAATATGGAAATCAATACGGTCTTGCCGGGGCAATTAAGGCGGCTGAGTGAGTGCTGGAGAGACCCGGCAAGATTCAACACACACCGTGTGCAGCACGCGGCTGTAGCGGGGAGTTTGGCTAGATCTGGCTTGTCTGTGCACTGCTGCCCTCTGCTGCGTCGACGGGGAAGTGCTCCATTAATGCCATTGTCATCCGAGCACCCCGCAATCTTTAATGCACTTATCCTCGCACGCCCCTCGGGGCAGGGCTGAGATCCGCTTTGTACAGAGCGGGAACTGAGGGAGGCTAAGTGACTTGCCCAAGGTCCCACAGCGTGTCCATATCAGAGCAAGGAATAGAACCCACATTTCCTCTTCTCTTGGGCAAATCGCTGGGCCTCTGCGCCCCATCTGCTAGAATGGGAATAAAGAGCCTTCCTTTGTCTGTTTAGCCCATGAGCTCTCCCGGGCAGGGCCCGTATTGTATCTAGCTAGGTGCAGACAGCGCCCCAGTGTGTGTCTGTCTGCTGTGATCTGCAGCTTCACCTGGCTGAGAGGAGAAACTCAAAGGGCTGGTGCATGTTTTTTCACTGGGCTCCTTTCTCCCAGCCCGCAAATTCCTCTGCAGCTCTGGGTACCCAATCTGCAGAGCCAATCAGCCAGGCCTGCGACACTTATTACCACCTCCTCCGTTCCTCGTGCCTAACCCAGGAGATCCCCTGCTCCCCTGGGCACAACGGAAGTCTAATTTCTGCAACTAGGTGCTTCCTAGAGTAACTTCTTCCTACTGCCACTTTGCCACAGTGAATCTTCAAGCATCTCCCTCCTGGAACTGACTCACCGCAGGATGCGACTCCGTACGGTGCTGCTTGCCGAGCCCTGGAGGATCATTTTAATCCTTGACTCAGTGTTGTTGCCGAGCATCGCAGGTCCTATTCCCGTGTACGGATGCCTCACGAGGCCACCGACCTCGACGTAGCTGCCTTACCTGAGTCACGAGCAACCTGTGAATTTGCCACTTGCGCAGATGAAATGATCAGGGATCAGACTGTCAGGGAGACAACCGGTTCCAAGGATCCTGAACGACTCCTCGTGATAAAAAGCCTTTGCCTTGGAGAAAACCCGAGAAACTGCCCGACGGGTGGAAAGTGCCATCCACGGTGCTGTGTCACCATCCACGGCACTGGTTGTCTCCCAGCCTGCGCAGGGGAATGCAGTCCGATACAAGACTGCAACCTGCAAAGCTCCTAAGTCCATAGGCGCCGGCTCTGTGGGTGCTCTGGGGCTGGAGCACCCACCGGCGGCCCTGTCGATCAGCTCCTCCCTCTCCCCCCAGCACCCCCTGCCCACCGCAGATCAGCTGTTCAGTGGCACGCAGGAGGTGCTGGGGGGCGGGGGGAAGGAGTGAGGGTGTGGCGCACTCCAGGAAGGGTGCAGAACGGGGTGGGAAGAGGTGGGGTGGGAGCAGGAAAAGGTGGGGTGGGGTTGGGACCTTAGGGGAAGGGGGGAGTGGGGGCGGGGCCTGGGGTGGAGTGGGGGTTGAGCACCCCTGGGGAAATGAGAAAGCCGTCACCTGTACCTACATCTGCCTCCACGGTGCCTTTACCCTCCCACACACCACATTGCTACCCGTGCTACAGATGTCCTTTATTCCACCGTGCCACAGTCGAACCTCAGCGTTCCGGACACCGCGGGAATGGAGGTTGGCCGGAACTCTGAAATGTTCGTAACTCTGAACAAAGCACAGTTCGGGCTCCCGATCCAGCAGCTGAAACTCCAGGCCAGGCTTCCACAGCAGTGGAACTCCCTCCTCAGTGCCAGCAAGACTTTGCAAGCTTACCCCCCTCCTGGGGGGTGGGTGTGTGTATGTTTGAAAACAGCGGGTCCCCCTCCAGGCCTGGGCGTCGGGGAGATGTGAAAGCAGCGCAGACCCCAGCACTGCTCCTGCTCTCCTGGCTCCGCCTGCCTTGAGTGGACAGGCCCAGCCTCATGCTGCAAGAGGCTGCCCCACGCGTGGGGGTGGGGACCATCAGCCCAGATGTGCCTACCTTTAATATGCAATACAGGCACAGTACAGTATTTGCTATTTTTTTTGTCTCTCCTTCTGCCTGATTGGTTACTTCCAGTTTCACTTGGTGTCCAGTTGACCAGTCAGTCCGTAATTCTGGTGTTCGTATCTTTGAGATTCTGCTGTATTTGCCGGCTCCCAACCTCAGTTGCAGCCTCCTGACATCTATCCCAGAGGGTATGGTGGATCTCCCATCCCCATCAATGGCTAGTTTATGCAAAGGCTGGAATGTCCAAGGGAAAAGCTATGAAGCCCAAAAGGGAGTTTCTATTTTAGGAGGGAATCATCAAAAGGATCTTCAGAGGATATTTGTTCCCAGCAGCACAGAATCTGCCCTGTAAACTGAGGATAGGCCACAACCAGGAATCGTCTCTGACTTTCCAGTAGTTTTCACCGATACCACAGATGTTAGAACAAGCACAAGATCCAGCCAAAAAGCAGTATGGTGCCTGTGCAAGATAAAGTGCTAAAAGTACCAATTGCATGGAGACAACCGCTCAAGGAGGAGATTCTGAAACCATGCAAATCAGGTATCATTTAACCAGCTGATTAATCAGAATGGGTTTCTTTATCCTGTCGTTCTCGCCAGTAAGCCTCATGGTGCCAGCTGTATGTGTGTGGACTTGAGAGATCTAAACTCCAACATTGTCATGGATTGTCATGCTCTACCCAACATCAGTGAAATGCTGCACACCTTTAAGGAGGCATGAGTCTTTATGATCCTTGATTTGTCACTCCATGAGGTTCGTTCCAATTCCAGCGGATGCCATTTTGGTTCGCCTCTGCAGCGGCTGTATTCCAGAGAATGTGTGGCATTTTTGGAGAGACAAGGGATGGTACTTACTTCCTAGATGACATTGAAAGATGAATCTGAACATGATGTCCTCCTAAAAGGGTTCTAGAAAAACTTCAAAGACACGGACTTACCATCAGCAAGAAGAAATGTCAGTTCCGTACCAACTCAGGGACATATAGAAGACATACAATCTCTTGGAACAACATACAACCAAAACCAAACTTGGTGAAAGCTATCTGTGATGCGCCAGAGCCTAAAATCAAGGACAAACATTGGTCCTTCTTGGGATTGTGCGAATACTATCCAAAGTTTGTACTGTACAGCAATTTGCTGTGAAAGTAGTTCCTTTGCGCCATCTCCTGGAAAAGGATGTGAAGTTTGAATGGGATGGAGAGTGCAAGAACGACTTTCACAAGATAAATCATGCGATTTCCAGCAGTCTGGCTCTTAGAAGCAAACGATTGTCATAACAGGTGCTTGTGAGTTCTTGGTACTGTCTTGACTCAGCTAAAAAATGGATGAGAAGTCACGACTGCAGAGCCCTGACTGATCCAGAAAAATCGTATTCCGTCATCGAGCAAGACACTCTGGCATGTTTCTGGGCAGGAGGACATTTCAGAACCTACCTGTGGGGTTGGAAATTGGTCTGAATATCTGATCACAAACCTCTTTCAGCTTTACTCCCCATGCAAGGTTCTGGTTGAACAGCTCTAAGAATTGCCAAATGGGCCACCTAACTAATGGACTTTGATTTCCAGACAGTGTGTCTTCCAGGAGCCAAGAACTCCACTGCAGATTGTTTCTCTCACCTGCCCTTATCATGAGGGTGCAACAGAGAAAGCAGATGCACTAATCTCTTCTACAGCTCCAGGAGTGATCAGTGTCAGAGGGCAACAGCCACGAGAGAGGACAACACACTTTAGGACCTAAAGAGTTACCTAGTCAATGGATGGACTTATAAGATGATTACACCAGAACACTTGCAACCATATAGACACGTATCACGTGAGCTGTCCCTTGTAAATGAATGGAAGTTGAGACTTGACCCATTTTCTTGTGCCTACACTTCTGAGAGAATGGTTGCTTCATTTGGCACATGAAGGACATCTTGGGAGGAGTCGAACAAACAATGGTGACAAACTTCTGGTGGCCAGTGATGGACAAGCAGGTTGAGGAAATAATCCAGGATTGCCAGGCTTGTGAGTCACGGAAAATCTTCAAAATCCCTCTCACCCCAGTTGACTATTCCAACTGTCCATGGGAGAAACTGGCTCTCGATGTCATGGGACCATATGAAGATCAGCCTGGTACACAAAGGCTTCTCCTAGTCCTGGTAAACTATCATTCAACATGGCTGGAAGTTCCATTCACCGGAAAGGTGACCTCTGAAATAGCCATTAAGTTCATGTCATCAGTTTTCACCAAGGAGTTGGTAACTGACAATGGAATGCAGTTGACTTCTGCTGAAATGCAACACCCCTCTGTAGCAACGGTATTGAGCACAACATGGTTTCTTTATACTAGTGGTCCCCAAACTTTTCAGCATCACCCCCACCCCTTACACCTGTCCACACACACACCCCCTGAGCTGAGAGCGGGGCCATGGCTCCCGGGGGGGGAGGGCGGAACGCAGACAGGGGTAAGGGGACCAAGGCTGAGGCTGCAGATGTGGGACAGGTCAGGGGTTGGGGCCAGGAATGGAGCTTCAGCCAGGGACAAAGACTGGGGGCTGGGAGCGGGGCTGGAGCCTGGTGCGGAGCCGCGACTGGGCCGCGGTCCGGAGAGAGGGTGGGGATGGGGCTGGGCACGGGGCTGGGCACCCAGGCTGCATCTGGGAGCAGGACTGGAGCAAAGCTGGGAGCGGAGCGGGGCTGGGTGGCACTCCCTCCTCGCCCCCCGACGGGGCTGGCCCGGGCCCCACCATGCCCCCCTAACGTTTGTCCATGCCCCACTAGGAGTATCATCCTTTGAACTGTTAAGAGGATGCAAGACCAATGCACGACTTCCTACCTGTCCAGGGCTTGTGTGTTCTCTTGTGTCAACCAAATCCTCCCATAGCTAGTCGCGAAGGTGTTACGAGCACACAGGAGAAGTACAGGCAGTACGGAGCGCGGAAGAACGGTGCTAAACCTCACAAGTTTCAAACTGGAGATTTCGTTTGTGTGAAGCTGCCATTCAGAGGCAGAAGAAGGGCGTTCAGGACGTCCGTGTCCTTTGCAGATAACAGACCCCCGAGCAGATTCGGATGGATTAATGGATGGAAAGAAATGCACCATTTCAAGGTTGTCGGCAGCTCATCCGCCAGCAGCTGGAGAAGAGGATGCTGATTTCCACCCTGGCCCAGAGAACACCGATGACACCGATAGCGATGATGGACAATCTATAGCATTTGGGAATTGCTCCATTGCCGGGTCTCGGTCCTGCCTCTCCGTGTACTAGGAGGCGTGTGAGACAAAGGAGACTGCCTGGAAGATTGGAAAACTCTGTTGCTGGACCAAGTGACAGGTTGGAAGTGACGGTTTGAGGTCTGACAGTGGTTGTTCTGCAGGGGAAGGGCGTGTTGTATCTAGCTCGGAGCAGATTGCTATCCCGGTTTCTAGCGGTTCCTGGAGCTTTAAGCCCAGGAGCAACAATTCCCAGGATGCACCAGCGGAGAGCAAAGGGAGGGTGGAGAAAGAGGAGAAGGGAGAATGTGAGCTCTGGGAAAGTGAGAGAGGGGAATAAACCTCGTTTGTGGTTCTCTAGCTTCCTGAGTCTTCCTCAAAGGGGTTCAGGGACAAAAGACCAGATCTCACTCTGTGTGTGTGTGTGTGTGTGTGTGTGTGTGTAAAACACCAGGTCTCGCTCTGTGTGTGTGTGTGTGTGTGTGTGTGTGTGTGTGTGTGTGTGTGTGTGTGTGTGTAAAACACCAGGTCTCACTCTGTGTGTGTGTGTGTGTGTGTGTGTGTGTGTGTGTAAAACACCAGGTCCCGCTCTGTGTGTGTGTGTAAAAGACCATATCTCGCTCTGTGTGTGTTTGTGTGTGTAAGACCATATCTCGCTGTGTGTCTGTGTAAAAGACCATATCTTGGGGGGTGTGTGTGTGTGTGTGTGTGTGTGTGTGTGTGTGTGTGTGTGTGTGTTACAAGAAGTCTGGTTTTGGTTGGGGATTCTAGGTGCTTCTTTAATACAAAAAATAATAACCGTGGATTTATTACAACAGCGATTTAAGGAAGGAGACGACTGTCTTGTCTTATGATTTAAAATGGACAATAGTAAAAAACTAAGGAAACTTTCTTTGTTTCCTTGGGCTATTTTCTCGTACTGGGTTTAATTCTCAGCCCTAGTGGCACAGATTTACCTGGCAAGGTGAATTCACTTCTCAGTATCTAATCTAGTCTAGGCCACTGTAGTTCTAACGTGCCTCTCACCTCGGTATCCACAAACACAGCATCTGTCAGCTCCCGGCTCCCCAAAAGCTGGTTAACTTTCTGTGCCAGCCGCCTGGCTCTCCTCGGGGTGCTGGAGTCCATCCCTTCCCTGCTCCAGACTGTCCCCCAAGCTCTAGCCCCCTCCTCTTTCCATCGCCCCTGGACTGAGACCCTGAAGTTCCCCCCGGAGCTGGTCGTAGGCTGGTGGCCTGGGACGAGGCCCCGTGGCTAGGAAAGAGACCTGCCTGACCCAAGCTCTGTCTGCGAGCAGCCGTGCCCAGTGGGTGGTGCACGGAACAAGCCCCTAACGGATGGGAAGGGGGCAGGGTTACAGGAGAAATGGGAACAGCCCCCCCCCCGCCCCGCTGACCCCTTTCGCCCCCCACCTGCTTGTGCCTTGCAGATCCTGGTGGCGTACCGGCGTGTCCAAACCCTCCAGAAACTGCAGCCCTGGCCCCAGGTCAGCCTGTCCACCAGCTCATCCCAGAATTCCCTGGCCAGGACCGAGAGGGCAGCGCACAGCGGCTACAGCGACCTGGACCGCAAGATACTGCAGCTGTGTGGTAAGGGGGGGGCTGAGCACTGAGGGGGGCCGGCCGGCAGCGCAGAGTGGGGGGCCCCCCGTCTCTAGAGCCGCCGGCACCCATGTGTGGGGTCATTGCCATTGGCACACGGCCCATGCTGCATCCAGGGACCGTGGCGTGATAGACGGGCCTGGAGGAGTCGCTGCGGTGGACGGGACCTGGGGCCAGCCAGGCCCAGCTGCCCCGGAGCAGCAGCCCAGCCCCTGGGTGGTACTGAGCGCTGCGGGGGTGGGGGGGTTGGACGGATGCAGTCTCGGCCCTCGAGGATCCGCCCGCCCTGCAGAGACACTTCCCCCATGGACATTTGTCCGGTGGTTGGAGCCCGGGCTGCTGGATTCCAAGCCCCATCCAGCTGCATTTGGATGTTTATGTGAAAGGAGGTGGGTACTGGGCCCTGATTCCTGGCTCTGCCCCTGCGGCTGGGAGCCAGTGGGCTCGTTCTTGCCTCGCTCAGGGCCTCGGTTTCCCCTGCACTGAGCTGCCTCCCGGGGCACAGGAATGAACGAATCAGCGCCCGGCTCTCTGAGATCATCAGCCAATGGCCTGACTCCGCCTGGCAGCTCCCACCACACCGCAGGGAGCAGGAGCGCCAAGAACTGACCGTCCTCTGGCTGGTGGGAGACGAATGGCGGAGGGGACGGGGCGGGGAGGGGGAGTCGCCAGCAAGACCGTTACGGTGCAGGAGTTTCTGGAAGCACTGACTCCTCCCGGTGCCCAGCCCGGTGAGCTGGTTCCGGCTGGGTTAGCTAGTGGTGCTCCCTGGCTTCCCCGGGCGGCTTAACTCCCTCCCGCCAGCCCATCACACCGGCTAACGCTCCCATTCGTTGCTCTTGCAGGGGAGCTGTACGACCTCGACGCGGCCTCGCTCCAGCTCAAGGTCATTAACTATGTAAGTACCTGGGTGCTTTGCTGTGGCCGCCACTGACCTCCTGGGGAGGGAACGTTCTGCCCCATCCGCTTCGCAGGGAAACCCAGGGCAGCCTTGCTAGTGACCTCACCTGCGCAGCGGAGCGTGTTACTGAGCGTTGCCGGCGTGTTCCTAGCACCATGCAGATGTTAGCTGCTCCCTGCAGAGTGTCTTGCACACAGCTGCCCTCTGCAGGGGCTGGACAGAGCGGGGAGGTTCGCAGAACGGCAGAATAAACAGGAAGAGACGGAGCGTCTGCTTTATTTATCAGCATTTCTAGTGCGCTCATTGCCCTAGCAAAGGGGTTGGGTTGAGTGCCCCGCCCAGACCCAGCAGCTTTGTTTAATTTAACACCCCTCAGTCCCTGTTCTCACCCTTTTGGTTGCAAAGCAACCTCCTGACCAATGTCCAAAGTGTCATCACTAGGCTTCAGAGTGAACAGCAACTTGCTGCACTAACTCGGAGGGGGCAGCTCACACCTCCCCCTTCTCCTGGAAGGATTTAGGTGACATTTGGGCAGGTTCAGCAGCTTCTCCATACAGCTGAAGGTGTTGCTAGAACTCTGCCGGTAGCCTGCAGCTGCCCTACCTCGGGGTGGCTTGGTGAGATCTCACAAGCTATCAGGTGGGGTCAGTCCGGGTACAGCTGGAGGCGGGAGCGCTGGTGGTTCATGGAGCAGAGCATCAGACATGATGTTGGGGGCCGCTGGTTTGGGTATAGGGGCCTTGTGCAGCGACGGCAGGGAGGTGCTTTGTTGTTTCTGGGGGCCTGGCGCAGCATTGGGGGGATGCTGGGTTAGGTATGTGGAGCTGGCGCAATGTTTGGGGGCAAAGAGTTGGGTACAGGGGCCTGGCGTGGTGGGCAGGAGGGAGTCAGGTTGCGTGGGGGGGACAGGGCATGGTTTCGGGGAGGGGGGGGGGGGGGGGGGGGTAGCGGGTGGGGGGGGGAGGTCGGGGGGGGGGGCCTGGGGGGGGGGGTGGCGGGAGGCGGCTGGGTGGGGACCTGGGCACGGGTGGGGGGGGCCGGGCCGGGGGCCGGGGGCCGGCCGCAGGGCAGGCAGGGCCAGGGGGGAGGTGGGGGGGCTAGGGGGGACTGGGGGGGAGAGGAGGGGGCTGTGGCCAGGGAGGAGGGGCGCTGGGGGGGGGCTGGGGGGCGCGGCCAGGGGGGCAGGGGGGACGGGAGGGGGTGGGAGCGGGGGGCTGGGGGGGGGGGCGGGAGGGGGGGCCAGGGGGGCAGGGGAGGGGCAGGGGGGAGGCTGGGGGGAAGGGGGGGGGGCGGGGAGGGGCAGGGGAGGGGGGCGGACCTGGGGGCGAGGGAGGGGGGGAGGTGGGGGTGGCACGGGGGGCCTGGGCCGGGGGGGGTGGGAGACCCGGGTTGAGGCAGACCGGGGCGGGTGGGGGGGAGGAGCGCGGGGGGCGGGGGGGGGGGGTGCGGGGGGGGGGGGGGGCGTGGGGGGGGCGGACCTGGCGGGGGGACCAGGGGGGGCGGTTGGGGGCGGGGGGGGGGCGCGGCGGGGGGGCAGTGGCAGGGGGAGGGGCGGGGGGGGGCGGGGGGGGGGGGGGGGTAGGGCGGGAGCAGGGGGGGGGCTGGAGTGGGGGGGAGGGCAGGGTGGGGGGGGGGGCAGTGGGGGGACGGGGGGGGCACGGGGGGGGTGGGGAGGGAGGCTGGGGAGGGCGGGGGACGGGGCGGGTGGGGGGGGGGCTGGGGGTGGGCTGGGGGACGGACCGGGGGTGGCTGGAGGAGCTGGGGGTAGGGGTGGGGCGGGGGGCTGGCTGCGGGGTGGGGAGGGTGGGGGGGCTGGAGTGCGGGGGTGGGGGGTTGGGGGTGGGGGGGGGGGGGGGGGGGGGGCGGGGGGGTGGGGGGTTGGGGGGGGGTGGGGGGGTGGGGGGAGGGGGGGGGGGGGGGGTGGAGCGAGGGGGGGGGGGTGGGGGGGGGGGTGGGGGGGGTGCGGGGGTGGGGCAGGGGGGGGGGGGGGGGGCGGGGGGGGGGGGGGGAGGGGGGGGTGTTGGGCTGGGGGTGGGGGTGGGGTCTGGGGCGGGGGGGGGAGGGGGGTTGGGAGGGGACTGGGGACCAGGTGGGGTGGTCAGTGTCTGGGGTGTGATGGGAGCCAGGGTGGGTTCCAGTCTGGGTGGTGTCAGGGGCCAGGTGCTGTTGCCCTGCAGCCTCACCCTGGCCCAATCACCTCCCACCATGGTCCTCAATCCAGCTCAATGCATGCATACATGGCTCCCCTGTTCCCTGTTTAATGTGGGGGCCTGTATCATCATGCCCAGCAGCCTTGCATGGCCTACCTGCCTATACCTTAGTGTTGAGCAGGTGGGGCTTGAATCACCTAAATGATGGTGCACGGAGGTTAGTGGCTGGCTGGGGCTTGGGGGCTTGAAGCTGTATCCATGTACAGATGCTAGCCACTGCCAAGGGGCCAGGCAGCAGGGGGCGAGAGGGCGCAGGCCAAGGCCAGCCGAGATGCCAGGGGGCCAGCTCAGGGCGCAGGATGCGGCTCAGGCAGGGGGCAGGGCAGGGCCGCTCCAGGGCCCTGGAGGGGGGCAGGTGGTGAGAGCTTTGGCTGGCACGCCTCTCCGAGGCCCTAGCCTGGTTCCGCAGGCCGCCTGTTTGATGGTAGGCCCTGTCGTCCTGTCCTTGGTCAGTCATCCTCCTAAGGCATAGAGATTTCCAGAGACCGTCACAGCATTTGGGGGAGAAAATGGTCAGCAGGATGGAAGTTGGGGATCTGATGCAGGTGGGGACTGGGGGAGGAGAAGTAGCTAAAAGACACAAAAAGGGCCTGCCGAACGGCATGCCAGCCTGCCTGAGCTGCCTCCACAAGAAGCACCCTCCGGGGCGAGCTGGCTGCCTTCGCGGCTCTGCTCTGTGGCATAGTGCAAGCCAAACGCTGGCAAACTGGGGGCGGCAGCTGGGGAAAGAGCATTGCTGCTGCGAGACCGCAGAAACTGTGTGAGGCCGCAGAAGGGAAAAGGGCGAAGCTCAGTATGATAACAATGAGTCAGAGGGGAAGGTGGGGAAGTATGAAGGACAGGCTGAAGGGGAGTGTGTGAGGTGAGGAGAAGGAAAAGGGAGGGATTGCTCTGGGAGGAGAGAGCAGGGAGGGGGAGGAGGGCCTTGGAGTTAGAGCAGAGTTGTTGGGAAGGGGGAGCTCACGAGAGGGAGGGAGTAGCTCTCAGGTGCAGAGGGGTTTTGGCAGAGTCTCCAAAGAGTTCTATCCTGGCTCCAGCCTGGTTTTGGGGCAGGCAGGATGCAGGAGTACGGGGAGGTCTCAGGTCACCCCAGGGGCCAGGAGCAGGGCCTGAAGCAGGAGTGAAGCCAGCAGCATCTGGCTTAAAGAAAGGCAGGATTAAACATGGATCCAAAAGCCAATGCCGCAAAAAGCACTGCAAAGAAAAGAGCGGCCTGCAGCAAGCAGGCGGGCGGCCGCCGCTGAGCAGCAGGGCCCTGCCTGATTCGTCTGGCAGGCGCTGGCGCCAGCAGACCAGCCTCTGTTCCCAGGCCGTGACCAGAGCTGGGCTTCAGGGAGGGTGAGGACCAGGAAGCTGGCCGTGTCTGCGTGGAGAGGACCACCAGGCAGACCCAGCTGGGCGGCCAGGGTGTTACGACAGACCCAGGGAAGGGATCAACCTTAGGTGTGGGACCTGTGTGGGAAGGGCCAAAGTGTTGGGAAGGCCCGGCTCCTGACTGGAGGAACTCTGGGATAAAATTGGGACCATCTGGTCACCCTACTTGAGTGGTGGTAGTACTATCCCATGGGGTGTGGGGGTGACAGTCTGTGGCAGGATCCCCTAGATCTGAGTTGGGTCTCTGGTGGACTGTGGGGTGTGTCCTGCCATGACTACTGGCCACACCCTCCCCCTGAGACTCCCTCCTCAGTACTGTGCCCATTGCTCCAGTAGGAGGGACAGTGTCCTGAGCACCCGCAGGATCTCACTGTCTGTCTCTACATGTCTCTCACTGCTGCCCTGCTCCTGTGAGGCGGAGCCCTGCTCAGAGCCTCTGTGTGCTACTGCACTGCCCGATCAGTGCCTGCGCTGCTCCTGGCTCTCCTCACCCCCGGGTGCCAGGGCCCCTCCTGGTCTGTCCTGCCCAGCTGGGAGGTGGAGGTGCAGGGGCCTCTCACTCCGGGTGCCCTGGGCTCTGGGTGGGCCCTGGGTGTGCCGGTGGCTGCCTGCATGGGTGGGAGCGCTCCTCCACCACCGTCGGGCACCTCTCACCAGCACTGGATTAAGAAAAAGGAGGGGGAGGTTCTGGTTCTGCCAAGCAACTGGGGTGGGGTGGCGCCCTGGGTGGGGGGTGGAGGGTGGCCCCTGGGCCCAGTTGTTGGGTTGGCCCCATTCTAGTGAGCACAATCCCTGGGGCTGGACAAAGCCCAGAGACTCAAATCTGGGCTCCAACCCTCTCCTCTTGTGAGTGGGTCAGACCCCGAGCTCTGCACACAGCCCTGGCTCAGGCAAACCGTCCCTCGGCGCCCAGGGGTCTTGGCCGATGGTTCAGGAGGGGAAGTGCCCCGGTGGGAGCTGGGGCTTGTCCCCCGTGTCAGGTTGGTTCTGTTGGTTTAGCTCGTGCCTCTGCGCTCCCCAAATCAAGCCAACCTGAGACGAGCCAGGGCGAAAAAGTGACCGAGTACATGGGGCTAAAACCACCCCTGTCGTTAAGCAGAGAATTGGGTCTCCCAGCTGTGCCCTCTGGAGTCTGCTTTGCCAAGCACATCTTGCAGCTGGCTTGTGTTGGGGAGGAGCTTGTGTCGCTGGGAAGGGGGCTTTGGGGTGCGGGCGAGGACGGTGAACATAAGAACATAAGAACGGCCGTACCGGGTCAGACCAAAGGTCCATCTAGCCCAGTATCTGTCTACCGACAGTGGCCAAGGCCAGGTGCCCCAGGGGGAGTGAACCTAACAGGCAATGATCAAGTGATCTCTCTCCTGCCATCCATCTCCATCCTCTGACGAACAGAGGCCAGGGACACCATTCCTTACCCATCCTGGCTAATAGCCATTTATGGACTTAGCCACCATGAATTTATCCAGTTCTCTTTTAAATGCTGTTATAGTCCTAGCCTTCACAACCTCCTCAGGTAAGGAGTTCCACAAGTTGACTGTCCGCTGGGTGAAGAAGAACTTCCTTTTATTTGTTTTAAACCTGCTGCCCATTAATTTCATTTGGTGACCCCTAGTTCTTGTATTATGGGAATAAGTAAATAACTTTTCCTTATCCACTTGCTCCACACCACTCATGATTTTATATACCTCTATCATATCCCCCTTAGTCTTCTCTAGTCCACCCTAGAGAGGTGCTGCTGGGCATTGACCATTGGAAGTGATGGTTTCCCTCTATCTGGGGAGCCCAGTGTCTCTTCAGTCCAAGCTCTAAATCTCAAACAAAGGTTTAATCCCTCCTCTGCTTTCCTAGGCCCCTTTAGCTCGTACTACCCATCACTCTCTGCCTGGAGCCCGTTCAGCAGCCAGGTGTAGCACTTTTTGGGAGCCAGGATTCCTGGGTTCTCATCCTCCCTCTACCACTGACTCCCTGTGTGACAGTGGGCAAGTCACTTAATGTGCCGTGCCTCAGTTTCCCCACCTGTAGCCTGGGGAGGATGATGCTTCACCTTTGTCAGTACAAGTGCCAGGTGGTGGTGAGAGTGATGGGCCCCCATCAAACAGGCTGGCTGAGCTAAGCTACCCCACATTTGGGCTGCAGATCTCAGCGGAACAGGCTGGCGGGTGTGTCCCAGGGCCTCCTGCCTGCGCTGGACAGCTTTGTCCCTTCCTGCTCGATATAGGCTCTCTCGAAATAGGGTCTAACCACTGCCTCCATCTCTCTCTCTTCCCCAGCTGAAGCAGGAGACCCAGTCCCCCTGCTGCTGCCTCCTGCTGGTCTCGGAAGATAACCACCAGCTCTTCTGCCAGGTGGGTGGTACCGCAGCCCCTGGTGGGCCAGGCCTGTCCTGGGGAGAGTCCAGAATTCGTCCTAGGGAACAGCCAGAAACAAGTAAACCCAGCTGCCTTGCTTGGAGCACAGACGGGGCCTTCTGCACAGTGGGAGGGAGGCAGGGTTCCCGGGGCTTGGGGTGTCACCGGCTATTCCAGGCAGAGCACACCCCCAGGAAATAAATCTGTGCCTGTCGCTGTCCATGCTGCTCTGCTGAGAGCAGCTTTCCTTTCCCCGGGCTTTCTCCTGCAGCCCCATCCTCCCCTGTCCCGTCGGGGCCAGTTTCAGCCGGGTGCTCCTGGGACGTCACTGGGTGTCCACAGTGTTCAGCACCTCGCAGGATCAGGTCTGGAGGGTCTCCAGGGCAGGGGCTTGACTCCCCCTCATCCCTGTGTGGTAGGGGGGTCATGCCGGTGACCCCAGCGGAGACGCTGCGGAGCTCCGCTGTTTGAGTGGCAGGGGAAATGGGCCCGGATCCCTCTGCTGGCGAGTCTGCCCTGTTCGTAGGGCACCAGGAACGCGCCTGGGGCTGTGGAGCAGAGCCAGCCAAAAACCGGCTCGTCCCACCCGCCACAGCACAAAATTGCATCCGAAAATGGGACACAAAGGTCAAAAGTGTGTAAATTTCACAGGAAGGAAAGAGAAAAGAAATCTGCCTGGGGAGGACCAGTAATGTTTGGCTGGCTCCTCGGGCAGCCTGGGGGGCTGGAGAGCTGGCTGCCCGGTTTGTCGGCTGCCCAGGGAGCCAGGGAGGTGGCCAGCCCATCCTGCCGGGGAGCAGCAAAACCTGGAGGCCCTGGCTCGGTGGCGGCAGCCGCGGAGCAGCTGGGGAGCCCAAAAGGGCGACTGGTGGCAGAAGATTAAGGAGGTTCCCACCTGGAACTTGCCTGGAGCCTGTTGACAGTTGTGTTGCAATCAGGGATCTTATCAGGACAGTTGCAGAGTCAGAGAGTTCAAGGCCAGCAGGGACCAGATCATCCAGTGTCTCCTGTCCTGTCTGTCACAGGCCACCAGCCCCACCCAGCACCCGCGCGCTACCCCCAATGAGCCCAAAGCGAATGAGACCCACGGGAGACTAGACCGTGATGTGCCACAGGCAGTGAATAGGCGAGTGACCCTATCACGGGGTCCACTCACCCCTCGGCGCCTCCTCCTGGGCGCTCTGGGAATTAGCGCTTTCCAGGTGCTGTGCTCTCCTCTGGCCACGTCTCCCCCGATCCTGCCTCGCCCTGCGGCCCCTCTCGCTCCAGGAGCTGCCACTTCCTGTTTGTCACCCCCACCCCACCCCCCGGCCAGGTCACTATTATCCTCCTCTTCCGGGGTATTCAAGTCCTTCAGGGCAAACTGGCCCCGGCAGTCGGCTCTCCGCTGTCTGGTCTGCACCACTTCCCCAGGGGCTGGTAGGGGAGCCCGGGCCCACCCTCCGCTCCGGGTTCCAGCTCAGGGCCCTCTCCTCAGCAGCCAAGCTCTGCCCTCCCCCACACTTAGCTGCCTTCCCTTTCTCCTGAGCCTTCCCTCCCTCTCTGGTTCTCCCCCTGCGCTGGGTTTGCCGCCCAGGGAGTGACTGCAGGCCCCAGGCACACCTCCCTTCTCCTTCCCTGCCACCCCTTCTGCTCTCAGCTCCTGGGCGTGATCCGGGCCCCTCTGTTCCTGGCCAGCTAAGCCTCATTTAACCAACCCCTGCTCCCTGGCTCCTCCGCCACGTGCAGCCCGGGGAGTTAATTGGCCCACCTGGCCGCCTTAACCCCCTCAAACCTTGTGGGGGTGCACATCCCATCCCAGACCCAGACCCACACGCTGCGGAGGAAGGTGCAAGAACCCCAAGGTCCCTCCCAGTCTGACTAGGGGGCCAATTCCTTCCCGAGCCCACACATGGCGATCAGTTAAACCCTGAGCATGCAAGCCAGAACCAGCCAGCCCAGCACCTGAGAGAGAGAGAGTGTGTGCTTGGTGCCACCTCAGCACACTGGCCCTCCCCATCCTAAGTCCCACCTCCAGCCCTGGCCATCCTTCATGCTTCAGAGGAAGGAGCTTAAATAAACCCTCCCAGAATACACCGGGGGGGGAGGGAGTGGCAAAAAATCCCTTCCTGACCCCTGAAACCCTGAAGCATGAGCTTTAGGAACATACATAAAAACCAGCCCAGCAAAGATGCTGAGATGGGCAAAAATGATCCCGTTGCAACTGTCGTGGAAAAATTGACCACGCCTTTGATTTTGGGTCAGACACACTGAGGCACTTTTATTATAGTACGAGCATGCATGCATGCAGGGGAGAGGTTAAACTCTGCCTGTTACAAATTTTTTTTACGCTTTAAAAGTTTAAAAAAACAAAATAGCATTACTTAAAAAAATACCCTTTGGGAGTAGTATCGGTGACATTTTTTTGCATACTTTTTTTTTTTTTTTCTGTTTCCTTTTTTATTTTTTCTGGGGTTTTGGTTGTTAGTCTGCCTGCCTGTACCCTCCCTCTGGCGCATTGATTGATAAGGCTCAGCAGCTCTGCTGAGCTTCCTTCCCTCTCTCTTCTCCCCTTCTCTCATCCCCCCATCCCCCTGATATAGACAGAGAAGAGAGAGAAAGCAGAAGTTAACCTTTGTTCTATATAGCAATTGACCTTGCCTTTTGCTAACAGGCAGGGGGGCAGGGTTGCTTGCAGTTTGCTTTGGGTGGATCTGAGGGGGGTGTAATAATTACGCTATTGCTTACCAAATTATTACCAACCTGATTCCAACATAACAAGTTGCAAAGCTCCCTCTGCACAATACATGTGCACCCCCTACGTATAGCATCTACATTGCAAGACATTTTAATTTAATTTTCCATTTAAATTTCTGTTATTATGTTTCAGGTTTATCAAATTATCAGTATTCGGTTGGCCTTCGTTGGTTCCCCTTTCTCCTATGGGCCTTCAGCTATATATCAGCTTAATATCAAGCTGACTAATAATGCTGACCTATATTAATGGTATGCAGCTAATTCAACATGGGGCAAGCGGACAGGGGCAGCCTTACAACACAGCCCAGGGCCGGTTTGTTCCAGTGTCGCTCTGCGGTGGGATGATGGGCCAGGATGCACGTTGGTTTGCCCTGGAAGACCAACTCCAAAAGGGGCTGACCCTAAGGGTCATGCCACCCCCTACACTGGGTCTGATTCGAGTAAATTCTCTCCCCTCCCAGCCCACCTATCCTACAGGAGCATTCCCTGTATTGGAACACTGGCTAGGGACTTTTCTCCTTTCGCTCCAGCGGCAGAGACCTGAGCATCTGGAGCAGGAAGACCTGGATTCTGTTCCCGTTACTGCAACAAAGTTCCAAGCTCACCCACCCTGAGCAGCTTTCACAGAGACAATCAGTTCTCGGCTAATTAGACCCTACTGCATAAAGGGTTTAAATTCTCTCTCAGCTCCTGTTCCGTGGCCAGGGCTTTCCAGAGCACCGATTCCTCAGCTCCTTGGCCCTCACCTCTGTGGTTTTTGTTTCCTCCAGGTCGTGGGAGATAAAGTGCTGGAAGAGGAGATCAGCTTCCCTGTAAGTCGTTACATGTTCTCTGTCGCTCAGCAGCAAAGCTCAGCTCTGTATTCCAGCCCGGCTGGGGTTTAAATCAGCCCCGCTCCAGAGATGAAGCTAGCCATGGGATGTACATACCGGGACAGTCCTCATGCTTCCAGGCATAGACAGCTCCCCAGCTGGGGTCAGGAAGGAATTCCTGGAGTAGGGTGGCACATTTACAGTGTGGGGGTGGCGTGGGGGGCGGGCGATGAGGAGAGAGGGGTCCCAGACCACCAAGTGTGGATGCAGATCCAAAGTTCGGGAGTGCTCAAATCTGGGTGTTTGCCTCAGCCCCATCCTGAGCTGTGAGTTTCTGAGCACATTTAGCCCTGGCCACGCTTGGTCCGACCCAAGAGGAGCCATCGACTTCTCCAGCTGTGGCAGGTCCTTTGGCCTCTCATTACAGACCTGAGACACGACCGTGTTCTTGCTTGTTGACTGACGGCCTCCAGTGACGCCAGCCAACAAGTGAGAACATCCGGTCTGGAACCACGTTGAACTCTCCCGGGAGAGCGGCTGCAGCCTGGAGGAGTCTGGGCTCCAGCTCCCTTCCCAGGCCACGCGTCAGGAAGCCGGTAAACACGGGCATCGTTTCGTTAGCGCCGGGGCTGCTTCTGTCCTCCCCCCTTGGCTCCAGGACGCCCCTTCCTCTTTCCCCAAGGCTTTGTCCAGGTAGATCCACTTTAAAGCCAACCGGGGAACATCTGGAGAGCAGCCAGCAACTCTGGCAGTGCACGCTGCAGCCCAGCTGCTGGGAAATGCTTCCATGCACAGATGTTACAGTCCAGATGTTCAGTGCCTATGTCAATGGAGCTGCCCCGATTTACACCAGCTGAGATTCCAGCCGTTAGCTCTGTTAACTGTTCCTCAGAAGGCGATCCTCCCCGCCTTGTCACCACCCTCAACATCCAGCCAACGGGCAGAACGAGCCTGTCCTGGCAATATCCCCTCCTCCTTCTCCAAGAGGAAAGGGGTGGTCCACCTTAGGATAGCTAGAAAGGAGACCATCCACAAAGAACCCATCCCACCTCTTCCATGGAGCCCAGTGCATGCTGGGCCAGGCCCTTGGGGCTGCATGGATGGGCAGACTTGGGTCAACATTTTCGAAAGCACCGAAGAAACGTAGGCTCCGCACTGCCGTTTTCAAAAGTGAGGCGCATTTAGGAGCATAGAGCCCGTTGGCTTTAAATGATCACGGAGCTAGTGAAGCACATCGACCAGCGGCTTTCAACTGGCGGGGAGCACATCCAACTTTCTAGACCAGGGGTGGCCAACGTGTGGTTCCAGAGAGGTTAATATGCGGCTCCTTGTACAGGCACCGACTCTGGGGCTGAAGCTACAGGCGCCAACTTTCCAATGTGCCGTGGGAGGGGGAGCTCACTGCTCAACCCCTGGCTCTGCCACAGGCCTTGGGGAGCAGTCCGGAGCAGGGAGAGGCTGTGGCACCGCCGGTGCGTGCCGCTCTGCCGGCTGGGAGCTCCTCACCCCGGTTAGAGGGCAGGCACTGACACGGCCTCTCACTGGCCCGGACTGCTCCCCAGAACATGACGCCGGGATGCGTCTGTTACCAAAGGAGAGACAAACCCAGCAGGCTTCTCCCAGCACAGCCGCCTTCGAGTGGAGCAGGATTGGCCGTCAGCAGCTCCCCCCGCCCTGCCCCAATCATTAATCCAAAGCGAAGGGGGCCAGATTCGTCCCTGGTGAAACTTCGCTAGCTGCCATGGAGCTGCCAGGGATGTGACTGGCCCGGTGCGCGGGGAGACCGCTGGGCGGTGGATGAAAAAGGCCGTTGCAGCCGTATTGCAAGGGTAGGAATTGATGGGCACGGCTGAAGGGCACGGCCTGGACTGGGGGACTTTGGACAGCCCCTAGGCTGCAAGTCACTGGTTTGGCTGTGTCCCACATGCTGATCCCATCGAGCAGCTGCCTATGTGGCAGGAGGTTGGTGGGTCTCAGCCCGCTGCCCCATGGGCCGGGGTCCACGCCGCCATATTTCTGTAGTGGTCTGTGTGTGCTGTGGAGCTCAGTGGAGGGGCCAAGCTCTGGAAGGGCTTGGAGACTGAGATGTCCTCTCCCCATAAGCAGTGGCCCCCCAAGCCCTGCTTCTCGCACCGCATCCACGGAGCTGGGTGGGGGAGCTGGGTGTGCCGTGTGTGGCTTCCGGAAGAGCCATTGGCCGCTGCACCCGGGCTCCTGTGTGACATAACTTCACCCATGAGCCAACCTTCCTCTTCCTCGGCCCCCCGAGCGCACCGGCTCCTGACTCTCTTCTCTTTGCCTGCAGCTGACGTTTGGGCGCCTGGGGAAGGTGGTAGAGGAGAAGAAATCCATCACCCTACAGGACATCAGCGTGGTACGTCGCTGGGCTTGCCCCAGGCTCGGGGCTCCGGGGGGGAGAAGCCCGCCACGTGGCCACAAAGGGAGCATGGGCATGCAGGCCTTGGGCGGACAAGGGGGAGATGTCCTCTTGGATGTCCCTCGGACGCCACTGAGGTGGGCCCGGTATTAACGCTGTGATGTCTGAGCACCACGGGTGGAGAGGAGAGGGCCGAGCGTGTAGGAACTCCTGGCTCAGCTGCAGGCCAGTCTCCATAGCCAACCTCGTCCTCGCTCAATAGCTGATCGTGCACAGGTGCTCCGACACCAGGGTGATGGGCACAGTACAAAGAGCTGGATAGGCAGGCAGGGGCAGCGGCAGAACTTTCCCGTGCTGGCCTTAGCCACGCAATAGTCATTTTGCAGAGCGCCGCTCGCTGCCTGGCCGTGGTTGCTGGGCTGTTCACGAACGTGCTGCTGCCAGGAGAGGCCAGTCCAAGGCCCTGGACTAGCTCTGTCACCGTCGGATTAGCTGACAGATGACTGGATGGAGGGGCACATGCCTGTTCCTCTCTTCTGTCTAAGGGCTCAGCAGAACCACAGCTGCGGCGAGATCGCCACCGAGCCTCACGTGTTGTTCTAGTGACACATCAGAGCAGTTCTCCCAACACCCTCCATGGGGCAGGTGTGTCAGGCGATCACCCGGGAAGTGTGACAGTCCTGGGGCCAGCTCTGCCGAGCACACTGTGCAGCTGCATCAGAGGGGCTCAGTCTGGCGGTACATTTCCAGTGGGACACTCACATTTCTGAGTATCCCTGTCCTGCTCTAAGGGATTAAATGAATCAGCTGATGGGTGTGTGCACCACTGCCCTCTATTGGGTCAAATCAGAACTGCTTGGGTTTGTGTCATAGACCCCATTCAGCTAAGAGCTAAAGGAGAGTCTCTCTTAGCTCAAGTGTCAGGGGCAGGGGGTTGGGGATCTAAGCTGTGTCACTGACGAGAAGTTTTGAGCAGCTGTGGTGTGCCTCAAAGCAACACCAGAGCAGTGCTAGGGGAATGTGGACTTGTTACAGAATTAACACCAGTATCCCACGGGCGGGGACACGATTTGCCAGAGGTGAAAGACTCAGTGGCAGACCTGGGCACAGATCCCAGGGAGTCCTGACTCTCAGTTCAGTGCCCATGGCTACCACTCTGAAACCTGGAGCAGGTGTGTTTCTAGTGGGGTCCCACAGGGATCGGTGCTTGGCCCTATGTTATTAAATATTTTTATCAATGACCTAGAGGAAAATATAAAATAATCATTGATAAAATTTGCACAGAAGTTGGGGGGCGTGAAATATTGAACAGGGCAGGTCACTGATGCAGAGTGAGCTGGGTCGCCTGGTAAGCAGGGTGCAAGCAAACCACGTACGTTTCAGTATGACCAAATATAAAGTTATACGCCTAGGAACAAAGCATGCAGGCCACGTGTACAGGGTGGGGGACTCTATCCTGGGAATCAGGGACTCAAAACCACCCATTGGGGGTGGTGGTGAATAATCAGCTGAACAGGAGCTCCCAGTGTGACACTGAGGCCAGAGAGGTTGTTTGACCTCTGTGTTTGGTGCTGGTGCGACTGCTGCGGGAAGTTCTGGTGTCCGTAGTTCAAGATGGAAGTTGATGAATTGCAGAAGGTTTGGATCAGAGCCCCAGGAATAATTAAAAGATTGGAAAACCTGCCTGATCGCGAAAGACTTAAGACACACAACCTACATAGCTTATCAAAGAGAAGGTTACGGGGTGACTTGACCACAGTTTATAAGTTACTCTGAGCGAGGTGGTGTCAGGAAATAAATCAGGGGAGACGCGGCCATCCGACCGATAGCTGGCTGGCACAAACAGGACAATACAAGAGTGCTTTCACTTAACGCTAAACTTTACTTAGTCTCAAGCACTTACACACATCTGCAACAAGTTAGTAAAACACCCCCAACCCTTGATAATTACCAAAGCTGAGTGTGGCTTTCGAGTGATACAGCGGCAGCCCGTCTGCCGCTGGGGAACAGAAGATGCATCCAGAGGGAGAGGTCAGTCCTGAAATGAGTTCCACCTGTCTCAAGCTTTTTCCCCTTATTTATACATTAGTAATTAAAGAAACCTTGTTAAGTAAGCAGTTTCAAGCAAGAGGTTCCTTCTGCTTATTGATGAACCAGGTGTGGGTCTTTCCAGAGCCTGCAGCCTTGAGACCTCAATAGACATTCCTGGGGCATATGCTACTCTTTGAAAATGCATGTATCAGCAATTTTAACACGATTCTTATCAGGAAGGACGCGGGGTCAAGCCGCCCTTTCAGTGGCACCCTAAATCCCCCTCCCCTCCTGCCTTGGTCAAGCTGAGACTTGCTTTTAAAGCTTGCTGACTAGGCTGTCTTTAACAATAAGCCATAGTGGTTTCAGGCACTTTACTGGTTTGCCAAAGTCTCCCCATACAACTACACGGGGAACTGAAATAGGACAATGGGCTCTTCTGTCTACCAGCGAGAGATCTGACACGATCCACTGGCTGGAAGTTGAAGTTGAAGCTAGACAAATTCAGACCGGAAATAAGGTACCTTTTTAACAGTGAGGGCAATTAAGCACTGGAACAATTCGTGCCAGACATGGCCTCACTAGCCATTTTTTACTCAAGACTGGATGTTTTTCTGAAAGCTCTGCTCCAGTTCAGCCACAGCTCGTGGGCTTCGAAGCAGGAATTAATTCGGCGAAGTTGGCCTGTGTCATGCAGCAGGTCAGACTAGATGATCTCTAGATGGCTTTCTAATCTCTGAATGCTGGGGGGTGTCCTAGAGATGACCTGAAGGCTGAGCCAAGAGCTCCACCAGAGGGAGAGGACGGGTCAGCGCTGGGGTGTGATCTGTCAGTCACGCGGGACAGCGCTGAGATCCATCTCTCATGCAGACATAGGCCCAGCCAGGTTCTGCAGACCCAGGAGGTTGGGGGCCAGGCCTGGCAGCAGCTGGATCCTCGTAGGTCATTTTCCCCACCTCTCGGCCGTGATGCTGTAACGCAGCGGGCAGTGATGACCGGCCGAGCTCGATCACAGCTGGATCCAGCAGGCAGCCGCACGCAGCACTAACGCAGCCGTTAGCCTGCCTGCCCGCCGGCTGGCAGGGAGCCCCAGCACTTCCCATGATGGGCTCTGATGGCACCTAATGTCTGTGTTGTTGTGGGAAAGAGCAGCTTCCCAGTCTGGTCATCATCCGTCCCATCTCCGCAGCTCACAGAAACCCAGTAACCTCCCTGTGACGGTGCTGCCCGTGGGAGCCAGCTGAGGTCACTCAATTAGGGTGAACTGCAAACAGAACGGGGCAGACAAACCCCAGAAGCTGGTGGTTATTCCAATACTTACATTTACCAAGCCAGCACAGAACAGCTTCTACAGTACCTCACTGGTTAGTTAGAAGTTCAAACAATGCAGTTCCCTTAAAGTGCCCAGCCCCAGGCCTCCATCCAGACACACCTGTCAGATATGATGATGATTCCTGAAAATCATATCTCATCATATAAAAGAAAAGGTTCTTCCAATCCCAAAGGGTCCGCCACATGCCCAGGTCCAATTATAACTTAGATCTTACCCAAAATACACGCTATAGCCAATTCTTATTAACTAAACTACAATTTATTAAAAAAGAAAAGAGAGAGAGTGTTGGTTAAAAGATCAATATACAAACAGACTTGAATTCAATTCTTGAGGTTCAGATTCATAGCAGAGATGAGCTTGTAGTTGCCAAAAGTCCTTTTAGAAATAGTCCATAGGTGATAGTCCAGTGTCCATATTCAGGGTGACTCCAGCCGGTGACTGGGGATCTCAATCCTTATGGCTTAAGGTTTCCCCCTCTTGAAACCCAAAGCAGATCTGAGATGCCGTAGGATCACGTCCCAGGGTTCTTATACATTTCCAGCAGCCTTTTGGCCTGAGAAAACAATAGGCTTAACTCTCCTTCTCCCAAACATCCTGGCAATTAGCACAGGGTAGTTTATCCATTAAACAGTTCAGATACAGGTTACCACAACCTTCAAAGAGACATATAGACAATAATACTATTTCCCTCAAGTGTCTTCCTAAACGTTAATATTCCTTTTTTGATCTTTGAATCAAAGCTATAGCAATAGACGAGACTTGTTTGCTTACATCACAAGACCTGAGCAAACATCTACCCTTGAGATCTCTAACAATGCAGACTTGCATTTCAAAGCTCTATTCATTTACATATCTCTCTAACCAGTCCTTAAGATTCACCCATGAGTCAGGTCAGTCTGTGAATTAATTAACTCTTTCTGGCCCTGCCACCTTCCAATGAAATATTATATTACACTCATAACATCACACTCTCCCAATAGGAGCTGCTTCCAAACCCCGCCTTGCAGGGGTGGGGGATCTCCCTGCTGAAGAACCGTGGTTTGGTGTCCTGGCTCTGGGGACAAGTGAACCAAGTTTGATAGGTCTGAGCCTGTTCATCTCATTCTCGGGCTGAATGGTGCAGTGTGGCCAGAAGGCTCATCTCAGGGAGCCCAGGGCTGGAACAGCAGGGGGCTGCAGGCTGGGATTGAGGTGCATCGGCAGAGCTGAGGTGGGGGGGATCCCAGGGCTGGAACGGCGGGGGGCTACACGCTGGGATTGAGGTGCATCGGCAGAGCTGAGGTGGGGGGGATCCCAGGGCTGGAACGGCGGGGGCTGCAGGCTGGGATTGAGGTGCATCGGCAGAGCTGGGGTGGGGGGGATCCCAGGGCTGGAACGGCAGGGGGCTGCAGGCTGGGATTGAGGTTCATTGGCAGAGCTGAGGTGGGGGGAATCCCAGGGCTGGAACAGCAGGGGGCTGCACGCTGGGATTGAGGTGCATCAGCAGAGCTGTGGTAGGGGGGATCCCAGGGCTGGAACAGCAGGGGGCTGCACGCTGGGATTGAGGTGCATCGGCAGAGCGGGGCGTGGGGATGGGTAGCCCAGGGCTGGAACCGCTGGGGGCTGCAGGCTGGGATTGAGGTGCATCGGCAGAGCTGGGGTGGGGGGGATCCCAGGGCTGGAACAGTGGGGGGCTGCAGCCTGGGATTGAGGTGCATCGACGAAGCATGGGGGGATCCCAGGGCTGGAACGGCGGGGGGCTGCACGCTGGGATTGAGGTGCATTGGCAGAGCTGGGGTGAGGGGGATCCCAGGGCTGGATAAGGGGCAGGGAGTCTGGGGGGGCAGTCAGGGGATTGAGGTGGTGGGGGGCTGCAGCCTGGGATTGAGGTGCATCGGCAGAGCTGGGGTGGAGGGGATCCCAGGGCTGGAACGGTGGGGGGCTGCAGGCTGGGATTGAGGTGCATCGGCAGAGCTGAGGTGGGGGGGATCCCAGGGCTGGAACGGCGGGGGGCTGCACGCTGGGATTGAGGTGCATTAGCAGAGCTGGGGTGAGGGGGATCCCAGGGCTGGATAAGGGGCAGGGAGTCTGGGGGGGCAGTCAGGGGATTGAGGTGGTGGGGGGCTGCAGCCTGGGATTGAGGTGCATCGGCAGAGCGGGGTGTGGGGATGGGTAGCCCAGGGCTGGAACAGCAGGGGTGATCAGGAGGCCCCTGGTGCAATCCAGGAGTCCCGAGTGAGCAGCTTCTCCTCCTGCAGCGTCTCTGTGCTGGGGACAGAGGTTTGTTAGCGAACGCTCTGCTACCAGCCAAGGCCTGGGCTCGTGTGGCGGGAGCAGCAGCCGCTGGACACTGCCGTGGAGGAAATGCCCCGCTAGCTCCATGGAGAGGGATCAGAGCTGGGAATGGGTGTCGCGGTTCAGTGTGTGTGAGGGGTCAGCGTGGGGCCAGATCCAAATGCAGGGCTGGGCTGGGAGCAGGTCCCTCAGTTCCTCCTGGAACGAACAATCCCGGAGTAGCTCAGCTTGAAGAGTGCTGGATCTGAGCACCCAGGTGTCCGGACGGTGAACGGATCTTTAGTGGACCCTTTGTGCACGATCTCGGCGTCTCGTTTCCCCCTGTGAGAAATGGGGATGATGCTTATCTGCCTGGTGCTCGGATACTCCTGTGAGGGGGCCGTGCAAGTCCCTGTGCAGGCTCTGTCTGGATCACGCTAGGATGATAGATCTCTTGCACACAAGGGGCTGGTTGGTGTCACCGCTGCTGAGAAATAACAACAACTCCCCCAGAAGCCCTGCACTCACCTCCGAGCCGGCTGAGCGTCCGCCCCGGGCTCAGCTGCAGACGCTGCCCTGGCACGTGCTGCGGTCATGAGCCAGTGCGCAGGGTCAGGGAAGTTATTTATCTGTGCCGCCCGAGCAATCCATCACCTCCCCTTGGGTAGACAGGCAGTTCGAAAGTCTGAAGGGAGCGAAATAAGTGTAAATACGGTTTGGGATGGTGGAAGGACTGAGGTTGCTGCTTGGGAACCCGGCTGACAGGCTGCCTCCGGCTGCGTGAGAGGCGTTGGTGACTGTCAGCCCAGTCACTAGTGGAAGAGCGCCCCCATCGCCAAAAACGGGGCTCTATTTAGAGTTTCTAGGCGGCAGTATAGGGCCTCTGACACACAGCCTAGCAGTTCTGATGCCATCCAGCAGAGGGCCCCTCTGGACTTAACCAGCTCATTGCATTACTGTATTACCCTTCCTGTTCCTACTGTTGGGTTCTCTGTTTAATACACAAGGGCTTGGCGTGTTTGGTGTTATAAAGAATATAAAGGAAGATGCCCGTCCCCTCTGGGGCAGTGCCACTCACGCGCAGGGTGCCAGAGGCACGCTGCCTGGCAAGGCAGAGAGAAGCATTTTGTTCCTGCCCTGGCGAAGTGCCGGAGCTAAGGAATTACTCCCGAAAGGATAAACAGAAGGGCTGGGGAGCCCAGCAGCCGCAGCAAAGCGGTAAACAGCTGTTCAGACTGAGTCCGAGCAGTAAATCCGAGAGGCTTCTCGTGGGCCCAGGAGCTCAGTGGTATGAACGTCCCAGGCCGAGCTTGCAGTCAGCAACCGGCTGTGGGGAGTCTCTCCAGCTGCCTCTCTCTCTGCTTCTCTTTCTCCTTGAGACGCTGTTTGTGACACCTCCACATCACGAGCTTCCCCCGTGGCAGCAGCATAGGGAACAGAGAGTGCCGCTCGTCCCCGTGCCCCTGCCGCTCCGAGCCAGGATAGAGACGGGGATCAGAGAAAGCAGCTGCCTGACTGTTATCAGCGAGTGGCTGCTCAGCCATCGATGTGGAGTGAATTAATAATGTTAATACCCAGCTCTGGTACAGAGCACTGTCTTCCACAGACTGCAAAGGGCTTTAGTAGCATCATCGCTGTTTTATAGATGGGGAAACCGAGGCACAGAGCGGCAGGGTGACTTGCTGAAGGTGACCCAGCCAGCCAGTGTCCCCACTGCAGTTCTGTATCCACTAGGCCATGCTGCCTCCCAGTGAGGGCATCGGTTCTCAGGTTGGGGTTGCAAACAGGTTTCAAGAACTCGTGACCCCTGGCCCTTTCCCTGTTGCTCACTGGGTGGGTGGGTGGCTGCAGCCGGATGTGGCTGTGAGACCCAGACACACATGTAGCGAGGGTGTTACCTTTGCTGGGTCTCACAGTGCCTAGGTCAGGGGTGGGCAAACTTTTTGACCCGAGGGCCAGATCGGGGTGTGTGAAACTGTATGGAGGGCCCAAGCCTCCCCAAACAGCTTGGCCCCCGCCCCCTCCCACTTCCCAGCCCCTGACTGCCCCCCTCAGAATTCCTGACCCATCCAACCCCCCTGCTCCTTGTCCCCTGACCGCCTCCCAGGACTCCCCGCCCCTAACCGCCCCGGGACCCCCATCCAACCCCGTTCTCCATCTCCTGACTGCCCCCAGAACCTCTGCCCCATCCAACCTCCCCTGCTCCCTGTCCCCTGACTGCCCAGAACCTCCGCCCCATCCAACCTCCCCTGCTCCCTGTCCCTTGACTGCCCTGACCCCTAGCCACACACGCCTATCCAACCCCAGTTCCCTGTCCCCTGACCGCCCCCTCCCAGGACTGCCCTGCCCCTAACCGCCCCTGGGACCCCATCCAACCCCGTTCTCCATCTCCTGACTGCCCCCAGAACCTCCACCCCATCCAACCCCCCCTGCTCCCTGTCCCCTGACTGCCCTGACCCCTAGCCACACCCCCACCCCCTTCCATGCCTATCCAACCCCCCAGTTCCCTGTCTCCCAGGTCTGCCCTGCCCCTAACCGCCCCAGGACCCCACCCCTATCCAACCTCCCATTCACCATCTCCTGACTGTCCCCCCAGAACCTCCGCCCCATCCAACCTCCCCCTGCTCCCTGTCCCCTGACTCCCTGCCCCTTATCCAACCCCCCTGCTCCCCGCCCCTTACCATGCCGCTCAGAGCAGCAGGAGCTCGCAGCCCCGCCGCCCGGCCGGAGCCAGCCACACCGCCGCGCCGCCCAGCCGGAGCGGTGAGCCAGAGCATTGGCGGCACGGTGAGCTGAGGCTGCGGGGGAGGGGAAACAGCGGGGGAGGGGCCAGGGGTGAGCCTCCCCAGCCAGGAGCTCAAGGGTCGGGTGGGCAGGAGGGTCCCACAGGCCAGATGTGACCCGTGGGCCGTAGTTTGCCCACCTCTGACCTAGATCCTGCGCCCTTTCTCTGTGTCTACATAACGCAGCCACGCTTCCGGGAGGGGGGACTCTGTCCTGGGAAGCACAAGCAGCGGCTCTGAAAAAGATTTGGGGAGCGTGGCGGCTAATCAGCTGAACGTGAGCTGTGGCCTAAAGGGCGAATGAGATGCTGGGATGCCTAAACCAGGGAAGCTCAAGTAGGAGCAGAGAGGCGATTTGACCTCTGTCTTTGGCCCCGGTGCGACCGCGGCTGGAATCCGGGGTCCAGCTCTGGTGGCCACAATTCAAGGAGGATGTTGACAAATTAGAAAGGTTCAGAGAAGAGCCACGAGAATGATGAAACTTCTAGTGCTAGACTTAAAGAGCTCAATTGCTTTAGCTGAACAAAGAGAAGGTTAAATGGGGACTTGATAAGCCCATGAGTACTCACATGGGGAACAAATATTTAACGACGGACTCTTCGGTCTGGCAGAGAAAGGTCTGACACGTTCCCACGGCTGGAAGTTGAAGCTAGACAAATTCGGGCTGGAAATGAGGGGGACATTTTGAACGCTGAGAGTAATTAACCACTGGAACAATTTGCCCAGGGTCGTGGTGGATTCTCCACAACGGGACATATTTTAATCAAGACTGGATCTGCCCTAGGAGTTACTGTGGGGCAGTTCTGCGGCGTGTGTTATATAGGAGGGCAGACGGAGTGATCACAGTGGTCGCATCTGGCCACGAGGTCTATCTATAAATGTATTGCTCCGTGCCCGGTGCCCTCCCGAGCCCCACGTCCTGACCCTCATCGCGGTCTGACCCTCCCCTGCCCCACGTCCTGACCTCGCCCCGGTCTGACCTTCCCCTGCCCCACGTCCTGACCTCACCCCCATCTGACCCTCCCCTGCCCCACATTCTGACCTCACCCTGGTCTGATCTTCTCTCCCCAGGAGGAACACAAGCAGCTTCACAACATGCTGGGATTCGAGGTGACCTCCATGCTGTGCGTGCCGGTCATTAGCCAGGCCACCTCCCAGGTGGTCGCCTTAGCCTGCGCTTTCAACAAGCTGGGCGGAGAGAGGTGAGTCGGAGGCTCTTGGGGAGGCTGCTCCCGGGGCGCTGGCCCCGCGCTGACGCCAGCTCCGCCCCTGACGCCTGGCCCTTTGCGCAGAGCTGTGCGGACGGGGCACGGCTTACGGGTGAGGTCCGGAGCCCAAAGCAGAGCCGTGGCCCCAAGCACCTGGCAGGCTCCAGCCCTGGTCCCTCAGCATCGCGCTGTCACCTGGCTGCCGCACCATCTCTCCCTGCTCGGGCTGGTGGCCGGGGGGCTAGATCGCTGTGAGCCCAGCTGCCTGCAGAGGAGGGCTCCTGGCTGGGGGGCAGCTGGCGGTTTCAGGCTGCCTCTGCCACTCAGGCAGGGGGTCCTGGCAGGCCACCCTGGTCGCCAGCACGGGGGCGCGGCTCCTGCAGACTACAGGTCCCAGCATGCAGTGTGCTCCGGCGAAGGGGGGCTGTGCCGCTGATCAGAGCCTTCAGCGTCCATGCCAGGTTTGGGCGCTGGCCGAGCCAGGCACCAGCTCCAGTTAAAGGGGCAGTAAAGAGTTCCCCTGCTCCACAGGCAGAGAAGCCCCCTCGCTGGGTAATTCATTCCTTGAACCTTGGATTCAGAGCTGAATAACAGCAACAGAGCAAAACCCCGTCCTCACTGCTTGGTTGGCTGGCGGCGTGATCGGCTCTGCTCAGCCTTCGCCAGGCTGCCCCGAGCCCTCCTTCCCTGACCCCGCCAGTGCCCTGCCACCGTTTCATGGGCGAGGTCGGCACCGCCCGTTCAAGAGGGTTTTGGGAAGGGGACAGGAGCAGATGAGGGCAAATCCCAGCTGACCTGACCTGAGGCTGATAGACTCACCCCCACCCTGCTGTGAGTTGGGTCAGTTGCCTCATTCCTGTCCTACAGCTGGGGAAACTGAGGCAGGGCAGTGATGGGCCCGGGGAGCTGGGCCTCGGAGCAGTGCATTGCAGTAGTCCAGGAGAGAGGAGGGGAATGCGCGGTGCACTGGGAGACAGCTGCCATGTCCTGCCCCAGAGGTGGCTGCATGTCAGTGAGGTGGATCTCCTCTGGACAGGCAGCACCGGCAGGCTCCCCGGCTGAGCAGCGCTGGCTGCAGGAGCCGCTGCGCGCCGTCCCTGTTCTGACCATGCCGCTCTTCTCGCCTCAGCTACACGGAGGCCGACGAGCACAGAATCCAGCACTGCTTCTGCTACACCTCCACCGTCCTGACCAGCACGCTGGCCTTCCAGAAGGAGCAGAAACTGAAGTGCGAGTGCCAGGTAAGGGGGCAGCTCGCTTGGTCATTACGCACGGCTGCAGGATGTAACAGGCTGGGCCATGCAGCAGTGTGTCTGGGAGTGGGGGCAGCTGGCTACGTCCGCTTTTCAGTGGGGGTCAGGGGCTGGACTGAGCGTCCGTGCTCCGTCGGAGAGCCATGGGGCATCGAGTGGAGGTGCCGGGTCATCGCTGCACTGGATGAGGGAATGGGGCAGGACGGGCATTGGAGGGGGTTAAACCGGGCACCCACAGCAGGCTGCGCCCCAACCCTCAACCCCCTGCCAACATGGGGCTAGACCCCTGGCTTTGAGCTCCATAGCACAGGCCTCAACAACTTCAGCTAAGGGAGGAAACTCGGCTGGCTGGTAGCAGCAGCTGGCCCGTATCTGCTGGGTAGGCCGGCTCCTGGAGAGGCCTGCCATCCCGAGGAGGGGTCTCTGAAGCCAGAATCCCCTCTGGAAAAGCGTGTGAGGAGGGAAGGCCCCCTCTTCTGGAGGCCAGAGCGGAGAGCAGGTCACTGCTGTTGGGAGGATTCCGGGTAAGCTCAGAGCTGATTATCCTGTAGGCCAGGAAAGGCAGGTCCAGTCCCACACATTTTGGGGGGGATCCCCATCCCCAGATCAGGAGCTTCCCGTGTCTGGACATGTGGGGTTACCTACGTGTGTACCCCAGTTATCTGTTCTCTTTCCTTGGCCACAGCTAAGCACCTTGCCGGCACGGACGGGTTAAAGTTCTACCTGTGAGGTAGAGACGCCTCAGCCCCAGGTCACAGCTGGGGGAACTGAGGATGAAGCGACAGTGCATCCAGGGTAGAGCCAGGAGCTGCCCCCAGAGCTCAAGTCTGATCCTAAACCGCAAGGGAATCCAGCCCCTCAGCATCTGTCTGACCCACCCCCTCTGCCCTGCCCCCTGGCCGGGTCTCTGGGCTGTGCCAGGCCACTTTGTGCTTTCCTCTGCTAGTGTCACCCTTCCCATCCGGATCCATCCAGGCTGAGGTTGCCAACTTTCTAATCGCAGAAAACCAAACACCATTGCCCCCCCGCCGCCCCTTCTCCGAGGCCCCGTCCCTGCTCACCCTGGCCCCCTCCCTCCATCACTTGCTGTCCCCCACCCTCACTCACTCGCTCATTTTCACTGGGCTGGGGCAGGTGGTTGGGGTGTGGGAGGGGTTGAGGGCTCCAGCTGGGGGTGTGGGCTCTGGGGTGGGGCCTGGGATGAGGGGTTTGGGCTGCACGAGGGGGCTCTGGGCTGGGACAGGGGGTTGGGGCACAGGAGGGGATGAGGGGCACGGGCTCTGAGTGATGCTTGCCTCAGGTGGCTCCTGGAAGTGGCATCCCATCTCTCCAGCTCCTAAGCGAAGGGGCAGCCAGAGGCTTTGTGTGCTGCTCCCCCAGCTCCCATTGGCCACAGTTCCCAGCCAATGGGAACTGCAGAGCCGGCTCTCGGGGCGGGGACAGTGCATGGAGCCCCCGTGGCTGCCCCTATGCTTAGGAGCCAGAGGGACATGCTGGACGCTTCTGGGAGCCATGTGGAGCCAGGCAGGGAGCCTGCGAGCTCCACACCAACCAGATTTTTAATGGCCCGGTCAGCAGTGCTGACTGGCACTGCCAGGGTCCCTATTCGACTGGGCATTCCAGTTGAAAACTGGACACCTGGCAACCCTAGCCCCAGACAGGCTCATCAGCTCCGTCCCGGCTCGGTGCCAGATAGAAATGAGTCAGTTCCACTCTCTGCAGCCCTCCCACCCCTCCCTCGTCATGGTGCCCATCACACCGCTAATTACATCGCCTGTCAGTCAGCCCCCAAGCCCGCCACGGCCGCTGCTCTCACGGCTCTAAGCAGGCCGGGAGGGGCGAGCTCAGGAGCCCACGCTGCCATGCTTGGCGAAACGGGACATGTGGATCTGAATCGCTAATGCCCTGGGAGGTGACCCAGAGCTGGTAGGGGGAGGCCGGCCGGCAGGAGCTTCGCTCCGCCCACAGGGATGCAGAGAACATGGGGGATGCCCTGCCAGCACCACTGGGGTATGTTCACAATGGCTCACTGGCCACGTGCCGGGGATGCGGGCACTGTGATCCCCTGTAGCGTCCTGCGCGGGCAGTAAAACACAGACCTTGGACAACATGAGCTAGAAGAGAATCTCCTTTTCTTACTGGGGGTGGGGGGCTTAGCCCTCTGCTCAGGACCCCACCCATTAGAGTGTGACCCGTCCTAGCCACAGCAACAGTGGTGAATACACACTTCAGCACCATCCAGCGGGGAGCAGCAGTCCCTACACCCATTGGCACCATCCAGCAGGGGGCAGCGGTCCCTACGCACGTCGGCACCATCCAGCGGGGAGCAGCGGTCCCTACGCACATTGGCACCATCCAGCAGGGGGCAGCGGTTCATATGCACGTCGGCACCATCCAGCGGGGGGCAGCAGTTCATATGCACGTCGGCACCGTCCAGCAGGGGGGCCGTGGTCCATACACACGTCAGCACCATCCAGCAGGGGGCAGCAGTTCATATGCACGTCGGCACCATCCAGCAGGGGGCAGCAGTTCATATGCACGTCGGCACCATCCAGCAGGGGGCAGCGGTCCATACGCACATCGGCACCATCCAGCGGGGAGCAGCGGTCCCTACGCATGTCGGCACCACCCAGCGGGGGGCAGCCGTCCATACACACGTCAGCGGGGCTGATTCCGTATCAGCGTCCCACAAGACTAAAGCTGCCTAGTTGCCCCGAAGCATCTGGCCATGTGACATTAGTGCCAAGCTGCTTTGCCAGCGTCGCCCCATTTCCACAGAGAGGCAGAGCTGCACACGCTGACTATTGGAAGGGCTCGGAGCTAGTGCTTAGACAGGCCCAAGTCCTTTCAGGCACCACCCTCTTTGGGCGTTAGGGGGAGTGAAGTGAGGAGAAGCAGGTATCTGCTTGGAGCAGATCCAAGGAACAGCAGTGCCAACCAGCCCAGATCAAACTGGCTCCCCACTGTGCCAGGCGCTGTTTGGACACATTGTAAGAGACAGTCCCTGCCCTCGGGAGCTGACTGTGTAGACAAGACACAATCGTCAGCCGCGCTTTACAGATGGGAAACTGAGGCACAGCAATAAAGTGACTCGTCTCTGGTCAGCAGCAGGGCGAGGGATTAAACCCGGATCTTTGGAGACCTTGTCCAGTGCCTTAAATGGGAAGGAGGCACTTATGGAGGCAGATTATGCAGCGAGCGCCCGGCGCCAGCCATTACACAAAGCGACTGGTGCAGGGGCATGCTTGCCAGGATGCAGTTGCCCTCTCCCATCTCAGCAGGCACCTAAAGGGAGGATTTAACTAGTGCTCTTACTTCCGCCTCCCCAAGAGGCGGCTTCTTTGTTCAGAGGTGTTTAATAATAACACTGGCCCCCGGTGATGCCTGGGCAGAGAGATGGCGCTGCCCCAGAATGCGACGGGAGGGGGCTGGGTTAGGGTCTCAGTTTGGCTGGTGCTGGGGAGTGGCCACTCGTCCCCATGTGTAACAGACTTCCAAAGCTGGGGTTCTAGGAGGGTAACGGACTGTGTGTGTAACGCTGCCCCCTAGTGGCTGGTCAGGAACTTTTTGCCAAACTGTTTTTTTCATTGAACGATGCTCGAAACCGTTCAGGAAACCGGGTCCATGTTGGCGAATCTCCTGGCTGGCAACAAGTTTGGGGGGAAAAATTCTGAAATTGTCAAAACGTTTTGTTTCCACATTTTCAAAGCCAAACGATCCAGTTGCCCGGCTTTCTGCTTCGACATTGGAGCTCATTCGACTGAGAAAAGGTTAAAGAGGAAACCATTGCAATCCAAAGGCAATGGTTCCTTCCAACTGAGCGAAAGGAACTGCCGGGATTGGCCGAAGCCGAAACATTTTTGGTGTTTTGATTTGCAAAAATGTTCGAATCTGACTTTTTGTCCACAGTCAAGTGAAAACTTGCAAACTCTGGAAAATATTTCCAGGCTGGGAAAACTGTTTCCCACCCCGTTCTGCACCCGCCCTGCTTCCCAGGGGCTTGGATATGCTGCTGCTCAGGGTTAGTCAACACACCCAGGCAGCCTCGTGCGTGCACACGTGAGCGCTGGGTCACATGCATGTACACGCCTCACACTATTGCATGCAATAGCATCTGGCTGCCCGCGCATCCGCTGGCACACCCCGGCGTACACTGGCACCCCGGTGGTGACACACGCCCTTGCACAGGAGGATACCCTCGTGTGTTTGCACACTGACACACCTGGGATCTCACACAGTCACACGGGCTGGTATTGGTTACGCCCCTGTGCAGTCGCTTGCACACGCTGATGCATTCTCCTTCGCACGCTCAGCCAGGCCGACCCATGCTGACTCCTTGACAGTGTCAGATGTGGCTTGCTGCGAACCCCCCACCACACCGTCTCACACTCGAAGGGTCATGGGCCTCTCCTTCAGCCTCGTGCTCGGGGCACCCTCCGGTGGCGCTATGAGGCGTAGCCTCGGCATTGCACTGGGGACCAGGAAATAACTTCACCTGTTGGGCCTAATGGCTGACAGAGGCAAAGTCTCCTCCAGAGAGGAATTGATTCCTGCCTTGAGGGATGGCCGCTGCTCCCAGGGCAAGGGGTGGGGGCGGGGTGTGTGTGTGTGTGTGTATGTGAGGAGGGAATTAATGGGAGGCCAGAGATGTTTAGAAACCATTTGATGGTATTAATGGGGGCTGCGGGGGGAACCAACCCACCAATAGAGCAGGGTTGGGGTTAAAGCAGTGACTTCCCTCACCAGTAGGACACAAAGCTTGTCCCCCTTGGACAGGGTCTCTGTCCCGTCACCTCCACGTCATCCTGCCCTCCTCTCCCCTAGTCCCAAGGAGCATTTCTCTTGTACTCCCTGGAATGCCCTGTGGGGGAGGTGGTGTGGCCTAGTGGCTAGATCACTGGATGGGAGTGCGGGGTCAGGATACCTGGGTTCCATTTGTAGCTTTGCCACTGTTCCCTCTCTGTGCCTCAGTTTCCCCTCTTGCCCTTTGTGTAGACTGTAAGCTCCCCGGGGCAGGGACTGGCTCTCGCTCTGTGTACGTGCAGCACCTAGCGCGGTAGGGCCCTGATCTCCACTGCTACCCTAACATCGCTGAGCTGAAGGCAGCACCCTGGGCGAGATCCTGCTCGTCGGGGCTCTCAGTACACCCAGCGCTCAGGCCTCTCCCTGTCTGTGTTCCTGCTGCCGATCGCCATCCGTCCCTCCCTTGTGGGAGATAATGAGGGATAATTAGGCAGAAACGTGGGGATTTGTAGCAGACTGTGGAGGTCACAGGCAGGAAGGCGGAAATGAGCTTTGGCTGGTGACTGGTCTTGAGCCCGGGGTGGGGGAGAGGAGCGGACTTGTCTAATTAACTCCAGTAATGAACTCAGATAACCAGCTTTCCCTTCCCCCCACAGGCGCTCCTGCAAGTGGCTAAGAACCTGTTTACGCACTTGGGTAAGTGGCTTTTTCTGTTCCTACAGGCACTGTACTGCTAGCGCCCCACTCACTGATGGGCCGCCTGGGTGTTCGTCTCGAGGTCTGTGCATTCAGCCAGCCCAGGTTTGGTGGGGCCAGGCTGGGGGCCCGCTGGGAAGCCGCATTCCTATGGCAAATCCACAGCAGCCTCTCTGCATGCATCACACAGCGAGGGCTGCCAGCCCTGTCCTCTCAGCTCCCAAATACGGCTCATGAGCTAACGGAGCAGCTGTAGCTGGTAGCAATGGTCCGTCCTTATCCTCTCGGCAGAGCAGTCACTAGAGGGCAGCATCTCTCGTTCACACACACACACACACACACACACACACACACACACACACACACACACACACACACACACACACACACACACACACACACACACACACACAGCGATCCCCCTGTACACACACACTCACCTGGCACCGGGGCAGCGTGTCCAGCTGGGAGGACTCTGCGTAGGCTGCCCTGGGAGGAGTTCAGCCCTGTCTCTGTGTCACTAGCCCCCCCGCAGCATTAAACATCCGGGGAGGCGAGGGTCGGCTCTGCCCTGCTCCTGACTGCACGGCCAGCCCCAAGCTCTGCAACGGGCTGGAGGCGCTGGCCACCGCCTCTGTGCTTCACGAATCAGGCCCGATTCCCATCGTAACAAAGGGGAAGGGGAAGGCCGAAGTGCCCGGTCACAGGCTAGTGTCTAACCATTAGGCCATCCAGCTAGTTAGCTGCTTTGCAGGCTGGCGTGTCCCCCCACTCCCCAGCTCTCGCACGGCTGCCCCCAGTTGGCTGTGTGCTCCCAGGCATCCTCACTCAGCTCCTCTCCGAGGCCGGTGGGACCCGCGAGGCGCTGTACACGCAGGTGGTGGAGATAAGGCCGAGCCAGATTGCCACGCACACATGCTCCCACAAAGAGCACGCTCCCATACCTGGCCCCCCGAGCCAGCTCCGGCAGAGACACCAGCCGTGTGAGGCTGTGATAAATGACTGCCCGGCAGCCGGGCCTGGGCGAAGCCTGCCGGGGCGCTTGACCGGGGAGGGCTGGCAGCATCTAGTGCTCCTCTGGCCCTTGCACCATTTATGTGGCACCTCCTTCATCCCCCAAGCATCTCGCCAAGCCTCCCAGCCTGCCTGCAGAGTAAGTAAGAGGCACTGTCCCTGGTACCAATGGGGAAACTGAGGCACAGGGCGGGGAAGTGACTCGCTGTGGAGGGAGCTGGCACTGGGGCTGGGATTAGAACCATGACACGTTCAGACTACAGGGCCGCAGCCTGGCATCCTCACAATGGGCTCGGGTATGGGGCAGGACCTTGGACTAACCCCATAGCTCCTGCTTTGGGGTGTCACACCCATGCGCCACAACCTGAGGCCACCAGCTCTGGTCACGGAGCCGTCCCTTGGAGAGGCCTCTTGCTCAGCGTCAGGGGGCTCCGGCCTACAGGGGTGAGGGGCTCTGTGTCCCCTCGCCGGTCCCCAGAGCTGCCCTGCCCCTGCCCGCCCTGCCTGGGCCTGGTCTGAGTTGCCAAACCATCTGCTTCTCCCCCGCAGATGACGTGTCAGTGCTGCTCCAGGAGATCATCACGGAAGCCCGGAATCTCAGCAACGCCGAAATGTGAGTGAGCGGCTGCTCTGTGTATATGTCCTGGGGACTGGAGTTAAGGTTTCATGGCCTGCGGGGCAGAGTTAAGGTTACATGGCCCAGGGGGGCACAGTTAAGGTTACACACTTCCAATCTTAATTTTCTCCTTCTCAGGTGTCTGCATTTGTAAATGTAACGGGAAGTGGAGTTTAACTGTATTAATTTCCCAGTTCCTTTTGAGTGCAGAGGGCTAGATCATCCCCTATCCATGAGAAAAGCCACAGGAAGGGACCAGAGTAGAGGAATATGCCACCCATATAGGGTTGCCAATTTTGTTTGGATGTTTTCCTGGAGGTTTAATCACATGACATAATCTTTAATTAAAGATTAAGGTTTAATTCCTGGAGACTCCCGGTCAATCCAGGAGGGTTGGCAACCCTACACAATGCAGCTGTTGGCAAACCAGCTAATTTTATCCAACACGGCCTCAATGCACCACTGAAATGCAGCCACCTCTGGGGTGGAATGTGGCAGCTGCTTCTCAGTGTCCAACAGCACTGTGTAGTTTAGGACAGGAGGTGAAGAACACCTTGCGCAGAAGGGAAACTGAGGAAAGCTGACTGTTGTTACCCAGCTGGAATGTAGCCAGGACTGCGGCGCTAACACCCCATGCCACAGGATCACTAGTGACCACAGAGGCTGGGATCAAGGGAATCCCTAGTCTCATGGTGGGGCATTGGGTCAATGAATCCAAAGGGGAGATGTGCTAGCCAGAGGCTGTGGGCCTGGTCTGAAGCTGAGGGAAGTCAATGGGAGCTGTTCCGCTGCCCTCCATGGGCTTTGCCCCGGGACTGGACGGTGCCGTGCAGCCAAGGCTGCCCGGTTGCTGTGGAGATCTGGCTGAGCGGCTGGTTGTCTCTTGCAGATGCTCCGTTTTCCTGCTGGACACGTTCAGCCATGAGCTGGTGGCCAAGGTGTTTGACGGGGGTGTGGTGGATGATGAGGTAAGCCCTCCCGGGAGGGCCTGGGGCTCGCCAGCAGAGGGAGCTGCGGGCGGTAGCGTAGACAGGCCTGGGAGGACGGAGCGGGCCCAAGGATGAGGTGAGGCCAAGGGGGTCAGTTGGAGCCACCCGCTCCAGACCAGGGATGGCGGGTCCTGAGGAGGAGAGCGGTCTCCATGCTCGGGCTGGAGGCCAGGCCGAGAGCACTGCTGCATGAGGGCCGGGAGATAGCGACTCAGCCGGGACAGGGAGGCTGGGTGGAGGCTGGAGATGGAGGTGGCGAGGGGCAGGGTGCAAGGTAGGGAGATGGGACCGAATCCCAGGAGATGGGGATGGGAGGTGGTTCCCCGGGAGGACGGGGGATTGGATGGAGATGGGCAGCATGGGGCCAACATCTCGGTCAATCCCGTCCCTCAGAGCTACGAAATCCGCATCCCAGCGGATCAGGGCATCGCGGGTCACGTGGCAACGACGGGGAAGATCCTCAACATCAAAGACGCCTATTCCCACCCGCTCTTCTACCGGGGCGTGGACGACAGCACCGGCTTCCGGACCCGAAACATCCTATGCTTCCCCATCAAGAACGAGAGCCATGGTGAGACCCCGGGCAGCGTTGGGCATTGGGATGCAGCTCCCCGGGCGCTGCCAGGGCATGCGGGCATTGGGCAAAGCGCTCCCTCGATGCCGCATCCCTAGAGGCCACCCAAGGGCAAAGACCCATCAGATCCCGGCTTGGTCGCCGGGACGTAGTTCCTGACCGTGTGTTCTCCTAGAGCAGCGTTCCTCAAGCTGGGATCCGTCGGAGGCCCCTGTGCAGCCGGTGTCTCCAGCTGCCTCCGCCAGCCTCCTGACTCCTCATTCCCAAGAGGAGCCTGGCGACGGGTCAGAGCAGCTGGAGACAAAGGGAAGGAGAGAAGGTCGAGAAGCAGCCTCTGTATTAATTCGCTGCCCGTGCTGAGGATGAGGGATCCCCCACTCTAGTGGTGGTAGCAGGACCCCTATGGCCTGCTCGTGGCACTGCGATCTTGGACAAGGCACGTGACAGCTCCGTGCCTCAGTTTCCCCACTCCTCAGATAACGAGCATGGAATTGACCCTTGTCACTGGGCGGGCTGTGAGAAGGGAGGAGTGAAGTTAAATTGCTCTGAGTCTTGTCTGAGTGCCGCGCGCATTGGAGACCCCAGCCCTTCCCCGGGAAGACAGTCCCGCACCCCGAAGGTTGGATGGAGCCTGATGCTCAGCCCATTGTACCTGGGCAGCAGGGTGAGCTCATGGCTAATGCACAGGGCTGGGATTCAAGCGGGTCTGTTACCAACCCACTGCAAGTCCCTTGGCAAACCACTCAGCTGGTGCCTCAGTTTCCCCACCTGCCAGAACCTCTGGGCCTGATCTCCAGTGGGTGGTAACTGGCAAATCTCTATTGACATCAGCAGAGCTACGCCGCATCACACCAGCTGAGGTTCTGGCCCATGTCTATGGAGCCATCTTACCGGGAACTTAATTGTTGGGCTTAACTAAGTGTTCCTAAGTGCTTTGAGATCCCCAGCTGGGAGGAGCCCCAGAACGTGGGTTTGGTGGTGCTTGGGAGTCCCCTGGCACCGCTCAGACGCTTGTGGACACACGTGTCCCCAGGAGAAGCCCAGCCGCTGCTCCTTCGTGGGGTGTCACGTTGATAAGTGACCCCCGGCGCCATGCACTGAACTCCTGCCCTTCGCTGAACGAAACCACTCGGCCTTGCGCTCCCGGCCACAGGGCTTCCTGCCTGGCACCGTGCACTGGCCCGGCCCGGCAGTGACAATCACCGGGGTGCGAGTGGCAGCCCCCGCGATAACACCCTCCATCCCCCGCTGCAGTGGGATCACACTCTGGCCCTCCTGTGAGCGGCCAGGAGGCCTCGGCCCTTCCCCTGTGGGACCGGAGGGCAGCACGGGCTGCCCTCGGGTCTCTGTGATATTGGTGAGTCAAACCACCCAGTGTGAGCGGCCTGGACACTGCCGTTAAACACCCCCCACCGGTACTGCCAGAAGCTGGTCAGTCCCTGCTGCCTCCCCACCCGGGTCCGCTATCCCCACACCTGGGGCATGTCGCCCTCTAGTGCCAGCCCCCTATGGCAGCCTGGCGCTGGCTGGGCGGTGTGGGAGAGGCAGGTTCTGAAGCTCCCCAGTTCAATCCCTGCAGGTCCCCGGTTCGATCCCTGCTGGCGGCCGTAGAGTGTCCCCAAGCAGCCATGGGGAGCGAATCCTCAGGGCAGGCAGTGGCGCTCGCCACTCAATTTCCACCCCCCCTCAACCCGGTTTGCTTAACCCCTCGCTGGCCTCCCCACCAACCCCTGTATAACGCACCATGCCCCACCCAGAGACACACCCGCTGGCTTCACGCAGGGCTTTGACCTTTCCTCCCAATTCAACTTGCTCACTCAGTGCTGGGGATTGTGGGTCGCTGGAGCACGAGGTGGGAGGGACGGGCTCCCCCTGTCCCAGCCCCACCCCCCCGGGCAGACCCATGCCGGGAGTCCAGGGCGGCCGGGTTCCCCTGTGCGTTGTCACGTCGGGACACTGGGCTCTCGCTGCTCTTCCAGAGGTCATCGGGGTGGCGGAGCTGGTCAACAAGATCAACGGGCCTTGGTTCAGCAAGTTCGACGAGGACCTGGCCACGGCTTTCTCCATCTACTGCGGGATCAGCATCGCCCACGTAAGCAGGGGGGCTGCCCCGTGTGGGTGGGTCCAGCGCCCGGGGGAGGAGGGGTGGATTCCCTTGCCAGATTCTCAGTGGCTCTGGCACGGGCCCAGCCTTTGAAGCTGCCAAGGTCCCCAAGTCTTTCGCTGGAGAGAGCTGGATGCAGCGGGCTGGGGAAGGCTGGGGACCCAGCGACCCCCCAGCAGCATCTGCCTTCCCCCGAACCCTGACGTCTGCAGACCGCCTGCCCTCTATGGTGCTTTCCAGGCTGCTGTCTCAGCACAGAGCAGGGTTAGCCTGTGTTCAGCCTCCCTAACTTCTCCCTGCGACTGGACACCAGTCTGTCCCAAGCTGTTGTGTGGCTGCACACTGTCGGGTTCCACCCCAGAGCCAGCTGCATTTCAGCTGTACATGGAGAGGGGAGCATAGTTACAGGTGACAAGCGGAGCCTTAAATAACGCTGGGTCATCGGTGAATCTTCTCGCCTCCCGGCACCCTAGGAGAGGTGGACGGTGATGCCCGGCCATGTGTGCGTGAGTTCAGGTCAGGGGAGCGGAGGACCTTAGGCTTAAGGAGATTGAAGGGCTTGAGGTCCTGGAAAGTCTCGTGCTGAGCGCACGGGGCAGAGCTGAGGCCCGGGTGACCCAAGGGCAGCAGGAGCCCATCCGCCCGGGGCTCTGACCGTCCTCTCCTTCCCTCCCCTCCAGTCGCTGCTCTACAAGAAGGTCCACGAAGCCCAGTACCGAAGCCACGTGGCCAACGAAATGATGATGTACCACATGAAGGTCAGGGGGTGGGGGGGCTCCCCAGGGAGTGGGGACGTGGGAGTTGTCGCGTCCCTGGAGCCGTACTGAGCCGTGGGTGAGGATGGGTGACGTCGTGGGTGTCTGGCTCATCTTCCTTCTAGTTCCCCCCGGAGGGGCCAGTCTGCGCTCCATGCTTCCATGCTCCACCCCAGAGCTGGCTGCATTTTAGGGGCAAACTCTAAATTTGCCCCAGTGTAACCGGGTCACAGCCTCTGACTACCCCGATGGGTCAGCAGTGCACTGACTACCCCGATGGCACTAACTGGCCCCCACAGAGAAGCCAGGGGCAGCACGGGCCGTGGTGCGGGAACCCCTCTTGCCTCCAGGTCAGATCGTGGCGCCAGCCCGGCCACTGCCCAGGCTGTACCTGGCGGACAGAGGAGCCCAGCACGGGGCTGTCAGGGCAGCACCGGGCGCCCGTGCCCGGCTGAACGCGGCCTGCATCTGCAGCTCCTCCGCCAGGCCCCGGCTTTGGCCACTCGACGCTAACGGCCCATCCTGGGGCTCCCCTTGCAGGTCTCGGATGAGGAATACAAAAAGCTGCTCAGCGACGGGATCTGCCCCGTGGAAAGCATCGACTATCGCTTCGCCGATTTCACCTACACGCCGCGCTCGCTGCCCGAGGACGACACGCCCATGGTCAGTGCCCCCGGGGCCGGCGGCTAGGGTCCTGCACGTCCCCGAGAGGGGGATGAGCCGGGGTTAGGGGCTAGCGTGGGGTGCCCGAGGTGTGGGTCTGCCACGGCCTGCATGGGCGGATCACTCTGTGCCTCCAGTGTCTGTAGCCCTGTCCTGCCTCCGAGGGGCGCTAGGAGAAATCCAGGAGGTGTCCAGTGCTCCGGTGATGGGCTCTAAGTAGGTACCGGAGGCAGCCTGGGCTAAGATCCGGCCCTGGCTTGGGGCGTCTGTCCGCCTTTATTTAACACGCGTGCCCCGCGCTCCAATCCCACTTTGGGTCCGAGGCGCAGATACAATTTCCTGGCATCACTGGCTGCCCCCGTGCCCACGTCAGCGCCAGCTTGGGGCAGAGTTTGTGCGTATGTGACTCCTGCCCCCAGGGAACGCCGAGACGGGTGCGGGGGGGTCTCTCCATTCCCAGCCTGGCCTCCTCGGCGCCAGCCCCCTGCCAGGCGCGCCCGAGAGCAGCCGCTCAGCCAGCTCTCCGCTCCCTTTCCCTCCGCAGGCCATCCTGAGCATGCTGCAGGACATGAACTTCATTAACAACTACAAAATGGATCGCCAGACGCTAGCCAGGTGGGCTCGCTCGCTGCTCGGCGCGGGGGAGAGGTTGTGGCCAGCAGGGGGCGCTCTTGCCCAGCACTTCGGTACCAGGTATAAGGGCTGGAGCCGGCGGGTTGCAGACTCCGTGTTGTGCAGCCGCAGGGCGTTCGGCCCAGCAGGTCCAGCTCGGCGGGCGTAAGGGTGTTACGGCGACCAGGGGGGTCGTCAGGGTGGGGCAGAGCAAGGCACCTGCACGCAGCTGGCTCAGTGCAGGTAACGAATAATGGTGGGGCGGGAGCTGGGAGCTTGGATTCCTGGGTTCTCTTCCTGGCCCTGGCACATCACTCTGCCCAGCTGTAAAGTGAGGCCAAGGATCCTGACCTGTCTCCCCGGGACACTGGGAGGCTTAATGGAGTGGTGTGCGTGCTGTGCTTTGAGATCCTCGGCTGGGAAGGGGGTGGGGCAGGGCAGGGGGGACAGGAGGAGGCTGGCAGCCCACAGACTAGCAAGCACTGGTAGCCCCCGGCCAAAGGAGTCAGGGCCAGGAAGTAACAGAGTGTGGCCCTGTGTAAACACAGCCGCCCCGTCCGGCTCATGCTCCCACCTGAGCCCACGCACGCTCACAGGTGCTCAGACACACAGATCCGCACACGCTCACAGGTGCACGGACACACAGATCCGCGCACGCTCACAGGTACACAGACACACAGATCCGTGCACACTCACAGGTGCTCAGACCACAGATCCGCGCACGCTCACAGGTGCATGGACACAGAGATCCACGCACGCTCACAGGTGCACGGACACAGAGATCCACGCACATGTCTGCGCACACTCACAGGTACACGGACACACAGATCCGCGCATGCTCACAGTTGCATGGACACAGAGATCCACGCACGCTCACAGGTGCTCAGACACACAGATCCGCGCACGCTCACAGTTGCATGGACACAGAGATCCACGCACGCTCACAGGTGCACGGACACAGAGATCCACGTACACTCACAAGTACACGGACACACAGATCCACGCACATGTCTGCGCACGCTCACAGGTACACGGACACACAGATCCGCGCACGCTCACAGGTACACGGACACAGAGATCCACGCACGTATCTGCGCACGCTCACAGGTGCACGGACACACAGATCCATGCACGTATCTGCGCACGCTCACAGGTGCACGGACACAGAGATCCACGCACGTATCTGCGCACGCTCACAGGTGCACGGACACACAGATCCATGCACGTATCTGCGCACGCTCACAGGTGCACGGACACACAGATCCACGCACGTATCTGCGCACGCTCACAAGTGCACGGACACAGAGATCCACACATGCTCACAGGACCTTCTCCTAAACAAACTAGGGAAATGCTACCTAGCTGGGGCTACTATAAGGTGAGTGAATAACTGGTTGGAAAACCGTTCCCAGAGAGTAGTTATCTGTGGTTCACAGTCATCCTGGAAGGGCATAATCAGTGGGGTCCTGCAGGGATCGGTTCCGGGCCTGGTTCTGTGCAATAGCTTCATCAATGATTTAGATAATGGCGTAGAAAGTACACTGAGAAAGTCTGCAGATGATACCAAGCTGGGGTTGCAAGTGCTTTGGAGGATAGGATTAAAATTCAAAATGATCTGGAGAAATGGTCTGATGTAAACAGGATGAAATTCAATAAGAAAAAAAGCAAAGTGCTCCACTTAGGAAGGAACAATCAGTTGCAGACATACAAACTGGGAAATGACTGCCTAGGAAGGAGAACTGCGGAAAGGGATCTGGGGGTCATAGTGGATCACAAGCTAAATATGAGTCAACAGTGGAACACAGTTGCAAAAAAAGCAAACATCCTTCTGGGCTGTATTAGCAGGAGTGTTGTAAGCAAGACACGAGAAGTAATTCTTCTGCTCTACTCCGCACTGATTAGGCCTCAGCTGGAGTATTGTGTCCAGTTCTGGGCGCCACATTTCAGGAAAGATGTGGACAAATTGGAGGAAGTCCAGAGAAGAGCAACAAAAATGATTCAAGGTCTAGAAAACATGACCTAGGAGGGAAGATTGGGAAAAAATGGGTTTGTCTAGTCTGGTGAAGAGAAGACTGGGGGGTGGGGGGAGACGACAACTGCTGACAGTTTTCAAGTTACAAGGAGGAGGAAGAAAAACTGTTTTCCTTAACCTCTGAGGACAGGACAAGAAGCAATGGGCTTAAATTGCAGCAAGGGAGGTTTAGGTTGGACATTAGGAAAAACTTCCTAACTGTCAGGGTGGTTCAGCACTGGAGTAAATTGCCCAGGGAGGTTGTGAGATCTCTGTCATTGGGGGGGTTTAAGAGCAGGTTGGACAAACACCTGTCAGGGATGGGCTAGACAATACTCAGTCCTGCCATGAGTGCAGGGCACTGGAGTAGACGACCTCTCGAGGTCTTTTCCAATCCTATGAGTCTCTGACATGGCAGTTCAAGGGTGGAAGCGCCCTGCCCTGCAGCCTGCCAGGTGTTCTCTGCCTGGAGCACGGGGGCACTGCAGGTGGCCGGCCAGAGCTGAGCGCCGGCTCCCCGGGGGCAGCTGCATTCTCATCCCCTTCTCCCTCGCCCCGGCCAGGTTCTGCCTGATGGTGAGGAAGGGCTACCGGGACCCGCCCTATCACAACTGGATGCACGCCTTCTCCGTCTCCCACTTCTGCTACCTGCTCTACAAGAACCTGGAGCTGGTCAAATACCTGGAGTAGGTGGATGGTTACACCCAGCTTCCCCCCGCCCCGGCTCTGCACCCCTGGCCCCTTGGCCTGTGGATCTCCCAGCTCAGCCGGGCAGGCGATCTGTACCACTCCCTCTCCCCAGCTGATTCAGCAGGCAGCGCTCTCCTCCCGAGTCTCCATCAGCCCAGTTCCCTGCCATGGTGCTAGGGGGCGCTGTGCCGCTCTCCAGGGTGCACCAGCAGACGTGGGTACTCGCCGCTTGCCCACGGCACGTTGCATGAGTCAGGGGGTTGGCCCTGGGCTGTTCCACACTGCCACACTGAATTCCCACAATGCAATGCTCCTCTTCATTTCCTGTCCCAAACCGTAATATCCCTGCATGCAACTGCAGTGTTCCAGCCCAGAAGTGGGTGCACGAAGTGATCCCTGCACCTATAGGGACCTGGCATGAGTAGGTCCATTGAGCTCACACACACTTTCATTGGCAGCAGAATGAGGCTGCCTGCCTGGCGCTGCAGAAGTGACGGCCCCGGTGCCAAAGTCCCGTCAGCCGGGAGAGGTCACTGCAGAGAACAGGCTGAGCTGGCCCCCGAGAGAGGGAGGTGTTGCCCCGAGAGCCCCTCCCATCCCTCGTCACCATGATGCAGCAGGTCCTTTTCTCCACAGAGACATTGAGATCTTCGCCTTGTTCATCTCCTGCATGTGTCATGACCTGGACCACAGAGGCACCAATAACTCTTTCCAGGTGGCTTCGGTAAGGCCGGGGGTTACAGGAGATCCGTTAGCAAGCCTGGGATATTACAGGAGATCTGCTGGGAAGCCCAGGGGCTTACAGGAGATCTGTTGGGAAGGCCAATGGCTTACAGGAGATCCGTTGGAAAGGCCGGGGCTTACAGGAGATCCGATGGTGAGGTCAGGGGAGTACAGGAGATCTGCCAGTGAGACCAGAGGGTTACAGGAGATCTGCTGGGAAGGCTGGGGGGTTACAGGAGATCCGATGTTGAGGCCGGAGGATTACAGGAGATCTGCCAGTGAGGCCAGGGGATTACAGGAGATCTGCCCGTGAGCCTGGGGGATTACAGGAGATCCGATGGTGAGGCCGGGAGATTACAGGAGATCCATTGGGCACCAGGGCGGGAGATGAAGCTGCTGGGGGGTCGGCTCCCAGGACACCTTGTGGCGGTACCAAAGCCCCGGGGACCTCGATCTGAACATTAGGCTGATGTTGCTAAGCAAAGGAAAACGTAAAGTGACAGGAGGTGACATCACTTCTCCACAGCCCCTCCAGGGCAGGGGGAGCCCTGGTGCGGGGAACACGGCAACTGCCATGAGCCAAGCACCCAGGACCTGCCCAGCCCTCGGAGGGATCATGTGGCTTCGTCCATCGCTGGCTCCTGCCAACTGCCCCAGACCATGGGCCAAAAGCCGACCCGCCCCCAGCCCGGGACTGAGCTGCAGGGGCGTTTTCACCGGCTTGTTTTTCATTCTCCCTCCCCTGTGATTCCGGCTCCCAGCCCTGCCGCGAGGTTCAGTCACTTGGCGCGGGTTCGAGGAGATCACTCCTACATCGCAGGGGGACCGGCCTCCCGTTCGGAGGGTGGGATCCCTTCCAGCCCCCGAGACGCCGGATCTCAGTCCCACCCCATACAACCCCACCAGCCCCAGTGCCAGGGTTGGGTCCCTCCTGGGGCCGGGCTGGGAGGCCGGCAGAGCCGTGGCAGGGCGGTACCTGCCCAGCTGCAGCCCCCCACTAACCCTAAAGCTCCAGCGAGACGGACGCCCTCGCCCACCACTGGCTGGTGACCCCACTTGGTGCCACTCTGTCTTCCAGAAATCCGTCCTGGCGGCGCTCTACAGCTCCGAGGGCTCCGTCATGGAGGTAAGACGTCTTCTGCCCCGGCCCCGCCTCGCTCCCACGCCCTTTCGCACTCAGGGCCTGGCTCCGGCGGCTGCTTGCCTAGCTCACCAGTGAAACAACTGCAGCAGTTCTCAGCCTCGGGTGGCACCGGGGCAGGGTGGCTGCCCCAGATGTGGGGGCCATGGATAGATGGGCATGGAGTCCCCCATCACCTCCTCCCTCACCCGGGGACAAGGAGAGAGGGCAGCTTAGGGAAAGCCCAAGGCCTGGGGGGTGGAATAGCAGGGAAAGCCCCTGCCTGCCCCCTCCGTTCGTTCCCCACAGCCCAGCCGTAAGGCGCATGGAGTCCTGCCCCACTTGTATGGGAGGGGTAAGGTGTGCATGTGCCGGGGGGGGGGGTGCCCTCTGACTAATGCAGCCCTCCCTGCCGTGCCTCGGTTTCCCCCTGCAGAGACACCACTTCGCACAGGCCATCGCCATCCTGAACACCCACGGCTGCAACATCTTCGACCACTTCTCCCGCAAGGTGAGTGGGGTGGAGCTCGCTGCCGGTGCCCCTCACTCCTGACGTGCAGCCCCCCCGCTAATCCAGCCTTAGACTCCCCACAGCCCGTTCTGTCGATGCACCTTGCTCCTGACCCAAAGCAAGCCTGGCTATTCCCCTCTTTGCTGTGTCCAAGGCCCCTCACTCCTGACCCGCCGGATCTCCTGACCCCCGGATCCAGCCGGGCCAGACTGTGCCAGATTACGCGGTGCTATTGGCTTCTAGGCATGTGCTGAGACTTCCGGAGGGGTCCCCCTCAGGAATAAAGCCCTGCTCTCCAGGTGAGACGGGCCAGCCACGCACTGCGCCTCGCTGAAGCCACGTCCCAGACAGAGTCCTTCTCCCAGAGGTGGCCTGGCCTTCGCTCCTTGGTTCCTTCGGCGAATCGCCTGTCCGGATGCAGCGAGCCCCATTGAGCCAGCTTCGGACAAGCCACGCCTCCCTCCTCCTGGATCCGAGGGGTCTTCGATCCGAAAACGGTTTCTGCTTCCAGGGGAAACTCTCCCTGATTAAACAAAGCCCCTGACCCAGCCGCGAACTCCACTGGATAAAAGCCACAGGGCTGCGAGTTGGAAGGAAGTGTGGTCTAGTGGTTAGAACAGGAGACGGGGACTTGAGTCCCCTTCGTCCCATTCCCCGTCCTGCCACTGAGTCCTTTGGTGACCTTGGCTGACTCCCTTGACCTTTCTGCCAACCAGGCCATGTGGTGTGAGGTCACCGAGCCCCGTGGCACTCAGGGGCGGTGTGATTGGCCTTGCAGGATTACCAAAGGATGCTGGATCTGATGAGGGACATTATTCTGGCCACGGATCTCGCTCACCATTTGCGGATCTTCAAGGACCTGCAGAAGATGGCGGAAGGTAAAGGCCCCCGGGGCGCGGGCGGCACTGGCGAGAGTGGAGGGCATTTGCTATGTGAAACCGGCCGCTAGCAAACGCTCCCGGATCCCGGCGCCGGGAGTCTGGAGTCTGTCCCCGGGAGGGCGGCCAGCAGCCGGCTGAGGGCTCCCGTGTGATTTACAGCTAGAACAGGAAAACATCTTGGGCTCTGGGTTTAGAAAGAGCAGCAGACCCCAGCTGCCCTGAGCTTCGCTTTGAGGGCGGAAGCTGAAATCGGCAGGTTGTAATGCTCCTGTGTGACCACTGGGGGGCACCTACCACTCACTCAGCTCCTTCACTGTGCCTGGGCACCGCTGGCCTGAATGGGCCCCCGGGGTGCAAAGGCCCCTGAATGCCGGGGGATGCACCTGGGAATGTCGGGCAGGCACCTGGGAGCGGCCCCTGGAGCCCTCCAGCCCAGCAATGGGCCCAACCCAGGGGAATCCAGAGTGGGGCCCATCAGCCTCAAAGGCTCCTAACTCCCCCTGATGCCGAGGAGAGTTAGGTGCCTAACCCCCTTGGAGGATCTGGGCGTGAGCGGCTTGGCAGAGCTTTTCCATCTCTGCGCGCGCCGGGCTCCAGCTGGCTGGCAATGGGCCGGCTGGGGAGAGGGGTCGCCGGCTGGAGCCCGGGAGAGGCTGGGACCGCGGGAGCGCGACGCGAGATCTAACCCGCTGGCGCCCAGCGACTCAGCGCTCGTCCCTCTTCCTCCCCTGCCTAGTGGGCTACGACCCGGAGAACAAGCAGCACCACAGCCTGCTGCTCTGCCTGCTCATGACCTCCTGCGACCTCTCGGACCAGACCAAGGGCTGGAAAACCACCCGGAAGATCGCTGTGAGTACGAGCGGGGCCAGCCTGGCCCCTCCTCCTCCATGTGGGTGCCAGGGCCCAGCCTAGGGGGCTCAAGCCCCTTCCACTGAGGCTGTGCCCCCAGTCGCACTCAAACGTGGTACCCCGGGGTCCAGCGCCCCCTGGAGGAGTAAAGGGGGGAGGCTGCTGTGCTCACCTACAGCCGGGGTGCATCCGAGTCTCTGTGCTAATATCACACATTAGGGCCATCTGCTCCAGTACAGCTCCCCGCAGTGGCCAGCCCTTAGCACCAGAGAGACGGGCAAAGCAAGTGCCACCGTTACCCTCGCCAGCTGCGCAGTGGTCCCCGTGGAGAGCGCTCCGTCCCACGCCCAGCAGGCAATCATCCTGTGCTCTGAGCATGGGAGTGCTCAGCCAGATCGCCGCCCTGCCTTATCAGCGGGCAGAGCATTAGCAGGCCTTTGACTGAGGCAGGGAGCTTCCTGCAGCAGTGAGTTCCACCGGTGAAACCTGCATTGCGTAAGGAGAGGTCTCCTTTGGCCTGCTCGGCACCTTGCTCTGAGTGCGCTGGCCCAGTGAGGCGAGCTACACAGCAGAGACTCGTCACTTCCGAGCCCTGCAGACCCTCCTCACATCCCTTCGAATCGCTGGAGCCGTATCTGTTAAAACGCCAGCAATGCCAGTGAGATTGAGAGGCCCCATGTCTCACGGGAGGTGCCCAGCACTGTGTGGGCAGACGCGTCTCTTTCTAAGCAGAGCCAGGGATACAGGAGCTAGCGTCGAGCGGTTCTGATCCATGGCCTTTCCTTCACAGGAGCTGATCTACAAGGAGTTCTTCTCCCAGGGAGATCTGGTACGTGAATAAATCCCCCTGGGGCAGCCGGTGTGTCGGGCTTGGCTTCCAGCCGTTTGTTCCCAGGCCGCCCCGTGCTGCGGGCCAGGGGCTGCATCTCCAGCGAGAGGGTGCGGGGGTTGGCTCTCACTGCAGGGTGTCTGATGCCCGTGTTTCTGGCGGACGGTGGCGTGTCCAAAGATTCCCCCCCACACCCTCCCTCAGATTGGGTTCAGCTCGGCTGTGGCTCTTCAGGCCACCTTGAAAAGCCGAGCGCTGGCTCTCCACCCGAATCACCTGCCAGCCTCTCCCTCGGACGCCCCCGGGAGGCACCAGACAGGGGCCAGGTGGAGGCAGAGCCAGCCCTTCGGCTGGCCCTCTGCACCCTCCATCCATGGGGCTGTGGGCTCCCAGAGGAGCCTAAAGCAGCCGCAGGGTGAGGCGGGCCGGGGATTGCTGGCTAGGAGGCAGGAGGGAGCCGGGCCGGGAGGCGTGAAGCCAGGGACTGCGGGGATCACGGCCCCCTTTGCCTGTCTCTGCAGGAGAAAGCCATGGGCAACCGCCCCATGGAGATGATGGACCGGGAGAAGGCCTACATCCCCGAGCTGCAGATCAGCTTCATGGAGCACATCGCCATGCCCATCTACAAGTGAGGGCCCGGGGGCCGGGCGCCGGGGGCAGGGCTCAGCGCAGGGACAGCGCCCACGCAGGCAGCCGCTGCCTGGAGCTCAGCAACGCCGCACGCGCACACACACACACAGAGCCTTATCACACCCCCACACACCCCCACACAGAGCCTTCTCACATACACACACCCCCCCACACACACAGCCCTCACTCACACACACAGAACTCTCTCTCTCACACACACAGAACTCTCTCTCTCACACACACACACACACCCCCACACACAGAGCCTTCTCACATACACAAACCCACACACACACAGCCCTCACTCACACACACAGAACTCTCTCTCTCACACACACACCCCCAAACACAGAGCCTTCTCACATACACACACACACACAGCCCTCTCACACACACAGAACTCTCTCTCACAAACACACACACACACACACACACAGAGCCTTCTCACCTACACACACACACACAGAGCCCTCACTCACACACACAAACACGCACGCACACACAGTCCTGACACACCCACACACACCCCCCACACACACACACACAGAGCCCACACACACTCACACTCATACACAGTCCTGGGCACCAGATCCGCTTTAACCCCCCCCACACATTCTACATACAAACACACACCTACACACACACCGCCCTGTGCATCAGATCCTGTTTAACCAACCCCCCTGCACAAACACGCACAGACAGTCCTGGGCATTGGATCCTCTTTAACCACACATACACACCCCACATACACACACATATACCCCACATACACACACACGCACACCCCACATACACACACACACACACACACCACATACACACACGCATGCCCTGGCCATCAGATCCTGTTTAACCGTGAGGAAGAACACGCTGCGATCCCTGGTACCCTCCATTGGCAGGGGCTGCTTAGCTCCAGGGCAGACGGAGCCCGGCGCAAGCCTCGCTGGGCACTCTCTGGTGGGTGGTGTGTCCCCCCCGGAACGGGGACCTCATCAGTGCACCCCGCTCTAAGATAATCTCCAGCTGGAAGAGAAGAGCAGCGAGTTCAGGCCTCCAGCGGTTGCCTAGAGGGGCCTCCCATAGTCAGCTGCAGGCAGAACCAGTGAGAGTTGGTCTCCTGGTGCCTAGAAGGGGCGGGAGCAGGCAGAGGCCAATCAGGGCCCAGCAGGCCAGATAAAAAGGGCTGGCTGGTGCTATTAGTGGCCAGAGCTGGGTGAAGCTGGGAGTAGGAAGGCTGACTCTCCCTGTCCCAGCCCAAGTTATCTGCTCTGGCCAGGTGCCTAACCCTGCTGGCATTTGCCTCATGTGTCCCTTATGGACTGTAACAGCCCTGGGGCTGTTTCGAGTTCATTGCCCATTCGTTTTCTCCGCTCTGGCCAGTGTGCGTGGAGCGCGGCGGGCCCCTGATCCCCGCTCGCGGCCCCCAGGGCTACGGCTCTCCACCCCTCCTGCTGACGGGCGTTCTCCTTGTCCCCCAGGCTGCTCCAGGACCTGTTCCCGAGAGCCGCCGAGCTGTACGAGAGGGTGGCCAGCAACCGGGAGCAGTGGACCAAAGTGTCTCACAAATTCACCATCAGGGGCCTCCCCAGCAACAACTCGCTGGACTTCCTGGACGAGGAGTACGACCTGCAGGGGATGGACAGGGAGAGCCCCAAGATGAACGGCTGCCTGGACACAGAGGGGCACATGGAGACGGTGGCGCAGTGAGGTTCTCCTCACTGCGGCGGGGGGGAGGGGCGTGACAGATCGACAAACCCAGCGACTCTTTGTCCCTTTTCTCCTGGATCCAAAGGAAAGAGGGAGCCGGTTTTGAGAAATCCTTATTTGTCCGGTGCGTTCTCTACAGTCCCGGTCCCCCCAGGCCGTGCCTAGCCCCGCGGGTGAGACGGCGGCTCTGATTCAGGACACTCACCCACCTGCTCTCGTGGATGCCGGGGAGGGGGGGGCGTTATTCCTTGGACTCCTTTTGCTGTACATTGAAATGAACCCCGCTTCCCCCCGCCCCTTCTGTACGGGTACCGGCGCCGTTCAGTGGCTCCAGGGCTCAGTGTCCGGGCTAGGAACGGAAGGGAGTTCGCCAGGGCCGGGGAGAGCGTGTGCTTTGAGAAGGCCTGAGGCTGCCCTTCCCCCCTGAGCACAGCTGCCCTCGCTTCCCAGACCAGGATCTCAGCCTCGAACTTCACGGGCTGATCGACATGGAGGACTTTTGCCGCTGGCTGCTTCGGGAGTGGGGGAGAGGTTTTCCCACAGGCTGAGCTGCAAACCCTGGCTATTGAATGGGGGAGTTCCCTGGCCCGTGAGGCTAGGATGGGGAGTGCTGTGCAGGCGGGCGGGGACGGAAAGGAGAGGGGGCCAGTCACTCAGGAGAGCAGAACTGTTCCTGAGGGTGTCAGAGACGAATGGCCGGGGGAAATCACATGTGGCTCGTCCTCGTGAACGTACCCGCGGGCGCAGAGCAGTAGGGCCGGTGGAAGCAGGTCTGTGCTCTGGGGATGTCTGGCTGAGAGCACAATGTGTTTTTCTGACCTCCAGGCAGTTGGGCGTGATGGGTCCCGTACTCCCAAGCACAGGCTTACGGCTGCTCTCCTCCCAGCGGCAGCCTCCCTGCTCTCGGATCCAGGGCCAGCCGCCTCCTGCTGTCTGGCCATGGTGGAGACGCCCGGGAGGCCTGCCGCTGAGCGTTGAGGGACAGCAGAGGAAGGGTGGTTGGATCCAGAGAGGAGCACAAAGCCATCCCACGGGGAGACCTGTCCTGAGAGGACACTGCAGGGGAGGAGAGAGACTGGCGTCTGCAGGCCATAGGATGCTCCTGATCCATGCATGTGCTGAGCAGAAACGCCAGTGCATGATCACTGCCAGCTTGTGAACTCAGGCGGGGTCAGAGCCACACCTGGTGTAAGCGGACGCACGTCCACTGACATCAGCGCAGAGCATTTTCCCCTTCGCCCACATCTTGGCCCGTTGCCGCCTTTGTAACTGAAACCTGCCCTTTCTGAGATGAGCCCGTTGGATGCTTTAGTAGAGAAGGTCCCGGTACCCATGTGTGCCCTGCAGATACCCAGCCGAGCCAGCAGCCGACCATGCAGGTGCTCGACGGGGCGTGGCCGGTTCCAGAAGGCATCTGCCCAGCAGTGTCTCCCTGAGCAATGGCGCAGAGCCGGAGCGCAGTGAGCCAGCCAGCACGCTGCACCCTTCACCAGATGCACGGGCTGCCTGCATGTCATCTAGCGGGGCCAGCGCGGAGTTTATTTGGACATAGAACCCAGAGGGTATGTGTCACACATGCCACCTGACACGTGCTGGGGGCAGCGTTTCCTATGGACGCTGGAGGGGTTTGAAGCCTCCTTCAGGCCTTTTATGAACACACTCGCCAGTCTCTTTTCTGCTGCACCCGCTGTGCTAGTGGTTTGGGGCCGACGGGTCTAAGTGACTTGGGGATGGTGGGAATGCAGCAGAGAGAGAAAAACGCGTCAGCCAGCGAGTGTACAGCTCCCTCGCTACATACCCAGGTATCGCTCTCAGACCCTCACCTGGCACTTTCCCCGTTATAGGCCTTGAATTCAGATTGAGTCCACGGGCTCCGTAAGGTCTAGGGCCCATGAGCCGCAGGAAAGCGTCCGGCTCATCGTCAAGGAAAGCAGGAAATATAGACATTCTCCCCTAGGCCAGTACTGTGGTGGTGTGGCCAGCGCGTCCCAGCTGCCCGTGGACTCTGCGGGACAAGTCGTCATCTGGCAGATGGCCTCAGTGCTGAGCAAATGATCGTCACGGGGGTGTCTCAGCCTTCAGGGAAACGGACGAGAGTTATTTGAGACAGCACAGAGCCCTGTCTCCTGCATGGCCTGGTTCCACTGGTCCCACGTTCTCACTCAAGAGGACATTTGGTGCTTTCGTTTGCTCCTGATCAGAGGACAGGCCTGTTTGAGGAGTCCATGCGGGCCTTTAAATCCTTTCCCCTGCCAATCGCAGCAGTCACTAGTGTAGACAGCCCCAGGTGCTGTTCCTTCCTTCTTGGGAAAAGACTTAACGGCCTGGCCTGGAGTCCTGGCCCCACTGAAATCGGTGGGATTGTGCCATTGACTTCAGTGGGGCCAGGATTTCGCCCCGGCTGTTCCCCCCAGGATACGCTCGGCGGAGAGGCCAGTCTGCTGCTTTCTCACTTGTCTTCTGCATGCTCAGCTTGATTCTTTCTGCGTGGGAACAGGGTCTTGGATCTCCGAGACCAGGTGCTCCTTGCTCTCCCAGCCGCACGGCTCTGTGCAGTGATGAGATAATTGCCACCACTAGCGGTGCTCGAGAGCCATCAGCAGAGGGTGAGGAACTCCGATGAAGACCAAGTAGCAGGAGCAGAAGGACTGTGGCATCCTCGGTTGAGCATTACCTTTGTCGTGAGGTGGACTTGATGGCCGGATGGGACTTTCTCTAATCCCTGTACAAGAGATGGCCCTAAGGTAAACACCCTACGCTGAAGAGCCCCAACCTTTAGGAACGTTTAGAGCTAGATCTGGGCTTATGGGTTGGCCCCATCGAGTTGAAACAGACCAGAACCCTGCTGCAAGGTCCCCCGCAGCCCCGTTCCGGCCTAGGCCCCTGTGTGCTAACTGCTGCCCTTCTCCACGCAGTCCCTCCAGTTAAAGAGAGGAAAGGGAGCCACAGGAGAGCACCATCTGCAGACAGAAGAGTCTCCAAAGAGAATGTGGCCAGGTGGCATCAGGTGCTCTCGTGTCATCCAGAGAACCCAGGCTCTTCCCCCAATAATGGAAACTGCAAAACATGGAGGGAGGCTAGTGTGGCCCAGGGGTCCCCAGCATTGCCAGCTGCATTGATCAAAACGAATCAGCGGTGGCTGTGCCTAGGGGGTGAAATTCACCCGGTGCAGCGTGCGGGTGTAATACCAACAGGCTCAAACCTGGGGCCTCTGGAGCTTAGTGCATGAGACTCGCCCGCATGAGCTAGAAGCCAACTGCCTCTTAGCGAAGGTTGTGGGGCCAGAACACCACGCCCAGGAGGTGTGTGGGTTATGCTGGCACAAGCGCACTGCACGCAGTCCCAGCTAACCCCTTTTTCGGCGGCACAAGCAGGCCAGCGGGGTGTATTGCAAAACCTGGTCCCTTCGCTTTGCTAAAGCGGCACCTTCTGAAATAGCGAGCCTGGCGAACCTCAGCCAAAGCCACCCGACACCGACGTGGCTGCCAGAGTCTTTGCATACTAGCTCGGGGGGTGGGGGGACGGCTGGGGGGTGGAGTTGCATAAATGTTTTGTGGCGAGGGATGGTGCCCTTACCCAGAACAGAGGCCTGCTCACTGCTGAGTGGCTCAAGAGTGTTGTCCGGCCTGCGTTATGTGGGAGGTCAGACTCTATGGTCACAATGGTCCCATCTGGCTTTAAAACTTATGGCTGAGGAGCTGCCGTGTGTGTTTAGTCTAAGACTGTTGGAATTTGCAGTCCTGGAGATCAGGTTTCCAGCCCGGAGCAGCGCTCAGCAGGGGGAGAAAAAGGGAGTTTAGGACAGCAGATTGCATCCTAAAGGAGGAGGCTATTCCTGGCTTCGCCACTGACTCACCGCACGACCTCAGGCAAATCACTTAATCTCTCCCCGTGCCTCAGCTTCCCCATCCATGACTCCTTTATCTCACAGGAGCTGCTTTGAGGCTGGAACCATTATTCAGGCTTTGAGAGCCTCGAATGGAAAGGGCTACCAAAGTGCATCAGTGTAAGCAGCAGCTGGCCTGTTTAACTGGGGAGCAAGGGCGGGGTTGTCTGGAGCCTGCGAGTGGATGAGCACTGGAGTGTGTAAACATAGGAACACCTGGTCTTCAGTGACATGCGGTACACACGGGTGTCATCCCTACCCGCTCTGCGCAGCAGCCAGCGACCAGACCTTGGCCTGTGCTGGGGGTATGAATTCCTTGTGGATTTGGGCTACATACAGGTTTTCCTCGGGGTCTTTTTTTAATTGTACGTTTCTTTGAATATATGTTGTGTGTGCCGATGTGTGTGGGGACCAGCGGGAGACTCTGACGACAAAGATGCTAACCGAAAACATGTATTCATTTGCCTTACCTATTCAGAGTTGCCTTTAGAAAGATGCTTTGTATAAAATACTCTGTAGGACCCTGCATCGTTACTAAATGTGACGGTTGGCTGATAGCTTTGTACAGGAGTACGTCGCGTCCTTTCTCCCACAATCCCTCTTAGAACAACTGTAAGGATTTGCAGAGGGGAAGATAGCAAAGAAATTGAAAAAAAAATAAACCCCTAAAGGCAAAAAACCCCCCAACCCTGAAAACAAAGCTTGCTGTGATTGTTACGCTCCATTCGATTGCATCTGGCAGAGCTTGTGATTCATTTCTAACCACCCCACTGGATTATAGCCATTGCTCGGGAATGGGATTTTATTTATCGACGTGCCATCTTCCGCTGCGTGAAGAACAACAGTGACGGCGTATGTAAACTCGTGGCAACGTGGCTTTAACGATGGTTTCTAAGGGTCTGACTTGTCCATTGGTGGCACGCTGGAAAAGGGGCGGGGGGAATCAGTGGGTCAAATCTATCCCTTGTTTCTCCACTGAAGATGTGTAAGAAAAAACAGGGGGTGAAGTTCACCCCGTGTAAGGCCTGTGCGTACCTAGGCACTGGTACACAGAACTCGTGCTGGCCTGATTTCACCCTTAGGGAACACCACCCCTGCTAGCTTACGTGCCTACATAAGCGTGGTTTTCCTGCAGCCTGATCCTTTTCGATTTCGACTCTTCCCTGCAAATGAAGCCAGAGCTGCCAGCAAACCCGCGCAAGGTGCCCCCTTCCTTCTGCTCACGTGCGAGCACAAGAGAGCAAAGGGAGGGGGGAAGGGGTCCCAGACGCGCCAACACCCACACCCCGCTGCATAGGTGCCACCCGGCTTCCCCTGGCGCTGTATAAAAGCGGAGACAACAAACCAACCCAACCCAAATGTGAAGTGGCTGTTTCAAAGTTGTGGCCTGTGTTTTGCTGGGTTTAATGTTGCTGTGTCCGTGTGTGTGGTTCATTTTCTCTCTCGCCCTTGTACATAGTCACCTGTAGATAGTGTAAAGCCTGGCCGGTTTGTTGGGGGTCTCTTGCCTAGCGTGTGTGCGTGCGTGAAATCTTTTCCAGCTTTTCTGTCTTCTTCTTACACTGGTTGTTCTGGGGTTTTGGGTTTTTTTTTTCTCCCTTAAATAATTGTGAAGGGGAAAAAATGGGGATTTTTTTTCCCTAATAAATTTCATACGCCGATCTCCAGCATCTGCTTTTTATTCTGCATGGGGGCCAGGCGGCCTTTGCCAGGCGCAGGGCTTGCTGTTTTATTGTGTCAGGTCTCAGCTAACGAGGCGCTGGCCTGTTTCAGTGCTGGGGGAGGGGGGGAGGCTTCCAAGGAACAGCCGGAAGTGTTGGTGATACAATAGGTGGGGCTCTTCCCTCTCAGTCAGTGATAGTGGTGGTAGGGGCGAGCTGCCCAGAGGTTTCGAAAAGTCCACCCCCTGGCTTCACTGATGTCTCCAAGGCAATTGAAGGCATCGTGTTTGGAGTCTCTCATGTTACTTGGTAATGGAGATGCTGACAGAGTCTGTGTCTCCGAGACTCACAAACTTTAAGGCCAGAAGGGACCATCATGATCATCTAGTCTGATCTTCTGCACAATGCAGGCCACAGAATCTCACCCACCCACTCCGGTAATAGACCCCAAACCTCGGGCTGAGTTACTGACGTCCTCAAATCATGATTTAAAGACTTCAAGTTACAGAGAATCCACCATTTACACTAGTTAAAACCTGCAAGTGACCCCTGCCCCATGCTGCAGAGGAAGGCAAAACCCAGCCAGGGTCTCTGCCAATCTGAGCAGGGAGAAAATTCCCTCCTGACCCCAGGTATGGGGATCAGTTAGACCCTGAGCATGTGGGCAGGACCCACCAGCCAGACCCCTGGGAGAGAATTCTCTGTAGTAACTCAGAGCCCTCCCCAGCTAGTATTACAGGCCATTCGAAGTTTAGCGACCGGTGCGATGGACACGCTTAGTCCAGGGCCTGGCATGTCTGAAAACCAGGCCAGCGCTACAGACAGTTCTGAGCTGGGGTACATGTGCATCGCTGTCCTCAACAGATGAACTCAGCACGGCTCAACTAAGGGTCATAGACCCTATGCTATCTTCAGCAAAAGGAGATTTTTCTGTTCTGTCACGTGATAGGCTCCTGGCCTTTCAGAGCAGGAAGCTCTGAGTTCTAGCCCTGCTCTCGCTGTGGGGCGAAATGGCCAGCCGAAGCAGTAGCTCGTGCCTCTGAAGCTACTGGCCCCTCTGAGAATAACCTCGCCAGGAATGGCGTGAAGGCAGCAGAGAGCCGCTTCATGGCCACGTGATTAGCAGAGCTTCCAGCTGTTCAGAATCGCCCCGCGCGCAGTACAGACGGTGGGATCCTACCGATTCTTTCATGGAATGATGCAGAGGCCAAATCTGTCCCTGGCTTGTGGCGTCCCCAGGTGATACCCTGAGTCTACCAGTAAAGGTGTCCTGTCTCCTCACCACTTAAGCACTCGTTAAGCCTCTGCTCTTTCATCTTATCAGAGTGTCTCCTTCGCTCAGCTTCATGCTGGAGGAAACTGAGTGTTTGTAAAGTTACTTTTAACACATTATGTGAAGTAAAAGAAAGGAAGGAGGCATGCCCTTGGGCCGGGGTTAGGAGCAAGGCGCACAGCTCACCGTTCTGATTACATCCACTAGGGGGCAGTGGTAGCGTACACACAATAGCCAGTTCATTAAGGCCCATTTCATCCTAAAACACTTTGCAAGCAGCACATGCAGGGCCCCTGAAATGCAGCCACTTCTGGGGAGGGCAACACCTGTCTGGTGTACGGCAGCCCGCACGACAGTGGGGAGAAGAGCCATTTTAGCCAAGATCAGTGCGGTAAACCCTCTTCTCCTATGAAAAATACAACGGGATCTTTAGCACACCCTGCCAACCTGCGACAGCAAGAGAAATATGAGACAAATGGACAAGGGCCCTGCCTTATGGGTGTGGGACCACCCCAACCTGCTGTCTCCAGGCTGTAAGGAAAGTCCCCAGCCTGCTCCTCACCTGTCCCTGGCCCCGGGCCCGCGGCGCCTCGTGGCATTGGTGGGGCCCTTCCTGCAGCAGGGGCTGCGGGGGCATTTCCTAGCTGCTCCCATGTGGCACTGCCCAGCCCTGGCAGGGAAAGATGCACTAGAGAGACCCCGGCACCTGGGAAGCAGCTGGAGGGGGAGCTCAGCTCCACATGGGGGGGTGGTGCTAGGGCTGGTCCCTAGCCCAGCTGGGTGGGGCAGCCATACCTACAGGCTCCCAGCTGGGCTGCTGTGAGCCGCCCCCCAGGCACTGCTCCCCCTCACTCAGACGAGGCTGCACCGGGGGTGAGTGAGCCAGAAACGGGGGTGCATTGAGGACGGGGCTGGGGCAGGCCCGAGCCAGCTGGAAGGGCAGTGGGGAACGGCTGCCCTGGCCCCATTAGCTGGGGCTCTCTGGTGCTGGCTTCCTGCCCAGATGAGACCAGCGTCTCCCCACGCCCAGACACAGGCGCACACCTCACCCTGGCTGGCGGCTGACACCCGCAGCTAGAGAGTATTAATCCTCAGCTAAACCAGCGCCCGCCTCCGCTCTCTGAGGCTGCCCAGCGGTGTCAGGGGGCCAGTCCTGTCCTACCCCCTCACTCCCCCGCCTCCCCTCTCAGGTGACTCAGTTCCCTTATGTCCTGGAGGGGAGACTGGGCTAAGAAATCCCACGAACGTCAGGCTAGTGTGGTCAGGTCTCTGTCCCAGCAGCACAGGGCAGCTGCCCCGTTTCACTGCCCCGGGGAGTGGGTCCCAGCCTCGGGGGCAGGGAGCTGGGACTTCTGCCCCCTGATGTCTCTTGCTCCCTCAGCGAAACAGGAACAGCTCGTCCAGCCCCTGGGCCCAGCAGCAGCCAAATCCTCCAGGGTGCATCAATAAACCCCATTCACCAGTGAGCCCTTGAGGGGGGCAGCCTGTGGCCAAGCCCCCCCCCCAAGAGGGGTGTGTGGTGTGAGTCGTGGGGTCAGCGAGGGGTTGTGGGGCACCGGAGCCCCAGCACGTGCTCAGAACAAGGCCTGTTTTCTCAGCAACGCTCGTCCTCGACAGCCTGCGGAGTCCCAGAAGCAGACAGAACAGGACGGGGAACACCTGGCCTCTGCCATGGGGAGCACCCCCCATCTCCAGGGAGCACCCAGTGCAGGCTGGGGCCAGCGAGGAGCCCTATGGAGACGCACCAAGGAGAAGGATTCACACCCTTACCGGGGGGGGGGGGGTGGACAAATACACTCAGTCGTGCCCCCCCACAATCCCTGAAGACACACAGCCCATCGGGGTGGGGGCAGGCAGTTCGCAGGGCTGAGGGAAATCTCAGCTGCCCGCTGGCTCCTGGGTGGTGCCCCTTGGCCCACATGGCTCCCTGGGCTGGGCCCATTAGGGGAGAGCCTGGGGTTAGAGTCCGGAGGTCCCCTTTGTTTACACAGGCCTGGCTCCTTGAACACCACAGGCGTCCGCCGCTCTAGGCATCAGCGAGCAGGGCAGCCGGCAGAGGCACGGCGAGCTGGGGTGTGATGTACCCCCGCCCTAGCCTGCCTCACACTCCTGGGGTGTGATGTACCCCCGCACTAGCCTGCCCCGCACCAGCTGGGGTGTGACATACCCCTCCAGCAGCTGGGGTGTGACGTACCCCCGCACTAGCCTGCCCTCGGAGGTCCGCTGCCCCATCCAACCCCTCCTCTCATTCCCGACAGCCCCGCCGGGACCCCTGCCCCATCCAACCACCCCTTCTCCCTGTCCCCTGACCACCCTGGAATCCCTTTCCCTGACTGCCCCCTGCCGCCCCATCCAACCCCCCCTCCTTCCTGACTGCCCCCCCAGGGACCCCTGCCCCCATTCAACCCCATTTCCCGCCCAACCACCATCCACACCCACGCCCCCTGACCACCACCCTGAACTCCCCAGCCCTCTATCCAACCCCCCCTGCTCCGTGCCCCCTTACCGTGCTGCCTGGAGCACCGGTGGCCGGCGGCGTTACAGCCGGGCCACGCTGCCACCACCGCCACCACCGCGCAGCTCAGAGCACTGGGTCACACCCCCGCCGCCCAGAGCATTGCGCCAGCAGCACAGCGAGCGAGCTGAGGCTGCGGGGGGACAGCAGGCGAGGGGCCGGGAGACAGCCTCCTGGGCCAGGACCTCGGGGGCTGGGCAGGACGGTCCCCCAGGCCGGATGTGGCCCGTAGTTTGCCCACCTCTGCTCTAAGGTGCCACAAGGACTCCTCGTTCTTTTTGCTGATACAGACTAACATGGCTACCACTCTGAAACCTGCATATTGCTGTGATCGTCGGTGTCAGGGACCATCTATCGCAAAGGCAGGCTCGCCGGTGTAGCGGGACAGATCAGGGTGCCCACGGGGACTGTCTGTACCCACGGGGACTGTCGGTGACTCCGTGCTTAGGCCGCTTCAGTGCCTGAGGAGTTTACACTTGATACGTGGCTGGTGAAATCTAAGTACAGAACTCCCAGCCAGTTTGGGGGTTGTGCCCTGGTTCTTAACAGCCTGCCCTGAGGTTGGGCCCAACGCTCAAGTCGCTGCAGGCCACCATCTGAGAGCTACTGGGGAGAACTGGCTGGCTAGGACATTCACTGGAGATGGGCTCCAGCTGCAGAACTGGGCGCTGCTGGGTCTAGCTCTGAACCCTTCCAGGCTGGCTGCTCAGATCGGTGGCTTTGGTTCATGTCCGCGGTTCTCAGCCAGCTCCTGTCTACATGGAGCTTTCAAACTAACGCGATCCAGATCGACGGAGAGAGAATCATTCTCTGGTGGTTCCCCTCGGAGCACAGGCTGGGACCTGCCTGTGAAGGGCCCTATAGAAAGGCCTGGCGCTGTGGTTGCTGGAGCTGCGCCATGACCCGGAGGCGCGCAGTGCAGAGAAGAACGGGGCTTCTGTTCCTGCTGCCCGGGCGGCCTGGCCACAGCATCTGCCCTTGTCAGCCCCCGAGGCGTGATCCGGGGTGTGCAGAGCCCCGGCCAGGCTGGGATCCCCGAGCGCGAGTGGTCCCTGCCCCACAGCTGGGCCTGGGGCTGAGAGAGCCGGGCTCCAGCCCCTCTGCTGCGGGGGTGACCGGGCTCCATGCACGGGGCAGGCCGGGCTCCAGCCCCTCTGCTGCGGGGGTGACCGGGCTCCATGCACAGGGCGGGGCGAGCTCCAGCCCCTCCGCTGCGGGGGTGGCCCGGGCTCCATGCACAGGGCGGGGCGAGCTCCAGCCCCTCCGCTGCGGGGGCGACCGGGATCCATACACTGGGTGGCCCCGGTTCCAGCCCCTCCGCTGCGGGGGCGGGGCGGGCTCCGTGCACGGGGCAGGCCGGGCTCCAGCCCCTCCGCTGCGGGGGCGGCGAGGGCTCCGTGCACGGGGCGGGCGGGGCCGAGCAGGGCCCCCCCCTCCTCTCTCCCCCCGGGGCTGGGCCCGCTGGGGGCTTCCCCCGCTGGTGACGTCAGGAGGGTTCCCTCCCCGCGCGGACGCGGCCCGGCCGCCCAGTGCCGCAGCCATGGCCGAGGCGGCGGGAGCGGCGGCGGCGGCGGCGGCGGCAGGTCCTGGAAGCGTCACATCGTCCGGCAGCTGCAGCTCCGGGACCGGGCGCAGAGCGGCCGCTTCCTGGACGTGGTGCAGGCCTGTGAGCGAGCGGGGCCGGGAGCTGCCGCCTGCGCCGGGCTGGGCGGGGGTAGCTGGAGCCGCGAGGGGTTGATTCGGGAAGGGAGGGGGGCAGGGGTAGCTGGACCCTGGGGGTGTGGGGGGGTTGATTCCGGGAAGGGAGGGGGACAGGGCAGGGGTCGCTGGAGCTTGGGGGGTTGATTCAGGAAGGGAGGGAGGCAGGGGTAGCTGCAGCCTGGGAGTGTGGGGGGGGTTGATTCGGGAAGGGAGGGGGGCAGGGCAGGGGTAGCTGGAGCTTGGGGGGGTTGATTCGGGAAGAGAGGGGGGTAGCTGGGGGCCTGGGGTTGCTGCAGTTCTGGGGGCTGCCTGCTTCGGGATAGGAGCAGACTTGGGGTGGGGGTGATTGGGAGGGGTCAGACGGGAAGGTGTGACCCTGGGGTGGGTGTATTTTAGGCACTGAGGGAAGGGAAAGGGGTAGGTGCAGACCCGGGGGTTGTACTTGATTTGAGGGAGGGGCAGGTCTCGCTGCAGCTCTGGTTTGCGGGTGCCTCTGAAGGAGGAGCAGCCCTGGGTGTGTGGTGATGGCTGGAGCGCCAGGGGAGCAGCTCCAGGCGTGATCACGCAGAGAAAGGAATAAGGCCACACTTCAGTTTTTGTTACCCAACAAACAGTTGTGTAGCCCGGTCCTGGCCCTTCCCCCTTCTCCCAGCCTCTCATTGGATGAGTTATTTGTTTTGTAGCTGCCTTGGAAATATAAATATCCCATTTCTGTCCCGGAAGTGTGCTTTGCTCAGTTTCGTGCCTAACTCTGCTCTTCTGTTTTGACTTGTAAGCGTGAGCTCCGGTGCCGTCCTTGTCCTCCCCCCTCCTGTCGCTTGTGCATTCCGTGCACTGGCGTGTCTCTCCGTGCTGCCAGGCGTGTGTCAAATGCCCATTCTGGAGGCAGCCGGAATCACTGAATCCCCCCCCATTAAATAAACGAGATGTCACGTAGCCAAAAGAAAAGTTTCCATGGTGTGTGTGGAAGAAGGAACCTTAGGGCTGGTTAGATCAGTGTTCGGCTGACCTTGCTCTGAACTGCGACCCTGGCGATCAAAAAGGAGACTTGTTCCCTGCCTGGAAAGAGCAGAATGCTGAGTGTCACAAAGGGAGGTGAAAGGAAAAGCAAAGGGATGAAATTAACCGAGGGGCCATCTCTGGGTTGCATCTCAGAGAAAACTTCCTGGTTTTTATCAATTATTCTTCTTGTGTGAGCAACAAACATCTTGGAAGGGAGATTAAATCTCATGCTTCGAGGCTCAATCCAATGTCCAAGTATTAGAAGCGGGAATGAGACCTAATGGGGCGACAGGTGCTACACCTTCCTCTGAAGCAGCCAGCGCTGGCCACAACCTGTGACAGAATATGGGACCAGATGGACCTCAAGACTGATTTGACCTAGCAGCCCTTACACTCCCCGGTCAGGATTGGTGTCCTATTGTGCCAGGTGCTGTACAAATGCACAGACGCAATCCTTGCCCTGAAGAGCTGATAGCCCAGGCTTTGATCTGGTAAGAAGCTCTGTTCAGATGTATCCATGGCGATTCAGGGGCACCTTTTCAGGATCAGGGTCTAATTGAAGTCAGGCTGCAAGAAGTGGGTTTAATAAACAGTATAGGGGTTGTCAGAGTGCTACCGGTGTGGTGCTCTGCTTTCTCCAATGTTGATATCACTCGGCTGCGTGCGTGTGTTCCCTCTGTGTGCTGCCCCAGCTCTGCGCAGATAGCTGACCCAGCAGACCTGAAGAGAACCCCCAATAACCACAGAGTCTAGTAAGGTACGAAGGCACGTCAGCCAGGTTTATTGTCGAAGAAGAGCACAGTCTCCAGCTCCCTGGCAAACGTAGTCCAAGGTGTTCCTTGTTATCTGTGGAATGTTCCAGTATAGTGTGTTCTGGTACCGTGTTTATATGATACTACACTAGGTGAATATATGTTTATGCAACATCAGCCCTTTTCTTGCCAACTTCTGTGAACAGGGCCGGCTTCCAGCTCACAGCTTGCCTTTTGCTTTTAGCTAAGGCTTGACCATACTTTAGTTCAGGCGTCAGGCCTCAACTGGGCCTTTATCAGGGCCTACACTTACTACAGGGGTGGCTCAAGGTGACTGATAAAATCCCACTATCACATAGCTAGGGAACAGCTGTATGAATCGGATTCTTGCATTTGCCCAGTTCCAATTGTTTAAACATCAGGTTATTTTCTAAATATGTATATATATTTCTATGCAAAATAACACAGTCATTTCCCAGATCCCTCCAGGTCTCCTGGCCAAGCCCTCCCCAAAGTTCAGTGACTGCCAGGTTCCCCAGAAACCACCTCCCATTGATCGCTGTGGGATAGTGTCCTTGGGGGAGTGGTGGAAGCTCCACCCTTGTGACTGTTTGTGGGTTGGATGGCCTAGTTTTAAAAGTCCTGGAGGAATAATCCTTCCCTGGTCTCAGGGAGATAGATTAGCGGAGCGCTGTGCCTCAGTTTCCCCATCTGTACACTAGTACTGACCTCCTTTGTAAAGAGCTTTGAGATCTGCTGATGAAAAGTGCTATATAGGAGCTAGATAATATTATTATTAGGGCTTTTCCTTTGCTCATATCCATGACTATACAGTAACTCCTCACTTAACATCGTCCTGGTTAACGTTGTTGCGTTGCTGATCAGTTAGGGAACATGCTTGTTTAAAGTTGCACAACGCTCCCTTATAATGTCGTTTGGCAGCTGAGGGATAGCTCAGTGGTTTGAGCATTGGCCTGCTAAACCCAGGGTTGTGAGTTCAATCCTTGAGGGGGCCACTTAGGGATCTGGGGCAAAATCAGCACTTGGTCCTGCTAGTGAAGGCAGGGGGCTGGACTCAATGACCTTTCAGGGTCCCTTCCAGCTCTGTGAGATAGGTATATCTCCATATAGTATATTAAGTCCACTGCTTGCAGGAAGAGCAGCCCGTTGGAGGTAGCTGGTGGGCTTGGAACCAGGGTGGACCATCAGCTCCCTGGTTCCCTAAGCTGCTCCCAGGAGCCTCCTGCTTGCTATGGGATGGGGACAGAGGGGGGCTAATGTCAGGATGTCCCCCTCCCCCCTGGTCTTGCACCCTGCTTACCCCATCTCTATAGAGTGGGGGGGGGAATGACAGGACTCAGGATGGAGGGAGCTTGCTGGCATCAGCTGCTGTCTCAACTTGCTGATCTACTTAAAAAGACAATGTATGTAGAGTGGGGTCAGGGTACTTAAAGGGGCAATGCACAGCTCTCTCTCTCACGCACACTGTGTCTCTGTCTGCCATGTTCTCTCACTTCCCTCCATTCATGCTGCCTTGTAGAGTGTGAGGCTACATTAACAACAATGTGTTAACCCTTGAGGGCTCAGCCGAGTGCTAGTTCATCATTTAGCAGTAAGGTATTCCCTGGGAAACATCCCACCCTCTGACTCCACCACCTCAACCAAGCTTCACAATCATCATTGCTGTGGACGGTATTAAATTGTTTAAAACTTATACTCTGTGTGTGTGTGTGTGTGTGTATATATATATATATATATATATATATATATATATAATATAGTCTTTTGTCTGGCATAAAATTTACATTTACAAGCCCCCTATTTACATTAATTCTTATGGGGAAATTGGATTCGCTTAACATCCTTTCGCTTAAAGTCGCATTTTTCAGGACCAGAACGACAGCGTTAAGCGAGGAGTTACTGTATCTGCTTTATGCTTTTCCGACGAGCATCCAATGTTTCTCACGTCCGCACTTCTGCTAAATGGCTGCTTTGGGTCAAAGGTGACTATAACCTTTCCCACTGCTAATAAGTCTTTACATTTGTCCCTTTCCCCTCCAAGTGCTTTCCAGGCCCTTCAGCTGCATTTCTGATCCTGCTTTCACCCTAACTTTCTGCGTCACGCTTCAGAACCAAAGCAAAAGAGCGTGTACAGTATGTGTCAAGAAAACCAGGTGCTCTAGTATCCTCTGCAAGGATGGCGAGGTTGTGAGTCTTGGGAGAACCCAGCCCTTTCCTTTGACACGTGTGTTGTGAGATTGGCAGGCAATGTCTGGGTGTGCTTTCGCTTTCTGCTCCTTCTCCGAAGGGGAGGCTGTGTCAGGCTGATGCAGACTGGTCTGCTCTGTACAAACACTGTATTGCTGACAACAGCTGTAGGCACTGGTGAAGCACTGAACCACTGCTGAAGCCTGCTGTGGTCTGCACTTGTATCTAAATGAGGTTCAATGCTGATACGGCTCGCCCTCCCCCCCCACCCCGCCCCGCCATGCTGTTTTCAGCAACAGGTCGTTCTTGTGTAGACAAGGTTTCGTTATTATTCCTGTTTTTTGCTTTGCCCTCTGACTCTGTGCCCTGGGGGTTAGGTAAGAGAGAGAGGTCGGGTGTACAGTAAATCAGGTATCCTTCACTTTGGGGGTGGCGCAGGGCTAAAACACAGAAAAGAGCAGGGGAAACCCACTCCTGACAACAAACGCAGCCAGAATCATAATGGGGGAAAAGCCCTCATTTATTCCCCTCTGAAACTCTTCTCCTCCAGCCTGGCTACCCTGTGGGAGTTCGCTCGCTCTCCGTTTCTGACTCTAGCTGGAGGAGAGAAGGAAGATCAGCTGCCAATCTGCCAGCCAGGGAATTGGAAGGCAAAGCCTCTAGGCCTGCAGGTGCAGTTCCAGGAGGCCGATTTCCAGAGAGGAAGGCTGGTGCAATGGTTAGAGAGCTAGCCTGTGACCCAGGAGCCTTGGGTTAAGTTCCCTGCTCTGCCAGAGACTCGGGCAGGTCGGTTAGGCCCAGGTCCGCGAAGGCGTTCGGGCTCCTAACGACCATTGATTTCAAGTACTGTTGGGGAAATGGGCCTTAGTCCCTCTGGGCCTCACTTTCCCATGTGTAAAGCAGGACTAAGAGCACTTAGCCCCCGGGGCGATAGCGAGGGTAAGTGCATCACAGGTTGTGAGCTACTCAGATATTCCATGAATGGGGGACAGATACGACTGTAGCAGGCTAGGGTTACAGTACAGGCCAGGACTCCTGGGTTCTCTTTCCAGCTCTTCCATTGACTTTGCCGAGGTGACTCTGGACAGTCTCGTAAGCTCTTTGAGTGTCGGTTTCCACCTCTGTGAAATGACCGTACTTTTACGGGTGCAAGCGTGTGCTGCTGTTGAGTCTGACGATCACAGGGGTGTTGTAAAACTGAACTAGCTCGTGTTTGGACAGGCCGGGGGGAAATGGGACACAGACTTGAAGTGACTTCCCCGAGGCCGGGTTACGATTAGAATTCAGGAGTTTCTAACTCCCAATTCTCTTCGTTCATCTAGACTGGGTCACTGGTGCTGGCAGGTCTTTTGAGATCCCCCAGTAAAAGGCTCTCTAGAATTGCAAAGGGTGAAGTAATACAATCCTCGTGCCGTCTCTCCCACCTTAACCTACAGTCTGGTGGAGTTAAAAATGCGGGGAGGGGGATTTAAAATTCACTGCACTCAAATCCCGTCCCGCATTCAGGAAGAGGGTCTCCACCTGTCTCCAACTCTTGCTGGTCTTTCTCAGACCCTGCAGGCCAGTCTCCTGCTTCAGGTCCCAAAGTGATCCCTGCCTAGCTGGCTGAGAAGACACTTCTCATAGTGCCTCACAGTTGGGTGCGTTATAGGGGGATTGTGCTTTTCTCAGGGGCATCCAGCATTAGCTGCTAACAGAGGTGACCCGAACCATTACTCTGTATACGATACAGCAACTCCTATGTTTCAAAGGGGGGAAAAAAGGTCTCTCTAGGTCACATAAATATGTTTCCTGCACTGAGGTTTATTCTGCTTTAACCTAATAGTTATTCTCTTCCTTCTGTGAGGATGACTTTTTTTCTTTCGTTTTCAGTATCGCTTCTCTATCAGAGACCCAAGTTGGGGACTATGAATTTTGACATCCCCCATCAGATTATGCAATAGTGCTTTGCTGTATAGCCTCTGGAAAGTGACTCAGAACCCAACGGGAAGTGCCCTTTTTTAACAGGCTGGTTTTCATTGTCACAGCTGAGCCTGGGTGATGGCTGTAATACGCAGCTTGTCTTTCCATCGGAGGTGTTCACCATTCCTCTCCTATGCAGAGCCACAGCTTCCAGGCTGCATTGTAGAATCATAGAATATCAGGGTTGGAGGAGAGCTCAGGAGGTATCTAGTCCACCCCCCTGCTCAAAGCAGGACCAATTCCCAACTAAATCATCCCAGCCAGGGCTTTGTCAAGCCGGACCTTAAAAACCTCTAAGGAAGGAGATTCCACCACCTCCCTAGGTAACCTATTCTAGAGCTTCCCCACCCTCCTAGGGAAATAGTGTTTCCTAATATCCAACCTAAACCTCCCCCACTGCAACTTGAGGCCAGTGCATTACTGAGTGCACCGTGCCAGGGAGGGGCTTGGAAAGGACTCAGACGTCAGCTAGTTCCCACTGGCTCACCTCTTGGAAGGCCCAAGTTGCCGTCAACACAATGAACGCTGGTGCTCTATGCTCTCTCCTTGCTCCCTCTTTGCTCCTGGGTCCAGCTCAGGCTGTTGACTGTGCTCTATTACAGAGGTCCCCAAACTGTGGGGTGCACCCCCCAGGGCAGGGGGGCACAGAGGAACATCGGAAGACTGGAAAAGGGCAAATATAGTGCCCACCTGTAAGAAGGGAAATAAGGACAACCTGGGGAATTACGGACCAATCAGCTTAACTTCTGTACCCGGAAAGATAATGGAGCAAATAATTAAGCAATAAATTTGCAAACACCTAGAAGATAATAAGGTGATAAGTAACAGTCAGCGTGGATTTGTCAAGAACAAATCGTGTCAAACCAACCTGATAGCTTTCTTTGACAGGGTAACAAGCCTTGTGGATGGGGGGAAGCAGTAGATGTGGTGTATCTTGACTTTAGTAAGACTTTTGATACTGTCTCACATGACCTTCCCATAAACAAACTAGGGAAATACAACCTAGGTGGAGCTCCTATAAGGTGGGTGAATAACTGGTTGGAAAATCGTTGCCTGAGAGTAGTTATCAGTAGTTCACAGTCATGCTGGAAGTGCATAACAAGTGGGATCCCGCAGGGATCAGTTCTGGTCTGGTTCTGTTCAATATCTTCATCAATGATTTAGATAATGGCATAGAGAGGACACTTATAAAGTTTGCAGACGATACCAAGCTGGAAGGGGTTGCAAGTGCTTTGGAGGATAGGATTAAAATTCAAAATGATCTAGACAAACTGGAGAAATGGTCTGAAGTAAATAGGATGAAATTCAATAAGGACAAATGCAAAGTGCTCCACTTAGGAAGGAACAATCAGTTGCACACATACAAAATGGGAAATGACTGCCTAGGAAGGAGAACTGGGGAAAGGGATTTGGGGTCATAGTGGATCACAAGCTAAATGTGAGTCAACAGTGTAACACTGTTGCAAAAAAAGCAAACATCCTTCTGGGATGTATTAGCAGGAGTGTTGTAAGCAAGACACAAGAAGTAATTCTTCTGCTCTGCGCTGATTAGGCCTAAGCTGGAGTATTGTGTCCAGTTCTGGGTGCCACATTTCAGGAAAGATGTGGACAAACTGGAGAAAGTCCAGAGAAGAGCAACAAAAATTATTAAAGGTCTAGAAAACATGATCTGTGAAGGAAGATTAAAGAAATTGGGTTTGTTCTGTCTGGAGAAGAGAAGACTGAGAGGGGACATGAAAGGTTTCAAGTACATGAAAGGTTGTTACAAGGAGGAAGGAGAAAAATTGTTCTTGTTAACAGCTGAGGGTAGGACAAGAAGCAATGGGCTTAAATTGCAGCAAGGGAGGTTTAGGTTGGACATTAGAAAAAACTTCTTAACTGTCAGGGTGGTTAAGCACTGGAATAAATTGCCTAGGGAGGTTGTGGAATCTCCATCATTGGGGATTTTTAAGAGCAGGTTAGACAAACACCTGTCAGGGATGGTCTAGATTATACTTAGTCCTGCCTTGAGTGCCGGGGCCTGGGCTAGATGACCTCTCAAGGTCCCTTCCAGTCCTATGATTCTATGATTCCAGGGTGCGTGGCGGGACCCGGGCCAGCCCCCCGCAGGAGGCAGAGAGAGAGAGCGCTGTCCAGCCCTACTCCTGGCCACAGCCCTCCACTTGGTCCCATCCCCCGCCTCAGCTCCGCACCCAGCCGCGGGCCTGGCTACTGGCCCCCACCACAGCCTGGCTGCAGCTCCGCTCCTAGCCCTGTTCCCGCCCCTATCCTCAGCCACTGGTGGTGGCTCCGTTCCCGGCCCCAGAGCTGCCCTTGGCCTCCCTGCTCCCAACTCTGGCTCCTGGGGCGGGAGGGGCACACCACAGACAAGGGTAAGGGAGGGCGCGACCCTGAAAAGTTTGGGGACCCAGTTGCCTGAGATACGAAGCCTCTCTGATTGGTCATGGGAGTTAGAATCCGCTGACTCTTCCTGCCCTGGTGGAAAATTTTCAGCTGGTTCTGGTTGGCAACTAGAACAGAGCAGCAAGGATCTTGAGCTGCTGGTGGCTTCTGGCCTCCAGCAAAAATCCACAGAAGCCGGTGGAGACCAGCTGGAGGAGCCTAACTGGGTTTACTCGAACTGGCTCTGGGGAGGGAGGGGGAAAGCAGGGGGGTGTCAAAACTCTTGGCTCTCATTGGAGGGCCCTTGTCCATCCTGGTCAAGATTGATGAGGCTGCGGCCACTAAATAAGATTTATTTGTGCCATCGACCTTCTACCTCCCCTTTAGGGGTGAGGAGGCCGGTTGGTGAACAGGGCTGGTTTCTGCTGGTTTGTGGTTGACTGATGGCTGTTGGTGGTGGAAGGTGTCCAGTGGTGGAACCTCAATAAAAGCTTCTAAAATTACGCTCTGTCCATGCTACAGAGAGGATGGTCTCAGGGCCAAAGCATGTCCTAGAGAAGTGCGGGGTGAACGTGGCTTAGGTGTTGTGGAGACGTATTGCGGAAGGAATGCTGGGGGGCGTAGATGGATATTGCACTTGGGTCTGTAAGCTCTGAGCTTTGTGATCATCTCGGGAAGGGAAGGGAGTGCTACAGCATGGACTGGCTGCCAAGAGATCTTCATAGCCAGCCCTCCTGAGCCTCAGTCATATGGCTGATCATTCGCTCCCCTGGAGGGCAGATGCAATGGAAAATCATGGCTGTAAAGGGAGAGGCATCTCTCATGTAGAGCTTGACTATTGGGATCAGGACTTTGGTTACTCTGTATTTGGCACTGGGGTGACCACTCTGGGAATCCTGTGTCCAGCTCTGGTGCCCACACGCCAAGGAGGATGTTGATAAATTAGAGAAGATTCAGAGAAGAGCCACGAGAATGATCAAAGGTTTGGAAAACCTGCCTGATGGTGATAGACCCAAGAAGCTCAATCTATATATCGCAACAAAAAGCAGGTTAAGGGGTGTCCTGATCACAGTCTATAAGTAGCTACATGGGGGACAGGAATTTGATAATAGAGGGTTCCTCAGTCTAGCAGATGAAGGTCTAACAAGATCCAGTGGCTGGAAGTGGAAGCCAGGCAAGATTCAGACTGGAAATAAGGTTGAAGTTTTTAACAGTGAGATAATCAACCACTGGAACAATTTACCAGGGGTTGTGGTGGATTCACTGGCCATTTTAAAATCAAGATTGGAGTATTTCTAAGAGATCTGCTCTGGTTCAAACACAGAGTAAGGCCTGTGTTATGCAGGAGGTCAGAGCAGATGATCCCTGCAATCCCACCTGGCTTTATAATCTCTGATGGTGTTCGGTGGGGAGCTGATGCAGTGACTGAGGTGATGCAGTCCCTTCTTCTGGTGCGGCTCAGAAAAGCAAAGCATTCGCATTGAAGCCATACGCCATGTTTAACCCAGAGATGTCGCTAACAGGGTTCTAGTCACGTCTCCCTGATCAGGGTAGACAGGAAAGCCTCCTCCCCTTTGTAACCATGTTAAGCACAGCACATAGCATGTTTTTATACCACTTGTTCCTTGCACAGTGTCAGTGCTTGGAGACAGGGCCTTAAACTAACACCTTTTTACACTTACACTCTCTCTCTCTCTCTCTTTGGAGAAGACCTAAACACAGTCTGTTCTTCATGTCAGCTCCTTGCTTCACTAATGTGTGATGTCGCTCAGTGGAGAGCACTGTTATCAGGCCCATACAATCGATGGGTTTCGGTAAAGTGAGTGGTATTTGGTGCTGTTGGAAAACACCCTGGACACCTAGAAGATCTGTTTAGCCAGAGAACTAGTACAGCCCAAACCACCTGGGCTACTCCCACTCCTCCGTCACTGTCCTTATCGTCTGTATTTACCGTAGGTCTAGGTTCGGCGTCATGGATCAGGAATCCCGTTTGCCAGGCGCTGTATAAATACGGAACAAAAAGACCATCCCTGCCTCAAAGAGTTTGCAGTCGTGGTATCAGATAAGAGACCACAGATGGATGCAGACTGATGAGGGAGTGCCAGAAAGTGAGCCAGTGCTGGTCAGCGTGACGGGCGGTGGTATGATCAGGCCAGCAGCATGGCAAAGGGGAGTTTGGAGAAGAGATCGCAAGGCAGACCATGCGGCGGCTTTGTGGACCTTTCCGGCGAGCTCCTCCCCAGCAGTAGGGGAGAAAGCACTAAGGTGCTTGTTTCGAAATGTAACGAGTGACTGAGGCCGGCTGAGATCGTGGGCTGATGGGAGGCAGGAGTCGATGACTCAGTAGCATCTGAGAGATGCAGGGTGGGGACAGGCCGGGAAGGGCCTTGAAAATGAAGACAAGTAGCTTGGTTCATGGGACTGAGACGGCAGAGCCAGTGGCTGGGCATAGTGTGCCTCACCCTCACCTGCTGGCATCACCTCTCTGGCTCAGAGGTTAGTACAAGTCCCATGGTCCATTCAGCCATTGGCACCTTTGCTGAGACTGCCGGCATCACTCGGCTGGAATTAACAACGTGCCAATGGGAAAAGATGTGCATGGGGAAGATTTGCATTTGATCCACCACCCCATAAAGAATTCGATACGTTTACCAAAGCACTGGAGCAGTGATGGACACTTCAAAGGAACCAACCAGCTTTGGGAGGAGATACCACACTGCACACACGCCCCTCCCCCGCCCACGACACAGCTGATAAAGGAAGCATGCCTCCAATTTAATCTCTAGGGATTTGGTAATAGCAGCCAACATGAGTGTAGCATGATTACACCCAGCAGATCCTGGTTTGGTATTAACACCAAGGGGAGAGAGGAGTGACCTTGGGTGATGTAACATGCAGCTGCTGTGTTCCGCCGCAGAGGTGGTTGCATTTCAGCATGATTGACAGTCCCAGAACGGATGTGTGATGGGTTCTCCCCACCCCCTTCTGGGTGCCACCTGGAACTGGGGTACCACTGAGCCCCCCCGACCCAGAACAAGGAGTAATGGTCTCAAGTTGTAATGGGGGAGGTCTAGGTTGGATATTAGGAAAAACTGTTTCATTAGGAGGGTGGTGAAGCACTGGAATGGGTTACCTAGGGAGGTGGTGGAATCTCCTTCTTTAGAGGTTTTTACAGTCAGGCTTGACAAAGCCCTGGCTGGGATGATTTAGTTGGGTTTGGTCCTGCTTTGAGCAGGGGGTTGGACTAGATACCTCCTGAGGTCCCTTCCAACCCTGATAATCTGTGATTCTATGACCCACCAGCCTGGGCTCCCTCTCACACTGCACTGCTGTGACAAGTTACAAAGCCCTCCAGCCTGCACTTTCACCAGCATACATACAGGTAGGAGCACACCCAGATGCAGTTACAAGCAAAATCTCTGACAAGTCCCTGCACGGGAAACATACTCCCAGCTCCTCAGGCACTCACCCACTCTGGAGTATAAACCCCAAATTATACCATCTTGTGCTGCACAGGGAACCATGCAGCATAAGCTCATAAAATTCGCCCCCTCCCTCAATGTGGAGAGGAATATGCAACAGCCCCTGAGTTATGATTCCCACACACTTCACTCCAACTCACCGGTTTAGATAAAGCAAAAACAAGTTTATTAACTACAAAAGATAGATTTGAAGTGATAAGGGCTAGCAAACAGACCAAAACAGATAAACGAAAATGAAAACTAAGCTTATGATACTAAATCGATTGGCTGTGAAGAGCAGATTCTCACCCTAGGAGATGATACCAGCAGGCTGCAGATTCTTAAGGGGTGAGCTGCACTTGCTCTGCAGCTTGGAATCCCCAGGAGTTTCATAAAATCCCTTTAGCTTGGGTTCAGCAGTTCCCCCAGTTCAGTCTTTGTTCCTCGGGTGCTTCCAGGAGTCTTCTCGTGTGAGGAGCGAAGAACCCCAGATGATGTCACTTCCTGCCTTATATGCTTTTGCATCTGGCAGGAATCCTTTGTTCCCAAAGCTTGGTTCCCAGACCAGCTTCTGGAAAAATCCTGACGTCCCAAGATGGAGTCTAGAGACATGGTCTCATCACATGACCTTGTAGAATCATAGCAGCCATTGGGCTGCCTGTAGCATGCTCAGGAAGGCTCCCCAGGTGGGAGATATGCCGCTCCTAAGGCCTATTGGCTTTTCCTAATGGCTCATTGCCCTGAATAGGCCCTTCCCCACCAACTCTTAGACTGAAGGCATCTTGTCTAGTGGGCGTTACGCAAGTGTAACTACATTTGAAATACAGACACACAGTTAATATTAAGAACTTCAGATACAAAAATGATACATGCCTACAGATAGAATAATCACATTCTGCAAATCATAAGTTTTCCATGACACCTCTGTGACGGTGCTACCCGTGGGAGCCAGCTGAGGTCACTCAATTAGGGTGAACTGCAAACAAAACGGGGCAGACAAACCCCAAACACTGGTGGATATTCCAATACTTAGATTTACCAACCAGCACAGAACAGCTTCTATAGCACCTCACTGGTTACTCAGACATCCAAACAACGCAGTTCCCTTAAAGTGCCCAGCCCCAGGCCTCCATCCAGACACACCTGTCAGATATGATGATGAGTCCTGAAAATCTCATCACATAAAAGAAAAGGTTCTTCCAATCCCAAAGGATCAGCCACATACCCAGGTTCAATTATAACTTAGATCTTACCCAAAATACACGCTACAGCCAATTCTTATTAACTAAACTACAATTTATTAAAAAAGAAAAGAGAGAGTGTTGGTTAAAAGATCAATATACAGACAGATTTGAATTTAATTCTTGAGGTTCAGATTCATAGCAGAGATGAGCTTGTAGCTGCCAAAAGTCCTTTTAGAAATAGTCCATGGGTTATAGTCCAATGTCCATATTCAGGGTGACTCCAGTCGGTGACTGGGGATCTCAATCCTTATGGCTTAAGGTTTCCCCCTCTTGAAACCCAAAGCAGATCTGAGATGAACCAGGATCATGTCCCAGGGTTCTTATACATTTCCAGCAGCCTTTTGACCTGAGAAAACAATAGACTTAACTCTCCTTCTCCTAAACATCCTGGCAATTAGCACAGGGTAATTTATCCATTAAACAGTTCAGATACAGGTTACCACAACCTTCAAAGAGACATATAGACAATAATACTATTTCCCTCAAGTATCTTCCTAAATGTTAATATTCCTTTTTTGATCTTTGAATCAAAGCTATAGCAATAGACAAGACTTGTTTGCTTACATCACAAGACCTGAGCAAACACCTACCCTTCTACCTCTAACAATGCAGACTTGCATTTCAAAGCTCTATTCATTTACATATCTTCCTAACCAGTTTCTAAAGTTCGGCCATGGGTCAGGTCAGTCTGTGAGTTAATTAACTCTTTCTGGCCCTTCAATGACATATTAGATCAGACTCATAACGTCACAACCTCACATCACTTATCTTGCATAAAATACATCATAAATTATGTCATAATCACATCATAATAATATCACTGTGAAGAATGTGGGGTGCAGTGTCAGAGGATGCATGATGTGTAATCTCCTTTGGGATGAAAGGCACCAAAGAAATGGGAAGGTGGTACTGTTCTCATTCCGGCTTCCTTGGGGTTTAGCTGAAATTTCTATTTGTGTGCACCCTGTAGAGTAAAATAATTGGATTCCACCTGATGATGCTGTCACGTTTGCATCTTGACAGGATGATGCCTCTAAAGAGCCCTTGGTTTATAATCTCTGTCTCCATCTGACAGACCTTTGATGGTCAGGAAGATCCAACCTATTTTGTGATAGTTGGTGACTCTGGGTCTTGATGCTTGTAGAAAACTCCGAGGGCAATTTCTCTTCAACCCAGCGATGCCCATGTGCTCCAAGCACCTCACCCCTTGTGTATTTAGACTTTCTTGCTGCAGAGAGAACAGGGCTCTTAGCTCAGCGGTAACTCGAGGCAGAGGAGAATCCAAGGTCTGCTCTGCAGTCCTTCCTTGTGATGGGGGTGGATCTCGATGTAGCCATTGGTGGGTGGATGATCACCATCTTAATTCTCTCCTTGCATGGTCCTCTCCATCTGGCTCAGGCCTGAGGGTACCTGTGCTGGTCAGTGCCTCTCTCCAGCCTTGGTGACAAGTTATGTCATTCCTCAGACCAGTGTCGGGCTACGTCCAGGTCCCCGTGGTGCCACTCCCTTATCTCTGTAATAGTGAGCACGTGGTGCCACTGATCTCATGATTGGCCAGTGCTAAGCCAGGGCAAAGGATCGGGGTTAGGCAGCTCGGGCTCAGTGCCTGTGGGTGCCTTAGCGGCCTAGGTCTCCGGTTTGAAACACAGTTCAAATCTCAGCCCTTGTTCTTCCCGGGCCGGCTCTCCTGAATTTACTGTGCCGCTCTAAACAGCCACGGACTTTTCAATGCTGTGTGGGCACGAGATCCCACCACACTTCTGATCTGGATGGGGGGCGTTATTTCTTCACTGTTTCTCTTAGGGGTCAGCGGGTGAGAATGGTGACGTCCGGGCCGTGTGGAGCAGCTGCCGCCGTACGTCAGTGCCTGAAGAAATCATTCCAAAACTCTGAGTGCGAGGGCCTCTTTGGGGTGAACCGGGTGTGGCTGCATTGGGAGATTCCATGTCTTGGGAACTGGCTGGCTTAGCCGGGGTCTTTTGTTTGGATTTTGCTGCCTCGTTAGATTTTGCGAACGAGAAACAAAGCCCAACATTCCAGGTCTTTTGTGCAACCCGGCACCGCAATGATTCAGCCCTTTCAATCCCTCTGCTCGATTCCTGTTCTGACACCAAGCCCTCACCCCCCACGGCAAGCTTCCAACTCACCTCCCACACACCCACAGGTCCGGCTGCCCCCCCAGTGCCGTTAGGCCCCTGCCTTGTCACCCAGGTCTTTTCTGCAGAGCGTTGAAAACTGTCTCTAGAAGCAGCATTCAGCCAGGGACTGGCTAGTGGCCGTGGGTCTGGGGATCTGATGTGTCCCCAGTGCCTTAAGAATGGTGAAGGCTTTTGGCAAGGAGCCTGGGGCTGGAGGTGACGTGGAGAAAGGGACGGGTTATAGCAGCAGAATTCAGAGGACGTGAGCCCGTATCACAGCGACAGGGTCCCATCAGGCCCAAAGGAGTCCAGGCTTTGGCGGTAGCTTGTTCCTTAAAGATCTGGCCAGTTTGAGCACCGGTGTGAGTCCAGGGGCGTGTTTGTCTTTCCGTTGAACGACTCCTTGATCTTTGTTAGAACCCAGGCCCAGTACTTAGGCCTGGTGTGACAGTGCGGTTCTGGCAGGACCCAACTGAGAGTGCCAAATCAGGACCAATTGCTCAAACAGGGCAGTCACAGCCCTAGGCTGGGGTTTTTCCACCTCTAAGGCAAACCAAACCAGCCAGACAAAAGGACTTTGGTCACACCCCACTGGCTACCACAAGTCACACAAGCAATTTCTCCAGTCTCCAGTCCCACCCCCCCCACACCAGCTCGTCGTCCTGGGGGATGAATGGTTAAAACCAACACCCCAATAAAAAAAAAATCTCTCTCGATCCCAAAGGACCAAGCCCCAGACCCAGGTCAATATACACATCTTACCCACAAATCAACAAATCACAAATCAATCCAAATCTAAAATCTAAATTTTTTTATTTTAAAAAAAAAAAAAGAGAGAGAAGAGGAGGTGGTTAAATGGAATCAATTACATACACATATGGCAATGTTCTTAGTCTTAGTTCAGGCAGCTTGCAGCAGTGATGCAGCAAAAAGTTTCTTCTTAGTTAAGTCTCTGGAACATCCCTGGAGGGGGTCTCAGAGCTTTAGTGCAGAGCTCTTCAGCCAGTCAAAGTCCTCCAGAGGGTGAAGCAGGATTGAAGACAAGATGGAGATGATGATGATGATTTATATATATAGACTTTTTCCCTTTTGTTTGAACTGTGGAAAACACACAGCCAAAAATTAAACATGGAAATGGAGTCTGCATGGCATCTGCAGTCTCTGCATACTTTGCTGAGTCACCTTCTTCTCCATCCGCCTTCTCTGTGGGGGATCAGTGTGTGCTGGTGGGCAAGCCAAGCCAGCTAGAGCCTAAACTAACACCAGCTTGTCTAGCATATTTTAGGCTAGATAATAATAACAGATACACAAATACACAGAGCCAAATACTAATAACTTACACACTAAAACATACACAGACACAGACATACACACAGAATAACACCCAACACCCACCCAGAATCTTTTATTAGACACCTTACCCTTTTTTACTTACTTTTTGGTGCCACTACACACACAGGACCTGCACATAATCTATATTATTATAATTTTATATCAATAACATCACACCTGGTCTACACTGAGTCTGCCCAGGTTTACCTCAAATCAGCCTTTAAATGGATTTAGTTAAACCCTCCTCGTGGACACATGAAGTTGCATTACACCTGCCTTATATCAAGTTAGCTTAATTCAGTCAGCCGGAGCCTTAGCCTTTCCCATGGAGAGAGTCTCTTAATGCCACTCGACAGCACCTCCGGGCAGGTGTAGCCTGCGGGAGAACTGGAGCCTTGGGCTGCAGGAGGGCAACCTGCCAGGGATGCTCATTGTCTCCAGGCCTGTCATTTTTGAGAGGGGCGGTGCTCTCCCAGCAGTGCTCAGCACCTCTGCAAATGAGGCCGTTGGCCTTCCCTTCCTCTTGTTCCCCAGCCGCTTGGCACGGCAGGCGGCTGCATGTGGCTTTGGAGCTGTTTCTAAACAGAGCGGAGCTCAGCCAGCCTGGAGGAGCAGCGCCACGTGAGTTCTCTTGCTGTAAAGTAGCTCGTGCCATGGACGTGTTAGAGAGGACAGGACGGGGCTCTCCAAATGTGTCCGACAGAACTGAAAGCTCAGGGATGTTATGGGGCCGCTGCTTAGTGGAGAAGGTGAGCTGGTCGTGGAAGATGATAGGAAGGCAGAGCTGCTCAGTGTCTGCTTTGCTTCAGTCTTCTCACAAAAAATACCATGTGACTGGATGACTGGTGAGGTTAGCATAGACAATAAAGGGGAAGAGATGCAGATCCGCATTTGTAAAGACCATGTCAGATCTTCTGACTAATTTGAATGAGATCAAGTCAGCCTGGTCTGGCGCTGTTCATCCCAGGGGGCTGACGGAATTAGCTGAAGAAATCTTGGAGCCACTGGCGATAATATTTACAAACTCATGGATGACCGGAGAAGGGCTAACATAGTGCCCATCTTTCAAAAGGAGGAACCAGGAAACTAGAGACCCGGCAGCCTGACTTTGATACCTAGGAAGCTACTCGTGCAATGTATAAAACAGTCAATGTGCGAATACCTGGAGGATGAAGAGGTGATCGCTAGCAGCCAGCGTGGATTTACTAAGAACAAATCATGCCTAACCAGCTTGATTTCCTTCTTTGGTTTGGTGGATGGGGGAATGTGGTGGACATAATATGCCTGGACTTTAGCAAGGTTTTTGCCACAGCCCCACATGACGTGCCGCTAGGCAAGCTGGAGAAATGCAGGCTCAGTAGAACTACCATTAAGTGGATACGAACCAAGAGTAACTCTTAATGGAAGGATGTCGGGCTGGAGGGAGGTCTCAAGTGGGGTTCCATTGGGATCTGTTCTGGGCTCGGTGGAGGGTGGTCTGATACTCTGGGGGTGGGCCTGGGGTAAGGTCATAGACAGCTCGAACCACACGGGGTGCCGACAGAAGCTGCGCTTTGGGCCAACCGTGTTATCAGCTGGTCGCAAACTCAGTTAAAAGCCATAGCACAGGCAGGGCCGCGTGCGGCACAGGATAGCGGCACTGCAATGCCGTGAGCCTTGCAAGCACGGGGGAGATCTGAGCAGGACTGGATTGTCAGGTAAGATTTTATGCTCTATGAACACCCCCCGCAAACCCATCCTGATGGAGCCCAAAGTACCGCATGAGCTTTATGTGTACGGCAGCGCTGAAATGCAGCCGCTTCTGGGGTGGAGCGTGGTAGCCAGCATGCTGGACAACAGTGATGGGAGGGGGAAACTTGCTTAAGAAGTCCAGAATAAACCTTCTTTCTGTGAACCGGGCCCTGGGGTCCACAGCAGGCGGGCTGGATGTGGGCTTTTAAGATCTCTGCAATATCCCCCCCGGGGAAGCAGCAGGGGACTCGTATTAGAACTAGCCTCAGCAGGAAGAAGCGTTGGCTGGATTCGAGGTTATGGTTGAAACCCGAGGGTCAGAGCTATAAACCGTCGCTGTGTCTGGGCACGTGTGGCAGCAATGGAGGGTGAGTGAGTGCACTCAGGACTGATGCATTTGCACCAGTGACCTGCTTGGAGTGGGTCTGGATGGAACACCTGTGCGCTTTGCACGGCTGATGGAGCTGCACCACCAGCAGTGTGAGGAGAGGTGCTCACCCCCAGCATGCTGGAGCGGGCAGGGCCATCAGCGGGAGGACACAGAGTGGCACTGCCATGAGACCCAGAGGGCAGGGGAGCATGAGAGCTGGGGGCCAGCGGCGTAGGAGGGGAAAGCCCTGCCCTGCAGGAAATCTGGATTCGGGCCAGACTGAGACTGCAGCACTAGGGTCGAAGAGTAAATGCTGAGCAGAGCTGCCTGGATCCAGCAGAGCCAGCCACATTTGAAAGCAGCTAGCTCGCTCCTGGCTGATCTGGTTCCCGGTGGAGTCGAGAGGAGCTGGGGCAGGCTATGGGGTGGGGCACCCAGGGTTTTCAGCCCCACGCCAGGCACAGACTGAGAGACGCACGTTGGCTGTCAGCAGAAACTGCTCCGGTGGACTCAGTCCTGGGCCGGGTGCTGTCTGCTGGGGGTGGTACCCACCTCTGTGCATCGACACCCCCTGGGCACATGCCACAAGAGCAGGGGAGCCTGGCTAGTTACCTTCTGCTACCTCAGATTCCCCTGGCAGTGGCATTTGGCATTGGGATTTTTCTTCCCTTCCTAAACTCTAGCTGTGCTTTTATCAAACAGCTGCCATATTCCGCACCAGAGGTGGCTGCCCTCTAGTAATGGGGGAACTGATTCCCATGCCAACATATGCAGGGCTTGCTTATTTCCCAGGGGAGCTGAAAATTAATCAGCTAATGCTTGTGAAAGGGCTTGGAAGGTGGGTGAAGCTAAGTGTCCTTTCTCGGGTGGGGTATTTTCAAGCAGAGTGGTCCCTCCTTTCACTGGAGGATGCAGGGGTTGATGTGTGACTATCCCTGCACCCACCGGGAGATCCTCCTGCCAGACTTCCTCTCCCAGCACCCACATCTGGCTCGTGCGCCTTCCACTGATCGCAAGGGAGGTGGCTCGTTCTGTGCTGAAGCTCTCAGTAGCCTAGACCCAAACATGACATGTAAAAGCCCCAGGCCGTTCGTCGTCTGATGTGTTCTGGCACTTTGCTATCAAAGGCCACGTTCTCGGCTCCCCCCAGCCTCCACTGAGGACAGGTGAGATGGGAGCTCTCTGATCCTGGGGCCCGTTCTGTGCCCAGGGGCTGCTCGAAAGTGCACTGCCCCCTAAGGCCATCTACCAGCTGAGGATCGCCGGAGTGCAACATGCTGCAGCCACGCCTGCCTGCCCCTGCTTGGCCTCTCTGCTTGCAGCTTCAGTGGAGGCTGGTGTGTAGGATCCAGCTGTGCCACCTCTGGTCTCCCCTAGCGCTGCTGTCCAGCCTCTTTGCAGCACTAGACCAGAGCAGAGAGAGCCCAGAATCGGGTCCCGAAAGCTTAAGAGCCGTGCCAACTCTTCAGAGAGGCTAAGGAATGAATCCTCCACCCCCCCGTGAGGCAGGCAACCTTGGCTCTGTTTTACAGAAGGGGGCCAGAGAGCTGAAGGCCCAGCTCCATAAAGTGACGTAAGAGCTCAGTGGTTTGTGAACTCAGCCAGGAGGTGGGAGACCCCCCCAGTTCAAGTCCTACCTCTGGCTGATGGTGAGAAGGGATACGAGCTGGATAATAGGCAGCAGGTCTAAAACAAACCAAAGGAAGTATTTCTTCCCACAACGCACAGTCAACCTGTGGAACTCCTTGCCAGAGGATGTTGTGAAGGCCAAGACCGTAACTGGGTTAAAAAAAGAACTAGATAAGTTCATGGAGGACAGGTCTATCAATGGCTATTAGCCAGAATGGGCAGGAATGGTGTCCCTGGCCTCTGTTTGCCAGAAGCTGGGAATGGGTGACGGGATGGATCACTTGATGATTCCCTGTTCTGTTCATTCCCTCTGGGGCACCTGGCATTGGCCACTGTCAGAAGACAGGATACTGGGCTAGATGGACCTTTGGTCTGACCCAGTAGGGTCGTTCTTATGGACCTACCACCCCTCAGGTGACTGCCCTCACCACTAGGCTGTAGAGTCATTCTCATTCCTTTCTGCCTGAATTAATGTTTAATCATTACAATGGAACAACTGTATACATCTCATAGCCCACTGGTGGGGCACTCACTGGAGAGGAGGTAGATCCCTGTTCGAATTCTTTCTCCCATGGGATCAGGTTTGCCATCCTTGCCAGTCCAGGGAACTGCTAGTCTGGCATTTCTGACAATGTGGCCTAGTGGATAGACACTGGGCTGGAACTCAGGAGACCTGGGTCTTTTCATGGCTCTTTTGCTGAGCGACCTTGGGGAAACTGAGGCAAGAGAGGGGAAGTGATTTCCCCATCTGTAAACTAACGGTAATAATACCTGTGTCCGTTGAGACCTACGGCGGAATGGAGCTAAGTCCTCTCCTTTGTGCGCATGCATGTGGAAAAATAGCTTGTAACATCGGACCCACCAAGTCTTACTCACCTGGCTTTAATTTTAAGGCAGCGTTTAAAGTACTGGACTCCTTGGTGTGTTTTGCTGTTTTGGTGACATGTTTAAAATCTCGCCCACCATTTCCTGCAATCTCCCTTGGTCGGATTGTCAGGGCTTCAGCCCCCGAGAGCTTGTTGGACAAACTGTTTTCTCAAAGCCCGGTGGATTTCATTCCTTTCCCTCTGATCAGATTCCCCAGCAAGAAACTTACAAAGAACAGGAGTCCTTGTGGCACCTTACAGACTAACAAATGTATTTGAGCATAAGCTTTCGTGGGCTACAGCCCACTTCATCGGACGCATAGAATGGAACGTATAGTGAGGCGATCTATATACATACAGAGAACATGAAAAGATGGGGGTTGTCCTACCCACTCTAAGAGGCTAATTAATTAAGATGAACTGTTAGCAGCAGGAGAAAAAAAACTTTTGTAGTGATAACCAAGATGGCCCATTTCAGACAGTTTGACAAGACGCTGGGAGGATACTTAACATGGGGAAATAGATTCAATGTGTGTAAAGGCTCCGCTGTTCCCAGTCTCTATTCAAGCCTAAATTGATGGTATCTAGTTTGCATATTAATTCAAGCTCAGCAGTTTCTCATTGGAGTCTGTTTTTGAAGCTTTTCTGTTGCAAAATTGCCACCTTCAAGTCTGTTACTAAGTGACCAGCGAGGCTGAAGTGTTCTCCTACTGGTATTTGAATGTTATGATTAAAAAACATTCAAAAGCTGGTTGTCCCACTTGACTCCAACGATAGGGAGCCCACCATAACCCTGCCCTCCTAATGCTCCGTATCCGGGAGCCCTGGGTACGCGGTGAGGCTTGGGCTGCGCTACAGAGTTAGGTGTGTGTAAGGCAGCTGATGTTGAATTAACGATGTCAGTGTGTATGCTGCAGCCTTGCTCCTGCCGATGTAAGTGCCCTACCACACCGACATCATAACTCCACCCCCCACCCCCCGAGGCGTGGGGCTTCTGTCGGTGTAGTTAGGGCCACGCAGGAGGTTGGCTAAAATGCTTGTCAGTTTCACAGCTGTGAATTGATAGGAAAGGCTGGTAGATTCCCTGCTGAGAACCCTGTGCCTGGCTGGCAGCTCTGGCTGCTGTCACCCCCGGGGTGGATGCGGGGGCTCCAGGTGGAGCCCGGCTACCTGCTGGGAACCAGGCTACTTCCCGGCTCCCAGTTCCCAGCCGGGCTGCTGCCTGGGCTCCCCGCTGTGAGCCCCGGCACTGAGCTGTCAGGGTGCTGCTGCTCTGCAGAGACAATAGCAGTGTGGCAGTTACAAGTATGTCAATTTCACTGCTGGCAGGCTCTGTGCTGTGAGATTCAGCTTGGGGCGGGAAGGGGGTCACAGCATGGGGCTGTCACTTGGGCGTGGATAGGGGGCTCCAGCCGTGAGCCCCGTATGACTGTCAGTGCCCCATGCTTGGCTGTCAGTGTGCCCCACAATGCCCGATGTGAGTAGGTACAAGCACTCCTGGTGAGGGGACACTCCGGCGGCAGGAGGAGGGTTGTATGGACACCAACAGCCGACTGAATTACCGTGGTGGCCGTAGGTCGACCTAAATTAAGTCCACCTCCTTGTGTAGTGTAGACAAGCCCTAAGACTTTGCCCTGTTTTTACAGCTGGTGACAAGGTGGACTTTGAAACTGCGCGGCAGGGTTAACGCTTGGTTAGTCACCAGGGAGCAGAACACCTGCCGTCCTGGCCAGCAGCCTGGGCTGCAACGTGGTTTTGTTTGTTTGTTTTTCCTGATGTATCCAAGTTAGACCAGTTATTTGTCTGACACCTGAACTATACCTGTGTAACCAGTTTGGCTGCTGCACCTTCCTCCCAACCGCGTGCAGGACGGTGCCGTGTGTGTGTCCTCCAGGCATGCTGTGTCCTGCTACGCTACCGGGGGTTTCCCAGCACACAGCGATAAACAGCACGGCCTGCTGGGACGCACCTCTGTTGAGTCACGGCTGTGTTGTGAAAAGAGCTGCTGTGTGATCACAACTAACACACAGCTTACAAACCGTGGCTGTACTTAGCGGTGACGGGCTGATCTCCGAGTGCGCCACAGACATTTAAACCTCACCCTGACCCTGTGAGGTGCCCTGCCATTAACCCTGTCTGCAAGTGGGGGAACCAAGGTTGTCATAGGTCTCACCCCCACTTGGAGCTGTTGGGTTCACAAGATGGGGACCTGCATGGATCCTTCTAAACTTAAATCCTAGTTTAGATCTGGTAAAAGCTGCCACCACCCAATAATGTACGTGTATTGGGACACAGTCCTTCCCCCAAAATCCTTGGAGATTCCAAGAGCCCCAAATCCATGAAGTTCTTACACCCAGGAGAAATAAACCATTCCCCCCTGCTTCCTCCCCGCTCTCTTTTCCTAGGAGAGATACCGGGATCCAACTACAGAGGGATGCCTTCCTTTTCCCTCCTCCCCTTTCCCTGAGAATTTACCCAAGGAAAGATCAACCAAGTCCTTAACAGAAAAGATTTATTAAAGAATAAAAAGAAAGTAACTGTCTCTGTATTACCAGGATGCAAAAATACAGGGTCTAAACTTATCCATCTTTGGAGAGAATCCCCCCTCCTTTCTTTCTCAGTAAAAGCAATAACAGTACAGAATTAAAGAAATTCTATAGCAAACACACAATTGCAAATGTAGAAATCAAATTATAAGACTAATCCGCCTTTCTAATTAATACTTACTATTGGATAGTAGGAACTACTCCAGGAGAACTTGGAGACATGTCTGGTCTCTCTTAGATCCAAAGAGAGCACACAGAGCAAAACAAGGAACACAGACAAAGGCTTCCCTCCACAGAGATTTGAAATTATTCTGTCCCTTGATTGGTCCTCTGGTCAGGTGTTTCTCAGGTTACTGAGCTTGTTAACCCATTCCAGGTAAAAGAGACCTTAACCCTGATCTGTTTATTTATGACAAAGATCTAGGTAGACTCAGGTTGAAATGCTCAGAAGTGGCCTCTGATTTTTGGGTTCCTCCATTTTTGGGGCACCCACCGTGGAACAGCTGGTCCCTGACTTCCAAATGTGCCGGGACGGCCTGTCACCCACTGATTTCCTCTGAAAACCTGAGTGTCCCAAGCTCTATGGGGCAGGAACTGTCTCTTTGTTTGTGCAGCCCAATGGATCCTGGTCTTGTAGGCTCGACACTAATACAACTAACAAATAACAATAAGTCGGGCACCCAACATTTAGTGTCCTGCAGAGATTCTTGAACAGAGCTGGGACCAGAACCCAGGAATCCTGACCCCCGGTCCCCTGCTTTGCCCAGGCATGGTGTGGACGCTTTTCTTTGGGAGGCATGACCCATAAGCAGGCCTAGTCACACTGCATTACAGCCGGGCGCTGGCCCCTTGAGGTTCACAATAATAGAACGTAGCGATGGAAGAAGACCCGTAGGCCTGGTCACCCCTTTTTTGCAGGTGGATAAATTGTACGTTAAGCTGGTGGCAGCAGGTTCCTTCTAGAACTGGCAGAGCTGGGGGTTCTACCGGGTCTGGTTTCAGAGAAGGGGTTCTGATTAATGGGGCCCCCCCTCGCCCGCACACGACACTCGTGGTCCCCATGCCCTGGTTCTCTTTGCTTCCTTGCAGATACCAAACTGTTGGAAAAGTCCAGCTTGCTGGTGCATTTCACAGAGAAGCTACAGGCGGAGTCCTTTGATCTCCAGCCCTCTAGGTAAGTAGAATGGCTCCGACTTCTTCCTCCTCAGGCGTGGAGAAGGCGTGACAGCTTCCCAGGGCCAGCAGCACCAGAGTGTATCCCCGCTGCCCCTACAGCGGCCGCACTGTTATCTTTGGAAGCGCATAGGCAAGCGTAGCTGACCCTTTCCCTGGTCCCTCGCAGCACCGAGTGCCTCGGACTAGCGGTGGCTATCCGTGCCCTGGGGAGAGGGGGGCTTTCACAATCAGGCCTTTCTTCCTTCCCAACAAAAATCCACTGAGTCAGCCAGACACCGGTTCCTGGCTCCGCAGCTGAGTAAGAGTGGGAAGTGTGTCAGGATGGACAGAGCCACGCTTTCTCCTCTGTCAGTGCTGAGCTGCTGCTGTTGTCTTTCAGAGGAGAGGTTAATAACTTAGTGATCTGGACCATCGAGCCCAAGTGACTTTTGTGCAAGAGCAAGGGGAGGTTAAGCCTGGGGGCCAGGCCAGATTGCATTGTGGGGAATTGTGTTCAGCCTTCCTAGATCCCCTCTGCAGCTTCAGTTTGATAGTGTTTTGCTGCTTCACGTCCTGCCCCAAACTGCTGTGTGTTTAACAGCGGCCGATGTTCCACCCCAGAATTAGCTGCACTGCAGGAGCTGAGCAAAGCAATCCTGCGTGCCGGGTGTCTTTTGCTCTCTCACCCCACCAAAATCTGCGAGCCAGATTCTGCCCCGCTTATCCCAGCTGACAGGGGGTCAGGGCACAGCATCTGGTCTGATCTGGCGATGGTAAGGCTGCACAGCTAACCTTTAACAGCGGTTGCGTTATGCAAAGATCAAGATAAAGATAACTCGACCGCATTGCATGGGTGTATTAGTGAGCAGCTTGCTGGATTTGCCTTGGTTACACGCACCGCAAAATCTGCGGCAGGTGCGACATAGCATGATTGACGTTGCAGCAGGAGCGCTTGGCTTTTGCACTCCCTGACTTTCAGACAGCAAAATGGGTATTTTTAACATTGCATTGTCTGCACTGAATGTGTCTGCATTGACTATCCTGGCTAAAGCAACGGCGAACAAGGCCCTCGGCATCACACCTCGTTGAGGGCAGCGGGGGTAGGAGAGAGCATCTTTGCTAGAGGCAGTTTGGCTTCGCAGAGCAGAAACACCTGTGTTTACATTATAATTTTCAGCTGCAAAAAAGCAGAAGCTGGGCTGTTTCCCAATGAAAGCGGCGGGTGTGCTGAAGCTCAGGCTCTGCTTTATTTTTTTTTCCAAAATGCACGAAGCAAAACAATTCATTGCAACTTTGCCCTCTCTTTCTTGCACGCTGCCCCGGTGGGATTGCCCCTCGGCCTCAAGAATTTGCCCCGTGCTCCTGGGGGAGGCAGATCTTCATGAACCTCTGCTGCAAACTCAGCAGCTGCATGCTCAGCCGTGACTTCGGTTTTGTTTTTTAACCTGCTCTCTCTGTAGGTCAGGGCGGGAAACTAACGGCTCCGCGCTGGAACCAGGCCTGGGCTCCCCGGAAGCGCTGCAGACCCTGAAGATAAAGTACCAGGGGCAAATCGCGGAGATGAAAGGTGTCAGTGGGGAGGTACGTAGAGGGGAGGGAAGGCACCGAATGTCAGCTCTTGCGGCCCGGGATTGTCATTTGCCCTGGGTTTGTACAACTCTTAGCAGGGGCTGGTGTCTCTATAGAGTTGCCAATGTCTTTCCAAAAACCTGGGACTGTTTTCTTAGCCCCTGCATGCGGGGGGACGTAGCTTGGGCCCACCGGTGCCAGGGGTGGGGTGCCCAGTCCCACATAGGGTTTGGGGGGGGTACGGACCATGTTGGAGTTGAGGAAACTTCCCCTCCCTGCAGTGGTCAGGCTGTCTTGGGAGTGAACAGGGAGGCAGGGTTGGGAGGGGGGTGGAAAGAGGCACCCGTGAGTACGGCCCCCTGCTGATTTCAGCCCTTTCAGCGGCCCCGTCTGCTTTCCCTGCGCAGGGCCTGCCGGGCAGGGCGAGTGGACGGGACGGTGTGTCCTGCAGCTGTGCTGAAGGGCCAGGGTCTGGAGGGGGCTGTGCCTAGCGGCGGGGTCAGGGTGTAGCCTCCGTGCTCGCAGGGTCTCTGCCAACGGCCCCAGCTGAGGAGTATGACTGCTGGCTGGTGGAGAGGGAGGTGGGCGGGGAGCCTGTTCCTGGCAGCCGAGATCATCTACACAGAGCCCTGTCCACGTTTTACAAACGTTCGAGCAGGGGGAGGTGAGGAATGCGCAAAAGGCGCCTCTTTAAATAAAGAGACGCCTTGTAATACGGGTCCAGTTATTACTCAGCCCCAGCTCTGCTCTCGTGTCCTCAGCGTGTTTCTCTTTGGAAGATCATCTGGCCTTTGAAATCTCTCTCTCGTTTGCAGTTGGCGTATCGAATTATTGAACTGAGCAAATTACTCAAGGCCAAAGAGTGTAAACTGCAGGAGCAGAAAACGAGGTAAGGATGCTCCCCAAACTCCTGGATGCACCTGATTTAACAAGGCTTCCTTCCAGTGCGTTTCTCCTTGGGGCTTATTTTATATGGACACTTGTTTATTTAACCAGCATGAGGGGGCAAGTCTGCTCTGCAAAACTGGCCCCTCCTTCCCCTGCAGACAACCTCCTGTGTTGGAATCACAATCTGAGCAGCCAACTTGAATGGCAGTAAATGTTTACTGCTCTTCACTCCTCCTAGCCCTGCAGAGATCACCCAGCGAGCTGGGGCGTGTGGCAGAGAAACCCGTACAGTGCATGCCTCGCTCTAGCCGGTTACCCGACTTTCAGCCTACGTTGTGTGTTTCCCCCTCTGCCTGATCCACAGAGGATATGAGTCTGCTACACTTCCCAGCTAAGCCTTTAGCTCAAGCTGGAGAGGCACATGCTCTCCACTCGGGAGGCCCCGGGTTCAGTCCCTGGTGGTGATCAAGATGGCAGTTGCTCCAGTCTAGGGGCTCACTTTCAGGAGTGCTGATAAAAGTTTGGGATGCGAGTTGGGGGGAGCCCATTCCCTAGAGTGCTGTCTCTTGGTTTGGCTCAGGCTGGCGTCCCTGAGCGGGCGGATCTCTGAGCTGGAGGCAGAGCATCAGCAGCTGAAGGGCCGGGCGGAGGATCTGGGCAGCGGGAACTGTGCCAGGAAGGCGGAATACGACGCGCTTCACGAGCGTTATCGGCTCCGGGAGGGGGAGCTGCGGCGAGCAGCCGAGAAGGAGCAGGAGCTGATTGAGAGCCTGGTGCGGAAGAAAGTGGAGGCTGCCGAGCACCAGAACAAGAAGAACGAGAGGTTGGTTAAGGGTCTGTCGCTGCCCAGCGTATGAGAGCGACTCGCCTGGGCTGGGGGGGCGCACAGGGCATGCAGACCCGGAGGGGGGTGCTGCTGCAGAGGCCCAGGACAGGTGGGAATTTTGCCCAGCCCTCCTCCACTGGAAGGATGGACCGTGCAGTGCAAGGGATTGGCGCAGAGGATGGGGGCAAAGCAGACAATCTGCAAGGCTCTGCTCATAGTCCCCATGGCTCTGCCTGCCCCCTGCAGCGATGGGTTGTGTCAGTGTCCTGGAGCGGGGAACGCACTGGCTGAGGCCAGTGGGAGCCCTTCGGTGGGATTTTGCAGCCGATCCAAAGGCTGGGGAATGAGGTTATCAGTGGGCCGTGGATATGCTGTGTGCTGGCTGTCTAGCGAGGGTGATGGGGCCAGACAAGCACCTTAGTATCTGAGTGACTCTCAGTCTTTAATGACCTTATCCTCCTAGCCCCCCTGTGATGCAGGGCTGGGCTCTTATGCCTGCTATACGGATGGGGAAACTGAGGCAGAGAGCAGTTAAGGGACTGACCCAAGGTCACATGGGCAGTCTGTGGCAGAGGAAGGCCTTGAACCAAAGGTTCGCATATCTCAGGCCAGTGTCCTAACCACTGGGCCATCCTGCTTCTTGACTCTGGCTCCTTCTGCTGTTCCGTTGCCCCCTGTTTGAGCTTACTTCCGGCCGGCCGCCAGCTGTGTTGCTTCCCTGTGAGGAAGACAGAAGCCCTAATAAACTCTCCAGCCACGGGCGGTCTCTAGCTCGCATGGCAGAGCGCTGCAAGGCACAGTCAACCTGCGCATCTCGGTGCCAGGGGATGGGGTCAAGGCCAAAACTAGAACTGGGTTTGAAAAGAAACGGGATGCGTTCATGGAGGGTAGGCCCACCAATGGCTCTTAGTCGGGCTGTCGATTAACTAAAAAAAATTAATCATGATTAAAAAAATTAATTGCGAGTAATCACAGTTTTAATCCCACTAGATAATAGAATACTAATTGAAATGTATTCAATATTTTGGATTTTTTCTGCATTTTCATATATATTGTATTCTGTGTTGTAACTGAAATCAAAGTGTATATTATTTTTTATTATATTTGCACTGTAAAACGATAAACAAAAGAGACAGTATTTTTCTATTCACTTCATACAAGTACTGTGGTGCAATCTCTTTGTTGGGAAAGTGCAACTTACAAATGTAGTTTTTTTTGTTACATGACTGCACTCAAAAACAAAACAATGTGAAACTTCAGAGCCTGCAAGTCCACTCAGTCCTACTTCTCGTTCAGCCAATTGCTCAGACAAACAAGGTTGTTTACATTTGCAGGAGATGATGCTGCCCGCTTCTTCTTTACTATGTCACCTGAAAGAGAGAACAGGCATTTGCATGGCACTTTTGTAGCCGGCATTGCAAGGTATTAATGTGCCAGATATGCTAAATATTCATATTCCCCTTCATGCTTTGGCCACTATTCCAGAGGATGCTTCTGTGACGTTATTGATATAAATTGGGACCATATAGAACATGGGTTGCAACCAAGGTCCTGCAGTGGCATCAAATCTTAGATAAAGGGGGTCATCTAAGGTGTCGAAGACCAGATTATGGGTTGCTGATTATAATTATGCTGTCTATATGTCTGTATCATTTGTAGTTAAAGTTATAAGTATTGGCTCTGTAATGTCTATAGTTTGTATTCTGCTCTGCCTCTGGGAAGTGTCCCAGACAAGCTGATGTTAGCCCGGCATAGCTGGCTTGATGGCCCATTAAAGAGCCATCAGCTACACAATTGACCCATGGAGAGAAGGCAGACACGCCTTGTGACTCAGCGAAGTATGCAGGGACTGGCCCATGTGACTCCAGACTCCATATTTTTGCTGTAAATTTCCACAGTGAAGACAAAGAGATTCTTACACCTGGAAAAGTCTATATAAGCCTAATGCCTCATCTCCATCTTGTCTTCAATCCTGCTTCTGACCTCTGGAGGGACTTTGCTACAAACTGAAGCTCTACACCAGGGACTGAGGACCCATCGCAGCGGGGGATGCATTCCAGAGACTTAATCTAAACCTGCAGTTTACTCCAGCACTGCTGCAAGCCTGAACTAAGAACTTTGCCATTACTGTATGTAATTGATTGCATTTAACCAATTCTACCTCTCTTCTCTACCTTTTTCCCTTTGTAAATAAACCTTTAGATTTTAGATTCTAAAGGATTGGCAACAGCGTGATTTGTGGGTAAGATTTGATGTGTATATTGACCTGGATCTGGGGCTTGGTCCTTTGGGATCGAGGGAACCTTTTTCTTTTATTGGGGTGTTGGTTTTCATAACCATTTATCCCCAGGACGAGTGCACTGGTGGTGATACTGGGAGACTGGAGTGTCTAAGGAAATTGCTTGTGTGACTTGTGGTTAGCCAGTGGGGTGAGACCAAAGTCCCTTTTGTCTGGCTGGTTTGGTTTGCCTTAGAGGTGGAAAAACCCCAGCCTAGGGCTGTGACTGCCGTTTGAGCAATTGGTCCTGATTTGGCACTCTCAGTTGGGTCCCGCCAGAACCGCCTCGTCACAGTGGCGTAGTCGGCAGGATCCACAGAACCAGGTCAATTAAGCTTTGGGTCAGAACCCCACGCTATCCAAATTTTAACTTTGGGATTGAGAGTTTGGTTGGTTAAAGGTCAGTGACCATGAGACAGAGAGCATCAGGAAAAGCAAGGAAACTGCAAGCCTTGAGAGACAGCCTGCAGTTTGATTATGAGCAAGAACTGGCAGAAATTCGAATGGAAGAGAAGCAAGTCTTGGCCCAGCTGGAGAAAGAGGCGGCCGAGAGAAAGAGAGAGGCGGCTGAGAGAGAAAAAGAGGCTGCTAAGAGAAAGAAAGAGCTGCTGGCTGCTGAGGAGGAGACTCGCAAGGTGCAGCAGGAGACTCACAAGATGCAACAAGAAACTGCTAGACTCCAGCTCCAAGTCAAAAAAGCAAGGGAAGAACGGCAGAGACTGTATCCTCTGGAAAATCCAGTTTGTAACAATGTTGGTATGTTGTATAACTCTGAGCAGTTGTCTGGGGGTAACCAAATGTACCCCAACAATGCCACCTTTTATGTCAATGCTGTTACTGTGTGTTCAGTAGGGGGTGGCCCCATAAATTGTGGCAGTGCTATGTATGAGAGTGTAAAAGTCAATGGTAAAAGCTGTTTAGGGCAAACTATGGCTTCTAACATCACTCTTGTTAGAGCAGATCTGGTCAAAGAAGAAGATTATTTACCAAATCAGAGTGTGAATGTTGTGATCCTCTGTGAGTTTACTGTCCGTGTGCCTTTAGCCAGAATCCACCTTGAGTGGAATGGGGCTCAGCATGAAGTGATAGCTGGCGTCAGGAGGTTATTGCCTGAAGATCTTTTAATTGGGGAAAATGTTGAAGCTTTGTTCAATCCAGGTAGCCAGTCACAGGAGAGGAATAATCTTAAACCTGTGTCTATTGTGAGCAAGGATTTGCCTGAGGTGGGTTGCTCCAAAGGTTTGTCTGTGCAAAAAAGCAGCTTGTCTGGGAATGAAGTTTCTGAATGTCTGTTTGATGTCTCAGAAGTTAATCTGGAGTTAGATCAAGAGCAGAAAGATCTCATTGGGGAGGAAAATGTTTCTCAGGAGCAGATTAAAGTAGATGGTCAGGTTAAAGCCCTAACTAAGGAAGGAGAGGGTAAATTTGTAATGGGTAATGAATTATTGGCTAGTGCAGCTTGTAGAAGTAAACCTGAAATGGGTAACTGTGATTTGCTGTGATTAGCTCAGTGTAGTGAAAAGAGCAGCAGCTTATCTGTTGGGAGAGGCAATGTGCCTGGTAGGGAAAGTTTGGAGGAGCCTAGGCAGCCTTGTGAGCTGATGGCTTTGTCTAATCAGCAGGTTGGGAAGGGAGGGATAGTGGAAGATGAGAGTCCATATCCCTTACCTGTTTCCTGTGTGGAGAAATGTGACAGTGAAGGGAATGTGCCTGTCTCTGTCAGGGGTATTGACTTGCCTATGAAGGGAGCTACCTCGGTCTCCAAGCAGTTGTCTGTGAACAGCCCTGTGTGCTGGGACAAGGGAAATGAGATCCCAAGCTGTGTGTCTGGTGAAGGAGAATGTGTCTCCAGCTCTTCTGTGTCAGTGGAGCAGACAGAAGGGGCCTGTCAGCCTGTGATGGTGGAGGGTGATTCAGTTGTCTCGAAGTTGGTTGTAAATACAGCTAAAGCCCAGGAAGGGAATAGTCCTGAGTTTGTGTCTGCTGGGGAGAATGGCACTGTGACTAGGTTGCATCCAGTTAGTGTCATAGCAAGGTCCCAAAGACCAGACAGTTCTGGTGCTTGTAGTTTGCCAGTTGCTAATGTGTGGTTGGAAAAGGGTGCAGCAACTCTGTCTGATCAGGGTGATACCCTAGCCAGGGCACAAGGAGGGCATGAAGGTGATTTAAGTGTGTTACTTACTGACAGTTTGACAACTTGTAGCAAGAAGGAAAAGATTCCTGAACTTGTTCATGGCCAAGGGAAGGAGACTGCTTCGGACCTGTTATCTAGAAAGTCTGTAGGTGTGCCTAAAAGGGGATTGTGTAGAAATCCGCCTGTGGGGCCTGAAGTGAGTCTAAGTGTAGGTGAGACCCAGAAAGCGGCTGTGGTTGCTCAGGGAAGTGTTCCTGTAGAGCAAGCCCTAGGTGGAGAGGGGAAGGGCAGAATTTCTGTGAGGGGTGAATTGCTGCTTAGAGAAGCTCCTAGGGAAAGGAATCCTCATGGTAGCCTGTGCAAGCAGTTTACTGCAACTGAAGGGTGTAAAAGTGATTTAATCAGGGAAGTTTCAGTTCCTAACAGCCAGAAATTTTCTGTTGTGAATGGATCCACTGACTTTCCTTTTGAGAGATCCAGTGTGGGCAGCTTTGAAAAGGTCTCAGGTGGAGTAGAAGCTGTTAAGGAAGTTGAGCAGCCCTATAACCACCTGGCTGTGTGTAGCCAGCTTGTTGGGGGGGAGACAATGCTGTTGGGACAGGAATGTCTCCATGCTGAATCTGTAAGTGAGCAGTCTGTGCTTCAGGATCTGAGGACAGATTCAGTTACTGGTTTTTCAAAGCAGAACAGTTGTATGGCTAAATGCTTGAGGAGGCAGGGGAGAGCAAGCCAGCTCTCACCCTCAGACTCCTTGGATTTGTGTGGTATCTCTGTGAGACAAAGTCCAGCCGTGGAATCCATAGCAGCTAAGAAGTTAAAAGCTAGTGTCTGTGTTGATGCGAATTACTTGGCTGGCAGGGTGAAGAAAGACTTGCTAATAGCTGTTAGCACAGAGGGCCCACCCCATCAGCCGGTGATCTCTGTTAAGCAAGAGAAATCAGGGTTTAATCCTGAAGAACAAGAAGGAAAGAGAAGACTGAATTTTGCAAAGGGAACCCACAGGTTAACCCTAAAAGGCCCAAACTCCAATGGTATTGAGCCAAGGGTGTGGCATGACAAACATGTTTGTAGATGGACGCTTGCAATCAATTTGTTGTTATTGCTAATGCTAATTTTTGTAACTAATGTGTTGCTATGGCCAAGAACTGTAACAATGTACAATGTGCCTAATCTTTTGGAAAATCCCTTGAACATGTTGAAAGGAATACATGAAAACACACTTTATGTTAAAGGGCCTTGCTATACTGATGTTTCACAGTTAATGCATGTAAACAGTGTTGGAACTTTTCACAGGGGAAAATACATTCCAGACCTGATGTGCTGTATGAGAGGGGAAACTGAGGCACACTACCATATTGCTTTCATGGCTAAATGCCAAGATTCCTGTTCTATGAACAACATCAATATCTACATTGGTGTAATGTTAATTGGGTTCCAAACATTGGCCAAAGCTGGTATGGATAAAGTAGCTGTTTTCTTTAGCTCTTGGCAAGATCACATGAAACATACAGGAACCATGCTGCAAAAGCTAACCAAGTTATACCTTGAGTTTGTAAGGAGAGTCATTCATGTTATTGAACATGACTTTGATAAACCATTTCGGTTATACACTGGTACGGCCTCTAGCCCAACACTAGCTGTAGTGAGACAGACCCAAGGAAAGGGGGCTCTTGGGATGCAGTCAGTGATGTTTTGTCATCCCTTCCTGCATCAATTTTGCGTTGGGGGTGTGACGTTATTGATATAAATTGGGACCATATAGAACATGGGTTGCAACCAAGGTCCTGCAGTGGCACCAAATCTTAGATAAAGGGGGTCATCTAAGGTGTCGAAGACCAGATTATGGGTTGCTGATTATAATTATGCTGTCTATATGTCTGTATCATTTGTAGTTAAAGTTATAAGTATTGGCTCTGTAATGTCTATAGTTTGTATTCTGCTCTGCCTCTGGGAAGTGTCCCAGACAAGCTGATGTTAGCCCGGCATAGCTGGCTTGATGGCCCATTAAAGAGCCATCAGCTACACAATTGACCCATGGAGAGAAGGCAGACACGCCTTGTGACTCAGCGAAGTATGCAGGGACTGGCCCATGTGACTCCAGACTCCATATTTTTGCTGTAAATTTCCACAGTGAAGACAAAGAGATTCTTACACCTGGAAAAGTCTATATAAGCCTGATGCTTCATCTCCATCTTGTCTTCAATCCTGCTTCTGACCTCTGGAGGGACTTTGCTACAAACTGAAGCTCTACACCAGGGACTGAGGACCCATCCCAGCGGGGGATGCATTCCAGAGACTTAATCTAAACCTGCAGTTTACTCCAGCACTGCTGCAAGCCTGAACTAAGAACTTTGCCATTACTGTATGTAATTGATTCCATTTAACCAATTCTACCTCTCATCTCTACCTTTTTCCCTTTGTAAATAAACCTTTAGATTTTAGATTCTAAAGGATTGGCAACAGCGTGATTTGTGGGTAAGATTTGATGTGTATATTGACCTGGATCTGGGGCTTGGTCCTTTGGGATCGAGGGAACCTTTTTCTTTTATTGGGGTGTTGGTTTTCATGACCATTTATCCCCAGGACGAGTGCACTGGTGGTGATACTGGGAGACTGGAGTGTCTAAGGAAATTGCTTGTGTGACTTGTGGTTAGCCAGTGGGGTGAGACCAAAGTCCCTTTTGTCTGGCTGGTTTGGTTTGCCTTAGAGGTGGAAAAACCCCAGCCTGGGGCTGTAACTGCCCTGTTTGAGCAATTGGTCCTGATTTGGCACTCTCAGTTGGGTCCCGCCAGAATCGCTCCGTCACAGCTTCCATGCCAATGATGCTTGTTTAAAAAAAAAAGAGTTAATTAAATCTGTGACTGAACTCTTTGGGGGAGAATCGCATGTCTCCTGCTCTGTTTTATCTACATTCTGCCATATAACCTCTACCTCGATATAACGCTGTCCTAGAGAGCCAAAAAATCTTACCGTGTTATAGGTAAAACCGTATTATATTAAACTTGCTTTGATCCACCGAAGTGCGCAGCCCCGCCCCCTGGAGCACTGCTTTACTGCGTTATATCCAAATTCATGTTATATTGGGTGGCGTTATATCAAGGTAGCGGTGTATTTCACGTTATAGCAGTCTTGGATGATGACCCAGCATATGTTGTTCGTTTTAAGAACACTTTCACTGCAGATTTGACAAAACGCAAAGAAGGTACCAATGTGAGATTTCTAAAGATAGCTACAGCACTCGACCCAAGGTTTAAGAATCTGAAGTGCCTTCCAAAATCTGAGAGGGACGAGGTGTGGCGCATGCTTTCAGAAGTCTTAAAAGACTCTGATGCAGAAACTACAGAACCCAAACCACTAAAAAAGAAAATCAGCCTTCTGCTGGTGGTATCTGACTCAGATGATGAAAATGAACATGCATCGGTCTGCTCTGCTTTGGATCATTATCGAGCAGAACCTGTCATCAGCATGGACACATGTCCTCTGGAATGGTGGTCAAAGCATCAAGGGACATATGAATCTTTAGCGCATCTGGCACATAAATATCTTGCGACATTGGCTACAACAGTGCCCTGTGAATGCCTATTCTCACTTTCAGATGACATTGTAAACAAGAAGTGGGCAGCATTATCTCCTGCAAATGTAAACAAACTTGTTTGTCTGAGCAATTGGCTGAACAAGAAGTAGGACTGAGTGGACTTGCAGACTCTAAAATTTTACATTGTTTTATTTTTTAATGTAGCTGTTTTTTTGTACATAATTCTACATTTGTAGGTTCAACTTTCAGGGTAAAGAGATTGCACTACAGTATTTGTATGAAGTGAATTGAAACATACTATTTTTTTTTTGTTTTTTTACAGTGCAAATATTTGTAATAAAAAGCAAATATAAAGTGAGCACTGTACACTTTGTATTCTGTGTTGTAATTCAAATCAATATATTTGAGAATATAGAAAACATCCAAAACTATTTAAATCAATGGTATTTTATTATTGTTTAACACTGTGATTAATCACGTGATTATTTTTTTTAATTGCACGACAGCCCTAGCTATTAGCCAAGATGGTCAGGATGCAACCCCACAGCCTGCGTGTCCCGAGCCTCTGACTGCCAGAAGCTGGGAATGGGTGACAGGGGATGGATCACTTGATGATTCCCTGTTCTGTTCATTCCCTCTGGGGCACCTTGCACTGGCCCCTGTTGGAAGACAGGACTCTGGGCTAGATGGACCATTGGTCTGACCCAGTCTGGCCGTTCTTAGTTTTGGAGCTGCCCGCTGTAGACTGGATGCAGATGTCCTTCCCCCTGTGTCCTCCAGCCTTGCTCCCGGTAAGGGCTAAGATTGCCTGGCTCTGCTCCCACCTTTGCTAGGCTTGATGCAATTGCCTGAGGGCTAGGCCCAGGAGGGGGAGTTTTTGAACTCTCTCTCTGGACGCAGCCTGGCAAAGGGGATATACAGCTGGGAAGGAGCCACGCCGGTATATCCCAACCCCCTCAGCTCGTCCCGTCTGTCCTTGTAGGGTGAAGCAAGACCGGCTGTTAAGGGAGCTGAGGAATGTGATGAAGAGAACTGTCAGTATTGATGTGTAAGTAGCTGGGACTCCGGGCGCTGACGAGGCGGTGAGACAGACCTGGGGTTCTCAGGAGAGCTGGTGATGCATGGTCATGCAGCCCTGCCGAGAGGTGGGGCATTCTGGGAAAAGGGAACATGGTATGTCCCAAGAGAAGTCGTTTAAGCCCCATCCCCGGGCGTGGTTAGCAGCCAGCGCCCATCCCTGCCTCCGGCTGGAGTGCACCTGCTCCTTAGCTGCTTGCAGCTGGTTCTCCTGAGCTCGTCCCCAGACCCCATGTCCCAGGACGCTGCGTAGGAACCGAGGAGGCTCCTGGGTTCCATCTGAGCAGGCGGAGAAAAGCTCCTTAGCACGGAGCAGGCAAGGCCCTGCTGGCGGCATGTGAGCCGTGACGCCATGGTCAGTCCTAGTGCCGATCGGCCTGGCTTGACTCTCCAGCCTCTCCCCTTGGAGACACAGCACGACGGCAGTGTAGATACTCCCTGTAGCGACCCGAGGAGTTCCCATCGGCGTAGGGAACCTGCCTCCCCGAGGGGCAGCAGCGAGGCTCAGGGAAGAAATTTCCCCTTTGCCTCGCACTGCCCGCGCCGGAGGCTGGGTCGGCCCAGCTCCGTGGTGGACTTTTCACACCCTGTGCGGTGTTTCTGTGCCGGTGTAGTGGGAGACCAGCCCTTGGCAGCGTCAGCGGCCTTCCGGAGCTTAGAGACAAGCTGGCCGGCTGCTCTTCCACGTGGGTATCCACGGCTCAACCGAAACAGGTTAAAAATGAGCGTGTGTCCCGCCGCGAAGCTCTTCTCTGGCCGTGGACGTGATCTGACTTTGGGAACTCTGCCAATGAAGCCTGAAGCTCATGACCCCCAGCCCAGCAAGGCTGTGATTGGCCATTACTGGGCATTCCTTCGTTTGGCCGCACCTCTCAGCTCAGTGGCACGTGTGATAATTGGTCTCCGGATGGTCGTGTTGTTAAAACCCAGGTCTCCTGGCAGGATGATAGAAATCAGAAGTGGAAAAACCCTTCTAGTCCCTATGCCCTGGCCAGCATTTTTACCAGTAGAGAGTTGTGATGGTTCTTGGGTACCCAGGACGGAGAAGTAGAGAAAAGGAGTAACAAGGTGACTCTCAAACGCTCTCCTCAGGGCTAGGCCAGCCCTGCTGCGGCGTGCAGGCTAAGAATAGATGAGTCCCCTTGAAGCATTCCCCTGCAACGGCCAGCCCCTAGCATGGGCTATTCCCGAAATCCCAGCTCCTCTGCCCCCAAAGGTGCAGCGTCCCCCCCGGTTGACTAGTTTTACCTTCAATCACTGCTCCTGTATAACACACAGCCCTTGTCATGAAACCCAGGCTGGGTCGTTTAAGAAAGGATCACGATTCAGCTAGGAACAAGAGAGAGGGGGATGGAAGCAAACGGTTACAATACAAAACAAAATCACAGAGCACGAGCTGGTCCCGACGCTCATTAATAGTTCCCGTTCGTATCTGATCAAGTTGCTTTCCCCCTAAGTTCAGCCTGTTGCGGAGCTGGCTGGTTGCACGGGAACCAGGGTCCGAGCTTTCGGCGAACACCCCGCTCCACAAGACAGCTCCTTGGGAAACGGGTGCAGAGGGCCTCTCCCCGCGCTGTGTTATACAGAATCAGTCCCTTGTCTTTATTCACGGGCAGGGTGATCACGGTCCTTTTTACCGCCAGGCGGGTTTGATTGTTTGCGGTTGTCGCTGATGGTTTTCCGGTGACTGTTCTGGAATGGGGCACTGGTAGACGACTGAGCCTCGCGTGACGTCACCCGCTGGCTAGGGGACGGGGGGCCATTGCCAAGTAATGTTACTGCCTGGTGACTCCTTTTCACCTTGAGCCCATAAGGGCATTAAACGTCAATACAGTTCCAATATCCCTTAAATATCACCCGTACACGCATCACCGATCATGCATATGGGTAAGTCACAAGCTTTTGATAGAGACCTTACACGTTACCCTTTACGGGTAAATACCCTGCAAGCAGTGTGTTTGGTGTAGTGAGTTTGCCAGGTCTGAGACAGTTTTTTTGCCAAGGGGCCTTTGTGTCACAATGGTAAACAGCACTTTACCCAATACAGCTGTGCTTTCCCGGTAGTCTGTACGCTAGGAGTGCTTGGCCGGTACAGCACCCTGTATTCCGATGCCAGTGGTGCCAGCCATGGCCTGGGTGTGGGCACAGTTCTGTTGGTATAAAGGTTACGCCCCATTGTCCCGGGCTAACTGCCTTTGTGCCCCGTCAGCGGCAGCAGGCTCTAAACGGAGCTAGCTGAAGGGGTACAAACCCTGCCTGCAGCCGAGCCGTCGGGGAGGCTTTCCTCACCCAGCCCCCAGGCGAACGTGCTGCTTCGTTCTCCCCGCAGGGAATCGGACGAGCCGAAGCCGGCAGAGGTGAAAGGGCCCGTCCGAGAGCTGGTGGAACTGGAGGGCTGCGAGAAGCTGTGGAAAAGGCCCTTCAGGTAGGAGGCAGCCGTGTGGTCGTGGCAGAGAGAGAGAACGCGTGCGCCCACAGAGACGCGCACAGGGAGTTCGCGCTGACTGGCCCGAAGTGGGCGCTATACAAGCTCTAGGCTAGTAGGAAATAAAGAGAATTGATTTCCTTACTAGTGCCCGGGCTCTGGGCATTTAACAATCCAGCGGGATCTAAGGGAGGTCCCTGGCCTGGTTTGTAAGGCCCCGAAGTGTCTGTATAGCAGCCAGCGTGAGAATGTCTGGGGGGACCAGGGGAAGGGCAGTTCTCACTGTGCGGTGTTTGTCAGAGAGGAGACCCACCCTTCCCACCCCTCCTCAGCCTGCAGCAAAGGGACTAACCCGGGCGGGACGACCCCCGCTCAGTTCTGGAGACGAAGGCAGAGAAAAGTCTGTGATCGCTTGCCAAGGAAATGATCCCGGGGCTCGCGTAGTCCTGCCCTGCGCGTGTCTGCGGTTCTCATGTGCAGATTCAGCGGACGCCGGGCCCCGGGGCTCCTACCAGGCGGCGATGCGGCCGTGAGCTAGACTCCCTCACCATTCCTGTTTGGTTGCTCTCCGGTTCCCCCGTTCTTTATTTTTAAGCGCTAGAGCTGGGCGAACCGCCCGGATCAAACAAGAGCCGGCCTGAACCTCCGCCCTCCCCAAGCCCCCGTCAAACCCGAGCCATGGTGGAGGATCCCAAAGGGTTAATTGACTCTTTTTCTTCTGAAATTTGGCTGCTGTTTTTCAGGCAGCTCCTCTGATTGCGCAGTGGCCAGTGGTCAGCACAAGAAGCCCATTCTATCCATTGCCTCAGCACCTTGCAGGCTCACGGCCTTTGCGAGGGAGGTTGGTTAGATCATGGGGCTGGGACCCAGGAGTTCTAGTCCTGGCTCTGGCACTGAGTTGCTCTGTGACCTTAGGCAAGTCCCTTTGCCTCACGCTGCCTCAGTTTCCCCTTCTGTACAACAGGGGGACAGTGATGCTGATAGAAAGCCCTAGCCTTGCCAGGGAACAAGGAGTGTGGGTAACCTCGTGGGAGAGTCTGTTCTCCAGAGATTTCCAGCCTGAGACGTTCGGCTCCGGTTGGGCGCGGAAAAGCATCCAACCAGCCTGGATTCTGCCTTTAGACCGCTAGAGGTTCACCCATCGCTAGTGCAAAAACCAGGCCCTTCCAGCTCGCTGCCCCATCAGTAACACTCCCTCCCTCTCCGGCACCTCGGTCATCTCCCGTGGGATGTTGGGCTAGATTTGAGGAAGAGACACGCTGAGCTGTGTGGAAAACACAGGAGTGTTCCCCCGGTCTGGGGAGGAGCCCAGCAGTGCCATGTGCTGGGCTGTGAAATCATTCCCACGCTGAGAGGTCACCGAGCCATAGAGATTACAGATGGAAAATGCTTCCTGGGTCCCTTCTAACCCTGGACTAGATGGTCTCCTGAGGTCCCTTCCAACCCTGATATTCTATGATCTAATCCAGCTGCGTCAGCTAAGATTGGATCACCCACTGTGGTGTATTTTCTACCTAGACATTTAAACCCAGGCTCTGCCCCAGTGCAGGGGAAAGACCAGCCTTGATTCCTCCCATGGGATGAGGGACAGTGGCCAAGCGGGCCAGTCCCATCTCTGGTTCCTATGGGTCGCCCTTGGGTGCCTGCGGTCCCTGTTAGCATCCGTAGGCTGGATGGCCAAGACAGGGCGAGTAAGGGAAGGCAGAGCAGAGTGGATGGAAGCGCTCGCGCTAGGATGCTTCACTCTGTGTTATCCCAAAGGAGAAACGCAAGGCACAGGCACCGTAGGGCTGGCCCGACTGGCTCAGCCCCGGGGTCCATCCAGCCCCGTCTGGCTCTGCCCGTGGCCAGCGCCAGCTTGTTCAGGGGAAGCTGAGAGACCCCCGCCAGCAGCAGATGGGGGATAAACGGTCCCTACCCTGATCCCTAACAGCGGTTGGCTTAAGCCCCGACTCAAACGATGGCGATTCTTTAGCCCCCGAGCCCTGCAGATTCGTGGCACCATCCGGGCTGGTCTTCACTGCAGGAGCAAAACTCAGGTACCCAGCTCCCTCCCTCGCTTCGCGATCGCTGGACTGGGTCCCCCAGCCGTAGACCCCCAGGGGCGCGCTGCCAATGCCACGCTGCGGCCCCCATTTCTCCCCCCTGCCCCGGTTCCTGGCCCACGGGAGGGACAGTGACCAGAATACAGGACAGGATTGAGGTGAGGCCCCCGGCAGGCAGTGGGGGGAGGGGGTCGCGTGTGACTGGGTCCAGACTCCCAGAGAAACTTGCTCCTGCGTGGCACAGCTCCCCCTAGTGGCCTCCCCTAAAGGGCAGAGAACGAGACACTAGAGGTGTCTCTAGTGGTCCCATTGAGATCAATGGCAAAACTCCCATTGGTTTCAGCGGGTCCCAGCTGTCGCCCCAGATGGGTCGCTGAAGGTTTGCCATCCCCTTGCTGCCATTGGCCTGAGCGCAGCTTGAGCCAAGCTCTTTGTCTGCGTCGGGCTTTGAGGGCAGCATTCTCCGCTGTGACCGGCTGCAGCCCCCCAACCCGGCCTGTGGCCCGCCGCCCGGGTGGGAGAAGGGGTGTTGCCCGGAGGGCTGAGCGAGCCGTGACCTGAAGAACAGCCCGTCCCATTACCAGCCGTGCTTTGCTCATCCCTCGTCTCCTTTTCTGTTTGGCTTTTGCTCTAGATCGGCCTCCGCCACGTCTGTGACTCTGGCCCGGTGCGTGGATGTCTTCAAGGGGCTGCTGGAGTAAGTTTGCTGTCGGGTGTCCTGCGTCGCTGGGGGCCCGGGATTTAATGCACTTCCCAAAGGTCTGGGTAGCATCGACTGAATGGTGGATCTAAGGGGTCCTCCTTTCCCACCCCCATTTCCCCTCCCACCCAGCCCTCTGCTGGCGTGATCTCTCGTCGTTGAGATGGGACAAGGCTCAGCTGGGCTGGCGTCGGGCCCCGTGTTCCCCAGAGGCCGTCTGCTCATGTTGTGACCTGGGCCCGCTCACGTTAGTTTCAGGCTGAAACGAGGGAACTCCATCAGCAGCAGCTCGGAGGTGCACTACCGCTCCATGCCCATCTGCCTCGTCACCTGCCTGCCGTCCCGAGTCAGCGACGTCCAGGTAAAAGCTCGGCAGCACCGGGGACGTGCTGAATGGGCAAACCAGTCAGCATCTGTGAGCCCACCACGTTCCTGGGCTGTCGCTCGCTTGCTGTGTTCCCCTGGCAAATGCCTTGTCTCCAGGTCGCTGGTGCGCCCCCTCCAGCGCTGTTCTCTGCACCAAGGAACAAAGTTCCGGGGGAGGGAACTCCAGTTTCTAGGAAAAGGCAGGTGTTAGTAATGGGAGATTCGATTATTAGAAACGTAGATAGCTGGGTCTGTGATGACCAGGAGAACCGTATGGTGACTTGCCTGCCTGGTGCGAAGGTTGCGGATCTCTCGAGGCATCTAGATAGACTTATGTGTAGTGCTGGGGAGGAGCCGGTGGTCATGGTACATGTAGGTACCAATGACATAGGGAAGGGTAGGAGAGATGGCCGGATCAGATGATAAACAGTCACATAAAAAAGAATCTGGAACATCAGAAAAAGGCAGGCTAATAAACAGGGACAAGTTTTTAAAGTGCTTGTACACAAATGCCAGAAGTCTAAATAATGAGATGGGTGAACTAGAGTGCCTTGTGATAAAGGAGGATATAGATATAATAGGCATCACAGAAACCTGGTGGACTGAGAGCAACCAATGGGACACAATCATTCCAGGGTACAAAATATATCGGAAGGACAGAACAGGTCGTGCAGCGGGAGGAGTGGCACTATATGTGAAAGAAAGTGTAGATTCAAATGAAGTAAAAATCGTAAGCGAATCCACATGTTCCATAGAATTTCTATGGATAGAAATTTCATGCTCTAGTAAAAATATAACATTAGGGATCTATTATCGACCACCTGACCAGGACAGTAATAGTGATGATGAAATGCTAAGGGAAATTAGAGAGGCTATCAAAATTAAGAACCCAATAATAGTGGGGGATTTCAATTATCCCCATATTGACTGGGAACATTTCACTTCAGGACGAAATGCAGAGATAAAATTTCTCGATACTTTAAATGACTGCTTCATGGAGCAGCTGGTATGGGAACCCACAAGGGGAGAGGCGACTCTAGATTTAATCCTGAGTGGAGCGCAGGAGCTGGTCCAAGAGGTAACTATAGCAGGACCGCTTGGAAATAGTGACCATAATACAATAGCATTCAACATCCCTGTGGTGGGAAGAACACAACTGCCCAACACTGTGGCATTTAATTTCAAAAGGGGGAACTATACAAAAATGAGGGGGTTAATTAGACAAAAGTTAAAAGGTACATTGACTAAAGTGAAATCCCTGCAAGTTGCGTGGGCCCTTTTTAAAGACACCATAATAGAGGCCCAACTTCAATGTATACCCCAAATTAAGAAACACAGTAAAAGAACTAAAAAAGAGCCACCGTGGCTTAACAACCATGTAAAAGAAGCAGTGAGAGATAAAAAGACTTCCTTTAAAAAGTGGAAGTCAAATCCCAGTGAGGCAAATAGAAAGGAGCACAAACACTGCCAACTTAAGTGCAAGAGTGTAATAAGAAAAGCCAAAGAGGAGTTTGAAGAACGGCTAGCCAAAAACTCCAAAGGTAATAACAAAATGTTTTTTAAGTACATCAGAAGCAGGAAGCCTGCTAACCAACCAGTGGGGCCCCTTGACGATCAAAATACAAAAGGAGCGCTTAAAGACGATAAAGTCATTGCGGAGAAACTAAATGGATTCTTTGCTTCAGTCTTCACGGCTGAGGATGTTAGGGAGATTCCCAAACCTGAGCTGGCTTTTGTAGGTGACAAATCTGAGGAACTGTCACAGATTGAAGTGTCACTAGAGGAGGTTTTGGAATTAATTGATAAACTCAACATTAACAAGTCACCGGGACCAGATGGCATTCACCCAGGAGTTCTGAAAGAACTCAAATGTGAAGTTGTGGAACTATTAACTAAGGTTTGTAACCTGTCCTTTAAATCAGCTTCGGTACCCAAAGACTGGAAGTTAGCTAATGTAACGCCAATATTTAAAAAGGGCTCTAGGGGTGATCCCGGCAATTACAGACCGGTAAGTCTAACGTCGGTACCGGGCAAATTAGTTGAAACAATAGTAAAGAATAAAATTTGTCAGACACATAGAAAAACATAAACTCTTGAGCAATAGTCAACATGGTTTCTGTAAAGGGAAATCGTGTCTTACTAATCTATTAGAGTTCTTTGAAGGGGTCAACAAACATGTGGACAAGGGGGATCCGGTGGACATAGTGTACTTGGATTTCCAGAAAGCCTTTGACAAGGTCCCTCACCAAAGGCTGTTATGTAAATTAAGCTGTCATGGGATAAAAGGAAAGGTCCTTTCATGGATTGAGAACTGGTTAAAGGACAGGGAACAAAGGGTAGGAATTAATGGTAAATTCTCAGAATGGAGAGGGGTAACTAGTGGTGTTCCCCAAGGGTCAGTCCTAGGACCAATCCTATTCAATTTATTCATAAATGATCTGGAGAAAGGGGTAAACAGTGAGGTGGCAAAGTTTGCAGATGATACTAAACTACTCAAGATAGTTAAGACCAAAGCAGATTGTGAAGAACTTCAAAAAGATCTCACAAAACTAAGTGATTGGGCAACAAAATGGCAAATGAAATTTAATGTGGATAAATGTAAAGTAATCCACATTGGAAAAAATAACCCCAACTATACATACAACATGATGGGGGCTAATTTAGCTACAATGAGTCAGGAAAAAGATCTTGGAGTCATCGTGGATAGTTCTCTGAAGATGTCCACGCAGTGTGCAGAGGCGGTCAAAAAAGCAAACAGGATGTTAGGAATCATTAAAAAGGGGATAGAGAATAAGACTGAGAATATATTATTGCCCTTATATAAATCCATGGTTGTGACGGAGCGATTCTGGCGGGACCCAACTGAGAGTGCCAAATCAGGACCAATTGCTTAAACAGGGCAGTCACAGCCCTAGGCTGGGGTTTTTCCACCTCTAAGGCCAACCAAACCAGCCAGACAAAAAGGACTTTGGTCTCACCCCACTGGCTAACCACAAGTCACACAAGCAATTTCCTTAGACACTCCAGTCTCCCAGTATCACCACCAGTGCACTCGTCCTGGGGATGAATGGTTATGAAAACCAACACCCCAATAAAAGAAAACGGTTCTCTCGATCCCAAAGGACCAAGCCCCAGACCCAGGTCAATATACACATCTGATCTTACCCACAAATCACGCTGTTGCCAATCCTTTAGAATCTAAAATCTAAAGGTTTATTTACAAAGGGAAAAAGGTAGAGATGAGAGCTAGAATTGGTTAAATGGAATCAATTACATACAGTAATGGCAAAGTTCTTAGTTCAGGCTTGCAGCAGTGCTGGAGTAAACTGCAGGTTCAGATTAAGTCTCTGGAATGCATCCCCCGCTGGGATGGGTCCTCAGTCCCTGGTGTAGAGCTTCAGTTTGTAGCAAAGTTCCTCCAGAGGTCAGAAGCAGGATTGAAGACAAGATGGAGATGAAGCATCAGCCTTATATAGACTTTTCCAGGTGTAAGAATCCCTTTGTCTTCACTGTGGAAATTTACAGCAAAAATATGGAGTCTGGAGTCACATGGGCCAGTCCCTGCATACTTTGCTGAGTCACAAGGCGTGTCTGCCTTCTCTGCATGGGTCAATTGTGTAGCTGATGGCTCTTTAATGGGCCATCAAGCCAGCTATGCCGGGCTAACATCAGCTTGTCTGGGACACTTCCCAGAGGCAGAGCAGAATACAAACTATAGACATTACAGAGCCAATACTTATAACTTTAACTACAAATGATACAGACATATAGACAGCATAATTATAATCAGCAACCCATAATCTGGTCTTCGACACCTTAGATGACCCCCTTTATCTAAGATTTGGTGCCACTGCAGGACCTTGGTTGCAACCCATGTTCTATATGGTCCCAATTTATATCAATAACGTCACAATGGTACGCCCACATCTCGAATACTGTGTACAGATGTGGTCTCCTCACCTCAAAAAAGATATTCTAGCACTAGAAAAGGTTCAGAAAAGGGCAGCTAAAATGATTAAGGGTTTAGAGAGGGTCCCATACGAGGAAAGATTAAAGAGGCTAGGACTCTTCAGCTTGGAAAAGAGAAGATTAAGGGGGGACATGATAGAGGTATATAAAATCATGAGTGATGTTGAGAAAGTGGATAAGGAAAACTTATTTACTTATTCCCATAATACAAGAACGAGGGGTCACCACGTGAAATTAATAGGCAGCAGGTTTAAAACAAATAAAAGGAAGTTCTTCTTCACGCAGCGCACAGTCAACTTGTGGAACTCCTTACCTGAGGAGGTTGTGAAGGCTAGGACTATAACAATGTTTAAAAGGGGACTGGATAAATTCATGGTGGCTAAGTCCATAAATGACTATTAGCCAGGATGGGTAAGAATGGTGTCCCTAGCCTCTGTTCATCAGAGGATGGAGATGGATGGCAGGAGAGAGATCACTTGATCATTGCCTGCTAGGTTCACTCCCTCTGGGGCACCTGGCATTGGCCACTGTCGGTAGACAGATACTGGGCTAGATGGACCTTTGGTCTGACCCGGTACGGCCTTTCTTATGTTAAGGGCGCTCTGGAAGGAGGTCAGCCACTGCCCTGGCCCACCCCGCTCCAGAGGGAGACTCTCAGCTTCTGGACAGCCCCCAGCTGCTCTGTTTTATTCTGTTCTCCGTAGCTTCCTATACCGCCCTCATCACCATAGCATCTGAGCATCGGCCACTCGTGTCGGTAACCAGATCAGCGTCTGTCACGTGTGTTCTCTCATCTCTCCAGGGGGAGAAGGATGTGCAGGGCAGTGAGGGGCTGGGCTTGGTAGGGCTTTAGGTGGGTATGTTTTTTAATACGCACCTTGCTCTGTTTTTTTTTTGTCTGTGGAGCCAAGACATGGGCCTTGGAGCGGAAAGTGGAGGGTTTGGGATGGCCCTTAGTTCAGGGGTGGGCAAACTACGGTCCGCAGGCCGGATCCGGCCCGTCACGGCTTTGGATCCGACCCACGGGATTGCCAGCCCCGTGGTGCTGCAGGCCCCGTGCCACTCCCAAAAGTGGCTGGCACAATGTCCCTGTAGCCCTTGGGGGGTGGGGGGTAGGGGTAGAGGGCTCTGCGCGCTGCCCTCGCCTGCAGGCACCATCCCCACAGCTCCCATTGGCCAGGAACAGGGAACCGTGGCCAATGGGAGCTTCGGGGGAGGTACCCACAGGGGAGGGCAGCACGCAGAGCCCCGTTCCCCCTCCCCGAAGGACCGAAGGGACGTGGTGCCGGCCACTTCCGGGAGCAGCGTGGGGCCAGGGCAGGCAGGTAGGGAGCTGCTGCCACCCCAGAGCTGCTCCAGGTAAGTGGAACCAGGCCAGAGGCTGCACCCCTCCTGCACCCCGCACCCCAATTCCCTGCTCTGGGCCCCCTCCCGCACTTCGCACCCCGTCCTTCACCCCAACCCCCTTCCCTGAGCCCTCTTGTACACCCCCTCCCACACTCCCTCCTGCACCCCCGCCCCCTGCCCTGAGTCCCCTGTCTCACCCCTCCTGCACCCCTGCCCTGAGCCCCCTCCTGCACTCCGCACCCCCTCCTTCACCCCAACCCCCTTCCCTGAGTCCTCTTGTACACCCCCTCCCACACTCCCTCCTGCACCCCAACCCCCTTCCCTGAGCCCTCTTGTACACCTCACACTCCGCACCCCAACCCCCTGCCCCAGCCCTACATTCATGGCCCTGCGTGCAATTTCCCCACCCAGATGTGGCCCTCGGGCCAGGAAGTTTACCCACCCCGCCTCAGTTCCTGGGGGAGTTTGTTCCAGCCCCCGAGAAGGTTCTGACTGTTAAGAGCGCCGCTGGGCCAGCGGGGCAGAGCGGTCGACAGTGGTGCCGGCCGCTTCCAGGGCCTTGACCTTCATTCGCTGCCCTGTGGGAAGCCAGGACAGGGAGGTGCGTGGGATGTGCCCACCCAGGCTGAGGAGACGTGGTACAGCGTGCACTACCTGGGGTCTCCATCACAGCCCTGTGCACTGGCTGATGAGAGCGGCTGATGCCTTCCTGCTGCACATGGTGGACGCTGCACCTCGTTCATAACCTTCTTCTCTGTCACAGGCCTAGCAACTTAAAACCCACATAGGCGGCACAGATCGAGCTTCCCAGCCACACCCCAAGTGTGTTTTCATTCATATTCTCCTCTAGCCGACCAGCGTCTGGCTCAGACTGCAGTGTAAACGTACTGGACACGTGTGTGCTGCACCCAGTGCGTAGGAACGGACCAATTGTCCATCTAGCCCAGTATCCTGTCTCTGATAGCGGCTGGGGCCCAGTACTTCAGAGGGAAGGAACAGAACAGGGCAATTATGGAGTGATCCATCCCCTGTCATCCTGTCCCAGCTTCTGGCAGTCAGAGGTTTAGGGACCTGAGCATGGGGTTGTGTCCCTGCCCATCTTGGCCGATATAATGGACGTATCCTCCGTGAACTTAACTAGTTCTTTTTTGAACCCTGTTATACTTTTGGCTTCAGGACATCCCCAGGCAGTGAGTTCCGCAGGTTGATCGTTCATTGTGTGAAGAACTACTTCCCTATGTCTGTTTTAAACCTGCTGCCTATTTATTTTATCGGGTGACCCCTGGATCTTACGGGTAACTAACGATGGCCCATTAGCCATTTGGAGACTCCTGGCAATAACTGCCCCGTGGGGCTCAGGCCCTGGGGTTTCTTGTGGGAGGCGGATGGAACCTGCTGGGCCAGCTGATTGAGAAGACACTGGAGACCTGGCTGACAAACCTTGGCCGCATGCATCCAAGGCTGCAGTCATCAGCTGGGACTGCCCCGGGGGGCGGGGCTTCCATCGCCAAAAGCAGGGGCCCCGACTGCCCGAGTTCTTCCCACTTGATGGTAGCGGGGTCTTATCCTGGCTGGGACCAGCCAATCCGCCACGCTCCGCCGGTGCCAGAGATGGGACGGGGGCTGTGACTGCTAAGCGGGGCCACGCAGAGGGCTGAGTTAATGTGCTGAGCCGATGCCCTCTGCCCTGGCCACGCCAAGCATTAGGGGTGGCACCTGGTCGCTGATCCCAGGAGACGTTCGCCCTTTCTCTCCTCCAGGAGGCGCACTTCTCCGAGGTGAACGCAGTCAAGTTCAGTCCCAGCTCCGGCGTGCTGGCCACGGGCGGGGCCGACAGTCTCATCAGGCTCTGGAACGTGGCCGGAGGTACAGCAACGGGCCGTTCGCTGCTCCTGGCCGTAGGTTACCGTCGGAGCGGCATTGCCAAGCGGGAGGGCGGCTGAGCACTCACCAGCCGGCCGGGTGGTAACACCCTGCAGACAGCCTGGTGCGGGGTGGTGAATCCTGTCATGCCAGTGACCGTCCCCGCTCCTGCAAGGGCGTCGAGTCCTTGATACAGCCTCCTGTGACCGCCTAGCCCCTTCCTGCCTCTCCGTAACCTTTGCAACAGTGAGCTTGCAGTCCTGTAGTGCGCTTCCTCTAGACGCATCTCAGGCCGCTTCCCTGCCCCCTCTAACAGAGCCTCACTTTGCTGCAGCCATGTCTGGGGTGGAACCCATCGGCTCCTAAACGGAACGCAGCAATACAATTTAGGCCAGTAAAGAGGAGCTTGGTGGGAGGCTCTGTTTGGCCCCCCCTTGTCACGCTGCAGGCTACAGAGCATGCAGGTTGTGTCTCGGGTCTCGGGCGCAGTAGGATGTGCACGCACAGGCTTATTCCAGCCGGCAGATGGCAGGGGTCTCTGGGTCAGGCCACTGCAGAGTCTTGCCTTGACTTAGCTGTCACTCCGTCACTTGTTCTAAGCACCTTCCCGTCAGAACACCCAGAGCCTTTCCTTTCCCCTTCCCGAAATCTCCAGGGGCGTTGCAGCCCTGGAACCAGACCTCGCCCTGACAGCCAGACACCTGCTGCCCTCCCAGGGCTTCCTTTCCTGCTCCACTTTCTCTGGCAGAGCCATGAAATTCAGACCCAAGCATCCCCCGGGCCCGGGATGTTCTCTGCTTAGAGACATTGCTGTGTAAATAACCCCCATTGCACAGAGAGGGAAACTGAGGCACGGAGAGGTCAAGGGCTGTTTTTTTTAAAGTGGCCTCTGACTTGGGCTGCCTCCAGCTTCTGAGCGATGGATTCTCAGAGCTGCCGAGCGCTCCCAGGGCCTCGGAGGCTCAGGAATTGGCATCGTTCGGCCTCTCCCTGCTGCCGCTGGGGCTAATCACCGTGCTGTTTCTGTCTGCTCTCAGGGAGGCTGGAGAGCCTGCAGACCTTGGAAGGGGCTAACGGCAGCATCACCAGCATTGAGTTTGACCCGTCGGTGAGTGAGGCGTTGCTGGCGGGCCCAGTGTGGCTGGGACCGTCCTGAGCCAGGATCCCGGGACAGAGGCAGCCGAGGGCAGCCGCAGCCCCTGTGCTCAGAGCATGGTGCATCTGCCAGCTCTTCCTTTCTCGTCTCCCTGCTGGCCACCTCTCTCAGCTGCGGGCAACCAGCTCTTCCGGCTGCTGCGACCATGAGGAGGGGGCTGACGGGGGGCAGGAGTCGTTCCTAGGGCAGAGGAGAGGTGGAGGAGCTGGGCCAGGGAAAAAATAGGCCAGAGGCCTGCAGAGTTTTTTGCCCAGTCAGTGAAGGGTTGGTTGTTCTCTGTGGCTTCCTCACGGCGTATTGGTGGCAGAGCCTGGCCTAGTGACCGGGTCCCCTGACTCCTCACAGCTCCTGGAGAAGCCTCTGAGATACGGCTCTTGCAGAGCTCGGAAGTTCTCCAGGGGTTGCAGGAGAGCCCCATGCTCTCTGCTCTCTGAGCAGCTCGGAAGCCCCGGGGGGCGCAGGAAGGAGACTGTGATACATCAGGAACCCCAGGGCAGGAGAAGGGAGGCTGCTGGGAAGCTGGAGGGGGAATGGAGGCTCTAGGCCGAGGTGGGGTGGGGTGCGGAGCAGGAGTGGGACCTTTCAGGAGGGCGCTTTGAATAGCGGAGTCCGCCCCGGGGTCTGTGTCTGGCTGGGATCAGCATGCACTGGAGGTGCCGTGCAGCCAGCAGGAGCCATTGCACAGCGTGGGCACTAGATGGCGGCAGAGAGAAGCCATCTCTTGGATGGCCAGCGCCTGGTGGTCCAGCGTAGCCAATATTCTTCAAACCCAGGTTTTCTTCCAGCCCCCAGCCGGTGGGGGCGGGGGTCTTTCGAGAGCCTCGTTGACTCCATGAGCGGGAAGGGGCCGGCTACCCCAGCTTTGTGAGCGCTGGTAGCTCACCAGGCACTGACCGGGAGGGTCAGGCCGTGCCTCTGGGACGGGGCTCTCCGCTGGGAGGGGCGTGAATGGCCGGGAAGAGAGCGGGGTTGGCTGTTTTCACCCAGCCCCGGTGGCGACAGGGTTAGGGTCAGGGGCTTCGTAGATTCCAAGGCCAGAGGGGACCGTTGTGGGAGGTCCGACCTCCTGTACAGCAGAGACCATGCAACCCCTCCAACTGGCTCCTGTTTGAACTAGATTCCTCCCGCTGCACCCCTCCCACCCCCTCCCCGTTACAGTCACCTGTGCTGGGCTCCGTTCTCCCATGGCCTGATGGTGGGGGGAGAGAGGGGCTGGCCAGGAAGGGGGCACCCCACAGCATGGGGAAGGGGATGAGCCAGGAGACTAGCCGAAGGGGAGAAGGCTGCAAGGCAGTTGGGGCAGGATCCTGGGAGGAGCTGCGCCCTGGAGAGCCCACTGGCTTCAGGCAGAGTTGTAGGTGCTTGCGGCCCAGATCTGCCGAGGTGTCTAGGCTCCCAGCTTCCGATGAAACCCGTGGGAGTTGGGAGCTGAGATACCTGGGAGGAGGCAGCTCAGGTGGAAGATCCAGGCTGCCTAGATGATCGCACTGGTCTCCTCGTGGTCAGCGGGGGCCTCTTCACGCTAGAGAGGCAGCGGCTGAATCCAGCCTGCCCTGGGCAAAGCCAATTCCCCACGACGAGGAAAAGCAGCAGGCAGGTTCTGTGCGGGAGTCATTTGTCCTGGTCTCAACTGAAAGCATGTGAAACGCCGCGGAGCAGCCAGGGGCGGCCGGCAGAGGGGAGCCGGAACGACGCTCCGGAGCGCCCCACGGCGCGGCACGGACCACGCTGACTGCGCACACGTAGCGTCGCCAGATCTGTGATCCCAGGTGCCGAGGACCGGTGGCTCTGCGTGCAGCCGAGGGCAGGAACCCCCGCTCACGCCGCCACTCCCCGGCCTATTCCCGTCATCTCCCTCTTCCTCCTCTTTCAGGGCTGCCAGATCTTGGCGGCGGCGTACAACAACGCAGCGCAGCTGTGGCATATCGGGGACAGCAAATCCAAAGTGAGTGCCCTGGGGTCTTGTCTGGGTCCCTGCCTTTTAGAGGTGGTGGGGGGGAGAAAATATCCCCTGCCGACCGGGGAATGATCGACACCTAGGGGACTGGGGCCACCAGGGATCGCCCCCTGTTGTCACACATCAGCTGCATGGAGCGTGCTCAGCTGAAGCAGATGCGTGACGTCCGCTGGGTTATCTGGGGGTGGGTGTCATGCCCCCAGTCTCTCGCAGCTCCTTGCCAATACCCTGAGGATGTTCTTCTGACCCCAGATCTGCCAGGCAGGGTAACCTACCAGCAGGGTGGCCGCAGCTACATGCTGTCGGCAGGCAGAGACGTTTCTGGTCACCCATGAATACTTCGAAGATGGATCCTGTGAGCTCTCCTGAATTTAGCACATGTGGCAGGGGCCCTGCAAGAGGCAGTAAACTGGCCCCACTCCGGTCAGTCAGTTCTGCCATCCCCGTGTGAGAGGGGGAAACTGAGGCACGAAGCGGTGGAGTGACTTGCCCCAGCACCTCTGGGAACAGAGTCCTGGCTCCCAACCCTGTGCCTTAGCCCCAAGGCTGTCCTTGCTGCATTTTATGCCAGCAGAGAATTTGGCCCTGGGTACCAGCCCAGGGCTTGAGACCCTCAGGTGGGAGGTACTGTGTGACTGCAGAGAGCCGGGCTCTGCCCCCAGCACATGGGTTCCCCGGCAGGGAACGAGAGCGGTGCCTAGTGGGCGGAGGCCACGTCACACCCCCCTGTGCGGTCAGTAGGTCTTCAGAGGTGGTGAGAGCCTGGCCATGCTTTTGGGACCATCCCCCGGGGCCAAGCTTCTGTCGCTGGTCACCCCGTCTGTGCGGACAGGACTCCTGGGGCTGAATGCAGCAGCCACTAGTAACCCGTGGGACTTGTCTGTGCTGGGCCGGGCCACCGGCAGCCCTGCACGGATGGAGGGTGTGGGAATGGGGTGCTGCCTTGGCACTGGGTAGCCCCGAGGGATGAGCAGCGAGGGGACGCGGCTGGCGGCAGAAGGGAATTCCTGGTAGCAGGGAGATGCACGCACCATGTGTCCTGCCTCCCCTCCCCCGGCCTGTGCTCCCACCAGTGGGGTGGGTCAGTGAGGGGCAGGCTTGAACGCTGGTGGGGGAGGGCAAGCTGGGTAGGGGTAGGGTTGTCTTTTGTCATGGGAGGGGAGCGACAGCTGGGGGAGAGGCAGGATTCCTGCAGGGATGGAGTTGCGTTAACGTGCCGGGCTACCCGGTGGCTTTAATACTGGCCCGGTGCCCGGTGCCTTGCAGCTGGCACTCAGACCCCGCTGGGGACTGTGCTGTCTGAGCTGGCAGAGACTGGCATGACACGCTGTGATCCCAGGGCCTGATCCTGGGAGGAGCTGCGCCCTGGAGAGCCCGCTGGCTTCAGGCGGGGTCGTAGGTGCTTGCGGCCCAGATCTGCCGAGGTGTCTAGGCTCCCAGCTTCCGATGAAACCCGTGGGAGTTGGGAGCTGAGATACCTGGGAGGCTCTGGGCTTCAGTGCCTCTGGGTGAGGCGCGGGAATCCCCACCCAAGTCTGGTGCAATCGTTTAAAATAGTTCCCCCCCCCGGCCCTGCTGCAGCTGCTGTCAAAGGCACCAAGGCCAGCTGCTCTGCTGGTGTGAACTGCGAGCACTGCGCTGATTCACCCCGGTAGAGGATCCGGGCCTGGAAGAACACGGAGCCATTTCCCAAGCCCCGCCGGGCCAGCAGCTCCGGGGTTTGGAGTGACTGTCCCTATACATGCATCTGCGGACGGAGCCTAAACGAGCCCAGCTGAGCCTCCCCATGCGGGCGCTTCCCAGCCACGGCTCTGCACATTCCACCGGCCCCTCGCACGGAACGGGCATCACCAGTGAAGCTTTCAGGCCTTGGATTTCAGTGACTGTCTCCAGGCTGCGCAGGCGGATCGGTCCCACGGGGCTGCCCGCAGTGGTCGGATCTAGGCTCCGCGCCCCTTCCTGCAGAGGCGGCTCAGCGCGGGGTTCTCGCAGCACGCCGGCGGCCAGGCTCCCAGGGCTCGGTTGGCAGCAGAGCTGAGGCTAGAAAGTCAGGGCGTCAAGCTGGGCAGCCCCATTCCTGCTGGGGCGGAGCTTCAAACCACCTTGGTGCATCCTGTGTTCTGGAGCCATGCGAGCCTGGCTGGGGATCTGTTGCAGCCGGACTGGCTGGTCCCTGGCGTACGCTAGAGCAGCCTCAGGGCTGTTCCGTCTCGCTCTCTGCTTCCCCAAGAATAGCTGTGGTGCTGTGCGCTCTAGCTGTGCCCCTGAGCCGAGGGCCGAAAGCAGGTCCTCCCACCTGTTTCTGGGAACAGAAAGGAGCTTTAGCGTAACTGAGAGTTAGCTCCCAAGTCTTCTGCCGCTGCTTCCAACCCCCGCCTGCCCATAGAGGAGGAGAAGGACCTGGGTGTTTTGGTCGATCACAAGGTAACTACGAGCCGCCAATGTGATGTGGCCGTGAAAAAGGCTAGTGCAGCTTTAGGATGCATCAGGCGAAGTGTTTCCCGCAGAGACAGGGAGGTGTTGGTGCCGTTATACAAGGCACTGGTGAGACCTCATCTGGAGTATTGTGTGCAGTTCTGGTCTCCCGTGTTTAAGCAAGGTGAATTCAAACTGGAACAGGTACAGAGACGGGCTACTAGGATGAGCCGAGGAATGGAAAAACCTACCTCATGCAAGGAGACTCCAGGAACTTGGCTTGTTTAGCCTAAGGAGAGAGATGATTGTTCTCTAGAAATACATCAGAGGGATAAACACCAGGGTGGGACAGGAGTTATTTAAGCCAAGGGCCGATGTGGACACAAGAACCAATGGCTGTAAACTGGCCGTCCACAAGGTTAGGCTTGAAATGAGATGAAGGTTTCTAACCAGCAGAGGAGTGAAGCTCTGGAACAGCCTCCCCAGGGAAGCAGTCATTAAAGTGATTACATGTGGAACAAAGAACTCCCGCCCTAGGGGATGGTGAGGTGCCCCCGTCAGACACAACCCAGGGATCATATTTTACTTCAATGCATAACGGCTGGTGAGATGGGGGGGCTAAGATGTTATCGCTGGGAGTAAGGGTCCATGCCTGCCAAGCTACCTCAACCTGGAAACATAGAAGCTGCCAGGTGCGAGTAGTGCCATGAAACTCGGGTGGAGGGGTACTTGTAAGCCACGGGATTAAATGGACACGTGGTCCAGACAGGGTACCTGGGATAGGAACTTGGGACCAGTGACGAGCACTGGACGCAGCCAGTAGCATTTTTCCCACCAGACCATAGTTATACTGGGGTCCAGACAGGCGATGGGCCCAATTGTAAATGGCCTTACCATGTTGCAATACAGTGAACCCTACATGGTGTTTTGTGATAAACAAATCAATGTTGAGGGGTTCTTGGGAATTAAAACGGGCAAGGGCGGGGTTAGAGGCGAACCAGCCAGCTAGCTTCTCTAAGCTTTTTTGTGCTGATGCATTCCACACTTCTCGGGAGCGTTTAGAGAGAGAGCTTTGTAGGATTTCTAGGTTAGAAATTAATTGCGCCGGAATATATTGGCGGTGATAATTAAGGAGACCTAGTAGCTGCTGAAGCTCTCGTTTATTTTTTGGAGGGGCCTCTGTCCAAGGGTCTAATACGCTGGCTGGGGCTTGTGTGTGAGTGGTGGGAGTGAAATGGAGTCCCAAGAATGAGAATTGCTGGCTGGCCTGCAGGTGGCTCTTTGTTTTGTTAATTTGCCACCCATCTGCTTCTAATGCATCTATTACCATTTGGGTGGTACTTTGAACTGTTTGTGGATTGGGACCACAAATGATAATGTCATCTACATAGGCTAACACAGACACATCCTGTAGGGGTTTTACCTTTTGTAATGTGATATTGAGATGGGATGATGCAAGTGCAGGTGAATTACAGAACCCCTGTGGGCAGACTTTCCATTTATATTGGACACCCTTAAAAGCAAAATTTAAGATTCCTTGTGTGTCCTGGAGTGGGATTTGGTAAAACATATCTTTTAAATCAAGAGTACATGCCCACTGATTACTTGCATCGCTAAGTTGCCGCTGTATTTCTGGAATGGTGACAGAGCTGGAAAATGCGATAGGCTTTACACGGCAGTTAGCTTGTCTATAATCAATGACAAGGCGATATTTAGAGGGATCGCCGGGCTTGGGAATACCCCAACCTGCGGACAGAAAGGTGGATGCAGTAACCCTTTCTATTTTTTTCTCTTTTAGAAGCTGAGTGAGCAAGGTTTCAATAAGGGGAAGCCCTTCAGATTTTGTGGGGATAGGGGAAAATTTCCATGGCTGGGAGTTAACTACTTCGGGGGTATAGGGAGAGTGATTGCCTACAGTTATAGGGAGGGCTTGCAGAATTTGATTATGCAGTTTAAATTTTTTAATATCTGAGACACCTAGCAGATTTTTTGATCCTAACAAGGCTTTTATTTTTCTTATGTATTTTCCATGGGCAATTTTAACCCAAACCACGGGTTTTTCTTGTACTGCATTGAGGCCTTGAACAAACATAAAGGAGCCAGTAGGACAGTGGGGAACGTTGGGCTCAATAATGCTAACTTGAGCTCCAGTGTCTAATAAAAAGGAGGTGGGAGTGTCACCATTAACTAACAGGGTGGCGTATGGGCGTTCATCGGTGGGGTCTTTAATTTGGGCCGGGCAGCATCCGGCCCCTATTCGTTTTTTGATTTAACATAGTCCTCCCAACTTTTCCAGCCTAGCTGTTCGGCTATATTTTGCTGCTCTTGGCCTGACATTTTACGCAGGGCTTCTTTGGGGATTCCTTTGTTAAGAAGGAAGCCAAATCGTGCCCGTTCAGCTTTAGTTCGCTCAGAATGTTTTTGGGGATTAAACTGACTCTTTGGAGGGTCTTTTGGTGGCGACTCAACTGGGAGGACAACAGGCAGGGGCGGCTGTGACAACTTAATTTTACTAACTACTTCAAATAACGTTAAGATGGATCTGCGAACAGCTGCATGCAAGTGCAGCATGGCACCGGTGTCAGCTCCAGGGGCAGCTTCTAATGCTAAATCAACTGCCTCTGCTGAGACAGGAATTTGGGTGGGATCAGTAACATATATAAAGGGTGTGGCCACCAATTGCTGTTGAACAGTTAAATTAAGTGGGTTTTGTAGTGGATCCCACAGGGCTATGGAAGCTCCTGCGATTGCCCATATTAAATCATGAGGAGTGACTAAGGCTCCCGGGGGGATATACAAGCCTTTAAAACTGCCTTGCATTGCTAAAATGGCAGCTGCCGGGATAGTAAGTGGCCAAATGCGATTATTTAATAAAGCATGACCCGGGAAGCCTCGTGCCCAATTGGCCGTTTTGGCTAAGATGCCAGCCTCCTCACGGTCCACCAGTTCGGCTCCGTGTTCTAAGGCTAGCCGTCCGATCCAAACCATAGGGGCCTCATCGGTTTTTCGTTGCGTTTCCTTTAAAAACTCTTTAAGTTCGGCCTTAGTACGAGTTCGCAGTTCAGTAACCTGCGTGGTGTTGCCTGTTTGTGCATCTATTTTAGTTTTAGTTATCGCAACAGGCAAAGCTTCTGCTACAGTTTCAGATTCAGTAAATTCTGGGGCTGTTGGCAGAGTTGGATACAGGGGAGTTTTAGGAGCGTCATATGGGGGTGGCAAAATTTTTTGAGAGGGACTTGAGAGGAGAGGGGTAGTGATGGGCTCTACCTTTTCTGTCTTTTCCTCATTATCATCTTTAGGTGAGCCTGGGGCTGCCTGTTTAGCTGCAAACATAGTGCCCCCGTGAAGGACAGAGCACAGATCAAGGGCCTTGCATAGCATGCTAAACAGGACGGTGGAAACATCCTCAGATTTATATTCATCGGGTCGCAATTTTTTGGTTTTCTTAATTAAATCTAATTCTTTTATCATCTGGCATAATAATTTGTGTGCCGGATCAGCAGGCATTACCCGAGGTGGGGGAATCAATTTGGAAACGGTACCTCCGGATTTTCTAACAATGCGGCTACATTCTCTCCAAAGCTGAGAGGGATCTGCAGCGCCGAGGTTCTCCACAGTCTCCGTGCACTGAGGCTGTAGAGAACAATCGGCTGGCTGACACCTAAAGCTCGGGTGGCACCGGAGGAGGCATCCCGTATCTGCCAGGGTTAATGGTACAGTATAGCCTTTTAGAGTTTTGCCCGAGCCAAGGGAACAGATCCATTCTATTTTTGGATTAGTCGAATTTTGGCTAGTAAAAAGGTGAAACTGCAAATGTTGGAACTGTTCAGTTTCATCATCTGCGCGGTCTGCAGCGTGCCATGGGCATGGCCCAACCTCCTTGCATCCTGTTCGTGACGCCATGTAGATTGCCACGGACTCGCAGGGGCGAAAGAAAATGCAGGCCTGTTATTTACCAGGCTGCACGTGGCAACAGACTATATTGGTAAGGGATGCAAGGAGAGTGTGGGTCACGATGCAAACTGCAGACACACACACACACACACACTAAACTTAATCAATTTAAAAGTTTTATTGGGGATAATTACAAGGGGTAAGGGAGCAGCGTATGATTAGCTAATAGAGTTAATGAAACTTAAAACACACAATGACTAAAATATCTACTAACAATATTTATAAACAAAGATGCAGCATTTAGTAATAACTGATACTTACAAATACAAACCAACGATAACGACCGCAAACGAGAAGCTCTATTTGAAACACGTGAGCTGAGAGAGAGGCTTCGAGGTGATCAGGCTCGGTTACAGGTATACACAGGACACACGGGTATACACAGGATACACGGGCATACACAGAATACACGGGTATACACAGGATTCGTTTTCTTTCTCCTCTCCCTGCCTGCACATGGCAGGCAGGCCATTAAGTACCCACTATGACATCATAGAAGTGTCATAGGGGACGGGGCCCAAAACCTGTTTGTGTTTGTTTCTGATTGGCACAAGCGAAGTTTACACCATGTAGGGGAGCAGGTGCCTAAAAGTCTGGCTTCGCCCCCAAAAGGTGAGGAAATGCATATTGCCTTAGAATGGGTTCAACACTGAATGACAAACGAAGAGGCCAGGGCAATACCGGTATTGGCAAGTTTTACAGGATGCAGACAGGAACTCATCTCAACAGACACAAGAACCAATGGCTGTAAACTGGCCGTCCACAAGGTTAGGCTTGAAATGAGATGAAGGTTTCTAACCAGCAGAGGAGTGAAGCTCTGGAACAGCCTCCCCAGGGAAGCAGTGGGGCAAAAACCTACCTGGGTTTGAGAGTGAGCGTGATACGTTTCTGGGGGGGATGGCAGGAGACCTCCTACAGTGGCATGTGGCCCGTGGTTGACTCTAGCAGCAAATATTCCCAACAGCCAGTGATGGGACGCTAGATGGGTTTTTCTCTCCCAGGGGTCTGGCTGGTGAGTCTTGCCCACGTGCTCAGGGTCTAACTGATCGCCCATTTGGGGTCAGGAAGGAATTTTCCCCCGGGTCAGAGTGGCAGAGACCCTTGTGGGGTTTCACCTTCTCTGCAGCATGAGGTCACTTGCAGGTTTAAACTAGTGTAAATGGTGGATTCTCTGTAACTAGAAGCCTTTAAACCTTGGTACGCCCACATCTCGAATACTGCGTACAGGTGTGGTCTCCTCACCTCAAAAAAGATATTCTAGCACTAGAAAAGGTTCAGAAAAGAGCAACTAAAATGATTAGCGGTTTGGAGAGGGTCCCATACGAGGAAAGATTAAAGAGGCTAGGACTCTTCAGCTTGGAAAAGAGGAGACTAAGGGGGGATCTGATAGAGGTATATAAAATCATGAGTGATGTGGAGAAAGTGGATAAGGAAAAGTTATTTACTTATTCCCATAACACAAGAACTAGGGGTCACCAAATGAAATTAATAGGCAGCAGGTTTAAAACAAATAAAAGGAAGTTCTTCTTCACGCAGCACACAGTCAACCTGTGGAACTCCTTGCCTGAGGAGGTTGTGAAGGCTAGGACTGTAACAGCGTTTAAAAGAGAACTGGATAAATTCATGGTGGTTAGGTCCATAAATGGCTATTAGCCAGGATGGGTAAGAATGGTGCCGCTAGCCTCTGTTTGTCAGAGGGTGGAGATGGATGGCAGGAGAGAGATCACTTGATCATTGCCTGTTAGGTTCACTCCCCCTGGGGCACCTGGCATTGGCCACTGTCGGTAGACAGATACTGGGCTAGATGGACCTTTGGTCTGACCCAGTACAGCCGTTCTTATGTTCTTAAACCATGATCTGAGGACGTCAGTAACTCAGCCAGAGACTAGGGGTCTATTACAGGAGTGGATGGGTGAGGTTCTGTGGCCGGCAGCATGCAGGAGGTCAGACTGGATCATCACGATGGTCCCTTCTGACCTTGAAGTCTAGGAGTCTGTGCATTGGATTCATTATTTGGAATTGCAGAGAGATTGTAATGTTTTAAGTAATTAAAAAAAACAACCCACTATCCAGTTCAGTTCCGCAACAATTCCAGCAGGGGGCAGGGTTGGGCTTTGTTCTGCGAGTCCGTAACTGGCTGACTTTTCTGTAACGGGCCCGTTGTGTGTCATTTTCCTTGTTTTGATTTATTTTTTAAAATTAGATTATTGGGAAGAAAATAAAATGGAAAAAAACAACAACCCCTAAACCTCTTAACATCCCCAGCTGTTGTGTTGTCTAGGAGACGCTCACGGGCCATGCTGACAAAGTGACGGCTGCCAAATTCCGCTCCACCCGCCTGCAAGCGGTGACGGGCAGTCGGGACAGGACAGTCAAAGAGTGGGACCTGTGCAAAGGGGCCTGTGAGTAACCGACTCTGTTGGGCGTAGTGTCCTGTGTCTCACCAGCGACCTCCACTGGGGGGCGTGTCAAGTGTGCGTTTGCCCACTGCTGGCGGGGGATGATTATGGGATTGCAGTGGGGTCTAGACTAGGTTCATGCACAGCCACAGAGCGCGAGGCAGTTCCCTGCATCGATGAGCTTACAATCTGAATGGGGAAACTGAGGCACCGACCGGGGCCGTGACTTGCCTAGGGTCGCACAGCGGGTCTGTGGCAGAACTGGGACTGGAAGCCAGGTCTCTTGACTCCCGGTCCCGTGCCTTAGTCCAGCGGCTGTTATAGTCGCTAATACTACGGCAGCTGCCCGAGATGCCCCTTTAGTTCAAGGCTTGTGCTTTGGAGCAGACGGTTCTGGGTTCTAGCCTGGATGCACCGTGTGGTTCCCCCAGGACCTCTGAGGTCTGGCTGTGGATCTGTTATGGCAGGTTCTTATGGGCCCGCAGCAGGGACAGCCGCCCTGCGCGGCTTGGAAAAGCCGGCTAAGGGACTGTTTCGATCACGGTAATTCCCCGGGGCTCCGATCCCCGTTGGGGCCCGTTGTGCTGGGCTCTGGGCACGCAGGGAAGAGACAGTCCCTGTCCCCAAGGCCTGACAGGCTAAAAGTCACGCCCCGGCCGGGGGATGGGGACGTACCCTCCTCACGGGCTTGGATGGCGATGAATTGGCTCGGCTCTGTTGCTTCCATGCGGTGGCTTTTTAACTGGGGCCAGGGGCCGTGGAAAGACAAGGGAGAGGAGCAGTCACGGCTGATCACCTGACCGCCCCAGATTCATGCTGGCTGCGCTTTCCTCCACTGGATGGATGAAATGCCTCCCTGGGGGAAGAAAAGCGCTGGCCCTCAGTGGCTGGGTGGCGCAGGCGTAGGAGGGAGAGTGTGGTCCCGTGGGCAGGGCACAGGACTCAAGTCGAGGGCCTGGCTTCAGTTCCCAGCCCTGCCACCCACTGGCCAACGTGCTCCACTGCCCCGTGCCTCAGTTTCCCCAAGGGAAATGGCCTCTAGATGGCCCAGTTGGGGGCATTGTCCTGGGCAGTGAAATGAGGAGAGTCTCTGCCCCAGGGGGTTCGCACGCTGGCGTTAGGACAAGCTGGATCAACAGACAGGGTGGGGGACCAGAGCTGGCTGCCTGGCTTTGGGCTGCCGTATTTGCAGAGCGCTGCAGGCCTCGGAGGAGGGCGCTAGGGGCAGGCAGCGCCGTGGCCACTGGTGGGCTGTGGCCGTGGTGGGAGCCAAGTAGCCACCTCGCTAGACTAGAGAGTTGGGGGCGGGCCGGTGCTGGGAGTTCGGTGTCCCTTGTCTTTTCGCACCTCGCCTGCGGGCAGAGAACTGCTCCGTGAAGGAACGTTGGGCCTCCTCGCTGTGGGGGACCCTCCCGGGAAATCTGGGGAGCTGCTGTGCCATTGCAGGACCTGCCATCATGCCAGCCCTGGACTTCCCCAGCCCTGGCTGCGGCTCCCCATCCCGTTCTTGGAATTCAGCTCTGGCCTTTCCAGCCCCGGGGCTGCTTGTTACGTTGCGATCGCCCTCGAAGGGGCATTAGATCAGGGCCCCATTGGACAAACCCACAGCGGGAGCCGGGGGCAGGATGAGGATAGCCGTGGTTGGGCCAGGCCGCCCTGAGCAGGGAGTGCCCCAGGCATCGAGCCATCAAGTGGTTCATGCTGAGAACAAACCCAGCCTGTCCCAGGTGAGCTCGTTGTTCGGGATTTGAACTCGGGTCCAGTGCATGGGACCCAATGCCGGGCCCAGCTCCCCTGGGCGGTGTGGGCCGTGCCAGGGGGTCGACGGGTGGTGCTGCCGGGCACAGTGCTCCCTTATGAACGGTCAGCGTTCTCCCTGTGGGTAAAGGGTCTTCCCTGGGAGTTAGCGCGGCCCATAGGGGAGCCCCCGGTGCCCTGGTACTGCCCTGCCAGCCTCGTCCCCCCTCCCCCATCACTCACAGCCGTGCTGTCCCCACAGGCTGCAGGACCATCAACGTCTTCTCCTACTGCAACGACGTGGTGTGCTGTGACAACGTCATCGTGAGCGGCCACCACGACAAGAAGATCCGCTTCTGGGACAGCAGGTGACTCCCCTCCCTGGGCAAGGTAGCTGCCAGGCAAGGCCACCAGCTGGCCCTTGGGGTCTCTGGGCCCCTTTGCTTGGCACTGGGGAAACAAGCAGGATAAAACACTGTCCTGCCATTCTAGAAACACCTCCCTGCCTGACTTCAGACCTGTCCGCCCTGGGATCAGCTTACCCAGCGAGGGCGCTGTTCATTCTCCCTGTTTCACATATGGGGAAACTGAGGCACAGATTGGCTAAGTGCCTCACCCAGAGGCTACAGAGGGAGTCGATGTCGGAGCCGGGGTTAGAACTCAGGAGTCACTCGGGGGCCTGTGCTCCGTCCGGTAGGCCATGCTGCCCCTCAGTGGGCTGCTAAGCAGTGAGTGGATATTCTCAGACCGGCCTTTCTGGGATGACCTGGTGGTTACGGCTCTGGACTGGAACTTGGGAGAGTCGTGGCTCCCTGCACAAGTCACTCAATGTCTCTGTGCGATTGTCTCTGGCGCACTCGGTGCCATGTCCCCTGGGCAGCCCCAGGGGGGTGGGACAGGCAAGGCGGCCGGCGTGCACCGCAGCGGGCGAGTCACAATCCAGAGTGGCCGGGCGTTTGGCTGCTCAGCGGGTTCCTTCACCGCTAAGTGGGGAGGGCTCTCGTCCGTTCCCTAGCAACGGATCTGTCCGGGTAATTAATGGAGCCGGGCGATTCCTAGGTTAGCAGGGACAGAATGTAACTGACAGTCTCTGGCGTGTGGGAGTCCTGGAAGGGGGGATTCGAATGGAACATGGTGGTTCTGATCCACGCGGGCCGTCGGGAGCGGGCAGCCCCCCGGTGGGTTCTCCACGGGACGGCGAAGTCGCTGGCGCGCTAACGAGCCCCTTGTCTGCCGCGCTCCAGGGGGCCCCGATGCACGGAGGTGATCCCGGTCGAGGGGAAGGTCACCTCCCTCCACATCAGCCAGGATCAGATGCACCTGCTGAGCTGCTCCAGGGACAACACCCTGAAGGTCATCGACCTGAAGATGAACAACGTCCGGCAGGTGTTCCGGTGAGCGGTGGGTGGGACCCTAACCCTGAGAGCCTGAGCCAGGCCTGGCCTGACTGACCCCCCGTGGGTGTAATACTGTCCCCTCCTGAAAGGTTCTCTGCCACCCTTCCAGGACTGGGCCTATTCTCTCCCCCTGTCCTGCTCAGGCACCCCTCCTTCCTGCCCTGATCTGTCTTAGCAGCCGCGGCTCGCACCAGTCCTCAGGCTGCTGATAGGGCAGCGTTCTCCGGGGGAAACTGAGGCACGGGGGGACTGACTTCCTCAGGGTCATCCAGCAGGGCCAGTGGCAGAGTTGGGAATTGAGTCCAGCTCTGCGTCCTGCCTGCCCACAGCCCATAGCACCCTCCCTTCAGCGAAGCCGCCCCTCCAGAGCCAGTCGCACTGCTCCTCCAGGAGCCTGAGCGGGCCGACACTGCGAGACCTGGCGCGCCCCCACTTCCACATCACGGCTGGGCGAGCGGCTGTCTGAGCCTGCCGGGGGCTAGGCCCAAATGGGTGATGCCACCCAGTGTCCTCGTGGGCTGGCAGAGATGCTGGCGTTACCTTGTCAGAAGAAGCTGGTGCCATCCCGCGAGCCCGCGTCTGGAGCTGACTGCCCAGGGCGTGGAAGCTGGAGTGTTGGGTCCCTTAGGTTGCAGGGATCTCGTGTCTGAACCCAGAGCCTGGCCCTTTGCCCCACAAGCCAGCAGCTCTCCCCGGGCGGCTTGTATTGAGCAGCGGAGCCTGTCCGGGCCCCGGCCCCGGGCGTGTCCCTAGGGGAGCTGTCGCCCTTCGCGAGGGGGCGATGCACGTTCACCAGGGACAGTTTGTGTCTGCAGGGCCGACGGCTTCAGGTGCGGCTCAGACTGGACGAAGGCGATCTTCAGGTGAGCGGGGGTGGGGGTGCTGGCTGTGCTCGGAGCTGTACACAGCGTCGCGCAGGCTTGGCTCTCCTGCAGGATGATAAAGGAGACACCCCCCACGGGGGTCACCGGGAGGGGGACTCCTCGCACGAGGGCACATGGTTGTGAACGGAGCTGGGGATCTGCAGCGCCAAGCCCAGCCCGTCCGTTGACACAGCTCTGGGTTATTGTGAGAGAAGGACCCACAGTGTCAGCGAGCCGGGCATAGTGCAGGCACATAATGGACAAGCCTCCTCCCCGCGGCCCAGCCAGTGCCCCTCACTCCTGCCCCACGGACCCTGCTATCCCAGTCCTGGGCATCACCACCCCCGGCCCAGCCAGTGCCCCTGGCTCCTGCCCCACGGACCCTGCTGTCCCAGTCCTGGGCATCACCGCCCCCGGCCCAGCCAGTGCCCCTGGCTCCTGCCCCACGGACCCTGCTATCCCAGTCCTGGGCGTCACCACCCCCGGCCCAGCCAGTGCCCCTGGCTCCTGACCTGAACTCTGCTCACACCCCAGTCTGTGGCCGTGGCAGGATCTCAGTGTGGGAAGTTGTCTCCACCCCCGCACCCCCCCCCCGTCACCGCCCAGCCCAAGCTTTGGATGGGGTGGAAGGTGGAGGTGAAAAGGGGTCTCGTTGCTCCCTTTCTGGGCTGTATAGACCCTACCCTGCTCTTGACCCTGACCAGGGTGCCAGCAGGTTGACCTGGAGGAGGAATCCCAGGAGCCGGGGGGAGCCCCTGGGAGGCTGCTGGCAGCTTTCCCCAGGAGCAGCTCCTCCTGCATCCCGCCAAGAGCAGGGCCCTGCGTTCTCCTGAACAGCCAAAGGGCAGTTTCCCAGCACGCGGGCTCTTCAGCTGGGGATCTGCCCTGCTGCTCCACCCCTGCTGCCTTGCCAGTATCAGTGGCAAACTCACTGACCCCCCAGGCCTCCCAGAGGTGAGCTTGCAATGGCTCTTCCCCGTCTCTAGGCCAGGCAGCTGGCTCCCAGCTCCATCGCATGCTCTAGGTGGATGGCTTCTGCTTGTTGCCATGGCTATTCTGCTGTCCTTGAGACAGCGGTTGTCTCCCATCTGCTCCTCGATTTTCTTCCCGGCTGTTTTTGAGGGAGAGGGAAGTTCCCGAGATTCTTTGCTGGCGCCTGCGGGTGATGAATGAACAGCCTGCAACGTGGGCTGCAGCTACCCTTAGTCTGCCCCAGGCTTGCAGAGCTGTGGCCATTAGAAACTCTAAAACTCTCCAGCCCTTTTGGTTAAGCAGCATCCTCCTGCAGCAGGGAGTTCCACAGGTTTGCTGCACTCTCTTGTCTCAATGTACTTCTCTGGATAGAGCTCCCAAACCCTGGGGTGGATTCTGTGCCTCTCTGGACTGGAGTCCCAATGTCATGTGCCAGTATCAAAGAACCAGCAAAGGAGTCTCTGCATGCTGAGCTTACACTCTTCTCTGTTCCTTGTCCCCCATCTAGCCCCGATAAGAGTTACGCGCTGGTGGGCTCCTCGGATGGCGCCCTCTACCTCTGGAACATGGAGAGCGGGAAGCTGGAAACGATCCTGTCTGGGGAGCACAGGTGATGCTCCGCTGGCCTGTAGGGCAGGTTGCTCTCCTAAAGGGGCTAGGCTGAGTGCATTAACCCAGGATCCTGGGGAGGGGGCAGCCCCAGAGGCAGCAGGGGGGCAGATCAGGAGGGAGGGGAGCCTGCTCTGGCTGGTCCCGAGGGGAGGGAATACAGCGCAATGGCCCAGTCGGGAACAGACCAGGCTCCTGGGACACAGTCGATCAAGGTTTTGTTCAACATCTTTATTAATGATCTGGATGATGGGATGAATTGCACCCTCAGCAAGTTCGCGGATGACACTAAGCTGGGAGGAGTGGTTGATACGCTGGAGGGTAGGGATAGGATACAGAGGGACCTAGACAAATTAGAGGATTGGGCCAAAAGAAACCTGATGAGGTTCAACAAGGACAAGTGCAGAGTCCTGCACTTAGGACGGAAGAATCCCATGCACTGCTACAGACTAGGGACCGAATGGCTGGGCAGCAGTTCTGCAGAAAAGGACCTGGGGGTTACAGTGGGTGAGAAGCTGGATAGGAGTCAGCACTGTGCACTTGTTGCCAAGAAGGCCAAAGGCCTATTGGGCTCCATTAGTAGGAGCGTTGCCAGCAGATCAAGGGACGTGATCATTCCCCTCTATTCAGCACTGGAATATTGCGTCCAGTTTTGGTCTCCCCACTACAGAAGAGATGTGGACAAATTGGAGAGAGTCCAGTGGAGGGCAACGAAAATGATCAGGGGGCTGGTGCACATGACTTATGAGGGGAGGCTGAGGGAACTGGGGTTATTTAGTCTGCAGAAGAATGAGGGGGGATTTGATAGCTGCTTTTAACTACCTGAAGGGGGGTTCCAAAGAGGATGGAGCTCGGCTGGTCTCAGTGTTGGCAGATGACAGAACAAGGAGCAATGGTCTCAAGTTGCAGTGGGGGAGGTCTAGGTTGGATATTAGGAAAAACTATTTCACTAGTAGGGTGGTGAGGCACTGGAATGGGTTCCCTAGGGAGGTGGTGGAATCTCCTTCCTTAGAGGTTTTTAAGGCCTGGCTGGGATGATTTAGTTGGGGTTGGTCCTGCTTTGAGCAGGGGATTGGACTAGATACCTCCTGAGGTCCCTTCCAACCCTGATAGTCTATGATTCTCAGGTGCATTAGGGGGAGTGGGCTGGCGGGGCCAGGGAGCCTGGGAAAGAGGCTTGTAGAAAGGCCTGTCTAGGGCACCCTGGAGGGGCCCACATTTTGGGGGAGGGGCGGATGGATCCTGTTGCAACCCCTGCTCAGCCAGAGCCCGAGAAAACGGGGTGCAGGGTTAGTGCACAGGACACTGGGGAGCTTTAGAGAGTGGGGGTGAAGCTGTTTCCACCATAGTGACTGTGTGTGATGGGGTCCCAACAGCCCCCACGGATCCCCCATCCCCGCAGTCTTCATCTCCTTTCCAAGGGTCCAGTTGTGCTGCAGGCTGTACTGTGGGATCCTCCCCATGCCCACGTCCTTTTCCCCGGCCCCAAGACTTGCACGGGGGCTGTGCTTTAATCCACAGGGGAAGCTTTACAGGTCTGGGTGCTGGGTGATTGGGCTCGTGTTATTGCCTCCTAGGGAGGAGGACAGGGCGACCCAGTGGTTAAGGGAGGGGACTGGGAGCCAGGACGCCTGGCTTCTCTGCCCTGCTCTTCCACCAACTCAATACGTGATCGCTTAACTGCTCCGTGCCTCGGTTTCCCCATTAGTAGAATACTGTTTCTTACAAGGGTACTGTAAGACACAAGCCTTGTCCATAGACAGGTGCTATTGGTGAAAGCCCATCTTAAGGATAACAACAGCTAGCTCTCATGGAGATCTCTGAATGAAAAGTGCTCTAAGAACTTTATGAAGAAGGCTAATATCACCGATGGGGAAACTGAGGCACCGGGAGATGAGGTGACTTGCCCAAGGTCACCTGGCAGGCCAGTGGCAGAGCCAGGACTAGCACCCAGGTTTCCCAACTCCTGTGCAGGTGCTCCAGACACGAGGCCACCCTGCCTCCGCAATACCTTGGGCAGATCCTCAGCAGGAGTAAATCGGGGGCCAGTGAAGCTGTGCTGGTTTACGCCATTCACAGATCTGCCCCCTCAGTTGACTGTCATACTATCCCCATCGTTCCTGGGGTAACTGCTCCTCTTTCGCTGACGGGAGAGTGGTGTGAGCGCAGGACTGGGAGCCAGGAACTCCTGCGTTCTACTCTGGCCCAAGCCCTCCATGGCTTTGGCCAAGCCATTTAACTTAGCCGTGCCTCAGTTTCCCCACTGGGATAACAGCATCCCTACCCCCATGGCACTACTAGAGAGCCCCAGATGGGAAGGGCGGGCCCTTGTTAGCATCCTGTTAATTCTCCTCGCCTGTGTCCTTGTCCTCCATCCAGGGCCTCCGTGAATGCTGTGGCGTGGTGCTTCTCGGGCCAGTGCGTTGTGAGTGTGGACCAGGCGAAGAAGGTGGTGCTCTGGAAATAGGGCTCAGCATGATGCCGGGCTGCGGAGGAGGAATCCAGAGAGGACACCAGCCCCTCCTTTATCTGCAGCCCTGCCCGGGCCCTGCTGCTACTGTTCTGCTCCCAAGGACTGAAGCAGCCAGGGCTGGAGAGTGGACAAGGTCCCGGAGGGGCAGAGGTGGGGTTAGACGCTGCACCGGCTGCTCTCCAAAGACCTCCGCCTCCGCTAGCAACGGCAGCCGGGGCACTTCGCAGGACGCTGACACTGTGTAAAAGGAAGATTAGAAAACCAAGGGCAAGTTTTCTATCTCAGACAGCGGGAGCAGGAGGCTGCTGGGCCAGCGTCTGAGGAACGGGCCCGTCGTGCCTGCGGAGGGCAGACGTACCCACCGGACTCCGGCGATGGGACGTTCGGGAGGGGGAGGAGCAGTTTGTGCCTGGCACTTAACCCTGAGGCAGGGGGTGACAAGCTCACTCTTGCGTCTGGGGGCCCGGGCGTGAGGATTCGGCGTTTCCAATGCGCTTGAGCGGCCACGCTGCATTGTAAGCCTGGAGCCAGGTCTCTCGGCCACGCTAACGCGTCCGCACGGCCCGGCGCAGCGCTTCTGACCCGGGTCTGCGGCCTGAGCTGCGTCCACACTGCAGAAGGATGGGCCTGAGCCCGAGTCCCAGCAGGACTTGGACTCTGACCCACCCCCAGCAGGGCCCTAGGACGCTTGCTGACCCTAGTCAGGCTCGCATGTGTGGACGGAAGCAGAGCTCGGCTCCAGCCCGAGTCCGAGCCAGGGCTTAGTGTGCAGCGCAGACGTACCCAAGGGGTTAGTGAGCCGGGTCTCTAGGCTCTGCCCAATCGGTGCCTCCCACAGGCGACTGAGGCTAACTCTGCCCGAGCGGAGAGGAGTGAGGTCCCGGACCCAGCGCAGCCCGTGGCCATATCCCGTTAACTGCAGTGGGACGAGGAGAGGGGGCTGCTTTGGGAGTAGTGGATGGCCCCTTGGGACACCAGGGAGCACCATCTCCGTGGCCTGGGCAGTCTTGCCAAGCCAAGAGCCAGAGACGTCACCCTTGTGGGCTCCAGACGAGACCCCTGGGCACTTCCCCCAGGAGTGAGCCACTGAGCGACTGTCTCCTCTCATCCCTTCCTGCCTCTGCTCGGTGGTTCTGAACTGTGCCTGCGGGGGTCCCCGGTGCAGTCCAGTCCCCTGATCTGATTCCACACGGGCAATGGCAAAGCAGGGCTAGGGGGCGGGATCTGATCCCCTGAGCTCAGCCCGCTCCGCCATGCGAACCAAGGAGTTCGTTTGTCAGCCCGAATAATCTTTGTGCCTTTTGAGCGTTTGCCTGCCGGGGGAGAGGCCCCTCCTGGGAGCGCAGGGCACGGCCCTGGGTGGGTGTGTGCACCAGGCTCATCCGGGTCGAGATGCCCCTGCCGTGTGGCAGATTGTGCCATGGCCGTACAGCTGACGGGCAGGGCATGGCCAGGTGGAACACATGCAGCGGGCTGCACCAGGCAGGACCCCACCAGTCCTGCTGCTGAATATGCCCCTGCCATGCATGGGGGGCGAGACCCGCCAGGGCACTTAGATATATCTGGTTAATGCCCCCCCCCAGCTGTGCCAGGCGTTGGCCGTGTGAGGTTCCTAGGTCAATGGCAGGGGAAGGCCCAGTAGCGTCTAGTCCTCACACTCCTCCTCTGGGACTGTAATGTCATGGCAGCGGTGTCCTGTGAATACAGCTTTAAAACACAGTCTGGATTTCTAGGCTGTTTCTTTTCCCCAGGCGCTAACTCTCCTTCGGTGCCCAGCCTCTTGGAGGAGAGCCCCGGCAGCTCCAGAGCCAGGCCGCCCACCGAGGAGTTACTCACCGTTGTTTTATGGGGGTCGAGTGCTCCTCAAAGGCACCGGTTTCAGTGACCCCAGAGACTGACGTCCTCTGGCCACAGAACGGGCATAGTAGGAGCGCAGCCCTCCCCCACCGACGCCCTTTAGCCCTGACCTAGAGAGATCAGCTCTCCCTGCACTGCTGTGGGCGGGTTGGGTGCTCCACTCCAGAGGCAGCTGCATTTTGATGGTGCTGCTCATCCAACGCTCTGGGAGCTTTTGCTGTGGAAGGAGCTGTAGAATTTCAAGGGGTGCTAGTCCCTGAAGGGTAGTAGCCAGCTTTGTGAAAGTGGTTTCGGGGGTTCGGTCAGGAACCCTGTGGCCCCCCAGTTCAGATGCCCACATGGACAGAGATAAAGAGCTGAGCGCTGACTATCCCCTGGGACGGGCAGGTGAAATCCACACAGGGGCTGGCAGTTTGCCCAGCACACGTGCCAAGGGCTCTCTATTTCGTGCCTGCAATTTACACGAGCTGCTGTGGCGCTGTAGGTGATTTATCCCGCATCGACGACGTGATTGCTAGCGTCACGCATGTTGCTGATCCTGCGGGCTGGCCCGCCTGTCTTGCTTTGTGGGGGTGCAGCTGCAGTGACCTGTGCACAACTGCCTTCTACTGGAGGGAATCAGCCGTCCTCAGCTGTGTGTCATAGCCTCTCCAGTGCTAATGGAGATTCTCCTTTAGCTCACGAGGCAGGACCCTTTGTCGTTAGAGCAGGAGGATGAGAGTTATGTGCAGGCCAGCTCCGTGATTGTTCTGTGTCGTCGTGTGTGGCATAGTGAGTCCTACGTGTCCGGTGGATTTCTTACAACACTTACCTGTCTTCTGTGTAGGCCTGCTCCAGTGCTGTGGGTGTGGGACTGGGAGCCAGCAATTCCTGAGCCCTAACCCCAGCTCTGACACTGGCTGTGGGCAAGTGATGCGGTCTGTATGTGCCTCAGTTTCCCTCTCAGTGTACTGGGCTAGTAACCATGCTGCACTAGCTCAGAGGGCTGTTGTGAGGAGTACTGGGGACACCACTTTATGAGAAACACCAAGTGTCTTTATTAGGGTGGCAAAAGTCAGGGAAAAACGGTGGTGTGGATGTGGCCTTGGTGAGGCCCATACCCAGCATGCAATGCTGCAGCACACCCGCCCTCCAGCTAGAAGGCTGCTCATTGGCTAGTCGATCCCAGGGCAGATCCTCACCACCTGGATCTGCCAAGAGAAGCTAGAAGCTGGAGCAGGGTTAACACCTACGTGGACTCTCCCATCCAGTGGGCAGCTCGTGAGCTGTGTTGTGCAAAGGCCAGAATGCAGCAAATGTGGGTGAGTTGCAAAAGGCAGTGCCAAGACTGGGGAAGCCCGTGGTACAATCCCAGCTGTGCCCTGGACAAGTCGCCGCTGTTCTTTGTGCCTCAGTTTTCCTGGCTGTAAAATGGGGGTACTTCCCACCCGGCAAGGCTGTGGGAGACTTAATTCATTAACCTCGCGATCAGTCCTGTGCGGCCATGTGATCAGCATAACACCTGCGCAGCCAGCTCCATGCTAAGTGCAGGTGGGCTGCAGCCGGCACCCCCTGGACCTGCTTGTTCCCAGTGCTCCCTGCCCAGGAGGCTTGCTGTTGGAAAGGGACATTGTCACTGTTGGAATGGGGCCAACAGCACACGGTCAGGGCAGGCCGCATGCAGGCCCCGTTGGGCTGACGGGCACCCTCTGCCGTTAGTTCTCTTCCTCTGGACAGCGCCAGCTGGGAGGAGCATCTGGGGGGGAGGGATTAGCCAGCCGGCTGGCTCGTTTCTGGGCATCCCAGGTTCGCAGGAGCTCTGCCCTGCCAGGAGCAGGGTGCGGGGAGCACGCCATGCTCTTGCCTACATAGAGTAGTGGATGGGCATTGGCTTTCTGATGAGCCAGCGGAACCGGGATCTGCTGATTCAGCATCTCCAATCGCTGTGGGGAGAGCCAAGGAGCAGGAGAATTGCTCTGGGGTTTGCCATCGTCCCGGGATCAGACCCATGCCCCAAATAATAAACACTCCCCTGAGCTGCCCTGCGTTCAATGAACCTCGCAACACCCCCCCACCCGGAGATGGATCCAGTTGCATAAATGAGGAAACTGAGGCACAAAAGGCAAGAGCCTTGCCCCAGTAGCAATAGAACCCAGGCATCCTGATGCTGGGTTCCAGGCTTTAACCGTTCTGTAGCTCACAGGCTGAGGATGTCTTTCCTCTCTGCCCATGACCGGTGAGTGGCACATGTAAGACAGGGCAGTGCTTAACGGGGTCTTCTCCCAGAGCCTGTCACACTGCCCTGGGGGCAGGGCCGGCTTTAGGCCTATTCCACCAATTCCCCAGAATCGGGCCCCGTGCCTAAGAGGGCCCTGCACCCAGTGAGAATCCCTTCCCTGGCTAGAGGCACCTTTTTAATTTTTACTCACCTGGCGGCGCTTTGGGGCTTCAGCGGCGCTTCAGCGGCAGGTCCTTCACTCTCTTCAGGTCTTCGGCGACACTTCGGCAGCGGGTCCTTCAGTGCCGCTGAAGACCTGGAGCGAGTGAAGGACCCACCGCCCAAGTGCCGCCAAAGACTCAGAGCACCACCCGGTGAATACAAGCCCCACGTGTTTTTTTACATGTTTTTTTTTTTAAGTCATCCCTGCCAGGGGCCCGTCGAAACTGTCTGAATTGGGCCCTGCACTTCCTAAAGCCATCCCTGCCTGAGGGCAGCGCTTGTTCGGTGCCAGCAATCTCACATGCAGAAGCTCCTCCCCGACCCAGCCTATGGCTGGTGGAGGATCAAAGTGAGCGCCCGGGGCGCTGTGCTGGCTAAGAGGGTTAGTGCAACCCAGCGAGGTCGAGCAGGGCGGTGGTAGCGTCTCTGTGTACGGCGTCGGCCGACCATTACTGGAGCCCGTGTCCAGGTCTGGTGTCTGCACGTCATCACAACGGGACAGCTGAGAAGAGAACAAAGCAAAGGGTCAGGGACAGCTTGAGTCTAAAAGACGCTTGGGCACATGCAGATGTTATAGGCAGGAGCCCCAGGAGTCACTGGGTGAGGGCTCAGGCTAGACGCTCAGAATGTTCCCCGCTGGCCGTCCCGCCTATGGACCTATGTGTCATCTTCCCAGCCCGTTGCTCCAGCAGCCTCCCCTCTAGCCGTGGAGCTGAGTCTGGGACTCAGACCCGGACGAAAACCCTACTGCTGCATCTTTGCTGCTGGGTGGTTCCTCTATCAGAGCAGCGCCCCCTACTGAGGGCTTGGCTTAGCTGCCCTGGTCCGCTCCTGCAGGTATCTAGGTACCATGGCATCTACCTTAGGTACCTACCTGGCCCTCGTCACCACAGTATCTGAGCGTCTCTCACTCTGCAGCGTATTTAGCCCCGCAACACCCCTCTGAGGTAGGGCAGGGCTGTCCAGATAGGGAAACTGAGGCACAGCAAGGCTAACTGACTGGCCCAATGTCAGAGTGCTTCACTCGCCCTGCCTCTACACATGAAACCATTCATCACAATGCTGAGCACCTACCGGAGACAAGGCCTTCCATTACAGTGCAAGGCGCTGTCTTAATATCCGCTAGCCCAGAGTCGTTCCGGAGTGCGGCACGTAAGGGGAGAAGAAGCCGGTTCCTTCACTCCCCAGCCGCCCTTCGTTTTCAGTGGCTGCATTTCAAAAGGCCCCCTGGCTGCATTTCCAATCAGCCCCTGCCGGCGAAGTGACCGGCAGTTACTGCAAAGCAGCCCTTAGCCTTTTCCAAGGTGTTTGTTCCATTGGGGCACGTCCCGCCTCCTGCTCCCGACCCTCTGCTTTCTCCTGCTCTGTGCTGCAGCCTTTTGCGGGAAAGCTCAGCCCGGATGCACAGATCAGAGCAGCCCAAGGGAGCAGCTGCTGACGGTTTAGCGGTGAATGGGATGGGGCAGGCTGCTGGGTGGTCCCTGGGATACAGGCTGCAGCATGGGCGAGGGGGCTGTTTTGACTCCAGCCAAGCTTTCGGGGTGCATGGCTCCCTGGCTCTGGAGCGGGGAGCTGGCAATCAGTGCTCCTGGCTCAGAGGAGCAGAGTCGCCTACAGGAAAGCTGCGTGGGGGAGGGGAAGCAGAGCAGGAGAGCACGGAAGGAGCATGTGGGCAGAGAGGCCCATCTGGGCTCCTGGCTCCCCAAGGACCTGAATGCACCATGGCAGGTGAGTGCCGCCCCCTGTTGGTGAGGTTAAGCTGCAATACCCATGTGAGACAGGGATTCTCTCCTCGTTTTACAGCTGGGGGGCGCCAATCAGCTTCCCAGCTGTTAAACAAGACACCTGGGGCAGAGCTGGAGTGTGAACCGAACTCCCCTGAGTCCCAGCCAGGTGCTTTACCCACTAGGCCACCCTATCACACCGCCTCGCTTGCCCGCACCTTCAGATTGCCAGGGTTTGCCAGCACCTGGGCAAAACAGCGGTTATGATGCACCCAGGGTTCCTTCGTACTCCCAGCTCTGAGTAGCTCCCAGCAAGGCCCTGAACTGCCTGCTTCAGTTCATGCGCACAGCGGGGCTAAGATAGCAGGGGAGATAAAGCCAGTTAATATTTGTTTAGCGCTTTGCAAACATCAGTGGCTCATTTCTGTTTGGAGGAAATCTAATGCAAGCAGGCTGTTAAAGGCCGCTATAGAATTCTGCACGATGCTGGTTCCTCCGGGTGTCTGAAATGGGCCGGTAACAAGCGAACGGTCCCGGCCTCAGGAGGAAGGTTAGACCCGAGAATAATCAGCTCCCGCTTGAGTCCAGGGGGCAGGGAGAGTTTCAAAGGGGGGAAATGAACCTGCCCCTTATTACATTTTGTTCTGCGGGAGTCAAATCAACCCACCAGGCACATCACTTTACTCTAAAGCTAGAGGGAGGTCCTGGCAGGTCCTTTCAGCCCCTGACAGGCAGGTGGGGTGTAATGGGCTGGTGGGCAGGAGAGATCCTAGGTCTGTATCTTGAAGTCTGTAGCAGGGAGCCAGGGAAAGTTTGAAGCAGAGCAAGGCGGATAAAGCTTCAGTGACCGTCCTTTTTCCCTAGGGTTCCTTGTTCAGTGTTTGAAGAAAGTGACCGACATAACCGGAGGGCCTGAAGTTTGACTCATTCTTCTCCAGCATGAAGAGGAAGAGACTAAAGCTGACACCAATTATCTGCTGAGCCTGGAGAACAGTCCCAGCAGATAGGGTGCTGCCCGCAGAGCGGACGGGGCATCAAGTGCTGCAGCTCTTCTGCTGTGTGCGTGTGGGCAGCGCCGGCCTCTGTGTGATGAAGGCATTTGATGGACACTGCAGGCTGGATGCCAGCTCCCAAGATAGAGGGAAGCCTGAGTGATTTTGCCTTAGAATATCAGGGCTGGAAGGGACCTCAGGAGGTATCTAGTCTAACCCCGTGTTCAAAGCAGGACCAATCCCCAACTAAATTATCCAATTTTTTTGTCCCAAATCCCTAAATGGCCCCTTCAAGGATTGAACTCACAACACTGGGTTTAGCAGGCTAATGCTCAAACCACTGAGCTATCCCTCCCCTCATAAAAAGCACCTAAGCTCAGCTAGTTACTGAAGTTTTCATTGGAGGAGCCCAGTACGATGTGCAAGCACCAGCGAGAGCCCATCCCCTCCTCCCTCCATGGAGTTCATCCAACTCTTTGAGCGGCAGCAGCTGCAGTTGGCAGAAGAATTCCTCCATCGACTTAGCCACGTCTACACCAGCCCTGAGCAACGTAGCTAGGTCGATCTTAGTTTTAGGCAGAGACTAGCCCTGCACCCTCGCTAAGCAATTCTGACTCTACATAAGGATGTGCATAAAAATATGAAGAATTCAAAGTTCTTCCTGTCTGGCTCAAAGTTTCAGATCGCAGCATCACCCTGCGTGATGAACTGGGACTGTTCTTAACGTGGTCTATGAATGCTGAGTGGGGGGCAGGGCCAGCTCCAGACCCCAGCGCGCCAAGCGCGAGCTTGGGGCGGCGTGCCGCGGGAGGGCGGCAGGTGGCTCCGGTGGACCTCCCGCAGGCACGTCTGTGGGAGGTCCACCGGAGCCGCGGGACCGGTGACTGCCAGAGCGCCCCCAGCGGCGTGCTGCCGTGCTTGGGGCAGTGAAATTGCTAGAGCCGCCCCTGGTGGGGGGTGTTGGCCTGGGAGGACGGTCTGCATTGGGGGATGGGAGACTGGCCTTGAGAAAAGATACCTGAGCATGTAACGTGAGAACCCAGGAAGGGGTTAGAGGCCAGGTGACACCTTTGCCCGGGAAACTGAACAAAGGCTGGGGGAGGAGACACTGGGGAGAGAGAGAGTTTCAGGAGCTGGCTGGTGTAATGGAGGGAGCCCAGATGGGGCTCTGACCCCCAAATGGGGCTGTGGTGCCCCTGGGACCCCAAGATGGACCTAATTGGGGAGGATCCTGTTGTCTGTGCCTGCAAGACCTGTCTTGGACTGTGTTCCTGTCGTCTAAATAAACCTTCTGCTTTACTGGCTGGCTGAGAGTCCTGGTGAATCGCAGGAAGCTGGGGGTGCAGGGCCTTGTGTCCCCCCACACTCCGTGAGTAGAGCTTGCACGTAGATTGATGGTTTCCCTTAGCCTATGGACTCAAATACCAAGGGGCAGTTCCTTCGTCATGCTCTTTACCAGCAAAATGTCCAGATGGCAGCTGTTGAATGATTTGAATGCATGACCTTTTGCATGGTCTTACAACAGGACGGAAAAAACATTTTTTGAATTCTATTGGCCCCGAAAAGGTCTTCAGAGATTTTATTCCAAGTCCCAAAGGCTGAGATGTTTTTCCATCCCAAATCCTGTTCTCACAAAGCTTCATTAACTTGCTGAGCAAACTCTTCTGCTCCAAATTTCACTTGAGTGCTCTGTTGGGAAAAGAATTTGGAGGGCAAGTTTGAGTAACTGGATGAGCTAGTTGAGAGGTGGTGTTTGTTTTTTTTCTTTTGCTAAGCAACATCTTGGTCTAAAGCGTCAGATTTACAACATCCATTACACCTCCACAAAATGAAATCAGGACTTGATGGTTCACTTGTTTATGGTGGTATGGAAAATACTAGCTTAGACCAACCATCTAGAGACAGTAGCATGTGGAGATTGCCACAAAAATTGTAGTTTCCATGAGAGATCTGAACTTACAAATGACAGAACGACACATGCTGTATGTTCTGAGGAACAAGTAGCGATGGGTCATGAATCCTCCAGGTTCAGTATGTGCACCCGGGAAAGTCTCCAAAGTCCATGGAACAATCTCTCTGGAGGACCAGAACGGGGTTGTATCCTGGAAAGCAACTAAAAATGCCATCATGAGATTCTGTCTTGACATCTCCATGACTCCAGTTCAGCTCGGCCTACAAAATGAATAGGCTGGGATTTCCAAAGCAGCCTAAAGGAGTTAGACATGTTTTTCAAGATGTATCTAAATCCCCTAAGCTCCTTTGAAAGTCTGTCTTTTTTTCCTTTTTGAGCCACCAGCCCTGCAGCCCTCACTGGGATCTGAGAGTCAAGCTGAGGTTTTCTGGCTCATGCAACACTGCTTCTGCAGATCCTGCCCACTCTTCCATTCCCCCAGCCCTACTTTCTTCAACTGTGTTGTATAATTACACTTGGAAGGATTACGTTTCTATCACAGAATCATAAAATATTAGGGCTGGACGAGACCTCAGGAGGTCATCTAGTCCAATCTCCTGCTCAAAGCAGGACCAACACCAAACGTCAATGTCACCATATACCCACAGGCTGCCAACAACATATTTCCACTGATGATAGAAATGTACAGCTAGGCAATGTAAGAAAAATGCTGCTTGAGAACTTCTTAGAGTTTGATTTGAAGGCTAGTTCATGTGTATGCTGTGACATGCGACGTGTTTTACCAGGGATGAAGCTTGAATTTTTTGAATCTCAACGTCTACAGTCACGTGATAATTATTGTCTGACCCTCCCCTATTTCCTGCAACCGTGAAAACATTTAAATTGCAGTTGGATCATCAGCTAACGATTTGATTCACGTGCAAGGAGGGTGGAATCCTGCTCATTGCCTGGAGTGGACATGGCTCTGCAAGGGTAAACACACGTGTCCCTTGTCCCTACGCCCTACTCAACACATCTCCCTGCACAGAGGTGAATTTCACCCTCCGGGAGCCGCTACAGCAAACGCACGTGAAAACATCAAAACACGTGTGACAGTCAGAGCTGGCTCCTCTCCCAACACGTGTACCCAGCTCCGCGGAGTTACCCTGTTCCAGCGTTTAAAGGAGTGAGGCAGCGAGTCCCAGGGGCCATAAATCCCTTTAAACAAGTGATCCTGGGGCAGATGTTCATTTTGACTCCCTCTATCCTGCTTAGCAGTTACCATCTAGATCCTTTTTTAGCTGCTTTACAGAACTGCTTAGAAGTTCCGGGAGGCAGAAATTAGCGGGGTTTGAGGTTTATCTTCACTCGCAGATAGGTAATCTCCTTATGCAGATTTGAAACACGAAGCATTTGTGAAAGGCCAAATCAGATCTTTGCGACATCCATTAGGTCCATTTGCTCCAATTTAATGCTAAAACCAGGCAGTTGAAATACACTTGCCAGCTGCAGCAGTGGGGGAAGCAAAGGAAGATTGGAGCATAACAAAAATACACTATCCACATGTAAGAGCTGGTCGTGAATCCTCCCTGGTTGAAATACTCTCGTCACTGATGGTAAACACAGAGTGTATGTAACTTGGGGCTCCGGATGAATGAATGGGCTGGAGGTGAGAAGAGGGTATCCCTGCATTTTACATCTACTGAGCTGGAAAACAGCAGGAGTCTCTCCAGTGGTCACAAGTCTTGTAGATTTCTTGGGCGGTGTTCATCCCATGTGCTTCCTTCTCCTTCATGGCAAGTCCCCAAGTTCACTTAGCCTTGACCTAGAAATCATGCCAAAGAGTCCTCCCACGGGGTTGTTCAACAAGAATTCACCTGGAGAAGATCTTAGTGGTTGGCTAATATGAGCATTTCTTAGGGAACAAAGTGAATCAACTTATCACGATACACCTGTAATCTTGAAGAATTAAGATAGGAGGCAAGAGTTGAGAACAAGGAAATTATTGAAAAACCACGAGGAACCCCTTCATCTCCAGCTCCCTCAGATTCTTCCATGACTGAAGTCCCCATAGGCATTATTAGACTGTAACATTGGCGGTAGAACCTTGGGGACAGAACCTTGGTCTCCTCTCTGTTCTGTACAGCACCAAGCCAGAGATAGGTAATAATTGGAGATATACCAATCTCCTAGAACTGGAAGGGACCTGGTTCTTCCTGGGTGACTTTGGGCAAGTCCCAGAATCCCTTCATACCAACCAAATTTCATCCATCCGAGCTGTCAGTCACCCTTCCCTGTCAAGTCTCCAGTGGCTTGGGCCCGGCTTGTCTGCGTGGCTGTCCTCTCCCTGGGTAGGGTACTGCCACGGCTGTGATCTGAAGACTGGCTGGAGCTGGAGTCGCTTCACTTGAGGCAAGAGGTGACAGCTGGTTGGGCATTCCCAAGCGCTTTGAGATGCCTATCGGGAAAGCAGCCCTGCACCCGGGTAAAGGAGCTCTGCTCTGTTCGAGGAGAAGAGCCCAGCTACAGAGGTTTCTGGTCAACAGCAGCTTCTTATTTTCATTGGCTCTTTCTTGCTGACTGCCGTCAAATCCTGAAGGGTGCCGGGGCCTGGAGCTGCCAGCTGTTCCAACCCTGCTCCCTGTAGTGTGAAAAGCCAGGTCTTGGTTACATTTCAGAGACTAGGCGTCTGGGTGCCCAGTTCCACACGTCGGCTCCGAAACGGGAAGGGCATTGAATAGGCTGTGATGCCAGACTCAATAAACACATGGGGGGCAGCTTACCCCCGCCAAGCACTAGTGTGTCTAACCAGACCAAGGCGGTAACGCCCGACGAGCTCAGGTGTCGTCGCTGGGTTAGTCGCTGGCTGGTGGCTTTCCCTCAGGCCGTTCCTCCCATGATAGTGTCTTTAGTGCCAACTCTGCCCTTGGCCCTGCAGAGCTCCTTCCCCAGACCGTAGACGAAATGCCAGCAGATGGCTGGTACAGAGCCATCCTGGGGGTGTGAATGGGAAACACCTCGAGGAAGTGGACTCTGATAGGACAGGAGGGATGATTTAAGAGCGAGATGTCTGAAGGACGTTGGCCTCTCCGAGGTGCTCAGGTGCCTGGCTCCCCAGCATTCAGCAGCTCCGCTGAGACCGTCAGCAAGGATGCTGGGGAGCGCAGGAGAGTTCACACAGCTGATTGCTTTTGTTATCCATAGCCAGCCAGGAGGGCAGCCTCTGGCCCTGGATTCCCCCCACCAGGCTTTAACGAGCCATCCCAGAATGGAGCGTCGCATGGCTGGCCGCTCTGCAGAGGAAGGTGCAGGGGGACGTGGAAGCAGATGACAGAACCGCAGGGGTCAGACACCGCCTGCATGGAGACACAAGTGCTGTTTTATGTGCTGGATAAAGACAAACAGCTTCCAAGTAAGAGAGGGGAAGGCAGCGAGCAGCTCTGCTCTCTCACCTGCACCGTGCTGTCTTGGGGACCAGGTCCGGGGCGGCTACCGAGGTGGGAGGGGAACCTCCTTGGAGTCCCTGCTACACAATCCCCAGCCTGGTGTGCAGGTGGCAGAGTCCCCCTCGGTGCGCCAGGGGTTGGTCCTGGTAGGTGCCACCAGTGCCACCAGGATTGGAGACCTCCCGGACTACAACCGAGGGCACTGGGTAGACCCCTCACCTCTGGCCCTCCGGACCTCACTATGGGGCCTTGCCCCTCAACCTCCCGGCCAACCTCTCCACATACCCCGAGCCGACTGCATCACCTGCAACTGGTCCATTTCTGGGCCGCACCTAGGAAAGAGCTGTACACCCTCATGCTCCGTGCCCTTCACTTCCTCACCCTCATGTCCTCACCCAGGACCTCCTGCCACCTGTGGAGGGTAAGGAGCCCCCGTGGGCCAGTCTCTATTCCACCCTGGTCCTGTGGCCTTCCGGGGATATTGGTTCGCGTCTCCATCACAGAGCTGTGAGCACCGGTTTGTCCCTGGCACGGTTCATCCCCCTCCCTGACACCTTCCCCTTTTGCCGTGCGAGGGAGACCCTGGTGCACGTCTACTTCGAGAGTGCCAGGCTGCCGCCCTTTTTCCAGCTCCTCCAAAACCTTCTCCTCAGGTTCTGGCTGCACCTCTCCCCACCCCTCCTGATCCACGCACACCCCATCCGTGGCCCCACGGAGTCGCGAGACTCCTCGTCATTCTTCGGGCGCTGGCCAGGGCGGCCGGCCACCGTACTAGAAGGGGGCTGCTGGACGGGGAGGTGCTCTGTGACTGTGGGGCCTATTTCCATTCCTCCCTTCAATCATGCACCCGGGCAGAGTTCTTCTGGCTGCATCCATTGGCTCCCTGGCCACCTTCGAGGCGCAGCGGGCGCTGTCCGGGGTTCTCGGCTCGGTGTCTCCCCCCCCCGGCTCCCTGATTTTGACCCTGTGACCCTCACTCCCATCTCTGTTTGTTCATTTGTTGTCCCACAAACTCATTTCAGTTCTCCAAAAATGTTTGCAAAGCTTCTTGTCCCAGATTGGGGCGAAAAGCCAAAAACTTGATTTATTTTCATGGCACTAAAACACTGGGTTTTGTTTTGGAAACACCGGAATCCGCCCCACCGTGGGAATGTTTTGGTGCTGCTCAGATAAAATATGCTGTGGGGGCGGGGGTGCCGGCTCAGTGACAGCCTGCCAGGTGAGCTGTCGAGAAGCCAGAAAGCTCTGGAAACCCGGGCTATGGAGGAGTAGCTGTGGTGTTTCGATGTTGCTTGTAATTATTAGAACTGGGACCACTGGCTGTTGGGAGTCTGAAAGGAGAGGGAACAGGAAGGAGGGAGGAGGAGTTGAGGCGGCGGAGTGAGAGTTACAGAGGGTGCCCCAGCAGCAGCTTGGTACAGAGGTTTCCACTGTAAAAATAAAGTCCTGTTGAAGTTGTTAGTAACTTGCCTGGTTGATACAATGGGAGGCCAGCAGCGAACCAGGCAGACGTCCATCAGACACGGCCTTGCTTCCGTTGACGGTTTAGTCAAAACAGACACCTTCTCACCTTCCCTGTTCTTGCGTGAGGGATGGACGGTTAACATACAAAAAACTGTCCAGAGGTCCTGGAAATACAGGCCTCAAATGTGTTTGGCGGATGGTGCCTAGGTTCAGCCAGCCCAAGACAAAGGAATGCTGTTCTGCAGGCTGGACCGTGTCTCCGAGGTAAATTAAACCCGGGTGAGGCCGCCTTGCTTGTCCACTGATGTCCGGGCTACGAGCAGCTGAGCACTGAGGGCAGTTGAGCTGGGAGGCACATATTGACCAAGCCCCTCGTTGGCCCGGGAGAGCCCCAATGAGTCACACATCAACTTGGTAGAGCCAAGACTGGAACCCAGCTCCCTGGACTCTGTCTGGAACTTGTCACCACACAAGGATATGGCCCTATAGCCCGTCACTACCTCCAGCCACTCACCCTGCAGCTGCATCAGCACCCGATTCCTCCGTAGCCTGCAGGGCCCTCAATCACTGCACCGTATGCTCAGTGAGGAGGGGACGGGTTCACTCCTTCAACTGGGGCTGTTGCGGTTTCTTCAAAGTACCCTCTGTTCTAAGCGTCACTCGGCCCAGGTGACCCTCCCTCCAATCGTAAGTACATTTCTATCTATGCTGCTATTTGCAAGTGTTTTTCTTTTTGCGGCAGAAGGCAGAGACCTAGTCCAGGTTGAAAGGTACAAAAAGAGAGAGAACTGGAAACCAGCAGCAGGCCGCGTCTACACTAGCACTCACGTCGGCAACGTTTTTGTCACTCGAGGGTGTGAACCTCCTCCCACCCCCCCCCGAGCACCATATGTTTTGGCAGCATAGGCGCTCGTGTGCACCGAGGCTGTCCCGCCCCGATAGCTACCACTGCTCGGTGAGCTGGTTTTCTCACACCTCATCGGCATAACATGGCTACACGAGTGCTCTTGCAGCGGTGCCACTGTATTGATACAGCAGTGCTGCGGTGAGCTTGTAAGTGTAGACATGGCCTGTGCCTACTATAGGACAGCTACTCCTGGCTATGTCCCGGCTAGCACAAAAAAAACCCCACCAGGCTTTGCCACAAAGAAAGCTTGGCAGACGTGTTCCCCAGTGCAGTGCAGAGTCCACCTACTGCCCCGGCCTACACGCCTCAGGAAGGGGTTGCATTTGTTAGCAAAGGGGGAAGAGGGGGCAGGGGACCTTTACTTGTACAAAGCACCCAATCAGCCGGGGGTCACAGCTCTGCTCGTTAGGAGCAATTGGAACAGCCCTGGGCTCTAACCCCTCCGCTGAGTTATAACAGTGACAAGGGGCAGTTCGCTCGGCGAGGCAGCTCCGTCCGGGTCGCAGGAAGCCCGGCTGTCTCTTCACGCAGGAAGGGCAGTTTGGACACATCGTTCAGGCATAAATGGCATTTTCCTCTGCAGCAGGGGCTTTAAAACACAGCGTTGGGCACCTTGTGAGGCTCTGGGTTACACCCGCCCACATCTAACAGCCCCTCCCCCCAGCCTCAGGGGAGGAGCTACTGGACCCAGGTCGCAAGGAATTTTGGGGGACAGCCACTGAAAAAACAGGGACGGAAGTGAGGGTCACGGGGGGGACGGGGGATGGACACACTGAGCGTCTGCTGCGTCTCGAAGCCGGGCAGGGAAGCATCCTCCCGCAGGACCCACTCGAGGAAGGCCCAAGAGGCGGGCAGTAAGGCTTTCACCTCCTGGAGTATACACTGGGGGGGGCATAACCCCGGGGGGGCACCGTGGGTGCTGGGTGGGGGGGCGCAGCCTGGGGGAGGCGCTATGGATGCTGGGTGGGGGGGCGCAGCCTGGGGGAGGCGCTATGGAGGCTGGGTGGGGGGGCGCAGCCTGGGGGAGGCGCTGTGGATGCTTAGAAGGGGAGTTCCTGTAGCCCTTCTGGAGAGCCCCCCCCCGAAGTAAGCACCACTCCGCACCCCAAGCCCCAGCCCTGAGCCCCTCCCTCCCTCAAATTCATGCTGCTGGGGGGCAGGGAGGGCCTGGGCCAGGGGCTGCCCGAGCTGCTTAGGTGGCTCCCGGGCCAGGCACACCGGCCACTGCAGAAGTCACAGAAAGTCACGGAATCCATGACCTCCGTGACATACACGGAGCCTTATCTAGCACTGCTCATTTTTAAATCAAGACTGGATGGTTTTTTAAAATATCTGCTCTAGGAATTATTTCGGGACCGTTCTCTAGCCTACTGGCTCTAAACCTTTCCTAGGGTGACCAGACAGCAAATGTGAAAAATCGGGACATCTGGGTAACAGGGGTAATAGGAGCCTATATAAGAAAAAGACCCAAAAATTGGGACTGTCCCTATAAAATCAGGACATCTGGTCACCCGAACCTTTCCAGACTATTGTACCCCTTGCAGGAGTCTGATTTGTCCTGCGTACCCACAACTTTCACCTCACTTAAAATCTACTTGCTTAAAAAATCAGACGTAAAACTACAAAAGTGGCACAGCACATGCTGGTTCTGAAAAATTGCTTAGGTTCTCATTTTTACCGTATCATTATAAAATAAATCCATTGGAATATAACTAGTGTGCTTCCATTTCAGTGTATAGCATAGAGAGCAGCATAAACAAATTGAATGTTTACGTTGTACTGACTTTGTTGGTGTTTTTCCTGTAGCCTGTTGTAAAAATAGGCAAATATCTAGATGAGTTGATGTCCCCCCTGGGGTACACGTACCCCTGGTTGAGACCCACTGCTGGCCTGTGCGATACTAGATGATCACAACGGTTCCTTCTGGCTTTGAAATCTACAAATCTAAACCTTCCCCTACTCGCCTTCCAACCTGCACGCAGGAGCACCTGGTGTTGGGACACCTGATATTTTTAAGAGCGCTGGCGATAAGGAATGACTAATAAAGCAGCTAATGATTAACAAACCCCTTGCACCATTTCGGCTGTATAATTAAATCAACATTAATTTTCCATCCTATTCACAGGATTGCTCTAATCAGGACAGTCTATAATTGGAGCCTAGAATAATGATCCTTCTCCTGCTTCTCATCACAGGGTTAACGGCTGCGCTGTAATGGGGTCTTGGCTTAGAGAGGCATGATTATTTTTACAAATTATGCCACAGGGCACTTATATATATCCACCATGAAGTGCCCTCAAGAATCCCCCCTGGGCCTGGGCCAGCTTGCATTGAAGGCAGGGGGCTTCTAAAGTCTTGGGGACAGGTCCTGGCTCTGCAAGGGGAAGCTTGGAGAAGTCACTTAATACCTGCGTCCCTCGGTCCCCCACCAGAAAAGGGGGCTGTTTGTTACCATTTAATATAACGATTTGGCATCGTCAGATGGCTGGTGCTTCGGAAACAAGGTATTAACACTCTCTTAAAGAACAATAAACACCACATTTAAGCTGCTGCGGTCAGCTAAGTCTTCACTTACGGCGGGGTATAGAGGCCAGGCAGGACCTGCATAGCTACACGCGGCAGCGGGGAAAGGCTCTGGCAGGGGGAAGGCAGCCGGACGGCACATTGCTAAAAATAGTAGATGTGGGCGGCGCTGCTTGGGTGTGTAGACAGTGTAAGGTACGTGTCATACACCACACTACAGCATCCCCTGGCAATGAGTTCCGCAGGTTGACTGTGCGTCGTGTGAAGGAGCGCTTCCTTATGCTTGTTTTAAACTGGCTGCCTGTTAAGTTCATTGGGCGACCCCAGTATATGTCTTACGGAAAGGGGTAAGTAACACTTCAGGTGCGTCGGGCATGTTGTATTAATGTAGCTATAGTATGTGGGCAGAAGGGGTTAACATAACCCAGTCGCTGTCCAACATTAAAAGTCTGGGGTTTGATAGGCAGAGACTTGGTACCTACTTGACACCATGGCAAACACTTCAAATTTAGACCCGAGGTTAGAAATGTATTGATTGCAACACACACAGAAGGGAAAGAACCAAAAGGAGGTAAACAGTGAGCTGGCAAAGTCTGCAGTCAATACAAAATTACTCAAGGTAGTTTAAGTCTAAAGCTGACTGCAAAGAGTTACAAAGGAATCTCACAAAACTGGGTGACCGGGCAACAAAATGGCAGATAAAATTCACTTGATAAGTGCAAAGTAATGCACATTGGAAAACATAATCCCAACTACACATATAAATTAGCTGTTCCTACTCAAGAAAGAAAATATAATGCTACGTTATCCATCCATGGTAAACCCACACCTTGAATATTGTGTGCAGTTCCAGTCTCTCTATCTCAAAAAAGTTATAGTAGAATTGGAAAAGATAGAGGGTTGGGCTGCAGGAGAGCTGAGGGCTCTGGGCTGGGGGTGTGGGCTCTGGGGTGGGGCCAGGGATGAGGGGTTTGGGGTACATTAGGGGGTTCAGGGCTGGGGATTCCATATGAGGAGAGATTAAAAAGACTGGGACTGTTCAGCTTAGAAAAGAGACGACTAAGGGGGGATACGATTGAGATCTATAAAATCATGACTGCTGTGGAGAAAGTGAATGGAGAAGTGCTGTTTACCCCTTCACATAACATATGAACCAGGGGTCACCCGATGAAATTAATAGGCAGCAGGTTTAAAACAAACACGAGGAAACAACACACAGTCAACCTGTGGAACTCGTTGCCAGCCAAGGCCAAAAGTATAACAGGGTTAAAAAAAGAATGAGATAAGTCTCTGGAGGACAGGTCCATCGATGACTATTAGCCAAGATGGGCAGGGACGCAACCCCAAGCTCTGGGTGCCCCTAAACCTCTGACTGCCAGAAGCTGGGACCAGACAACAGGGGATGGATCTGTTCTGTTCATTCCCTTTGAAGCACCTGGCTTTGACTCAGAAGACAGGATACTGGGGTAGATGGATTACTGGACTGATCCTGTATGGCCATTCTTATGTCTGCTCAGGCATCTCTCATTCCCTGGTCTCTCTCAGGCCAGGCGGAGCTGGGTGGGCTGCCTTATTTCATGGTGCTGGTGCCATGTTGATTTCAGGGCCCAGTGAAAAGCTGAAAGAGACAGGACGGCAGGAAGATGGGGCACAAAGGAGCACATGAGGGAGGAAAGACAGAACAGGATCTTGCAGTTTGGTGTTGTTGCAGGATGGACCCCCCGCTCCTGCCCTGAAGGGTTAAAAACAGCCCTGGGAGGGGGCTGTGGCTTGAGAAAGCAGCTTTTAGGCTGGGCTGATTGGGGGAAGTGGCTGCAGCTGGGGCCACTCCCCAGACAGACTCAGCTGACCCTATAAAGGCAGAGAAGCCAGGAGCCCAGAGAGTCTGTCTCTAGCTGTAGAGGGAGATGGGCCTGGCTGCAGGAAGCTAGATACAAGGTACCAGAGTGAAGCAGGGCTGGGGACCTCCAGCCTAGAAAGCCCCAGGCTGTGGCCTGGCATTGGGCTAACAGGTACTGGGGGTTGCAGAGGGCAGCAGGTCCAAACCCATCCTTGCCAGTGATGAGTGGCTGATACTGCAGTCTGCCCCAGGGCGTGGGGCTAGACAATGACTGGCCGTAGCCGTATACTGAGGTGAGGTGAGGTGTGGATAGTGGGTGGGGTTCCCTGGGGAAAAGAGACCCTAAGACTGAGGGGTTACTGCCAGGGGGCAGCACCTCCGTTAAAGAGGCACCGGGATCCAGGGAGGGACATGGGGCCAGAGGACAGGCGGATCACCGGCCTGCAGAGGGCGCTCCAGAGCTGGAATGAGCTAATTCCCAGAACAGACCAGCAGGAGGCGCTGCAGGGGTGAGGCCGCACGTCTACAGGTGTCCTCACTGGTGCAGCAATGGTGGTACCCCTCCACCCCACCCCAAGGCCTGGCGTCACAAACATAATCCTTCCACCCCAGCCATGGCGATGGTAAAAGTCTCTATTTAAGGGCCCCAAACAGGGTGATGGGTGGAATAATCCAGCCTCTTTCTTTTGTCCACCAATTAAGCTTAATTTCCGACACGCCAATTTTAATTCCTTGATTTCCAATCCTCTGCTCCTCTTGTGTACCAGTCATCACCTTCCCACAGTCCACGAGTGGTACCAGGAGCCCCTCTTCTGTTTACATTTGTTCCATTTTTCTGTCTCCTCACATCTTTTCTTAACCGGTTTGATATAATGGAGCATTGTGACAATTCATGAACCTTTACCCACTTTTCATCAATTGAGCTTACAATTAGGGACAGTTCGTAGGCCCAATGATTACAATAGGCACTCTACTCCCTGGCCTAAGCCATGACTGCCCGTCTACACTGCTACGCATACGCGGGCTAGCTGGGCACGCAATGTTTGTACTGCACATGCCACCATATGTGTAAACATAGGCCCAGACGCCGTGGGTGCTCCGGGGCTGGAGCACCCACAGGGAAAAATTAGTGGGTGCAGCACATCAACCGGCAACCAAGCTCCCCTCACCCCCCTGCCCCGAGCATGCTGCGTCCCTGCTTCTCTGCCTACCTCCCAGTGCTTCCTGCCTGGCTGCCACCAAACAGCTGTTTGGCAGCGTTAGCACGCTCCAGGAGGGAGGGGGAGGAGTGGGAATGTGGCGCGCTTAGGGGAAGGGGTGGGGCCTCATGGAAGGGAGTGGGGGGCAGGGCCGGGGGCAGATGGGGGGTTGAGCACCCTGGGAAAAGAGAGGAAGTCGGCGCCTATGAGTGTACACGTACCTAACATCATAGACATGGCACTGGGAAAGACCTGGGGCCTGACTCTCATTTACACCAGTGTAACACTCCTGGCTGCAGTGGAGCCGCTCCTGATTGACAGGGCTGTAAAGTGAGATCAGACCCTGGCGCCTACGGTATTGGATTGCCCACTGCCCCGGCCAGAGCGCAGGGAATTGGGGGCGTCCCTCAGTGCTGGTTTGGCAGGCCCGCGCTTTCTTCGGCCTGTTCTGCAGAGTGCCGTCTGGGGCTCGCACTACCCAGCGCTCCTGCTGCCGGAGATCGTCTGTGAGGAGGTCAAACCGTGATTCAGTTTGTCGCTAAGGGTTGCAAAGGGGCCTGAGCTGCTCGATATATGGCCGCTTGGACAAAAAAGTAAGTCACCTTAAGTGGGGGGGGAGCCGAACCTGCGTCAGCATTTGCGCACTAGTTAATACCTTTCCAATGGACGCCTGGCCCCATGCATCTCATCACATTCCTGAGCCCTGTTGTTTCGCCAGCACTAATTTTGAAGTGCCAACAGTTCATCGCATTCCTGTTCGCTGCTTTGAATCGCTGACATCAGGCTAATGCTTGTGTCGCCCAGCGCCTGGGAGCTGAACGGAGCGGGAGGGAAAAGACTTACTGGTTTATGAGGCAATAATCCGGGTCAAAGCGGATAGAAGAGGAGGCAAACGGCCAGGTTACTTATCCCATTGAGGACCCCGGGTTATTGGCTAGTGTAGTGGCCTCGCAGGGCTGGGATGGCTTTTATGTGATGCTGAATCGTTCTGTGCATTGTGTGGTGGAGCCAGTCATTCACCTTAAGAGGTAAATAAATGTCGATGCAGCAGGAATCCGCATCACGGGGTTCCCTGTGCACTGTGGGGGCGCCTCCTTGTGGCCATGTCTGGGGAATATCTCCACCCCTCCGATGCCCCCTTTCGTGTCTCTGTGTCCCCGCTCATGCTCCGGGAGTTGCAGTGCTTCCTCTTTGTGACTCAGGATGCTCCCTCTTCACGGCTGGGCCCTCCGGACAGGCCGCTAGAATTTTCCCCTTCCGGGTATTATCGTTTCACTGGACTGGCTGACCGGGCATTGTTCCCAGCCCTCTTCCACTTCCAGGCTATGCTACTGCCCCCGTGACTGGTAGCAGAACCAGGGCCTGCCAGGGTCTGCTCCAGCCCAAACCTTGCTGCTATTTCTCTGGGCTGCTTCCTATTCTGTCTCTATCAGGCTTCCTATCCACCACCCTTCTGGGTCTGCCCTTCCCTCAGAGCCAGGCTCCCAGGGCTTCTGCTCTCCCCTGGGTCTCCGCCTTTCCCTCACTAGGCCCAGAGAGCGACTCCAGGCCTCTGCCCTGCAGCTCTGTTCTGCTGCAGGCTTCCTGGCTTTCTACCAGCCCCGCCTGCTCCTGCTCAGCAGGGCTCCATCTTCAATCAGTGCCTGCTCATCAAACCTGTCAGCTTACTTAACCCCCTCTGAACCACATTAACCCTTTGCAGGCTAGTGTGGGGGTGAACACCCCGTCACCATCCCATAAAGCACTACCATCCGTTACCCTTCTAGTTTAGGGTGCATCAAGGGGTTAATTGACCAGAGGATGGTGCCGTGGCGAAGGCCTGGTGTAGACACAGGTATTATTATGCCAGTTAAGGGTGGGATGCTTTTATCAATGTAGTTATACCAGAACACCCTCGAGTGCGGATGCAGTTACACTAGTCTAGCTATGCCCATGGGATCAGGAATAGCTTAGGGCGACCAGGTGTCTGGTTTTCGACTGGAACACCCAGTCGATAAGGGACCCTGGCGGCTCCGGTCAGCTCAGGCTGATAAAAGTTTGGTCGGCGATGCTGCCGGGCTAAGGCAGGCTAGTGCCTACCTGACCTGGCAGTGCACTGCGCTGTGCCCCGGAAGCGGCCAGCAGGTCCGGCTCCTAGGCGGAGGGGCTAAGGGGCTCCACACGCTTCCCTGACCCCGAGCACTGGCTGTGCACGCCCATTGGCTGAGAACCGACCAATGGGAGCTGGGGGGGTGGTGCCTGTGGGCAAAAACAGCATGCGGAGCTTCCTGGCCCCCCTGCCTAGGACGTGCAGCTGGCTACTTTCAGGGCACCGTGCAATGTGGTGCCAGGACAGGCAGGGAGCCTGCCTTAGCCCCCACCCCTGCTGCACCACTGACTGGTAGCTGCCCTAGCCTCACCCTATCCTCTGCACCACCAGCCCGCGCCCCAACCCTGAGCCCTAACCCCTGCCCCAGCCCTGAGACCCCCCCCAGACCAGAGCCCCCTCCTGCACCCCCAAACCCTCATCCTTGGCCCCAGCCCAGAGCCCACACCTCCCCTGCAGCCCAACCCCCAGCCATGAACCCACTAATGTACCCCAAATCCCTCATCCCCGGCCCCACCCCAGAGACCACACCCCCATCCCAGAGCCCTCACCCCCCTTGTACCCCAACTCCCTGCCCCAGCCCAGTGAAAGTGAGTGAGGGTGGGGGAGAGCGTGCCACCAAGGGAGGGGCAATGTAGTGGGTGGGGGTGGGGCCTCAGGGAAGGGGCGGGGCTAGGATATTTGTTTTTTTGTGGGTAGAAAGTTGGCAACCCTAGAATAGCTAGACCAGGATAGGGCACCTTTGTACTCATATAACTGCATCTGTGTGAGGGGATTGTACTGATATAACTATGTCCTTACAGCCCTACAACTGACTAGTGTAGACAAGGCCTAACTCTGAGTCCTGAGTTCAAATCCTGACACTGCCATAGATTTGCTATGTGACCTCGGGCAAATCGCTTAACTCCTCTGTTGCCTGATCCCCAATCTCCAACATGAGCAGAATGATACTTCCTCTGTCTGTCTAGGTTGTAAAGGGCAGGGACTCTCTCTTACGCACCCAGCACACCAGCAGGTAAATTCCAAGATCCCGGGGAGGGACCTTCTCATGCGTCAGGGTGCTGCTGCTAGAATCTGACTGGGAGGTGGTGGTGCAGAGGATAGGGTGAGTCGCCCAAGGAGTTTTGGGGGTCAGATTTTTTTCTACCATGGAGTTTTTTGTACTCTCCTCTGAGTCAGTGGGTGCTGGCCACTGTTGGAGACGGGACACTGGGCTAGATGGACCTTGGCTGTGATCTAGCCTGGGCATTTAGAATCAGCGCAAGCAGAATCGGGTGCCACAGAACTGCGCGCTGGTGAAATTCTTGCAGTCACCGTGAAATGAGGGATGGGCCAAGCCATGCAGAAAGAACTGCCCAGTTATGGTGCCTCCTCATCGCATCCCGCAATGCAGCTTCCATCCAAATCCAACAGTGAACTGAAAGCGCCGGGGGCCAGGTTCTCGCCAGGTGCCCCAGCTGTCACATCTGTGCAGCGACTGGGTGCGGAGCGCATTGAAAATGAGCCATTGGAAAAAATATGGCATTCGCTTCCCTTGTTGGTCTCCGTGCCCATGAGCCTGGACTCTCCTGTGAGTGTTTCCAGTTCTCAGCTCGGGGCAGCACGGATGATCAAATGATTGATCTGAAGATCTCTTTTTACCCTTATCCGAGGGCTGAGTTGGTTCTAACTTTGAATTCAGACCCAAATCCTCAGGCAAAGGAGATCTTGCTGCCCCTCGTAAGTGTCTGGCAGGAATAGCTGGCTGGCTGTCTAAGCTCAGGACAAGACTCTGCCTAAGAGGCTTTGGTAGGGGGCTGGCTGGCTCTGCGGGTGTGGGGAAGTGGCCAGCCGTTACTATTTCAGAGTTGTATGAAATGAGTCAAATGTCTTAGCTCAGCTCCTGAGGAATGGTGTGGGATGCAAGTTACCTTGGGTACTAGCTTGCTCGTGCTGAAACTTATACGTTGGCTGCTCTGCTAATAGAACGAGGAGTCCTTGTGGCACCTTAGAGACTAACAAATTTATCTGGGCATAAGCTTTCATGGGCTAAAACCCACTTCATCAGATGCAGGGCCGGCTCCAGACACCAGCCTACCAAGCACGTGGTTGGGGCGGCACCTTGGGACAGGGCGGCACTTGGGGTTTGTTTTTGTTTTTTTTTGGTTCGGCCCGGCAGCGCTGGGGGGCGGTGCGGGGCTTGGGTGGCGTGGCGCAGCGCTGGGGGCGGGGACTTGGGCGGCGCGACGCTCGGGGGGGGCGGGGGACTTGGGCAGCTTGACGCGACGCTGGTGGGGGCGGGGGGCTTGGGCAGTGCGACGCTCACCGGGGCGGGGCGGCGCTCTTTTTTTTTTTTTTTTTCCTTGAGGCGGCAAAAATGTTAGAGCCAGCCCTGATCAGATGCATGCAGTGGAAAATACAGTAGGAAGATATGTATACACAGAGGACATGAAACAATGGCGGTTGCCATACTACCTATAACTCGAACTTAAGAAGCATGGTTCTAGCCTCAGCCCCCTCAGGGGTGTGTGTGTGTTAGAGAGAAATCGATAGAACTGTCTGTCTGCAGCTCACCAATTCATCTCTCCCTGCTAACATTGGACACAGGAGGCCAGATTAGCTGGCTGCTGCATCATGACAGTTCCTAGGTGCTAACTCGGCTGGGTTTCCCACTCTGGATTGATAACTTTCCCCGGAGATCTCAGTGCACAAGGGCAGGGAGGAGGAAGGTGTTTTGGAGGACTGGGCTACAAAGTCGTCCTCCTTTCAGGCACCCGTCCGAATCCAGCCTTCGTTAGCGTCTGGCCTGTATGAAATGAATCTTGATTCCACCTAGTCCTTAGAGGGCAGGGAGGCTGAATGTTGGTAACCCATGCTAAGAGGCTGTCTCTTTGCTGCCTTTTCCTTCCCCCAGTGTCTAGTCCATGCACCCAGGGTTGTCTGCTCCTGCTGCCTCCTAGCCAATGGACCCGGTCCTCTCACTCCAGCTGTAAAGGCTCATGTTCTTAGTACGATAGGTCCTGAGTTCAGTTCCCCCCATGCAACCAGACATGGGGCATCCTTACGCTGGTCCACATATCAGAGCCCTGGGACGCAATGGGGCTTGAAGACCGTACTGAGGGGGGATCCTTTGAGCCCAGGGCGATCTGACAACATGTTGCCCCCTGTGGATGGCCAGAGCTGCCAATCCAGTGCCTGTCACCTGCATGTGGTTTTGTACCCAAGATAAGCTTGGGAAGGCCGCTGTGGGCAGCCACAGATCTCTGATGCTCTCCTGAACCGGCGTGGATAAATTCTCCCTGTTGGGTAACAAAAGGGACTGAGGAACGGCCCTAATTTGGCAGAAACAGCATTTGCAGTGGGATTTCCGAGCTTCAGAAACCGGACTTCTGTCTCCCTCTCACACTCGCTCCCCCTGGCTGAAATCGGAGCGGATTAGGGGCTAAGTTGATGCAACTTCCCCTTGGTCCAGCCTGTTGATTACGCTGCTGCCAGACACTGAGGTGTAATTTCGAGCCCCTTCTGCACCACCGGTGAACGTGTCGAATGTGTCTAAGTTGCTCAGGGCTGGGGGGAGAGGTGCGCAGCAGGAGCCGCAGCTCAAGGGGGCAGGTAGGACTGTGTAGGTATGTCAGCCCTCTCCCTTGGCCCAGCGTGGTTTCACCCCTTCGGCTTCCCTGACGCCCGCTCGCTGCCGTGACTTGCAGATGGAGCCCATGTGCAAAGCATGGGGATTTATCGCCGGGGATGCAGCAGACTCCTAGTGCGCAAACCCAAACCCACATACATCCACCCCCACCAACCTCCTTGCCGCTCAGTGGCTGCAGACCGCTCCCCCTGCCCCCCATCCAGGGCCTCGTTGCTACCCAGCCTGCGGTGGCTACAGCACACCAGGGACTGCGGTTGTATTGTGTTTCCCACCCACGGCCTCTCAGCTTAGAGTGAGTCATCTCCAGCCTCTTGGCTTTTGTTTAACAATCACAGCAGCAAAGAAAAGCACCGCGGCCCTGGACGCTCAGAGTTCTAGTTATTCAAGGTCTGTCTCTGCCTGCAAACAGACCATTGCCTGGATGTTTCAATGAGAATGGGCTTGGGGATTAGCTTCTTTTTAAATGGAATCTGTCAGTGATGGCAAGCTTCATTCCTGTCACTTATTCCCAGGTGCTGGGAACAGACAATGACCTTGAGAATGTCGTTATTGCAATGACACTTTAAATGGAAGACAGTTTAAAAAGTTCGGCGCTGGAAGAGATGAGGTTTCAGCCCCACTTCCTGTTGTGCCTGTAGATTGCTTGCGACATTGCAACTCTCAGAATCGTAGCAAGAAGCGCATAATGTTTGGAGGTGGCTTTTCTTAAATCCCCAGGTCTTGGAGTCATGTGAGTTGGTGAAACGCTCAGCTTTCATTTGAAACAAGTATTAGTATGGCTGCAAATGAAAGCTCAGAAATGTGAACCCTTAAAGCCTCAACCAGAAGGCCAACAAAAAGACCAGCAAATCTACCTTCTTTAAATCTCATGAAGCAAGAGGAAGACCAAGGACAGGGAAGGCCCTTTACTCAATGAGGGGGAAAAAATAATAACGGAAACCAATGGAAATGGTAGAGGTGCTTAATGACTTCTTTGTTTTGGTTTTCACCAAAAAGGTTGGTGGCGATTGGACATTTAAAGTAGTGAATTCCAGTGAAAATGAGGTACGATCAGAGGCTAAAACAGGAAAAGAACAAGCTAAAAATTACTTAGACAAGTTAGATGGCTTCAAGTCACCAGGGCCTGATGAAATGCATCCTAGAATACTCCTAGAATATTCATGGGGCTGAGTGAGGAGATATTTGGGCCATTAGCGATTATCTTTGAAAAGTCATGGAAGACGGGAGAGATTCCAGAAGACTGGAAAAGGGCAAATCTAGTGTCAATCTATAAAAAGGGAAATAAGGACAACCTGGGGAATTACAGACCAGTCAGCTTAACTTCAGTATCTGGAAAGATATTGGAGCAGATAATTAAGCAATCAATTTGCAAACACCTAGAAGATAATAAGGTGATAAGTAACAATCAGCATGGATTTGTCAAGAACAAATCGCGTCAAACCAACCTGATAGCTTTCTTTGACAGGGTAACAAGCCTTGTGGATAGGGGAGAAGTGATAGACGTGATTGACTTTCATAAAGCTTTTGATACTGTCTTGCGTGACCTTCTCATAAACAAACTAGGGGAATGCAGCCTAGATGATGTGGATTGCCACGTACACGCAGGGGCGAAAGAAAATGCAGGCCTGTTATTTACCAGGCTGCACGTGGCAATAGACTATATTGGTAAGGGATGCAAGGAGAGTATGGGCCACGATGCAAACTGCAGACACACACACACAACTAAAATTAATCAATTTAAAGTTTTATTGGGGATAATTACAAGGGGTAAGGGAGCAGCGTATGATTAGCTAATAGAGTTAATGAAACTTAAAACACACAATGACTAAATATCTACTAACATATTTATAAACAAAGATGCAGCATTTAGTAATAATTGATACTTACAAATACAAACCAACGCATAACGACCGGCAAACGTAGAAGCTCTGTTTGAAACACGTGAGCTGAGAGAGAGGCTTCGAGGTGATCAGGCTCGGTTACGGGTGTACACAGGATACACAGGATTCGTTTTTCTTTCTCCTCTCCCTGCCTGCACATGGCAGGCAGGCCTAAAGTACCAACTATGACATCATAGAAGTGTCATAGGGGACGGGGCCCAAAACCTGTTTGTGTTCGTTTCTGATTGGCACAAGCAAAGTTTACACCAAGTAGGGGAGCAGGTGCCTTAAAGTCTGGCTTCACCCCCAAAAGGTGAGGAAATGCATATTGTTTTAGAATGCGTTCAACACTGAATGACAAAAGAAGAGGCCAGGGCAATACCGGTATGGGCATGTTTTACAGGATGCAGACAGGAACTCATCTCAACAGATGAAGCTACTATAATGTGGGTGCAAAACTTGTTGGAAAACTGTTCCCAGAGAGTAGTTATCAGTGGTTCACAGTCATGCTGGAAGGGTATAACGAGTGGGATCCCACAGATCAGTTCTGGGTACAATTCTGTTCAATATCTTCATCAATGATTTAGATAATGGTATAGAGAGGACACTTATAAAGTTTGCAGATGATACCAAGCTGGGAGGGGTTGCAAGTGCTTTGGAGAAAGGATTAAAATTCAAAATGATCTAGACAAACTGGAGAAATGGTCTGAAGTAAATAGGATGAAATTCAATAAGGACAAATGCAAAGTGCTCCACTTAGGAAGGAACAATCAGTTGCACACATACAAACTGGGAAATGACTGCCTAGGAAGGAGTACTGCGGAAAGGGATCTGGGGGTCATAGTGGATCACAAGCTAAATATGAGTCAACAGTGTAATACTTATGCAAAAAAAAAAACAACCACCCATCATTCTGAGATATATTAGCAGGAGTGTTGTAAGCAAGACACGAGAAGTAATTCTTCTGCTCTACTCCATGCTGATAAGGCCTCAGCTGGAATATTGTGTCCAGTTCTGGGTGCCATATTTCAGGAAAGATGTGGACAAACTGGAGAAAGTCCAGAAAAGAGCAGCAAAAATGATTAAAGGTCTAGAAAACATGACCTAGGAGGGAAGATTGAAACAATTGGGTTTGTTTAGTCTGGAGAAGAGAAGACCAAGAGGGGACAGGAAACAGTTTTCAAGTATGTAAAAGGTTGTTACAAGGAGTAGGGAGAAGAATTGTTCTTAATCTCTGAGTGTAGGACAAGAAGCAATGGGCTTAAATTACAGCAAGGTTGGACATTGCAAAACTTCCTAACTGTCAGGGTGGTTAAGCACTGGAATAAATTGCCTAGGGAGGTGGTGGAATCTCCATCCCTGGATATCTTTAAGAGAAGGTTGGACAAACGCCTGTCAGGGATGGTCTAGATGATGCTTGGTCCTGCCATGAGTCCTGCCATAGACTTGATGACCTCTCAAGGTCCCTTCCAGTCCTATGAGTCTATAATTCTATGGGTTTTTTTTTTTCAGAACCAATCTCATGTTGGGCTGATAACATCGTTTCAAGCGTACAGCCGTGCTCTGCAACATGACATGTTACGGCTCTAAACCAGGGTTGGGCAAACTTTTTGGCCCGAGGGCCACATCTGGGTGGGGAAATTGCATGCAGGGCCATGAACGTAGGGCTGGGGCAGGAGGTTGGGGCACAGGAGAGGTGCAGGATGTACGAGGGGTCTGGGCAGGGGGTTGGGGTGTGGGAGGGGCTCAGGGCAGGAGATTGGGGTGCAGGGTGCGGGAGGGGGCTCAGGGCAGGGGGTTGGGTGCAGGAGGGGTGCGGCAGGGGGTTGGGTGCAGGAGGGGTGTGGCAGGGGGCTCAGGGCAGGGGTTGAGGTGCAGGAGGGGTGCAGCAGAGGATTGGGAAATGGGGTGCAGGAGGGGTTCAGGGTGCGGGCTCTGGCCTAGCGCCATTTACCTGGAGCGGCCCCAGGGTGGCCATGACACACAGCAGGATTAAGACAGGCTCCCTGCCTGCCCTGGCCCCGCACCACACCGCTCCCGGAAGCGGCCGTCACCATGTCCCTGTGGCCCCTGGGAGGGAGCCGGGGGCAGAGGCCTCCATGCGCTGCCCTTGCCTGCAGGCACCGCCCCCCGCAGCTCCCATTGGTCGCAGTTCCCCGTTCCCAGCCAATGGGAGTTGCGGGGGGTGGTGCCTGCTGGCAAGGGCAGCGCACGGAGCCCTCTGCCCCCCTTTCCCCAGAGGCCACAGGGATGTGGTGACGGCCGCTTCTGGGAGCGGCACAGGGCCCGTGGCGCCAATGGGGGTGGTAATCCTGTGGGCCAGGTCCAAAACCCATGTCGAATAGAGGGGGACCGATCACATCCCTTGATCTGCTGGCAATGCCCCTACTTATACAGCCCAAAATGCCATTAGCCTTCTTGGCAACAAGGGCCCACTGTTGACTCATATTCAGCTTCTAGTCCACTGTAACCCCTGGGTCCTTTTCTGCAGAACTGCTACCTAGCCATTCGGTCCCTAGTCTGTAGCAGTGCATGGGATTCATCTTCATCAGATTTATTTTGACCCAATCCTCTAATTTGTCTAGGTCCCTCTGTATCCTATCCCTACCCTCCAGCATATCTACCACTCCTCCCAGTTTAGTGTCATCTGCAAACTTGCTGAGGGTGCAATCCACATCATCCTCCAGATCATTAATGAAGATATTGAACAAAACTGGCCCCAGGACCAATCCTTGGGGCACTCTGCTTGATACCAGCTGCCAACTAGACATGGAGCCATTGATCACTACCCATTGAGCCCGACCATTTAGCCAGATCTCTATCCACCTTATAGTCCATTCATCCAGCCCATACTTCTTTAACTTGCCGGCAAGAATACTGTGGGAGACCGTATCAAAAGCTTTGCTAAGGTCAAGGAATAACACATCCATTGCTTTCCCCTCATCCAGAGACCCAGTTATCTCATCATAGAAGGCAATTATGTTAGTCAGGCATGACTTGCCCTTGGTGAATCCATGCTGACTGTTCCTGATCATTTTCCTCTCCTCTAAGTGCTTCAGAATTGATTCCTTGAGGACCTGCTCCATGATTTTTCCAGAGACTGAGGTGAGGCTGACTGGCCTATAGTTCCCCGGATCCTCCTTCTTCCCCTTTTTAAAGATAGTCACTACATTAGCCTTTTTCCAGTCAACCGGGACCTTCCCCGATCACCATAAGTTTTCAAAGATAATGGCCAATGGCTCTGCAATCATATCCACCAGCTCCTTTATTACCCTCAGATGCAGCACATCCGGCCCCATGGCCTTGTGCTCATCCAGCTTTTCTAAATAGTCCCGACCCACTTCTTTCTCCACAGAGAGCTGGTCACCTCCTCCCCATACCGTGCTGCAGAGTGCAGTTGTCTGGGAGCTGACCTTGTCTGTGAAGACAGAGGCCAAAAAAAGCATTTAGTACACTAGCTTTCTCCACATCCTCTGTCACTAGGTTCCCTCCCTCATTCAGCAAGGGGCCCACACTTTCCTTGACTTTCTTCTTGTTGCTAACATACCTGAAGAAACCCTTGGTTTCCCTATCTGCCGCTCAGCTCAGCCATTGCTCATTGGCTGGTTCTCGTGGGTGTTACAAGAGAAGCAGCTCTCCCCGAAGACTGGGGCTAGCTCCTGGTTTCCTTCTCCCGGGCTTTCAGGCCTCATCTAGATCCAGTGTAAAGACATTGACATAGCTACTCCAGCACAACTCCCAGATGTAGATGCACTGAATTGGTGCAAGATGGGGCTTGTGTTGGTGTGACATATACTGATAATTTGCCATGGGAAATGCATGAGTATGGTGCAGGGTCTGCAGTGTACCCCTGGAGCAAACCATCTCCCCCTGTCTGGACAGGCACGTAATGGCATGCAGGCTGTTTCTAAAGGGCCCTGTCAGCTCTGTCTCTCTTCCCAAAGAAGCATTGCTGCCCTACCCTAAAGTCTTGCATTCCTGTTGCAAAGATAACGGTGCTACACCCACCCCTAGTGGCATATGTCTGCAGCCAGAGGTAGGCTGCCCGCACACAGTGTAGCTCAAGGCAGGGACTGTATCTTTAAGAAGATTGTACCGTAAGAACAGCCACACTGGGTCAGACCAAAGGTCCATCTAGCCCAGCATCCTGTCTTCCGACAGTGGCCAATGCCAGGTGCCCCAGAGGGAATGAACAGAACAGGGGATCATCAAGTGATCCATCCCCTGTCGCCCATTCCCAGCTTCTGGCAAACAGAGGCTAGGGACACTGGACCGAGAAAAGGCAGCTGTTCCAGATCAGCGGGTCAATCCCAGGAAGGCGGCTGTCTCCAGGCCATGACAGTTACCCTCTTCCTCCTGGGCGCTTGCTCCCCAGCTGTGGAAATGCACCGTGGGTGACACACGGGGTTGCTCACTGCCTTTATGGCACATGTGGTATGGAACCAGATGCCCATCCCTGGCGTCCTGGTCCTCAGCCCTTCTCTCTTTCTGGAGCAGGGCATCAGCTCTGCTGGTGACTCAGCTGGGACCCAGCTGGGGGAGAAGAAAGGAGCATACCTGTCTGGTGAGCAGGGTCTGGGGGTTAATAACCAAATCTTCCCCCCCCCTCCAGTCCAAGCTACCTCATATGACTGCCCAGTGACTAGCCTGTCGTGCAGAGCCATGTGCAGCCCTGGGGCCTATGAGCCAGCCAGGGCCCATTCCAGCTGGGGTTTGTAGAGAGCGCTGGGAGGGAAGGGGAGAGAAGGTAGGGCCTGCAGCACAGGGTGGAACCCTTTGGTTATGTTACAGCGGTTCAGCTCCCTCTCACACGTGGCTTTGTCCTTGGGAAGCGAGCGCTGGAGGCAGCTCTCGCCATTCCTGGGGCTCTCGCAGGGCTGGAGGCTGAGGAGATGACTTGGAATTGGGCAGGAAGCACCTTGTGAACTTGGTCACCCTCAAAAGTCCACTGCTCGGTCAGCAGATGCCAGGGCTGCCCAGAGGATTCCAGGGGCCTGGGGTCTTCGGCGGCGGGGGGCCCTTCCGTTCCGGGACCTGCCACCAAAGTGCCCTGAAGACCCGCGGCGGGGGCCCCCTGCCGCCGAATTACCGCCAAAGCGGGACTTGCCGCCGCAGTGCAGCCGGGTCTTCGGTGGTAATTTGGTGGCGGGGGGCCCCCGCCTCAGGTCCTTGGGGAACTTCGGCGGCGGGTCCCAGAACAGAAGGGCTCCCCGCTGCCGAATTACCGCTGAAGACCTGGCTGCACTTCAGCGGCGGGTCCCGCTTCAGCGGTAATTCACCAGCGGGGGGGCCTTCCACCCTGGAACGGAAGGACCCTCCGCTGGCAAAGACTGGGAGCGGAAGAAGCTCCGGGACCCGCGAGAGTTTTCCGGAGCCCCCAGAGTGAGTGAAGGACCCCGCTCCAGGGGCCCCGAAAAACTCTCGTGGGGGCCCTTGCGGGGTCTGGGGCAAATTGCCCCTCTTGCCCCCCCCCCCAGGCGGCCCTGCCAGATGCTGCGCCACAGCCCTGCCACTGGGTCTGTGTGTGGGATTCTCTCCTGAGGCCGCTGGGGACAGCTAGACCCCAGGTCTCTTGGGCTCCCAGGCTAACCCAGTCTGCGCCGTGCAGTGTCTCTCAATCCTGGCCTGGCCGGGACTGCTGCATGCACTGTGCCCCCAGCTCCAGCTTCGTATGAACTCCAAGCGAGACCTAGATCATCCTAGCGGACGGTTACATCAGACAGCGCCCAGGATTCAGATACACCCCAGCAGCTGCAGGGCCAATCGCCGAGCGGTGTGCATAGAGGGATGCATCACTGCCGAAAGGCTTCCTGGGCAAGATAGCAGCATCTATTTGCCTAGAGGTGTAGAGTGTATCACACTGTTCATCCGGCTGTAGGTTCAATAAAGTTGGTGTGCACAGCCAATGGCTTCTTGTGCGCGGGTCTTAACAAGTTGGTGCAGGAGGAAGAGAAAACTCCAAGCAGCGGGGGTGGTATGAAAATGGGAGTGGTGATGGCTATAAAGAGGGGAGCCTGGAGATGTAGTTGGGCAGAGCCACTTAGCCACAGGTCTCAAACACTCCCCCCCCCTGCTGTATTTCCCGAATGGCACAGCCCTGTGCTACAGAATCTCAGCTTGCATTTAAAAATCAGCACCTACGGTCCTAGCCCTCCTGCTTACAGCGCTACAGATCTCAAGTGCAGCCCATGCTGTGCTGCCTTCCTGAGTCTGCAGACAGGCTCAGCCAATGGCTCTGAGCAGTACAGAGTTCCCTGCCCCACTGACTCGGAAGTTTATGGTGAAAACAAAATATTAGCAAACGGGAGAGGGGTGTGGCATTCCCCATGGTACAATCTGGACAGTTGAACAGCTGTGGCCTTTCAGCGCTCCAACCTTTCACACTGAACTTTGCTGTGAGAACAACCACCCCTGGCCTGTTCACACAGCCTCCAGCATGCAAAATCACTACCAGCTCAATGAGCCGAGTGCTCTAGCCAGCACTCCTAAATGACATTGCATAGCGACAACAGCAAATTCCCAGTCCCAGACTTGTCCCCGGAAATGTGTGTTTTGTACTGCTCACTACCCTCCTGGACAATACAAGCTCATAGAAAGTCAATCATTTCATTAATAGAAAATGATCTGCGCAAACACTGTTCCCTCAAATGAAGATTCCCAAACACTTCAATCCACACGCACGCTGGTTTGGATAAAACAAGTTTATTAACTACAGAAAAATAGATTTTAAGTGATTACAAGTAAGGAGGAGAATTGGTTACAAAGAAATAAAAGGTAAAACTCAAACGAATCCCTAACTTAACAAGCTAAGTGAACTTAAAGCAAAAAGATTTTTCTCACCACACGATCACAGCAGTCTGGCTGGATTTCCCCCCAGTTCAATGATGCTTTCTTTGTCTTTCAAACGTTGCTGATGCTGTGAGTAAAGATGAGGCGAGAGCGGTGATTTGTGTCCTCTGTTCTCCCTTCTTAGAGCATTTCCCTTCTTTGAGAATCATCTCGTGTAAATTTCTCGCTCAGACCCCTCTTCCTTGATTTGTTGACACCTGGCTGAGGTGTCCGTTTGCCTTTTGTCACTGAGGAACTGGTTTGGGCTGTGCCTCCAGATTTGGAACCTGCTTTAATAACATCATACAGTATAATCTTATAACTTTACATACAATGATGCCACACATATGGTACCAGGACAATAATGATCAGCAAATAATGAGTTTTCAAAAGGATACCTCACAAGGCCTACGTTGTACAAGATTTATCATAGTTTTGTAAAAGTGATGAACATAAGGATTCAGACTGTCACAGGGAAAGTGACGGGAGTTGCTGCAGGGAAGCAAATGCAGAAGGAAAAACTGGAGAGACGCAAAGACACGGAAGAGGGAGAGAAGCAGAAAAAGGAAGAGAAATAAAGGGCAGGACTAGCAATGATCCTAAAGCGAAAATGTTTCCCACTGAGTGCTGTTCATTATGACAATTAGGCACTAAACAAGTAAGAGTTCCTACGCAAAGACCAGATTCCATGTTGTCTGCCTCTCACAGACACGAGCAGCAGCTGTGGACGAGGGGAAGGAGGATGGTGGTTGCTGTGATGTGGACTGAGAACCACCAAACCCCATTGGACACTAATTGCTTCCAGCCAGTACCCTGGGGCAGAATTTGAATGTCGACTTTGTAGGTGAAAAGCTCTGCAGCCACATCCAGCCCCTTGAGCTGGCCCTGCCCCCCTACTAATCTTAGCCAGAAGCTTTAAAAACGGGGATCTTCTCATAACTAGGAAGGGAATTCATGATCCCCCAAGGGAGCTGTTCCAAGGCATCGTTTATCAGCCTGTGTCTTTTGGGGAAGGAGACTGGGTACATCTCTCACTGGTGGTCCTTGGCGAGTGGGCAACGGAGGATAACAATGCTCGGGGTGTACAGCAGCTTCTCTGCAAATGTTTTCAGGGCCTGGTACTATACAGCTGGGGCAGCAAAGAGCCACAGGCCCAGCACATTCAGTAAAGCCAGGAAACCTATTAACAAAACCTCTGAAACGCACCCCAGAGTGTCTTAGTGTTTGCAATGTGACTGAAAGGGGATTGTGCACTGGGCCGGGACCCAGGAGATGCGGTTTAATTCCTAGCTCTGTCACAGACTCTCTGGAAGTCCTTGGCCAATTATGAGGCCTGTGACACTCAGTTAAACTGATCTGCTTCCACCAAGCCAAGGGCACCATGTGGACCTGCCAACACACAGAGACACCAGTTCTCTGCAGGATGAATGAATGGAGGCTTGGTGAGGGTCAGCAGAGTGAGTGGTGGCAGCAAGGAGGTGGCTACACCGGGAACATAACCCAGCAGTCCTGACTTGCAAGGCAGCTGTTTCACCTCTTAGAACGCGGTCACTTGTCACTCCAGGAATGCAGCCCCGAGTCGTTCCAAATTTAGACTCCAGCAACTTACCTGCTGTGGCTGGAAGGAAAAGAAACTGAGCCCGGAGAGCTAATTCTCCAGTATGTGGTTAAGGCAAATGCCCTTCCCTGATTCTGGCCCTTCACAGGGACAATTTTCTCCCTGCACTGGGTTGCCATTACATCTCACGCTGTAGCTCCAAGGCTGGGCTCTTTACACGCGACGGAGAACAGAAGCGTCGTAGGGCAGCGCTGAAAGTGACCTTGCAAAGAGCAGGGTTAAGAAGTCACCCTGTCAAGAACTCTCCCTTCAGAACCGGATGCTACGGATGTGCAGGGGGAAGAGATAATGGGAGCAGGCAGGGCAGCCCATTAGTGAGGGAACAGCAGGGCAGGGAAGCTGCAATGGTTTCTCTTTAAAAGGAAGGCTTCATTTTCTTCTGCACAGTGATGTTCCCTGATGCCGAAGGGCTAGCTGTGAACTCGGATAAGTCACTGCTCTTTTACTGCCGTTGCCACTGAGATCAGGGCCCCGTTGTGCTGGCAGTTGCATAGACGCCTAGTGAGAGGTAATAGATGAGATGCTCCCAGGGTGAGTTGGGAAATGGATATGGGGGAAGTCACACAGCTGGTCAGGGGCAGAGATGAGCAGGGCCGGCTCCAGGCACCAGCTCAGCAAGCAGGTGCTTGGGGCGGCCAAGGAGAAGGGGCGGCATGTCGGGCTCTTCGGCGGCGGGTCCCTCGGTCCCTCTCGGAGGGAAGGACCTGCTGCCGAATTACTGCCGAAGAAGAAAGCGGAGCGGTGAAGCTGTCACTGATCATGATCGTAGCTGGGTTTTTTTTCCACCGCTTGGGGCGGCAAAAACCCTAGAGCCGGCCCTGGAGATGAGGATGGAACCCAGATCTCCTGATCCTCAGTTTAGAGGCCTGGCCTTTGATTCACGCTGCCACAGCATCCTGTGACACTGCCTGTACTGGCGAAGTCACCGCGTCTGACAGCCTGCAGTCACCCAGGGGCAGACGAGAGACACGATATTGTATCCAAGCTGTAGGCACCTTGGAACGTGGCTGTACCACATCTCCCCACATGGCTTCTCAGGATGCCAGCTCCTCCGGCTTCACCAGCATCGGGCCCCACTCCGTGAGCTGGAGCAGGATCTCTGTCCGCAGCATAACACCAAGGACTGACAGTGAGCGGTTCTGGCCTGCCAAAGGCAGCCGTGCTCAGACACACCCGCCCGTACAGTATCATACAGCGCAGCAGTGGCAGAAGCTGGCTGCTCGATGCACTGGGACTCCTTTCTCTTGCATTCCTCTCTGCCTGGCTCGCAGCTGGTTTGGTTACCGCAAGTAACCAGGAGTCTGTGACTTAGCCAAGATCTCAGCCAACTTTATTATAGTGCTGCCTGCCCCAGATCTTACAGTCTACAGGCAGCGGACGTTTTCGGGACACCAAACGGCCGGTCTGGTCCAATCTCGTGGCTCTTCTTGGAAGGGGGTTGTTATCCTGGGCCTCTAGTAATGTAGAGTTAGCGATGGCAAAGCGTGTTGGAGCAGCAGCCTCTGCCAGTGCAGGATTGGTTCTCCACTGCACCTTTTCCAAGGGCACTTCTCAGGGTACCCTTCTGTCCCAAATGGCTTTCTAGACCTTTTTCAGCATTTCCCCCCCATTCCTTACAGGGCGTAATGCTGCGTTTGCTCTGTTGCCTGCAGCTGTACGTGGAGGAGCGAGAGTTTCATTGAGATGCCGATGATGATGTGCAGGCCACTTTCCCTGAAGGGTTAGTTGAGCTTATTCCCTCCCACGTGCATTGCTTTGCACGTGCCAGCAGTGGATTTCATTGGCTCTGATGTTGCTCATTCGCCGAGCTTGGTTAGGTCCCTCTGAAGTTCTTCAGTCTTCTCCGATCTTGAGTCACCTAAATAAGGGTTGGATCCAAAACCTTTGGAAATAAAGTGGAGCCTGGCCGTGGACTTCACTTAGCTTTGGCTCATGCCTTAATTCTGTGTCACCTGCAAACTTGGTCAGCTTACTACTCGTCCCCATGTTGAGATCGTTAATAAAATGCAGCCCTACGAGGTGGAAGGAGTGGGTGCCATCCGGGGAGAGACTGGGGTAGGTAAACTTTCGCTGGCCTAAGACTCCTGTAAAAACCTGCAACCCCAAAGGCCAATGGCCCGGGAAGCTGAACAGCTCCTCGTTTTTAGCAGTGTCTGCTCTCCGCAGCAAAGAGTTCTGCTGTGACGTTGGCGGGATGAAATAGCTTTGGACTTAGCCCCAGGTCTGATGACTTGATGCCATGTAAAGAGGGAGCTGGTGCTTGAAGTGACCATTGCTGACTCGTCACAGGACATTTCTGTTTCTCGGGCTGGGATTTCACGCCGAGAGCAGCTGACGCTGCTGTGAAACGGATGGCAGACATCTGCGGGGTGGGGACGGCTGGCTATTTTAGGAGAATACGTTTCCTTTTCTCTGCAGCCTGCTAACGAAGGGAGGAAACATCTTGGCTTTGGGTTTTGTAAGAAGTGAAGACCCTCTGTAAAGACACAATGGGCATTCCAGCCCTAAGCTGTATGGAGCCTCTGGCCCCGGGATAGTTTGAGCACGCTCCAGCTGGAGGGCTTGCTTAGGAGGGGATGCTGAAGTCAAGCTGGGGGATTGTGAGGGACAGGCTCCCTGCGGGTAGGGAGCCAATCAGTAGCTTCTGGGACAGAGGAATCCACAGCGGGGCCCGGGCTGTGACCAGGCGCCCTCTGCCCCTTGCATTCCCCCCAGCAAAGGGGAATCACTGGGCACTGGGCTCGGGGCTGGGAAGTGCCGATTGTCTGAATCGTTGAGACTGCTTGAGCAGCCCTCGGACGGGCTGTGACCAGGCCCCAAACTGAGGGGAGAACAGAGGAGGCAGGAAGTGGCCAAGGGGAGGCTGCTCTGTGGTATCGGGGACTGAGACCCTCCTCACCTCTTCCCCCTCGGGCGCCGGCTTGGGACCTATCGGAGAGGGCAGGCCCGTTCCCTGGCCCCTTGTCCGACCAGGGGAACCTGGAGAAGGACAGGTTGTAACTTGGCCGCCAGCCCCTCAGATTGCCCGATAAGGCTACCCCAGGATTTGGGATTTTGGGACTGCCGGCCCCTAAGCGAACCCTGCTCTACCCCTGTGGCTTCCAGGTTGTATATGAACACACAGGGCTTCGTGATTGGTTTAAAGTAGCTATTCATCTGCTGCATTGTGAACCCGAACACCGGGGCACTGGGGCTCAGCGGAGAGAGACTGGACCGGAAGTTGAGACCCTGCTCCCATTCCATGGCCTGCAAGTGACTTCAGGCCGGTCACTTGGGGGCAGCGCTTCCGAGATCCAGGGCTGAAAAGTGCTATTCTGGGCACTACAGTTGTGGCCAGAGGCCTTGTCGATCCGGGCACTATGCACGTGCATAGGAAGAGATGGTCCCTGCACTAAATCTAATTTAAGACAAGACTTGACAAGTGGATGTACCAGGCGATCCCAGGGGTGAGGGTGATGAGAACGCAGGGCTGCACTCAGTGCGCAGCAGGTGCCAAGTCAAAGGGTTTCTGTTGTTGAGGGTCTCCGGGTCTAAGCACAGAAGCCGGAATTCGTCTCTCTTACACACAGAGTCAGAGCTCCACCTGTGTGAGTGGAATTTAACCATATGTTGTTAGGATTAGCGCATGAGAACCAGGAAGTGAAACTGCCCAGTCTAGCTTCATCAGCCAAATGGCATGAAATGGAAATAAAGGAAACAGATGACGGCAGTGGAAAGAGATTATTTCAAAGGTTATTGATATTACTGTAAAGGGTTCCCAGATAACTCACACACACGCAGCTGGGTGAGGGCTGGTTCTCCGCTCACACCTGATTAATAACAGTGCCTCTGCCAGGCCAAGGGTTCCACTGTGCGCTAGGCACTGCACAAACCCATAGTACGTGACAGAGCCTGTCCCCAATTATTATATCATTGTGACTAGGCCTGGCTGAAAATTGTCTTTCATGGGAGCTGTGGTTCTTCTGTCAGCTGGGCTATATTGCCCATCATGCCTCAGAGCCAGGGACTCCCATGATGCAATGCCTCCCCTCTGCAAGAAGGGAGACTGAGGTGCATCATGAGTGATGTAGTCAGACCTGGGAAACTGAAATATTTGGGGTTTTCAGCCTAAAATGTTTTGCTACTCACATCTGTGCAGAAAATAAACATCTGTGGGAAGAGAACCCCAGGGAGCTGAGAGTCCAGCTCAGGATATTTGAATAGCTCGGCAGCTGCCTCAGAAATGGAGATTGTCTCCTGCCTGTGGGAAGGGTCAAGTGGCCCCATCCTCGAACCCTCTAACTTTAGCTACACAAACAGCCTTTTATTCGCTGGAGAGCAGCTCTTCGCGCTGGGCTAGCAGTTTTCTGGAATGGGCCACTGCTGTCTTTTTCAAGAATTAAAGTGAGACCTAGAACATCAGTGACCTCGTGGGAGAGAATCAAGAGGGGACAAACCGCAACAGCAACGAGATTTGCAAACAAACAGAATTACGTAACGGAGAAAATCGCTACGGCGACGTCCCCTGCTCCTTACACCCTGGAGAAGCTTGTGTGAGGCTCATCTCCTGAAACAGGCGGTTGCCTGTTTCCTCCCATCTTCCTCCTCCTCATATCCCCAGCCCTTTAACTCTGCACATCACAGAGTGCGACCCAGGAGTTCTGGGTCCCAGTCCTCACCTCTGCCCTGCCACCAACGCTCTGTGTGACCTTGGACAACTCCCTGCGTCTCAGTTCCTGGGATCGCCAGCTGCACAATGGGGGTATTTCTTCTTCCTTTCTTCTGCCTTCTGTCCATTTGGGTTGTAAGTTCTCTGTGGAAGGGACAGTCTAACCAGTGGCACCCTGATCTCAGCTAGGGCCTCTAGGTGCTACTGTAATACCAGGCGCTGGGTTCGGGGTGCTCTTACTGTGCACAAAGCTCGTTTTTGCATCTCTTGAGACAACCATATGGTTTGAAGAGGATCTGGATGGGGTGAGTGGGGTCACCGAGCGTTCTCGCCTTCTGGTGCTTGCCTGGCTGGTTCTTTGTGATGTGCTCAGGGTCGAGCTGATCGCCCTGTGTGGGGTGGGGAAGGAATTTCCCCCCTGGTCACATGGGCACTGACCTTTGGGGTGTTTTTCTCTCCTTCCTCTGCGGCATGTGGGTGCAGGTCACTCGCTACCATCTGGGCATGTCTCATTTAATCCTTTCCCCACCATGGCAGGGGTCTTGGTGCACCTTGGAGCCTCCTGTTCTCTGCCTGGGGCATGGTCCAGTCTCCTGTGAGCTGTAATACGTTGGTTGCTAATTTGGGTTCCTGGGTTTCTATACAGGAGGCCGGACTGGATGACCTAATCCCTCCTCTTTCCCATTGTCTCCTAAAGGCGCATTGAGTGTGTTCTGTTCAGATGTGGTCCATCCCGCGTCACTGTACGGTTTGAAGCTTATCTGATGAACTCATGTGGCTGCTCCATACCCACCAAGGCTTCCCCATTACGCCTGCCCAGCCCGTGCCTAGTAAGTGAATAAACGGGCAGTGTCCGGCCAGCAGGAGGTGTGAGGGCTCCAGCATCTCTGCTCACCTGGGCACATGCCAGGGGTCATCAGGAGGGTTTAAACCCAGGCCCTTAAACGCCACACCGCTGATATCTGCTGCTTGCGTTAAAGGAGTAACTCCGCCCGCTGGCAGCAGTGGTAGGTTGTTCTCACTAGAGAGGGATGTGACACACTCTGTGTTCATGTACATTCCAGTATGGCGGGACCGAAGCTCGGATGTGCACCCAAAGCATGAGGGCAGCTCTGACCTGCACCCAAATTAGAAGCCAGTGCTGGTTACAAGGCACCTACTTTCCCCAGGCACAGAACTTTGCTAAGCACTGGGAGGCCGTGTTCTGGGGTAGCCATATTCCACTCCAGAGGTGGCTGCATTTCAGCTGCGGGGGGGGGGGGGAGCAATTCCAGTCTCTCTCATCAGTAAAGCCCTTTGGATGCAATGTGCCATAGCGGAAGGTGGTTGTTAATAAGAGGCTGATCGAGGTGAGTACTGGGGGCAGCGCCGGAGTGTGACCGGTGGTGCATTGTCCTGCAAGCCAAGCAGCCAGAGTGGGATGGTTTCTGCCCAAACCCAGCCGCTTGGCATCAGAAAGAGGAGGGTCACAGAGCGTTTCTAGGAGACACAAACTCCCCTGCGTGGAAATGTGCAGCGTGGCCAGCTCCAGAGCACACACACGCTCTGGAGTTCACAGGCCACAAGCAAAGCCAGCCCCCTGCTTTCCTGCAGCTCTGGGCAGTCGGAGTGGAGATGATGATGATTATTGCCTGAGCCTGTTACCACGCTGGCTGCAGCAGCTGTGCTCGGCTCAGTCCTGAGCTGTGCAAGGCTGGAGTAGGAGGCAGTGTTGCTCAGAGCCGAGCGAGGGTGGATCTCTCTCCACAGAAGCAAGAGGGGAAGCTGTCAGTGGGAGAGATGGAGCAGCCGTGTCTGAGAGCAACCTCCCTCTAAGGGATCCTCTGGGTGTGTGCGTGCGTCCCCGTGCCTTGGATTTCCGCCTGTGCCCCTAATCTCATGGCTGCTTTGACATCCGTGCACAACAGCTGGGTTTGTTCCATTCTGTGATCTCCAGAAACAAAGGCACTTCAGAGCCGGACGGACCCACGCCCAGCCGCCTTGTTGTTATTAGACACGGAGGAAGGCGACAGCCCCGTGGAGTTCCCTGCGTCGTCTGCAGCCGGGGTCTGTGCGGGTGAGAGCGCGAGCAGCCTAACGAGACAAATTAACAGCTAGTAATTTTCCACCCCTCTCTGCTCCTTCCCTGACAAGTGGCTGGAAGGTTGGCCTGGGCCATGGGGGACAAAGGAACCAGGTTGGTTAATGTCTATCTAGATATTGTTTTACAATGTGGGTTATTCTGCTGCAGATGGTGATTCTTGCTCGTGCATTATTATTTGGCTGGTCGCTGGTCCGTGGATACCGCGTCCAGCCTGCTAATCCCAGTGCATTTCTAGCCACTAGGGTTTTTTTTTTGGAGGTGGCAGGCTCGGGGGGGAGATCTAGGCATTTGCTTTGTGTGCAGAGCAGCAGAGCTGTGTGTGGTATTTAATGGCACAGGCGAGGGAAAGCAGACTCCCAGCAGCCCGCTCTCAGATGAGGCATTTCTCTACCTAATGCACATTAATAGCCCCATGAATCACGCATTATCCTGGGCTCTCGCTCGCGGTAGGCATCCGCCGCTAGCCAGGGTGCCCGGCGTGCGGCGCTTTGTTCGCCCGGCGCGCCGCGGCTCCAGCCCTGGCGAGCTGAGACAGCGCAGGCTTGCCGAGCTGGACTTTTCAAAGCCTCGTCGGGTTTCCCCCGGGCCCGGGTCCCCGGGGAAGAGATGAACAGAGGGGTGGCGGTTTTGCAATGCGCAGCTCCCTCTCCCCGGGCTGTTTGCGGGGTTGGTGACACGCGGGGGCAGTGGGGGGGGTGTCACATTTTGGGGGGCGGGCTGCGTTTCCCAACTGGAGGCATTTTCCCGTTTCAGCTCTGGCTTTGCCTGGACCCAGTCCAGGGCAGTGTGGGCTGCTGAGGAATCCTTGTGCATGTTGATTTCCTTTCGGAGCCAAGCCCCTGCTGGTCTCTGGCCTGGGGGTCAGGGATTGCACGGCTGCTGGGGGGGGGGGGGGTGGAAGCTGGTTCTGTGCCCCCCTGCGAATCCCAGTCGCTTTCCCACCTGGTCGCTCCAGAACACAAAGCAAAGGGGATCAGGGCTGGTTGGCTGCAGGCCACGTTTAGATTCCTGGCCCGGTCTCTGAGCCCAGCTGAACACGACACTGGCCCTGCCATTGTCTGGCGGGCTTTGGGGGTTTGCCGTCTCGTCTGGGAGCAGGCAGGGCTGCACTAAGGTGGGGGTCCCTTGGGGGAGGGGGATTCCTGGTCACCCCCCACTCCCTGTTCATGTGTGGTGCAGCTGGCCCACTGGGCAATCTTGCGGTGAGCCCTGGCTCTCTGTGGGGATGAGCCGTGAGTCTCATTCAGTAGCATGTGCAGCGTTACCTAGTTAGTTTTGCCAGAAGCTGGGAACGGGCGACAGCGGGTGGATCACTTGATAATTACTGGTTCTGTTCATTCCCTCTGGGGCGCCTGGCACTGGCCAGGGGGCTTGTAGTAAGTGGGTGGAATCGGTGCTGGGGAGAGGCTCCCGGGGACAGCTATCAGCCCTGGGCAACTTGAACTGTGCTGCTGCTTCCCACGCCGGACCCGATGCTCGTAGGTTTAGCTCAGGGGGCATGTTTCAAAATCCCCTCCCAGAGCTGCCCCTCCTCCTCCTCCTCCTCCTCAAGGAAGGATGGTCTAGTGGCGAAGATGCTGCTGTAGGACTTAGGAGCTGTTATTTCAATTCGTGGCTTTACCATAGACTCCCTATATGACCTTGCACACTGCGCCGCTCTGTGCCTCAGTTTCCCCACCCGCAAAATGCAGATAAGGATCCTCCCTTTTCCCCACTCATCCTTTGCAAGCTCCAGAATAGGGACTGTCTCTAACTATGTATGTGTACAATAGGGTCCTCACCTCGGAGTGCATAGGTTTTAGGAGGTAGGCCCGCCACAAAAATTAGGTCCGGGTTACGGTTTCAAGCCCCTTTCCCTCAATGGATTATTCTATATATATAAAAACTGGTTCACCCATAACTAAAATGAACCTGCTGTTTTACTCATAACTGAAATGCAGCCACTTCTGGGGTGGGATTGTGACAGCTGGTTAACCGCTCACAGCAACGTTACACAACAGTGTGGGAAAAGGAGACTGTCCCTCTGATCTTGTGAAAGAGGGCACCCCCGAAAGCCAGGCGGGAGCGTTGGTTCAGTACAGACTCAAGAGGGACACAACTGTACTCTGCTAATGCAGGAGCGAACTGTAATACACGAGTGCTTCTCTCCTCTAGCGACTGGCCCAAAGACAGGAGAAGGGACCAAATGCTGGAATTTTAAAGGACTTTGAGTGCTTGAATCCCTTTAAAAATCCGGCCTTGCTACCGTCATTAGCTAAACCGGTGGTTCTCGAGCTTTTGTACTGGTGACCCCTTTCACACAGCAAGCCTCTGAGTGCGACCCCCCCCCATAAATGAAAAACACTTTTTTTATATATTTAACACCATTATAAACACTGGAGGCAAAGCGGGGTTTGGGGTGGAGGCTGACAGCTCGCGACCCCCCATGTAATAACCTCGCGACCCCCTGAGGGGTCCCGACCCCCAGTTTGAGAACCGCTGAGCTAACCGAACTGGATCCCCTTTGTGGCATATTGCACAGACATGTTGTTGGGGGGGTTAATCTATTTATTGTTTGCATTTTGCTGTTAACTGTCTTTCATATTTAATTCCCTGATTCCAAGCCCAGACCTGCCTGTCTGGGGAGTGCAGTCCAACAGCATTTGCTTGCTAAGACGTACCATACATTGCACTGTTATTTATCTGTATTGTGATAGTCTTGAGTCAGAGCCCCATGGTGCTCGGTGCTCTTATAAACACGAGAGGGCCTTGTGCCAGGCCCTGAGAGCAGTTCTGCTCGCGTGACTCTACCAACTTGATGGAGGTGTTAGTTCATGCAACCAAGAAACTGTCACACTGGATCCCAAAGTTCAGCCTGAGGGAGATTTTCAAGCCACAAATGGAAGTGCCTTTGAAAGCCCCCCCCCCCCCCCGGCTTTGTGTTTGAAATAAAAAGGGGTAGACTGGAGACTCCCCTTTCGCTGTTAGCAGTATAGGGCCTAAGACACACACTGGAGCAGTTGTGAGTCCATCAGCAGAGGGCATTGGTACCGGCCTGGATGTGAGCACACACACACACTATGGATAGCGGTATCTGTTTCCAGGAACTGGAAGAACTAATCAGCAATGAGAAGTGCACGAGCTCTGAAAAACTCGTTCGGTTTCCCGTGAGTCAAGAACCTTGTGTGAGATCAGCTGGTTGCGTTGCTCTTAAAACCTTTGCTAACACAGGGTTCTCTTTGCTGCTTTAGGCTGCCCGTGTGCATACGTACACAAACACACACAGCCCTTCCAGCCACGGCAGGGAAAGGGGTAAGGCTGTCCAGCCTGATGCTTTGTAGTCACTGAGCTAAGGGACTGAGCAGGATTCCTCTCCTGACAGGTTTCCCTTTCACCGGGATCCCCCTTCTGCACCACTGTGTGTGGCTAATAATTTAGGCCCCAGGTACTTAAGGGACCGTCTCTTCCCATATGTTCCTCGAAGGCAACTCCGCTCAGCTGGCTTGTCTCTGTCCTCCACTGGAGACCAAGCTGGGACAAGTTCAGCTGCCCAACCGTCCCCTCCCCCATGAGGAAAGTGCCATTGCACCTGGGGAAACCGAGTCACGGAGGTTCTTGTGCTGAGAAGAACCAAACTCTGCTGCCTGTAGGCCTGGTGCTCCCTGCCTCTCTCCCTGCAGCACTACTCTGTGGACTGAATCATTTATGCCCAAGGTACTTAAGAGACCATCTCACTCCCCTTCCAGCCTGCCTAGGCAGCTGGGCTTCCTCTGCCCTGATGTAGCTGACTCGAGTCTGTGCAGGGCCAGTCAGGCTGGGATGTCTCTTGTAACCCCTTCCATGGCCACACACAAGGAGGGGGTGGGTGTTAGGGTCCAAACACCTCAGGAACTCAGCAGAGGAACACAGCTATTAACAAATCCAGCTGTGAGGTCGCGGATCTACATCATGGCCATTCTGACCTCCACGGGGCAACAGGACTAGAACTCGGGTCTTCTTTCCCCCTAGTGCTTAAGCTAAAGGAGACTCTCCAGTGGCCATTTGCAGTAAAGGGGGAGTGACACGCACTTGAGCAGTTCTGATTCCATCCAGTGGGGGACGGTGGCATTGGCCCATATACATTATCAGTTCAGAATGACATGGCCACTGGAGGCCTCAGTGCCTGAGGGAGACTGGGGGTAACCTCTCTAGTCAGGGGACACAGAACCCCCTGCCCGGTTACTGCTGGAGCCAGAGCCCAGGAAGGCTGCATCAGTGGGGCTCTGGTCCCCAGGGCAGTGACTCCAGGGGCTGATTCATTCCCAGATATGCTGAATTACTCAGGGGGGAGGCGTTTGCAAGTGAGGGCTACCCCAAACTGCAGTGTGTGTGTGGGGGGGGAGGGAGGTGCCGTACCCTGTGTATATGGGTGGGTGTGTGCACGCGGGAGGGGAGTGCTGTACCCAGTGTGTCAGTGTGTGTGTGTGTGGCGGGGGGTGTCGTACTCAGTGTGTATGGAGGGGAAGGTGCCACACCCAGTGTGTGTGTGTGTGTGAGGGGGAGCACCATACCCAGCATCTGGGGGGGCAGTGCTGTACCCAGTGGGGCGCTGTACCTAGTGTGTGTGTGGGGTGGTGGTGCCATATCCACTGTGTTTGTGGGGTGGGGTGGGGTGGCACCATGCCCAATTTGTCCGTGTGTGTGTGGGGGCAGTGCTGTACCCAGGGTGTGTGGTGGGACGTGCGGCGGCGCTGTACCCAGTGTTTGGGGGGGGTGGCGCTGTACCCAGAGTGTGTGTGTGTGGGTGTGTGTGGGCGGCGCTGTACCCAGTGTGTGTGTGTGTGTGTGTGGAGGGGGCACTTTACCCTGTGTGTGTCGGGGGTGGTGGTACTGTACCTAGTGTGTGTGTGGGGTGGTGGTGGTGCTGTACCCCGTGTGTGTGTGTGTTGGGGGTGGCGCTGTACCCAGTGTGTGTGTGGGGAGCGGTGCTGTACCCAGTGTGTGTGTGAAGGGGAGGGCTGGCACTGTACCCAGTGTGTGTGTGTGTTGGGGGTGGCGCTGTACCCAGTGTGTGTGGGGGGAGCGGTGCTGTACCCAGTGTGTGTGGGGGGTGGGTGGGCTGCGCTGTAACCAGTATGCATGGGGGTGAGCGCGGCACTGTACCCAGTGTGTGTGTGGGAGGGGCTGCGCTGTACCCAGTGTGTGTGTGTGTGTGTGTGTGTGTGTGTGGAGTGCTCTACCCAGTGTGTGTGTGTGGGGGGGGGTCTGGCGCTGTACCCAGTGTGTGTGGGGTGGGTGGGCTGCGCTGTAACCAGTATGCATGGGGGTGAGCGCGGCGCTGTACCCAGTGTGTGTGGGAGGGGCTGCGCTGTACCCAGTGTGTGTGTGTGTGTGTGTGTGTGTGTGTGCGCACTGTACCCAGTGTGTGTGTGGGGGGGCTGGCGCTGTAACCAGGGTGGGGGGGGTGGAGCTGTACCTCGTGTCTGTGGGGGGGGTAGAGGAGTGGCGCTGTACCCAGTGTGTGTGTGTGTGTGCGCACTGTACCCAGTGTGTGTGTGTGTGTGTGTGTGTGTGTGTGTGTGCGCACTGTACCCAGTGTGTGTGTGTGTGTGTGTGTGCGCACTGTACCCAGTGTGTGTGTGTGGGGGGGTGGAGCTGTACTCAGTGTGTGTGTTTGTGTGTGTGTGTGTTTGGAAAAGAGACCATGAAGGGGGGATATGATTGAGGTCCATAAAACCATGACTGGGGTGGAGACAGTGAATAGGAAAGTGCTATTTACCCCTTCACATAACACAGGAACCAGGGGTCACCCGATGAAATGAACAGGCAGCAGGTTTAAAAGAAACCAAAGGCAGTATTTCTTCACACAACGCACAGCCAACCGGTGGAACTCATTGCCAGGGGATGTTGTGAAGGCCAAAACTATAACTGGGTTATAAAAATGAGATCAGTCCCTGGAGGACAGGTCCATCGACGGCTATTAGCCAAGATGGGCAGGGACGCAACCCCATGCTCTGGGTGTCTCTAAATCTCTGACTGCCAGAAGCTGGGGCTGGACGACGGGATGGATCACTCGATAATTGCCCTGTTCTGGTCCTTCCCTCTGACACACCTGGCACCGGCCGTTGTTGGAAGACAGGACACCGGGCTAGATGGACCATTGGGCTGACCCAGTAAGACCGTTCTGATGTTCTTAGGTGGTAAGGGGGGGCTGTTTGGCATCCCCTCCCCCAGGGACCGGTTCCAGCCCTGCCTAGAACCCTAGAGGAGCAAACATCCCCATCATTTCTAGAGGGGCCCTCTCCAGCCTGAGGTGTCAGGAGCAACTTGTAGAGAAACCGATTGGATTTTCCTAGGACATGGCAGGTTTCATCCCTGCTCAGTCCTCTCAGACGGTTCTCCGAGGGCACTGAGCAGCAGGTGGCCAGGCCCATCCCTGCCCTCCGAGAGCAAGCAGGGGGAGCCCACAGAGCTCATGCATCCCCTGAGATCTGCCCGGTCTGTCTTCGGAGGCCATGTGCCTCTCTGCCCCCTGGCACCAGGACTCCCACATCCCCCTGCTACCAGGGTCTCTCCTGCCCTGAACGGAGCCCCCCCAGCAGAAAAGCTCTGGCAAGCTCCACGTGCCTGGTGGAGGGGAAGCAGGCGAGGGCAGATGCTGCCCTGGCGATCGACACACAAGAGAGCCAGAGGCCTGGTTTCCCTGCTGCCCACAGCGTGGAAGGCTGGCCCAGTGATGGTGCCAGCCTGGGACTTGGGAGACCAGCGTTCAATTCCCACCTCTGCCACAGACGCCCTGCATGACCCTGGGCGAGTTGCTGAGGGCCAGTGGGGCTGATGGGCTTGGGAAAATCCCCCCTAGATGCCTCTTTGCAGGCACCTTGATATCTTTATCAAGCAGCCTGTGCTGCCTGTGCCTCAGGTCCCCATCTGGGCTCCGGGGGTGGGGACACCGCCCTGCCTCCCAAGGGGCTGTGAAGAAAAACACATTGGGGGATGGGGCCCTGTAAATGCCTCCCAGGGATGGGGCTGTGCCTTAGTGGAGGTGCGACTTGCCTGGCCACATGTGGAGAACTGTCTGCCCAAGCTGCTTTCCTTTCAGCTGGGTCTCTGAGCTGCCAGCTGGCCCCGCCAAGAGGCTCCTCAGCACCTCTTTAATTACACTCTTCTTTTCACGTGCAATTCACAGCTTGTCCGGGGTGAGAAACGCTCTCCCCACGCAGCTAAGATCCCCAAGTCCCTGCTCAGGGGTAGCTCACAAGTTCCAGTTTCACTCCTGTTGCAGGGAGTGTTTCATTCCCGCTGGGATCACGGCCAGCAGCTGGTATGTAACCTACACCCTGAGCTGGCATTTTCACTCCCACTGACTTTCAACCGGTAGGCTCCCCTGGGAATCCCAGCCCAAATCTCCTCTGCACCTGAGCTGAGCAGCTGTGTGCTAGGAGCAGGTGAGCCAGAAAGTGCAACGGGTCTCTCTATACCGTCCCAGCAGAGAGTAAAGCAAATATGAACGGATCTGATAAATATCTGGGGTGCTCATCCCCACGGGACTACGATGCCTTTTGTTTTCTGCACACGGGGCCTTTACATTTCTAAGGCCTCTGCCTGTGTGCAGAAGGCGTGTGACTGGTTTTCTCATTCTCTGAGCCCCTGCAGACTCACTCACTCACTCACATGCACACACACACTGCGCTCTCGCCTGGAGACTTGACTTTTGTTCTTTCTTGTTGTCTCTCCATGATCTACACTCCACTCAGCCTGAATTGTTCTTTGCTGCTGAGCGTGGCAGCGTGTTCCAGCCACAAGGGCAGAGGGTGAGGGAACAGAACGTCTCAGGTGGAGTCCGGGGGACAGAAGGGAGCCGGGAGAGGAAAGGGCTGGGTGTAGAGGAGGAGGTGTAGGCAGGGATGGGGGTTTGGAGAAGGCTCAGTACAATGCAGACAGCAAAGGGAAGTCAGTATAGAAACTGTGATAGCAGCAGGAGGGGATTGGCCCAGCTGTGTTTGAGATGGACTGGAGCGGGCAGAGATGGGAAGGGGAAAATTACAATTTAGGGCCCACTGAAATCCTGCCTCACTTTGAGCCCTGCATGGAGAAATCGAACCCCAGGTGCCATTGCAGCCTTGCTTAGCCCTCAGGCCTTGTGCTAGCTCTTTGCACACCCATAGTCACCAGGTTTCCTCCTCACCCCTGCCAGAATAACCCTTGCACCAGGCCCAAGAAGAAAGGAGCTGCTTCCTGCAGCCAGTCCTTGTGATGACGCTGTCCTGCCTGCAAACTGGCTTTGGTAATCGCTGTGCCTGGCTGAGCGTCGGGTGCCTCTGGCTGCCGATCTCGTGTCTAGAGGATCAGACAAATGCCAATGCAGCAGTGACACAGGAGTGAACTGGACACATGGCCTCTCTCCCCAGTCTCAGCTCCGGTGTGTGCTCGTGTGCCCAGGAGCAGATCATGAAACTGACATGTCCCTCCATGCTTCCACCCATCATGTACATACGATCAGAGAGGAATAGATAAGGAAAGGGACATTCCAGCACACAGACCCCCATCATGTACATACAATTTCATGTGTTGTAGATGCGCACACGCTCTCTCTCTCTCTCACTCACTCACACACACACACACACACACACAGAGGAATAGATTACAAATTTGACATATCCTACCAGACTCCCCCCGTCATGTACATACAATCACACGTGCATGGGTGCGCATCCACAGGCACACGCAGGCTGCTGCTTCGGGGCCCCTGGAAAGCAATAGCTGCTTGTGGAGTCAGATGGGACACCCCGGCAGACCCTCTGATTTCCTGACCCATTCTCCGGCTAACTCTTTCCCCGTAAAGAGCTCGGTTTTACTCTCTAGGGAGGGTCTGTGCTGAGAACACCAGACAAACGCAGCAGCTTGTCTGTTCTAAGCCTACCCTGGGAAGTGGATTTGATATGAGGACGGAGAGAGGGACTTGCAGGGCCTGGCGTCAAATGGCCTGGATTGGAGCGTGCAGGCCATGGTGCACCCTGCGGCTGCTGTGGATTCTGCCTTAGCAGTGTTCTGGGGGGAGAGTGGGGGGGAGGCGGGTGATGGTGATTGCCAAGCAAAGTGGTGGCTTGGGGATGTGCTCTGCCAATGCACCACAGCCCTCTCCACATTCTTCTCCTCTTGTGTCTTTCCGGTATGGCTATAAATATCTTCCTGGTACGACGTACCATACCATACCGCCCTATTTGCACCCCGGTGTCTCCTCTGTCCCACTGTGCCGTCTGGCGTTTACACAGAGCACTGGGTCACAAGTCAGGACTCCGGGGCTCTATTCCCGCCTCTTGGCAAGTCACTTGGGCTGGGACTGTCAGAAGAGCACACCACCGATTGGATTGCCTTTCCAAAGAATCCATGCCTCAGTTGCCCTACCAGCAGAATAGGAATATTAACCCTGACCTAACCTCCCGGGTGGGATTTGAGGCTTAATTAACATTTGTAACGTGACTGGATGAACGATGCCCTAGAGATCTCTCCTCTGGGTGGGTTTGGAAATGCCGTTCGTTGGCAGGAGAATGGAAAAAACAAGCCTTACCGAATGCAGGGAAACCACTGCTACGACTGCCCAGCCTCTGGCAGCAGGAATAGCAGCGCGGGGAGAAGTGATATTATGTTAGACCCGCCCACGCGCAGCTTCTTTCTCTCACTGCGTGCCTGACAGGCCGGCTAGGATTACATTAAACTGACAAATCTCTCTCACTCTCTCTTTTTCCTTTCATTTTCAGGGTGCGTTTCCTCTAATGTGCAAAGTTTTGGAATCAAATCCCTTAGACTCTTTTTTTTTTAAGCTTTGAAGGGTATTAAAAAGTCCATGATTAAAATCAGCCTGTATCCTGCAGAGAACAAGCATGGAAATTCTAAAGAAGCCAGACCCTGGAGGGTTCTGTTGATTTGGGGCAGCTTAATTCATGTTTTGGTCTTGATATTTCCCTAAATTACAAGGCACAGGTGTGCGTGGGAATGTCATTTCAAAGGGGCAGGCCCTGGATATGCTTAGTTATGAAATCTGACCAGTGGTGGGATCCCTTAAGAAGCAAATGCTTAACCAAATTGACATTTCCATAATCTTTCCCACATGGAGAAGTTCCTGGATTTCCAAGCACCTGAGTTAACCCTTTGAACGCTAGGGCTGCCCTGAGAGCATCACGCTTGTAGCTCACCTGCTAAAATCTGCAGGCCTGAAGCTTGGCTCTTAAATTCTGCTCCAGCCGAGTCTGTCTGTAGCACCCGCAGCTGTTGAGATCAGGAGCTGGGTGGGACGGGGAACTAACTGCTTAGGGCTCAGTGCGGGAATGACTAGGGGTGATCTCTGGCCTTGTATGATGCTGAAGGGCAAAGCAGACTATCGTAATTGTTCCCTCCGGCCTTAAATTCTGAGGGGTTCCCTGGACCACTGTGTCATACCCCGGGGTGCCATTGTGCTATGTACAGACACACAGAGGAAACAATCTACCCTTAGATCTTACAAACTAAGGCCCCGATCCTGGAGTGAGATCCTATGTGAAAAGACCCTGCTGGGAGCAGGGAGCTTACTGCAGGACCAGTGCCTAAATTGAAGGTGGATTTAATAAACCCCCTGGGTAAAAGGTCTGAAAACTGGCCTCCCAGTTAGCCAGACCTCCACGTCTACAGAAGCGTGGCATATCCCCAAGTGCACCCTACAATTAAGGTTCTTAATGATTTCAGAGGAGGGTCCCATGCTGCGCAGTAATGTTCATTGCTCACAATGCTTCTTGCGCCTCCCTGGCAATCCCACGGGAGAAGGGGGGCGTTGGTATCTTACCGCTGAAAGCCCGAGGATGGGGTGTAGTAAATTGAGGCCTGCCATCTTTCTGCAGGTCGGCTCTGGCCACCAAACAGCAGGAAGCAGGGACATCTCTGGGAAGCAGGACATCTCGGCTCTCAGTGAATCTGGATGCAACCAGATTCAGTGTCTGAACGCTGCCCATCTCCGCGCCTTTCTCTAACCCACTTCTGGGGACAGCCGGCAGCATGCACTAGAAGGTGCTATGCCGCACCCTGTTTCTAAACGCCTACGGGCAGGCTTGGCTTAATTCAGTTTGGGTTTTATGTAATTTATGCTGATCAAATTGATGTTTCGTTTTAAGCTTTTTAAAAAATAATGGATTTTTACATTTTCACAGTCGTGGGGAAGTATGGGAGTTTGACATTGCAGGGGAGGGGAAGTCAGACAATAATTATTTAATGACGTGTACAATTGTAAAGCTTTATAAATGTTAAAACACAAATTGTCAGCATCACATGCCAAAATATATAAAGTCGATATCCTTCAATCAGACGCTAAGAAGTTCTCAAGCAGCATTTTTCTTCCTTTGTCTAGCTGCACATTTCGACGATCAGTGGAAATACGTTTCCCCTCGGTTTGTGTGCGTTTGGTGAAATCAACGTTTGCCAACATTTACTGATAATAATCTAATCCTTCCAAGCCTAAGGATCTCTTTTCGAAAGACATCTGGTCTTGATTTAAGGACTCCAGGTGATCTAGAAACCTGTCACGTCCCTAGCTAAGTCATTCTTCTGGTTAGTTACACCTTGCTAGTGATGGGAATTGCCTTTTGCATGTTTTGTATTTCACATTTTTGTTTCTCCCCACAATTCTATCACTGTGAAATAAAATAGCCCTTGTTTAAGTAGGACCTACACTATTTTGTGTTCTGCAAAGCCAGCATACGGGAGACCAAGTTAACTAACACCCTCCTTTATCAGGGCAGTGCTGATATCACAGGAGATCCTGGTGCACAGTCGTGAAAGGGAAAGAACCCCAGCCGTGATGGCTTGTGTTTCACAGGACATGGAGCAGTGTGTATGGAGAAGGGGAGCAGTTTAGGGGCAGGTATGTTTTTGCTGAGTTTCCACAGGAGTAGGGGAGGAAGGAGGGTCCAGTGGTTGAGCCAAAGGGGTGGGAGTCAGTAGACACAGGTTCAAGTCCCTGCTTCACCATGGACTGTTTGTGCGACATGGGGCAAATCACGCAGCTGCTCTGTGCCTCAGTTTCCCCATTTGTAAAGCAGGGTTGATGATAAGAGCTAGGTGTTGTTATGGATACTTGAGGGTACTGGTAAAGGGAGAAAGGAGCCTTTTACCTCTACATTGCTGCTTCAGCTTCAGTCCAAGATCATTCCCATCTGGGAGCCGTGGCGAGGCCATTGTGAACCATGTCCTGGAGCAACTTCCATATCTCAGCCGCCACCGTCACAACTAGTACCCTTGCATCACGGAGCCTGGCCGTCTCTTCCCCACAAGGCAGGGGCCTTGTGTGGGACGCTCGTCCTGCCGCTGCCCTCTTGGTACCTGCTCTGAGGGGATATGTCTTTAAACCATCTGCCTCCCATGCTCCACAGCTCTGTTCTGGAACTGACGGCAGCATCTCCAAACGAGTAAACAGCGAGGCAGGAGGCTCCTGCTGCTCATGCGGCCAGGCCGGCACAGTAAACACTCAAACATGTCACCTAATTATTTGCAGCTTCTCTAAACAAGCATCCCCCGATCCTCCCCCAGCACATGTGCTTGCTGTACCCCAGCCAAGGAAAGTCACTGACAATGAGGCAGCGCTTCCAGCCCTGGCCTGCTTTGTTTTCACTAAGGCTCAGACAGGACATGGGCTGGGATCCTGCAAGGTGTGGAACCCAGCTTGCTTGTTGATGGTCTGATGGAGACCTGGCAAAGGCTGGTGCAAGCACGTCCCTTTTAATTGTGCGGATCAAGCCGCTGGGCCCCATGGGATTTCCTTCCCCAGCCGTCTGGCTAAAGGACCCATAGAGGCTCATGCATTCAGCACCTGAGGCCTTAAGAATAATCCCCATAGGCAGCCAGCTCAGGGGTATCATTACATACGTGTTATGGGGTGTGTCCAATGGAATCATTTCACAGTCGCTGCAGTATGTTTCCTTGCAGTCTACAGTTCAGCCACTAGATGTCTCTATGTGCTATATAGAGTTCCTGGTAGACAAAGAAGACCAAGCTGGAACATGTGCTGAGTGGAAGTGTGTCTGTGGTTGTAGTGTTGTGATTTGATGAATGCCTCCTGTTTAAGGAGGACTGTGATTCCACATATCATAGAAGACCCTCAGGTTGTCCCAGTCTTGAGTTAGGTTATGAAGGGGAGAAATCGGTTATGTTGGGGGGCAAGGACGGGGAACATTTTGCCCCAGAAATGCAAAGTCCCAGTCATAATGAGGGAGTGGAAATAGCACAAGAGTTCCTGCTTTGCAGAGAGACCAGCCTGGCCCACAGCCCAAAGGGATGTGGATATGCTTGGATGCTTCTCCCAGCTTCTGGACCTTTCTGAGGTTTCACCCATCCCTCCCCTCCCAGTCCCTGGGTGCCTTCTCCTGGGTGCATCTCTCTCTTGCACACTGTCTTTCTCTCTCTCTCACACACACACACACACACACACACACTCACTTTCAAAGCCCTTTTCCATCTGTCCCCACGTCACATATCCACCTCAATGTCTTATCACGCAGTTGACCCCTGTGTTTACTGCCCCCGCAATGCCAGCCTAGATCATCTGCTTCTCCCATAAGAATCTTTGCACTTTCTCCTATGCTGCTGCTTAAACCATGGGAAAATTCCCCAGCAACTTCCATAACGCCACGGCCGAGTCCTCCTTCAGATCCCTGCTTGGATTCAGATATTCCACGGATCTGTCTGACCTCCTGTGTCACACAGGCCAGAGAGCTTCCCTGCATTAATTCCGGTTTGAACTGGAGCTGAGCTTTTAGAAAAACAGCCCATCTCGATCTAAGAATTGCCTTTTGCTTGTGAGGTCAGGAAGCTCAAAATCCAGAGCTGAAACTGGCAGCTGGCCCTGGTGTCTAACGGCCTGAACCAAAACCCCGATCGGAAATCCGGGGACGTTTGGATCCGGATGGGAGCTCTGAGACTTGGCCCTGTTTCTATTGCCAGACTGCAGAGGCAGCAGGCCTGGATACATGGATTCATCCATCACCTGTCCCTGGACTTCTTCCCTCCCCCATGCTGCCAGTGTGAGCGATTGGTGCTCCTACGCTGCCTTACACCCCTTTGCAATGCCCACCCTGGCCTGTGCAGCGAGAGACTCATGATGCTCTTTCTTGCTGACGTTCACCCAGCGGGATGCTCGGGCTTCTGCCTCAGGGCTGCGGTGGGAAGATCAATATGGCAGGGCTGGCGGATCTCACCAGAGGTTGTAGGGCTCTGGCACAGGGCCTGTGTGATGGGATGACTGAGACTTCAGTCACTCACATGCGCACACACACACACACACACGCCAGGTTGTTTTCCTGCCTCATTACGCTGAGTGGTGAGGGAGATGGGCAGTTTCTGCCATATTAATCCACTGTCATGTTACCGGGGTGAAGTTTAATCTGTGATTAAAGACCTGGCTGGCCACGAAGCCCGCGCTGAGCCGCCTTTCAGAGAGGAACGGCTGTGTTAAGCTGGGGCACCTGCGTTTGGAAGCGCACAATACAGTGCAGTGCTGGAGAGGGCGGGTGGGGGATGGGAGTAGCCTCTATCTCTCTGCCACAGGAGTTCTCCACCTGGGGCTTGGCAGCCTGCCTTGCCCATACTGCAAAGTGGGTGCTGGGGCACCACTGGGGTCAGTGGGGCGCTACAGTTCTGCAGCGGCCACAGCCAGGTGAAGAGATTCCGCGTGGGAGGATCAAACTCCCCTAGCGCCGTTTGCAGCGGGCTCCTGCCCAGATTCCAGCCCCAGTGGCTGTTATATCCCCCCCCTCCCATTTTCTGCGTAGTTCCAATTTCTGCTAAACCCTCTCCGCTGCCAGAACCTCCCCCAATCCCATGACAAGCCACCTGCCCCCTGCAAGCTGCCCAAGCTCCTGGCTGCCCTCCGCATGGTTCCCCCCCCCCCCACAAAGGGCCCCAGCCCAGCTTCCAGGCTTCAGCCAGGCTGAACTGAGTCTGGCCAAGTAAGGGTTAAACCCGCCAGCGAGGAGACCCCAGATCCCGCTGAGGGCTCCTGTTAGGTGGCGATGGCTCTCTGGGTTTTCTGGGTCATGCCAGCTACGACCGCCGCCCTGCCCCACCCTGCATGTTCTCTGCCCCACGTCCCCTCAGTGCCCACATCCGTCCCCTGCCCCCAGCTTGGTCTCGGCGGCAGCTCGATGGGGCTCCCCCATGGGGGCCTCAGGGGCAAGAGGCGAGTGGGGTGAGGCCTTGGGGAGGAGTGTGAGCACAGCGGGGGAGGGGGGGGAGATTAATCCAGCCCTCTGGATGCTGAGCACCCACTTTTTTTTATTTTTTTAAATTTTTTTTTGGTGGGTGCTTGAGCACCCATGGAGTCAGCACTTATGAGCTGGCAGCACCGGACTGGGAGTGGGGACATGGGTGCTGAGTGATCTTTGGGTGTCCACGCGGTAGGTTCCCCCCCATGTCGCTGCCCCACAGAGCTAGCAGATCACTCAGGCTCTGCCAGCAAAGGCCATTACCCGAGAGTGAGCGGAATATCACGCCTCCCTTCAGCGTGGAAAGGAAATCGATGGCATTGCTTTAATATCCCAGCCTGGCCACGGGCAGAACTGAACTACTCATCAATCTTCCAGACAAAGATCAAACAAGCCCCACTCAATTATCCGCCACTAAATAAGTTGCTCGTTAACACGGCGCATCCCCGGACATGTGCCTAACGAGCTCATTAAACTACCAAGCAAATCCATGGCCACACACACGAGCATAACCACCGTAGCCCTGCGTCCCGTTCTCCATGGACAGGAAAGATTCCACGTTGCTTTTGGTTAGCGCTGGGGGGTTGCCAGCAAGTCCCCTCCTGCTCTCACTGGGGGCTGGCTGGCTGCTGCCCTCCGCCTACGGTGTGGCTGTGGATGCATTTCAGAGGGGCTGCGTGATCCTCCTTACGGTTAACGTCTCCTCTGCAGTGTAGGCAGCAGCCTCTCCCACGGCAGCTCCCTCCGTAGGGAGATTGTGCAGGGCCAGTAAGCCGCATGGGCTGGTGATTCTCTGTGTGGGAGCCAGAGAGAACCCCAGGGTCTGTCGGTGTCCAGCAGCCCCAGTAAAGATTCCCCTGGCTGTGCTCAGCTGGCCGAGGTGTTCCACAGCCTGCTTTGCTCACAGCAATCAGCTGCCTTTCCCGATCCTATCCCTCCCCACCTAGGGGCCTGTGGCTTAAGTACATCAATCTGGTGAACAGTAGCCCATGGTCAGTGGCGGATTACCGTATGGGCCCACGGGCCCGTGCCCAGCCTTGGGCCTCCCTGACCTGCTTGCTGCTTGCCCTCAGAGGGCCTTTATAAAGGTGGCTTAGCCGGGCTTCTTCGGCTCTTTCCTCAGCTTTGCGGTGTTTCCTGGTTAGGTTGGAAACGTCGTCATTCCTGGTATTTCAGTGATTTCGTTCTGGGCCCCGGGCAGAACTTGGAAGAGCAGGTGGGGCAGGGAGAAGAGTAAAGGCAGGTGTGAGGGCCGGACAGCCTTGTAGGCCTGGCACCAGCTTGGGACTCAGGCAGTCAGAGAACTAGTCAGGGCTCTGCCAGTGATGCGGTGTGAGACGGTACCGTGCCTCAGTTTCCCCATTCAGAAAACAGGGGTAATGAGCCATCTGTACCCCAGAGGTTGTGTGTGTGTGTGTCTGTGAAGCTTGGTTTGTTCACATTTGTCAAGTGCCATGGGCCTCGTGGGGTGCATGGGGGAGGTGCTGCAGAAAGGCAAAGGGCTGTTAGAAATTCAGAAACGCCACACAATAGTTAAACCATGTTCTTTCCAAATCTGTGGGGAAAAAACAAGCTCAAGGCTGAGTTTGAGGGTTTTTTTGGGGGTCGGGGGTGAGTTCTCATATCCAAATGGCTTGGTCTGTTCCTATCTGCTGTCGTTCGTCTCCTGCCAGGGAAGGCGGAAGGCGGAAAGCTGGCCTGGAGTGTGACCCTGCTCTCACGCCAGGAAAACTCAGAGCTCCTCCCTTATCCGGTCGAGCAGGGGCTAGTTGGAGCCTCACCGCCCTGTGATCTCCATTTCTGCTGTCCTGTCATTACGCGGCATTAGATGAGGGCCCAGCTAGCTGTCAGAAAGAGTGAAATCTCTCTGGGCCTGATGTGAGTGAGCAAGGTAGGGCTACTGTACTGTGGAATGCAGCTGGAGCTCTCAGGCTCCATGTGCACGGTCCGCGTCAGCGAGCCTCCCAGCTGTCACCTAGGGAGTGGGGCGAGCTCCCAGCAGCTCACCCTCTGTCACCTAGGGAGTGGGGCGGGCTTCAGAGTCCGAGCACCAGCCCAAGCCGCGCCTCAATTTGAGAGCACGGGACCTATTTAGTTAGAAAACGGAGCTCTTCGTTCAGCTTCAATTCCGGTCATTTGATGTTTTCGATCATTTGGAAATACAGAGGCTCCCCGGGTTACGCAAGACCCGACTTACGCAAATTCGACCTTACACAAAAAGTTCCATGAAGCATAAATAAAATGTTTGAGTTGCGGAAAATATTGCGTCGCTTATTTACTGTAGTGCGGTGTGTGGGTTTACCGCGGCTAGTGTGGACGTGCCGTGAGGACGCGAGGTAAGTCGACCTAAGATACGTCAACTTCAGCTACGCTATACTCCTAGCTGAAGTTGCGTATCTTAGGTCGATCCCCCCCAGTGTAGACCAGGCCTCAGTCTCGTGTTATTTCAGTGATACTGTATTTCTGTTATTTCACCCTATTATTTCATTGAAATCATGCCTGTCTCCTCCTCTCCTTCCTCATCTACAAATTAAGCCAATTGTCATCCACCACCAAAATGCAGCCTTCAGTGTGCCAGGATAACAATAGGATTAAGGTAAATGCAATATTTTTGTTTGTTTTTTATGCTTGCACAATATACGTTTCCGAGTTACGTAAAATTTGGGTTACGCAAGGCTTTCTGGAATGGAATGATTGTGTAAGTCAGGGAGCATCTGTACTTCATCTGAAAGGCGTCCTACTTCTCTTTAATCTTGACAGCGAGAGGCCATGTTTCCGTCCCATAGGTTCAGGCTACTGACCACCAAAGCACTGGATAGCTTCAGCTTCGCTACGTAGAAGGATCTATGATTTGCAAAAGATGTTCTTGTTGAAATGCCCCATGACTGAGGACACTTTTGTCTCCCGTGTTATCTACAGCAGAAGCAGGGTAGGTGAAATCACTGACAATCTCGACTGGGTGGTCACCCGCAAAGATGCTAGAGGCTGCAGCGGGTTCAAAGTTGCTGCCCAGAAGAATTTTGGCTTTACCCCAGTTAATTTTCAGGCCAATTTTTGCCATTGAACTTTCTAGGGCTTTAAGTGCTGCAATCAGTTCATCTATTCATTCGACAGCCAGCCCCACATTGGTGGCAAAATCAACGTAAATGACGTTCTTATCATCCAGGCATGTGCCATAAATTGTTTACTGGTCTCTGGTCAAGCGCGTAGCCTGTGATGTATCAGAGGGGGAGCCGTGTTAGTCTGGATCTGTAAAAGCAGCAAAGAGTCCTGTGGCACCTTGTAGACTAACAGACGTATTGGAGCATGAGCTTTCGTGGGTGAATACCCACTTCGTCGGATGCATGTGATGGCATGGTAGTCTGTGATGGCACTGAACAGTTCTGGGCAGTGGCACATCCTTGTCCTGTCCTCACTCAGAAGAAGGCAGTTCTTTTCCCATTCACAAGAACGTGACTTGAGCAGTCATCATATAAGAAACGGACCATTCTACCAGACTTGTCAGTGAAGCCCTGTAAGTTTCAAGATCAGCCAGAGCGATTCCCTGTCAACAGAGCCAAGTGCTGCCTGGATATTCACAACTGTAATGCTAACAGGGAGCTTGAATTCTCATGGCTTCTCAGTATGCTGGCAGACTGTAAAAATTGTTCCACTGTGGAACAGGCAGGAGGGAAGCCAGCTTGTTTGGTCTTCTCTTGTTCTTTAAGGGCTATTCTACACTTACCTGCCGGGTCGACGCGGTGAGTTCGACTTCTTGGAGTTCGAACTATCGCGTCTAATCTAGACGCGAGAGTTCAAACTCCCCGCGCGCTCCGGTCGACTCCAGTACTCCACCACTGCAAACGGCGGTGGCGAAGTCGACCTTGGAGCCGCGGACTTCGATCCCGCGGCGTCTGGACGGGTAAGTAGTTCGAACTAGGGTACCTCGAGTTCAGCTACGCTATTCACGTAGCTGAACTTGCGTACCCTAGTTCGACCCCCGCCCTTAGTGTAGACCTGCCCTAAGATATCAGCTGCTCCGGGCAACAAGACAGAAGCTAAATTGTTACCAGGACGGATAGAAGAGTAATGGCGCAATTGTCGTTGCAGTCTCATTTGCCGCCTTTGTGTTTCCCAAGAGGGAAAACATGCCTTTCTACCAATCAGATCAGACTGACTCTGTTCTCCAAAAGATATTGAACGCTGTCTGCACCCACGAAAGAATAGCTGGGCCAGAGCTTTTTAACTGCTCTGCAGGAATTTCACAGATTCCTGCTGCATTATTTCCCTTAAGCGTCTTTGTGGCTTTGTGGCTTTGGTCGATAGTTAATTCAGCAGGAGCATTTTGTGTGGAATGGGTCAACTCGGGGCAGGGCCTTTAATGTCAGGGTCCAAAGAAATTGGGGCTGCAGTTAGCAGGTGGCTGGAATGGTCACTCCGGCGTGCCACGCACCTGGCTTCTGTATCGATTAGCTGACCGGAAGTGGAGTCAGCCATGCCGAGTGAATGATCTTTGTTGTCAGCATGGTCATGGAAATGTTTATATAAGGAAGCGACGTTGTTCCTTGCAGAAATGTCTTCAAGTGCGATAGCTTTCGCTTCCATAAAAGCTTTGTGGTCAGTATGTTATTGTGAGCTCCATTTAGCTTACGACACGTGACCATACCACCTCTCAAGCGAGCCGGGTGACTCAGAGATCCAGGGCTGCTTTGCTCATTTTCTGGCCCAATGACCATCATGGTGGCAATGATTATTTGGGTCCTGACGTCTGCCCATGCGGACTCAGCATCAGGATGCTCAGGCAGGATCTCAGACTGCGCAGCAGTTTTGCAAGCAATCACTTTTTAGGTTAGAATACTCGACTTTTGGAAACCCAACTGTCACTTGGCCTGCGCTATTTGGTCCAAGATGGAAAATCGCAGAGACTAATATGTGGTTGGTGTTACTGAGCTCGACAGACCGCTAAGTTCTGTGGTTGCTGATGGACGATTTCCAGCACCGGGAGATGATAATATCATCAGTCATCTTCTTTGTTTGGCTGTCATGACTTGACCAAATAAATTGGTGAATTCGCTTCCTGGGAAAGCAGATGTTCATAATGACGAGCTCATGAGAAACACCCAACGGCAAAAGGCCTTCGCCATTGCTGTTTAAGGTCTCCGGGGTAACAGGTCTAATCATGTTTTTCCATGCTCCACTCAAATTATCAGCAGCAGCATTAAAGTCACAGGGGAGAGTGATGACGTTGTGATTCGAGACTTGGGAGGCCAGGGTGCAGTTCCCTGCTCCGCCACAGACTTCCTGTCTGACCTTGGCCAAGTCACTTAGCCTCTCTGTGTCTCAATTGCCCATCTGTAAAAATGGAATAGCATGTCCCTACCTCACAGGGGTGTTGTGAGGATAAGTACACTAAAGACTGCCAGGTGCTCAAATCCTATGTTAGTGGAAGCCATACACCTGTCTAATGGAAAGACAAAACATTGCTTATACCCCGGACCTATTTCCCACTCAGAAAGAAGCTTGTTTGTGGTGAGAAAAATAAATAAAATGGTCTTATTTTCCCAGGAAAATTGTTCTGTTAATTTACCATGAAAATTGGACCCATCCACACAATTTACTGGGCTTCAATACAGGGGTGACTTGGTGAATTTCTCTAGCCTGTGCTAAACAGGAGGGCCGACAAAATGGTCTAATCGTCCTTCCTGGCCTTAAAAATCTCTGAATTCTGCAGCTCTAAACAAAATGTGACTAACTCAAAACGGCAAGTGGCTTTGCCTCTTGATCCATCCTAGGCCTCTATCTCACAGCGCCTTTCCATGAGAGAAAAGCCATGCGCTGGAAGCCCAGCTCCGAGGAGGGTAAAAACTGTGGGTGCTGCTGGGCCTGAGATGCAAATTCCCCTCTGGGATGGCACTAGTTTTCTGTGATTGCTAGATGTCAAGTTCCCACTCGCCCCATACATCAGCCAATGAAAACTTGTTCTGATCACATACTGCATGTGTCAAGGCTGATTCCCCACTCTGGCACTCCGAGTGCAGAAGGTGGGGGCCCGCAAGGATTCTAACAATTAATACTGGCCACTCCAGGTTTGTATTAAACTCCCACGGTTACAGCTTCTCTCTGACCTTGGATGGGTAGATGCTGCCACCACCCAAGTGCAAAAACCCCTTTGAGAACCTAGGAAGGCGCACTTGGGAATTCCTTCCTGTGGGGTACCCTCAAGTCCTTTCACCCCCCTCCTGGGAAGAGCTGAGAAATTTAAAAAAAAAAGGGAAATCAGCTGTTGCCACCATCTAATTAAACAACATGTGCACAAACCTCTTAGGACACAAAAATCCAATCCTGTCCTTAAAAAAGGTAAATTTTATTACAACAAAAAAGTAAGAAAATACATCTGGAAATTCAGGTTATTGCTAGATTTAAAGCAAATACAAGGATTAAGCATCAAGAATGGTTCTTGAGGTCCAGCTTAAAGGTTACAAGCAAAACAAAAGCACCCGGGGTTTGCACAGAGGCATCCACAAGCCATAATGAAATAAAAAGAGATAAACCTAACCACGTCTTCCTAGACATTCCCTGATCTACTTACATAGCTGGGGTTTCAAATGAGGAGTTTCTAGGTATGAGCTGATGATTTTTCATACCCAGCCCAAAGTTTTTTACAGCATCGCTGCTCCGTTCCCTCTCTCCGGAGAACAACAACAGACAGACAAAGGGGATGTTTCCCCCCCCATTTAAAAAAGTTCTAGCCTTCCCATTGGTCTTTTGGTCAGGTGCCCACTCCCTTCCTTTTACCTAGGCAAGGAGACTTTTTAACCCTTTACAAGCAAGTGGAGAACAACTACTAAAACGGATTTTATAGCTACCTGGCTGGCTGGGTGTCCATAAAAGGGAGCTACCCTGCCCCCCTTTCATTTATCTCAGCATGTCACTTCAATGAACTGGGGGGCGGTTTACAGAAACTGGACGTGCTGCTCATTTACTTGCTGAATCGTGTTAATTTCTCTGAATAAAAACCAGTTGTTATTTTTCTAATTCCCCTCTGGACACGTCCAATAACAGCTGGATACTCTCTGCTGAGCACTCAGCTGCCCCGGACACAGTGCACCAGAGCTGTGCTTCCGGAGTTCCAAACTTTCATACAGATACGATTGCGTTTTAGCCAGTCATTCAGTCATTTTCCCCTCATCATTTTGCGACCCCGTCATTTCACTGATGGAGGGAAAAACAACGTTGTTCTGGCCAAACAGTTTTTTGCCTTTTGAACCAACCAACCAACCCAAAATCCTTCTCTATGTTTGGCCTGTTTCATTATTTTGGTGTGGAACCTTTTCTCCATCTGTCTTGTTCTAACCCCAGTTGTCTTGAGGCTCCATCATGTCGTTTAAAGCTCCAAGAAGCTGCCTGGTGAAGTTACTTTTGTTCCTTCTGCAACTCACAAATGCTTTGCATTTTCATGATTGGTTCATGTGGTAGATTTCATGTTAGAAAGGGCTTGGAAATCTAAGTATTATTAGCCAGTCTTCAGGGCCGGCTTTATGACCCGTGGGGCCCGATTGGAGTACTTGGCGGCAGTCCGGGGCTTTGGCGGCATTTTGGCAGCGGGGGGTCCGCTCCGGGTCTTCCGTGGCACCGAAGGACCCCCCCCACACACACTGCCGAAATGCCACCAAAGACCCCCTTCAGAGTGGGGCCCGATTCCAGGGAATCGGTGGAATCGGCGTAAAACTGGCCCTGCCTGTCTTCTCCTTAGGAAAATCATGCGTGCTCTGTACTTGGTGGTTTAAATACCCGGTAGCATTTTTGGTTCTGTCTTGAGTTTCATTGAATCATAGAAAGGTAGGACTGGATGGGACCTCAAGAGGTCATCTCACCTCCTGCCCCCTGCCCTGAGGCAGGACCAAGTAAACCCAGCCCCTCCCCGACAGATGTTTGGCCAGAGGGGTGTGTTGGCAAAGGGGGTGGGGCTGGAGCTGGGTGTAGTTTGGTTGGAAGTTGGCAGTGCTATTAAAAGTGTCCAGGCATTGTCAGTCTCAGCCGGTTGACTCCCAGCTCCTCAGAGTTGTTTGATTCTGCCTCTCAGCCCCAGCGACGGCTTGGGCTCTCTCCTCAGCTCTGTCATTGCCAAATCCACAATGTCTCTCTCTCTCATCGCCCCAACAGACGGACTCACTGTACCCCTTGTAAACGGAGGAGAGGATCGCAGGGTTTGCCTCAGCACATTGGCCCATCCGTTCTGGTCCCCATAGCTGATACTTCACAGGAAGGTGAGGGAAACCCACAGAGCACCTCCCATGTAAGGATCTCAATGTATTTTGCAAACACTAACAGATTAACCCTCCCCACCTCACCCCCAGTCTGAAAGCACTCTCCCCATTTTAGAGATGGGGAAACTGAGGCAGAGAGGAGGAAGCACTTCGGCCAAGGCCTCTCAGTGGTCAGAACAGAATGCACCTCTCTTAACTTTCAGTTCTCAACTCTGCTCACTAGGCCATGCTGCCTCTGACATGCTGTCACTCTCCTGCGGCGACACTGAGGACTTCAGGCTCTGGGGCCATTCATGGTACACGTGTGCCCATTAGCCTGTGTCCCCGGGCAGTCCTGAACCCGGGGGGGAGGAGTCCTGAACCAGAGCCAAAGTGCAGGCCAGCGAGTCAGTGTGGGCGGTTGGCGGAACTCCACTGGAGTCACTGGCCTTGCCCCCAGGGCCGGTTTGGCCTGCCCTGGCACGTTGGCTGTTGTAGTGGTTCATCATGAGGACTCTTGCTGAGCGAACGTGACACTGCAGGGGCATTTGCTGAGCAGGAGGGGGATTGTGGGACATTCCAAACCATCCGCCCAAGAGATCTTGGCTCTGCGATGGGCTTAACTGTTTATACAACCGGCAAAGAATGTAACCCTTGTCATTCCCATGCCTCTAAGGCAGAGCAAATAACCCCTCAGGCTCCAGAGAGCCTCCCCGGGAACAGCTGGTGGGGCGGGCGGATTTTATATTTTGGCAGGGGAAATAAATCGCCGGTAGCATAAAACTGTCTTACTTGCTCTGTAGCAAAGATAAGACACTTAATCTCTTTGCTCCCGTTCCCCATGCACTATGGATGGCCACTTGGCTCCAAACCTCTCTGTTCATTTCACTCACTGCCGCTCCAGGAAGTCGGGTTGGGTTCCTCTCCTGGATGCCTGGTGATTAAGAGATTAATTGGTCCCAATATTTCCCTTCCCATCCTGCATTTGGTGTGTGGGCAGAAAGCAGGAGGGACGAGCACCTGCCTTTGACTCCAGCATGCATGGTCCAGCTGCGGGGGCAATGGGAAGCATCTGGCTTCTCATCCTTTTGGGGTCAGACTCCGAACTCGGTAGGTTTTCAGGCCTAAGATTCCGCTGGCACTGATCAGTGTGCTGCCTCTGTGCGGCCGCCTTATTCTCCAGGAGCTAAGCTTTCACTTCGTAAAGAAAGTAAATCTCCAGCTGTTACGGCTGCTGAGAGAGCCTGGAAAACGTGACCCCGGCAACTGATGCAGTGACGTCTACTTGCATTTGCAAAGAGCCTGAAACCATAACTCGGAGAGGTGTGAACAGCCCCATTCATCTCAATAGGGCTAGCTAAGATACCCAATGAGCAGTGTTAACATGTCGAATATTAACTAGCTCCCTGCTCATCAAGTGGGGGAAGGGTTCTTTTATGGCGACCTGTCTGCACAATTTACTGTGAGTAACAGTTCGTTCTGCAGCCATGAGTAAGTGGGCTCGGGAGATACCGTCACTTTTTCCCATCCTCCAATCAGGAAAGAGTCTAGCCTAAAGGGCCTATCAGAGTGCAGCAGGGCCTTCAAGACCCCCCCCCCCACACACACACACCACGCAATCTCAGTGGGGCATATGAGCCTCACCATGGAGGAGCGCAGCAGAGCCTGTGGCGTTATTTGCACCCCTGAGCTGAGCCCACACAACACGTGTGATCATACTGTGAACAGCTGCAATCTCCTGTGAGTGGCATCTCATGTGGGAGGAGTTTATTTTGTGGGTGGAGCTGAGAAAAATACAGTCATCTATTTTCCCCGCAATCTGACTTTTTTTTTTTTTTTTTTGCATAGGCCTAGTCACATTAATATCTCTGCTAGTGGCGTGGAGGGCCTAGCCAAGCACTGGCAAACAAAGTGTTAACTCCCTGATATTGGTGTAGAGGCCAGAGGCCCCATGCAGGATCAGCCTCCTGTTGTGCTCGGAGCTGTACACAGACCTATAAGACACACAGCCCCTGCCCAGCTAGTTTGCCGAGCGCCGGTTGCAGCTGCTGATTGCAAAGGTCATGGGCTAAGCGGAGCCAGTGCAGTCTACCCCAGTGTTCCCCCCTAGTCTGGACCAGAAGCCACAATCTTTGTAAATGGCCCTGCTGGCTGGCTGTCCCCTAAGGCAGTGCATGTGGAAATGACCGAAAGGCCTCTCTTCCTGGTAGCACTGTGAGGAGTGGAAGTGGAGCATGAGGAGCAGGTTTCAGGGGGGCAGCAGGAACACAAGGCCAGGCTGCTGCCACTCAAACAGTAGATGATGATTTATGTGGGTTTCCTTAGCGCCTCGGAGTGCCAGTCACCCCATGGTGCTAGGGGCTGTACAAACACAGAACAAAAGGACCAGTGTGCCAGGAGTCCCACAATGCACTGAGGCAACCACAGCCGGGCATGGACAGGCCAAAATGCTTCTGCCGTTGGGGTGGGGGGCACTCAACACCCGTCTGCTTCATGCCATCCGTGCCCCTGCCAGGGTTCCCGGAGCGTTTCTCCTTGCTCCCCGGCTGCCTACAGCCCGGGCACACTGGTCCCGTGGTCAGGTAGCCCAGCCCCCATGCAGCCAGTGAGGCTGGAGCGGCTGCTGGTTGGCAGGGTAGTCAGAGGCTCCCTGCTCAGTCGGATCAATTTCCACGGTGACTGTCCTGCCAAGCCAGGGAAATGGTTCTGTTCCCCGGGGTGCGGTGGCCACGTGGCAGGTGCAGTAAAGGTGCTGGCTGCAATGGGATCCTCCACAAACCCCAGCGCTGTACGCCCCGTATATCTGCAATGGGCTGAACCAAGACACCCACCCGGGATCCTCGCAGCCCCTGCCTGGATCCAACCCCTGGAACCCTGGGGCCGTTGGGCCCATCTCTAGTCCTGAGCGCTGGCTTCGGTCTGGCCACGCTGCTCCCTAGACGCGTGGGGGAGCCCAGAGCGCAGGGTTGAGCAGAGGCGAGCTCGGGCCTGACACCTCGTTACTCCAGGCCGGGAGTTACACGGTCTCACTCAGAGAGGGTAAGGCCAGAAGGGCCCATCGTGATCATCTAGTCTGACCTCCTGCACATCTCAGGCATTTGACCTGTGCCCCATGCCAGGAAGGCAAAAACTACCCAGGATCTCTGCTAATCTGACCTGGGGGGCAAATGTGGCGATTAGTTAGACCCTGAGCATGTGGGCAGGACCCACCAGCCAGAGCCCCGGGAGAGAATTCTCTGTAGTAACTCAGATCCCACCCCAGCTACTGCCCCATCTCCGGCCACTGGAGATACTTGCTAATAAGAGTCGCGGGGTGTGTAGGCAGTTCCCATCGTGCCCTCCCCTCCATAAACTCAGCAAGCTCAGTCCCAAACCCAGCAAGGCTCTTTGCCCCACCGCTCCCCTTGGAAGGCTGTCCCAGAGCTTCACTCCTCCGATGGCGAGAAACCTTCATCTCGTTTCAAGCCTAACCTTGTGGACGGCCAGTTTACAGCCATTGGTTCTTGTGTCCACACTGGCCCTTCGCTCAAATAACGTTCTCCCTCCCTGGTGTTTATCCCTCCGGCGTCGCAGTCACAAATCAGGCAAAGCTGCTCTTATCGTGAGCCTTGGGTGAGGGGGCTATTGCAAGAGCTGTGGAGGGAGAGGCTGGACTGGAGCAGGAGGGCGGTGCCGAAGGTGGTGGGGGAAGCAAAATGATTTAACTGGGCTCTGCTGTTGCCTCTAGGAGTTGAATCCCGGCTCCACTGAAATAAAGGGGAATTTTGCCAGTGACTTCAGTGCGGCTGGGATTCCTCCCCAGGAGTAGAGAAGAAAGCGGTGCTGAAAATCAGGATTGAGGTGCATTGGCAGAGCTGGGTGCTGGGGTGTGGAATAGCTGCGCATGCTGCAGGCTGGGGAAGGTGCATTGGCAGAGCTGAGCGCTGGGGTGTGCAATAGCTGCGCATGCTGCAGGCTGGGGAAGGTGCATTGGCAGAGCTGAGCGCTGGGGTGTGCAATAGCTGCGCATGCTGCAGGCTGGGGAAGGTGCATTGGCAGAGCTGAGCGCTGGGGTGTGCAATAGCTGCGCATGCTGCAGGCTGGGGGAAGGTGCATTGGCAGAGCTGGTTGCTGGGGTGTGGAATAGCTGTGCATGCTGCAGGCTGGGGGAAGGTGCATTGGCAGAGCTGAGCGCTGGGGTGTGCAATAGCTGCGCATGCTGCAGGCTGGGGGAAGGTGCATTGGCAGAGCTGGGTGCTGGGGTGTGGAATAGCTGCGCATGCTGCAGGCTGGGGGAAGGTGCATTGGCAGAGCTGGGTGCTGGGGTGTGGAATAGCTGTGCATGCTGCAGGCTGGGGGAAGGTGCATTGGCAGAGCTGAGCGCTGGGGTGTGGAATAGCTGCGCATGCTGCAGGCTGGGGGAAGGTGCATTGGCAGAGCTGGGCGCTGGGGTGTGGAATAGCTGCGCATGCTGCAGGCTGGGGGAAGGTGCATTGGCAGAGCTGAGCGCTGGGGTGTGGATAGCTGCGCATGCTGCAGGCTGGGGAAGGTGCATTGGCAGAGCTGGGTGCTGGGGTGTGCAATAGCTGCGCATGCTGCAGGCTGGGGGAAGGTGCATTGGCAGAGCTGAGCGCTGGGGTGTGCAATAGCTGCGCATGCTGCAGGCTGGGGGAAGGTGCATTGGCAGAGCTGGTTGCTGGGGTGTGGAATAGCTGCGCATGCTGCAGGCTGGGGGAAGGTGCATTGGCAGAGCTGGGTGCTGGGGTGTGGAATAGCTGCGCATGCTGCAGGCTGGGGGAAGGTGCATTGGCAGAGCTGGGTGCTGGGGTGTGCAATAGCTGCGCATGCTGCTGGCTGGGGGAAGGTGCATTGGCAGAGCTGAGCGCTGGGGTGTGCAATAGCTGCGCATGCTGCAGGCTGCGGGAAGGTGCATTGGCAGAGCTGAGCGCTGGGGTGTGGAATAGCTGCGCATGCTGCAGGCTGCGGGAAGGTGCATTGGCAGAGCCTGGTGCTGGGGTGTGGAATAGCTGCGCATGCTGCAGGCTGGGGAAGTTGCATTGGCAGAGCTGGGTGCTGAGGTGTGGAATAGCTGCGCATGCTGCTGGCTGGGGGAAGTTGCATTGGCAGAGCCGGGTGCTGGTGTTAGCCAAAAGGGCTCGTTCTCCCCGGAGCTTACCTAATTACACCAAGGAGGCACGGAGACAGGAAGACAAGTACCACACCCTTTATTGATCGGTCAGCTGAGCGGGTGTTCCTCTCGGCTAGTGCCAGAGAAAGAGAGACACCTTTCATGGCCAAACGGCCTACCTTTATAGCCGGTAACAAACAACTTAGCCTACGTTTGTCTACGTCATTTGGTTGACCTATAGACCCTGTACATGTATCTGTTAGGGGATAATTGGATATGCAGGATACATATATCATTTTGTGGGGGCTACAAGATACATACAGCTGTTGAGGATACATTTGTCATTCTGAAGGGGAAACAAGATACACCCGTCGACCCTTTGTGCTATATACTTTGGAAACATTCATGGGAACACAGCTGCATTTACTGGGGAGCCAACATATACTTGGGGAGCCAAATAAAACTGATAAGCAAAATAGCTGACTTAGGTAGATACACAGCCTTCAATCTAATGAGTTCTGTAAGCTTTCCAACACGGTTTGGGCAAGCATAGCATAACTTTGGTTCACTCAGGCCTAATACAAAAAGGCTTCATTAGCACTATGATTTTCCAACACTGGGTTGTGGAATAGCTGCACATGCTGCTGGCTGGGGAAGGTAAATTGTCCGTGTTGCAGAGGTCAATGGGTATCTGGCAAAGCTTGGTTGTGTTATACCTGGGTGAAGCGACAATTTTCATCAGCCCGTCTCCTTCACCCCCGTCCCATCTGCCCATGCTGAAAGGTTGTTAGGCCTGAATAAAGATGTAGCACAAAACCAGTTATGCCAACCTGACTGAATCAGGCTAACAGAGGTTTCTGGGTAATCCCAGAGTGGAAAATACTGAGAAGCAGCATTGTCTCACAAAGCCCTGGGAAAGAGTGAGATAAGTGAGGGGCTGGTACCAGCTGTGTTATGTTAGACACAGTGTTTGAAGAACTGATAAGAAACACTATCCCACAGTTCTGACTCTAACTTTAACTCCCTCACATTCCTAACTTTTGGTGCTTGTTAAAATATTAACAATTCAATATTGTAGAGACTAGGCATGCGTATATATTAAAAGGTGTCTAATTCCTAGGTGTTAGACAAAGGGGGTGGGTTGCTCAAGTGAATGATCTATGACGTAATAAAACTGTCTATATAGGCTAATACTAAGCTGTAAAGGGGCTGCTGGTTCTCTTCGGATACGAGTTGTTCTCTATTGCCGCGTGCACTTGTCAATAAAGAGCTTTTGATCGGACCTTGCTGGTGTTGCCTGTCTCTCTGTGGTCAGACAACGAACTTCACTGTCGGGGTTCGAGTCCCTGACATCTTTGGCGACTCCGCCGGGACTTTGTCTGACTCTCCGGCGGGGGATCAGACTCTGAGGCAACGCATCGCGCATCCTCTGGTTTAGAGGAGCCTTGCCTGGTAATCTGATCTCTGCGTCGGCGATAAGGCGAGTTCTGTGAAGCAGCTGAAGCTCGTAGAAATCCAGCAACATCCACCTACCCGTTGAGTAGGGTCAAGGTTGCCTGGGTTAGAGTCCCAGTGCAGATTGTCGGGGTTCGAGTCCCTGACAGGGTCACCTGGCCATGCCCTGCAGGCGCTGGGTACCCGGTATGTGCTGCCCGTTGTTTCCTTTCCCGTGGGCTCCGGGCTCTGGCCGAGTGCACAGGGAGGAAGGGCGTGGGCGGTCCCTGAGGCGCCCATCTCCTTCCCCTGCAGCGCAGGGCTGTGGGTGGCAGCAGCCGGGGGATCTGGGCCAGGAAGGAGGCAGCAGTGTTTGTGTGCACAGCTCTCTCGCTACCTCCAGATGTTTCCCCTGATACGCTGGCACCCGGCCAGCCTGCTTCCTGTGCCGTGCTCCGAGCCTGCCAGGGAAAACGCCGGCCGGAGGGTCCCCAGCTCTTGCAGGACATTGTCTCAGCCTAGTCTGTGCCCCAGGACCCGCGGGCTGTGCACCCGGAGGAGCCTGAGCGCCATGGCCCCTCTCTGCATGGCTCCACCCATCTTCCTTAACCAGTGTAAGTGCCAGTCTTTTTCTCCAAGGGACGTGCACCAGCTCTCACTCTCTCAGTGCATCCGAGCACCTCCCTGTCTGAAACGTATGTAGCCTCCTGGTGCCCAGAGGGGTCCTCATCCCGATGGCAAGGGGGAACCACGGCACACAGAGGCTAAGGGACGTGCCCAAGGTCATGCAGGAAGCCTGTGGCAGAACTGGAGACTGACCCCACCTCTCCGCCTAGGACCCTGGCCCCGGGACCATCCTTCCTCCCGAGGGGGTGTGACGGAGTGATTCTGGCGGGACCCAACTGAGAGTGCCAAATCAGGACCAATTGCTTAAACTGGGCAGTTACAGCCCTAGGCTGGGGTTTTTCCACCTCTAAGGCAAACCAAACCAGCCAGACAAAAAGGACTTTGGTCTCACCCCACTGGCTAACCACAAGTCACACAAGCAATTTCCTTAGACACTCCAGTCTCCCAGTATCACCACCAGTGCACTCGTCCTGGGGATAAATGGTTATGAAAACCAACACCCCAATAAAAGAAAAAGGTTCCCTCAATCCCAAAGGACCAAGCCCCAGACCCAGGTCAATATACACATCAGATCTTACCCACAAATCACGCTGTTGCCAATCCTTTAGAATCTAAAATCTAAAGGTTTATTTACAAAGGGAAAAAGGTAGAGATGAGAGGTAGAATTGGTTAAATGGAATCAATTACATACAGTAATGGCAAAGTTCTTAGTTCAGGCTTGCAGCAGTGCTGGAGTAAACTGCAGGTTCAGATTAAGTCTCTGGAACATCCCCCGCTGGGATGGGTCAACAGTCCTTCGTGCAGAGCTTCAGTTTGTAGCAAAGTCCCTCCAGAGGTCAGAAGCAGGATTGAAGACAAGATGGAGATGAGGCATCAGCCTTATATAGACTTTTCCAGGTGTAAGAACCTCTTTGTCTTCACTGTGGAAAATTACAGCAAAATGGAGCCTGGAGTCACATGAGCCAGTCCCTGCATACTTTGCTGAGTCACAAGGCGTGTCTGCCTTCTCTCCATGGGTCAATTGTGTAGCTGATGGTCTTTAATGGGCCATCAAGCCAGCTAGGCAGGGCTAACACCAGCTTGTCTGGGACACTTCCCAGAGGCAGAGCACAAATACAAAATACAGACAGTACAGAGCGAATACTTATAACTTCAACTACAAAATGATACACAGACATACAGACAGCATAATCATAACCAGCAACCCAGAACCTGGTCTTAGACACCTTATATGACCCCCTTTACTTAGGATTTGGTGCCACTACAGGACTTTGGTTGCAACCCATGTTCTATATGGTTCCCATTTATATCAATAACGTCACAGGGGGAGGAAATGCACCCCACCAGAAGAGTCGCATTGCCCACCCCCCTGTTGTGGTGAGTGGTGGGAGTTCGAGAGCTGTGGACATTGAGGGTGTGGGTGGTGTGGGCTGCAGCGGGGCAGGCTTCCCCCACAATGGCCTGCTGCAGTACTTGCCCGGAGGGGGCGCATCTCAGGGGAATGGGTAGTGCAGGTGCGGTGGGCCATCTGTTTTTGGCCTCTCTATGATGGGACACTAGTACATCCACAGCCACCCACTGCTTTCCCAAATTTAAGACAGATAAAAGGAAACACTTTTTTACCCAATGCACAGTTAGCCCGTGGAACTCCTTGCCACAAGGACTGTGGCCCAGGAAGGAACTCCCCCTTAGGTCATCCCATATCTGCCTACGTCAGGTCTGCAATCAGCTGGCTGAGTGCTGTCAAAGACACGATACGAGGCAGGCCTCTGATCTGAGCTAGCGTGGCAATACTGGCTGATCCTAATGTAACCCAGAGGATAACATTTTCCTGGCTGGTGAACTGTTCTGTATCCGCAAGTTGTAACAGGGATGTTTTCCAGTCCCCTAGCCAAATGACCACTTAGGCAGATGCATGTACTCTAGCAAACTGGCGGGGTGTGTGTGTGTGTGTGTGTGTGTGTGTGTGTGTGTGTGTGCACACATACATCCTCTACAGGATGGAATCAGAACTGGCCACTGTGTGCCATGGGCTCCGTACTGTTAATGGCTGAAGGAGATTCTTCTTTAACTGCAGCTGTGTGGTAGGAGGATCTGAGAGTTTTCCCCTCCATTGCTGCACAGTTCCAATCGCCCGTGGTGTGCAGCCCCCTGATTACTATGATGCTCCTGGGTAGCTGTCGACTTGTGACGCCGCCGGCGCTACTGTACAGCCGTGCGTAATAGCAGCTGGGAGTCAGCCTGGAGGTTGCAATGTGCGGCTCTCTCCTAGAGTCTCCAACAAGGCAGGCGCTGACTGTATCACCCGTCACCTTCAGCGTCTCCTCTCGCCGAGCGGCCCACACCTGTTCCATTTCACAGCAGCCCTCTGCATTCGCAAGTCTGATTAGATCGCTGGGAGCGGGAGGAAGGTTCTGAGTTAGCAATGCCATTGGAGTAGCTTCCCGGCCTGCGCCGTTGTTGCCCATAGAGTGCACTGGCACGGATTCGACTCCTGGGGGCCGGGGCAGCTCCTGCTGATTGGGATGTCTGACCTGCTCATGTGATTAGAACCGAGTTGCCTCTTTATAGCCGGATTTTCTAGAGCTCAGTGCCCACAACTGGAGACAGATTTTGTGAGAGACCTCGGCACCCATTCGGACACCGAAGGAAGGGGTCAGGTTGTCAGAAGTGTCGGCCCCCAGCATGTGTAAAATTTGCCCCTAAAATCTGGCCCAGTGTAGATCTTCTGCAGATCTGACCCCAATGGCTAACTAGCTCGATCTGTCACCATCTAGTGGCCGCAGCCTCCAGCAAGAAGAAATCCCAATGCTCCTGTCCCAAGCATGAATCTTGCGCTGCTAGGATAAAATAATCCTATAACGTCACAGAAAGCAAATGCCAGAGCTCCACAGTTAATGCGTCCTGGCACAAAGCCCTGCCCTGGGGAATACATTTGCAGGGAACGGCGCTGCACCACTAGGCTGGGGGAAGGCGAATGGGCCCAACGGGTCTTTTCAGTCTCTGACGCCGGTGACTCTGAAAGCAAAGGTTGTCTTCCCCAATTATTTTCCCGTGGAAGCAATGTAACCCAAACGCACCTGTCCTGTGTTGGGCGCAATGTAATGCAGGCCCTTGTGTTGGCAGCCGACAGCTGCACCCAGAAGGGCAGAGAACTGGCTGTTCCATCTGAACAGATCTCACTTGTATTCTAAATCGCTGTCCCATGCCTAGATGCTAGGGTGATGGGCACTTTGGAAATGCTGGTTGGTAGATGGGTGGGACGTATAGCTTGATTTCTCACAGGTGCGGAGCACTCATTGCTCTCACGTCTTCGTGCCATCCAGAATTAAAGGGCCCCTGAACTAACTGGGCTTGCAAGGCTGAGTCTGTCTGGTAATAGATCAGCCCCGTAAAGCCATTGTCTCTTCAGACTGCGGCCCAGCAGGTAAGAGGAAGAAGCTGTCAGATCTGAGGTGCCCATCACAGTTCAACCAATTACTGCCCTTGGCCATGACTGTCTGCCCTGGGGGGGGGGGGGCGTGACCCTGGTGCCAGGACAGTCAGCCCTTCCCAAACTCAATCCAAACCTGCGTGAAGGGTCAGAAGGGTTCGGCGAACGCTCTGGGTTCTAGCCCCAGCTCTGCCACCGATTAGCTGGGTGAGCCTGAGCCAGGCTTGCTCGCCTCGCTGTGCCTCAGTTTCTCTCACTTTAAAACAGGGCTTTTAATCCCCACCGACCTCAGCAGCAGCTATTTTTTTGACAGTGCGGATTTGACCCGGTGCAGCTGGTGTCTGCTCAGCTCCCAGTGTGTGTGAGGAGCTGGGGCTGCTGGCAGACATACAGATGGGGTCCGCACCTTGGCCTGCCAGTAGGGTGACCAGATGCCCTGATTTTATAGGGACAGTCACGATTTTTGGGTCTTTTTCTTATATAGGCTCCTATTACCCCCCACTCCCGGTCCCGATTTTTCATACTTGCTGTCTGGTCACCCTACCCGGCAGCCCTAAAACCACGGAGCTCTCCCGTCTGAGAGCATCTTTCACTCATAGAAAACAGCTGACTGCGGTTACCGGGAGCTATGATCGCACTCACTGAGTCTGGGTCTTACGGGGCACATGGGAGGGGCATGGGCAGACCCCACTTTGCATGTATTAGCAGGGGAAATCTGGGTTCGAGAGCTGCACCCGTAGGCTGCCTGGCAGATCCTTAGTCACAGGCGCTGTTGGTGCAACAAGTCTCTGACAACGTATTTCTCTGCACTGGGACACCCCTGGACAATTTCCGCTTTGACAAATGGGCATTTTCTGATGGAAAAAAAAAAACATTTCACTGGGTAACGCTCGGCCGCCTCTAAGGGTGGAACTCTCCCCCGCGTGGGCACGAGGCTGGATTTAAACCAGAGCCAGTACCCAGAGCCATTCATCCGCTATCTGCATTGCCTTTTCCACACCTAACTTTATGGTCAAGCCAACAATCTTGTTTTCCGTCTGGCCTTTGATTGATTCTTGCATGGAGCTCGCCCTGCCGATGACTTATGCTTGTAGAAGGAGATGGGGTGGTTTTCATTCATCAGCGTTTTTGGAAGTCCGTTGAGCTTATGAATTATAGAGTTACTGGAACTTTGATTTCTTAAAGGGAGTATTGACGTGGGAGGGGAACGAACCGCCGGCATTAGAAGGCCTGAGCTGAACATACAGAATGGGGGGGAGGGTGCTAGAGGAGAGAGCGCTCCTCCAGCCCCAGAGTGCATCTGATTGCAAACAGGAATGTGAGCCAAAAGGGAAGGAGAGGCGCTGACGGAACGGGGAAGAGGGAGAAAGCGAGAAGCGCAGTGTTGACAGCAAGTCCCCGGCCCTGGCCTAGGGCTTAGAAGAGCTTGGCTCTGCCGCTGATTCCCTGCGGGACCTTGAGTGAATCCCATAGGCCATTTGTCAAACGTGACTGACAAGTTTGGATGCCCCAGTTGTTGGGCACTTGTATGGAAGTTGGCTGCAATCATTCTGTGCCTCAGTTTCCCCTGCATGAAACGGGGATGACAAGCCTTCCTGTCTCGTTCCCTTTGGCTGGTCAGATTAAGTGTTGCCAACTCTCTCAATTTCCCCAGGAGCACTGTGATTCCTGATGGTTTCCCTTCAGTCCCCAGCTCCCAGAGTCACGGAATTATGTATGGATCACAGCTTTCAATTCTTACAAACAGTAAAGGCCATTGCTAGCCTCCCTGGCTGCGGAAGAAAGCCGGGAAAGGGGACATGCGTGCCCTCAACGATCAAAAACCAGAAAGCAACAACCTCTCCCCAGACTGGTTATTTTAAGCCAATCTCATACTTAGACCGTTACAGCCGCACTGGGATTTTTATTTAAAAGCTATAAATAGGCACAGTTAGTACAAACTGGTACCTCTGATCCATCCCCTTTGAACTTGGATCCAGCTTGGGATCTTTGCAGCTCAGGCTTAACTCTTAACAATGGCTAGTTTCCGCCCCACGTGATGTAGTCAGGTGCTAGGTTATTGACCGGAAAGTCCAGTTGCTGACATTGTCCAGTCAGATCTACTGACCAGACACCCAATGTCCAGTTACTACAAGTGGGGGAGGTGTGGAGGTGCCAGGTCATCACCCAAGCCAGTTCCTACTCAGCTGGGGCCTCCTCCTACCTTCATCGGGCGGCTGCAGCTTCCAGCCCTGGCTCTGTGGGCAAGACCCTCCTGACCGGGCGGGGGGGGAGGAATGGGAGAGGAAAAGCAGCAAGCGATGGGGGAGGGGAGGCAGGAAAAGGAGTGGATGGGGGTGAGGCCTCAGGGGAAGAGGCAGGGCAGGGGTTCAGAGGAAAAGATGGGGCAGAGGCTAGGACTTCGGAAGTTTCCAGAACTCTTGCCGGAGTGTCCAGTTTTTAATATTACCAAGTTAGCAACCCTAACGTGATGTGTGATTCATTGCCCTCCTTTGTGACAACGGGGACTGATGGGACGGGGGTGAACTAGTGTGGCATTAGTTCTGTATAGCGGGACTGGGTTTCATTAGTTCTGTATGGCTGGACTGGGTATCAGACACATAGATGAACATTATTTGTTGGGGAAGGGTCAACATGGTATTTGTAAAGGGAAATCGTGCCTCACCAATCTACTAGAATTCTTTGAGGGGGTCAAGAAGCATGTGGGAAAGGGGAATACAGTGGATATAGTGTACTTAGGTTTTCAGAAAGTCTTTGACAAGGTCCCTCACCAAAGGCTCTTAAGCAAAGTGAGCTGTCATGGGATAAGAGGGAAGGTCCTCTCATGAATTGGTAACAAAGGGTAGGAATAAATGGTCAGTTTTCCGAATGGAGAGAACTAAACAGTGGTGTCCCCCAGGGCTCTGTACTGGGACCAGTCCTAGTCAACATACTCATAAATGATCTGGAAAAAGGGGTAAAGAGTGTGGTGGCAAAAATTGCCAATGATACAAAACTACTCAATATAGTTAAGTCCCAGGCAGACTGTGAAGAGCTACAAAAGGATCTCACAAAACTTGGTGAATGGGCAACAAAATGGCAGATGAAATTCAATGTTGATAAATGCAAAGTAATGCACATTGGAAAACATAATCCTAACTATACATCTGAAATGATGGGGTCTAAATGAGCTGTTACCACTCAAGAGAGAGAGCTTGGAGTCATTGTGGATAGTTCTCTGAAAACATCCACTCAATGTGCAGCGACAGTCAAAAAAGCGAACAGAATGTTGGGAATCATGAAGAAAGGGATAGATAGTAAAACAGAAAATATCATGTTGCCGCTATGTAAATCCCTGGTACGCCCACATTTTGAATACTGCGTGCGGATGTGATCGCCCATCTCAAAAAAGATCTATTGGAATTGGGAAAGGTTCAGAAAAGGGCAACAAAAATGATGAAGGGTCTGGAACGGCTTCTGTATGAGGAGAGATTAATAAGCCTCAGACTTTTCAGCATGGAAAAGAGACGACTAAGGGGGGATATGATAGAGGTCTATAAAATCATGACGGGTGCGGAGAAAGTCAATAAGGACGTGTTATTTACTCCCTCTCATAACACAAGAACTAGGGGTCACTGTAACAGGGTTCACGCACCACTGTGGTGCCCCTGCTGGCTATCTTGGGAATTAGCTCTGCGTCCTCTTCAGGTGGTGTCTCACCGCCGTCATTCCTGTCCTAGGACCCACATCTCTCCAAGGATTGCAGAATCCTCTTCAGTGACACAGCCCTCCGGCCGTGCTGCACCCTGTGATCCCCCCTTCCAGGGGACCTGCAGTCCTCTGTTCAGCCATTTCCTTTAATGGCTACTGCAGTGAATTGTCTGGCCCCAGCATCCTCTTTGCCCTTGCCTCAGGGCTTCAGCCTGCAAACTCCGGCAGCCAACCAGGAGCTGTCTCTTGCTTCCCTGGTCCCTGCTAGCAGCAATGCTCTGTCCAGGTGCTGGCAGTTTTCTCAGCCCTCTAGAGACATAGTCCTTCCTCCTTGGGCTCCCAGCAGAAAACTGCCTTCCTTTGCCCTGCAGCTCCCTTTTTATATAGGCCTGCTTGGCCCTGATTGGCTGCTCCCTTCAGCCCTTCTCTGATTGGCTGCCTCCTGCGTAGCCTCCCTAGGGCTCTATTAACCCCTTAGAGCCCAGTGTAGGGCAGGCGGCCCATCATAGTCACCAAATGAAATTAATAGGCAGCAGCTGTAAAACAAACCAAGGGAAGTATTTCTTCACACAACGCACAGCAACCTGTGCAACTCTTTCCAGAGGATGTTGTGAAGGCCAAGACTTTAACAGGGTGTGACGGAGCGATTCTGGCGGGACCCAACTGAGAGTGCCAAATCAGGACCAATTGCTCAAACAGGGCAGTTACAGCCCTAGGCTGGGGTTTTTCCACCTTTAAGGCAAACCAAACCAGCCAGACAAAAGGACTTTGGTCTCACCCCACTGGCTAACCACAAGTCACACAAGCAATTTCCTTAGACACTCCAGTCTCCCAGTATCACCACCAGTGCACTCGTCCTGGGGATAAATGGTTATGAAAACCAACACCCCAATAAAAGAAAAAAGGTTCTCTCGATCCCAAAGGACCAAGCCCCAGACCCAGGTCAATATACACACCAGATCTTACCCACAAATCACGCTGTTGCCAATCCTTTAGAATCTAAAATCTAAAGGTTTATTTACAAAGGGAAAAAGGTAGAGATGAGAGGTAGAATTGGTTAAATGGAATCAATTACATACAGTAATGGCAAAGTTCTTAGTTTAGGCTTGCAGCAGTGCTGGAGCAAACTGCAGGTTCAGATTAAGTCTCTGGAGAACATCCCCCACTGGGATGGGTCCTTCAGTCCCTTGTGTAAAGCTTCAGTTTGTAGCAAAGTCCCTCCAGAGGTCAGAAGCAGGATTGAAGACAAGATGGAGATGAGGCATTAGCCTTATATAGACTTTTCCAGGTGTAAGAATTCCTTTGTCTTCACTGTGGAAGATTACAGCAAAATGGAGCCTGGAGTCACATGGGCCAGTCCCTGCATACTTTGCTGAGTCACAAGGCGTGTCTGCCTTCTCTCCATGGGTCAATTGTGTAGCCGATGGCCCTTAATGGGCCATCAAGCCAGCTATGCAGGGCTGACATCAGCTTGTCTGGGACACTTCCCAGAGGCAGAGCATAATACAAAATTACAGACATTACAGAGCCAATACTTATAACTTCAACTACAAAATGATACACAGACATACAGACAGCATAATCATAACCAGCAACCCAGAACCTGGTCTTAGACACCTTATATGACCCCCTTTTCTTAGGATTTGGTGCCACTACAGGACCTTGGTTGCAACCCATGTTCTATATGGTCCCCATTTATATCAATAACGTCACACAGGGTTAAAAAAAAAAACCAGATAAGTTCATGGAGGCTAGGTCCATCAATGGCTATTAGCCAGGATGGGCAGGGATGGTGTCCCTGGCCTCTGTTTTCCAGAAGCTGGGAATGGATGACAGGGGATGGATCACTTGATGATTCCCTGTTCTGTTCATTCCCTCTGGGGGAACCTGGCATTGGCCAGTGTCAGAGGACAGGATACTGGACTAGATGGGCCTTTGGTCTGACCCAGTATGGCCAATCTTATGTTCTTATATTTAAGCCCCAGGAGAAGTGTGTTTGGGGGCCCCCATGCTAGTAACTGGAGGACATTAACCTGCATCACAGACTCATTCCCATAATTCAGAATGATTGGCAGCATCTGACCTGAGCAGCTGGTAACAGAAAAGGCAAAGGGTATCGCAGGTCCAGACTGGGGATCAGTAGCAGGGCTCTGTTTACGAGTGGGGGGTTGGGGCCTGCAGGTGGAGATGGAGTTGCATTGGCAGAACTGGAGTGGGGAGCCCGGGACTGACGTAACATCAGCGGAGCTGTGTGTGGATCCAGGCCTGTCTGTCTACCAGGAGCCCCTCATCATGCTCTAGTTCAGCAGTGAGGGGCACTGACAGAGCTGTTTGGAGGGCCCAGATCTGCAATGGGGGTGCAGCAGGTTGAGAATAAGGCCTGGCCAAGGGCCCAGAACCGCAGCCAGTCAGGACTGCAGGTCACTGGACATCTCTGTATTTATATTATGCTGTTCAAGAAATTGCAGGTCCTCCTAGAGAGTCTGTGCCTGTCCTTCCTCAGTTTCTCCTCCCAGAATGTACGCGTGCAGGGCGTGTGCGTGCGTGGGAATTCTGCCCAGCAGCTGCCTGGCCCTCCAGTGCTACTAGGACTCATTTCACGAGTGCTAAAAATGTATGAAATTCTCCCCGTAAAGGAAATAAATAAATCAGCAAGGCGATGAGAGAAGGGGCCGCCTCGCGCTCTGAATCGCATACGCGTTTGATCTATGGAAAATAATGAAAAACTTCAGTTGTAACAGCCCTTGGGGAATAGTCTGAGCCTTGTGGCTGGGAATGCAGTGAAATGTATTAACAATAAATAACACATGAAAGCAATAGCCTGGGCCATTTGCTGCTTGTAAACATTTGTTGCTGAGCTGGAATTGTTCTCGTTTTGTCCACCCCAGTAAGAGGTGCGGAGGTGCTGCACGATCCCAATTGGTTTGCTGACGAGCACCTCTCTTCAGCGATCGGTGGCTGAATATGGCTTAGCTAAGCCTTTGGAGTGAGCAGAGCAGTCATCTTGAACTCACCGCAGGGCAAACTTTACAGCACGTCGTATCATCCCTTACATTTCATAGGCAATACTTTTCTACAAAATGCATGATTAACTTGTGGCACACACACTGCCACTAGACAGCAGGTGGCTGGGTGCTTGGCAGGAGTTAAAACTGGATCGGAAGTTCCCAGTTACATCTGATTGGATAAAAACACAGGTGGAAGGAACATAAATCCACATGCTTCAGGACATACACCATTCTGTAGCTGATAGTGGTCAGGAAGAAACTTCTCCTAAGAGAAGGTTATTGCAGAATTGTCTGTTTCAGATTTCTTTCACCTCTGTTTGAAGCATTGAAATCAGAGAGACAGGATACTGGGCTAGATGAACTACTGCTCTCTTCCAGTGTGGCATTTCTTATGTCTTCATAAACACAGCTGGCAATTGCAATTGATGATAGAGCTGCGTGAAATTGCAAAATGTTGACATTCCACCTTGAGGCCTTCCATCACATTTCTTCATTCCCTTTTGAAGGCCTAAAGTGGTGTGTAGTTTTGTTCTTTTGTATCAAAGCCTGGAGAAAACGTGAATAATCTAGAGTTGGGGGGGATTATTCCTTGCACATCTGTGAAACGATCAATTCCACCTTTTCTTCTCATGGTGAATTGATCCCGGTTCCTATGAACAGTGCCCAGCAAAATGGGGCTCTGGCCTCCAGGAGCTACTCCAATGCACTGGATAAGCCTAGGAATGCACTTTACCTTCACAAGCATTAGCCTGGTTTGGACCTGCTGCTTTGTCCTACCCCTGGGCCGCCCTCTGCGACCCACAGTACCTATCGGCCCACTCCTAGGCCGCAGCCTGGGGCTTTCTAGGCTGGAGCTCCCCGGCTCCTCAGCCTTCCCCAGCCCGGCTGCACTCAGGTACCTGGTCTCTCTTTCCCAGCAGCTAGGCCCGTCTCTCTCTGAAGGCAGAAGAGAGACTGTCTGGGCTCCTAGCTTCCCTGCCTTTTATAAGGCCCTGCTCCTCAGTTTGGGGCGTGGCCCCCAGCGGCAGCCACTTCCCTAATCAGCTCAGCCCTGTCAGGCCACTTTCTAACCCCTTCAAACCCCGGAGCAGGGTCCACCCTGCTACACACCTCCCCCCTTAAAACCCCCACCCTTGGGGATAGGGAGGTTTCTTGGCCTGGCTCAGGCGCCCATGTGCCTCCAGTGCCAGCTGCTTCTTCTCTGATTCCTGCAACAGCTTTCTCAAGCGGACCTCCTCCTCTACGACCGCTGCATAGTCTTTAGCAAGTTCCACTTCACTTGCTTCAGACTCGCGGAGGGCCCGCTCTGCAGCCTCAAGCCGTGCCCGTAGGTTTGAGTCCCCCAGGCCCTCTTCCCTCAGGGTCTGGGTTTCCTTGGTGGCCTGTCCCAGCACCACTTGGGTCCATTTGGCTTCTAGGACCCGTTTCTTCTGGGCTCCCGCCTCCTGCGGGGCCCACTCCATCTGGGTCCCTTCTTCCATGACATGCAGGGTGATGGTCTGGGTCCCAGCCTCCTGCGGGGTCCCCACGATCTCCACCTCAGCCTGTGTCACCTCCCCAGGATCCAACGTGGCCCCTTCTGGACCTCCCGGCACCTCCCTTGGCCGACCCTCAGCCTTCTTGAGGGGGCAGTGCCTCTTAATATGGCCCGGTTCCTGGCAGCCCCAGCAGGCTCTTTGCCTCCTCACTGCCTTGGGCCTTCTGTGTCCCTTCACGGGCCTAGCCTTTCCTGGGCTGCCCTGCCGCATGCTCTCTGGGCCTGGACAGTCCCTCCAAAAATGGCCCGTCTGCCCACAAGTCCAGCACGCTGGCAGCTGCCTGGGTTCCCTCACCCGGCAGACTGCCCGAGGGGCCTGCCGCTGCCCCTTCCCTGGGTGAGGCATCCTGCCCCCACCCCAGTAGGAACAGTCCCTCTTTAAATGTCCTCGCCTTCCACAGGCATAACATGTTCGGCGCTCAGCCGCGGGCCTCCTGGTCCCGGCTCCCCGCCTCTCCTGTCTGTCTCCACCACGCCTCCAGAACTCCGTCCGGAGGATGCCTATCAGGGCCCGCTGCTCCTGTATCAGCTGGCCCAACTGTTCCTGGAGGGCCTCCTGCACCTCCCATATGTCCTGATGGGCCTCCCGGATCCCCTGCACGTGGTCGGTCCCCTTCCTCTGGGGCACCGACACCGGGGCCCAACCAGAGACTGCCTCTGGGGCCTCTGCGTAGAAGACCCCCGCGTAACAGGGATCCATCCTCTTCTGGGTTCCCTGCCCTGGCCCCTTATATCAGGGGCGGTTCTTACTCCTGCCTGGCTTGCCACATGTAACCGGGTGGTACTCACCCCTGCGGCGCCTCCTGCTGGTTGCTCCTGGAATCTAGCTCAATCCAGCTCCGGAGCGCCCTCTGCAGGCTGGTGGTCCCCCTGATCGTAGGCCCCCGTGTCCCTCCCTGGACCCGGTGCCCCTTTCTCTGGGGTGCTGCCCCCTAGCAATTCCCCCCGTCTCTCTAGGTCTCCCCTCCTTAGGGAACCCTCACCCTCTATCCCTACCTTGCCTCAGTGTATGGCTACTGCCAGTCATTGTCTAGCCCCCCACTCTGGGCAGACTGCAGTCTCAGCCAACTCATCCCTGGCAAGGAGGGTTTGGACCTGCTGCTTTGTCCTACCCCTGGGCCGCCCTCTGCGACCCACAGTACCTATCGGCCCACTCCTAGGCCGCAGCCTGGGGCTTTCTAGGCTGGAGCTCCCCGGCTCCTCAGCCTTCCCCAGCCCGGCTGCACTCAGGTACCTGGTCTCTCTTTCCCAGCAGCTAGGCCCATCTCTCTCTGAAGGCAGAAGAGAGACTGTCTAGGCTCCTAGCTTCCCTGCCTTTTATAAGGCCCTGCTCCTCAGTTTGGGGCGTGGCCCCCAGCTGCAGCCACTTCCCTAATCAGCTCAGCCCTGTCAGGCCACTTTCTAACCCCTTCAAACCCCGGAGCAGGGTCCACCCTGCTACAAGGAGGAACAGATTAAATCAGGCTGGGGACACTTAGGAGGAGTTGACACCACCTGGCTGGGAAACCTGTCCCCCCCTTTGACTTTCAAAGAGGGCTGGCATTCAAGCCCCTGGCTTAGCAAGTTCCTTTCAGCTGAGGGTGACCCCTCAATTGGGATAAGCTCAGCACAGTTCTGCTCCCCTTTAGTCATACAATGAAGATAACAACATTTCACTGCCCCTGCATTCCATACTAACGTGATTTGTAACCCAACACCAGCCAAAGCTGATCACTGGAGCTACACAGCTCCTGTCTGCTAGATACCTACGCAGAGTAGGTGTGTTCATGTAAATACAGTTTGTTCCTGAAATCTCCCCCACCTCCCAAACTAGCTGTCAGGGGAGAATTCATTCAGACCCTGCTTATATCCAGAATTAACTGTTTCCAGGAACAAAGCCGCTGTACTATACACGCCCCCAGAAATCCCAGCCTAGGGTTTGGGTCGAGTGTGGTGCTGTTGTGTGGAGGCTCCCAGGTGGTAGGATTGGCTAAACTGGGTACTTGGGCCAGGTAAACTCTGCAGTGGAGACACCCTCAGAGGCCTATTTGAAGTACTGTTTCAAGGCTTGAATTCCCTAAGGGCTAGTCTGCACTGAAAACTTACATCTCTGAAAAGTCCATATCCTGGAGAGATGCAGCTATGCCGCTCTAACCCCAGGTGTAGACAGCACTACGTCATCCTAAGAATTCTTCCACCAACCTAGTTACCACCTCTCGGGGAGGTGGATTATGGACAGTGACAGGAGAACCTCTCCCGGCTCTGTAGTGAGTGTCTACATTGAAACACTACAGCAGTGCTGCTGTAGTGTTCTAAGTGTAGACGCAGTCTTAGATGCCTGTATAGTCCTCATCATGCACACAAACGGTCCCACGGAAATCAATGGGCTTGCTCTTCCTCTCACTTACAATGGTGAGGCTCCGTTAACTTCAAAGGAGTGACTCCTGATTCACACCGGTGTAAAGGAGAGCAGCAACAGACCCAACCCGGAAGGAGGTCAGCAAGACTTTGCAGGGTCAGTCTCTTAGATCTGCAAGCTGTTAAAAGCTGTGAGGGCACAGAGGAGTCATTTCTGCTGAGACGGGGGTCACAGGGGCTTACTTGGGGGTGTTTCCAACACTACAGCTTTGTTCTTTCACAAACACCCTCCCATGATCCCTGTTCAGAGCTGCTGTGGGAATGATACTACGCATGCGTCCCGCCTTCGCAAGCATCTGGAAGACAATGTTCTTTTGAGAGAGCCCAGCCAACTCGCTGCACTTTATGTTAATTGTTTCCCTGGCCTGAAGTGCAGGAGATAATCTTCCAAGATGGCATTACTAGAATTGAAACGCAAGCACAGATTATCCAAGGACAAACCATTATTTGTGGCCTAATGCCAGGGGAGAAAGTTAATAGCATTATAAATCAGGAAGCACAAGGAGATGAAGATCTTTTCAGATCTTTCCTGCTTTTCAGATCTCCCTTTTGGGTGGGGGTGGATGTGTTTGCATGTGTCTCCGTGATCACGGCTGGGAGCTATCCCTGTAGAATATTCCTGGTGGACGGCTGTACAGTTCAGACCTAGTTTTAAGTGGTCAGTTATACCACTGTCGATCCAGCACTTAGGCTGCTATGTCTCTGGGGCAGAGACCATCTTTGTGCTCTGTGTTTGGAGTCGGAGTCCCTGAGCAGTTGTGCCAGTGTAACTATCCATTTGAGGTACTTCTATGGTTTGCAGGGCTGCAGTGTCTGAGCGCCCCTTAATATTTAATGTATTTATCCTGCCCACCTCTGTGAGCTAGGGCAGCGCTGCTATTCGGGTGGCACAGATGGGTTTCCTGGCACAATGGGACTAAGGCCCACACCTTTAAAGGTATTTAGGTGTCGCTTTGCTAAGCACTGCAATACCTAACTGACTTAGGAGCCTCAGAAAATGGACCTTAGGCTCCCAAATCAGTTAGGCATTGCAACATTGAGTGGAGAAATGTCCAACCCAGGACTCCCCTGTCCTAGTTGAGCACCATAACCACTGGGCCATCCTTCCTGCCACAGAGGAGAACTGAGTTCCTTGTCTACACACAGAAGAGTAGAGCACAAGTTTCTGACAGCCTGGTTTTCAGACTTTCTGGGCGGGCCCAGCTCCCACTGACTTCCGCTGGACTTGTGAGTGCTCTGAGCTTCTGGAAATCAGACCCCAAGCGGCTCTCTTCGGCTGCGTCTTCCCGAGGAAAACCGGCGTGTTCTGAGCTTGCATTAACACCCTAGTGGAGACGAGGCAGTTTGTAGTTTTACCCCGTATTCAAGCCTATGGGGAAACCGAAGCTTTAACTCACCTGCTAATTAGGCCTGGTCTGTACTGCAGGGTTAGGGTGACATAAGCTGCCTTGCGTCGACCAAGCTGTGGAAGTGTCTGCAATGAAATTTTTGACATCAGGGCCTCCCTACGCCGATTTACTAATCCCACCCCTCCGAGCGGATACACTGCATCGCTTACGTCGACTGTTACTGGCACTCAGGAGCCAACCCACAATGCCCCACGCTGACAATACAACCGACACAGCCCTCCTGGTGTGGATGCACACCGCTGCCACAAGGAGCCAAGTGTGCACCCACACAAGCGATTTGATAACTGTTGTGTACATTAGGTCGACGTAGTATTGTAATGTAGACATGACCTTAGTGTGAAAACCACTAACTGCCTGGTCTGCCCGAGACTTTTACCTTGAGTTGAGAACACACTGTTTTTCCCAGTGAAGACAAAGCCTTAGGGTTTATAAGCCCACAGTAACTGGTGCGCACTAGCTCCTCTGCACTAACTCCCCGTGCGGACACACTTACTGTGCACTAAGCCTGCATTTGTGCACATTAGCTGAATGCACTTGGGAAGCGTATTAAGCTAACCTGCCTGAGGGCACTCACCGTGCAGTAGGAGTGTGGACATTGGGAGTTAGTGAGGAGTAGCTAATCTGCTGTGATTGCACACCTTGGCTCACTCCACGCTAACTTCCCCATGTAGACAAGCCTGTGGTTACTGCAATAAAGGAGTCTAGGGGCTCAAACCCTGATTGAATGCTCCTGCAGCTACAGTATTACCTTTCACTCCCACGGATCCCAAAGTGTTTGCTAATGGATTGTACAACTGATGGGCCACATTCAGATCTGGCACAAGCAGCTGAAATGCTCTTCAAGTCAATGGTGTTTCTCCAGATCTGAATTTGACCTTGTGTGCATGTGTATATGTATAGAAATCATGTTGTCGTTCCACTGAAATGCAGCTGTCGCTTGGGTGGAACGCAGCAGCTATTGAACAGCGCACAGTAACAGTAACAGTTGCTCAGAGGAAGACTATTGTGTCCAATTAAGCACTCCATTCCTATAGCATCTGCCATTCAATCTGAACCTTCCACCAACCTGGTATAGGAGTTGCTGTCAGTATCCCTCTTTTACTAGTGGAGAAACTGAGGCACAGAGCAGTTATGGGATTTCCCAGTGATTTCTAAACCCAGGTCTCCTAACCCCTACCCTGCCCTCAGAGCCCTGTGCCTTAAATTCTGTGCAGCCAGCACCGTCTCTCATTGCACGTCCCTTCCAGGCAATTTCACGTTAAAAAGCAAGAGCGATTGGTCAGCAGGTCACATGTTTTCGAAAGCCGCCTGGTGTGTGTCGCCATATGCAAGATGCAGCTTTGGGGCAGGCATTCGTTCCATTAGCAAGAGCAGCAAATCTTCACTGCGCTGCAAAGATCTTTCCAGTTAGGTTTCCAACAACCAGGGGATTAAGAAGGCGAAAGCTGGGTGCCGCGTCACAGATGGATGCTCCCAGTAAAGAGGGTGCATGCTGCCTAATGCACAGCTGCTCTCACTGTGCCTCTTTCCCCAGGTGGCTGGGTTAGGAGAGGAGGTTGTTGACTCGGGGAACCCCCCCCGATTAGCAGCGTGTCACGCGGATAGTCACTGGAGACAGCAGCTTGAGGCCAAACCCAGCTCCACTGTTCTGGCAGCCTGGCCCCAGTGTAGGAGAATCCCTGGGTAATGCACAGGTAGCTCCTGTCTCACTGGTCCTCAATGCTGGAACAGAGGTGTGGCTGGGAGAAGGGTGGGGGCATATTGAGCCCCATACTCTGGTGATCTCCAGCTGCCAAAACCCCGGGCAGACAGACTGGCCCCAGGATTGGGAGGGTGTGAAAGTGGCTTATTGGCATTAATGGTCCCCACCCCTCTGCCCTAGAGGTGGAACATTCTGGCCGAGGGCTGGCAAGGTGCACCATTAGTGGACGTTAAGGAGGCTCGGGATTCCCCTGGAGAGGTTGGCAGCTGCTGGGGCTGGGCTCCCAGCTGAGACACGTTGGCTGGGGCAACACATGGGACACTCACCCTGCTGCCACCCACCATGCGTTCTCTCTCCACTCTGCGGGGCTCTTGCTCTGGCACTTTTCACCAACCATCCGCAGACACAAAATGTCCCGAGCCCCTCACTGCTCGCACCACGGCCCCTGTATTCCGTTGGCGGGGGGTTTCGTGCTGCGCCGGACGAGACCTACGGGCTGTTGTAATAGAAAAGAAAAGCGGACCGGAGCGAAGTGCGTGTTCTCGTCAAAGTCAGAAATACACAGGTGCTCGCGGCGAGCTGCTCAGGATAGATCGACGACGATCAAGACGCGCTCGTCACTGCTTTGACTCAGGGACCGGTTGGGTCGACTATCCTACAGCACAGACCTGGGGGCAGCCATGGAGGGTCCATGGTGGAGCAGTGTTGAAGGTGAAGTCCATATGAAAAGGGTTTTTGTTTAGTCCTGGCCTTATTGCCTGCTTCCTGGGAGGGAATTGCTGAGACACGCAAGTGTGGGCCCTCCTGTCTCAGGTGATCTCTTGTGCCTTCCATTGAGGATTTCTCTGGCCATTTTGTCCCATGGGTGTTTAATCACACTCTGCACCACTCATTCGGCGCTTGGTGCAAGCAAAGCCTTCCCCCACGTTAGCTAAACAACACTCCCTGTGATGGGAGGGGGGTTATAAAATTATCCCCGTTTGACAGATGTGGGAAAGCAAGGCAGAGCAGTTCAGCGTCTGCCTCAGGTCAGAGATATGAGTCATCGTCAGAGGCTGGATCCTGGCTCCCAGACCTGTGCTCGGCCCAGCTGGTCACATTCCCCGCCTCCTCTCCTCACCCCTCTGTTAACCCTTTCCTCTCTATCTCGCAGGCTTCCTAGCATGCAGCACCCGAACAGAGCAGGCTTGTAACAGCCTTCCATGTGTTGGCCTGGGGGAGGAAACCTTATCAGAGCCAGATCTGTAACAGCCTCCCATGGATGAAGGCATAGGTCCCTTCATCCATCTCTCTTCCCCTTGTCCTCCTCACCTGGCTGCTTCGCATCCTGGCCGGCTTCCCCAGTGGAGGAGAGCGTCTCTAGGACTTGGGGAGGCCTAGCAGGAGGAGGCCGTTCCCAGGAGCTGATAACTCCTGACTGTCACTGGTGCCTCTGTACAGACAAGCCAGAAGACGTGGGGCGAAGGAGGGCATTCTGGGAAAAGTGAGTTGACGTCTGGAGGAAGAATGAGAGGCTCTGTCAAGCAGGGGGATACAGGCCCAGGGCAGCATGCGGACGGAGGGGTGGAGGCAGGCTATGAAGGGGGCTGCGAGTTATGAGGCTTGGGGAGTATTGCAGTAGCTTCAGCCATGATCAGCTTATTTGTACTAAGTGCTGGCAAACACCTAGGGAGAGACAGTCCTTTCCCCAAGGGCCTTCCAGTCTAAATAGACAAGACAAAGGGCGTGGGGGAAACTGAGGCACAGAGCGGGGCCGTGACTTGCCCAAGGTCACCCAGCAGGTTAGTGACTGTAGCAGGAATGAAACCCAGGTCTCCTGACTCTTAGTGCCCTACACACTGGCCCATACTTCATCCTAGAATATTAAGGGAATTGGCGAGTGAAATTGCAAGCCCGTTAGCGATGATTTTTAATAAATCTCTAAACTCGGGGGTTGTACCGTTTGACTGGAGATTAGCTAATATAGTTCCTATATTCAAGAAGGGGAAAAAAAGTGACCCGGGTAACTACAGGCCTGTTAGTTTAACATCTGTAGTATGCAAAATCATGGAAAAAATTTTAAAGGAGAGAGTGGTTACGGAGCATGAGGCCGATGGCAACTGGGACAAATTACAGCATGGATTTACGAAAGGTAGATCGTGCCAAACCAACCTGATCTCCTTCTTTGAGAAAGTAACAGATTTTTTAGACAAGGGAAATGCGGTGGATCTAATATATCTTGATTTCAGTAAGGCGTTTCATACGGTACCGCATGAGGAATTACTTGTTAAATTGGAAAAGATGGGGATCGAAATGAAAATCCAGAGGTGGATAAGGAGCTGGTTAAAGGGGAGACTGCAGAGGGTCGTATTGAAGGGGGAACTGTCGGGTTGGAGGGGGGTTACCAGTGGAGTTCCTCAAGGTTCGGTTTTGGGTCCGATTTTATTCAATCTATTTATCACTGACCTTGGAACCAAAAGTAGGAGTGGGCTGATAAAGTTTGCGGATGACACCAAGTTGGGAGGTATTGCAAATTCGGAAAAGGATCGGGATATCCTCCAGGGAGATTTGGATGACCTTGTAAACTGGAGTATTAGTAACAGGATGAAATTCAATAGTGAGAAGTGTAAGGTTATGCATTTAGGGATGACTAACAAGAACTTTAGTTATAAGCTGGGGACGCACCAGTTGGAAGTAACGGAGGAGGAGAAGGACCTAGGAGTCCTGGTTGATCATAGGATGACTATGAGTAGGCAATGTGATGTGGCCGTTAAAAAAGCTAATGCGGTCTTGGGATGCATTAGGCGAGGTATTTCTAGTAGGGATAAGGAGGCGCTAGTCCCGTTATATAAGGCGTTGGTGAGACCTCATTTGGAGTATTGTGTGCAGTTTTGGTCTCCCATGTTTAAGAAGGATGAATTCAAACTGGAACGGGTACAAAGAAGGGCCACTAGAATGATCCGAGGAATGGAAAGCCTGTCGTATGAAAGGAGACTTGAGGAGCTCGGTTTGTTTTCCTTAACCAAAAGAAGGATAAGAGGAGATATGATTGCACTCTTTAAATATATCAGAGGGATAAATACCAGGGAAGGAGAGGAATTATTTCAGCTCAGTGCTAATGTGGACACGAGGACAAACGGATATAAATTGTCAGTCAGGAAATTTAGGCTTGAAATTAGACGAAGGTTTCTAACCATCAGAGGAGTGCAATTCTGGAACAGCCTACCGAGGGAAACAGTGGGGGTGAAGGACCTCCATGACTTTAAGATTAAGCTAGATAAGTTTATGGAGGAGATGGTATGATAGGATAACGGGCTTAGTCAATAGGTCAGTTAAGTGCCACACTGGTAATTAGTACAATGGGTCAATGATAGGATATTGTTAGCCTTTTTCCAGAGGGTCTGGCTGGAGAGTCTTGCCCGCATGCTCAGGGTTCAGCTGACCGCCATATTTGGGGTCGGGAAGGAATTTTCCTCCAGGGTAGATTGGCAGTGGCCCTGGAGGTTTTTCGCCTTCCTCCGAAGCATGGGGCAGGGGTCGCTTGCTTAAGGAGTGGGTGGATCGGCTTATGTGGCCTGCATCTTGCAGGAGGTCAGACTAGATGATCATAATGGTCCCTTCTGATCTTGAATTCTATGATTCTATGATTCTATGATACTGCTCTGCTAAACCGCCCACCACTTTAGTTCCTTTCGGGCCCAGTAGAGCCCTTCCATTTGATGGTTCTTCAGTGTCCTATGGAAAAGACATTGAGCTCCGCCTGGTTCCCGAAGGCCAGATGTTCCCACGGCAGCAGCTGGCCCTGGCAGGCTCAGCGCCGGGATTTGTTCTGGTTCATTGGCAGCCGAGAAATGCGAGTAAAGATGGAAAAACAAAGTGAGTAATTTTTCACCCTGTCAGCTCCAATCTGAATGAGGCTGGAGAGCGACCTCCCCCGCACCCAGCGAGGGGTCCCGCCAGGTCAGCGCTGAGCCCGTTGGCAGGGGCCGATGTGGGAGAAGTGCAGGTTGCACAGTGGAGCTTGAAGGCAGAAAGCTCAGGTCTCCAGGGCTGTGGATCCAGCACCTTTCTCCAGCCAGAAATTTACACTGGGCCTGATCAAAGCCCGTTGAAGTCAATGGGGAATCATTCTGGGCTCTTAAAGGGAACAACGCTGGGCAGCTGTTTCTGGACCCATCCGCGCTGCCTGCTCTTTGGTCGCCAATCGTCATTAAGTTATTCAGTCGTTTTCTGAACAATGCCCAGGCTCTTTTGAAATGCACCGCATGTGTGTCCGTGCGTGTGTGGATCTAGGAATGAATTCCCATGGATGGTTTGCACAGCCCGAAGTCGGTGCTGCCTCCTGGATCGTCACGTCATTGTGCCTCATCCCGCCCTTTCTCATGCTGGCTGTCACGTCTGAAAGGAGCGGAGAGGGTGTATTTCAATGGCTGTCGTCTTCTTCATTTGATTGTTTCCTCCTGGTCCTCGCTAGCACCGGTTCATACAAAAATACCCTTTCCTGGCATTTGGGTGGCCGATGGTTCCCTAGATCCCTCTGCTGGCTTTTCTTTCTCTCGTCTTCCCTTTTTCCTTCCTACGTGTTCACGTTAACTCGAGATGCCATTATCGGGAAGCTTCCTGAGTAGCAAGTTGCTCCTGAGCAGTAGAAGTGTCTGCGTTTTGCTGTGCTGTGTCAATGAAGCTCTGCCTGCATAATGAGCACCTAGAATATCTGTGGGGGAGGAGGGGAGATGTCCCTGTTCCTATTGAAGTCAGTGGTAAACTGCTCCCGACTTCATTCAATGAGTGCAGCACTGGGAGGTTTGCTACCCAGGCTTATATGGCCCCTGGTATCTCTGCTGAATGCCAACGTAGGTGCAATTGTGATCTTTTCTGATGGGGACCTCTTGTACGGGACCGGGGTGCAGGCAGTCTGGCCTAACGGTCACAGCTGGGCTGGGGTAGGCGGTGAGCAGCGGTCAGAGAAATCGCTAGAGGCAGGTTCAGAGTCGGGCCGGGGTCAGAGATGAGAGATAGTCCCAGGCTGGAGTCACGGTCGGAGACTGGCAATCGGGAGACAAGGTGAAGTCTGCAGTCACAGCAGGCCAGAAGTCTGTGTGTGTCAAGGTTCCTTCCCCACTCTGAACTCTAGGATACAGATGTGGGGACCCGCATGAGAACCTCTAAGCTTAACTACCAGCTTAGATCTGGTTTTCCAGCCACCACCCAAATTATTTATGAGTCATTTGGGAAACTCTGTCTACCTCCCCCCTAGAATATCTCCCACCCAAGTACTAAAACACTTCCCTGGGTAGCCTTGAGAGACTTCTCCACCAAGTCCCTGGTGAGCACCGATCCAACCCTCTTGGATCTTAAAACAAGGAAAAATCAATCAGGTTCTTAAAAAGAAGGCTTTTAATTAAAGAAAGAAAGGTAAAATCATCTCTGTAAAATCAAATGGAAAATAACTTTACAGGGTAATCAGATTCATAGAGCCCAGAGGAACCCCCTCTAGCCTTAGGTTCAGAGTTACAGCAAACAGATGTAAACCCTCTAGCAAAAGGAACGTTTACAAGTTGAGAAAATGAAGATAAACCTAACAGGCCTGGCCTGGCTGTTACTTACAAGTTTGAAATATGAGAGACTGGTTCAGAAAGATTTGGAGAGCCTGGATTGACGTCTGGTCCCTCTTAGTCCCAAGAGCGAACAACCCCCAAAACAAAGAGCACAAACAGAAGCCTTCTCCCCACCAAGATTTGAAAGTATCTCGTCCCCTTATTGGTCCTTTGGGTCAGGTGTCAGTCAGGTTACCTGAGCTTCTTAACCCTTTACAGGTAAAAGGATTTTGGTGTCTGTGGCCAGGAGGGATTTTATAGTATTGTGCACAGGAGGGTTGTTACCCTTCCCTTTATAGTTATGACAGTGGGATTGTCCAGATACCTTCCTGGGGTTAACTAGTGTGTTGGGCAGTCAGAGGGCTGCAGGTGCTGTCACTATGGGTCCTTCGAGAGGTGCTTCCTGCAGCGCCCACTCTCCGCAGGGCTCCCTGGCTGCAGCTCTCCCTTGCCCCCGCAGGCACCATGGGACCATCAGCTGTCCCAGGCTCTGCAGATCTTTACACCCCTCCCACTGGGAACGGGGGCCGGGCAGCTCCTTTCGTACAAGTCGGTGAACAGCCGCCCTGTCCTATAGCAATGGCTTGTGTCCGCTCCCAGAGCTGCGCTGGGACTCGAGAGGGGAAAGGCTCTGCAGCCTGTTACAAGAGCTGCTCAGAGGACTGGGCCCTCCGGGCTAGCAATGAATGGGTTCCAAGGAAGAAGATCGGCCGTGTGGTTCAGGCACTGGATGGAAAGCAGGGTTCTCAGACTTTCTGTGGGTACCTCAGGCCAGTTCCGTGCTCTCTCTGTGCCTCAGTTTCCCCATTGTAAATGTGGCCGGTGTCCTTCCTTGTCTCCAGGGGGGGCTGTCAGCATAACCCAGCTGCTCAGATGTGGGGTTGGGGGTGGGCATGGAGAGAGCCTTTTATTCTCCTGTGATTGCTTTTACGTGTCTATGTACATTGCCTCTTGGATCCGTGGCGCATTCGGAGTCCCAGTGGCGTGGGTCAGTGTAATTGACAGGGAATTGTCTGACCTTTTACTAATCCTTGTTTGGAGAGGTTTTGACCATGCTGTTTTCTGCCTTGCTTCTCAGTGGTAACGAGATGGCAGCCTACAAGTACAGGTACCGGCTTTCCTACCCGCGGGTCTGCATGCCTCACAGAATGCTGCATTTCGCCCCCTGACATCACGCCCCTGGCCAACGAGGGCTGGGCCATTTGCTTTTTAACCCATTCAGTGCTGCACCCCCTCCCACCGCTGAGCTGCCTCTAAGAGAGAGCTGGATTGTGCCTGATGCATTGGCAGCACAGCTAGTGTGTTAGCAGACCTGGTCTATTTAGTATCACTGCAGGTGTGTTCTACCAGCACCCACTTAGCGCATTTCATTGCACTGCAGGCACAGTCTAACTGAGCATACCTGGTCATATGTTGCAGTGCATCCGGTGCATCTGCCTGGTCTATTCAGCAGCAACGCTTTTCATTGCATCGTAAATATCTCACTGATAGTCTGGGGTTTATTCTGACACTGGGTGCCCTTTTTGCCAGCACGACGCAGTTCTCAAGCTCCCCTTCGTGATCCCACCGTGCACTTCATTTGTTTCCGTCTGTTCCGTCGCTTAGGCTGCAAACAGAAAATCCCGTCTGTCGAAAGGCCCCACCGTGCGCTTTCTACCCAGCAAAGCCGCGGTGAAGGGTGCGTGTTTCTGCAAGGCCCAGGGAACGTACTGCCACCGTGGGAGGAGAATAACAGGGTGACGTGCGGCTCCAGTGCTCTTACTGCAGGACCTCATCCGATTGAATCTGACAGTAGGAGGAAGCTTGTTGGATCCAACTGGGACACTGCAGGCAAAGGCTTTTTCACTCCTGCAGAGGTTGTAGTGTCCCGGCAGAGTCCCCAGTGCTTGGCTGGTCTGGAGCAGTGGGTAGCACAAACCATAGAGTGAAATGCAAAGGGAAACAGACCCTTTCAGAACTCTGGCTAGGGTTGCCAGGCATCTGGTTTTCCACCGGCTGGCGGTTCCGGCCGGCACTGCCGACTGGGCCATTAAAAGTCCCTTTGGCAGCACAGCGGGGGCCCTGGGGCTAAGGCCGGCTCCCATCCTGCCCTGACTCCACGCAGCTCCCGGAAGTGGCCACCAGGTCCTTGCATCCCCTAAGCGCATGGACAGCCAGGGAGGCTCTGCGCGCTGCCCCTGCCCCTGTGCCAGTTCCGCAGCTCCCATTGGCCGGGAACCACGACCAATGAGAGCTGAGGGGGCGGTGCCTGCAGGCGTGAGAGCAGCGCACGGATCCTCACTGGCCGCCCATGCACCTAGGGGCTGCAAGGACCTGGCAGCCGCTTTCTGGGCAACAAAATGGCAGATGAATTTAAATGTGGATAAAAAAAGATCTATTGGGATTGAAAAAGGTACAGAGAAGGGCAATAAAAATGATGAGGGGTATGGAACGGCTTCCGTATGAGAAGAAATTAATAAGACTGGGACTATTCAGCGTGGAAAAGAGATGACTAAGGGGGGGATATGAGAGAGGTCTATAAAATCATGACGTACGGAGAAAGTGAATAAGGAAATGTTATTCTTTCCCATAACACAAGAACTAGGGGTCACATTAATAGGCAGTAGGTGTGAAACAAACAAAAGGAAGTATTTCTTCACTCAGTGCAGTCATTCTGTGGAACTCATTGCCAGGGGACTTTGTGAAGGCCAAAACTATAAGTAGGTTAAAAAAATAGTCAGATAAGTTTATGGAGGCTAGGTCCATCAATGGCTATTAGCCAGGATGATCAGGGATGCAACCAGATGCTCTGAGTGTCCCTAGCCTCTGACTGCCAGAAGCTCGGAGTGGACGACAGGAGATGGATCACTCAAGGATTGCTTGTTCTCTTCATTCTCTCTGAAGCACCTGGCACTGGCTACTGTTGGAAGACAGGATACCGGACTAGATGGACCATTGGTCTGACCAAGTATGGCCACTTTTATGGTCATATGATTCAGATGAAACAGCATAACAAATTTGCAGTCACCTAGGACATATACTGGACACCATAATGACTCAGAGTTTAGCAACAGACATTGGGCTAGAAACCAGGCCTTCCTATTCCGAAAAGCTCACGCTCCTGCCACATGAGCCAAAGGAGAATCTCCTAGCACTATAGGGCCAACAGCACACAGCTGGACAACAGAAGGCTGTGGGTGACACGTGTATTAACCAGTTTATTGAGACAACCAAGGATCAGAGCAGTGAAATGCCCTACCCGGGGCCGCACATTGAGGCATTGTCAGAGAGGAGGTCAGACTCCGCAGCTGGCACAAGTGTGCCTGAGCTAGCACACGGAACGTGAACAACCGTTAGGGGAACTGGCAACTCTGTCGGGGCCTGCAAGGCCAGCTGTGGAAGCGTGTGGGACTGTTGTGGTCTGCGGGTTGTCGTATACTCAGTCCACTCTCCGGCCAGCGTGGCACTGTCTCTAATTCTCCACTGCCTTTGTCCACTCTTCCCTTGGGGACTGTTCCACTGCTGAAAAGAGTCCACAAAGTCATCACGTCCAGTCCCCTGCACTGAGGCAGGACCGAGTAAACCTACACTACCCCTGTCAGGTGTCTGGCTGACCTGTTCAGCTTAGACCTTTAAATTATGCTCTGTTGAACCCCCTACATGATTCCTTTCACTCCTTGATATTCACTCGTCTCATCCTTGGAGACTCATAATCGTATGTCCTTTCGTCACCAATCTGCTCAGCCTAGCCAGTGTGGCCTGGGGACAGTGCTCTGGCCTAGACTCAGGAGATTTGGCATCTATCCCTGGTTCTGGCCTGACTGGTGCACTTGGGCAAGTCACTTCCCTACTTTGTGCCTCAGTTTTCCCATCTGTAAAATAGTGATAGTGACCTCCTTAGAAAGCACTTTGAGAGCCACGGATGAAAAGTGTAGTTATATAAGAGCCGGAGAGTATTATTATTATTATTATCATCATCATCACCCATTTTGGCCTTCTAATGTTCCTTCGCACAACCCAGCCCCTCCAGGTTACGGCACAACTCATGCGCAAAGTGATGGTGAGAAAAAACAAACCAGCAAAGGGATTTTGCAGGAGCAAAAATGATGGTAGTGATGTCCTGTTCTGGGGAAGACTTAGGCTGCCCGGCTGGATTTATTTCTCAGCCACACGACCGCATAGCCAGAGAGAGGCCAATTAGCAAAAAAATAACCTCAGTTAATTTCTGCTCCTATCTTACGTAGCCTCGGGTCTTACATGGAAACTATTCGAGGGCCTGTCAGTGGCTATTAGCCAAGATGGTCGGGGCCCAGCCTCATGCTCTGGGCGTCTCTAGCCTCTGACTGCCAGAAGCTGGGCCTGGATGACAGAGGATGGATCACTGGAAATTACCCTGTTCTGTTCCTTCCCTCTGACGCACCTGGTGCTGGCCCCTGTCAGAGACAGTATCCTGGGCTAGATGGACCATTGGTCTGACCCCCTCTGGCTGTTCTCATGTTCTTAGATTTCAGACCCAGGATACCTCAGTGTTTGAGGGTGCCCAGCATCTGATCTAGGGGTTGGAGCCATCTGCCCATCCTTGCTTGCCATGCCCTGCCCATCACTGTGATGTCTAAGTGCTTCACGGATGTATGTCAGGTGACCACAAGGTCTGGGCGGGTCTGTCTATACTACACGGTGAGCGTGCCTCCCAGCCTGGCTAGACAGATGGGTGCTAAAAATAACAGTCTGCACGTTGGGGCACAGGCTACCCACCTGCGTCCACGCCTGGCCATCCCTTTAGTCCGAACTCAGGTGGCTAGCCCGAGCCACCACCCATACTGGCTGGGAGGCCAAGCAGAGCCTGTGTCTCTGTCTCTCTCCCTGAGACAAGCTTACGGTGGCATTCATAGAATCTCAGGGTTGGAAGGGACCTCGGGAGGTATCTAGTCCAACCCCCTGCTCAAAGCAGGACCAACCCCCAACTAAACCCAATGTCCAACATGGTTTCAGAGCCGCGATTTGGGGAAGCTACTGGGTGGGATAGTCAAATATGGGCTCGTCCTGCCTGTGGCAAGGGCAGTTCATCCATGCTAGTCACGCCGGACCAGTCTGTGGCATTTGATCTGCTGCCAATCACCCAGTTTCCCTGCCTCCTAGGAGCTGCAGGGATGAATGGAAACGGCCTGACATGGCTAAGGCCCTTCCTCTCCAACAAAAGTCGCTATGTTCCTTTGCCTCCAGCATCCGACGAGGCTCAGGCCTCTCCTCCGTGTCGTCCAACATCTGAAGGAAACCGTTGGGGGTGCTGGTAAAAGGGCATGGGCCCAAGCGCCCTCAGTACACAGGGAGCACCCAGCACTGCCCCACCACCCCAGCTCGCCCAGTGCCTGGCCCAAGTCAGCCCCTGGGTGAGGAGCAGCTGAAGGCTGAGGGGCACTGCTCATGTGAGGACTATGGACCTCCATTGTGCAAGCTCATCCCTTCGGCTTAGCTCCCTCGTCCTTCGCACGCTCCCGCAGGCCCAGCCGCCTCACCGCTCGTCACGCTGCTATGCCTCCAGCCCGGGAAGGAAGAAAGAGGGAGATTGTTGTTTTGGTTTTTAAATACTTGGAGGCACCCGGCGCTCCTGAGGCTCCCGTCAGGCGGAGAGGGTTATCCGGTTCTTCCCTTCCACTCCCGCGGACTGAACCCAGACGCCGTGGCAGCCCCAGGGCTGGTCAAAGCGATTCTGATATTTCTCCCGGTCACTGGCACAAGCCCTTTGGCAAGTGCTTTGGGACCCACTCAGATGAAAAGCGCTGCACAGATGCAAGACCCTGATCGTTGCCAGTCCAGCGCTGAACGACGCAATGCAATGGTGCTTCTGCTCCTTCCCACGGGAGGCCGTTTGACAGCCCGATCGATTGACTCTTAAGGGGAGCCTTCCCAGTACTCTGCTCACATTGTTCTTTGCGTTATTAAACAAACCACTATCCGTCTTGAAAGCATGTCCCCAGCCTGCACCTGTTAATGCTTCACACCCCTGTGGATGAAGGATGTACTGTAACAAAGCCATCAGCACCCGGGGGCTTTGCAGTGAGGTGAAACAAGCCTGGCTCCTTGGAATGTCACGGTGACAGCGAGGAACCAAACCTTAAATCATCAGTTGCTACAACTTGAGCTGAAGGAGAATCTGTCCATTAGTGGTTAGCGATCTAGGGCCTGTGAGACACCCACGCACTAGAGAGGGCACCGTGACACATACACGCTAACCAGGGGTGACGAGGTGGGGTTTTCCCCTTTGTTATGTTGCATGTGAGTCTGACTGTCCTGTACTAATATTGTGTGCACCTCAGTTTTCCTGTGTACTGCGCCAGTGCCTAGGGAATTGGGTGTGTGACTTTTCCTGAGGCACTCAGGGCAGGTGAGGCTGCCCAGCTGCCTGCACGTAAGCTATGGCTGATGCCACTGTTACCAGGGCAAAAACCCTACGTGGCTTCGGCCTTCCTGTGTCTGACCTCAGAGCATTCAGCGTCCCCCTTCACTGTGCGCTTCCCGCAGCGAGTCCACCTGAGCCCTGACTGGCTTCTTTTGGAGCAGTTCCAGAGCATCGGCCCGGTGACTCCATGACACTACATCATTACAGTATTATCCACATGGAGAAACTGAGGCACAGAGCAGTTATGTGCCTTATCTGAGGTCACAAGGGCAAGTCCCTGTTAGAGCTGAGATTAGAATTCAAGAGCTCCTGCTTCCTTGTTCAGGGATGGGATCACAGATCTCCAGCTGCATTCAGCGTGCGTAGGCGATCATGGACACAACAGAGAGACTGGTATCCATCAGATCTCTGGACTCGTATGGGCTTGAGGAATAAAATCTCCTAGCAAGGCTTCACCAAGAGAAGAGACATCGTTTTAGGACCCAGTGGTTTGTGGGTACCTCCAGCCCTTGCTCCTTGCAAGCTGGCTGCAAGCCACCCAGAGCAAGATTTTGCTAAGCATCTTGGCAGCGTGATCCAGTGGTTTGATGGATTACCAGAAGGTTGAGCATGCACCTTTAAGGACACCCGCCCTGCTCCGAACGCTCAGAGGTATGGATTGTGGCTTGTGGCTTGATGGGCCAAGACGATAACAAGGGAGAGAATAACGCTGAGCGATTCTTTCTTTCTTCAAGGAAATCGTTCATTAACAAAAGCTATTCCCCAGGCTGCAGCCCAGCGAGAGCCATGAAACCACTTACGGAGCATCCGGGCAGCCCTCTTCATTGTACTTTCAATTTGTGCCCCTCGGTCTTTCGCCCACGCCCTTTGGCACCCTCTCTCTCTCCTCCTTGTCCTCCGTGGCTCAGTCTTTTCCCTGGCAGAGGCTGTTTGCTCGGAGACCAACGCGGAATGAGTTGGTGGCTTTCGGTTCTGTCCCACGCCACAGACACCTGCACAGCGGCACGGCCGGTGACTGGCCCCGGCTTTGTTAGCTGACTGCGGGGGAGCAGGCAGTGTAGGCTGGCGTGGAGCGTGTTCAGCGTCATGTCTGCTAAGGGAATTTACGACCACAAGCTCTGCTGTAAACTGACTGCTTGTTCAGGCATGGCTCCATTGGGTAGCGTAGGGCTCTATAGCAGGGCGACAACTCACCTGGCGGCGCCTCCTGCTGGTAGTCCTGGGAATTAGCTCTGTCCACTCATGAGCGCCTTCTGCAGGCCGGTGTCTTGCCTTGTCGCTGGCCCCCGTGGCCCTCCCGGACCCCGGTGCCCCTTCTCTCGGGGGTCTGCCCCCTGCAGTACCCCGCAGTCTTGCTGGTCTCCCCTCCCCAGGGAACCCCCAACCCCCTCTCCCCACCTCACCGCAGTCCTTGGCTACTGCCAGTCCCCGTCTAGCCCCCGCTCACTGGGGCGGACTGCAGTGTAATTGCCACTCATCATCGGCAAGGAGGGTTTGGATCTGCTGCCTCTGCCCACCCTTGGGCTGCCCTCTGCAACCCAGTATCTTTTCCAGCCTTTAGCTAGGCCGCAGCCTGGGGGTTTCCAGGCCGGAGCTCCCCAGCTCCTCTGGCCTTTCCCCAGCCCTGCTCCAGTCCAGGCCCCCTGCTCAGCTCCCAGCAGCCAGGTCCGTCCCTCTCAACCTCTAGAGAGAGACTCTCTGAGCTCCAGCCTAGCAGCCCCTCTATAGCCCCTGAAGCTGCTTCCCCAGTCAGCCTTTCCCCAGCCACAGCCCTCTCCCGGGCTGTTTTTACTCCTCCAGGCAGGAGCGGGGTCAGTCTCACAGCCAAGATTTTCCCAGGTCATTTGGGGTGCCACAACTTGAAACACCTCACAGAGACGCTAAGGGCAGGAGGGATCCGTATGACCACCCAGCCTGACCTCCTGCATGTCTCCGGCCAAAGGAGTACATTGACTCCTGCAGTGAACCAAATACATAAGGGCTGAACCGAAGTGTAGCTTTTAGAGAGACGTCCAGTTTTGATTGTAGATTTTCAGAGGGTGAGTGCTCGGCAGATCCTAAAGGCACGGCCCCTTGTACGATGTCTCAAGTTGAGCACCCAAAATTTGAGGCCCCTAAAGCCAGGCCAGGCCTTCACCGCTCTGTGCCTCCATTTCCCCAGCTGTCAGACAAGATGATCATGCAACCTCACCTCACGGGGCAGGGGAGGGGTCGGTGACCATCTGTTCATTACTGATCACAGGGCACTTAGATCCAGTGGTAACGAGAGCCGTGTAAGTTTCTAGCCCCCCGTGTGAGAGACAGACTCTTAACGTGTCCACCTGTACGCGCAGTAGAAAGGTCCTTCGCTGAAGGCACTGTGCATGCCAGCTCGCTCAGAGCTAGCGTGGGTACGTCTCCTTGAGCTGGGAATTCCCCCTCCAGCTCCAAAAGTAGACGGACCCTCAGACTGGGAAAAGACCTGTTAGGCATTTGCCGCGTGTCCGTTTCCAGCCCAGATGGAAGTGCTCCATTCCCAAAGGCAACGCTGACGTCCCCAGAATGGCTACGTGCTGTCAGCTGCACTCAGAGGGAAAACATCTCAAAACACTCGCCTCCGGGAGGCCGAGGGAAAACTCAGTGGCTGGTTTTCTGACACTGATCAAGAGCAACAGTCCTGGCAAACTCGCTGTCCGGGAAATTCCACTTGCTTCTCGAAGAACTTTCTGATTACAAATAAACTCCCTTGGAACAGTCTAACTTTCCCGCGCCTGGAGCAATGACGGATTCAGACAGAAGGGGGTTGTTTATTCTCTTTCCAATAACAGAGTGAAAAGTTGTTTTTTTTCTCTTGCACTGAAATCTTGGTTTGTAATCCAGACCGTACAAACAGGCATAAATCAGTCGGTAAATACAAACTGTTCATCACATCCATCAGTATCAATAGCAGCTTACATCATGTTCAGTGCTTTCCATCCTGCTGGAAATTCTCATGGGACTTTAACAATAAGATACATTCAGCCTGCAGCCCTTGTTATTGGTATTACGGTAGGACATTGAACCCACAACGAAACTCAGGGCCCTGTTGTGCTAGGGGCTGTAAAAAGAGACAGGCCGCTGCTGCAAAGAGCTTACACTCAATAATGAGGCAGATGACGGGAGGGGAAACTGAGGCACAGTGATTTGCTCACAGTCATATGGCTCAAGCCTTGATTAACAAGGTCATTGATCACTTGGTGATTGCCTGTTCTGTTCATTTCCTCTGAAGCACCCGGCGTTGGCCTCTGTTGGAAGACAGGATACTGGGATGGACGGACCGTGGGTCTGACCCAGCACATTTTTATACAATGGGTCAGTGGCAGAGCAGTCTCCTGATTCCCTCTCTAATACAATCTCCACAGGACCACACTGCCTCTCACTGCCTTTGCGCCTGCAGCCGGGGGGAGGGCTGCCCCTTCTCCAGGTTCCCAGCAATACCACTTCTTCCATGGAAGAACCTGGCCAGCTCTCCCCTCCACCAGTTCCCTGCCAGGCTGGTTCCCTTCCAGGAAGTGGCTTCATTTGCTCCGTTCTTAAGTTTACTGTTGACACCATACGATCAAGGGATGCGAGGCAGGGACTGCTGGCCTGGGTCATCCGAGATGGGTCGGGTCACAAAAGGTGAATAGTCCCTGTGACGTCCACTCACTCCAGTGGCTGCTGTCCATGCACCTGGAGCCCATGGAGCCTGCAGAAACGAGGCACGGGTTGTGGGTGGCTGTTAGCAGGCGTGGGCCATTCCCTCTCTCGGTCTGGCACTGGCGGGCACCCTGCGGAGCAAACTGCACTAAACCCACCTTCCTGGAAATGCCACGAGCCGTCCCAGAGGCCCTGGCGAGAGCCGAGTCACAAGGGTGGGTCTGGCTCTGGATTCGGAGCCGCCCCTCCCAAAAGAGCAGGGGCGCTTTATTGCAGGACTTCTGTTGGACCCATTTGCAGGTCAGGTAGTGTTGGGATCAGATGCAGGGGAATCCAGCTCCTGGTTCCCATGCTCACGTACAGCGCTGTGCACAGAATGGAGTAGGGAGCCAGGGCCATTGCGGGTTTGGGAAGCAGGACTTAAAGTAAGTGGAAGCTGTGGGTGGTCCTGCACTTCTCTTTGGCAGAGCAGCAGGCCCCTCCTCCTCGGGTGGGGTGGCGAGACCTCCCCCGGCTGTTTCTATCTGCATTACCGCCGCTTTATCACCTCCCCTGCCTCCATGATCAGTGTGGAGAGATCAGCACCTGCTGCTGCTACTGGGGGCTCTGGAAGCCGCAAACCTAGAGTTTGGTGAGATGGGCTGGGCCAATGAAATTGTGTCTCCTGGTCCAGGAAACCCCAGAACACAGATGGTTCAGATCCAGGCTCCATCCCACTCCAAGCACCACATTTGATTGGGTGACGGGGAAGGGGTCCCAGTTTGGGCCTGTCTGTAACTTTAAGGAAACGGGGAGAAGGTGCATGATTGCTAAGCAGCCCTTTCCCTCCCCTGTAGGATGCAGATCAGGAAGGGAGGAAGAGCCCAGAGTTTGCATCAGCAGCTTGAGATAATGGCGAGTGGTGCTGACTGTTAGGAATCAGAGTGGGTTAAGAAACAGCCCTCCAGCTTGGGAAGAGATCTGGCTGGCTTTCCCCCTGTACTGTTAAGGGAGCTGTATTGCAAAAACACATCGCAATGTGTATCCCACCCGGCGGGGAGCTGCTTTCGGGTGTAGAGCAGCAATGAGGCACGAGTCAGGCTTTGCCAGGAGGGTGAGGTGGGGCTGAACAGAGCAGAGAGCAAAGCCCGTCAAAGGGAAGAACACGGTGATTAAATGCCGAGGAGGAATCGCTGTATTGGCAGAACCTAGAGGGAGGTGTTGTGTGGGATTCGAGCTCTCTGAGCCACCTTCTGCCTCGTGAAGCCAACATCCTGCCCTGAGATCCGATTTGCTTCTCTATGCAGGGGCGTGCACGGGAATTTAAAAAATGGCCACTTTTGGAGGGGCACTTTCTGTGCCCCGTGGCCAGAGGAGCTGGCTCTCTTCCCCCCTCCCCTGTGGCCAGAGGACAACAGAGGTGATGATGGCTCCTGATGGGACAGGCGGATGTAGGAGCTAGCTATGGCGGCTCTGCGGCTGCTGGGGACTCCCCCATCCTGGTGGTGGTGCCTAGGCTTCACGGGGGCGAACTTCACCCCAGTGCAGCGTGAAGTCTCTTGGCCTCTGCAGCACTGATCTGCCTGCTGGCCCCTCGCTCTCCAGCCAGGGCTGAGGTTTCCTAAGCTGCCCCTGCACAGTGTGTAGCCACAGCTCAGTTGCTGTTGTGGAGCAACCCGCCAGGGCCTTGCCACAAGAGATCCTGGCTTTGCAGCCTCTGCAGTCTGCTTGGGCTTGCTCAGTGGCCAAGAGGGGCTCCCAGAATCTCCTGTGGATCCTATCGCTCGGGGCATCCCAAAGGCAGTCAAATCGGAGGCCCCCCTGGCCAAGCCGGCCTTGGAATGCCGAGAGACCCGTAGAACGCCCAGAGACCATCATGTGGGCATGACATCACGACTACGCGCTAGCTCCGGCTATCCATGTGGCTCTGAATCCCTTCACTGGCGCGAGATCCAGGCTCAGATCAAAGCCAGGCTCATATCTCCCCTGGTTCACCTTGTTCTGACTCTGCTCAGCACCAGGGGATGGGCTTGGGGCACACGCTGGGCTTTCTCATCTGCATCCTGCTTACCCTTAAAAACCACCCGGATCCCTTCCACAGCAACTGAGCCAGCCCCACGCAGCAATTCCCAGTTAGTTCCCCCCTGCGCCCTCCCTCTCCCCAGCAGCTGGAATCCTTCTGTGGGCTTTGATCATGAGGGGCCGGGCTGGTAACACTCTCGCAGTGCCTGCCACATGGATGTGTGCGAGATGCAGGCATGCTGGTGAGACACTGCTGACAACGGTTCCGGTTTCCCAAAGATTTCATACCCCCCGTTTCCTTTGGCTCCAGAAGCTCCTGTTACGATGTCTTGCCCTAGTGAGTGGCCCCAGTGATTATAATGACCTGCTGCTTAGGCTGTGCATGCACTAGAAATGCTGGAGCGCTGTCATGTAGACACTTACTCCAGCGGCAGAGGGGTTCTTCCATCGCCGGTCTAGATCCACCACCTCTCCGAGAGGCAGTAGTTAGGGTGATGGGATTCTGCCATGGCTTGAGAAGGTGGCGCATGCCAGTTTCCAGTCGCGGGCCATTTCTTCCATGGCAGCCTGCTTCGGGGGCTTGATTCCTCATTGCCCAAAGTGCTGTCGTTACGTTCAGCTGCCGCTAGGAGACCTCGCTGTCCCAGCCGTCCCACTGCGCTTGCTGCTAACCTTGCTCCACAGAGCTCAGGAGCTGGGAAGGCAGCTCTGATTGCCTCTAACAAGGAAATATCTGACCTCTTTACAGCTGCTGTCTGCCAGCAGTAAAGAACAACATCTGTGCTAATGCACATAGCTTGGCTGCCAAGCAGCATTTCCAGAATGCCATTGGCCATTCCAGGCAATGCATCAGAACATTTCAGCGGCGAACATACCGCAGCGAGAGCCAAGCCAGCCTTGGGCTGCTCCCACTGGCAAGAGCTCTTAGGCTTTGCTACGAGGCCTTTCCTTGCGTTGACAGGCAGCTAGCAGAAAAGGCATTGGGTGGCTCTGTAGGAGTATGGGGCGGTGGAGAGCGTCGCAGTGATTGGATGAGCTGCCCTCCCAGGTGCTGAAGCGACAGTTGACTTGGTGCAGGTGGAAGGGGCCAGCTGGAGAGGCCTGGAGAATGAACTCCTGTGTTTGTCCCCAGGACGAGTACAGCGTGGGTACAGCCTGGCAAGCTTTTCCCATGGGATGGGAACGATCAGGGAAAACTTCTCCAGCACCCCACTGCAGGCCTCTCCAATGGGGGATGGCTTCCAGAGGCAAGGCTGTGCAGTGCTGAGTCACCCCCGACCTAGAGCCTGATTAAGCCACACGCGGTGATGAGTCATTCCTGTGCTAGGCTCCAGCCAATCCGCAAACCAGGAGCTGGTCTGGTGACCCTCAGGCCAGGTATATAAGCCCCACCGGAAGAACAGCAGCTCAGTCTGCCCAACGTCACTTCATGGCTCGGGACTCTCCCCTACCTGAGAGTGGTGACAGACACCACAGGCCTCAACCTGCTCCTGCCGAGCTCCCAGCCCTACTCTTCCTTTGTTCCACACCCGCTATTGACTCCTGACTCCAGCTTGGACTTCTGGCTCCGGTTCCTGGCCTCGCTGCCTCTGCACCAACCACTAGGCCCAACTACCACTGCTCCAACACTAGCCCTGACCCTCCATGACTCACCTTCTGACACAGGGAGTCTAAATCTCCACGGGCAGCCCAGTTCTGACCCCCTCGGCGGAGCCAGCTAGCTGTGATGGGGTTAGCCGTAGACTAGAACTGGTGGGCAATTTTTTGATGCAACGTTTTTTTGCCAATAACGCTGTCTCGTCTAAACTGAAACCCTTCACGAAACAGCGTCAGTTCAAAGACACACCCGACACAAAACCTTTTTTTTTTTTTTTTTGGTAAACAAAATGTTGACGATTTGTTGAACTGGAAAGGTTCTGTTTTTCGAGCCGAAATGACTTTTCGCTTAGAAATGTTGGTAAATATTCACTAGAAGAAGGAAGAAATCGAAACAAAACATTTGGAAATGATCAAACTGAACTGGTTGGATTGACCCAAACTCAATTTGGGGGGAGGGGTTTTTGGTTCACGAATATTTTTGAGATTTGTATTTTTTGTCCTGATTCCAAATGGGGGGAAAGTTGGAAATGTTGAAAATTCTCACGGGGCGAGAAAAGCTTTTCCCTCTCGGCCCTACTGCCCACCGAGAGCAGGACTCCGCCCAGCTCCCCATTTCATATCAGCCACCAAACAGCCATTGGAGGATACAAATTCAGATTACTGGCGTAGCTAATGCAGTTTGCCGGTCCCTGGAACTGAGCAGTCTCCCGCTCAGGAGACAGCCATCCGCAGCGTTGGGCTCATCTTCCTTTCCTTTGACACCTGCATCTTTCCACTAATGTCAATGGGATCGGCCTAGACTGACGCTGCACTTGGCTAGGTGCAGAGTCACTCCCGGTTCAGTTAAGACACCTTCATGACAAAGTTGCACGGATTGAACTAAACCAGTTTTTTAAAAAAAAAAAACATTTTAAGAGAAACTGGTGCAAAGAGCTGTGTGGATGTTTGTTCCTGTTTCAGTCAGGCTCATTTCAATGTTGTGTTAGGTGCAGGTGCTGAGCAGGGCCACCCAGAGGATTCAGGGGGCCTGGGGCAAAGCAGGGGAGCTGCGGTGCTTGTATTCACCCAGCGGCGGTCTGGGGCTTTGGTGGCATTTTGGGGGAGGGCGGGGGGCTTTAGTCGCTCTGCGTCTTCGGCAGCACTGAAGGGCCCCCCGCCGCCGAAATGCCATCAAAGACCCAGACCGCCACTAGGCCAGGGCTCGCGGGGCCCCTGCAGGGCCTGGGGCCAATTGCCCCACTTCCCCCCCCTCTGGGCGGCCCTGGAGCTGAGTTTTATTTTTCCCTGTGGGTGCTCCCCATCACTCCCCCCAGGATCCTGCCCCCACTCTGCCCCTTCCCCTGAGGCTCTGTTTCTGCTTCACCTCCGCTCCGCCCCCTCCCCTGAGGCTGCCTGCCTGCCCGCCGCTCGCTGCTCTCAGCCCTCCCCAAGCGCCTCCTGCCAGCCGCCAAACAGCTGATCGGAGTCCCCGCGCCGAATAACTGATCAGCGACTCTGTGCTGAACAGCTGTGGCTGGTGGGTGCAGAGCACCCACTTCCCCCCCCCCCCGTGGGTGCTTGAGTCCCAGAGCACCCATGGAGTCAGCGCCTGTGATGTGAGTCGATTACTTGAGCGAAACCGAAATAAGCCACTCTTCACCCCCAAAAGAGTGTGCACACTGGGTTTTGCACCAGTTCAGTGAAGTCAGTGCACTCTTGCATATAGATAAGGCCTAAGTGAGAGGAGAATCTGGCCACCTCCCACCCCGAACAATCATTAATCTGTTACAGACTTGTGAGCAGTTTTGATTTAAGTAAAAAAATAAAACCCAGCCACCCTCAGACAAACAGCTGCTTTGCAAAGGGGTTTTGCATGTTGTTTACACATGCATATAAATGATCCCGCTGCAGGAAGCCCGTGCGTCACTGGGGAAGCTGCTCCCAGCTGGGGACTCTGTGGTTTGGACGGTGCAGGACGGCGCTGCCTTACTGCGGCCATTGTTCTTTAATTAAAACGCTGCAGTCTGACTTCAGCTGAGGCACGAGGCTTTCCACCACAGTTCTGGGCCATGCATGCCAGAGAGGAAGGGAGAACAATGGATCCAAAGAATGACCCATGTCTGGATGAATCAACCCCCAAGGCAGTCTTCTCCCTATTTTTTCCATTAATTTTCTTCTTTTAAAAAGCAATGACCCCACAATCTCATGCAGAGGGGTTTGATCAGCGTGGATCAAACCCCGGACCTTCAGTGCTGTTCCTGGAGCTAAGCGACAGCTCTGTTAGATGTAGGAGGCAGGTTGTTATAATCACTGAAGCCAGCCACAAGGGGGCGATATGATCCCATATACTAAGCTGTTGCAAGATGCCTGGTCTTCTGACCACTATAACACGTTCATGGAAGCTCCCAAGGACGGGGAAACATATGTGACACAGTCCAAGCAGCGCAGGTTGCAGGAAATGAGCAACATTCCCCCCTGGTGGAGGAAACGGGCAACATGGAAGGGGACAGGGGGCCAAGAATCCACAGGGACTGATGGCCCCAAAATCTGTGGCTCATGGGTCATCCTCACATGGTGGCAGCCACTCTCCTTTGCCTTCAATGCCCATCACTCTGCTGCTGGTTGGACAGTCCGTGCTATCTATCTAATGGTCTCAGGGTTTTAAACGGCCACCCATCACCATAGCATCTGGGCGCCTTGTACGAAACCTCAGTAGCAGTAGGAGAGTCCCTAGTGAACTTCATGGCGTCTCCGGCACTTTTCCCTTTTCAAGGTTCAAACCCAGCTTGGGGTGGGGTGGTTGGGGAAGGAATTTGGTAGGGGGTTGGGAATGGAAGGGGTGTCCGTATGGTGAGTCACTTTTGGTGGAAAGGAAGCGTCTGCAGTGTTTCCCAAAGATGGTGAGACTCAGTCTCATCTCCTGTGGAAGTTTGTTCCACAGCCAGATCCCCTCACCCGAGAGTGCTTTGAACCCAGCTCTCATGTGTTCCATCCTGGGCTGAGATTTGCTCCTTCCTAGGCCTGTGTGTGTCAGTTTCTGGCCAGTGGCCGAACCCACAGTCTTAACGAGCTGCAGGACTGTGCAGCCAGCCCTGTAAACGAGGGGGCGTGGCAAAGGCAGGCAGAACGGCTCCGCCCCTCTGAACAGCCACACCTACACCACCATATGCAGGTGCGACCGCAGACAGCTTTCCCTCGACTGCTGCTTGCAAGGAGGGAGCATGCCAGCCAGCTGCCTTTCCTTTGTCGAGCGAGCACGGTGCGTCTGCTCCTAGCGAAGCAGAGAGCCGCCAAACCCCAGTGTGTTGATGGACAACACTAGTCTAACCAGGCGCCGCGTGAAAGTGCTGGGAAGTGAGGAATGCACCTGCAGCTTGAAGTGTGGCTGGCCCCAGCCATACAAGGCGGATAACCGTCTGCCAGGCCTCACGGCACTGTGTCCATTTGCAGGATCTTTGGGGCGAGGACCGTGTCTTTGTGTAGTACAGCACCTGGCACAATACAGCCCTGATCTCAGTGGGGGCCTCTACCTGCTACTGCAGTTCACATAATAGTTGTGCACAAAGGCCTCGCTAGCACAGTAGGTGTAATAGGAACATCCCTGTGCCAATGTCACTGTCTCTGGGTCTGTGTTCGAAGGGGTTTCTCATGCACTGGGCATTTTTACAGCTTTCCAGCATGTGTGGGCAAATATTTCCCTCTGAAGTAACTGTTTAGCCACAGTTGCTTCTTTAAACGGGAGAGAGTGTGTCCTAGTGGTTAGAGCAAATACTAATAGTTGAGCCGCCTTCGGTTTAATCCTAGTGCTGCCACCAACAGCCTCCGCCAAAGTTAGATTTGCAAACTTTGCCCAGTTATATTTTAGCCCAGTAACCAAAGGGTTAATTAGTCCAGCGTGTAGTCTGATATGTTGTCGCAACGCGTGTTTTGCTCTGCCTTTGGCCCCCGAGCAGTTCAGAAGAGGAATATTGGGAGCTGCTGATAAGACGTATGTGGCTTCTAAAGCAAAGTTAAGCAAATCCAATTGAGTGCAGCTTGACTTTTCAATATGCAGCACCTAAGTAACAGCTGCTCTGTGCCTCAGTTTCCTCATCTGTAAAATGGGGACACTGCTTTCTTGTTGTGAGCCAAATGGCTGTGAGTTACGTGGATCAAAGCCACCGAGAGCTGATAGTGAGATATGTAGCTGAGAGCACTATTGATTCTGTCTGCACGCCGCGTGGATATACAGACCCCACTGTCCAACCTATGAAACCCTGTCCTAGAATGCATTAAGCTCGGCCTAAAACCTGAGGTAAGTTCTCCTGTAGCTTTCTCCGAAGACCTGGTCAGGAATGTGGAAGGGAGCTCACAGCAGTGTTGTGAGGCTTACCACGTCTGTAAAGTGATCTGGAATTAACCTGTGGAACTCATTGCCACAAGGTATCAGTGAGGTCAAGAGGTTACCATGTCTTTTAAAAATGATATTTATATGGATAATGAAAACGACCCAATTGTCCATTTGGGGAGTTTCCTGCACCTTTCTCTGGAGCACCTGATACTGGTCGCTGTCAGAGACAACATGATCCAGTCTGGCGGTTGCTCTGTTCCTAAGCACTATCCTTGTGGGTCTAGGGCATCCTTGTCTTCTGCAGGACCAAGCAGCAGTGGAAGCGGCTGAGTTCTGAGCCTGCTTTAAACGAAGTGCCTCAAACGAGGATTTTGCCTGTCTGGAATGGGGACAGCTGTCAAATGTGTATTAAATAGCAGTTGGTTAACAGAGAGCATTTATCGAGGCCTGGCAAGTTCAGGGAGAGACCATAAGTCCCAATATCACATTTACTTCAATAGCCACTCTCTCAATGAAAAAATGCAGGGCTGCTACCCGAGTGCCAGGGCAGCCTGTGTGCCCTTCAGCCTTGCTTCACCACTGCTAAGGGGACTGAGCCCAAGGAATCCTGGCATGGGATGCAGCACAGAGACAAGACGGTCCCTTAGCTGTAGAAGCACCTTTCGTGCAGGGCCGGGGTCATGGGATCCAGAAAGCCAGGGCTTGCCAGGTATAAGCATTTTGAGGCCCAATCCTACAAGGCACCAGCTCTGTGATTCTCGTTCACTTAAGAGGGATAGGGCCCTTGTTACCACCCTAAAGGTGTCTCCGGTAGGAAGGAACAAGAGACCTACAGATAAAGAACCCAGATTGTGGGCACTGTTTATATGGCTAGACGGGGAGCTCTTTGGGGAAGGGGGCAGCACCTCTTTATTGCATGGTGCCCAGCACACTGCGGCCCTGATCCTTAGCTGGGGTCCCTCGATGCCCCCACAATGCCAATACTAACTAGCCATACCCCGTTGTTATTCTCTAGCCGCGTCATCATCACCCTTGGGAGTCCCAGCCAGGCACCAGGGTGCCTGAGTTTGTTTCCAGTAGCACCTGCTGTCCACACAGACCAGAAGGCACAGACCCTGCCCTAGACCCCCACCCCCGGGTCTAGAAAAGCTGGCCAGCCAGTAGCAGGGATGTGATGTGATGGGGCACTCACCCCACCTGAGCCCTGGGGGCAAGAGAGGCCAACTGGCCCTGGGCGGCACCTGGAGGGGGCTAGGACCCAGTGAGGCTTAGCTGGGGATGAAGACTAGGCAGGGCTTCTATGAAGCCGGGCAGCTGGCACCAGGGGAGGAGGGTGGCAGTGAGGAAGGGAGAGCAGCTACCAGCAGGGAGAGCAGCAGCCTGTTATAGGCAGTGAAGGCTGCGGGAATAAAGACCAGAGCTGCTGGGTCACAGGTCCCTGGACTGGAAGCCAGTGTAGGGGGCTGGCCTGGGTTCCCCTACAGCCTAGCTGGCGGTTGCTGGGGCCTGTTTGGAAGGGGACTTTGATAACACCCCAGAAGCGGGGGAACATCGGTGTGACTTGGCCTGAGGAGCAAAGCGCGGCAGCGCCGGGAGCGTGAGAGAAGCCATGGAGCGAGTGAGTGGGAGGAAGGGGTGTCAGGCCATGTGGTGAGCTAATCTCCTGATGGGCCAGTAGGAGGCGCCAGAGCGGTGAGAGAGCGGTGCCCTGTCACACTGGATCACGCAATGCTTTGGTGTTCACTAGCTACGTTGGGCCCGATTCTGTTGTCCCCTACAGCAGGAGTAACCCCTCTGAAATCAGAGCATTCCCACCGGTGTGAGATCAGAGTCAGGCCCACTAATTTCCCCCTCCCCCACACCATTCAGAGTGATGAAAGCTATGTGGTGGTAAAGGGGTTCGGGGGAGCTAAACGGGCCAAATCCTGCTCTCCTGCTTGTTTGGCGCTTGTTGGAGTGACTGAGGCCAGGCTCAGGTCCCTTCCCCCACACTCACTCACGCAGCCCCTCGGAGTTTGGCCTGGAGTCTGGCGACAGCCCCATCGCTGGGGGGGCGGGACTCCAAGAATCAGTAAAAAGAACAGGAGTACTTGTGGCACCTTAGAGACTAACAAATCACCTAATCACATCAGCCACGCCATCAGGGGCTCATCCACCTGCACATCTACCAACGTGATATATGCCATCATGTGCCAGCAATGCCCCTCTGCCAAGTACTTTGGCCAAACCGGACAGTCTCTACGCAAAAGAATAAATGGACACAAATCTGACATCAGGAATCGTAACATTCAAAACCCAGTGGGAGAACACTTCAACCTCTCTAACCACTCAAAAAGAACAGGAGTACCTGTGGCACCTTAGAGACTAACAAATTTATTTCAGCATGAGCTTTCGTGAGCTACAGCTCACTTCTTCGGATGCATAGACTGGAACACACAGAAAGGAGATATTTATACATACAGAGAACATGAAAAGGTGGAAGTACGCATACCAACAGGAAAAGTCTAATCAATTGAGATGAGCTATCGTCAGCAGGAGAAAAAAACCTTTGAAGTGATAATTGAGATGACCCATAGAAGGTGTGAGGAGAACTTAACATAGGGAAATAGATTCAATTAGTGTAACGACCCAACCATTTCCAGTCTCTGTTTAATCCTAAATTAATTGTATTCAATTTGCATATTAATTCGAGTTCAGCAGTCTCTCTTTGGAGTCTGTTTTTGAAGTTTTTGTTGTTGCAAAATTGCCACCTTCAAGTCTGTCACTGAGTGGTTAGAGAGGTTGAAGTGTTCTCCCACTGGTTTTTGAATGTTATGATTCCTGATGTCAGATTTGTGTCCATTTATTCTTTTGCGTAGAGACTGTCCGGTTTGGCCAATGTACATGGCAGAGGGGCATTGCTGGCACATGATGGCATATATCACGTTGGTAGATGTGCAGGTGTACGAGCCCCTGATGGTGTGGCTGATGTGATTATGTCCTATGATGGTGTCACTTAAATAGATATGTGGACAGAGCTGGCATCGGGCTTTGTTGCAAGGATAGGTTCCTGGGTTAGTGTTTATGTTGTATGGTGTGCGGTTGCTGGTGAGTATTTGCTTCAGGTTGGGAGGCTGTCTGTAAGCGAGGACTGGCCTGTCTCCCAAGATCTGTGAGAGTGAGGGATCATCTTTCAGGATAGGTTGTAGATCTTTGATGATGCGCTGGAGAGGTTTTAGTTGGGGGCTGTAGGTGATGGCTAGTGGCATTCTGTTACTTTCTTTGTTGGGCCTGTCCTGTAGTAGGTGGCTTCTGGGTACTCTTCTGGCTCTGTCAATCTGTTTTTTCACTTCAGCAGGTGCGTATTGTAGTTTTAAGAATGCTTGATAGAGATCTTGTAGGTGTTTATTCTGTCTGAGGGATTGGAACAAATACGGTTGTATCTTAGAGCTTGGCTGTAGACAATGGATCGTGTGGTGTGTCTGGGATGGAAGCTGGAGGCATGTAGGTAAGTATAGCAGTCAGTAGGTTTCTGGTATAGGGTGGTGTTTATGTGACCATCGCTTATTAGCACAGTAGTGTCTAGGAAATGGACCGCTTGTGTGGACTGGTCTAGGCTGAGGTTGATGGTGGGATGGAAATGGTTAAAATCATGGTGGAATTCCTCAAGGGCTTCTTTTCCATGGGTCCAGATGATGAAGATGTCATCAATGTAGCGCAAGAAGAGTAGGGGCGTTAGGGGACGAGAGCTAGTGACAGACTTGAAGGTGGCAATTTTGCAACAAAAAAACTTCAAAAACAGACTCCAAAGAGAGACTGCTGAACTCAAATTAATATGCAAATTAGATACAATTAACTTAGGTTTAAACAGAGACTGGGAATGGTTGGGTCATTACACTAATTGAATCTATTTCCCCATGTTAAGTTCTCCTCACACCTTCTATGGGTCATCTCGATTATCACTTCATAGGGTTTTTTTTCTCCTGCTGATGACAGCTCATCTCAATGGATTGGCCTCTTACAGTTGGCATGGCTACTCCCACCTTTTCATGTTCTCTGTATGTATAAATATCTCCTTTCTGTGTGTTCCAATCTACGCATCCGAAGAAGTGAGCTGTAGCCCACGAAAGCTTATGCTGAAATAAATTTGTTAGCCTCTAAGGTGCCACAAGGACTCCTGTTCTTTTTGCGGATACCGACTAACACGGCTGCTACTCCAAGAATCAGTGTTTCAATAAGCAAACATCTGGATTCCCCTACATTTACACTCGTCTGGTCCCCGTTAACGCCACTGCGGAGTCAATCCTGGTGTAAGTGAGAGGGAAATCAGGCCCTGCTCTAGCTGCAGCTTCCAGATGTGAAATCCTGGCAGCTGATACCTTGAAACTTGAAGGCTCTTCTTCAGAGGGTAAAATTCACCCCGGGCAGAGGGCTGCACCCATTAAGTCCCATTTAAATCCTTGGGCTAATGCACCACAATGGCTTGAGTGGGGTATGGGCTTTGTGGCAACTCGGCCTATTTCACTGTCCTGTGCTGAGAGCTGGCACACGGTCCTCGTAACAGCACGGCCTGCCCCTTTAAAGGCCAGGAATAGGCCTGGGGCCAATCAGTGGTGTTTGGTTAGCCCCGCCCCACCATACCCGTGGAGGGGGTGGGGTTTAAAAGGGGGAAAGTCGGGCAGAAGGATGGGCCGGCTGGAGACGGGCTGGCTGACTCTGAGGCCAGCACAAGGCAGGGAGATGAAGGGAGCAGCCCCAGGGAGCCCGGGAGGGGCTGAGGGGAGAGGTGGGAAGTTGCCCAGGAAGGGCGAAAGCTGAGCCCGCAGGGTGGGCAGAAGAGTGTCTGAGATTAGAGGAGAGATGACAGATCCCTTGGGAGGGAGAGGCCGGGCCTGGCTGGAGACTGGGGCAGAGACGCTGCCTTTTGTTCACTTTGCCCTGAGCTATCCTGCTGGACTCTTGTGAGGGGCTGGGCTGGAGGGTGTCACCGGGGCACAGGCTCGGGGCTCTGGAACAACTCTGAATCAAACTCAGGCAGGGCCCCCTTCAGCGTGACCCCCTCAGCTCACACCCTCACTAGGGTACGTCTCCTTGGCTTCAGCGCCTCCTGGGACCGACCTCAGAGCCTTCAGCACCCGGGTTCCACGCCGTGAGCCCCCCGCAGTGAGGCCACCTGAATCGGAGCCCGGGGGAAGCTTTACCCCCCCCAAGGGGACTCATGCACCCCCAGCTTCCGCCGTCAGCAGTGACTCAGCCAGCGGTGTAAAACAGAAGGGTTCGTTGGTTGTCTGGAGCACAGTGTTAGCTCAGAAAACAAGAAGGTACAGCAAAGTTCACCTTGGTCAACCCCAGAGCCCAAAGTCCTGGCTCTCCCCCCGACCCTAGAACGGGGCAGCGAGACGTGCTTCCAACAGCCGACAATCAGTCATGCCCATTTGCCCCTCCTCCATCCTTTGCGCCTCTTCCCGGACAAACAGGGTCACCTGGCCTCCGCCTCGACTCTTTGTTCTCCAACTTGTCGCAGCCAGCTGGCTTCTTGCAGAGGGTGGGCTCCCCCCGGCCATCAGCTGTAGATCAATACCTTTGTCTCACCGCCTGGTTAATCTTGCAACACATAGGGGAAACTGAGGCAAATGTGTGGCAATGCCCCGCTATGCTATGAGGGGGCTATCTGGGATATTGAGCCTCTTTCCTACCTAAGCCTTTTGGGTAGGGTCTAGTGGGTCATGGTGACCCTCTGCTGCTCTGAATACCATGCTCCCTTCGCCTCCCTGCCTTGTGCTGGCCTCAGAGTCAGCCAGCCCGTCTCCAGGGAATCCAGGAGAATTGTTCTTCCAGCCGAATAAGTCGGATAAGGCGGTTTTCATGTTTAGGGTGTATCTTATCTGAAAAGGAAAATGACAGACCATATAAATCAAGAGGGGAAGGAAGTGAAAGGCTAAGGAGGATGGCCTAGTGGCTAGGGACCAGGACTCAGGATGCCTGGGTTCAGTTCCTAGCTCCACCACAGATATCTTGTGTGATCTGAGGTAAGCCACTTCCACTGTGTGAGTTCCCCATCTGTACAATGAGAGGCCAGAGCTGTTTCTGTGTCCGTACAGCACCTCACACAACAGGGGCCTGGTTCATGACTAAGGCTCCTATGCATGACAGTAATGCAGATAATTATTGTTAGTAGTAATAATAAATCTCTTCAGTCATCTCGGCCCGCAGTGCCTGCTGGACATTTTTCCCCCTCTTAGCCACAGAAGCGCTGCTGTTAGAGTCTTCCTGGAGCTCCCATGGACAAAATACAACTATCTTAGCAGCTTCTGGATCTAGGATATTGCAGCGTTTGTGCCTCTCCGCCTTCCCTGGATGGGTCGGAATATCGCAGCTGGGAAGAAGGAGGGCCGTGTGCTCTGTTGTGTGCTCTGTTCTCCCTGCTCTGCTGTGATTTGATCCCTCTGGGCCTCACTTTCCCCCTCTGCGAAATAAAAATAAGAGCAGCCCCTTACCTCAAAGGGGAGTGTGGATAAAATTATTTAATGACTGTGAGGTGCTTGGCAGCTGGGGTGGGCAGTGTAATAGAAAAGCCTGTTTGGGGGGAGAAAAGTGTCATAGGCCCTATACAGCTAATGGAGATTCTCCTTTCCCTCCAGTGGGGGGTGGGGCTATGCTGTTGGAGCAAGAGACGTGGGTACAGCCTAGCAGCACCCAGCCTCTTTACATGGGCTGGGGTGGTGCTGCGTTGCGATTTGCTGCCTTTCCCGCTACCGATCGGCTCACTACGCCTGTGAATGGCGCACGGGGCTCGTCCGAGCTAACACATGTTCTGCTATCGTTACCCCGGCCTCCACCTGCCTTGTCCTTTTCCAAACCTTGTGTACTAATGGCAACACGGCTCGGTCCCAGCCAGGATCAGGGCCTCACAGTGCTGCACATGCACATAGTGCGAGGCGGTCCCTGCCCCAGAGAACTTGCCATCTAAACAGACAAGCCAGAGGCAGGAAGCACCATCCCCATGTGACAGCTGGAGTCACAGGTTTTTAGATTCATAGATTTTTTTTAAGGCCAGATGCAGCTCTCATCAGGATCATTCAATCTGGCCTCCTGCATAGCCCAGGCCATGGAGTGTCAATCCCGGCAGGAAGCGTCATCATTTGTGGTCGAAGAAGCGGGTGGGGAAGGCAGGGAAAATGAGACACAGATGTTAAGAGAATTGCCCCCGTTCCGTCTGTGGCAGAACTCAATTCTCAGGAGTCCTCGTTCTGTGCTTTAACCAGCAAGCCCGTTTCCTGGGCCTTGACTCATTGCATTTCTAAATTAAGCCTCCGTTTGTTTGCAGAGTTGTCTAAGGCAGGGTAATGTTCTCTAGAACACTAAACAAAAGGCTCTGAGGAGCTCTCCGATTCATTTCAGAACGGGGCGGGGGAAAAATCCCCAACAAGCTAAGCCAGTGCTAAATCAACAAAGCATTCCAGGCTATTTACCCAGCTTTCCATTACAGCTCCCTGCAAAGGCAGACGGACGTGATCCAATCCCGGCAGCCGGGGGATGCTGAGCTGCTCGACCACAATTTACAGGGTGGCATGACTCCGTCTGGAACAGGCTTGTTTATCAGCAGTCCAGCGTAGAAATCTAAACTGAACTTTACCGACGCGCACCACGACCTGTGGATTAGGAGCGTTCTGTATTTCTGCCTCTCCTCTAGCTTAGCGGGGAGCTAGATTTCGGGATGGTTCTTTGGGGAAAGAGAAACAGCAGAGCAAACCAGCCCGGCCGTTCTCCTGTCCGTCATTTCTTTACCCCTTGCTCTGCGACGGCTCATTCGGTGCAGATGTTTGTCCCGGCCAGATGTTTCAAAGCAATTTGGGCCTTGAGACGCATAGACCCCAAGTCTATTGATTCCTACGGTGGAGTCCTTTCCACCAAGCAGCCCTGCCCCTCCGAGTCCCTGAGCAATAACAGGGATCTGGCCTGGGAGAAGAGGAATGTAACCTATCAGCTCCATGCGGCACAGAATGGGATGGGGGGCGGGAGTGACGTGCAACCTGTGTTGAGGATCGGAGCCCCTAGAGATGCACAATTGTACCGGTCCATCCAGTCCCAGCTAACACAACATCGTTCCCTACGGACCGTTCCCTGGCGGCTTTGATGGGCTCTGTCGTGGCTCCACCACACTCTCCTCTGTGCCTCGCAAGCCAGAAGAGGCCGTTCCGCAGCAGCCGGCGCTGAATTAGGGAAGGTCCCAGGAATGGCAGCACAAGCGGAGAACAGGGCTCAGGCCTGCAGCGGTGCTGGAGGCCGGCGTGGCTTTGCGATCGCACCTCAGCATCCTGCGCTTGGCCGGTGCGGCTAACGCTTCGGACCACACGCCGTGCAATGCATTATTAAAGGCTCTGGCTGGGTCTGTTAATCATGTGATGAATATTCATACACTGTTTATTGGCGGAGCCTTGATTTAAGCTCTGGTTTCACACACACCCCCTCCTCCCCTGGGCTGCTTGGGGAGTGATTACCAGGCAGATTTGGGCCTGGCTGAAACTGACTCATTATCGCATTGTAAACACCTTATCCGGCTTGATGGGAGAAATCTGAGCCCCCTTCTGGGCATCTCACGTAACCAAATCTCTGCTAACCCAGGCAGGGCTGACAAGAGGTGGGAGAAAGGGCAGCTGTTGTGCTGGAGCTCTGAGTTCATGGAGGCCCCCAAATAGTACATTTCGCTTGACGGGCTGGGTCGCAGGGGTCTCAGGCACTGGAGCACACAGTGATTTAGTCTCCTGAAGCCTGTAATACTTTGGTTTCATTTCAGTCGTTGGGCCTGGGGTGTGTGTATGATCTCAGTGATCCAACCTTCCTGAGCTACAGGTTAGAGAGAAGTCTAAACTCTGAAGACATCTACGTGCCTGCTGCAGGGCCTGCCTGGTGTCCTGTTAATCTTCCTTTGCACCTGTAGAGTCATTGCGTTGCAGGATCTCAAAGCGCTGTACATGGGTGCGGGAGTTTAGCCTCTCGATCCCTCTCTGGCAGGCAGGACTCCAGCTGAGCGGCCTGGCTGGGCTGGGCTGGGCTTTTCCTCTCTTGGCTGCATCTTTTGCTCCAGAATATCAGCTTTCATTTCAGAATGTTTCTCAGGGTGTTGTGATGGCAAAGAGAGCCTTCCAATGCTAAGCCGATGTCTGCCTGAGTCTGCCGAGAGCCTGAAATTATAGCTCAAAGAGAGGTGGGAACTGGTCCTGCTCGTTGCAATGGGTTGTTGGTTCTGGGAGTGCCGAAGGATAAACTCATATGTCATTATTGTTAATCCTTTAGCTGCTGATCAAAGCATGCCGGAGAGAGACTGTCGTAATAGGCAGATCTGCACAGTCTAGTGAGAGTGATCTTTCACTTTGGCAGCACAATTGGGTGGAGCTGGGAGAAGCACCACCCTTCTTTTCCACCAAATCAGATTCCTGGACATAGGAAAGTATCCTGTGATCTCCTGGCTCTCAACCCGGTGCCTTTACTACCTCCCATGCCTAATTAGTGACTACTTTAATTGCACAGTTACAGCTGATGGCCAAGATGCAGGGTGACAGGCAGGACAGAGCACAGGTGGATTAATATCCTCTGAGCTCCCATTTCCGCCATTGTCAGGAGAGGTGGCTGACGCCGGAGCTCCCGTCAGACTGTCTCACAGGCCTTGGAGATCTTTCTGAGCCTTTCAGGAGCCCTGGCTAACCATCTCGCCTCCCACTGCTCCTGGGCCAGCTCAGCTCAGCTCAGCCTGTGCAGCAAGCCGAAGAAAGGGAGATCAGAGAATAAGGGGGAATGTTAAAAAGGTCAGGATCATCCCAGGGTAGCACTTTGATTGGCAAGGCCCGTTTGGCAGCAGCAGGCTCCCACTGCCGCCCGTTCTTATCCAGTCCTGCAAAGCTCCCCTTGGCCAGTCCCGGCCCTGCTGTGCCGGCCTGACTCCATTGACACAGAATCTGAGAACAGTCGGGCTCGAAGTGTCGTTGAGTCCAGCCCCTTGCGCTGAGGCAGGGCCAAGTACACCCAGCCCTGGCAGGGGTTTATCCAGCCTGGTCTTAACACCTCCAGTGACGGGGATCCCACAATCTCCCTCGGGAGCCTGTTCCAGAGATCAACTGCCCTGAGAGTTAGAAAGTTTTTCCTGACATCTGACCTAAATATTCCATGCCATAGTTTAAGCCCAGGACTTCTTGCCCTACCTTTAGCAGAAATGCAGATCAATCGATCAGTCCTGTTGATAACAAACCTGAACAGATCTGAAAACTGGTCTCAGGTCCCCCCCACCCTCCCCAGTCTTTTTAACCTTTCCTCACAGCTCAGGTTTTCTCAACTTCTTATCATTTTCGTTGCTCTCCTCCGGACTCTCTCCAATTTGTCAACGTCTTTCCTTAAGTGTGGCAACCAGAACTGGACACAATACTCCAGCTGAGGCCTCACCAATGCCAAGAATAGCAGGACAGTTACCTCCTGAGTCTTACATACCACACTCCTGTTAACACAACCCAGGACAATATTAGCATGATTTGCAACAGCATCACCTCCTTGACGCATAGCTGACAGATGATCCTCTATAACTGCCAGTTCCCTCTCAGCTGTGCTGCAAATGGGGCATTTTGACATTGTTGGAACGTTTTTCTGGTTTTCTTCCAGAATGAAATTCTAGCAAGCCTGACCCCGTTTCACAAAGGGTTTCGATTCCAACGGAGCTGCCTATTCTGATGGAATACGGTCCCGTCGAAATGTCTCCGACCAGCGCTAGGCGATCATTTTACTGCCAGTTAAAACTGGGTTGGATGCCGTCCTGAGAATGTTTCCTCCATCCAGCATCTTTCGCCTGAGGACCTCAAAGCAGCGTCCAAATATCAATACCCTTCCCCTCCCTCCCACCCCGCCATGAAGTGGGTAAATATCAGGAGCACCATTTACATGAGGCGCAGAGAATGTAATTGACTTGCCCACGGTCGTACAGAACGTGTGAGGCAGAGCTGGGAACTGAAACCTCATCTTCGCCCCATATTTAACCACTCCACTGTGCGATGGTGGCTCTCAGAGTCTAGAGATGCTGATCTCTGCTGTGTGACCAGAGTACAAGGCTTTGCCACCCTTTCCAGCGTCAGGTGACTGGGGCTTGGAGGGAAAGTTCAGTCTCTTCCCGGCACTCCTGTATCACACCTCATGGTGCCCGATGCGCCATTTGGCTAAACAGTTGACATTTGTGTAACAGGCTGGTTAGGTGTGGAATGTCCCCCTCTAGTCGCTGTTTGCACAGCATGCAGGGGTTGCTCAAGTGATAGGCGGCTGTGCTTTTCAGTGATGGAGATGCCAGGTGCATTCCCTGCGGATGGCATGTGGTGGTGGGAGCTCTATGGATTCGTATGTTAGTGGGAGCTATAGCAGGGGAGTGAGAGAGACAGAGAAAACCGAGGGCTGGATCCTCAGCTGGTGTAAATCATCGTTGCTCCATTAAAACCAACTGACTATGATGCTTTTCACCTCCTGAGGATCTGGTGCAGTGTTCTCAGTTCTTCCTCTCCTCTCAGCATCACCACTAGAAACTGGGGCCCAGTTGTGCTAGGCACTGCACAGATCTGTGTGCCAGGAATGCTCCAGAAGGGGAGACAATGGAAATCAGATGGTTGAGCAGGAAACAGACGAGAGATGATAGGTAGAGATCATAGATTCCTAGATTTCTAGACCAGAAAGGACCGTTGTGATCATCCAGTCGGACCCCCTGCATAGCACAGGCTGGAGACCTGTCCCCAGATAATTCCTAGAGCAGAGCTTCTAGGAAACCAGCCAGTCTTGATTTAAAAATTCTCAGTGGTGGAGAATCCACCATGACCTCTGGTAAATTGTTCCAGTGGCTAATTACTCTCGCCATTAAAAATTTGCACTTTATTTCCAGTCACTTCCACTTCCAGCCCTTGGACCGTGTTCAATCCGTCTCTGCTAGACTGAACAGCCCCTTATTAAATATTTGTTCCCCGTGTAGATCCTTAGACTGTAATCAAGTCACCCCTTCTCTTTGTTAAGCTAAGTAGATTGAGCTCTTTGAGCACAACAAGGCAGTGCTCCTGAGTGCACACGTCTGAGGCTGGGTGTCATGGGAAAGGAGGATCTGGAGGCAAGTGAACAGAGGTTGAGGAAGGCGCACAGTTTCTGTCAAGTGGAGTAAACATCCTGTGGCTGGCAGATGGTGTTGTGGATGGTCGTGGCATGCGGCTCCATTCAGCTCTGCCCTCCAGCCCTGTCCATTCTCATTCCCCTAACTCCTCGCTGCAGCTTTTCACGCTGGGCCAGCTAACTGCTACTTGACTTTTTGAGTGCCGTCCCTGGCCAAGTGCCACAGGGTCTCAGCATGATGGAGCCGACCGGTGATCTGTCCTGGCCCTTCTTGCTTGGCGGTGGCTGGAGCAAATCTGCTGTGAATGGGGCTTTCTCTGGTTTGACTTGATTACATGACACTGCCCCCTTTGTGGGTGGAGAACGTACCGACTCACCTGCAAAGCACTCACAGAACAGCAGAGCCAGACCCTTGTGACCCTGCACCCCTCTAACCTGGTCCTCAGAGGTGGGTGAATCTCCCATGGGTCCTGCCGACCCTCCCACCCCCTGGCTCACTTTGAGCCGTAAATTGGGTTGGACTCTCCACCAGAGGGAGCGTGCCATGTAACGGGACCCTGCGGCCCGCTGAGCACCCCGCGCTCGCTGAGTGCTCAGCGCCTTGCAGAACTGGACCCAGAGAGAGCTGCAAGCACTCGATCTCTCACTGAACAGGGTCCACCAAGGGGATCTGTCTTTGGTACTTACCTGGCCCTCATCTGAGCACCTCACAATCTTTATCCTCACACACCCTGTGGGGCAGGGTAGGGCTGTTATCGCCATTGCACAGATGGAGAACTGAGGCACGGAATAGCTAAGTGACATGCCCACGGTCACACGTGAAGTCTGTGGCAGAGAAGGGAATTGAACTACCAGCATTTCCTCTACTGGCTGGAATATCCGACCTGCTTAAGCATAGCACTATATTGCCCCCTGGTGAGAGGAGGCCCACCCAGGCCATGAGCGCTAACACAGCTCAAGCACGGGGCGCCAGCATCTCTGGAGTGGGAGATCCTGAAATCTCCACCTTCCCCTCCCCGCTTGAGTGTAGGGGAGGGTTTGGGTGTCCGCCAGCTTGTAGCAGGAATTCTGGGAGCAGGTCGTGCCCTGTTTGTTAAGTGCTGCCCACCAGTGCTCTACTGGGCTCTTCCTTTCACCCGGCCTGCCCGTCTGCTGAAAACATGCCACCCTTTGATCTCCAGGCTGCTGAGCTCTCAGGAGTCGTAGGCATCCGTTATTTTTCAGCAGGGCCTGGCTAGTTCTCTCCCTCCACGACCCTCCGCTGAACGGTTAGTGCTGAAGAAAGGTTGGCCCCTTGGCTCCTCCGATCCGACTCATTAGCTTCTTCTGCTTGGAGAAAGCATTGGAGATTTACGATCACATAAAGCAGAGAAGAGCGAGATGGTGCCATTCCCAGTCCATTAATGTAATGTAGTAGCTGGGCCAGGGTTAGATTAATAACTGGAAGGTGGCACCTTTCAGTAGGGGAGATTTATGGGAAAAGCTTTATTGAGGGGGTCATGACCTCTGTTATCTGCTGGCGGCCGTGATCATGTGGCGAGGACTGTTCTGACCGTGCAATAAATCGGGAGCTGGGTTTGCGCTCGGCTTTGCCTGGGACTCCAGTGCACGGTTCCTGCAGGGCGCGGTGCCTGCGAATGAGACTGGCCGCCTTCGGGACGTTCCAGTTGGCGTCGGAGCGTGGCCCCCTCCCGACTCAGCAATATCCCCTCCAGGTTCCTGGCTGGGACTGTGGAACAGCCAGGAAGAGACTGCCAGACCCACCGCCGCCTACCACCCCTGCACACCCATCCCCGGTTTTACGCTCGGCCCAGTGCATACTGGGACAGATCAGCCAGCCCTGTGTGGTCAGTGCAGACGTTATCATTGGTACTACACTACGGGGTGTACTGCCCCTTTCGGGGACAGCCTGGAGCACACAGCCAGGCACCTGGGCCAGTCGAGGAGGGGCTGGGCCCTGTAAACAGGAACAGGCAGTTGAGTAGGGGAGGACCAGAGGCTGAGCTGGCTGCTACAGCTTGCGAGCCCTCGGTCACTGCCTGAGCGGGGCTCCAGCAGCACCTTCCCCGACCTGCTGCTTGGCACTCTGCTGGCTGGGGTCAGGTGGGAGGGACACGCCTAGAGGGCTGGAGATCAGGGCCCCATTGTGCTGGACTCATGCAGTAAGGGAGAATCTCCGTCCTGAAGAGCCTGCGCTCTAAACCTACAAAGGAGGTATTATTGTGTCTATTACGCCGGTGGGTAAACTGAGGCACAGAGCTGTAGTGATGCAGGGAGTCAGTGGAAGAGCCAGGAATGGAACCCACAGCTCCCAGTCCCCGGGGTCTGAACCGCAAGATCATCTAAGTGCGTCAGCAGGAGGAGTAACTAGGACCTGGACCGTAACACCAGGAGCGTTAGCCCCACGGCAGCTGTTTGCTCTGCATACTTCGGGATCAGCTCAGCTCCAGATGGCCTCCATCTCCAGCTCAGCACAGCCTGGCTCCGCAGAGGCCAAAAGGGAGTTTTAGGGACTAGGAAAAAATGTCCAACTCTAAAGAGAGTTACGCGTTGGAACTGCTTCCCGAGGGGGCTGCGATCCCCGTCCCGGGAGGTTTTTAAGAACAGGCTGAACACATGTCAAGGCTGGCTCAGGTTTGCTTGGTTCTGCTGACATGGCTCTGGGTCTCAGTGCAGGTCCAGGCTCTGTCTCAGCCTCCATCCATCACAGCTGCACCATCTTAGAGGCAATTTGCTCAAGGTCTTACTGCTCCTCTGACGGTACTTCCGAGCGGGACGGGGCAGATCAGACAGCTGCATAGAAAGGCAAATGGGCAACGGCTTCTGGAGGAAGGAAGCAGCGGGACCCTGATTGTTTCCACGCTGTGGGTCTGTCCCTAGCAAAGGAACGGCCCGAATCACTAACTAGCCGAAGGGTAACAGCAGCAGGAGCGCTAAGCACCGGGGCCCCATGAACCGGGGTCGTGTCTCGGGGCGAATTGCCCAATGAGCGAGTGAAGGGGGGAAGTAGCAGAGGGTGTGATACCACCATGTCTCTCACAATCTCCCCCGGGGAATTGGAATTGATTTGGGGAGAAACACTGTTTGGTGGATTGAAAACTGGCTTCGGTGCTATAAAAGGAGGGGCAGATCTTGTCCTGCTTTCCTGGACCGGGGAGGAGATCCCTGGTGCGTGAAAATCTCCAGGTGGTATAGAACAACTGAAGCAGCTCCTACCCCACCTCCACGACCAGCCCCAGGAATAGGGGGCATGGCGGAGGTGTCTCTATGCCCTATTGGAGCCACTGGCAGCTGGTGCAAACTAGAACAACCCTGAGGCTGCCCCGCTTTATGCCAGAGATCACTTGGGTAACTGGTTGGACCCAGGACTGACAGATGTAAAGATGGCTTAAGTCTACCCTTCCCCCTGCCCCCCACAGCTCTCTGAGCTGTGCTGAACGCCGCTCCCATGCAGCCATGGATCGGGGCCAAAGTGGAATGCTAAACATCAGTGGTATCTGTTTGGGGGAGTTTCCTGCTGGCACGTAACTCAGGGCTCACTGTTGGGTTTGGTCGTATTTCCCATCGCCATGAGTGATCTGGAAAAGAGAGTAAAGAGCATGTCCGTGTGCAGCTGACACTGACTTGTGAGGAGCTGCAAACACCAGGACGGAGAAAGAAGCCAAAGGGGGTGGGAGAGGTTAGAAACTACTGAACAGCGATTGGCATGAGGAGAAATGCAGGCTAATGCACCTGGGGGAAGCCAGGTGAAGGCAGAGGAACTCGGTGGGAGTCTCCCGGGAAGGTGTGACGCTGAGATAGCGGGGTGAACGTGCCACAGCGAGCAAAGCCAAACGGCAGCAGATAGGCCCGGTGGGGAGCGAGCTGTGTCCGCAGCAGCACAGAGCCGGACAGGAACAGCACCTGGGGTGGCTGTTCAGTTCTGGGTATGTTGGGAGTGAGGGAGCCAGGAGCTGGAAGCTGTTCAGAAATGAGCAGCAGAACTGAGCAGGGGAAAGGCGACAGGAGCTAAGTGCTGTGGGCTCTGTGGTACTGGTGCGGACCCCTGGCATCAGAGCACGTACGCTGGGGTCGCAGGGGGCAGAATTTTGCCCTATGTGTATAACGTGGCCGAGAGGAAGTGGAGTGATGGTGACTTTGCTTAGGGGGCTTTGCTAGGAGTGTTGGGATGTGCCTAAGGAAAGGGTACGCTGAACATCAAGGGGGGAGGGGCTCGCAGGGGAGCATGCCTCTGGGGGGCACGTATGGCCCAAAGCGAGCGCTGAGTCTGATCCGCAGCTCCCAGGACTCATCCCGCTTGCCCCGGCATGTCGCTGCAAGAAAACATGTTGACTGCTGTCAGCAGGAGCCTAAAAACCTCTGATGAATCGCCGGTGTTGGTCGCGACCCCCGTGTGTGCTCCCCTCTCTTGCCAAACCCCCCCTCTGCTCCAAGATTGGTAAGTGGCTCTGGAACCTGGTCGGACTTGCTGGCACATTGCAGCAGCGTGAGCTGACCCAGCCTCCTGGCGGGCCGCATAGTGACCCCCAATGATGCCCTGAGTGAGCTGAGATCTGGGTCAGAGCCAGCAGGCCTCTGAATTCTGCCTTGGCAGCTCAGGATTTCTGTTTCCAGGGCCATTTCCATTGTCAAGAGCAGACTGAAATGGCAGACAGGAAATGGCAGAAGACAGCTAGGGCCCGCAGACAGGAAATGGCAGAAGACAGGAAATGGCAGAAGACAGCTAGGGCTGCCATTTGTGACGTTATTGATATAAATTGGGACCATATAGAACATGGGTTGCAACCAAGGTCCTGTAGTGGCACCAAATCTTGGGTAAAGGAGGTCATATAAGGTGTCTAAGACCAGGTTCTGGGTTGCTGGTTATGATTATGCTGTCTGTATGTCTGTGTATCCTTTTGTAGTTGAAGATATAAGTATTGGCTCTGTACTGTCTGTATTTTGTATTGTGCTCGGCTTCTGGGAAATATCCCAGACAAGCTGGTGTTAGCCCTGCCTAGCTGGCTTGATGGCCCATTAAGGACCATCAGCTACACAATTGACCCATTGAGAGGAGGCAGACACGCCTTGTGACTCAGCAAAGTATGCAGGGACTGGCCCATGTGACTCCAGACTCCATTTTGCTGTAATTTTCCACAGTAAGGACAAAGAGATTCTTACACCTGGAAAAGCCTATATAAGGCTGATGCCTCATCTCCATCTTGTCTTCAGTCCTGATTCTTACCTCTGGAGGGACTTTGCTACAAACTGAAGCTCTGCACAAAGGACTCACTGACCCATCCCAGCAGGGGATGTTCCAGAGACTTGATTTGAACCTGCAGTTTATGCCATCACTGCTGCAAGCCTGAACTAAGAACTTTGCCATTACTGTATATAATTGATTCAATTTAACCAATTCTAGCTCTCATCTCTACCTTTTCCCCTTTATGAATAAACCTTTAGATTTTAGATTCTAAAGGATTGGCAACATTGTGATTTGTGGGTAAGATCTGATGTGTATATTGACCTGGGTCTGGGGCTTGGTCCTTTGGGATCGAGAGAACCTTTTTCTTTTACTGGGGTGTTGGTTTTCATAACCAGTCATTCCCAGGACGAGTGGGATTGGTGGTGATACTGGGAGACTGGAGTGTCTAAGGAAATTGCTTGTGTGACTTGTGGTTAGCCAGTGGGGTGAAACCAAAGTCCTCTTTGTCTGGCTGGTTTGGTTTGCCTTAGGGGTGGAAAAACCCCAGCCTAGGGCTGTGACTGCCCTGTTTGAGCGATTGGTCCTGAATTGGCACTCTCAGTTGGGTCCCGCCAGAACCGCCTCGTCACAAGGGCCATTTCCATTGTCAAGAGCAGACAGAAATGGCAGACAGGAAATGGCAGAAGACAGCTAGGGCTGCCATTACAACATGAGCGCCCCGTGTTCCCCTGGGAACCAGCGCTGGAGACGCCCTTGCAGCAGGCTCCGCTTCCTTTCCTGTCCGCTCCCCGGCCAGAGCCACGAGGCAGGAGCGCTCCCTCTGCCGCTCCTTGATTTCTGTCGAGGCCACATAACGCCAAATTGAAATCCGTCCTATCTCCCCGAAGGGGGGAGGGGGGAAAGGAGGAGGGTGGCAATGAAAAATTCATGGAGGCATGACTAAAATATGAGCCTTGCCAGGAAAACGGAACGTGTTTTCATCTCCTTTGCCTGGGGCGGGCGGTAAAACACGCCGGGGGCCGGTTTGAGATGAATAATGGGTAGGCTGGGGCAGGTGCTAATGGAATCAGAGCTGCTAATTAAAGTTCTACAGAACTGGGTCATCTCTGACCAGCTCCCCCGCTAGTGCCCACAGGCCCATTCCTGCAGTGCTCCCGGTCAGAGCCCATCAGTCCCTGGGCACTGCAGAGTGCAAACTTTGCTGCGTTGTGCTGGGAACTGCCTTTTTATGCAGGCTCAGGTTGCATTTCAGAGCCATTTAAATCCCCAGCGCACACCCCACTGTTACCTGAACTTAAAGAAGGAACTCCATTCGCTGGCAGCAGTAGGTGGCTGTTATCCTCTGTGCAGACTAGCCGCTAGAGGGGAACATGGGCTGTATTTTTCAGTACTCCCTCTGGACCTGGTTGTTGCACACACCAGCTTGTCCTGCCGGTTGGCTCTTTCTGTGCATGGACTCGGTGCGTCCCCCTGGAATTCGCCCGGGTAGGTGGGATTGTAAAGCTTCTGGACGGTGACTTTCAGGGTGATCTGCACGGCACTTCGTGGGACAAAACGGAGACGGTCGCACTGTGCCCTGGATTGGTGGGCTTGGATTAGGGTGGTTCAGGGAGCCTTACAACGGGGAGCAAAACAGAGATGGTGAGAGTCAGTGGCTGCAGCAGCCAGAGGTTAATAGGAGCTGGGTGCTTCCTGCGAAGGTGACGGGAGCTCAGGCTGCTCACTGGTCTGTAGGGAACGCTGGCGAGCGGGCGCATGTGGTGTACAAAGGCCTGGCAGTAGCTCCGCACTCTCTCCGGGGAAGGAGCTGTGTAGCTAATTGCTAGTGACGCAGCAAACTGGGTCAGTCGCTGCGAAGGAGAGGGGCGCCGCCGGCTCTGGGTGCGGCAGGCCAGGGACGAGCTGGAAATGCTGCGCTGGCCTCAGGACATGACACCGAGCTGGGGAGTGAGAGTGGGGGAGACTGAAACTGATCGGGGGCTGGGGCACATGACTTACGAGGAGAGGCTGAGGGAACTGGGATTGGTTAGTCTGCAGAAGAGAAGAATGAGGGGGTATTTGATAGCTGCTTTCAACTACCTGAAAGGGGGTTCCAAAGAGGATGGATCTAGGCTGTTCTTAGTGGGGGCAGATGACAGAACAAGGATCAATGGTCTCAAGTTGCAGTGAGGGAGGTCTAGGTTGGACATTAGGAAACACTTTTTCACTAGGAGGGTGGTGAAGCACTGGAATGGGTTCCCTGGGGAGGTGGTGGAATCTCCTTCCTTAGAGGTTTTTAAGGTCAGGCTTGACAAAGCCCTGGCTGGGATGATTTAGTTGGGTTTGGTCCTGCTTTGAGCAGGGGGTTGGACTAGATACTTCCTGAGGTCTCTTCCAACCCTGATGTTCTATGATGCTATGACTGAGCAAAACAAGGCTGTGTGGGGGGTGGCTATCTCTCTGTGTTTGTGGGCACGTGCAGCTGTGTTTTTGGTGATCAGGTGGACATGCATCTTTCTGAGGGTGTCTGTGTAGTGCCTCTATATGAGCTTTGGTTTTCCCTGGGGCAGCGACTCTGTGTCCTGGGTTTGGGTTCCCCTGTGTGCGTGCTTCATTTCCCGGCCTGTGCCCACCTGCTCCACTTCCCTGCGTGTGCATAGCGAGCTCTCCGCCTCCCTGGGGCCCGACTGCAGAGATACCCCCACTGAGCTGGGAGCAGAGGTGCTGGCCTGGGTTGGCATCTCACTGGTTATCCGCCAAGCTGCCCCCCCCCCCCCCGCTCCCTCCGCTCTCCTGGCCGAAGGAGTCTGGCAGATTGGCCAGAATGCGCAGGGAGCCAGAGATGCATCCCCAGGGTCCCCACCTGCCTTTCTCGCAGCTGTCGCTGGGCCACAGCAATGAGCTCTGGCCCTCCTGCCCGCCGCTGCCTCTTGCGACTTCCCCTCAAAGCCCAGAGGATGCACAGCGCCATAAACCAGCCAGCGCTCGCTTTGACGAAGGAGACGGCTTGGCTGAGGGGCTGATACCACCCAGCCTGCGTGGAGAACCTCTCTCTTGTTCAATCGCTCTGAGCTTCCCGGGGTGGCTTTCCCCGCAGGATCACAAAGCTCTGGAAGTGTTGATGAACCAGGCTTCCCAGTCCCCCTGCGAGTGTCTAGTCCGCCCCTTCATCGCTGGGGGAACCTGAAGCGTGGGGAGACCAAGTGATGTGCAGTCACAGAGCGTGACTAGAACCCAGCCATCCTGAGCCCTGCTCCTGTGTTCTGACCACTAGGCCACACGGTCACAGCAGTAGTACAGGCTGACCCCACATGCCTTTGCCTTAGGATGGAGGGGAAGATGCCACCCTCCAGCAGTGAAATGGAGAGTGCAGGCAGTGCCTTTGAAACGACAAGGAGCCAGAGCAGCTGGCAGGGACGTTCAAGGGAAGGGAAATATCGTTCCAATTATGCCGCGATTCTCTGAGCAACTGTGAAGCTGCTGCTGCTGCGCAGCGAATGGGGAGCGGAACAGAAGCACAAAGACCCTCTCTCCAGCTGCACAGTGTGCAAACAATAACCCCCAGCATCCGAGGGGAATCCGGCTTCAGTCGGGAGGGCACGCAGCCGATTTGGGAGAACAAGAGCTGAAGACATAACGTTGGGCAGGGGAGCCTGGGGTGGCAAAGATGTTGACACTTCTTAGAGCCGGGAAAAGCTTCGACACAAAGCATTTAGCTGCTGCTGAGTCAATAAAGCAAGACTCGGTTTGGGTTTTCGGCTTGTCAGCTCCTCTCTCCCCTGCTGTGGGTGTTTATTAGCATTACAACAGAGGCCCTGAGACAGCCGGGATCTCCATCATGCTGGGTGTGGCATAAACACAGAGAGACAAGCTCTGAATCTATATAGCCAACACAAAGAGTGGGAGGGGAAACTGAGGCAGGAAGTGGCTTGCCCATGCTCACCCAGTAGCAGAGCTGGGACTAAAACCCAGGTCCCTGACTCCCAGGCCAGAGCCCACCCCACTGAATCACGCTGCCTCCCAGTGGCTGAGTCTATGAACCTTTTCGGAAGGGTGGACTCGGTGGGCGAGAGCTGCCCAGGGTTGACAGGTGGCCTCTGAAAGGGGAGGGCGAGTTGGTGAAATTGACACACAAAGGTGACCCGCAAGCTCAGAGGCAATGTATTGTGCTGCATACCGGTCGTGTTGTGTCGGGTGTGAGACAAGGAAAGGCAGGTCTCCCAGAGCTCTTATTCCAATGGGCGGTGACTTGGCACGGACCCTGGGCTTGTCAGTCCACTCCCCGCCTCCGAGGCACCCTGTGACATGGGGAACCTCGTGGAAGGGAAGGAGGTGGCCAACTCCCATTGAATTCCAGTGGGTGCCTAAATCCTTCCGGCCCCTTCAGAATCTCAGCCAAAGCTCCCGCAGTGCTGTGAGTGCCCGCCGGTGTTAGAAGCATTGGAATAGCCTTTGTAAAGGGCAGATGTTTTTCTAACACAGAGATCCCGTCTTGGGCTGGCTGACCTGGTCTTTGTCTAACCCGGCTTCTGTTAAAACGGTTTGGGGATATTGGATCCAATGGAGATGAAAGAGCAAATCGCAAGCCCTGCCTAGCCCGAGGCAGGAAGGCCGTGGGAGCTGGGACCCTGTACACGCCTTGGCATGTTTGCCCATTGTTACGGAGATTACTTGGAGAGTAAACTCTTTGGGATAATCCGTATGGCACCGACGGGGTCCTGGTCCCTGACTGGGAACCCAACGAGCTGTTCCAGACAATGAATCATGGTAAGAGCTCACGAGCGATAATCTGGAACAGCCCCTGGAAGTTCTGGCAGATGGTCTCAGCTCCTAGGAGCTGCCAGGCTGGATCAGACCAACGCCCCACCGAACCCAGCAGCCTGGCTCGGAGCGTGGCCAGCACCACATACTGCTGCGGAAGGTGCAAGAGTCCGAATCCCTGCAGTGGGCAGCGAATAGTTATTGATCTGTGTTAATGTCTGCTGGTGCTTGTGCAGTGGCTGGTCCCTGGGCTGACACCCCAGACATCGAATCAGGCACCTCCAGAGCCGAGGTTCCCCAGTTACGGGCTGTCAATTTCTATCCTCTGTGGATCAGGCCCAGAGGGTGCCTTGTAACAAACTCACGTGAGGGTTACTCTTGCATTATGAAAGGGTAAATAGGAGCAGCTGATTGCCCTTCTCTGCACCAGTCAGTGTGTGTCCTACACCTTAGCACGCCTCTCTCCTTCGGCTTCTCAGCTACACAGCGCCAGTCTTTTCAGTCTCTCCAGCTGGGGGTTTCTCATCAGGCCTCTAATTCTTCTCACAAGCTGCCCCCTGTCTTTCTGCCCCATCTTTTTGGAGCTAGGGTGACCAGAACTGACCCTGGTAAATAGTAGCAGCATGGATGGATAGAGGGTCTCACTAGGCCCTCTGGGTTTGTCCCCCAGGTGATTACAGTTATGTCAGAGCCCAGTGCCACAATCTCAAATTCTTCCTCCCAAGCACCTCACTTTGCATTTGCCATCGCGGTGCCCATCCCCCTACCTCTGCTAGGTCCCTCCGACGTTCCTCTCTGTCTTCTCTAGCCCTGATGAACCTCCATGACTTTGTGTCATCTGCACATGTCCCCTGTCCCCTCTCTCTCCCTCTTCCAAAGCATGAATAATTCCGCTAAACCCCACCCCTCGCATGGAGCCTTGTGGCAGCTGCTCCCCTTAGCCGTGAGGAAAACGGACACTTTGGCCCCAGATCTTTGTTTCCTGTCTCTTAGCCCGTTGTGAATCCAGGGCGACACTTCACCTCTCGGCCTGTTGGTTTCCCTAATAGCCTCTCGTGAGGGACTTTCAAAAGGCTTCTTCAACGTCCAAATAAGTTATATCAGCCATAACTAATCTCCTTGATTCCCTATGCTCAGAGAACTCGGACAGATTCAAGAGACACCAGATTCCTTTCCCGTCTGTCTAGGTGCAGATATTCTAAGCGGGCTGAGCTGGGTGCAGTGGGTGCTGGGGGGGTCCCAGGTAATTTTACCCTACCTCTGTCTATGGACTGGGTGACCATGGCAGAGCTGCTGTGTGGTTACTCCTTGTGAGGCACTGGGGTCCCTTGGCGATGAGTCTAGCCAGCCAGACGCTCTCAGGCAGCCTTTCCTCCAGCAGTCCCACTCGGGAGGACGCAGTGAATTATTCCCAAGCTGCAGCAGCAGATCCTCTCTCCCAGCTCGGCACAATTAGCACTTCACCAGCCTCCTTAAAGAAACCCCCAGTGTTTGACTTTCTGATGGCAGCCGGGATCTGGACGTGCAGCGGCGACACGGAGTCCGTTGCCAAGCACCTGGCAGTCTGTCACTAGCAGTCAGGTGAGGATTAGCCCCTAGCACGGCTGCCTCTGCTGAGGGATTTTCACCTTCCTCAGCTGCATGATGCTAACGTATCCACCAGGGAGGCAGTTCTCAGCCCAGACTTCCTCCCGCAGTGCCCCCTGGTTTCTGGCAACCCCAGAGCAAATGGATCCGCCTCAGCACAGAGCATCAGCTCTGCAGAGAATGTTTTCTAATGTGACAGGCCCAGGGGGACCATACATCCCATTTTTGCTGGGACAGTCCCCTTTTTTCAGCCCCGTCCTGGACATGCTGACTTTTGGGGGGGCAAAAATGGGCCTTTGTCCCGTTTGTTCTTGCCAGTTGCAAGTTGCTCTGATCATTGGCAAGAGCAAAGGGAACAAATGTCCAGTTTTGCCAAACAAGTGGGTTGAGCCCCCTTAGTGGGGCGTGGAGGAATGTTTGGGGAGGCCAGTGGCGACACGAGGCGCTGGGCGGTGCCGGGCTCGGGCGATCATCCTAGGGCAGCGCGGGGCTCAGGTAGTCAGCCCCAACCCCAGTCCCCGGCAGCGCAGGGCTCGGGCGGTCAGCCCAGAGTGGCCTGGGACTCGGGTCGACAGCCCCAGTGCCAGGCACCGGGGGGCTCAGGTGAGCAGCAAAGCCAAGTGGCCTTGGGACAGCCCCGTGCAGGGTGTGGGATGTCTCAGGTGAGCAGCAACGCCCGGCGGCTCAGGACAGCCCCGCATAGCATCCTGCTTGCACTTGCGGGGGAGGGATACTCAGTGGTTTGAGCATTGGCCTGCTAAACTCAGGGTTGTGAGTTCAATCCTTGAGGGGGCCACTTAGGGATCTGGGGTCAAAATCTGTCTGGGGATTGGCTCTGCTTTGAGCAGGGGGTTGGACTAGATGATCTCCTGAGGTCCCTGATCTTCTATGAAATCTGGTCACCCTATCCAGGCCCCGCCTGAGATTGGGGCCCTCTCACTGGTGACTGGCCCCTTTAAGAGGGAGCAGGGTCCAGCGCACTGGTGACTGGCCAGCTGTCTCCCTGTCTCCCGGCTGGGGTTGAGAGCAGGCACAAGGAAAGCTGTGTGAAACCAGACTGAGCAAGGAGGGATTGAATGAATGTTGCAGGAAGGCTCATGCAGTGGGCCCCAGGGAACAAGGGGAAGAACCAGTTTGGCAAATGCAAGCTGGGCCCAGAAGCAAGGGATTGGCTCTGGAGGGGGATCCACCCAGAGCAGGGGTAGGACTCCCCTGGGAGTGGGCTGCAGGAGAAGGTTCACAGGGAGACATGGGTCCTGGGAGTCTCGGGTAGGAGATGCGGAGAGCAGGACATGGGCAGAGGGGTTACACAGTGAAGCACTGCAGGGTTGTGCCTGGGTCTTCCTTTGGGGAGAACTGATTTTTTCATGAGGGCTCTGTGGCCCTTTGTGAATAAAAGGATTTGAATTTTCTATTGAGAGACAGTATTCCTTTGTGTGGGTGACTAAAGGGGACAGAGGCAGGCATCCTTGGGGTGCTGGCGTTTGCCAGAGGAGGGGCCACCCTTTGAGATAGGGAAACTGAGGCACAGGGGGAGCAATATGCCCAAGGTCACACAGAGCTGGCAATATAACGTGAATGTCCCCAGCCCTAGCCTGGCACCCCTTCTGCTAGACATTGCTGCCTGCTGTTAGTTAGCTGAGCTCAAAATACTGAGTGTTAGCTGCAAAATGTGCTGCCAGAATTCAATCTCTACTCCCGTCTCCACCCTTGAGAAGACTGCTGGCTTTAAACAGACTCACAGTCATGACTCAGGCCCAGCTGCCCCTGATTTCAGTGGGTGGCTTGCTTGAGTGATGACTGCACTCCACTGGGTTTTATCCTGTTTGGAGAAGGAGTTAAAAGATCAGCTAATGGTGATCAGAGTTTGGAGCAAAGTTTAGGGACGCTGGGTTAAACACGGGGTAGACAGACAGATTATATCAAAATCCATATATATAGATGTGTAAATAAGCCCTGGTCTTATCTATAGTGTGTTTTGGCTACCCTGGTTTAGCTATGCCAGTACAGCTGCATGCACCCACGAAGTTCACCCTGGTTTCAAAGTCTCTCTTCTCTTGTTGCTAACAAATCTTTCCCTTCCTTGTTTTGCAGAGTATTTAAGAAAGCGAGTCCCAACGGAAAGGTGAGTCCATCATCCTTGTATCTTTGGTTTTGAAAGCCAGGAGTGGGGTGTGTCAAAAGCCATTTTTTTCAAGTGTGCCGTGTGTGACGGTGCTGCCTGTGGGTGTGCCTCAGTTTCCCTTCTTACACAGCACATTAGGTCTGGAATGTCTTTTCTTCTGTGAAAAGTTCCAATACTGTTTACAGGCATTAACTGTGAAACATCAGTATAACCAGGCCCTTTAACATAAGGTGTCTTCTTATGTATCACTGCCAACATGTTCAAGGGATTTTCCAAAAGATTAGGCACATTATACATTTTTACAGTTTTTGGTAATAGCAACACATTAGTTACAAAAATTACCATTGGCAATAACAACAAATCCATTGCAAGTGTCCATTTACAATTATTTTTGTCATGTCACACCTTTGGCTCAATACCACTGGGGTATGGGCCTTTTAGGGTTAACCTATGGCTTCCCTTTGCAAAATTAAGTTTTCTTCTTTTTCCTTCTCCTGAAAGATTAAACCCTGATTTCTCTTGCTTAACAGAACTCACTGGTTGATTGGGTGGGCTCTCTGTGCTAACAGCTATTAGCAAGTCTTTCTTCTCCCAGCCAGGCAGGTAATTCGCATCAACACAAACACTAGTTTTTAAATTCTTAGCTGCTACCAATTTTAAGGCTGGACTCTGTATTACAGAGATACCACACAAATCCAAAGAGTCTGAGGGTGAGAGTCTGCTTGCTCTCCCCTGCATCCTTAACCATTCAGCCATAAAACTGTTCTGCTCTGAAACACCAGTAACCAAATCTCTCCTCAGACCCTGCAGCACAGACTGCTCACTTAAAGAATTAGAATGGAGACATTTTCTCTGGGATTTTGCTAAAACACTAACTGGATGCAACCTAGTTACGGTGCCATTTTCCCCAGCAGACACGAATTTAGGACCATTCCCCTCCTGGGCTTTAGTTGAATCCAGAACCAACTCTGAGACAACTGAATCACCCTCAACCATCACAGGCTGAAAAGCACCTTCTGTCTGCTTCACAGACACAGAAGAGCCGGAGACACATTCTCCTTTAGCAGATGTACAGTTTGGGATTTTATATCCCTTGTCCCAGCACATAGGGCTGTTCACAGACAACTGCTTGAAGATCGAGGTAGCTTCCTCCATAGGCAAGTCAATACCCCTGACAAACACAGGCTCATTTCCTTCACTGTCACAATTCTCCACACAGGTAACAGGTAAGGGATAGGGACACTCATCTTCCACTTCATCTTTACCCATCGTCAGATGCTACTGGTGTGGTGCTCTGCTCTGTTCAGTGTTGATATCACTCGGCTGTGTGCGTGTGTTCCCTCTGTGTGCTGCCCCAGCTCTGTGCAGATAGCTGACACAGCAGACCCGACGAGAACCCCCAATAACCACAGAGTCTAGTAAGGTACGAAGGCACATCGGCCAGGTTTATTGCCGTATGGACACAATTGCAGTTCCCCCTAGATCGTTACTCTACAGGACATACTACGAGAGAGTGCCTCTTGGCAATGGACTCGGCTCAGTCAGTGGCAGGACTTTCCACTGCCCCCTAGGCTGGACAAAGACACCGCCCCAGGAATGCATCTTATACACAGGTACAAACATGCTACACATCACTCCTGACGTATTGAGGTGCAACCTCTCTACGTAGCAAGCTACAACCCCTCTACGTAGTAAGGTGCTGCCTCTCATCTTGTACATGTTGGTTCGAACAAAACAACTCTATCCATCATATTACCCTTTTGCCCCTGTCATTGGGATGGGTCAGTCTGTTCCTTGTTATCTGTGTGGAATGTACAAGTATGTGAATGTTCTGATATCTAGTGTTCAGTACCTTTTAGGTACGTATCTTCTTGCAGCATCAGCCCTTTCCTTGCCAGCTTCTGTGAGCGGGGCCTGCCTCTGGCTCACAGCTTAACTTTGCTTTATGTTAGCAAAGTCTTGACCATTACTTTAGTTTAGGCCTCAGGCCTCTGATACCAAGGTTTATATCTTAGGGCCTCCTTTTACTACATCTCTGCCTTCCCAAACTGCAGACTAGACAAAGCCATCAGCTCCCAAGGCTGCCTAGGCTCCTCCAAAATCTTGTCCTCCTCTCCCTTGTCTTGATCTAATTCCAGATTTATTTCTGAGACATTAGATAGACATTTAGAAACTTCATTCACAGCCAAATAGCTCTTTTTCTCAGACAAACATTTGGAGACACCCTCCCCAGGCAAATCGTTGCCCATAACAGACACAGGTTTAAGATCATTCCTTTCCTGTGACTGGTTACCTGGATTGAACAAAGCTTTAACATTTTCTCCAATCAAAAATCTTTAGGCAATAACTTCCTATCCCAGCTATAACTTCATGCTGAGCACCATTCCATTCAAGGTGGATTCTGGCTGAAGGCACACGTACAGTAAACTCAGAGAGGACTACAACATTCACACTCTGATTTGGTAAATAATCTTCCTCTTTGACCAGATCCGCTTTAACAAGAGTGATGTTAGAAGCCATAATTTGCCCTAAACAGCTGTTACCATTGACGTTTACACTCTCTATGAATTTTCCATTACCACTCCCGTACATAGCATTGGCCCAGCTTGTGGGGTCACCTTCTACTAAACTCACAGTAACAGCATTTACATCAAAGGTGGCAGTGTTGGGGTACATTTGGTTACCCCCAGACAACTGCTCAGAGTTATACAACATACCAACATTGTTAGAAACCGGACATTCAAGAGGATGCAGTTTGCTGTTCATCACCTGCTTTTTTGACTTGGAGCTGTCATCTGGCAGTTTCTGGTCGCATCTGGCGAACCCTCTCCTCAGCAGCCAGCAGCTCCAGACACCCCTTACGAGCTCTTTCTTCTCTCTCATCAGCCTCCTTCTTTCTTTTATCAGCTTCTTTTTCTCTCTCAGCAGCTTCTCTTTCTAATTCAGCTATTTTTTGCTTTTCCAGCAATCGAAGATCTGCTAGATTCCTTTCATGCTCAAGTTGCAGTTTATTTGTTGCCTTCTGCACTCTCATTTTTTCTGCATCTTCTGTAGTCCCAGGTAAGGGCTGCACACTGGCCCCCTGATCACTGGCCATTAACAGATTTCTCAGTTCTTGATTTGTAGCTTTCTTTCTAAAGCGTATCCCCTTTTCTGAACACAAATCTTCCAGGGCTTTTTTGCCAAGGCCTCACATGCTCTTTGCTCACCCATTGCAACTGTTCTTTAACCAAACAAACTCTCAATACCAAAATTCACATTTGGATAGCGTGGGGTTCTGACCCAAAGCTTAATTGACCTGGTTCTGTGGATCCTGCCGACTACGCCACTGTGATGGTGCTGCCTGTGAGAACCAGCTGAGGTCACTCAATCAGGGTGAACTGCAAACAGAACGGGGCAGACAAACCCCAAACGCTGGTGGATATTCTAATACTTAGATTTATCAAAACAGCACAAAACAGCTTCTGTATCATCTCACTGGTTACTCGGAAGTCCAAACAATGCAGTTCCCTTAAAGTGCCCAGCCTCAGGCCTCCTGCCAGACACACATATCAAACATATGATGATAATTACTGAAAATCTTATCTCATCATATAAAAGAAAAGGTTCTTCCAACCCCAAAGGGTCAGCCACACACCCAGGCCCAATTATAACTTAGATCTTACCCAAAATACATGCTTATAGCCAATTCTTATTAACGAAACTAAAATTTATTAAAAAAGGAAAGAGTGTTGGTTAAAAGATCAATATACATATAGACTTGAATTCAGTTCTTGAGGTTCCGATACATAGCAGAGATGAGCTTGTAGTTGCCAAAAGTCCTTTTAGAAATAGTCCATAGGTTATAGTCCAATGTCCATATTCAGGGCGACTCCAGTCGGTGACTGGGGATCTCAATCCTCGTGGCTTAAGGTTTCCCCCTCTTGAAACCCAAAGCAGATCTGAGATGAAGAAGGATCATGTCCCAGGGTTCTTATACATTTCCAGCAGCCTTTTGGCCTGAGAAAACAATAGGCTTAACTCTCTTTCTCCCAAACATCCTGGCAATTAGCACAGGGTAGTTTATCCATTAAACAGTTCAGATACAGGTTACCACAACCTTCAAAGAGACACATAGACAATAATACTATTTCCCTCAAGTATCTTCCTAAATGTTAATATGCCTTTTTTGATCTTTGAATCAAAGCTATAGCAATAGACGAGACTTGTTTGCTTATATCACAAGACCTGAGCAAACATCTCCCCTTCTACCTCTAACAGTGCAGACTTGCATTTCAAAGCTCTATTCATTTACATATCTTCCTAACCAGTCTTTAAAGTTCAGCCATGGGTCAGGTCAGTCTGTGAGTTAATTAACACTTTCTGGCCCTGTCACCTTTCAATGAGATATTATATCACACTCATAACGTCACACCCTGTCAAAATTCCAGGGCCCCTTTTGTGGCCGTGATGTGACAATGTCTGAATGTGCTGTGAAATGTGTACACCAGACTTAATGAAGGGAATGCGGAAGTAAGTAACCTGGCCAATAAGGCATTTTTAAACCCGCAAAATGCACAGCGCTTGTTCCACAATAGAGAAGCTTGTTTTTCATTTTATGGTACCCAAGCATCTTGGGTTCTTGGAAGTCATGGGAAGCAATGGCCCCTGCCTCACACTGCAAAATTCAGATCTTGCCAGCCCCGGGTGTTCAAATCTTGTGAGTCAGGTCCAAAAAAATCTTGAGATTGGTGTAAAAATAATGAGGGTTTTTTAAAATAATGAATTTGGGGTTCTTTTTTATTTGCCTTTGGTTTCTGAGCTATTAGGGGGTTTGACGGGTTTCCCTCCCCTCTCAGGATGCTGCCTGGAACTGGGGTACCACTGACCCCCCTGACCCACCAGCCTGGGCTCCCACTCTCGCTGTAATGCTGTGACAAGCTGCAGACACACTTCTGGTCTCACACTTTCACCAGCACACATAGGGACACACCCAGCTGCAGCTACACACACAGGTGCTGAGATCAGCTCTGCATGGGAAGGCTCAGCTAAGGCATCTCCCAGTTCCTAAGGCAGCCCCCCCTCTGAAGTGTAAACCCCAAATTATACCATCTTGCACTTCACAGGAAACTGTACAGCCTAAGCTCATGAAAGTCACCTCCTCCCTCAATGTGGAGAGAGAGATGCCACAGCTTTTCTGCCCCCCAGTTATGATTTCCACCCACTGGTTTTAGACAAAACAAAAACAAGTTTATTAACTACAAAAAATAGATTTTAAGGAATAGCAAATAGATCAAAGCAGATTACCTAGCAAATAAACAGAATGCAATTTAAACTTAATATACTAAATAGGTAGGATATAAATTAACGAATTCTCACCCTGGGTGTTAACAGGCTGGCAGATTCTTAAGACACAAGCTGCCTTGGCTTTCCCAGGTTTTCATACACAGGCTAGCAATCCCTCAGCCTGGGGCCATCACTCCCGCCCCCCCCCCCCCCCGTTCAGTCTATATTCCTCAGGTGTTTCTAGGTGTGGTATTGTAGGGAGAGTGAGGTACCGTCATGATGTCATCGTCTCTCTTTTATATATTCTTCCCACTGGCTGGGTCAAACTGTTCCCATTGTGTAGAGCTATCGCTGAGAGATTTCTGTTGTACGCAGTTCCTGGGGTAATCCTTGTGCTTGTGTGAATTTCCTCAATAAGCCACTAACATGGTTTGGCCTTTTTACTGTTGTGCCAGAAAGGCTGCTTGTGGGTGTTTTCAACCTCACACTGTGTTTCAGTAACACATATATAGCCTAACTTCACATACGACAATAGCACATACAATCCAACGAGATATTAATGTCTAGCAGAACAAGACTTTTAGAATGATAGCTCACAAGGCACACTTTGTACAAAACGTATCCTAACTACCTAACTGGTGAATATTGGGGTGCCTGGGTGTCACGGGGTGCTTAGATCATGTTTTCAAGCTTTTCTCTGCAGACAGAGGGGAAGAAACTTATTTTTAAAAAAGAGTGAGCTGAAATTGTCATGCAGTTCCATGAATCCAGGAACTGGGGCTTTAAGAAACCCCCTGAATGTCATGACTCACAATAAAATTGTAAGTTGGCAAATAGTCAAAGTTCAGGAGTGTCTAGAGCGGGGCATTTGTTTGGGCGCAGTGTAAAGCTCCATCAAGCTGCAAAATGAAAATCTGGCTTTTAATTCACCTCCAGGGCTTTGTTGAAGCTCCAGCTCTATTCAACAGTAAATGAATCAGGGAACAGATCTGTTCCCCTGCAGTTGACAGGGGATTAAGAAACGTCTCTGTAGCTCCCTGGGCAGTTTCCCTTTCCTAAAAAGGCGCATTCTTGCTGAGAGTAGAGACTTGCGAAGTGAGACCAGCTGGGTCTGTTTGTCAGTCAGTTACCCAGAATTCTGCAGGGAGGATGACATGGCATCTGATTGGTCCATGAGGGCAGCCAATCCAGGATTGAGGTTTTATCTACCATTGGGAGGAAGAGTGTTTACCTTGCTTGAAAACGAAACGAACTATAGATTTGCCTCTCCCTGATGGTGCGATGATCTTACTTTGCTGGGAAAATTAGGGAATCTGAAATGGAACTCGAAACAGCAAGCTGGCCCACTAGACTAGGTCTTGGGATGAATGGATTAGTGTATCAGTACCACTTCCCTCTGCTGGATGGAATTAGGACTGCTCTGTGTGTCATAAGAACCGTACTGCTCATGGAGACTTTCCCCGAGGTCAGGGGGCCGGTGCTAGTGGAGCTGGAGGGTCTGCGTCCCCATCACAGTGACACTGTGGCCTTTGAGCAGACTCGGTGCCCATCCTACATGCTGCTAATACCACGGGTTTGTCACAGCGTTTTGCAGCAGGCTGCTCAGCTAAGGAACCTGCTTGTCGCAAAAAGGGATTAAAATGCTGGATGCAAGGGGAGAAGTATGGTGGCGATTGAGAAGGGGACTTATCTAGTAAACTGGGACAGGAGGGTGGGAGGAAGCCATTGCACATGTGACTGGTCAGCTTGCCCCCAACTGGGCTTAAAAAGGGCAGCTAGAGCCTAATCCTAATCCTGTTGCCCTTCTCTGTGTCTTTTCCAATTCTAATAGATCTTTTTTGAGATGAGGCAACCAGATCTGCACACAGTATTCGAGGTGTCAACCTGGGAAGGAGGAGGCATTGGCTAGGAGACTGGTAGAGGGGCTAGCCAGCTGACCTTCCGAGTAGAGCCTCTGCCAGGAGGCTGCAATGGGCTGAGTTGTTGGAATCTAAGTAGAAGCAATATGAGACCGGTCACTGTCAGGTGGATGGCCTGACGAGTGGGACTCTAGAACAAGGCAGAACAGAACTAGGAACCAAGCGGTGAGGGATTCATGGGTGAGGGTAATGGACAGTCATGGGACTCTCTATATTTTACTGCGTGAATCGGGTGAGTGGTTGTACCACAAAGGTTTTATGGACTATTGTACGTATAAATGAATAAATTCTATCTGAGGACAGGCCTTGGTTTCGGACAGTGAGAGATTGTACTTGTTTTAATGGCTGGCCCAAAGGGAAACAGGGGCAGATGCACTTACCTCATGGCCTGCTGCCCGCGGGTGCTCTACGACAACAAGTTGATATAACAGATATGGATGAGGCGCTGGAGCCTTCCTCTCTGCCTGAGCCAGTTAATCACAACAGCTCTGGGTCAGTAACAGCTTCACAGCAGCTATGAGCACAACATTAGCCCTGAGACCAGAACTCAAGTTCAGTTCCCAGCACTGCCACTATTTTCCTGGGTGGCCTTGCTGGTCACTTTTCCCTCTGGGTGCCTCTCTTCCCCCTCCTGCTGTTTGTCAGTTTAGCTTCTAAGCCCTGTCTCTCCCTATGCATTTACACCCTCCCGTGCAATGGGGCCATGGCTGAGGCCTCTGGGCAGCACAGCACTACAAATATAATACACACACCTGGGAGAATTCTGCACTACTGTGCATGTGCATAATTAATGAGCCATGCATATTTTTAATTTTTTGCGCAGAAGAAAGCTTCGGCTGGAATGTTGCTGCAGTTTCTGCCTTTTGCCCACCAGAGGGCGCTGTGGCATTAGAACAGAGCAGCAGCTCCCAGCCAGCTAGGAAAGAGAAGGAGCCTGCCTTCTTTGCAGCACCTGTCAGGCCAGGTCAGGAGACAGGCTATGGGGAAACAGGCAGTGTGGCATGCTGGGGGGGTCAGACAGGGCCTCAGAAGGCTAATGGTGGGAGGTCAGACTGTGTCAGGAGCTTAATGGGAATGGCGGTGCAGGGCCACTGGAGGGAGGGAGATGCAGGGCCACATGGTGATGTGGAAGGGGGTACAGGGACCCATAGGGAAAGGAGGCGGAGCAGAGGTGAGCTGCGGCGAGGAGTTCCCCTGTGTGCTGCCCCCCCCTTACTTGCTGCAGGCGGCCCTCCCCGTGCCCCCCTGCCCCAGGTCCCTCTGCCTAAATGCCGACGACGACCAGGAAGGCCGAAGATCCAGCCGCTGCGGCCACCGCCGAAGGACCCGAAATGCCGCCCCCCAAAATGCTAGCACCCTAGGCGACTGCCTAGGTCACCTAATGGGTTGCACTGGCCCTGCTAGGGATGGCAAGGGGAGACTCCAGGTAGCTGACATATTTCATCTGTGAGGCTAGGACAAGCAGGGACAGACAGGGGGGAGGGAGCGGGGAGAAGAGCCCCACCAGGAGTGTGGATGAGATGTGGGGGTGGGGAGAAGCCGCACAAGGCATTGAGAGTGTAAGGATCTGCCTGAATAAGCTCATAGCAGCTGATAAGCTGGTAACAATGCTAGATCCATCCATAATGGCCTTTGGGGATCTAAGTGGTAACCTGGGGGAGTACAATGCAAGCTGTGTGACCTGGCCACTAAGGGACCTGCAAAGAGTGATTTTTAGCCAGCAGGTGGGTGGGTGAGAATTTCACTCTACAAGCTGGAAGGAATCGCCGAGGGGCTGGACTCTTGGTGATTCGACACCCAGATCTGAGTGATTGCTTATCAGCTGTGTACAGTGTAAATATTTCCAGCCTTCTCATAAATTGCTCGACTGGCAAAGGCCTCCCAAGTGCTGATTTCTGACATCAGAGAGCTCCTGTGCAACCGAAATGCTGCTCCTCTTTCCGCTCACCTGAGACGTTGGTGCAGAGCAAATCAGAGATGACTATTGAATAGCTGCTGGGCTTGGAAGCTTTAAAGCAATTCAGAGAAATAGATTTAAAAAAAAAATTCTGCAAATGCCACAAACACCTAAGCAAAGTAGAGCTTTCCATCCAGAGACCTGCAAGTACTTTACAAAGGGGTGGGGGTGGGGGAGTCTCATTTATTGCTATTTTAGTGGAGGGCAGCGAGGCACAAACAGATTAAGGGACTTGCCCATGGTCACACACCAAGTCAGTAGCAGAGCCAGGGATTCATAGCGTTTAAGATCAGAAGGGAACATTAGATCATCTAGTCTGACCTAATGTACAACACAGGCCATTAAATTTCTTGGGGCTCTATTTTTAATTGGACTTTCTCCACCCACCCACCCAGCATGATGCAAACCAGCCTCACCCACCCCTGCACTGTTCTCCAGCCTCACCCTCCGTGAGTTTGGGCTGCTTTGTGGACCATTTCCTTCTGACAAGCCTTGGAGCAGACTCTAGGCCAGGGGTTCTCACAACAAATTTGTGGTGACCTCAGAGCGCGGCCACCAACTCTTGCTGTGGGCCGCCTTGAGGATTTTCCCTAAAATACGTACTTAACCTTAGGAGAATGAAATACATCTGCACGCCCAAGTGCCGACCTGTCTCTGTCCCTGCAGCCCTTCAGTGAGACCCCGCCCCGCGGAAGGTGGCTTGGGAAGTCAACCTCCGCCTGCAGAGTGCCAGGCTCTCTGGGCCTCGGTCGGGCAGGAGCAGGGGAACTGTCCGGGGGAGCGCCCTGGCGACCGAATGCCACAGCTGCCTCCACGGACACGAGCTGCCTCAGGTGCCGCGCAGGCCGGCCCCATGTGTCTCCAGAGACGCTGCTGGAGCCCCCGAGGAGGCTGTGTGGGGCAGGGCGCCCATCCCTGCTGGCAGCTCCAGTGCAAACACCAAGGCGGCGCATCTGGCTGCCCTTGGTAACAGCTATTCCGGAGCAACAGCTGGGTGCTGCAAGGAAGGGCCACTGTTTTCCAGGAGAGGAGCCTGAGGGCAAGGGGGTAGGTGACACGAGCTGTTTGGGGGGGTGGCTGAACTTTTACATTGTGCCCCCAAATCTCAACCTATACAGTGGCCGCATTTGGAAACACGGCTCTAGGCCTTAGTTAAGAGGCCTCACCTAAAACCTCTTCAGTGGAGGGCTTGTTCACGCCTCAGCTTGTGAAAGGTGTGATTCTATCTCTGCAGATGCTTCCCTGCTGCTGGGTTATTGTTAGCAGCGGGTGCTCAGCCTCTGGGGACCAGCCTCCGAGAGGGCTGGAAAACCCAAGGCAGCGGCTGACTGGGACATGGCTGCTTTGCATAGCGAGGCTGAGGCCGTGAATACTCGTACCTGGGTGTGCTCCACCGGGATGGGCCCCGTGGAGAGCGGCTGTATTCACTCGTGGGCATTTGTAGCCATGCAGCGTAACTGCAGAGAAGTCAGAGCCACTGCTTTGCAAGGAGTGGTGGCAAGAGCTCCAAATGCCCAGAAATCGAGGCGGCGCAAAGGAGCGACTGCTGGGGTCATGAATCCGGGAGTTGGACAAAAGCTTGTTTTCTGAATGTCTCTGTGCGTACAGCTGGCCGGTGAGTCATCCTGCCGGCTCACCAGCGCCAGCGCTCTAACTGTGATTGAGAGGGAAGTTTATTCAATAAGCTAATCGGATGAATCTTGGGGTCGGGGAGCTAACGAGTTGCATCTGGAATTCCAGGGGCGGTGCGGGCGAATTCCAATCTGATTTGTTCTGACGGCCAATCAGCCATCTGAGCCGGGGCGGCAGGCAAGGCGGGGGATGTGCGTTCTCATGGATAATGACGAGGTAGGCCTGACTGCTGGGGAAACAAAATGTAGGGGCCAAGCCAGCCCTGATGTGACCTATTGACTGCGGTGAGTTTACACCAGGCTTAATGTGAACCTTACGTTGGTTCTTGTTGAGGAAGAGATTCTTCTTCTCTCTGTTAAACCAAAGAAACGCCAGTGATTTCCCCTGGGATGCCCTAGATTTACATCTGTGGAAACGAGAGAAGCGTTTGACCCACACTGACTAGCGGCCCCTAACAGATCTAATACGTTAAATGGAGAGGAATGTTGGCTGGTAGTTAGAGCTAAAGACTAAGGGATTCCTGGCTTCTGTTCATAGAATATCAGGGTTGGAAGGGACCTCAGGAGGTATCTAGTCCAACCCCCTGCTCAAAGCAGGACCAATCCCCAGACAGATTTTTGCCCCAGATCCGTAAATGGCCCCCTCAAGAATTGAACTTACAACCCTGGGTTTAGTAGGCCAATGCTTATTCCTAGCTCAGTTGCTGATATTAGTAAAGTCACTTAGCTATTCTGTGCCTCAGTTTCCCTTCTGGAACATGGGGATAACAGCACATCCTCCCGGGGGGGGGGGGGTTGTGGGGCTTATTTAATGTTTGCAAAATGCTCTGGCATCGTGGGGCTAAGGGTTCCGTAGACAAGCAAATAACGTCACTAATATACTGGTAGCACCGCGACCATATGAGGCAGTCCCAGGGCAGGAATAAGCCACCTGGACGCAGCTGAAGCAGTGACTTCACATTTCTGAACTGGTCACTGGAGGCTAAGCTGGAGAAAGTGGTATCTTCCATTGCTGAACACGCGGTTGTTCTACGGAGGGAGCCTGCTCCCCATAAAATGCAGAGTGATTTCCAGCAGGGTGGCCGATGAAGGTCCTTAGCCTGTGAAGTGCCTGGATTGTCTATCTTATCACAAGAGCCCCCATCACTGAATTAGCAAAGTTCTGTGTGCTCTGCTGAGGATGTACCCCCACCCCCACCCCGTGATGGCTAGCTATGGCCAACGAGTTCCTTTTCAAACTAGCTCCTGAAATGAATAAGGCAGCAGATCTGGAGCCAGGGATGGGCTTCCTGGTGTCGCCTGCTGGCCAGTGTGTTATGAATGCCTCTCTGTGCCCAGCCCTCAGAGGAGACGAGTCAGGTACAGCGCCCAGCTAGGCAGCCTGGCTATTTAGCTCAAGCAGCAGACTTGCTCATTCTTTCAGCTCTGGGTGACGCCAGGTGTGTTGGCCGAGATGGAGGTTGTCCCAACTGCTCAGACAAGCAGGTGGCGGGAGCATCTGGCCAGTGCTGGGGCGTGGGGTGCTGGATCGGCTGGGAAGAGGAGATGAGGATGGGGCAGAGATGGAGTGGAGGGAGTGGCGTGTGTGCACAGCATTGCTGAGAACGGGGACGGATTTGTAGACCCTTGCAAATCTGCGGATATCTGCTTTATATCCGCAGACCGTGCTTGCGGGTTGCAGGTCGGACGCGGATACAAATTTTGTATCCATGCAGGGCACTCCAGATTTGCAGGCATAGAGGAGCTAGGATCGAAGAGTTTCAGGGCCAAAATTTAATTATGATTAGCCATAGATTAATATTTGGTAAGGGCTCCCCCTAGAGGGTAAAATTCACCCTGTGCAGAGGGCTAGCCCAAGGCCTATGCACCAGTTAAGACCCTCCTAACTAGTCTGTACCACAGTAGCTCCATCTCCAACCTGCCACTGTGAATGTCTAGAGCACGCTCTGAGAAGACAGGTAGGTGTGTTAGTCTGTATCAGCAAAAACAACGAGGAGTCCTTGTGGCACCTTAGAGACTAACACATTTATTTGGGCATAAGCTTTTGTGGGCTAGAACCCACTTCATCAGATGCATGGAGTGAAAAATACAGGAGCAGGTATAAATACATGAAAGGCTGGGGGTTGCTTTACCAAGTGTGAGGTCAGTCTAATGAGATAACAGCAGGATACCAAGGGAGGAAAAATAACTATTGAATTGGTAAGAGAGTGGAGCATTACAGGCCGTTGACAAGAAGGTGTGAGTAACAGTAGGGAGAAATTAGCATTGGGGAAATTAGGTTTAGGTTTTGTAATGACCCAGCCACTCCCAGTCTTTATTCAGGCCTAATCTGATGGTGTCCAGTTTGCAAATTAATTCCAGTTCTGCAGCTTCAAGTTGGAGTCTGTTTTTGAAGTTCTTTTGTTGAAGAATTGCCACTTTTAGGTCTGTTACTGAGTGGACCAGAGAGGTTGAAGTGTTCTCCAACTGGCTTTTGAATTTTATGATTCCTGATGTCAGATTTGTGTCCATTTATTCTTTTGCGTAGAGACTGTCCGGTTTGGCCAATGTACATGGCAGAGGGGCATTGCTGGCACATGAGGGCATATATCACATTGGTAGATGTGCAGGTGAATGAGCCCCTGATGGTGTGGCTGATGTGATTAGGTCCTATGATGGTGTCCCTTGAATAGATATGTGGACAGAGCTGGCATCGGGGTTTGTAGTAGGGTTTGATTCCTAGGTTGGTGTTTTTGTTGTGTGGTGTGTAGTTGCTGGTGAGTATTTGCTTCAGGTTGGGGGGCTGTCTGTAAGCAAGGACTGGCCTGTCTCCTAAGGTCTGTGAGAGTGAGGGATCGTCCTTCAGGATAGGTCGTAGATCCCTGATGATGCACTGGAGAGGTTTTAGTTGGGGGCTGTAGGTGACGGCTAGTGGCGTTCTGTCCCCATCATCTCAGGCATTGGCACCCTGACAGCAGGATTGTCTGGCTATGTAGATTCTCTCTTCAGGCCCTATGCTACCAGCACTCCCAGCTATCTTCGAGACACCACTGACTTCCTGAGGGAACTACAATCCTTTGGTGATCTTCCAGAAAAGTGGGTTCTACCCACCAATGCTTATGCCCAAATAAATGTGTTAGTCTCTAAGGTGCCACAAGGACTCCTTGTTGTTTTTGCTCTTAGAAGAGGCATTTTTACAGCTTTTCTATAGGAAAGCTGCCGACATTGCTGCTTTCAGCATATAACACACACATCCCCGCCCCGCCGCTCCATCCTCCCCAAGGGCTGGAGCATCTGGAGAAATTCTCCGTGCGTTAAACTCATGCTGTCACAGAGGAAGTGTCTGCAAGGACTGGCTTTGGTTTATTGCGAGTCCTGATTGACAGGCCCTGCGAACCCCCGGGAATGAAGAGCGGGCCTTGGGCAGATGCATCCGTTGGCACTGATGGCTCTAGCCAGCATCAGTCATCTGAGGACAGGATCGGCTTTACGCTGAAGCTTAGAAATGACACTTACCAGATGGAGTTGCTCTCTGAATGCATTTGTGGCGCGAGCTCTCGTAGTTATTGGAAGACTATAACTGGATCTGGGCATTGTACTCTGCTCTGGCTCTGCTTCTGTGCTGCTGGACAATGACGGCAGACCCTGCACATGCATAATACCTGGCTCTTATATGGTGCTTTTCATCCGTAGATTTTTAAAGAGAGGGCACCATATCACAGCCTCAAACTGCCTCAGTTTCCCCACCTGTAAAATGAGGACAATGGTGCTTATCCTCCTTTAAAACTCAGGGATGAATATCAGGTCACCCACATGGGCAGTGGGTGAACCCCCTCTGCCTGACCCCCAAGCTGCCCCTGGCTGCCAGCCCAGATCACTGACTGGCCTAAGCCCCAAGCTGCAGCTGAGGACCCCCTGGTTTCAGGGCAGAGGGTTGGAGTAAGGGCAGAGCATGGGTGGGGCCACAGTCTGCTGAGAGGAGGCTCAGCCTCCCTTGTCCTATGATACCTGCTGCCCATGGTCACCCAGCAGTAGACCTAGGAATAGAACCCAGGTCTTCTGACTCCTAGGCCTGTGCCCACTAGACCACACTGTCCGTCGTCCCCCAAAATAGCAAAGATTTTACCGGCTACACCCTCCTTTAGCCTAAAGGCCCCCAAAGGGGTTCAGCTACAGAGCCAAATCCGGACATTCTCAATCAGCTTCTCCAGGGCTAGTCTGGTTTGGCGCCAATGGCGCTAAATCAAAACCTGCCTCGCAGACTCCCTTAAGCCACCGGTTCAAATCCAGAGACCAACCTCTTGGTCCCCTCGTCCTGGCAATGGAGCGCCGTGCGGTTTATTAGGGGTGGGTCTTACTGGGCGAGACCTTAAACATGAAAGTCTGGCCTGCTCTCTGTTATTCAGGGATGTTTCTATCAGGGTAGCGTCCAGAGGCACCACCCAGATCCAGGGCCCAGTTGTGCTAGGCGCTGCACGTACACATCAAATGACAGTCCTGTGCTAAGGGGTTTCTTGCTCTGTAGCCAGTTTTCCTTTGCTTGTTTTCATCCCAGCTAGTTATGACCCTTTGGGTCCCCCTGTAGAATTCTTCCCTCTCCTTACTACTTCCCAGAAGGGGAGGACTTCAAATGGATTGATTAGCTCTGACCTGCGCACTGCGGTATAATGGCCGGCGTTAGTGTGAGCACATTGAGTGTCAGAGCAGCTCACCTGCACCAGATGTGGGAGTGACCGTGTCACCCTCTAGTGGACGCAGCTTAAATACACTTGCTGCAGATAGAAATCTGCCTTCGTTCCTCGGAGGGCTGTAGTTTTGGAGCAGAAAGTCTTGCAGTTCATTGCAGGTTTGGTGCGGAGCATAAGGTGCGGCAGTTCTTGGTGTGGCTGTGGATGCTGTTACACCAGCTCAGAGCCAGGCAGCTTAGCGTCTCTGCCTGCCACACGATCCTGACTCAATACAGCCAGCCTGGGGTCTCTTAAAGGGACAATAGCAAGGCCATTGTGGCTACCCTTTACTAGTGTAATGTAGTATCACAGTGTGCATCAATTCTCCCTTGAGTGGCTTGTCCGCTAGGAGAGAACAGCCTACTGCTGCTACTAGCTAAAGGAAACGCTCCTGTAGCTCAGGTGGTGGAGGCCTGTGCTGTGCATCTGCAGGTTGTGGAGCTGAACCCTCCTGGCTGTTTGACTAGCTCCTGGAAAAGCCCTTTCCTTCGTTGGACAGAGAAACGCTTTCCCCAGGCTGTTTCTGCCCCAGTGCTGTGGTGCTAGCCCTGGGAGTGGACGGGGACCCTTGACTGGCTTGGGTCTGATCCTGAATACACTGGGGGAAAGCAAGTCCTTTGAAATACTGACATCTGCAAATCCGGGGACTCGAGATGAAAGCCAGGACACAGCAGCCTTTATTCTCTCCATAACGGATGACGTTCATTACAGCCCTGAATACTGGCTGCTGGGAACCCTGCTGGCAGGGCCGGCTTTAGACTGATTCATCCAATTCCCCCGAATCAGGACCCGCGCCTAAGAGGGCCCCATGGCAGCGCCTTTTTAATTTTTACTCACCTGGCGGTGCTCCGGGGGTCTTCAGCGGCACTTCAGCGGCAGGTCCTTCACTCATTCCGAGTCCTCGGCGGTATTTAAGCAGTGGGTCCTTGAGTGTCTTGAAGACCCGGAGCGAGTGAAGGACCCGCCGCCGAAGACCCAGAGAGAGTCAAGGACCCGTCGCCGAAGTGCCGCTGAAGACCCGGAGCGCCGCCGGGCGAGTACGAATCGGGCCCTGCACTTGCTGAAGCCGGCCCTGCCTGCTGGTGTGCTTTCCCCACACAGTATCCAGTGGCGTTTAATTGCCTGCAGCTCTCAGCACACCGGTGCGTCTCTCCGCCAAGCGGCATCCTCTTTGCTTCTCAGACAATGGCTCTGCTGGCGTCTCCGGCAGGCGTATACCAGCTGGGGCTCAGTTTTGCTCGGCGGAGGACAAAGCCCCAGGCTTGCTTGTTTATCTCGCCCTGCGCAGGGCATCACACGTGTTGCTTGAGCAGTGCTCTGGGAGAGATTGCTCTCTTTGTTCCTGTTCCACCGGGCTCGGCTGGAGATAAGCACGGCCCAAGAGGCGCTTTGGCGAGGCCTCCAGATAAACAGCAGCGTTTCGAGTTAATTCCCGGCAGGTGGAAGATGCCACGTCAACAGCCTTGAAGGATGAAGTCGTCTGTATCTACAGAGCAGGCAAAGCCTACAACCCACTTCGCCCAGTGCCAGCCCCTGCCCTATCTCACTGGCCCCACTCCTGGGGTCCGTTCCAGATGCTGGGGAACATCCAACACCCCTACTTCCAGGCTCTAGTTCATTAACCCAACTCAGTTCAATAAACAAAGTCTGATGTCCTGCAGCCTCTTCTGCTGTTTGATCAGGGGCCTCTGAATTTCCCCTGAAGGGCTCCTGTTTGCCCTTGCCCCTCACTGCAGGTCATGCCACGCAGTTTCCCTCTGGCTGGGTCACATACCTCCTGGGGGTCTGGCTCCCAAATAAGCAGTACTGTGACTTCAGCAGAGCTATGGGGACTTACTCTAGTGGAAAATTTGGCCCTATATTGTTGCTTTATTTATTATTTTACCAGCGTAAGCAACCCCCTCTTGGGCTGACAGCAGGATTCGAACCCAGGACCTTTAGTTCTCCAAGTGCCGTGAGTGCCTGAGTTACAAGAGCAGCTTCCACAGGGGGCAGCAGAACCCTCTTCTACTCAGAAACCTCTTTTGTTCTGTACGCTCCTCGCGTGTGTGCGCAGCAGTACCCTCCACGCTGTACATATCGACATGTCGCTGTGTGATCCTGAGACCCCTGTCAGTCACAGCTCCTTACGCCCATTCAGACTCCCTTAGACCTACCGGCACTCAC